>NW_026963318.1:0-2400000 GCF_036588685.1 Mytilus trossulus
AGTTGGATATTCAAAATATATAGCGAAAACCTACCCGAGACCGCTTAAATGAGGTTGAGACCCCCCGGGTCTTTCAATGTCCATAAAATTCAACCAAATCATTGACTCTGTATATATAAAGGTTGTATTAGATGGATTTACCAGAATAACGTCATCTTCCATATCTACGGAGGGCTAAGATTGTCACTTTTCAGTCGAAAAATGTCAAAATTTTAGGACAAAGGGCACAGGGTAATGGTGAGAGCCCCCTGATCTCTCAATCTTTCTAATATTTGACAGACATTTAGTCAATAGGTAGATACAAACGTGACTAAAAGGAATTTGGGTACACTTCCTGTCTTCTATGTTTACGGAGCGCCCAAAGTGCCAGTTGGATATTCAAAATATATAGCGAAAACCTACCCGAGACCGCTTAAATGAGGTTGAGACCCCCCGGGTCTTTCAATGTCCATAAAATTCAACCAAATCATTGACTCTGTATATATAAAGGTTGTATTAGATGGATTTACCAGAATAACGTCATCTTCCATATCTACGGAGGGCTAAGATTGTCACTTTTCAGTCGAAAAATGTCAAAATTTTAGGACAAAGGGCACAGGGTAATGGTGAGAGCCCCCTGATCTCTCAATCTTTCTAATATTTGACAGACATTTAGTCAATAGGTAGATACAAACGTGACTAAAAGGAATTTGGGTACACTTCCTGTCTTCTATGTTTACGGAGCGCCCAAAGTGCCAGTTGGATATTCAAAATATATAGCGAAAACCTACCCGAGACCGCTTAAATGAGGTTGAGACCCCCCGGGTCTTTCAATGTCCATAAAATTCAACCAAATCATTGACTCTGTATATATAAAGGTTGTATTAGATGGATTTACCAGAATAACGTCATCTTCCATATCTACGGAGGGCTAAGATTGTCACTTTTCAGTCGAAAAATGTCAAAATTTTAGGACAAAGGGCACAGGGTAATGGTGAGAGCCCCCTGATCTCTCAATCTTTCTAATATTTGACAGACATTTAGTCAATAGGTAGATACAAACGTGACTAAAAGGAATTTGGGTACACTTCCTGTCTTCTATGTTTACGGAGCGCCCAAAGTGCCAGTTGGATATTCAAAATATATAGCGAAAACCTACCCGAGACCGCTTAAATGAGGTTGAGACCCCCCGGGTCTTTCAATGTCCATAAAATTCAACCAAATCATTGACTCTGTATATATAAAGGTTGTATTAGATGGATTTACCAGAATAACGTCATCTTCCATATCTACGGAGGGCTAAGATTGTCACTTTTCAGTCGAAAAATGTCAAAATTTTAGGACAAAGGGCACAGGGTAATGGTGAGAGCCCCCTGATCTCTCAATCTTTCTAATATTTGACAGACATTTAGTCAATAGGTAGATACAAACGTGACTAAAAGGAATTTGGGTACACTTCCTGTCTTCTATGTTTACGGAGCGCCCAAAGTGCCAGTTGGATATTCAAAATATATAGCGAAAACCTACCCGAGACCGCTTAAATGAGGTTGAGACCCCCCGGGTCTTTCAATGTCCATAAAATTCAACCAAATCATTGACTCTGTATATATAAAGGTTGTATTAGATGGATTTACCAGAATAACGTCATCTTCCATATCTACGGAGGGCTAAGATTGTCACTTTTCAGTCGAAAAATGTCAAAATTTTAGGACAAAGGGCACAGGGTAATGGTGAGAGCCCCCTGATCTCTCAATCTTTCTAATATTTGACAGACATTTAGTCAATAGGTAGATACAAACGTGACTAAAAGGAATTTGGGTACACTTCCTGTCTTCTATGTTTACGGAGCGCCCAAAGTGCCAGTTGGATATTCAAAATATATAGCGAAAACCTACCCGAGACCGCTTAAATGAGGTTGAGACCCCCCGGGTCTTTCAATGTCCATAAAATTCAACCAAATCATTGACTCTGTATATATAAAGGTTGTATTAGATGGATTTACCAGAATAACGTCATCTTCCATATCTACGGAGGGCTAAGATTGTCACTTTTCAGTCGAAAAATGTCAAAATTTTAGGACAAAGGGCACAGGGTAATGGTGAGAGCCCCCTGATCTCTCAATCTTTCTAATATTTGACAGACATTTAGTCAATAGGTAGATACAAACGTGACTAAAAGGAATTTGGGTACACTTCCTGTCTTCTATGTTTACGGAGCGCCCAAAGTGCCAGTTGGATATTCAAAATATATAGCGAAAACCTACCCGAGACCGCTTAAATGAGGTTGAGACCCCCCGGGTCTTTCAATGTCCATAAAATTCAACCAAATCATTGACTCTGTATATATAAAGGTTGTATTAGATGGATTTACCAGAATAACGTCATCTTCCATATCTACGGAGGGCTAAGATTGTCACTTTTCAGTCGAAAAATGTCAAAATTTTAGGACAAAGGGCACAGGGTAATGGTGAGAGCCCCCTGATCTCTCAATCTTTCTAATATTTGACAGACATTTAGTCAATAGGTAGATACAAACGTGACTAAAAGGAATTTGGGTACACTTCCTGTCTTCTATGTTTACGGAGCGCCCAAAGTGCCAGTTGGATATTCAAAATATATAGCGAAAACCTACCCGAGACCGCTTAAATGAGGTTGAGACCCCCCGGGTCTTTCAATGTCCATAAATTCAACCAAATCATTGACTCTGTATATATAAAGGTTGTATTAGATGGATTTACCAGAATAACGTCATCTTCCATATCTACGGAGGGCTAAGATTGTCACTTTTCAGTCGAAAAATGTCAAAATTTTAGGACAAAGGGCACAGGGTAATGGTGAGAGCCCCCTGATCTCTCAATCTTTCTAATATTTGACAGACATTTAGTCAATAGGTAGATACAAACGTGACTAAAAGGAATTTGGGTACACTTCCTGTCTTCTATGTTTACGGAGCGCCCAAAGTGCCAGTTGGATATTCAAAATATATAGCGAAAACCTACCCGAGACCGCTTAAATGAGGTTGAGACCCCCCGGGTCTTTCAATGTCCATAAAATTCAACCAAATCATTGACTCTGTATATATAAAGGTTGTATTAGATGGATTTACCAGAATAACGTCATCTTCCATATCTACGGAGGGCTAAGATTGTCACTTTTCAGTCGAAAAATGTCAAAATTTTAGGACAAAGGGCACAGGGTAATGGTGAGAGCCCCCTGATCTCTCAATCTTTCTAATATTTGACAGACATTTAGTCAATAGGTAGATACAAACGTGACTAAAAGGAATTTGGGTACACTTCCTGTCTTCTATGTTTACGGAGCGCCCAAAGTGCCAGTTGGATATTCAAAATATATAGCGAAAACCTACCCGAGACCGCTTAAATGAGGTTGAGACCCCCCGGGTCTTTCAATGTCCATAAAATTCAACCAAATCATTGACTCTGTATATATAAAGGTTGTATTAGATGGATTTACCAGAATAACGTCATCTTCCATATCTACGGAGGGCTAAGATTGTCACTTTTCAGTCGAAAAATGTCAAAATTTTAGGACAAAGGGCACAGGGTAATGGTGAGAGCCCCCTGATCTCTCAATCTTTCTAATATTTGACAGACATTTAGTCAATAGGTAGATACAAACGTGACTAAAAGGAATTTGGGTACACTTCCTGTCTTCTATGTTTACGGAGCGCCCAAAGTGCCAGTTGGATATTCAAAATATATAGCGAAAACCTACCCGAGACCGCTTAAATGAGGTTGAGACCCCCCGGGTCTTTCAATGTCCATAAAATTCAACCAAATCATTGACTCTGTATATATAAAGGTTGTATTAGATGGATTTACCAGAATAACGTCATCTTCCATATCTACGGAGGGCTAAGATTGTCACTTTTCAGTCGAAAAATGTCAAAATTTTAGGACAAAGGGCACAGGGTAATGGTGAGAGCCCCCTGATCTCTCAATCTTTCTAATATTTGACAGACATTTAGTCAATAGGTAGATACAAACGTGACTAAAAGGAATTTGGGTACACTTCCTGTCTTCTATGTTTACGGAGCGCCCAAAGTGCCAGTTGGATATTCAAAATATATAGCGAAAACCTACCCGAGACCGCTTAAATGAGGTTGAGACCCCCCGGGTCTTTCAATGTCCATAAAATTCAACCAAATCATTGACTCTGTATATATAAAGGTTGTATTAGATGGATTTACCAGAATAACGTCATCTTCCATATCTACGGAGGGCTAAGATTGTCACTTTTCAGTCGAAAAATGTCAAAATTTTAGGACAAAGGGCACAGGGTAATGGTGAGAGCCCCCTGATCTCTCAATCTTTCTAATATTTGACAGACATTTAGTCAATAGGTAGATACAAACGTGACTAAAAGGAATTTGGGTACACTTCCTGTCTTCTATGTTTACGGAGCGCCCAAAGTGCCAGTTGGATATTCAAAATATATAGCGAAAACCTACCCGAGACCGCTTAAATGAGGTTGAGACCCCCCGGGTCTTTCAATGTCCATAAAATTCAACCAAATCATTGACTCTGTATATATAAAGGTTGTATTAGATGGATTTACCAGAATAACGTCATCTTCCATATCTACGGAGGGCTAAGATTGTCACTTTTCAGTCGAAAAATGTCAAAATTTTAGGACAAAGGGCACAGGGTAATGGTGAGAGCCCCCTGATCTCTCAATCTTTCTAATATTTGACAGACATTTAGTCAATAGGTAGATACAAACGTGACTAAAAGGAATTTGGGTACACTTCCTGTCTTCTATGTTTACGGAGCGCCCAAAGTGCCAGTTGGATATTCAAAATATATAGCGAAAACCTACCCGAGACCGCTTAAATGAGGTTGAGACCCCCCGGGTCTTTCAATGTCCATAAAATTCAACCAAATCATTGACTCTGTATATATAAAGGTTGTATTAGATGGATTTACCAGAATAACGTCATCTTCCATATCTACGGAGGGCTAAGATTGTCACTTTTCAGTCGAAAAATGTCAAAATTTTAGGACAAAGGGCACAGGGTAATGGTGAGAGCCCCCTGATCTCTCAATCTTTCTAATATTTGACAGACATTTAGTCAATAGGTAGATACAAACGTGACTAAAAGGAATTTGGGTACACTTCCTGTCTTCTATGTTTACGGAGCGCCCAAAGTGCCAGTTGGATATTCAAAATATATAGCGAAAACCTACCCGAGACCGCTTAAATGAGGTTGAGACCCCCCGGGTCTTTCAATGTCCATAAAATTCAACCAAATCATTGACTCTGTATATATAAAGGTTGTATTAGATGGATTTACCAGAATAACGTCATCTTCCATATCTACGGAGGGCTAAGATTGTCACTTTTCAGTCGAAAAATGTCAAAATTTTAGGACAAAGGGCACAGGGTAATGGTGAGAGCCCCCTGATCTCTCAATCTTTCTAATATTTGACAGACATTTAGTCAATAGGTAGATACAAACGTGACTAAAAGGAATTTGGGTACACTTCCTGTCTTCTATGTTTACGGAGCGCCCAAAGTGCCAGTTGGATATTCAAAATATATAGCGAAAACCTACCCGAGACCGCTTAAATGAGGTTGAGACCCCCCGGGTCTTTCAATGTCCATAAAATTCAACCAAATCATTGACTCTGTATATATAAAGGTTGTATTAGATGGATTTACCAGAATAACGTCATCTTCCATATCTACGGAGGGCTAAGATTGTCACTTTTCAGTCGAAAAATGTCAAAATTTTAGGACAAAGGGCACAGGGTAATGGTGAGAGCCCCCTGATCTCTCAATCTTTCTAATATTTGACAGACATTTAGTCAATAGGTAGATACAAACGTGACTAAAAGGAATTTGGGTACACTTCCTGTCTTCTATGTTTACGGAGCGCCCAAAGTGCCAGTTGGATATTCAAAATATATAGCGAAAACCTACCCGAGACCGCTTAAATGAGGTTGAGACCCCCCGGGTCTTTCAATGTCCATAAAATTCAACCAAATCATTGACTCTGTATATATAAAGGTTGTATTAGATGGATTTACCAGAATAACGTCATCTTCCATATCTACGGAGGGCTAAGATTGTCACTTTTCAGTCGAAAAATGTCAAAATTTTAGGACAAAGGGCACAGGGTAATGGTGAGAGCCCCCTGATCTCTCAATCTTTCTAATATTTGACAGACATTTAGTCAATAGGTAGATACAAACGTGACTAAAAGGAATTTGGGTACACTTCCTGTCTTCTATGTTTACGGAGCGCCCAAAGTGCCAGTTGGATATTCAAAATATATAGCGAAAACCTACCCGAGACCGCTTAAATGAGGTTGAGACCCCCCGGGTCTTTCAATGTCCATAAAATTCAACCAAATCATTGACTCTGTATATATAAAGGTTGTATTAGATGGATTTACCAGAATAACGTCATCTTCCATATCTACGGAGGGCTAAGATTGTCACTTTTCAGTCGAAAAATGTCAAAATTTTAGGACAAAGGGCACAGGGTAATGGTGAGAGCCCCCTGATCTCTCAATCTTTCTAATATTTGACAGACATTTAGTCAATAGGTAGATACAAACGTGACTAAAAGGAATTTGGGTACACTTCCTGTCTTCTATGTTTACGGAGCGCCCAAAGTGCCAGTTGGATATTCAAAATATATAGCGAAAACCTACCCGAGACCGCTTAAATGAGGTTGAGACCCCCCGGGTCTTTCAATGTCCATAAAATTCAACCAAATCATTGACTCTGTATATATAAAGGTTGTATTAGATGGATTTACCAGAATAACGTCATCTTCCATATCTACGGAGGGCTAAGATTGTCACTTTTCAGTCGAAAAATGTCAAAATTTTAGGACAAAGGGCACAGGGTAATGGTGAGAGCCCCCTGATCTCTCAATCTTTCTAATATTTGACAGACATTTAGTCAATAGGTAGATACAAACGTGACTAAAAGGAATTTGGGTACACTTCCTGTCTTCTATGTTTACGGAGCGCCCAAAGTGCCAGTTGGATATTCAAAATATATAGCGAAAACCTACCCGAGACCGCTTAAATGAGGTTGAGACCCCCCGGGTCTTTCAATGTCCATAAAATTCAACCAAATCATTGACTCTGTATATATAAAGGTTGTATTAGATGGATTTACCAGAATAACGTCATCTTCCATATCTACGGAGGGCTAAGATTGTCACTTTTCAGTCGAAAAATGTCAAAATTTTAGGACAAAGGGCACAGGGTAATGGTGAGAGCCCCCTGATCTCTCAATCTTTCTAATATTTGACAGACATTTAGTCAATAGGTAGATACAAACGTGACTAAAAGGAATTTGGGTACACTTCCTGTCTTCTATGTTTACGGAGCGCCCAAAGTGCCAGTTGGATATTCAAAATATATAGCGAAAACCTACCCGAGACCGCTTAAATGAGGTTGAGACCCCCCGGGTCTTTCAATGTCCATAAAATTCAACCAAATCATTGACTCTGTATATATAAAGGTTGTATTAGATGGATTTACCAGAATAACGTCATCTTCCATATCTACGGAGGGCTAAGATTGTCACTTTTCAGTCGAAAAATGTCAAAATTTTAGGACAAAGGGCACAGGGTAATGGTGAGAGCCCCCTGATCTCTCAATCTTTCTAATATTTGACAGACATTTAGTCAATAGGTAGATACAAACGTGACTAAAAGGAATTTGGGTACACTTCCTGTCTTCTATGTTTACGGAGCGCCCAAAGTGCCAGTTGGATATTCAAAATATATAGCGAAAACCTACCCGAGACCGCTTAAATGAGGTTGAGACCCCCCGGGTCTTTCAATGTCCATAAAATTCAACCAAATCATTGACTCTGTATATATAAAGGTTGTATTAGATGGATTTACCAGAATAACGTCATCTTCCATATCTACGGAGGGCTAAGATTGTCACTTTTCAGTCGAAAAATGTCAAAATTTTAGGACAAAGGGCACAGGGTAATGGTGAGAGCCCCCTGATCTCTCAATCTTTCTAATATTTGACAGACATTTAGTCAATAGGTAGATACAAACGTGACTAAAAGGAATTTGGGTACACTTCCTGTCTTCTATGTTTACGGAGCGCCCAAAGTGCCAGTTGGATATTCAAAATATATAGCGAAAACCTACCCGAGACCGCTTAAATGAGGTTGAGACCCCCCGGGTCTTTCAATGTCCATAAAATTCAACCAAATCATTGACTCTGTATATATAAAGGTTGTATTAGATGGATTTACCAGAATAACGTCATCTTCCATATCTACGGAGGGCTAAGATTGTCACTTTTCAGTCGAAAAATGTCAAAATTTTAGGACAAAGGGCACAGGGTAATGGTGAGAGCCCCCTGATCTCTCAATCTTTCTAATATTTGACAGACATTTAGTCAATAGGTAGATACAAACGTGACTAAAAGGAATTTGGGTACACTTCCTGTCTTCTATGTTTACGGAGCGCCCAAAGTGCCAGTTGGATATTCAAAATATATAGCGAAAACCTACCCGAGACCGCTTAAATGAGGTTGAGACCCCCCGGGTCTTTCAATGTCCATAAAATTCAACCAAATCATTGACTCTGTATATATAAAGGTTGTATTAGATGGATTTACCAGAATAACGTCATCTTCCATATCTACGGAGGGCTAAGATTGTCACTTTTCAGTCGAAAAATGTCAAAATTTTAGGACAAAGGGCACAGGGTAATGGTGAGAGCCCCCTGATCTCTCAATCTTTCTAATATTTGACAGACATTTAGTCAATAGGTAGATACAAACGTGACTAAAAGGAATTTGGGTACACTTCCTGTCTTCTATGTTTACGGAGCGCCCAAAGTGCCAGTTGGATATTCAAAATATATAGCGAAAACCTACCCGAGACCGCTTAAATGAGGTTGAGACCCCCCGGGTCTTTCAATGTCCATAAAATTCAACCAAATCATTGACTCTGTATATATAAAGGTTGTATTAGATGGATTTACCAGAATAACGTCATCTTCCATATCTACGGAGGGCTAAGATTGTCACTTTTCAGTCGAAAAATGTCAAAATTTTAGGACAAAGGGCACAGGGTAATGGTGAGAGCCCCCTGATCTCTCAATCTTTCTAATATTTGACAGACATTTAGTCAATAGGTAGATACAAACGTGACTAAAAGGAATTTGGGTACACTTCCTGTCTTCTATGTTTACGGAGCGCCCAAAGTGCCAGTTGGATATTCAAAATATATAGCGAAAACCTACCCGAGACCGCTTAAATGAGGTTGAGACCCCCCGGGTCTTTCAATGTCCATAAAATTCAACCAAATCATTGACTCTGTATATATAAAGGTTGTATTAGATGGATTTACCAGAATAACGTCATCTTCCATATCTACGGAGGGCTAAGATTGTCACTTTTCAGTCGAAAAATGTCAAAATTTTAGGACAAAGGGCACAGGGTAATGGTGAGAGCCCCCTGATCTCTCAATCTTTCTAATATTTGACAGACATTTAGTCAATAGGTAGATACAAACGTGACTAAAAGGAATTTGGGTACACTTCCTGTCTTCTATGTTTACGGAGCGCCCAAAGTGCCAGTTGGATATTCAAAATATATAGCGAAAACCTACCCGAGACCGCTTAAATGAGGTTGAGACCCCCCGGGTCTTTCAATGTCCATAAAATTCAACCAAATCATTGACTCTGTATATATAAAGGTTGTATTAGATGGATTTACCAGAATAACGTCATCTTCCATATCTACGGAGGGCTAAGATTGTCACTTTTCAGTCGAAAAATGTCAAAATTTTAGGACAAAGGGCACAGGGTAATGGTGAGAGCCCCCTGATCTCTCAATCTTTCTAATATTTGACAGACATTTAGTCAATAGGTAGATACAAACGTGACTAAAAGGAATTTGGGTACACTTCCTGTCTTCTATGTTTACGGAGCGCCCAAAGTGCCAGTTGGATATTCAAAATATATAGCGAAAACCTACCCGAGACCGCTTAAATGAGGTTGAGACCCCCCGGGTCTTTCAATGTCCATAAAATTCAACCAAATCATTGACTCTGTATATATAAAGGTTGTATTAGATGGATTTACCAGAATAACGTCATCTTCCATATCTACGGAGGGCTAAGATTGTCACTTTTCAGTCGAAAAATGTCAAAATTTTAGGACAAAGGGCACAGGGTAATGGTGAGAGCCCCCTGATCTCTCAATCTTTCTAATATTTGACAGACATTTAGTCAATAGGTAGATACAAACGTGACTAAAAGGAATTTGGGTACACTTCCTGTCTTCTATGTTTACGGAGCGCCCAAAGTGCCAGTTGGATATTCAAAATATATAGCGAAAACCTACCCGAGACCGCTTAAATGAGGTTGAGACCCCCCGGGTCTTTCAATGTCCATAAAATTCAACCAAATCATTGACTCTGTATATATAAAGGTTGTATTAGATGGATTTACCAGAATAACGTCATCTTCCATATCTACGGAGGGCTAAGATTGTCACTTTTCAGTCGAAAAATGTCAAAATTTTAGGACAAAGGGCACAGGGTAATGGTGAGAGCCCCCTGATCTCTCAATCTTTCTAATATTTGACAGACATTTAGTCAATAGGTAGATACAAACGTGACTAAAAGGAATTTGGGTACACTTCCTGTCTTCTATGTTTACGGAGCGCCCAAAGTGCCAGTTGGATATTCAAAATATATAGCGAAAACCTACCCGAGACCGCTTAAATGAGGTTGAGACCCCCCGGGTCTTTCAATGTCCATAAAATTCAACCAAATCATTGACTCTGTATATATAAAGGTTGTATTAGATGGATTTACCAGAATAACGTCATCTTCCATATCTACGGAGGGCTAAGATTGTCACTTTTCAGTCGAAAAATGTCAAAATTTTAGGACAAAGGGCACAGGGTAATGGTGAGAGCCCCCTGATCTCTCAATCTTTCTAATATTTGACAGACATTTAGTCAATAGGTAGATACAAACGTGACTAAAAGGAATTTGGGTACACTTCCTGTCTTCTATGTTTACGGAGCGCCCAAAGTGCCAGTTGGATATTCAAAATATATAGCGAAAACCTACCCGAGACCGCTTAAATGAGGTTGAGACCCCCCGGGTCTTTCAATGTCCATAAAATTCAACCAAATCATTGACTCTGTATATATAAAGGTTGTATTAGATGGATTTACCAGAATAACGTCATCTTCCATATCTACGGAGGGCTAAGATTGTCACTTTTCAGTCGAAAAATGTCAAAATTTTAGGACAAAGGGCACAGGGTAATGGTGAGAGCCCCCTGATCTCTCAATCTTTCTAATATTTGACAGACATTTAGTCAATAGGTAGATACAAACGTGACTAAAAGGAATTTGGGTACACTTCCTGTCTTCTATGTTTACGGAGCGCCCAAAGTGCCAGTTGGATATTCAAAATATATAGCGAAAACCTACCCGAGACCGCTTAAATGAGGTTGAGACCCCCCGGGTCTTTCAATGTCCATAAAATTCAACCAAATCATTGACTCTGTATATATAAAGGTTGTATTAGATGGATTTACCAGAATAACGTCATCTTCCATATCTACGGAGGGCTAAGATTGTCACTTTTCAGTCGAAAAATGTCAAAATTTTAGGACAAAGGGCACAGGGTAATGGTGAGAGCCCCCTGATCTCTCAATCTTTCTAATATTTGACAGACATTTAGTCAATAGGTAGATACAAACGTGACTAAAAGGAATTTGGGTACACTTCCTGTCTTCTATGTTTACGGAGCGCCCAAAGTGCCAGTTGGATATTCAAAATATATAGCGAAAACCTACCCGAGACCGCTTAAATGAGGTTGAGACCCCCCGGGTCTTTCAATGTCCATAAAATTCAACCAAATCATTGACTCTGTATATATAAAGGTTGTATTAGATGGATTTACCAGAATAACGTCATCTTCCATATCTACGGAGGGCTAAGATTGTCACTTTTCAGTCGAAAAATGTCAAAATTTTAGGACAAAGGGCACAGGGTAATGGTGAGAGCCCCCTGATCTCTCAATCTTTCTAATATTTGACAGACATTTAGTCAATAGGTAGATACAAACGTGACTAAAAGGAATTTGGGTACACTTCCTGTCTTCTATGTTTACGGAGCGCCCAAAGTGCCAGTTGGATATTCAAAATATATAGCGAAAACCTACCCGAGACCGCTTAAATGAGGTTGAGACCCCCCGGGTCTTTCAATGTCCATAAAATTCAACCAAATCATTGACTCTGTATATATAAAGGTTGTATTAGATGGATTTACCAGAATAACGTCATCTTCCATATCTACGGAGGGCTAAGATTGTCACTTTTCAGTCGAAAAATGTCAAAATTTTAGGACAAAGGGCACAGGGTAATGGTGAGAGCCCCCTGATCTCTCAATCTTTCTAATATTTGACAGACATTTAGTCAATAGGTAGATACAAACGTGACTAAAAGGAATTTGGGTACACTTCCTGTCTTCTATGTTTACGGAGCGCCCAAAGTGCCAGTTGGATATTCAAAATATATAGCGAAAACCTACCCGAGACCGCTTAAATGAGGTTGAGACCCCCCGGGTCTTTCAATGTCCATAAAATTCAACCAAATCATTGACTCTGTATATATAAAGGTTGTATTAGATGGATTTACCAGAATAACGTCATCTTCCATATCTACGGAGGGCTAAGATTGTCACTTTTCAGTCGAAAAATGTCAAAATTTTAGGACAAAGGGCACAGGGTAATGGTGAGAGCCCCCTGATCTCTCAATCTTTCTAATATTTGACAGACATTTAGTCAATAGGTAGATACAAACGTGACTAAAAGGAATTTGGGTACACTTCCTGTCTTCTATGTTTACGGAGCGCCCAAAGTGCCAGTTGGATATTCAAAATATATAGCGAAAACCTACCCGAGACCGCTTAAATGAGGTTGAGACCCCCCGGGTCTTTCAATGTCCATAAAATTCAACCAAATCATTGACTCTGTATATATAAAGGTTGTATTAGATGGATTTACCAGAATAACGTCATCTTCCATATCTACGGAGGGCTAAGATTGTCACTTTTCAGTCGAAAAATGTCAAAATTTTAGGACAAAGGGCACAGGGTAATGGTGAGAGCCCCCTGATCTCTCAATCTTTCTAATATTTGACAGACATTTAGTCAATAGGTAGATACAAACGTGACTAAAAGGAATTTGGGTACACTTCCTGTCTTCTATGTTTACGGAGCGCCCAAAGTGCCAGTTGGATATTCAAAATATATAGCGAAAACCTACCCGAGACCGCTTAAATGAGGTTGAGACCCCCCGGGTCTTTCAATGTCCATAAAATTCAACCAAATCATTGACTCTGTATATATAAAGGTTGTATTAGATGGATTTACCAGAATAACGTCATCTTCCATATCTACGGAGGGCTAAGATTGTCACTTTTCAGTCGAAAAATGTCAAAATTTTAGGACAAAGGGCACAGGGTAATGGTGAGAGCCCCCTGATCTCTCAATCTTTCTAATATTTGACAGACATTTAGTCAATAGGTAGATACAAACGTGACTAAAAGGAATTTGGGTACACTTCCTGTCTTCTATGTTTACGGAGCGCCCAAAGTGCCAGTTGGATATTCAAAATATATAGCGAAAACCTACCCGAGACCGCTTAAATGAGGTTGAGACCCCCCGGGTCTTTCAATGTCCATAAAATTCAACCAAATCATTGACTCTGTATATATAAAGGTTGTATTAGATGGATTTACCAGAATAACGTCATCTTCCATATCTACGGAGGGCTAAGATTGTCACTTTTCAGTCGAAAAATGTCAAAATTTTAGGACAAAGGGCACAGGGTAATGGTGAGAGCCCCCTGATCTCTCAATCTTTCTAATATTTGACAGACATTTAGTCAATAGGTAGATACAAACGTGACTAAAAGGAATTTGGGTACACTTCCTGTCTTCTATGTTTACGGAGCGCCCAAAGTGCCAGTTGGATATTCAAAATATATAGCGAAAACCTACCCGAGACCGCTTAAATGAGGTTGAGACCCCCCGGGTCTTTCAATGTCCATAAAATTCAACCAAATCATTGACTCTGTATATATAAAGGTTGTATTAGATGGATTTACCAGAATAACGTCATCTTCCATATCTACGGAGGGCTAAGATTGTCACTTTTCAGTCGAAAAATGTCAAAATTTTAGGACAAAGGGCACAGGGTAATGGTGAGAGCCCCCTGATCTCTCAATCTTTCTAATATTTGACAGACATTTAGTCAATAGGTAGATACAAACGTGACTAAAAGGAATTTGGGTACACTTCCTGTCTTCTATGTTTACGGAGCGCCCAAAGTGCCAGTTGGATATTCAAAATATATAGCGAAAACCTACCCGAGACCGCTTAAATGAGGTTGAGACCCCCCGGGTCTTTCAATGTCCATAAAATTCAACCAAATCATTGACTCTGTATATATAAAGGTTGTATTAGATGGATTTACCAGAATAACGTCATCTTCCATATCTACGGAGGGCTAAGATTGTCACTTTTCAGTCGAAAAATGTCAAAATTTTAGGACAAAGGGCACAGGGTAATGGTGAGAGCCCCCTGATCTCTCAATCTTTCTAATATTTGACAGACATTTAGTCAATAGGTAGATACAAACGTGACTAAAAGGAATTTGGGTACACTTCCTGTCTTCTATGTTTACGGAGCGCCCAAAGTGCCAGTTGGATATTCAAAATATATAGCGAAAACCTACCCGAGACCGCTTAAATGAGGTTGAGACCCCCCGGGTCTTTCAATGTCCATAAAATTCAACCAAATCATTGACTCTGTATATATAAAGGTTGTATTAGATGGATTTACCAGAATAACGTCATCTTCCATATCTACGGAGGGCTAAGATTGTCACTTTTCAGTCGAAAAATGTCAAAATTTTAGGACAAAGGGCACAGGGTAATGGTGAGAGCCCCCTGATCTCTCAATCTTTCTAATATTTGACAGACATTTAGTCAATAGGTAGATACAAACGTGACTAAAAGGAATTTGGGTACACTTCCTGTCTTCTATGTTTACGGAGCGCCCAAAGTGCCAGTTGGATATTCAAAATATATAGCGAAAACCTACCCGAGACCGCTTAAATGAGGTTGAGACCCCCCGGGTCTTTCAATGTCCATAAAATTCAACCAAATCATTGACTCTGTATATATAAAGGTTGTATTAGATGGATTTACCAGAATAACGTCATCTTCCATATCTACGGAGGGCTAAGATTGTCACTTTTCAGTCGAAAAATGTCAAAATTTTAGGACAAAGGGCACAGGGTAATGGTGAGAGCCCCCTGATCTCTCAATCTTTCTAATATTTGACAGACATTTAGTCAATAGGTAGATACAAACGTGACTAAAAGGAATTTGGGTACACTTCCTGTCTTCTATGTTTACGGAGCGCCCAAAGTGCCAGTTGGATATTCAAAATATATAGCGAAAACCTACCCGAGACCGCTTAAATGAGGTTGAGACCCCCCGGGTCTTTCAATGTCCATAAAATTCAACCAAATCATTGACTCTGTATATATAAAGGTTGTATTAGATGGATTTACCAGAATAACGTCATCTTCCATATCTACGGAGGGCTAAGATTGTCACTTTTCAGTCGAAAAATGTCAAAATTTTAGGACAAAGGGCACAGGGTAATGGTGAGAGCCCCCTGATCTCTCAATCTTTCTAATATTTGACAGACATTTAGTCAATAGGTAGATACAAACGTGACTAAAAGGAATTTGGGTACACTTCCTGTCTTCTATGTTTACGGAGCGCCCAAAGTGCCAGTTGGATATTCAAAATATATAGCGAAAACCTACCCGAGACCGCTTAAATGAGGTTGAGACCCCCGCAGGTAGGTTAATGCTGTTCGAGAGTAAATCGGCTATTTATTCATATAAAAATCAATGAAATTTGAAATTATTTACATTTTTTGTCAGGAAACTTCCATACCCAGAACTTATTTATATCATCCCTAATATCATCCAAAGTTTTAATTTAAGGTGTCTCAGAACCCCCCACCTGGTTGCCATGGTAACGGGCACCATTCAAAGATGGCGTGTGAACGTCCAACTTCAAGAGCCTGGCGCACCCCATAGAACTAGACAAATGAATAAAAATAAAGTTGTATTTGGTTGATAAATATGTTATCTTTCACGTAACAGCTGTTTCATTCTTTAAATGTGCCCTTTTATAATAAAAAATAACAGAAGTGACATACAATCCAACCGTGGCCACACCAAAAGTCAACTATTTTGCTAATTTTAGAAATGTTGTAATCATTTGAAAAACAAGAAACAGCAATCTTCGTATTCGTGAGCTTTCCAAGAATAAATATGCCAAGTTTTAAAGAGATCAATAAATGTTAACGGGGTGTGCCAATGCAATCTTTATAGATGAATAATATTCAAGTCCTTACTCGGCGACATTTAAACACTGAATTGATTTAGATCATGACAGATGGATTATTCCCCTTTTCGGTGTGAAAATGCCGGGAAAGAAATAATCGACATTTTGATAGTTTCTGACTAGAGATTAACACATTAAAGATGTAAAATAATGTTGTTGTTTCCACATTTTCATACTTAAGTTGTTCATGAATCTTTAAAGAATCACCATGC
Organism: Mytilus trossulus; assembly: GCF_036588685.1. Classification (NCBI taxonomy): domain Eukaryota; kingdom Metazoa; phylum Mollusca; class Bivalvia; order Mytilida; family Mytilidae; genus Mytilus; species Mytilus trossulus. The sequence goes on from NW_026963318.1 coordinate 16,659, forward strand.
ATACGAAGAGAAAAAAGGGGGGATACTCTGACGTTATACTTTGTAAGGGTTTTCGTAACCAAATGTTCATTTCTAACTACACATACATATACGTGTGCCGATTGCAAAAGAATTATCTTGCTTACTTCCTTAAATTTTAATATCATAGGGTCTTTACGACTTTTAGATTACCAAGGTTTAGCATAGTGAAATAACGTGATGGCGAACGGCAAAACAGTATTTCTAAAACAAAATGATTCTCCAGATAGGGAAAACACTTTAACAAGCACAACTGCATGGTAGTATGAAATCCCTTGAAGGCTTCTGTCTGTTTTACGAGAAATATTTATCTGTTAGCCCTGTTAAACCAGAGACATATATATATCTCTGGTTAAACTTAAAAGTTTTTTCAATGTTTTTTTTTTAATTAAACACATTTTTTATTAATTCACTGAATTATAAGGATCAGTTACTGTCACATCACATGTGTGAATGGGTCTTTTAAAACTATATATCAGCTATAAGCAATAATTTCTAGAGCTATGTTCATTTTTTGAACATGCATCACTCATTCATTGCAGTTTTTCCAGTACAAAACAGTAAATTAAAAAAAACATTAAAAAAAGAAATTTCCTTGAGATAAAACTATTTGTTTATTCAATAAAGTTGTAAGCATGTGAAAGCATTGAGTTCAGTATGAGTATTATCTGCCTATTACATACAAGTATGACTATTGATATTTCAAAGGTTTCAAAATCAAAGAAACTTATATTTTTCATTCATTTCAAAAAGTTTTCTCAAAATTAAAACAAAAAGCATTGCACATGTCACATTGAATTAAAACTGATAATTCTGATATAACAATGCACACAATATATACTTCCTTGTAGGTTTCCATGATCCATAATAAATGTAGACATATATCATTCTGCTGGTTTTCATATGATAATGATGTACTAGATAAATCCTTATTCCTTTGCTTGTGTTTTTTTTTATTTCACATGTATCATGCAAAGAATATTCCTATATATTCATGTAACATGTTGTGAATTACAATATATATACCAGTAAGTACATGCAGGTACCACATATGATTTTTGAATTATAATTATCACTTAGTTCACAGTTTTATGTATATCCAAAATTATCTCAACTACTGCACATGATGCATAATGATATGAACATTTCCTTTTGTGTGTTGCCATGATCCTTCAAGAAAGAAGTGCACAGTCATTTCCTCTGATGTAAAACCTTTATTTCTCTGTCTTCAATGTTCAAGAGTCAGTTTTAACAGTAATAAAATCCTTCCTTTTAGTGTCATACTGAAAACTGCTGCATTCCAAAGTTACATGTGACATGCCATGGGGTTTTCATATTCAACACTGTTATATTTTTGTTATATGTCATCAAGATTTTATCTTAAAAACATTGATTTCACTTTCTTTTCATGTATATATCTAAAGCTATCCTCATACATAGTTACACATTGTCTGGCAATTTCCTTGTATATATGTTGATCTTCATAAGACAGAAGTTGTCACTCTTTTTCTTTTATTACTTTTTTCAAATTTCAGTAAGGCTATCATAGTTAAAACTATTAAACTTGTATGACACCATTGCCTCCAAGTTATCTTCATGCATGTACTGAAAAAAATATGTAAACCATTAATGGCATTTAAAAGTTATTGGTATTCATGTTATGATACACATAGAAAACTTCAGTCAAAATTGTCACATATGTATATTCCTTAATTATTTTTGAATTAAAAGTAAACTTGACACAAAGTTTAATTGATGAATTGTCTGTAAAAGTACAATAAAGATTATAAATACAACTTTCTATAACTGATATTTACCCATCACATTGCTTTGCCAATTTGTTATCAATAATCAATATCACTTTAATAATCAATATGGGGTAGGTGTGACTTAATACACCAGATAACTTAGTTATATTCACCTAAACTGAGGGTCTGGATGGTGTTAACAGAATAGATACACCAATCATGTAATAATCCCTTAAGCAAAAGTGCAATATTTAAACATGTAAAAGGCTGAGAAATTAAAGATTGAGAAAAGACTGATAATAAAAGAAAATGATGGTGTGTTAAAATACAAAGAATAGAGAATACTGGGCAAAATAGATAAAGATTAATATAGAAAATGGTATATAAAATATAGAACTGAAGGACCCTTGCAGGACTCATTCATTATAATAAAATTGATACTTACAATTGATTGTGTATAGACCTCATATTTGATGTTATAGAAACTACACTCTTTATGCATTAACTGTCAACTTATGTGTGCCAGTTGTAAATCAATCTGCAAAAGAAGTTACAATAATTACTGAAAGGTTTCAATTAATACTCAATTGTATACACACCAGGTTGTAAAATCAAATACACAAAATTAAGATTGATCTGTTGATGTAAATTGTTTTATAATAAGTGTGTTAAAATTTGAAAAGATCAACACAAACACACAAATACTTCAGATACACATTATCATAGTGAATCAATATTAAAAATACATATTTAATTTAATCTTATGTCTATATATAAAATAAACATAAGAAAACAAATTATTAAAGACAAAAAAATCAAATGTACACTAAAAGGGATATTTTAAAATAATACTATAATGACTTATATGTAGCATCAGATTCAAAACCATCAATGAAAAGTTGTTAATAAATTATGGCCATGATAATAAATAATATTTTTCACATATAATATCTCATGTGAATGCTTCCACAGTTTGATTAAAAGTAGGCTGAGGCATAAGTATGATGCACAGAGTAATGCATACATATATTTTGAATAAACTTTTGTTTTACTTCTACAATATGTTATAAATTGGAATAATAAATGATTTATCATGTGTAAATGCGACCAGTTTTAAGATTCATGTACACATATACCTTACAGATCTTTAAATAAAATGCACTTGAGGGGGGGGGGGGGGGGGGGCTGGGGGTTAAAGGCATAGGTGAAAGGAGGTGGGCCTCAGTCTGCTTGTTGATCGGGCATTTTAACAAATTCTACTCCTTTAACACGTTCCATGGTTGATTATGGTTTCCCAAATTTCATCATTTGACCCGCATGAATGCGCATTCCTGGTCAGTTTTCAAAATGTGGACGTGAAATTATATTTGTATAGTCAATAGATCTAGTCAATAAAGATTGGATTGTTTATAAGCAAGTAAGATAGTGTAAACGTGAAAAATTATTTCTAAAGGAAGTTTCGACAGACTGACCACATCATGTTGACAGCGAAACGTGTAAATAACCACATGTTTTAATTAAACATGCAGCTTTCTCTTCAGACTGCATTCATAATCGTGAATGAAATGGATATCCAAGATCCTCGGCAAAAGGCTAAAATAATTTAAAACTAACTTACCTCAAAATATAACCAACCCACATCTATATTAACGTGTTGTTGTCGAACTGAAGACACTGACTTCTATCATGACAAGGTGCCCGATCAGCTGTTGGTGACAAGATAAAATCTGACGTCGACGAAACGTTCTAGCCAATCACGTGTCGAATAGTTGGGAAAATGACGTCAGATTTAGATTGCGATGCAAACACCGAAAATCATTGCTAATTTTTTATAAACTGCATTAACCTACCTGCGCCCCGGGTCTTTCAATGTCCATAAAATTCAACCAAATCATTGACTCTGTATATATAAAGGTTGTATTAGATGGATTTACCAGAATAACGTCATCTTCCATATCTACGGAGGGCTAAGATTGTCACTTTTCAGTCGAAAAATGTCAAAATTTTAGGACAAAGGGCACAGGGTAATGGTGAGAGCCCCCTGATCTCTCAATCTTTCTAATATTTGACAGACATTTAGTCAATAGGTAGATACAAACGTGACTAAAAGGAATTTGGGTACACTTCCTGTCTTCTATGTTTACGGAGCGCCCAAAGTGCCAGTTGGATATTCAAAATATATAGCGAAAACCTACCCGAGACCGCTTAAATGAGGTTGAGACCCCCCGGGTCTTTCAATGTCCATAAAATTCAACCAAATCATTGACTCTGTATATATAAAGGTTGTATTAGATGGATTTACCAGAATAACGTCATCTTCCATATCTACGGAGGGCTAAGATTGTCACTTTTCAGTCGAAAAATGTCAAAATTTTAGGACAAAGGGCACAGGGTAATGGTGAGAGCCCCCTGATCTCTCAATCTTTCTAATATTTGACAGACATTTAGTCAATAGGTAGATACAAACGTGACTAAAAGGAATTTGGGTACACTTCCTGTCTTCTATGTTTACGGAGCGCCCAAAGTGCCAGTTGGATATTCAAAATATATAGCGAAAACCTACCCGAGACCGCTTAAATGAGGTTGAGACCCCCCGGGTCTTTCAATGTCCATAAAATTCAACCAAATCATTGACTCTGTATATATAAAGGTTGTATTAGATGGATTTACCAGAATAACGTCATCTTCCATATCTACGGAGGGCTAAGATTGTCACTTTTCAGTCGAAAAATGTCAAAATTTTAGGACAAAGGGCACAGGGTAATGGTGAGAGCCCCCTGATCTCTCAATCTTTCTAATATTTGACAGACATTTAGTCAATAGGTAGATACAAACGTGACTAAAAGGAATTTGGGTACACTTCCTGTCTTCTATGTTTACGGAGCGCCCAAAGTGCCAGTTGGATATTCAAAATATATAGCGAAAACCTACCCGAGACCGCTTAAATGAGGTTGAGACCCCCCGGGTCTTTCAATGTCCATAAAATTCAACCAAATCATTGACTCTGTATATATAAAGGTTGTATTAGATGGATTTACCAGAATAACGTCATCTTCCATATCTACGGAGGGCTAAGATTGTCACTTTTCAGTCGAAAAATGTCAAAATTTTAGGACAAAGGGCACAGGGTAATGGTGAGAGCCCCCTGATCTCTCAATCTTTCTAATATTTGACAGACATTTAGTCAATAGGTAGATACAAACGTGACTAAAAGGAATTTGGGTACACTTCCTGTCTTCTATGTTTACGGAGCGCCCAAAGTGCCAGTTGGATATTCAAAATATATAGCGAAAACCTACCCGAGACCGCTTAAATGAGGTTGAGACCCCCCGGGTCTTTCAATGTCCATAAAATTCAACCAAATCATAGATTCTTTATATATAAACATTGTATTAAAAGGGGGATGTTCTTGAACGGACTGTTTGATCCAGATCAGATCAAACCAGAACCCTAGTAGAATCGAGTTGTTTCAAGTACAAACCGTCACCAGAGGTTGAAGTTAGCTTGGCGGGGGAAGATATACAGACCTATACCACGCACCTTCACACAGCTTACACAATCCCCGTTTTATGTAAAATCCAGGTCCAAATGCGTTATTGACGGCTATATTTCACACAGGCAACTTATAAGGGCTCCAACATTTCATGCTGGCAGAATTGTGTTCGCCAACATAGGAAGGGCTCGCATAGCCATTCCCGCTAACTTTGGTAGGAAACCCCTTTCTTTTTAAATGTTTTTCTTCAATTGGGTAGTGCTTATTTTCAGAGTCATACCACTATAACCTTTTCTAGGAGCTTTTTCAATCTGTCGCAGGGTAAGCAACATTTTGTGTGCACCTTGCAGGTTTGTGTGGGATAAACGAATGGTGACCGGGCAACCTTTTTTGACTGCTTTCTGTAATTTATTAGCTTGACCTTTTATCAAGTTCAAACCGTATTTTGATAGACTATTTATGCATACCTCGCGAAAATGGAAGCGGATGGTGAGATGTTCACTGCGGAGATTGATAGGATCGCCGTTTTGATCGGTGAGGTATGTCTGCATGCGATTGATGGTTCTCAAGGTCACGGGTAAGTAAACCATGCTTTTTGGCTTTTGAATGATCTTTATCCCGGGATCGATTGCGGGGGAAAAGCTGTAGATAGTGGACTGTTGGGTGACGTGTACGTAGCTTCCATTGATGATGCTACTGTTCACCAGGATGCTGTTGGTGCTTCTGATGCTAACAATGTATTCACCCTCTTTGTAACCGTTTGTTGCCCGATCAAATGTCGTGTAGAGATTTCGCTTAAATCCCAATATGGTGTTCGATTCCTTAAATTGTAGTTAGGTAAGGGGGTCAAACCAGGTAAGAATGCGACTATCGTTTCCAGAGACAAGAATGGAAAACCCTTGATTTGGGTCTGTGTTGTTGACGATTTGTTGCAACAGTATGGTGTCCATTTATTTATTAAAACACGACGTTCAACTTCTGACCGTTCGATTCGAACTGAAGGACATTGCAAGTGCAAATTCTTCGGTGTTGGCGGGAACATAACGCTCGAATTCCGCTCGAATCTGGATGTCCACTCGGACTGATGATTTACATCGATGACAAACAGCGGCTATACATCAATGAAACCAGAGGGATTGACGCCACCGTTACTGAGGAGGGTGTCAATGTTGTAGAATTTCTTTCTGAAGTCTACAGCCTTCTTGAACACTATGGCAACCTTGTTTTGTGAGAAACCGGCATTAAAGTGGACGACTGAGCAGTGATCGAACACGGAAGCATTATGGATTTTGTCATTATCTCTGTCGGTTTGGAAGGCAATGGTGATATATCTAGGCTTTTCGCGACCACTATTGGCAGCTAGGCAGCACTTAAACTGTGAGGCTTGGGGAACGGCTATGAAATCGCAATGTCCCATGCAAAATCCACAGTGGATCTTGGATTTATTCTGGATGGTTTTGTACAGTTGCATCTTGTTTTCGTCTGCAGAAGTGACGTGAGGGAGGAACCAAGAGATTTAAATCAGGATTATTTTTGCCACGTTATTGACGGCGGCTGCCCTAAGAATGACATTTGAATCTGAATTGCGAACGAGTGGGAGTTTGTGCCTGTACAATATTTTGTTGTAATCATCCCAAAATATGTTTCAGGGGATGGCAAACGAGTATGATCCTTTGTTGGTGGTCTTGGTGATAATGAATCCATGGCAGGCTGCAAATCCAGTGTTCTCAGCCTCGGCATCGATGGAAGAATCCTTATGCCACAGTTGGGACCCTGCGATTTTGAGAAGTCGTCGGGGTAGGTTAACATTCCCAGCAAAGTGGTGGCGATGCCAGGGTCGTTAATGTGTTCAATTTGATGGCCGGAGAGTCGATAACAGATAGTTTTGAAGAGATACATGATACCATTGTGAATGAGATCAACGTCTGCATATGGAGTGCCGTCGTGCTTTTGAAGTCGCCCTCCTACCAAGAGATAACGCTCGGTTTGGTGGAGGAACAGGTCCTGCGTTTCGATGTTGATTCGAGTCTCCGCTCCAGAGTTGGTTAGTTAGGCGCCGGCTCAAGGTTCGAATACGTGAACTTGGTATTTATATTTTTGAAGACTTTCATCGAAGGTCAACACTTCTGTGATTGTAAGGATCTCAGACATTATGTATTTATTTATAGCGTTGGAGGAAGTTGTGGATGATAGCGATGCCACGACCAGAGATGAGATTGCTTTACTGGGTTTGGTTGTGGGGCTTACTGCGTTTAACAATTAGCTGTTGATTGGGTTTGCTGCGTTGGACAATGGGTTTTCGAGGGCGGGTCACTTTGTCAACGACATGGTCGACGACTTTGGCTACCACCTTTTTAACTCCTATCATTGCTGCATTGGTGGCAGCGCTCATAGCCTTACTTTCCAAGGTCTTGGCAGCAAAGGAGGTGAACATGCGACCAGCGATAGATAACGCAGATAGTGTCAAACAAACTTCTACCACCATATGCATACTTTCTAGCAAAACCTTTCTTAACGCATGATATTACGATGGAGTTGCTTATATTCCTTGATACTGATGTGTTCACCTTTCTTCATGGCATCGAGGATCGCTACAATTGCGTTGCGCATACCATTGTTTCCAGCATTGTAGGCAGCGTTGCACAGATCCAAGCGATAGAGGAGCTGGTCAAAGTCGGAGGGTAGAAATAAGGTTTGAAGTCCGCTACATTGCTCATCTTGCTTTAGATGTGCGACACAATCTTCTTTATTGCCTTTGGGTTCTCGAGAGGTTTAACTGCCTTGATACATGGCACCGGAACTGTTCAGGATCTCTGCATAGTCGACAAGGTCTTAAAAACTTCGGGCTCGAACTATTCTGGTTTCTTTTTCACCATGAGTTCCCAGAGGTCAAGGGCTCCTTTGTACCTTACACCATCCACGAAAATATCATCGCCGTCAGAAGTAACTGCATGCTGGTTTGCTTCCGATGAAGGTACCATCGGTTTCAGGTGTGGTCGGCGGAAGGATTGTTACTGATCTGCAAATACTGCTGTGCTCGAGGTCCGAGGATGATGTCTGTAGGTGGTGCTATGGGTAGTGGGTAGTCAAACTTGGGCGGTGTAGGAGGGATGGCTGTCACTGCTGCAGGACGGATACGATCGTTTTGGTGATCGGTGAAGCTGCCTCTCGCAGAGCCTCAACCACATGCTTAACACCTTGGAAAGGTCCCGGTTGAGTTCAATCTTCTCGAGGCGATGCTGCATGTTACTGGCTTAAATCTTTCGCTTGATCTCTTGCAACTCCCTGGCGAGCGCCTCACACTGTTTATGGTCTGTAATCTTTATAAACGTTATTTATTTAGAGCGTTGACGTGAACTCCCCTAGGCGATGGTTTGAACACTGCTAAGCGTTTGTTTTTAACGTCCCTAAGCGTTGGTTTGAACAGTGATACCTTTCCTGAAACCATAGGCAAAAATCTATCGAAAGGTAAAAAAAATAAAAAAAAACATGCATTTCTGCTCGTTTTTCCATAAAATTGAATTGAAAAGATCGAGCGATAAATCTTTGTTGATAAACACTACAATAATTTATCTGACCACAGATGAATAATCACGTTGTGAGTGGTTAAACGCCGTCACGTGGTGACCCCCTATGAGACCGTATGGGGTTAGTAAGTTTCATATGGGGTTCATGACGCGTTAATGGCGACGTCATCTATTAATGTTGTTGTGTTTCCTTGTTTTTTTTCAACAAAACGCCGCAGAAAAAGTCCAGCGTCCGATAAATTCGTTATACGGTTAACTACTGACCCCCTACGGATCCATAGAGGGTGAATAAAATTCATAGGGGACTCGGCCTCCGGCCTCACCCCCTATGGATTTTACTAACCCTCTATGGATCCGTAGGGGGTCAGTAGCGAACCATATAACTTATATTATGGACCTATGGGTGGTAGGAATAGGAAAATACGGACTGTCAAACAGGTAAATGCCATATAAAACATGCTAAAAACAATCTAAATGTTCATATAACCCCACTATGAAGGCTATATTATTCTTCAATTATCTAAAAATCTATTTTATTGTACAAAAACTTTCATATTAAAAAAAATCACCATGTCCATAATGCGTAACTAAACTTCTAACTGTGTATTGCTACCTTATCGTTTTTGGTTTCAACCTTATCGGTAAATCAAAGCACTCAAAGTCCGCGTACACCACGAAAGAGACTCTCATCGAATGGGTGGTGTTGACAAAGGTCAGCTGGTATTTCCCTTTTTAGGCAGCTCGATCTTGACTGCCTTACGGTTGACGCAACACTCTTTGTTGGTCTCCAGGACTTTCTTGCTATAAAAGTGTTTCGAGCACCTGTAGCCTTCGATCAGCAATAAGTTGAGTTCTCTCTCCCGCTGTTTACCAACGTTTGAAATGTGCAGCGGGTATACTTCACTATCATCTATTCTAGATACAGTAACCGCCAGGGTGGAATTGGCCTTCTCAAATTCATTAATATTCTTAAGGCTAACAAGATTGAGCTCTGTGTAACCTTGTCCGTTTGTTTTGGGTCTACTTTTTTTTCTGCCTATTTTTATTACAGTCTTCTTGGCTTTGATCCACTACGGCTAATCAATGTACTAGGACTCACCCGGCCAGCGGTCGGTGTTTGTTAATATTGCCTTGAAGTTTTACAATTGCCTTCGATGTCCAGCCCTTTTTTCAGAGGTCCACTGTGCAATCTTTTCTCCGATCTTTTCATCCATCTCATCAAGGCCTAGGTTTCAAGCAAGTCCGTGGTTAAGGTGAAAATCTGGTTTACCCGAGTGAAAGTATCCCTCGTTCTCATCATCCATCTTACCTGTTTGGTTAATTTTCACTGTGCAGCAATACATTGACTTTTTGATCCTTTTTATCCTTTCAATGCACAATCGTCTATAAGTTCCACCCTTGACACCCGAGAGACCTCAAGGTAGGTCGTCACATCCATGTCAATAATGGGGTCATTTTTCAAGTAGTTTTAAAAATACCTTCTTCAGTGGACAAATGGTGGATGTACCTCAATTTTATCCCCAATGGCTTTCCTATCTTCTCTGAATTTTCCTGTAACTTCTCCAGTAGTTGATCTTTCGACATCCTGCTAACCCCTATCGACTCATCCTTTTTGGCCTGGGTGATAATATCCTTCCTCGTATAGGGTTGGGACAAAGCTCAAATAATGTTGATCTTCGTTTCGATCAACTGAACCAACTGATCCTTCCTCATCCGAGAGTACCATCGGAGGTGGTTAATTTTGGCAATACCTCTCAGAGCATTAACGTTTTCAACAACTAATTCCAGCTATTTTAAGCTATTGGATCTATGTCTTTATCCTAACAATCCAAAATAAAATCATTTTAGGTCACCCAAAACAACTACTAGTATCCCCAATTCAATGGGTTTTCAAAAAGTATAAAATTCGTGGTAATCATACCCGGTGCGCCTTTTTTTTATCCCAAAGCTCACAATTAGCAGAGCTCAATTGGTCTCTCTCTTTGCCAAGACGGTGGTCAGCTGCTTATTTAATCTCTCACAATCCCAATTGGAGACAGTTGCCCCCTTCCAACATAAGGTTATAATTTTTGCCTACCTATTAAATATATGTCTGCAGATATTAGACAGATTGAACGATCAGGGGGCTATCACCATTGCCCTGTGCCCTTTGTCCTAACATTTTGATAATTTTTAACTGAAAAGTGACAATATAAGCCCTCCATAGATATCGAATATAACAATATTCTGGGAAATCCTTCTAATACAACCTTTATATATACAGAGTCTATAATTTAATTAAATTTTATGAACATTGAATGACCAGGGGGGTCTCACACTCATTTAAGCGGTCTCAGGTAGGTTTTCACTGTATATTTTGAATATCCAACTGGCACTTTGGGCGCTCCGTAAACATGAAAGACAGGAAGTGTACCCAAATTCCTTTTAGTCACGTTTGTATCTACCTATTGACTAGATGTCTGCTTAATATTAGGCAGATTGAACGATAAGGGGGCTATCACCATTGCCCTGTGCCCTTTGTCCTAACATTTTGATAATTTTTAACTGAAAAGTGACAATATAAGCCCTCCATAGATATCGAATATAACAATATTCTGGGAAATCCTTCTAATACAACCTTTATATATACAGAGTCTATAATTTAATTAAATTTTATGAACATTGAATGACCAGGGGGGTCTCACACTCATTTGAGCTGTCTCAGGTAGGTTTTCACTGTATATTTTGAATATCCAACTGGCACTTTGGGCGCTCCGTAAACATGGAAGACAGGAAGTGTACCCAAATTCCTTTTAGTCACGTTTGTATCTACCTATTGACTAGATGTCTGCTTAATATTAGGCAGATTGAACAATAAGGGGGCTATCACCATTGCCCTGTGCCCTTTGTCCTAACATTTTGATAATTTTTAACTGAAAAGTGACAATATAAGCCCTCCATAGATATCGAATATAACAATATTCTGGGAAATCCTTCTAATACAACCTTTATATATACAGAGTCTATAATTTAATTAAATTTTATGAACATTGAATGACCAGGGGGGTCTCACACTCATTTAAGCGGTCTCAGGTAGGTTTTCACTGTATATTTTGAATATCCAACTGGCACTTTGGGCGCTCCGTAAACATGAAATACAGGAAGTGTACCCAAATTCCCTTTAGTCACGTTTGTATCTACCGATTGACTAGATGTCTGCTTAATATTAGGCAGATTGAACGATCAGGGGGCTATCACCATTGCCCTGTGCCCTTTGTCCTAACATTTTGATAATTTTTAACTGAAAAGTGACAATATAAGCCCTCCATAGATATCGAATATAACAATATTCTGGGAAATCCTTCTAATACAACCTTTATATATACAGAGTCTATAATTTAATTAAATTTTATGAACATTGAATGACCAGGGGGGTCTCACACTCATTTAAGCGGTCTCAGGTAGGTTTTCACTGTATATTTTGAATATCCAACTGGCACTTTGGGCGCTCCGTAAACATGAAATACAGGAAGTGTACCCAAATTCCCTTTAGTCACGTTTGTATCTACCGATTGACTAGATGTCTGCTTAATATTAGGCAGATTGAACGATCAGGGGGCTATCACCATTGCCCTGTGCCCTTTGTCCTAACATTTTGATAATTTTTAACTGAAAAGTGACAATATAAGCCCTCCATAGATATCGAATATAACAATATTCTGGGAAATCCTTCTAATACAACCTTTATATATACAGAGTCTATAATTTAATTAAATTTTATGAACATTGAATGACCAGGGGGGTCTCACACTCATTTAAGCGGTCTCAGGTAGGTTTTCACTGTATATTTTGAATATCCAACTGGCACTTTGGGCGCTCCGTAAACATGAAAGACAGGAAGTGTACCCAAATTCCTTTTAGTCACGTTTGTATCTACCTCATTTAAGCGGTCTAAGATAGGTTTTCACTATATATTTCTTTTTTGGGCATTCCATAAATATTTCTATTTATAATTCATAATGTTTTCTAGAGTTAGTGGTTTTTCTTTTTGTTTAAAGAAATAGCATGTATAAAAGTAAATCTTTGAAGTTGTTTTATTGACAACAATCTATATTATATAAAGACAAATATGCAACATAGAAAAGGGTTTATATTCGAGGACAACGAGAACTTACAACAGCTTGGAGAGGTCATTTTACGATTTCCTACGTATCTTATCAGTCATTATAACTATGAAAATCATGTTTTTAATGTTTTCAAGTATTTCTTTTTTTTCAAGATTTTCAACAATTTTTTGAATATCCAACCGACTGCTAGCAGCCGGTTGGATATTGAATATCGAATATCGAATAACGAACCGGCTGCTAACTTCACATACATAGTTGAGAGAGGGTTTTAAAGATATCGGTCTTTTTTTTTACATGTAGAATTTGAAAGACAATTACAAATAACTATGCACTCACAATGGAAAGGCGAGGATTGATATATGGTTGTTTACCGTCCAGTGGCAAATAGCTCATGCATTTTCAGTACATCAGTAATGGTTAGTAGAATCATGCAACAAGAAGCACTTCAAAAACATGTTTACATACAGTACAGCCTGTGACATCCTCTTAGTAATGTCCACCCTCTTGCATGGTCAACATCCAATGGTGGACATTTATTGGGGTATTCAATATTGAGATGTTGGCCATTTATTGGGGGTCATAAATCATAGGTTGATTTTTTATCTAATTATGTTACCTGTTAAAATCAACCTGAAGTTTTCAGCTGGTATGTTTTATTAAAATTTACCTGTACAGGTAATTTGGGTTTCTTTTAAAATTGACATTTCACCTTTTTTGGAAAATGTAGAATAAAATATTGTTTTACTAAGTCTGTTAAATTTTTATAATTTTTTGTCTCTAATTTTATTTAAATTTTTTTTTTTTTAATTGTTATTTTTATTTCATACTGTTTTGTTTCTTATTCTTTTATAATTTCTTCTTATAGTAAGAATCTTGAGTAAAAATGGCAAAAAGTCAAAGATAAAGTTATTGACTAGAATTTGAAATAAACAGACTTTTAATAATTGTTTTTTAAGTAAAAGGTTTATATAAATGTACATGTTGTACATTGTATTCTATCGTTTCTTAACATTATTAAATGAGTTATTACTATTAATAAAAACTAATAATCGTGCAAGTATATTTTAAATAAAAAAATAAGATGATCAATATCTATCCTTTTACAATAAATTTTGATAACATCTAATGGCCTTATATATATATCTGAATAAAGTGAATCTTATGAAAAGAAATTATTTAAAGAAATTGTCTTGAGACTTATTAAATACGTTATCTTCAGTTTGGTGAATTTCTTTCAAAATTTGTCTCCAGAAAAAATGAAGTGCACTTCTAAAGATGGTGACGCTTTTATGGCTTATTATTTAAATCATTTTTTCCCAGTGTATTATACAGTCAATAGTGCTGGACTGACATGATACATATTCTTGGTATACATTTACTATGATTTACAAAGAATATGTCAATTAACCTAGGCCTTTCAGATAAAGTTAATAATTGCAGGGACTTGAATGAATTAAGACTCTTAAAGTCCTTAATAAAAACTGAATTTAAATCAAAATCTAAAAATAAAAATTTATGATAAAAACTGTAAACTTGATTGTGTCAATAGGTAGAGAATTTTTGGTCATAATTTAGTAATAGAAAATAGAAGACAATATGAAATTCCTAGAAGGATAGAGTGTGTAAAATTATTTACCTTCTCATTATAATGTCTCTTACCCAAGAACAAAAAGTAAAAGAAATGCTTAACCTCTAAAACATGGATCATGTTTAAAATATCATATGACAATAAAAATATTATCAAATTTTGCTGTAATGAATATTTCAAATACTTTTAAATATTCTATTCAATAAAGAAATAATGAATTGCCTAAATTTTATTTAGCTTAAGTCCTAAAGACAATCTTAATCATTTGTTAAACCATGTTGAATGCAGATCAGTTTATCTACAATAATAAAACATTTTGATTTTAGAAAAATAATTTGAGAAACACTTTGTCTATAAAAAAAAAAAAAAAAGGCATGCATTGTAAATGATATTCATTTATTCTTCACTTACATGACTTACCAAAAAATAGAATTATTATAAAAAAGACTTAAAACTGATTAAAAATTATTTAAAGGGTATAATAATAAATATCAAAACTAATGGTGATGAGACATTTATTTTTTAATTAAGCTGTGTGTTCAACTAGCTTTATTATTTCATTTTATATTCATGATATTTGAAAATTCTTGTCATTATCACAGTTATTAAATTTGACAAACACATACATGTATATTTTACCTGAGACATGTGACCTGTAAGTTATATAATTTTAACACTTCAATGCATTCAAGATTTCCCTTTATCCTTGACTAGTTTTTGATTAATACCTTGTGTATTAGAAAAGCAACAGGGGTATGATGATGGACATATAGGGCCACCATGGTCAACATAATTTTTATGGCCACCATTAATAAGATAAAGTCACAGGTAGTACTGTATATAGGGTTTCAAATTGATGCTTTATATTGTGTTTGTCTTTGTTGTGATGTAATACTTCTGTTTCATAAAAAGATAAGGTTTGGTACCATTAAAACGTTTAATCCCGTTGCAATTGATTGCACCTGTCTTAAGTAAGGAATCTGGAGGATTTATCAACAAAACTTACGACTAAGATTGGTGTTATTTATGAGTATACTTACGATCAATCTTAGTTGTAAGTTTTTTGTAAAATTGACTCCTGATGTTCAGTGGTATCGTTTGTTTATGTGTTTCATAAGTGTTTATCGTTTCTAGTTTTTTTTTAAATATATTTGACCGTTGGTTTTCTCGTTTGAACGGTTTTACACTAGATATTTTTTGAGGCCCCTTATAGCTTGCTGTCCGGTGTAAGCCTAGGCTCCGTATTGAAGACCGTACCTTGACCTGTAATGGTTTACTTTTATAAATTGTGACATGGATGGAGAGTTGTCTCATTTGCACTCATACCACAAATTACTATATCTATTAAGCTTTAAACACTTTTCTTAACATGTTTTGAGAAAAACATAGAAATAGAACGTGTTTACAAATAAATGCATTACAAGTGACATGTATATTTTTATGCCACCAGTGATAACATATTATTACGGCAAAATGATTCTTAATTTGGATAATACATGTATACTCACTTTCAACAAGGTTTGCAATTTCATCGCTTATCTCTCTCAGTATTCCGACAAACTTTTTTTCGTTGTTACGGTGCTCTACTAAATCAAATATAGTCCGTAATGCATCATGATCACTTTCCTGTTGAATTGTTGTACTTTCCGAATACGATATTAAATTTTGCTTATACAGAATTTTAGTAAGTGGTTTTATTTTCTCCTTAAGGTGATCCATAATCAGATTCTTATGTTCAAGGAATATTCCTTTTACTCTATCCATGATATTCATTAAATATTTACCCCTCTTCTTGACAGAATCTAAACATGAATATATATATAAAGTTTTCAAATTCACAAACTACATTTCACATCAATTAATAACAGTTTGTTAAAATATTGTCACTAGCGCTTTCATGCCTTCTGGCAATCTTCAGACGACGTTTATCAACGTCCTTGACGACACTGCCGTTGGTAACGTTTATTATATATATACACATATATCTACCTAGTACGGAGCCCCATTAGTGACATGCAATAATTTCATTGTACATGTCTTCTGACATTGTTTGTTAGTAGAGGAGTCATGATTGGTTGATGGATTTTATCCCATTTTTGCAGAAAAAAATATATTGTGATTTATAGGAAATGGACATTTACTTAGAATATTCATAAATATGAGTTGAAAACTACACGAGAGGGAATAATATTTAATTGTCACATTTACAGTAAAACCTTGTGAGTAGTAATTGAAATGTAAGATCAGAAAAAGTCCTATGTATGCAGTTATATATACGATTTTGATCTTTATGCACGTCCTTTCAAACGTTTGTAAAAAAGGACGAGAAACGTATTAGATACGATACACAACTGATAATTCCATTTGAAGATAAACAACTGTACGAACTTGTATATTATTTATTTGTATATACATATTGAGACGGAAACCGTCATGCGTTTGTGTGTAGGACTTGCATGTAGAATGTAATGTAACGAAACAAAGTCATTTAAATCGTATTTCAACATTTCACTAGGGGGATTCCATACATTGGCTTTTAGTTTTGTATTTTTGAAATGAATTAACATATTGACAGTTTCTCAGTTATAAGTGTTTTATAATATATTCAATTAACCACCGAATTCATTTAACAGGTATAAAATTTCTATAACACAAGTTTTTAAAATTATTTCAACTGCATAATTGCATAATTGTCAGATAGCTTAGGTTCAATCGTTTATAAATCTTTAATCATCGAATAAAGAAGAAAATATGATCTCTTTTGAAAGACAAGAAAGAAACACATATATATTATAAAACTCATTGAAGTTATTATACAAATTATCTTCTCCAAAAACTTTAATCTACTGTTATAAAGAGGGCAATATTTTATAAATCTGTGATATGAATGAAGAGATATATTATGATATTATGATAATATGAAAATTTTTAAAATACTAAAGGACAAACATTATAAGTATTGACTACATTGCAAACACTCCACGGGTGTCATTCGGTCTATCGAGAGAAATGATCGTGAAATAATATCTAACGGTGGTCAAGTATTGAGAGACGATCGTGAAAGTTCTGGTAACGGATCGTGAAAGACATTTAATCGAGAAGACATACATGTATGAAAAGTCAGTAATTATTCTAATTTAATTAATTACACAGACACATTTACGACAAAATAAAACTGTCAAAATGGTTCCAAATTATGATCAGTATGTCAGAATATCCAGTTTCAAAAGTACATAGTTATTACAATACGACAAAAGGCAGATTGCTTCTCGACATTTCAATGACATAAAAAAAACTACGTTTCTCAGAAAAAGGGCATTGTATATGAATTAATTAAGCGGTTCTCATAGTTATTTTATTTAAATATAATCTAAAACTTAATAAATGAAGAACTGTTTACACAAAATTGATTTTAATGGATCGTGAAAGATCACGTACTGCATTTTTGAAGATCGTGAAAAGGATCGGGAAAGATCTGATGCTACGAAGACGTTCAAATTATTCTTCAATTATATGATAATTGATATTTGTTATTGGTATTGAGAAAGGCTAGATAGGTCAACATCCTCAATAGGTTTAATCATTTCAAAGTATTAATATTTTCAGAAAATGAAAAGAAATAACAACTACGGTAATAAGAAAAGACAATGGGTGACAAAACACCGAAAATAAAATTATTATTTGGACATTTGTGAACATGTTATTTGTAAAAAGTTGGATGATTGTAGGATGACGTTTTTTATTGTCATGTGAAGTACTCACTTATCATGAGTTATAGGATAGCCATATTTTGTATATTGGATCCTATAAACTAAATGTCCGTCAGGCAGGATTTGCCTCATTTCATGGACCGATGAAGATTCATTTTAGTGGTCAAGTCCGTATCGAGGATTCGTTAAGTTTTAGGATACTGTCTGTCGTAATGATTGTAATGTTTCAACCATCATTGAACTCATTACAATGCATCATTCGGTAATGTTTGTTTTATGTTGTTTGGCCTTTTGAATATATACCTGTATGCTATAGCGACAAGGTGTTTCGTGTATAGTGTACATGTATGTCTGCATGTTTGTTATATGAACATGATATTGTTTATATAGATTAAACCATTTTGTTTATATAGATTAGACCGTTGGTTTTCCCGTTTGAATGGTTTTACACTAGTAATTTTGGGGCCCTTTATAGCTTGTTGTTCGGTGTGAGCCAAGGCTCCGTGTTGAAGGCCGTACTTTATCCTATAATGGTTTAATTTTTAAATTGTTATTTGGATGGAGAGTTGTCTCATTGGCACTCACACCACATCTTCCTATATCTATGATAACTTCAATTGTGCTTGATTTATTAAATTATAGTAAGATGTCTTTGTCTGGCTGTCGGTCAGGGTTCATATACTTTTGACCTTATGTTCCGAATTAATTGGCCAAGCATAACTTTTACATTTGTCAGTTTCTATAATAAGGCACCAAAAAATACCAGTGTAAAACCATTCAAACGGGAAAAACCAACGGTCTAATCTATATAAAACGATAAACGAGAAACGCGTCTGAACCACATTATCAGACAACAACTACTGTACATCAGATTCCTGACTGAGGACGGTGGCAAACATTTGCAGAGGGATTTTACGTTTTAATTGTACCAAACCTTCTCCCCTTTTTGAAACAATAGTATAACATCACACTGTAAAATATCAATTGGAAGGCTTAACTCAATCAAAAAAAAATCTTCAAATTAGGATTGAAAGTTTTGGTCTTTTTTAATATTACTAATCTTTTGTTTACCTATTGACAATACCTGACAACCACAGGAATGAGTAACGACCACCTGAAAACGAATGGTTTGTTCATACTTTCATTTGCTTTCCACCATGTTAAGATAATAAAATAATATCGTTGTACTTTGAGCAGATGACAGTGAGTGCCTATATTTAATGTTTTTTTCAGTTAGCATTTGATTACGGACACTAATGAAACTGTCATAAAATTGAGAATGGAAATTGGAAATTTGTCAAAGAGCCGACAACAGCCGAAGGTCATCTATTGGTCTTCAATGCAGCCGGAAACTCCCGCAACCGAAGGCGTGCTTCAGCTAGCCCCTACATAAAAATGTATACTAGTTCAGTGATAATGGATTTATAATGTCGACTTCATGCCTTGATATTTTCCCGATATTGACCTTAAAGGACGACTTCTAGTTGGAATTTACTATAAATGCAATGCTTTTACTTTCCAATTGTCTACAACTAGTTTCTGAGCAGTAACTTACCCTCTGTCACACCGTATTACGTTTAAAAATAACTCAATAGATACGTCACAACTGAATCTACTTGATTAGTTTTTATTTCCTTTGAGGATATTGCTTTATTGCTTTCCGTGATAGTTGCATACATCATTGCTATGCAAAGGGGACGAACACATACCTTATAATTCATTTGTTTTGAAAAAAAACATTGAAAGGTACGTGAAAGGTATGTGACTTGTTTAAAAGTGGCAACAATCTATGAGCAAGGAGCCCTATATGATCCTATGGTTTTTCTCTTCTCCGCGTTACCTTTCATACGTTTTTGAATAACAATTTAGCTCTATGAATAAGTGAATTATAAATCTATGTTGATAGATAGTAATGTCATAAATTTGAGGACTCACCATATGTACTTGGCTAGCTCCAATAATATGCCTGAAACGTTCGATCTGAGAGGGAAAATAATAAGTAAGATTGAAAACGTCTGTGATTTGTAGTAAATAGTTGAAAGCATTTTTTATCCTATCATGTTGTAAATTTTCATACTTTATGAATCATAGTTATAGCAACTAGAAATTCCTTTTATCTTGTATTTGTGTAAGAGTAAAATGTACAACATCTGAAAAGAGAACTAGTGTCTTTAAAACTAAACCAAACGAACTGGAAACCTTCTACACGCAGTATGTTATCGAGCACGTTTTTGTATCAAGAGTTGCTCAGTTTTAAGTGTTTTATGTTGTGTTGTGTATACTGTTGTCTGTATTTTTGTTGTTTTAAGAATGAGTTTTTTTTTTGCAATGAATTTGTCAGTGTGTGTTCATTTAACGAGTTTGAAGGTTCCATTGGTATTTATCGATAATCTAGTAAAGTTTTAAAATGTGATCAGTATTTAAGAACAGATCGATATTGAACTAATGTAATTTACACCTCATGTAACCGAAGAACCCTGTTCCAACAAAACTTACAGTTAAAACAATTAAAAATGGGAAATCACTTTGCTGTATTAATTTTACATGAAACAGTTATATGATCTGGTTTAGTATATAACATTCGATATGTGACAAATTTTTAGAAAAAAAATATCCGTGCATCTGAGCGGTTAGCTCCGGCAAATAAAAACAAATGATTAACGACAGGACGAATAACAAATGAAAATGGTTTTCCTCGTTGAAACTCAAATCTACGAGGGAAACTATAAGCAAGTCTCTTTTTGTTTTTGTCTAAGTTGTGATATTATTATGCTGTGAGTGTGTCATTGTATTGATGACTCTATAATATAAAAAAAGAGAAGATGTGGTATGAATTCCAATGAAATAACTCTCCACATGAGACCAAAATGACACAGACAATAACAAATATAGGTCATCATACAGCCTTCAACAATAAGCAAACCCCATACCACATAGTCAGCTATCAAAGACCCTATAAATGACAATGTAAAACAATTCACAAGAGAAAACTGACGGCCTTATTTATGTAAAAATTCAACGAAAAACAAATATGTTACACATAAACAAACGTCAACCACGTAATTGCAGGATCCTGACTTGGGACAGGCACATACATACATAAAGTGGCGGGGTAAAACAGTGTAGCGGGATCCAAACCCTCCCTAAACCTGTAACGGTGGTATAACAGTACAACATAAGAACGAACTATAAAAATTGTTGAAAAAGGCTTAACTGATCAGATGTACAAACATACAAGTGGACATGACCGCGTACTTGTACATCCCAACAACAAAGAGACACTAGAAACAGATCTGAAAGTACTCACAGTTAACTGATAGCTATTTCAAAGCCACTAACAACTAATAAAAAAATCATGCATCTAAGACTAAATCTATAAGTAAACATTACGCCGATACACTAACAGCAGAAATCGC
The DNA here is from genome assembly GCF_036588685.1 of Mytilus trossulus. Lineage (NCBI taxonomy): Eukaryota > Metazoa > Mollusca > Bivalvia > Mytilida > Mytilidae > Mytilus > Mytilus trossulus. The sequence continues at coordinate 38,265 of NW_026963318.1, forward strand.
AGGCAAGGCACATTGTTTTGCGGATTTATTTACAAATACTCATCATAAGTTAATTCCAAAAAAGAGAATTATACAGAAAAACGAGAAAAACTGATAATAAACAACACCTCCTTATAAAACATTCCTTTTATTATATTCACTCTTACCATATGTATTCATCAATAGAATCTACAAAAACATCCGGTTTCTTAGGAAAGTATATATTATGAGCACTTTAGATTTGTTTGCTCTTGACCCATATAGTTACTTTTGATTTTTGTGTCTTATGTTCTGATGGTTTTATTTCATATGATTTTTTTTATATTTTGTTTTAAAACAAGGAGAAAACATGAACAACGATAAAAGAACTTTTTGGCTTTTAATCATGATGTGGATTATGTTTATGTATGGTGCTACAAATTTATCGTGCAATTACAGCTTAAACTTAAAGAATCAACTTGTGGCTCATTGTGATAACAGAAGTTTTATATCTGTACCACGGAATCTGATCAAAAATATCCAAGTGCTGGATCTCTCATATAATTTGATCACTATTATCAAAAACAACACATTTATAAACTATACGAAAATGGACATTTTGATTTTAAACAGTAACAATATATCTAAAGTCCATGAACATGGTTTTGAAGGCTTACGTAATTTACGGATTTTGAGAATGGAAAATAATGCTATTAATATATCTAAGCTTCCGTTAAGAGTATTTCGTCCTCTTGGAAATTTGATGGTTCTTGAAATAGGTAGGAATGAAGAGCAATGGATGGAACATGAATCGTTTGTTTACCCAGACAAAGTATTCTCTAACTTGAAAAGTTTACAAAATTTATCCATCGACTTGTTTGATCGACCTGAGTTCGGTTATGGATTTAAATCACTCCACAATCTAGTCGTTTTGAATTTTAGGAGATGTTACATGAGATTCGGCAAATTATCAAATGAAACTTTCAGAAATATTTCTCCGAAACTAAGAGAGTTATATATTACTGGTTGTCATCATTTTTTTCACATAGACAAAGGAATTCTTCAGTACTTTCCTGAATTAAACATTTTGGACTTGTCTCATTCATATATTCATTTGTATCAGGCACTGAGTATACTTTATCCATATCAAAACAAAAACATGTCTGTAATAAACTTTCACCATATAAGCGACAAGAGTATTAATAACGACAAGTTTCCGTATTCTGTAATAATAACAAAAGAACTAATGAGATATCTGAGATCTATCTGCATAGAGGCTTTAGATTTGTCAGTGACAGGCATAGTAGATGATGAGTTTTATTCATTGTTTTCATTCCAACATCCTGAGTGCTTCAAAACATTTATCATATCTGCAAACAGATTACCGTCAACGACTTTAGAACACTATATGCAAACAGTTGTTTTCTTAACAAGAGCTACGAATCTTAAAACGTATGATATGTCTTATCTGCCTGCACAATTTCTTAATCCGTTATATCTTGATGTGTATCATCCCGAAAAGTTCATTGGAAGTCATAATCAGGAAAAACAACCTATTTTTCATAAATCTTTTCATATAACTATTAACTTACCGCCCTTACTAGAATTTGTCCGCTTTACACATATGACAGTAGTGTCTGCGTCTGTGTCATTCACATGCAATAAAGGATCTCTAAGATATTTTGATGTTTCATATAGTATTTTTGAACAATATCCAAATGTGTCAAATGAATGTGGAAAAGAACTTATATATATAGATGTTTCTGGGTTATCTTCAACAATAATGTTTCAGTCAATTTCCTTGCCGAAACTAACTACATTGAAAATGACCCATGCCAGCATAGACAGGAGCATAATTGAAGGAAGACAATGGATGCTCGGGCACGCACCTAAACTCAAAAATGTAGATCTGTCTTTCAATAACCTATGGACTTTGTTAGATACGACATTATTTAATGATAAGAATATAACCCATTTTAATTTGTCCAATAACTTTTTCAGGAGAGTTCCTAGTACTGTGTCTAAACTCCGTCATTTAGAATCGTTAGATCTGTCAAATAATTTGATAACATCTATTGATTATACTATACGAAAATGGTTAGATGAGATTATCGTGTCATATCAGAACTTGAGTTTGAATTTGAATAACAATGCTTTAGTTTGTTCGTGCGATACTGTTGAGTTTCTGTTATGGTTTTCAAAAACAAAAGTATCATTTGTAAATGGAAACAAATACACTTGTACAATGTCAAACAATTCGCAAGTCAATCTTATTGAAGTTACCAAAGATATCAATAAATATTTTGCTGACTGCCAAGCTACTTTATGGCTTAGGATTGGAATTATATTTATATCGTGTACTTTTGGTGTTTCGGTACCATTTTCGATTTTATATTATTACAGATGGAAACTTATTCTGTTTTTGTTTAGAACATTTAGACGAGCCGTCGAGAGAGGTTTATATGTAAATTATGAATATGACGTATATATTTCCTACGAAGAAAAAAGCATAACATGGATAAAAGACCATCTGCTTCCAAAAGCTGAAAAAGAATGGGGATTGAAAACATTCGTACATGATCGTGACCTTATACCCGGAGAACTCACATCAGATTCTAAAGCACTTTCAATTCACCAAAGTAGACATGTTATTTTTATTATTACGGAACGATTTTGTGAATACGAATGGGGGTCCTTTGAAATCGAAAGAGCCAAATATGAGAAATACACACAAAATCTTATGAAAATTATAGTAATTTTACAAAATGTGCATGTCAATGATATTCCAGAACAACTCGTGAACATATCAAATGATGTTATCTTCATTAAATGGGATGAACCCGAAACTGAAATTCCAGAAAATCAATCTAGGTGGGTCAAACTAAAGACATTGCTTTTTCTTAATTAAAAAAATTATGCACAGCTTATTAGAAAATCGGATGAATTATGTCAAGTATATTTCATTTACCATTTAGATATATTTTTCTTTCTTTTGTACAGTCGGTTAAAGATATACACTGAAATAAGCGATGTATGTTTATATATTTTTTGGAACAGATTTTAAATAAATGGGTACCATCACAATTCAATGTGGTAACTATAAGTCGTACTTAATATCGGAGAAAATATGAATAATTGAATAATTAATAATTGAATGGGGTTTTTTTGTACGTTTTTGTGGCAAAAATAAAGAACGAAACATTGATATATTTTTAATACAAAAAATTGTGCGTAAAACCCTGTTAAGATGATATGGGTGTCTTCCTCCATCTTGGATTTTAAAAAACAGAGAACCAAAGGTCCATATTTTCTATAAAGTAAGCAAAATATGATGCAGGAATGCAGATATTTAATGTGAATTTTCATTTAAAAGAACAAATTTATAAGAATACAACTTACAAATTTTGATATTTTTGTTAATGTAAATTAGTTTTTGGTTTTTTTTTGGTTTTTTTTAATTGGTATTTCAAGGGGAGGTAACTCTAAAACGTGCATTTTCCGAAGAATTCTACATGAAATTTTCCTGTTTTGTATTTTAGCCGGAAAAAACATACGGTGACCCTAACTTTTCTTTTGATATTCTCAAAGCATTGTCTGAAAGCTATCTTTTCCTTAAGTATTTAACAATTTTGTTGTAACATATCGCAGTAAGCACGTGTTGTCAGGAATGTTTTATTAGGTTATACAATCTAATTTTTAGAAATGGCTATGTATTGTTGTCTGCAATTAATTAGTACGGATTATTATGAAACATGCATTTCTTTGCAGCTGTCCTAAGTCAGGAATCTGATGTACAGTAGTTGTCGTTTGTTTATGTAATATATACGTGTTTCTCGTTTCTCGTTTTGTTTATATAGATTAGACCGTTGGTTTTCCCGTTTGAATGGTTTTACACTAGTAATTTTGGGGCCCTTTATAGCTTGTTGTTCGGTGTGAGCCAAGGCTCCGTGTTGAAGGCCGTACTTTAACCTATAATGGTTTAATTTTTAAATTGTTATTTGGATGGAGAGTTGTCTCATTGGCACTCACACCACATCTTCCTATATCTATGTAATGTAATGAATACTATTTATGCATTGATACAAAAAAATGAATGAAACGAAAAAATAGCACCAGGAGATTTATCTATCATGACTTTAGCGGACGTCTCAGTCAGTTTCTAATATTTATTTTTTTAAAGACATTTGTCCTTTTTCCCTTTTTTTTTCTCGTTAAGCTGCAGGTTTTACTTAATGTTGATATCTTAATGTGATTAAATTAAATGTATTCAAACTACTTTATTAGTGCTTAATACTATATTCGTTAATTTAGAAATGTATCTGTAATTCTGAAGTTTTTCTATTGTGTATTTTTATAAATAAGAAGACATATTGTAAGATATTAAATGATTAAGATCTTGTATATAATTATTTTAGTTTTGTTAATATCGAAATCAATTACATTGTACATATATTGCAAACAAAAACAATGATCAAAATAATTTAGATGTTGGCGCCCACAGTTGCTTATATTTAAAAAAAAAAAGGTGATAAAGAAAATGAAAGTATGATTGCCAGTGAGACACTATCCATCAAAGTTAAAAGAAAACAAACAAAAAAAATGGATGTAAGCACTAAAAGACAAATGTGCGATCTTCCAAAGTGAGAACATACCGTAGTGTTGGCTTATTAATTAACAACTATCTATCTCAAGTGCAAAATAATGCACTTTTACCTTTTAAAACAAGAGAATGGAACAGTGGCATATGTTCATCTTTTCTTTTGATGATCACGATCTTATATTATGATGCGTTTACAAAAAATGTCATGCTTTCTACACATACAAACATATTTAAAGTGGTACCTAACACTGCAGGGAGATAACTCTGTAAAGTCAGCTTAACGTTTTAATTACGTTGTATTGTAAAGGGAATAATAGGCTTTTCAAAGATCAAAATTGGTGTTTGTCAAACTGCTATATAACCCGTGTATTTTTTCTGACAAAACGATTGGTTCAAAGTTTTTGAAATTTTTATATTTTTGTTAAAGGGTCAAAGTAAATACTTTGTCAAAATTTTATCAAAATCAAACGAGCCAAATTAATTTTAGTTAAAGTGTTAGGTACCACCTTAAATAACAACATGAAGAAAACAAGTTTTACTACTGATCTGAAGGTAAAAGAATAAAAGATGGAAACTATAGAAAAATGAAAACAACTCTTTCTGAATTCTATGCGTCCGTAATGGGTTTTTTTTAAATTTACTTTCAACAGGAATGTTTTTCGGAATATTTAAAAGCCATGGATGTTTAAAACCGGAAATGTTTGAAACAAAACCTTTGACCAATCATTGCATAAACTTAAAAGCCAAATATATAAGCGGTCAACTTTGCCAGAGAGAAAGTTGAGACCTTAGTTTTTTTCATAATTTGTAAAAACGGATAGTACACCAGCAGCGGTATCAATTAAATGAGGTTTTTTTTTTAAATCCTGGGATCGAAGCGCTTTTTTGGATTTGCCTTTACAAGGAATGCTCAAAGTCAAATATTTGAAAGCTAATTAGAGGGATGTATTAGGGTTGGTACAGTTTAATTGCTGTATGACCAGAAGGTATGGTATAAAAGAAAGGCAAAAAATACTAGAGGCACAGTCAAGCTCATGTATCGAATAAAACTGAATAAGACATGGCTTAAAAGAAAAAGACAAACAGACCAAAAAAAGTACCAAAAAAATATAAAGACTAAGCAAAACGAACCCGACAAAAAAATGGCGTCGATCTCAAGTGCTTCGGAAATGTAAGCAGATCCTACTCCACATGAAGCACTAGTCGTAATGATTATGTTGTTACAACCCCGGTTTAAATGATTTCTATATCGACATGCGGATTAAGATGATGATACCTTTTGTTGCTTGATTCTGCTGTATAAAAAAAATTGTTTTGTGAATTATGAAATCTCATTTATAGTTATTGAACGTATGTTTGAGTTTTTTTTCAATAACAATAGGGATGTCATATTATGGTTCGAAGTATTTCGATTTTCTTATAAGTCAAAAGTAAGAGAAGTTGCAATGTGTACAAGATTTCTTTTAAAAAGACCGAAATCCTTATTTTCTGAGAAAAATATAAATGTTTTTCATACTGTAAAATTCCTTTTTGTTTTTTTGATTGTAAAAGCATATAAAATTGTAAATGGATGTTGCATTTTATCAAATAAAATCCAAATGATATGGTGTTATAAAGAAATCGTGTGGTCGCTTCTTATGAAATGTTCTAGCTTCACAGTATGTGTGATTTGTGATCATCCTTGCTTGGACAGAACTCACTGTATAAAAATGTTGACCAAACATGAGAATGAGTCCATGCATTTGATTCATAGATTAGTAATAAAATCGTAGTGCTTAATGACAGTTTAATGATCGATCTTTGATATTTTTGTGCTGTGATTTAGAAATGTGAAGGACATTTCGATCATTATTTTATTTCTTTAAAAGCAATATCTTGGAAACCAGCATTTAATAGAAAAGTGAGACAATAATTTAAATTTCCGACATATATCGTATCGTCTTCATACTTTTACACTGTTTAGTGTTTTTCTGATCAACAAATCAATTAAACATCCTGTTTCAAAGGGAAGGATATGTTTATGATACATGTACAAATAATTATATTGTATCAATGTTTTAGTATATGTTCTCTTGAAAATGTAATTTACACGAAATGAAAATTTTACAGAAATATGAAAAAAAACTGTTGATTAACGACGCAGTTTCAAATTGTCTTCATTCGTCAAAAATCCATTCATTTTTCAAGTGTTTTACTCTTCACCGATAAATGTCAAATACCCGGTTTATAAGGAGGAATAGTAAGTGGCCCTTAAGATTAAATGTGTTATTGTTTTATGATGTTCTTGAATTTTATTTAATAATAGTTATCATATTTTCTTTTAAATAAAGATTTAACATAAAAGACAATTGCAGAATTGTTTTAATTCTTACCAATATATGTATAAATGAAACACATACATAATTAAAAACCAATTGTTCAGAGAACAATTGAAGGTCTTTCCACTAGTAAAGATCTATTTTGATATTGATATAGGAAAAATCAGTTAATAATGTTAGTTCCCATGGCTTTATGATGTATTTATATGAATTTAAAGCAAAGGTCAAAATCTAGAACGTCCTATTAACCTATGACCTTGACCTCAATTTCAAGGTCATAAACCAAGGACCTCAAATCAAAAGACTATAGGTCTTATTTATAGTTGGTTAATGAGTTATTTCACCATACGCATATTTTCAAATACAAGAGGGGAGAAAACAACCTTTTACGTTCAACGTACACTTGCAATCAAAATTTACGTGTAACGACATGTCGCAACAAACAATTTAGGTAAAATAATTTGTCGTTATCTTATACAGTTTCTGGAAATAAGAGAGAATAAGCCAAATTCAAAAATTAGAAATATGACCTTGACCTTTGACCTCGACCTAATTTTCATTTTTTGAGACCAAGGACCTCAAATCAAAAGATCCTAGGTCTCTAGCACTTATGGTTTACAAGATAGAAATGCATATCACTTATAACAATGCATAATGGGAAATAACTCTCATATGGAGCGTTCATATCGCTTCGGTCAAAATAGGACAAATCATGCAAAGGATATAACGAGCAATTTTGTAAATTAAATTTGTCATAATATTTTACGGTTGCGAAGGAGTTGCGCTCACAAGGAAAACAGTGTTTGGGGAGATAACTCCTACAAAGAAAAGTATTCGTTTACGCAGGGTTAATTTCAAAAGCGCATAAACTGTTCGATATCATATACCAAATATCTAAGCGACATATTGCGAAACAAATGTTTATCGCAAGAACAAAATAAGGCGGAAGAAAAAAAAAAAAATAATCAGAAGAAAAACAATAGGTCTTTCCACAGAAAAGTGGAAAGACCTAATAATCAGAAGAAAAACAATAGGTCTTTTCACAGAAAAGTAGAAAGACCTAATTACAGAGAATATAATACTAAGTATTACAATAATAACAACTATGAATATAACATGTGTAAAATATAAAAGACTGTTAAACAAAAAGTAAATAGATATATAGTTGTTTTAATTAGAAGATTTGTTAGATCAATTACAACACAGATTATATACTTGTTCGAATTAAGAACCATTCACATTATTATAACAGTATATGTACGATATGGTATATAACGAATTAAAATTCAGCATGTTCAGGATCCATCAACTTGTATTAATTAGAGATATAGGGGAGGGTTGAGATCTCACTTAACATGTTTAACTACGCCGCGTTTTTACGACTGTCCCAAGTCGGAAGCCTCTGGCTTTTCTTAGTCTTGTATGGTTTTTTTTAACTTTAGTTCATTTATATGTCAAGGAGTTCAGTTTGACGTCCAAGTACACATTTTTGTTTGGGGTAAGTTGAAATCTGCAGTAGGTTGCGGGATTTTCTCGCTGTGGGAAACCCATTTGTGGGTTTCGGATGTGTATTCAATAATTGGTCGGGTAGTTGTCTCTGTGACACATTCCCCATATCATCCACTATTTAGATTTATGATAGGATGATTTTTGATTTTTATAATGGTACTTAACTAAAGCCAATATAATCATATTGCATTGTACTACACAGGCAAACATGATTTTGCGTGAGATTAACCTCAAACAAGCTTATACATTAATACTAGGACAGTTGTAAAAGCATGATTTTATGTGGTGTTGTAATGCTTGTCTAAGCTGCGATACAAGTCGCAAAGCCTGTTGTAAGGATGATTATCCGTTAGCAATCCAGACGGAGTCATTTAGTTGTACAAAGCTTTACATTTCAGAAAGGAGAAAACTTAGGATCTTTGATTTTTTTCTTTTTCTTCTAAATTCTTAGGTTTCAGTCTAGCAAAAGCCGAGTTGCAGTAGCCAGTACTTCGGTACTGGCATAAAAATACGGGTTTTTGTGTTATGAAAATTTGCTGTTACAAAATGTTAGAAATTATCATAGATAAAGGAATGTAGTCCCCTCATGCAAAGCTTTGATTCCTTTCACGGATTTTGGCTATTCTTTTTGGACCTTTTGGATTATAGCTCTTCAAGCTTTGGATTTCAAATACTTTTTCCTCGAGCATCACTGAAGAGACATGTATTGTCGAAACGCGCATCTGGTGCAGGAAAATTGGTACCGTTAATGTAATTGCATGCATATCTGTAACAGGAAACAATTTCTGCCAACGCACCAGGGCTCGATCTATTGGATTTCTAGCAAGTTTTTTTTTATATCTTTACCCTGATTTATCTCCATCGTCAATTTTTAGAAACTTGAATATCGAAAAAAACTACTTTTACCGTAATGTGTATTTGCATAAATTGTTTATGGTATAACAACTATTAAAAAAACTTAAGGTTTTTAAGTATCAATTTTCTTATGAGTGAGGTTTATAATGAGTTATAGAACAACTTTATATATTGAAATATAGATAAACTCATCATAAATACCAAGATTGCAATATTGTATTGGCACTATTTCATATAGAACAATTTCAAGGTATTGAATACATGTCGTCAGAAAGGTTATATCTTTACTCATCTTGTATTGACCTATTGTAATTGATCAGTGATCAACGTTCCTGGTTGTGTACGTGTCATAGAAACCTTATTCAGTAGATCGTCAATGTATGGAAATCTAGTAAAGAATACATGTCCGTTTTGAAGAATGTTATTGCCATTGACCTTAATTACATGTCAACGTTAAGCTATCACTGTAAGGGCCATTTCCACAGATCCTTTAAACAATTTTTTTGTTGTATACAATAAAAGTAAGGTGCAATGTCGATCTGGCGAGATTCATCGACGCTTTCGAGGTTATGTCCGTTTCTCTGATTCTATAAGCAGCCGGCTTACTGTATTTAGTGTATGGAATAAATGCTATAATATATGTACGTATTCGTCTTGCGGGGTTAATCTGATATTACCCTTATTTTCGTTGGTCATGGTGTATGTCCAGTTTCTTTGATATTTGAAGTGAAACCTTGATCAGAAAGACTCAGCAAGCCATTCAATTATCATTAGTAAAGCAGGCGAAAAATCTCAACTGTGCACTGTTGTTTAAAATTTGCGATCGTCAAAACAAAAATTTTTAATCCGAAAAGAACAACACAGTTATGGAAACTATACAGAGAATACCAAAGAAAATTATCAAGTTATCAAGTAAATTTTATAAAAGAACAATATGGCTTGAAAAAAATTACAAACACAAAGGAAAAGGACAGAAGATTGGGACAAATTACTCAAAGTAAAATCTCAAAATACTGAACGCCGAAGAAAATAAAAAACGAAAAGTCAGTTATAAAATGGCAAAATCAAATACTCAAACATATCAAACGAATGGATAGAAAACAACTATGTACACAAAGAACATTCATTGATCGAAAATAAACAAAAGCATGCGAAAACTTTGAGCTATGCAAATCCAATAGTGACACAAAATGCAGACAAAAATAAGCATTTCACCTTCTACACCTGTTAGACTTAAAATTACAACTTTACGTCAGAAGAAATGACTTCAGTTCTACATTAGAAATCTTTCCATTTCTATGTAGCAACATTCCAGCCGTGTCAACTACGGAGTATTTATGTCCTAATATTTACGGACTTGAATTCCCTATAATGATTTCCTTGATAGAGGGCATTCACTTACAAGTAAGCTATACAACAAATGGTGGAGTTGAAATCATTCTTTCGTAAATTTAACAGACGCCATTACGTGTTGGTTGACTTACATGAAATATCTGTTTAACAGATGATAGCGGATACGTTCCTAATATCGTTATTACAATATTGTCCCCTTCATACGAATAAGAACTACCAAATTAAAGTTATAACCGAGTTTCTACTAACATTAGCAGCCTGACAGGTGCCACATGTGGATCAGGATACGCTTGTCCTTCCAAATCGTGTAGCTTATTCTTCAATATTCTATATTGTGGTTTTGTGCTATTGTTTGTCTATTGGTCTTTTTTCTTTTTTAGTCGAGACGTTGACAGGTTGTTTTTTACTTTGAATGTCCTTCGTTCGCCTCTCATTTAAACAGACATACATTAATGTTGCCTTTATTTGTATATGTCTTGTGAAAAAAAAAATTGTAATCATTTACAGGTTAAACTGTATAGAAGGTGTCAACGATGCCTCCTTGTTGTATTCTTTTCTTTTTCCAGACTTGATGCATTAATCTAATGCATTTTGAAAGTTATTGTTATAATGATATTTTTCATGAAAGTCACAACATATTTCAGAATATAATGAAAAATACGTTATATTAATCTTATTCTCTTTGATGTGTTATATTAACAGTAACAATATATTGCATTTGCTCAACAAGAAAAATAGACAGCATTCTTTTTATCAACACAAACACCACAGCTTGAGCTCATGAATACAATGTCAATTAATTGTTCGATTTTGATATAAAAATTTCTCTTCAAAAACATGTATTGCATTATAGAGTCATCATGTATTGAACTGGTAGGATTTTCGATTGTATCGGTCTTCATCGCAAAATCTGAAAAATGAAGAAATCTTTAAGTTTTAGGTAGATTTTATAAAAAAACAACAAATTAACCGTAAATATATAGAGATGTCCTGATCAACGATAATATTTTTAATTAAGCAATGAAGATATCGTCCATTATCATTGAACTAGTATGCATATTTGTTAAGGGTCCAGCTGAAGGATGCCTCCGGGTGCGGGAGTTTCTCGCTCCATTGCAGACTCATTGGAGGCCTTCGGCTGTTGTCTGCTCAATGGTTGGGTTGTTGTCGCTATGACACATTTCCCATTTTCATTGTCAACTTTATCTCGAACACTAAAACTGATACAGAGACGATCGTCACATGGTGAGATCTTATTCATCTTAGGCTTTTAAATGTTTTGTTTTGAGCGATCCAAATGAAGTTTAATTCAACGAAGCGGTCGGACCCATGGAATTTATACGTGTTATTTTCATTGTAAAAAATATCTGTTCTTTGAACATTTGAATTATTTATGCATTCAAATCAATAACGTTATTCTGTACAATTTTAACCTGCTCATTAACTATCTTATTTTTGTGTTCAAATAAATCAAAACAAATATTAATAACAGATTCATCATAACTAAGCATTTTATATAAAAAAAAAAACACGACAATGAATAGATGTAAAGGATTGGCGAAAATCGTCAAAGTGACAACCAAAAAAGTCGAAAACAACCCGACAACGCCATCACTAAATTAAAATAATTCCACAGACGAAACAACAGTTTATAAAACACAATAAAAAAAAAACCCAAGACTGAGCAACACGAACCCTACCAAAGATTTGGGTTGATCTTAGATTATTTAGAACTGTAGGACGTTCCTGTTTTACATATGACACCCATCGGTGTTCAAATAAGACGTTGTTTAAAAAAGGAGGATAAAATTCAGCACATATCTGTATAAAAATGTCATAACCTAACATTTTATCAAAAGTTATTCAATTCTTTTAAAAAAATAAAATAGCGCTTTTTTAACGGAATTATTCCAAATAATACCAATTTAATGTGCTTAAAGAATAGAATAATGATCATTATTTACCCTGATTTTGATGCAACAAACAGTTTGTTAAAATATTTAATATAATTGATTGTTATCATGTGAGTTGGTTGATTGGAGTGTTACTCTACAATTTGCAATCTTTTTTAGTCTTTTAAGGTTTTGACAGACCACTCCTTTCCATTTTTAATTAAATTGAAATATCATAAAACGGTGTTAATGCACATACACATGCCATAAAACAACGGAAATACTTTTTATAGCTATGGTACCCTTGTATGACGCACTGTTCATAATTCTTTTGTGGGTACTGTTGAACAGTCGTAAATGAATGGGAGGTGTTCGATGTTATTGTGTTCTTATTTTCTATTGTGTGATTAATTGATGTATGTCTGTGTCCTGAGTGTTCCAAGACAGGAAAATGGCAGCTATTATCAGATAGTCTGTTTTTGCGTATGTTGACGTTTGGTGGTATTTTAGCAGTTCGGTGTTTCTAATGTTTAATTGGTTTTTTAATTGCTGCCTATTAGATAGCGGTATACTACTGTTGCCTTTATTTATCGCCTCTTTGTAAGATTAATATCATAAATTACTTACCATAGTGAATGGTATTATTCATACACAGTGACAATTCAAGTGATTTATATTTTTATGCAAATGCTTGTTAATTGGCAGTGATTATTAACGTTTATTTTTAAATTTGTGAGTTTTATTTCACGTTATAAATGAGACTTTAGATGGCTTTACACCATAAACAATAAGAACAGAATCCCTCTCTTTTGTTGTCGGTAAAATTCCTATTTTTTGTTACGGTACAACTGCTCAATTTTCCTGCAAATCTTAGCAGAATAACATATTACCGGACTGTATATAAGTCAGATAATATATAACCAAACGATTTTCCTTTCGTATAACAAACTTGGAGTGTCAAGATAGCCACAAACTAACCAGTTTAATAAAATGGGTTTAAAGCACACATGAGTATGGTGCAACATTCAATTTGTTAACGCATGATACAACAGATTGAAATCATGTGAACTTGTAATATAGACTATTACTCTACAACTTTCAATCATTATTAGCATTTAAATGATTTGACAGAAACAGACCTTCCCGTAATTGATTAGATTGAAACTGTTTAAATGCACATTTTAACCTTTTATCTAAATAATACTCAGCTCTGCCTAAATTATTGTTGCATGCAAACAAAATTAAAACATTTTTGAATCAAGCAAGATTTAATAACATTTATGTGTAAAAAAATTTAAAAGCTTAAGTACAGAACCGATCGGAATAATTTGCTGCAATTTCCTTTAATCTTAGCAGAAAATTATTTAAACTAACGGTATAAAAATCAAATAATGCATACTTGAATGTTTTTCTTGTCGGATAAGATGGAGTGTAAAAAAAAGTACATTTTATTAATATATACATTTTATCTCCCTAGATGTGTTTTACGTCCATAATTACCTTGAATATATAACGTAATTTTGAAAATTTCAAAAATGTAAATGGATAATAAATTATATGATATATACACTCGAAATGGATACAATGTAATCCACCATTTCAAGCTTTTGACGTGCATACACACATTAGTGCCGCTTTTTTCAAAAGATTGGATAATAATTTGTCCGTTGGACCTGATCAGGTAATCTCCTGTAAATGTTGAGCAACAGTTGATACTTACGAGGTACACCCTAACATTGATGGACAAGAACTCCTTACACATGACGCACATGTTGGAGTATCAAACGTTTTTGATTCCATTCTTCCTAAAAATTTCAGAAGGTCACTTCTATGTTCTTTTTTATATTCCTGATAACAACAACATAAAAAAAAGAATAAAGTAGAAAAAAACATAACTAGTTTATACACATAAAAAGTTATTAACTTAAGGCAAATGAATATTATTATTTTTTAAAGGAATCTAATAGAAGCTAAACGTATAAATATAACTATTCAACACCTCTTTTGCTTTAAATACATAAAAAAGAACGAAGGTTTCATTTCACTCAGGCAAAATGAAGATTTTATTTCACTCATGCAAAAAGAACTTGCTATTATTAAGGTTTCTTTTTTTTTTATGTGAAATTGATCTTTAACTGTTTTTAAAAGTTCTTAAATACATATTCGGCTTCTTAGTTCTGTAATTGTACCTATTTTCGCGGTGTATTTATTTTCACAAATTTAGCAGTTGGTTTATTATCGCGAAAATAAATACACACGAATCTAAATGAAACCTTTCAACTGAAAGGCGATAATTATAAAATCGCGAAAACAAATACCCCCTGAAATACACAATTCGCGAAAATAAGTACCCGTGAAAAACAGTACAAGTACAGTATTCGTTTTTTAAGTGTTTTCGATGACGGTGAATCCAGGAAAGTGCATAAAAGAAATTTAGAAAGGATTTCTTCTATTTGTTATAGACATACTAAATATCTTAATTTATGAATGAAATACGTTTTGGCATTATATACTTACATTGTCGTGTTGATGTTCATATGCTGTGTTGAATATTGCTATAAATATGTTTAGAGTGATCAGAGTGAATAAAGCCAAGAAGGCAACAAGAAAGAATCCATTGAAAAACCGGATGATGTCTTTGTCTGAGTCAACAGCAGTGAATGTGACATAAATTTCATCCCCGTTTACAAGAGCAAGCAAAGACTGGAAGGTTGATGTGAAAGAGGCAAACTGTAAATAAAAAAAAAAAGTATTATTCAAGCAAACAAAATGTAATGTATGATATGATAGAGAAGAACTTTGGTCACCTATACAATGCAGTTTCGAATTTCAATGTTGTGATTCGTTTTGTTCTTTGTGATCTATATTTTATTCAATATATATTCAAAATTGATATAATTACATCAACAACTCAACAAACTACCCACATTAACAGTTTTGCCGTTAAATCGGTAAGGAAATCTTTTCATGATTTTTTTTATGTCGCATTCCTTTGCAATTGTTTAGTATGAGTTGTGTTTTATTAATTGCAGCGAGACTACAAAGAGTACTTTCAATACCATTCGCACATCAGAGGCATCATCGTGTTAACATGTATTGTAATTCAGGTTTTCCTGACCATGTGTTCGTAGTTTGTTTTCGGGCAATTACTTAGTATAGGAATTTGTTTTCCTTCGAAGTCACGTGTTAGTGGTCGGATAAGTCTATTGAACTGTGGATTCTTTGCGATTTCAGCTTTTTTTCAATCTATTATCTTATTCAAAACTATAGTTTTAGGTGCTTTGTTGACTTTTTAAGCATTTATCATATATATCTTTGGAATTATCTGTGGACCCCATTAAAAGTTATGTATACAGGATAATTACAATAATGTGTACCTTTATATGATATGGTCCAAGCACAGCCCATGCACATAATACAAACCCACCAAATAATATGGAAACACAAGTCAGAAACTTGATAACAACAAATGCGGATCTCTCCATCACACTAAATAAAAGCTGAAATATAATTGCATATCATACAGTATGCTTATGTATTACGAATTAATAAAGCATGTGTCTAAACCATAAGCCGTATAAATGATGCAATGTTAAAACTGGTACATGTTTACTGACTACGTAGCTGATGATTTCCTCGAGGACGATACATCTACATATAAAGTTGCACAGGCTTAGTAATTGCCACAAAAATCAACAAAGATATCAGATTAATAATAAAAAATACATCAGTGGTGTTCGAGTAAAAAGTAAAAACACAAACATACCGAACTCCGAGGAAAATTCAAAAAGGAAAATCAAAAATCAAAAGGCAAAATCAAAAGTCCAAACACATCAAACGAATGGATAACAACTGTCATATTCCTGACTTGGTACAGGCATTTTCTAATGTAGAAAATGGTGGATTGAACCTGGTTTTATAGCTAGCTAAACCTCTCACTTGTATGACAGTCGCATCAAATTCCATTACATTGTCAACGATGTATGAACAAAACAAACATACTCAAAGAGTAAAAATGTCAAAAATAGGGGTACAGCAGTCAATATTGTGTTATCATCTTAATATCACTATAAAAACAACAAATGTAACGAAGAATCACAAAAAGGCATACATCAAATCTAACATACTCATTTTGCTTTTCTTGTACCACTTAATTTATGTATATAAAGTCTACCCGTAAAGGAAAGAATATTTTCATTGCTGGTGTAAAAATGCGCGTTTGAAATTCGTACAGGTAGACATAAAAATAATTTTGTCGTTAAAAGTATGAACAAAACAAACATACTTGCATTACTATAAAAACAACAAATGTAACGAAGAATCACAAAAAGGCATACATCAAATTTAACATACTAATTTTGCTTTTCTTGTACCACTTAATTTATGTATATAAAGTCTACCCGTAAAGGAAAGAAGATTTTCATTGCTGGTGTAAAAATGCGCGTTTGAAATTCGTACAGGTCACTAAGAAGTCAATAACAAATACACCATTTGAATAGTAATAAAAAACCCAAAATCATCAACAGTTTCCATATTGAACTTAAGTGCTCGACGCTCAAAAGATAATGCTAATGTAATAGGTCATTGTAGACCGACTCAATTAGAAATATATGAAGACTGCCTATGACTGGAGTAACTTTAACGTGTTTCTTTCCAGTAATGCGTTGAAAATGACCTTATTAATAATGTTTTGTCTGCTCAGCAGTTTACTCAACTGTTGATACCCTGAGAAACTTAACTTCATACTGCAGTGGTATTGATGTTGGGTTGTAAAACTTCATTTAAGACACTCTGCTCATAGTTTGATACGCTGAAGACGTGTTTCGTCCACATAAGACTCATCTGGACACATAGTTCGGGTAGAAAAAACTGGCTTATAATTTTATACTACATGAATGATTTAATTGAATCATACGACTTAAAAGATAAAAATCAGTAACACGGTGAAGGTCCTATGAAAAAAAACCATGCTTTCTAAAATTTCATAAATTTAAATTTGTCTTTTGTGTTCGGTCTCATACGAGGGCGAAGAATGTTCACTAAATTATGAATCTAAATTATTTTAATTGCTAAACATTTCGATAACTCATTGGTGAAAAAGAAATTTCCCAGTATCTATTTTGAAATTCTATTAAAAATAAAATATTTTGTATCTAAATTAAAAACAAAACGGATGAACGCAATTTAAGACACGGAAATATTTGAAAAACATATTCATAAGACAAAAAATATTTGAACTGATTACTCGTACTTACCCCGAATACATGATCATAGGCTAAATAATGCAAAACACTGATCCAAGTAAACAAACAGCCAATACCTAGGAGGATTCCAGTTGCGTCATACATTGATATAATATAATTTGTCTGTAGCTGAAGTAGAACATATGAAAGAATAATATAAAAGTGAAAATTTCCTCTACTTCGAATCGGGCATTATTTGTCATGAAGAAATTCTTCTATAAGAAAAGTAGATATACTAAGGCTACTATAAAGCCCTTGAATTCGAAACGTAAAACTGTTTTATATATTAAATAAACAACACTCTTCGAATTTTCACAAGACAAACCTTTAATACTTAGATAGAATCAAAATGATTATGTACCACAAGATGTCTTATGCAAGGTTCTCTTTTTAAGATAAACTTTTTTTGAAGAGCTTTTGTTTTAATTTTAATTAAACCAAAATGTAAGTTTGTCTTTTAGTGCCGAAACGTAAACGTCGGCCTGTTTATGACATCATTGGTACATTAAATCTTATTTATAAAAACTTAAGTTTCCATATCATTCTCCGTATGATTTATCCGTACAAAATTATTTACAAATTATAGACTTGAGGAAGTTTTATATTTGTGCAATTTCCGTGGCAGAAAGATCGATAGGATCATATCCTTCTTGATATTTCATACACTAAAAAAAACAAAAACAGAAGAATAAAAGGGCGAAAGATACCAGTTGAACATTCAAATTCATAGATCGAACATCAACTGACAATGCCATGGCTAAAAAGGGAAAGAGCCAAACAAAAAAGTAATAGTACACAATACACAACATAGAACACGTAAGACCTAGCAACACGAACCCTATCAGAAACTTTGGGTGATCTCATGTGCTCCGGAAGGGTAGGCAGAACATTCTCCACATGTTGCACCCATCGTGTTGCTTAATTATGTTATAGATAAGTTTCTATAAACGAGATAAAAAAAAACTAACCCCATGATCGATGCTAATTTTTATCACCGATCCAACTATTGTAACACAATGTGAAAGGAACAGAATTAAATCGTTTAGTTTAAATATTTCCCAGCATGCCCTTGTTGATAATATCTTTCCTGTCAAATCGTTGTAGTAGTCTCTTGTTTTCTGAAATAAACATTAAAAAATGATTTCGACAATTATCAGGTTTTTCTGTACGGATAACATAAGCTTTTAAAATAAGTTGTTTTATCATAAGACATGCTTTAAGTCATTTGGCTCTATAAGAATGAAAATTGCCTGTCGAGTAAACACATTCAATGGTAAATATGTTACTTCAATGCAGTTACATTCACTTACATCTATTTCAATGAAATATGTTTTCATAGTATCGCTTATCCCAAGTAACTTTTGACACTTCTTCAATAGTGATGCTTAACTAGATAAATTATTGTCTAAAATAATTTTATTTACTAGTATATAATATATAGAATATATTTCTTTTGATTATGACATTGAAGAATTGTCAATTTCAACGAACAATGTAATAAAATCTATTGCATTACCTTGAACAGTATGGCAGAAGTAATCCAGCCTTGCAAACAAAACAGCCCATGCAGTAAACAGAACAACAACGCAAGCGCAGAAATCACAATGTCTTGTGTTTTTGCTTAAATCATTAAGGAAATAGTCTTTATGCAATGATTCTCTATCAAAAAGGCTAATCCCAAGTCAGGAGCCTGTTATTCAGTGGCTGTCGTTTGTTTATGTGTTACATATTTGTTTTCGTTCATTTTTTTACATAAATAAGGCCGTTAGTTTTCTCGTTTGAATTGTTTTACATTGTCTTATCGGGGCCTTTTATATCTGACTTTATGCGGTATGGGCTTTGCTCATTGTTGAAGGCCGTACGGTGACCTATTATGGTTAATGTTTGTGTAATTTTGGTCTTTTGTGGATAGTTGTCTCATTGACAATCATACCACATCTACTTTTTTATAATTATTTAACCATATGAAATTTGCGCTTTGAAAGGTATAATGCAGAAGCGAGGCAAAAAATACCAAAGGGACATTACAAGTCATACATCGAAAAAAAACTGACAACACGATGACAAAATTCGATAAAACTACATCGTTCTTATGTGCTCCGGAAGGGTAAGCAGATCCTGCTTTACGTCTGTCGTCCGCCCTGTTGGCCGTGTAAGTGAAACACGGTGATCAGTCTGATTCAAGGTAATATGTCTGAAACTGAAAGGTTTCACAAAAGGTCAAAATCTAGATCATCAAATTTGCATTTGATCTTGACATCAATTTAAAGGTCATACAGTAAAGGCCACAAATAAAAAGAGCATAGCTCTTTTCTATAAAAATGAACCAAAATTATTACTCAGTATGTGACCTTGACCTGTTTTTCATTTTTGTTGACCACGGACCTAAAATTAAGAGACCCTACGTATCTTTGAGTTTTGGTTTATGAGTGACTATGAAATTGCACTTACGTTTGTGTAAGGTAAAGAAGGGGAACTAACTGTCAGAACGCTTCGATGACAATTAAATGTAATATGTGTGAGGATAAAACGAGCAATTTGGAAATATAAATATGTCGCTCTCTTTTTCGGTTGCAACTGAGAAGTCATCAAAAAAGTGTAGTTTTAAAAGAGATATCTATTATAAAGAAAACTGGTTGTCAAACATGGTCAGTTTTAGATGCGTATAAACTTAACGATACTATATACAAATATATAAGCGACATCGTTTGAAACATCAATACATGTGGAAATAAAGATTAGTTGGAAGAAAAAATAAGCAAAAGAAAAAAAAACTATCTACATAAAAAGTAAAGGGTCTTTCCAGAAAGTGGAAAAGCCTTATCATAAATAGCTCAAATATTTTTGTCAAAGGAACAGAAATTGGCGATGTCAAGACTTTATTGGTGGTTTTGTTAATTGATAAGTAATTCAAGCGTGTGCTTGGTGTTTTAAACAAACATTCATCTTAAAATTATGATGATTAACATTATGTTTTCAAATATTATTTTCATATAATAAAAGATTTATATCACGAGTTCAATTGACTTGCTGAATCATTATACACTGTCCAAATAAACCATGCTAAATTTACTACTGTACGTTTTAATAGAAACAATAGAACACCATTGTTTAACCGTATGGCACTTACCATTTCTAGCACTATCTGAATTGCATTTTACTTCTTCAACATTTGTTCTGAGCTTAACTGTTATTTGTCCATCTATTTTTCGATTGTCAAAGAAAACCTGCACCAGTTAACAATGAAAAGAACAAACATTGATATTTTTAAACTATAAACAGCACATGAGGTTGAGGTATTTGTATGATTATTATTTTTCTGACTAATTGTTACTAATCTTCTTGTTGTTGTCTATTGTTTGTCTTATTTTTTGTTTTTCACTCGTCTGGATGATCATCAATATTTAATATAATAATAAGTCACATTCGGTGATGTCGACGAGTTACATTGAAATAAAAAGTCATCCTTTGTCACGATAATCATTAAACCAAACCCGACAAATCACTGGAATGTACTTATACTTATAGATAATTTGATTGATGTCAAAGACTATATGTTTAGGCAAGCTAGACAGATCATTTACGAATACACATACATGTTTTGTTGCAAATATGTAGTTTTCGAACAGACAAAACAGCAACATAGAATTAAATAGCAGTGGATCTGACTTATTTATCTTATTATTCAACATAAACACGATGGAAACCTAACAAAGAACTACTTACAGTTCCGTGAATACCAAAACACTGCACAGCTTTCCCAGTTTCAGCATTCAAATGGATTGAACTTAGTTTGAATTCAATTTTAACCGACAACAACCTAAAACAAATAAAAATGAGTAGAGAAATAATTGGTTTACACATGAGAAATAAATGATCATCAACATTTTCACAATTTTTGTGCTCATAATTAACATTTTAAACAAAATCAGCAGACATAATCTAATATCAGAAAACTGATTAAAAAACCATAAACAAACATATGAAATTGAAAATTTGATGCACTGGCAAGATAAAACTAATGCTTTTATCCAATCCACTATTATTCCGAATAGTGTCAAAACTATGAAAATAATTTTAAAAGTACCTACAGTTGCCTTAAACAACTAGAACTATACACTGTCTACGGTAATGTCTTATTGTTTTGGCTTCATTTGAAATTGTGCTTTCTTTTGTTTTGTTTTGGGGGGAAGGGGTAGAGAAATAGAGGGATGACACCCACAAGAGGGACAGTCAAAACTCCCAGATCGAAAATAAACAACACCATGGCTCCATACAAAAAAAAACTAATAGACAAACAATAGCACAGAAGACACAACATAGAAAACTAAAGACACAACATAGAAAACTAAAGACTAAGCAACACAAACACCAACAAAAACTAGGGGTGATCTCAGGTACTCTAGAAGGTTAAGCAGATCCTGCTCCACATGTGACAGTCGTCGTGTTGGGTGTGTTATGACAAATCCGGTAAACATTTTAATTCGGTAGGTCACATTCATGAAAAGGTACAGCTTGTACCAGTAAATCTTAATAAACATACAAAACTGTAGTACGTCAGGAGAAACATTTGTCATGTTATGACATATTGGGAAAACCCTAAATATAAATACTTTGAACAGAAACTCAATCTTCTGTGTTTGATCGTGAAATAGTTAGTTGTCTGAAGTAACACACAACTACGTTTACAAACATATCTGTAAGCATTTACATCTTAATGATCAGAGACCTTGGTTGACCAATTTTATGGAGACTTTTCAATCTTACAGGTAGGAGGTTTACCCTGCTGTAAAACCTGGTTTCACCCACTATTTCCTGAATATGGCCTATTTTTTCCAACATTGTTATCGTTTATTTTGAAAGTTTTTGTAGAATTCCCCTTATTGAATTTGTGTTGAATTTCACAAGTTTTGTTCTACTTTTTTCTGCATCAAAGAATTATCAGAAATTACAGTTTTGTCAAAAAAATTCCTATAAAAACGTGATTCCAACTTCAGGGAATAGGAGGAAATATAGTCAATATCAACGTACTAGCATTACGATATACTATTAAAAATATAAGAAAGGTGCAAACTTGTTTGCGTAGTTTATTAATCAACACCCAAATATATTACCTCACTAGTTTCCCATCAGTGCTTCTCATCAGGTCTGCTATGCTTGGTTGAAATCCATACCCTGGTGGACTTTGTTTATCAATGTCTCTACAGTCTAGAAATATATAGAAAACTTTACATCATCAACGTGCTCGAAGTATTTTTGAAAGGATATTTAATGTTTGACAGACGGGTTTTCTATCAGAAAGTATGCACAGGAAGCTGATTTTTTTTCTTTTAAATTGTAGGAAGCAAATTTCTTTGAACAAAAAAAAATATTAATCATTAACCAGTTATGACGATTTCTTCCCTTTATTGTCTAATAAAGTTTAATAAGCACTTTTAACTCATTTGTTCCATCTAATTGAATTAACAGATACTAGAGAAATGATATATGTGTTCCTTATTTGACATTCATCTAGAAAATAGACATACATTGCCTGTGAAGAATTAAAAGTTTGTCAAGAAACTGCCGATTTTACAATTCAACAATTTTCTTACTTCAATGGACATTACTTGGTGCACCGGTACCAAATATCTTTGAATTTAGTTATCGCGAGCAGAGTCACGACACTGCTTGTTCTTCAATGATTACGAGTTGTATTTTGTGAAGAGAACGCTCGTGTTTGACGTATGAAATGTGAAGCATGGTATCTATTGCGATTTTATTTGTATGTGTTTTATCTGATTTTTATACGTAAAAGAAATAAAATTATGCCAACAAGGCAGAGTTCAGTACTGGCGCCCCTCCCAAAATACCGGACATTAAGTGTAAAGGTTATTTCGTCTTTTTGTAGTTCTGTCTCAATACTATTATAGACAAAAATCATATAATTGAGAATGGAAATCGGGAATATGTCAAAGAGACAAAACAAAACGACTAAGGAGCAGACAACAGCTGAAGGCCACCAATCGGTCTTCCCGCACCCCGGAGGTGATCCTCAGCTGGTCTCTAAATAAAGTATGTACTAGTTCATACATATTAAGGTATCATTGACTAGATTAACGCATTCACAAGATAAGAGGTAAGCTGTTTCTGTTTGTTCAAAGAAAAAAAATAATTTAGGTTCAGCAAAAATTTATTGTGCATTAGACAACCGAATCAAAACAGTTCAAAATTTACCACAGACAACGGTAACAAATATCGAACTCTATACGACACACAAATCTGAATGCTCACAAAAGGTTGCGAAATTATTTATTAATAAGACACTAGGAAGAAAATTTTGTCAATTTATTTATAAGCTATCAATTACAGTTAAGTCTTTACATGTTGTTGATAGTTTATGATATCAAGCTGTCTATGGTACGGCTCTGTTACCTGTTTTACGAGTTGTGTCAATTGTCGCTATTTTTTCTTCGGCTTCATTATATATTCCTGTTTTGAAGTAATTGAGACATAGTGTTACTGGTTTTTCCTTTCCACCTGTTCCGTTTGTCCGTCGTATAAAGAAAGACCCGACAGATGTTGTGGGTATGTTGTAAACCTACGGATCAAAAGATGATATACAGTCGAGGCTAGTAAACCTACGGATCAAAAGATAATATACATTCGAGGCTAGTAAGAAATTACATAATAGTATGAAATATCCATAACTATGAAACTTCATAAATATCATTAATCGGATAGTTTTGTAACAATACTATGGGTTTCGTTATATTTAGAATAATGAAAATGGATATATATTACTAGAGGATTTTAGACGAATCAACATGTTTTTTCTTCGTTGTTTTGTTCACTATATATAGATAAATAATTGATACAATTTAATTTTCGTATTTGTTAAGAGTAGTGAAACATACACAAATATCAGGGGTTCAATTCTCAAGTCAATTGTACTCAAACACCCTCATTCGATCGAACAAACGGACGGATATTGGTTTGTAATTAAGCCACTTTGCTTTGAACTCGTCCAATACAAATTGAGCAGGTTTTAGACCAATAAACAGTGATACATAATTTCCCAATGTTGTACGAGTTTTGTTTGGTCCAACTGCACTCATTTAGACCTTAGATTCAACCAATTATATGTTAATACTCACGTTTGTAACAGTATAATTGATATGCTCTAACAGGTTATCTATGGTGTAAATGGCATATATACCAGTCGATGGAGGATAGGGCATAGTTTCATAATCCTGGGACCAGTCTTTCAACAATAAATGTTTCATTGCTATATTATTTCGCTCCAAAAAGTCAGCAAACTGTGCCCGATCAGTTCCAAAAAGTACTAACTATAATGAGAAAATAAATTCGACTAACTCTCATATTGTTAATTATTGTTGATGAATATATTTCTCCAAAACCGCAAATTTCCTTCGATCTCTGGAAACAATTATACTCGCAATGTTTCACTCGAAAAGGGTCTACCAATTCAAACTGACTGATTAAACTTTTTTTTTGTAAGGAAAGTTGCTAGTGTTAAAAAAGGAAAGTCCATGTGTAAGATATGTAATCAATTCTACTTAAGAAATAGAGCATAACAAAAATAAATTATATGTAATATCATTTAACACATGAGGCAAATGATATTTCCTGGTTACTCAAATTTTTGCGTTATTTAAAATGCGAAATTATCCTTTATCATCAGATACACTTAAATATATAACATTTTGTCATATCAACTTTTACAGGAACAAGTTTACTTGGTCCCTCAAAAGTTTTATGCCAAATATAAAAAAAATGATATGGTAGGACATTAATTTAATATAATAAATTTTTTCACTGTCCCAGGTTAGGGAGAAGGTTTGAATCCCGCATACATATTTTACTCCACCACATTCTGTATGTATGGGATATTTTTAGTATATGAATTAGGCCGGGTTATTTTCTGTTTGGATTGTTTTCCATTGGCATTTGGGGACTTTTATAGCTGACTTTGCGGTATAGGCTTGCTCATTATTGAAGGCCGTACGATGAACTATATAGTTGTTAATGTATGTGTCATTTGGTCTCTTGTGAAAAATTGTCTCATTGGCAATCATAATAATAAATTTGGATTCATCCAATAACCATCAAATGTATTTAAAAATGAAATTATTTTCCTTCTCCTTCCTTGTTGTGTGCCGAAAACTGATTGAAATTGTTATTAATTATGACTTTATAAATCAAAAAGAGACATCAGGAAGTGCTTAATCTGCAATACAAAAAATATCACTAAGGCCAAATGACCATGTGACCACAGAGATAATTATTTCAAACATCTAAATAAATATTCTTGTTCATAGATATGTGTTCACATTATCTAACAGATTATTTTTGTATTGATTTTGCCATTCAATGATATTTACCCAAGATAATGAACAAGGTAAGATGTGGGTGTCACGATTCGGTCACAATTCAAAACACACTCATAACACAATTTTGATTCGAGTTATGAATTGATACAAAAAATGTACAAATTGTAAAAAAGAATAGTTCACATAATAAGCGTAGCTTTTGGTTATGTTTCTGAACAGAACATGACAGTACAACATATGATATGCCATTCCATAATTCGCACATATATAAAGAATCTATAAAAAAAAAAAAGGAAACGTGAAATAAAAATAAAGTTACCTGATATGTGCAGAAAAACCATACTAAAGGCATCAGAATGAGTTTTTCTGGTATCCTACCAATACCACGATCTCTACATATCCGTGTGTATGGATCTTTGAAATGATTATCAAGTTTTTTAAGAAGTGCTTCCTCTAAAAAAAAAAGTTCTCTAATTTTATTTTATTTTTATTTTTAATGAAATAAGTGTAATGCTGTTGCAATATTTAAGCTTTATTCTGTATGGAAATTCAAATAATTGCATGATACATGAGGAAAGGTATCAAAATAAAGAAATAGATGGACATTTTTTTTTTCGATTGATATGTTAATATAATAATCTTTTATTCGAAAGCAATACAGCTTATAGAATATAAATATTACAAGTATTCAATTACATCAATGAAATATATTTACATTTAAACAATTAGACAAATAATCATATATATAAGTAAGTATACCCATATAACAGTACAGCAGAGTATGATAAAACAGAACACATACTGAGCATTTATAATGATTAAATTAATTACGTGCCTTCTCGGCCAGAAATAAAAACTTCCCTAAATTGTTAAGTTCCTTTACTTAATGTTAATTGATTTCATGTTTTACTTTTTCAACTTTTTAAAGTTTAAATGACAATATCTCATATTTACCTTCAATGTTTTGGTCCGCAGTCTTCATTTCAAAACCAACACGTGCACGAGTTTTTGGCAATTCTCCACGTGAGTTTTCAATAATATATTGCTCGTTTAGAAGTCTGAAAAGTGTTCAAGAATTAGATAAGGACCTACTTTTACCTGAACGATCACTAAAACAGATAAATTATGACTAATTCGTTACTTTTATAGAGATAACGTTTGTCGCGAAAAGAAATCCGGTAACATATTAAGGTCGCTACGTCGTCATAGAAGATAACGTTGGTAACCATTGTCTAACCTTAAAAATATACAAAATGGCTCTTAACACAAAATCGCTCATCGAAGAAAGCAAGAAAGCAATGGAACAATCTGACAATGCTTCAAATATAAATAAAATCTTGACAATCCTAGAAAGAATAGATGAGCGGCAACAGAAATTGGAAGATAAGCTTGGTAAGATAGATGAAATGAATGGATCTGTCAGCCAAATGTGCAACAAGATCAATGAAATTGAAACTTCTTTACTGAATATAATTAAAAGGAATTCACTAATAGAAAAAAGTGTGGAAGATATAGGAGAACTGCTTAACACTGTCATTGAGAGGTGTTCGGGCAACAAAAATGAAATAGAGAAAATGAAGAGTAGAAACGAAGAACTCGAAAGGAAAATAGATAATGACGACCTGAAAGACCATATCAAACAAATGGAACATAGCCTTCTAGATTTAAGGTGCAGGTCAATGAAAAACAATCTAATATTCTCTGGGTTAGGTTTTCACCAAAATGAAAATTGCGAAGAAAAGCTTCGAAGCTTCATGTATAATGAACTAGGAATAGAATTCCACGTTGAACTTGGAAATGTCCACCGATTTGGCAATCCAGGACTCAATGGTGCTAAACCTATTGTAGCAAGGTTTCTGTACAGAAAAGATTTGGAAGCGGTGCTACGAAACACGAAAAGATTAAAAGGAAAGAGTTTTGGCGTTAATGAACAATTCCCCGAAGAGATTGAAAATCGACGGAAAAAATTGTACCCGGTTCTTAAAAAAGCTAGACAAGATGGGAAGCAAGTTAAAATGATCCGAGACAAACTTTTCATTAACGGAAAACAGTACCAAAATACAGGATCAGAACAGAATACAGAATCTGAGTACAGAGGTGCCCTGTTAAAAAACAGTCAACAGCAAATCAATAGAAGCCCTCCAATACCACCTAGACCGTTTAAACGAACGCGAACCGAGTCATCTGATATGAACAATGAAGAGAATAGATATATGTAGGACTACGCAGCTACAAGAGACAAGGTTTCAACAGAACTTTTAAACTATGAATCAGGGGGGTTAAAACTTTCTTGTATAAATGTATGTGGCTTAAAATCTAAATTGATTATCCCCGAATTCATTGAAACTGTTCAAAATTACGATATTCTAGTATGTATTGAATCAAAAATTGATGATCTTGATATGCTATCTTTGCCCAAGGGGTATCTTTCTTTTTCAAAATGTAGGAAATAATTCAAGAAAAAATCGGGTGGCATCTCTGTCATTTATAGTAAATCAATAGAAAAACATATCAAGTTTATCAAAACCGACTGTGAATTTGTTCAATGGATTCAACTCAATAATATTTCTAATCAATCAAACATGATTATCGGTTGTGTCTATATACCACCTGAAAATAGTAAATATGCGTCAAAAGATGCTTTCGATGAAATAGAAAGGGAGATGGTAACACTTAGAGATGATGAACAGTTGTGTTCACTTATTGGCGATTTTAATGCCAGAACCGGAACCCTGATTGATTTTGTCGTTCCAGATGAAAATTTGGTAGAGGTTTTAGATGAAAATTTAAACGACGAATTAATTGATTTTTTATATGATTACCAAAATCTAATTTCATTAAAAATTCCACTTAAAAGATTTTCAGAAGATAAAATGCGTCCAAATTCTCAAGGTAATAAATTAGTAGATTTTTGTAAGAAAAATAATTTGTATATAACAGCGGGAAGGATCGGGGAAGATAAGGGTATAGGAAAGGCTACCACGAAAGACAATAGTTTAATTGACTATTTTATAGTTTCGTCAAATCTTTTTAAGAATATTGAGGAGTTCAAGGTTATTCCATTTGATGCATTATTCTCTGATGTACACAATCGCATACATGTAAAACTAATAACAGAGGCCAATAAAATAGTAGAGGAAAATAAATCACATAAAAAGACCTCAATAAAATGGATTGAACAAGATAAAAATAAATTCACAGAAAATGTAAGAATGAACGAGAAAAAAATACTTGATTTGTGTAATGAATTGGAATCTTTCAAAAAAGATGATCATGACATAAACGGAGTAATAACTAGTTTAACAAATTTTTATTCTCAGACAGCTACAGATTCTTTTGGAACTTTTGTAAATAAAAGTCCTATGAAAAAAGCTAATGGGGTCAAAAAGGGTAATAAACCATGGTTTGGTAAATCATGTAAATTGAAAAGAAAACAGTTTCACTCGGCAAAGTATAAATATAATAAACAGATAAGTATAAATAACAAGAATTCACTGAAAAGAGCAAGTAAGGAATATAAAAAAGAAATAAACAATTGTTTTCAAAAATACCAGTTAAAGACTGAAAAGGAGCTTCGTAATATATCAAAAAATGACCCGAAAGAATTCTTGAAAGTTTTAAATAGATTCTCTCCGAAAAGAAAAAAGGAAAGTTCAATTTCTCTAGAAGTAATGTATGACCATTTTAAGAAGCTCAATGTGAGTGACGTAAATGAAGAGGGAGAGTTTCAATTACCTAACTTTCAGACTAATGAGTTTGATGAAATTTTAAATGGGCCCATTACCGATGAAGAAATTATCAAAGTCATAAAGACTCTAAAAAATAATAAAGCCGCTGGATATGATGGAATAAGAAACGAGTATATTAAAAATTCAGTGTCTGTATGTTTACCTCTTTACGTCAAATTGTTCAATTTCATTTTCGACACAGGGATAATACCCGAAATTTGGTCAAAGGGAATAATAAACTCCATTTATAAGAATAAGGGAGATCTTAAAGATCCGGACTCTTATAGAGGTATAACACTGGTATCATGTTTAGGAAAAGTATTTACAGCTATACTAAATAACAGACTAGACAAATTTGCAGAAGAAATTGAACTTCTTTCAAAATGCCAAGCGGGATTTAGGAAAGGTCACTCCACGCTCTATAATATTTTTAGTTTATATTGTTTGATTCAACTTTATCTACTCTCTGGAAAACGTTTATTCTGTACATTTGTTGATTTCAAGAAAGCCTTTGATACGGTGTGGAGGATAGGGCTGTGGCAAAAGCTTATTTCTAGTAACATAACAGGCAAAATATTCAACTCTATTTATAACCTCTATTCTAATATTAAATCATGTGTTAGACATAATTCGGATTGTTCAAATTTCTTTCCGTGCGAAGTTGGAGTTAGACAAGGTGAAAACTTATCGCCTTTTCTGTTTTCTCTTTTTATTAATGATCTAGAAAACTATTTTATTCAGCATGATATAACATGCTTAGAAAAGGTGAATGAATACTGTCAAAGTGAACTTGGCATGTATATTAGAATTTTTTTATTACTATATGCTGATGATACAATATTACTGGCAGAATCAGCTGACGATTTACAAATAATGTTATATAAGTTTGATGAATACTGTGTTAAATGGAAACTAAATGTAAACATCGATAAGACAAAAGTAATGGTGTTTGAGAAGGCGAAGCGCAAAAATAAATACAAATTTATGTTAAGAGGCGAGGAGTTAAAGCTCACGGACAGTTATAATTATCTGGGATTATTAATAAGATATAATTGTAATTTTAATTTATCAAAGAAAAAACTGGTTGAACAGTCACAAAAGGCACTGTACGCATTATACTACAAGTTAAGAAATGTAAAAATTCCCTCAGATCTGCAATTTCGACTATTTGATTGTATGGTTTCTCCAATTTTACTTTATGGCTCGGAAATATGGGGTCATGAGAATGTTGACATGATTGAAAAGGTACACTTAAGTTTCCTAAAGAAGATACTGAATGTAAGATCGACAACACCAAACTATATGGTCTATGGGGAAACTGGCAGATTCCCTCTTATCATTAATATAAAAACTAAATTACTTTGCTTTTGGGCAAGATTAGTGCAAAGCGGTAGTAGAAAATTATCCGGGATTTTGTATCAGTTAATGTATAACCTGCATACTTCAGGCCAATACTCATTTAAATGGATATCTTCTCTAAAACAAGTACTAGATGATACAGGATTTTCTTTTTTCTGGAATGCACAGGGTGGTATAAAAAGTTCAGATATTAAAAAAGAAATAAAACAAAGATTAGTTGACCAATTTGGACAGCGTATATTCACTGATATGACAAACTCGTCAAGAGGGGAGTTTTATGCGTCATACAAAACTATTTTTTGTTTAGAACAATATTTATTGAATCTTAAAGTGGCAGATCGTTATATATACAGTAAATTTAGATGTTCAAATATCAAAATCCCTATTGAGGTTGGTCGGTGGAAAAATACACCAAAGGATGATCGTATATGCCGCCACTGCGATTCAAATACAATTAGTGACGAATATCATTATTTTTTTACATGTACCGATGAACAAATTATGTCATTAAGAGAAAGGTATATACCTACATATTACACAAAGAATCCTTCCCAATTAAAATTTATTGGGCTATTGTCACATTGTAATGTACCAGTTCTAACAAAACTGTGCTCGTTTTTGAGACATTTAGATAAGATATTTTCATAATTTGTACTGTATGACAATGTAGTATTAAAATACATTTTTATTCACCCTACAATTCAAATTATTTCAAAACAAATTAACCAATTATTATATATTTTAATTCTATTGTATGATATCGCTAATTTATTTATTGTTTGTCTTGCTTGCAAATGTATAATTATGTAATTGTTGATGTATACTTGTTATCCTCTTGTAGCACCATACGTGTGCCTAAGTTGTAATAAATTGTCTTGTCTTGTCTTGTCTTGTCCATTGTCAGACATGTCTGCTGCGGGTGTTGCCATACCTTTGATCAACTGTTTGTTGTTGATTTTTTACAATTCACCTGACGTAAATATAACTTCATACCACATTTCCTGTATCAGTTAATTGCGGAAATTTTAGAAATATAACCACATCCTGCATTTTACATGATATTTTATACATGTTAATCATATGTGAGCAAGAGAGAAATAGATTTTAATTTTATGTTAATGAAAAGGAAGTGTAAATCACTAGAGTAAAGCGGGGCTATGACATTATCCAATCTTCGTTTGTTATAAGAGATTTCTTGCGTCTAATCCTCAATAACGTTTGTGCGACTATTATACAAATGGGAGGTTTAGCTAGCTATTAAACCAGGTTTCTGCATAAGACAATGCCTGTACTAAGTCAGGCATATGACAGTTGTTATTCGCTCGTTTGATATGTTTTGGGATATTTTTTGCCATTTGATCAAGAATTTTTCTTTTTGAATTATTCTCTGAAAGCGTCATTTTTGTTATTGAACCTTTTTCTAAACAATACATTCGGATGTACAAATAGGAGATCATCCAATAGTTAAAGAATTTGTATATCAAATGAAAACGTTGTTGTACAATCCTCACTTAACACTGTAAAAATGCATCCGATGTATCAAGCAATTCCTTCTCTATATGAATGAATGCATGAATAAATAATTTATGAAAGTGCTGAATAGCTACATTTGATTTGGTAAAACATATTAAGTTTTACAGTTTTTACGTCGTTTAGTTTTATTAAAGTAAAAATGTTTGTATAACATCTTGTCTTATCCTTTAACAGTCTATGATAAAGTTAGCCACCATTTTCGGGTTGCTGGTTAACAGTTCTTTTAGTGTTTCTTCTGGGGAGTCAAAGTTAACAGAGGTGAGTTCTCGTCTGAGTTCGTTCCTTCTAGCAGAGTAACGGTCACACAAAAACAACCATGGATTTCATCTTCAGTCGCATTGGAGTTGCACACTTTACAGATTCTCCGGTCGGCTGGAATATTTCGATATCGACTTCTAAAGGTAGTGTACCGTTTCGAATTCTATCTATAATTGATCGCTGTTTTCTGGAAAAGATCTTTTTAACATAGGGTTCAGTACAAAATTTGGTCTTAAGTAACTTGTATGTTCTTAGTTTTGGCATGTTCTGAATATCAAAAGTTCATTAACTTTTGAAAGTATCTACCAGTTTAGTTTTAACGGATTCAATTACGTATTTTGTTGAGATCGTATCGTGGTTGTTTGAACAATCAATTAAGGCTGATATACCACTTATGTTCAGTATTACTTAAATACTGTTGAACAAAGAGTTCTTGTAGCGTGTGGAAAGATCTGTATCCCAAAGAAATACTTTATGACTTTTTTAATCCCCACACCCCTGACAGAAGGTCCATTACAAGGAGAACCGTATTTTCGAATATCTTTGTATATGTAGCAAAGTCCATATTAACCATATGGTCATATTTTGATGTAAGTGATCCAAACGCTCTACTAGCTCGCAGTGGGTATGGTTGTCCTGTGAGAGAACGTTCTGTGCTGGTGATTTGGTCCTGTCAGGTGCTGGTGGGTTTGTTTACATTGTATCAGAACGGCAATAAAACGACTGTTTTGTTGCTTAATTTTTCTCTGATGCGTCATAAGAACCATGCAAAGTATATTAAAACAATATTATATTGCAAAAGTTGTGCAAGTTTGTTAAACGGAATTGTCCTGACGCTGTACTGGTGATAAGAAAAACGGTCCTGGTTCTGTACTCCTATGTCCTGGTTCTGTGCGTTTATATTTTAGTTAAAAGTGGCATATATTCAAGATCATTGATGCTGTACTGTTATTGAATAATTAACTGTTGTCTGCTTTCTAGAAATTGACATTGCTGTGAATCTGTTTACTGTTATCATGAGTGAAAAAATACCCCTATTTTTTTAATTTTTTTTCATTAAATTAACTGTTATCTTATTAATTGGTCTGTAAATGGAACCCTTCTTGCCCCCTTTTAAGATAAGAAAATATGTTTACGATTTTCGGGATTACGATCATTTTGCAAGATTACCAAAATACGCTGTAATTTATACAATACTTATATAAAGTAGATGATGTGGTATGTTTGTTGTCAA
Organism: Mytilus trossulus; assembly: GCF_036588685.1. Taxonomy (NCBI): domain Eukaryota; kingdom Metazoa; phylum Mollusca; class Bivalvia; order Mytilida; family Mytilidae; genus Mytilus; species Mytilus trossulus. Next base: position 72,438 of record NW_026963318.1, read on the forward strand.
TGAACAAGTTTCCATAAGAAATCAAAGGAAGTATGTGTTAACAACCATACGTCATCATACGACCTTCAACAATAACCCATAGAATAAAAATGTAAAAGTTTTATTCATAAAAATGGAGAGCAAACAATATAGAACAAAGGACTTGTTGAGCGTTTGAATTATATGTCTTTAGCAGCTTAAAACACATTTGTGTGTGAACAATTTAGTGCTGACTATAAGAATGACAATAGTATTGCGGGTTTGTTTGTTGTTTTCTTTTGGGGAGAAGGGGATAAGTTAGAGCGTGGTTATACTGAAAGTTTTAAGCTTGGAATAGTTTCTCGTAAAATTTAAAAGTTGTATTTTAAAAGAAAAATGTATCTTATAGCTATTTTAATAGAATCACTTGCTGTATCTGTCTGAACGGCTATCAGGTATTTCTTTTCGAAAGTTCGATAGAACACTTAAAAAATCACTATTTTATGAAAGGGCAGACTAGAATATGTCAGAGAATGAAGACGAGATAACATTTGTACAGAGATTTTTGTTATTTTTAGCATGGGATCAACACAAGGATACATTATCCTCAAAAATCTATTGAAAAGTATTTGAAAATACCGTTTGCTTTGTCAATTGTGCCTTCAATTTCAAAAATCGAAATATCTCGTATCTTCATACTACCAATTGAGTATAAAAGAAGTATATAAGTTTAAAGAAGAAATTCTTAGATTAAACACCTACATTTAACTTTTAAAGTTTAAAACAATACAAATCTACACACACACAAAACTGGCTTAATTTCAACTGGTTATCAACCCGAATCGCTATAAGATCATATATAAGCTCAACTGTGTCGAGGGGTCGTGTGAGGTTCATGTATTGTCCTGGCGTCCGCAATTACCAAAAGATCTTTTCTGAAATTACTTGACCCAATGTTACCAAATGACTTTTCTGTTCAGCAAGCAAGATAACCAAAGATATTCCCTTTATCTACACACTCATTGATCCTATTGACAACAATTATCCGCCCAATTTTATTGATTTTGTAACATTTGTTTCAAATATGACCAACTTCTTATCCAAAATCACCAGCACCGTATCAGGACCCACCAGCACAATGACAGGACCCACCAGCACAGTATCAGGACATGAATAAATTGTGAAAATGCTAAATTTTAATAAATTGCAATGTTTTTTTCACATAATAGTTTTGTCGTGTGGATTTCGATATAGAAAGCGGACTCTATGAGCATTTTTGTATATTGTTTTTAGTTCTAGATTTTCTGAAAATGAGAATTTTTGTGTTACGCTTACTGAAACAGTTTAGAGGGTAACGTTTTAATGGTTTACATATGAACCCATAAGAAACAAAATTGAAAAATCTCAACTGTTTTCTTCCATTTTATATGAGTGAAAACGTCAAAAATCATCATTTTCGTCTTTGTTTACATTTTTTCATTGATCACCAGCACCCGTCAGGACCGAATCACCAGCACAGAACGCTCTCTCGCAGGACAACCATACCCACCGTGTAGCTGCTGTTGAGAGCTCTTTCACAGAAAAAGCGTAGTCCATATCGTCAGATATCATTAAGCCTAGATAGCGGTATTTATTTGCGGAATCAATCCGGATATTTCCAAGCATAAATTTTACATGTTCTAAGTCACATTTAGCAACGGATGCTTTCCAAATATGCATGATCTTCGTTTTATCAATATTGACCTGTAAACAGTTTAACTTTGTCCATTCATGTAGAGTTTCCAGGTGCGTTTATAAACCATGAGCACTTTCAGATATTAACACAATATCATCTGCATACAGTAAGCAACTGACCATATCGTTTCCGTTTGGAACTCCATTAGATAGACTGTAAATCTCTGGCACCAGGCTGTCTATGAATAAACAAAAAGTGTCGGAGCGAGGTTATCCCCTTGACATATACTAGAACCTATTGAGAACTATTCCGTGAGTATACGAGGTGATAATCGGACAGCAACTTTTAGTTTTAAATAAAGAATCTGATCGTTTAGAACATATTCCAAGATATTCATGAACTTAAAAGTTTATTTCCACAAGTTAGTGTGGTTGACCGAGTCAAAAGCTTTACTAATGTCGACAAAACATAAGAATGTATCCAAACTCATCAGATTTCTATTTCGCAGACTTGTGCACAAAGATTAAATATGATCAAGACATGACCTTAGACGCCTAGATCCATTTTGTTCTAATCTCAGGAAATTGTTGTTCTCGAGATATCTTACAAGTCTTTCGTTCATTATTTGACTAAAAACTTTAGCCACAGATGACATTAGACTTATTCCTCTATTTCCCAACGGGTCACGATATATCTTTCCTTTTTTTCAATATCGGACAAATAATTCTTTGACACCATATATCAGGTACTACACCATGTAAAAAGCAAACGTTATATAACTCATGAAGAATGGAAGTCAAACTGTTGCTTTTTAGAATTTCATTGGGGATGTTGTCGATTCCAACTGCTTTGTCATTCTTTAACCTTTGCATTGCATGTTTTGTTTCTTTAAGTGAGATCGGATCGTTCATGCGTTGTAAATCCGTATCAATTGTTTCGGTAGAAGGATTGAGAGTTTCATATTCATGTTCTAATTGTTTGTTTAATTGCTGTAATTGCTCAATAAATCCAGAGTCGGCTTGCTGGAAAAGAGTCTTGAATATTCCGACTTCCACCTAGACAAAATATTATTTGGGTTACTAGACATATAGATTATTACATTGATACAAGTGGATAATCGGATTTATCCAATCTCGATAGTTAAAATTTAAAATTTAAAATTTAACTAATGAATTTGGATAAATCCGATAATCCACGCGTTACTATGTAATAATCTGTTTCTCTAATGATTAAAAGATAAATTTCCCTCTTTTCTAAACCAAAATCCACTTCGAGTGCCTTCCACTTTCCACGAAGTTGTCAATTTCATGAGCACCTGAGAACATTTTGTTCATTTCAGCGAGCTGAGAAAGGTTATGACCCTTTGACTCAACCAATCATCTTATTGAGCACCGGTTACCACACGTTCATTAATTTTTTATACAATGGGTTCGGAAAGGGATATTTTTCCCTAGAATTAGAGAAACTTCCATCATCAATTATCACGCTATCGATATTTTTATTAGCTTCTCCCGGACCAAGTTTATTTACCTCCCACCAGAACTCTTTTGGATTAGTACGGTTAAATGTTTAATATTATTAAGTCTCTGAGCTATATATTTACGTTCTTCCTGGCGTAAACGTTTATCAAATTGTCGCCTGTTTTTCATTTTTTTTCAGTCGCCTATCCCCTTTAAAATGTAGATAGTTTTTTTCTGCCTTGTTCGTAATTATTGATAAGTCTCGTAATTTGTTGTTGTTTCAGTATGGCTTAGCGTTCAGTCATTTGCGTTTGTTAGAGCTTGGTGTGTAGTCTTTGTAGTGCACGTTTTCGTCCATTTCATTGTAGATGACGTCAATGAGGTTTTCATAAAAAGTGTGTATTTCTCCGCCAATGTTACGAACATCAAGTATTTAGTCAACCATATTTTCAAGACATCTTGTGCATCGCCCACTCGCGAAGAAACCATGTGGTATTACGGATACATTATATTTACGTGTAGATTGATATATCATACCTTTAGAGCTAGTTTCACATCTATGAAGCCTTTCGTTGCAAATTCTTTCATATTCCGAGATATTCAGTGTACAAGTTATTATTGACTGAGTGATCCGGTCTTCGTGAGTTCGTTGCTAGTTGGATGTCGTAATAAATTTACATGGAAAAAAACAGTTTTACTTAAAAGTTACAAACATTCGGAAGTACTGCGTATGCAACAATCATATAGTGAACTACTTATTTTCCGATTGGTGAAACATACTTTAAATCGTCTTTTGATGGAAACCCGCGCCCGTTTAACATGCAACATTTTGAGTTCTTCAAAAGTCTAATGAGAAATCACCAAATGCATTCCGTGTGTCGTTTATAGGTACACGTGTAGGTAGATGATCTAGTTAGTCATACAAATCCTGAAGACCTCCAACTCGCCCTTTAAAGTTACCGCAGATAAAAATAGCATTCTCAGAACTATACGGGTACATTTGAGAAAGAAGATTGTCATAAATAAAGGCAACAGTAGTATACCGCTGTTCAAAACTCATAAATCCATGGACAAAAAACAAAATCGGGGTAACAAACTAAAACCGAGGGAAACGCATTAAATATAAGAGGAGAACAACGACACAACAACGAAACGCAACACACACAGAAACGGACCAAGCAACAGAAAAACACCACGAGAATAACAAATATAACATCAAAACCAAATACATGAATTTTGGATAGACAGGTACCGTGTCACGTCTTATCTCAATATCTTTAAAAAAAATAAGAGAAAACACAAACGACTCAACGTTAAAATGCAACACACACAGAAACGAACAATATTATAACAATGGCCATCTTCCTGACTTGGTAAAGGACACTTTTAAAGGGGAATAAAAGTGGTGGGTTGAACCTGGTTTTATGGCATGCCAAACCTCGCACTTTAATGGCAAAGTTAAATATAACATTGAAATGACAACATAATATTACAAGACGTTAAATACAACATTGAAATGACAACATAATATTACATAAAACTCCTGTGAAATGTATCCTCTACATGATAGTTCAGGTTGTAAATAGCACACATAAATATATACATAAATCTGGGTCATGTTTGCCTTTGAATAAAGCTATAACAAGTCATCTCTTCTATCATCTAGAATATCAACTTCAAAATTGTCATGAACCGAGTTTTTACTAAAAAATATAATTCCCCACTTCCACGCCATGCCTTGTTTGAAATTACATTGTAGTTTTCTATCATTTCCAATCCATTTACAACCTTCTAGATTTAAAGTTTGATCATTTCTCAAATGACTTTTGCAAATTCCAACTATATTATAGTTCATTGCCGTTATATTATTTTCCCTCAAATTTCGTCTATCATCATTTTGTCGTGTCATATACCAACCATTACAATTCCAACTAGCTATTTTAGCATCTTTACTAATTGACTGGCTTCAATGTTGATTTGTTTTCTGCGTTACACATCCGACCTTGAATTTGCACGCTGGAATAGAATTAATTATTTGTCTTATGTTTGCTTCATTCATAGATGTATTTGTACTCATCAATGTCTTTAAATTTTCGTGTGTTTTTCAGGACATCTATGCTTTGCTTTTCATCTGCGAATGTGCCAATGACTAGTTTCGGATGTGATGTATTTCTATAATTGAAAAGTGTTGCCTACAAATGCAACAATCCAACTAAAGGACAGGATAAGCCCTGCATGATAGCACTCCAGACATAACATTAACCGTTGGTGGATTAAATATTTCCAAAAATAATGGTGAATGCACGCTCTCATAACTCTTAATCCAGTTCTCATAGTATTATTCTATTTGACTTATTGAATATTAATTTTACTGTTTAATCTATTTTTGGTGATATCCATTTGACGTTGTTCGGTACTTATATTTCACTTCATTGGGTAATTGTGCAATATTCAATTTTTGTTTTCTTTGTCTTAAATATTGCTTATGTGTTTTGTCCTTTTGTGTATCCTTGTGAACATTGTTTGTTTGTATAGTGATGAAGATTAAACACCTTGTTGACATATCTAGCCCATTGCCGACAGGATTACATAGTGAGCTCTTGATTTTGACTGGTTCTCTGTCCTTTATCTGTTTGGCTTGACACCCGTATGTTGCAAGAGAGAGGACCCGCCTAGCTCTTGATTTTGACATTTGATTACGGACTTACTGTTTTATAATGTTATTCAGAATTCGGGGTAATTTTGTGATTTTACTTTTTTCTTTATAAAGAGTTTTAGAAGTTGGTATCCAATAAAATGACGACAGATTTTCTTCGTTTCCTTTGATATAAGAGTAAGTAGGACAGATTTGTTATTTTGTAACCTTTCATCCTTTGTTAGCGATGTTAAAGAATATGTAAGATTATCAGTTTTATTCCAAGCTTTTTTGTTTTTGCATATGAAGACAAAATTGTTAGAGGCTTTCTCTGCTAGAGTGACAACATATCTTTCATGCAAAGAGGATAAAGCATTCACACCTTCTGATTTCTTGAATAAGTTCAAAACCTTTGTGCTTATACATCGTAGTTTCGGGATGCATGATTGAATAGCTTTGGTCCCTTCAGACAAAGTGAACAGTTTTAGTTCATCGTCATCGCATTTTACCAATTTTCTTGCTTAACCTTTTACAACATCTATCAGTAACCGAAAGTTCTTTTTCCGTTTGATGGACTGGGATATTCTATATGTGCCCTTGGCTAACAAGTCTCTTTGTTGTGTATTGCCTCCGATGTTAATGTCTCCAATAATTAATACGACCACTGGACTTCAATTATATTTTAACGATGCACATAAGTAATCCGGATATTTAGAGTTCATATCTTTCATCTTAAAGGTCTTAAAAACTCTCTCGTTATTTAAAATATTGTATACAATAGGCTTGGTGTAAATATACAAAAATTAGATATATAGCTTTCTTTTTTCATGTGTCCGTCTTATTTGTGTACAGGATGATTTCACTATGTTGACTGCAATTTTTTGCATATGAACTGGTTCATTTGCTCATACATAGCTGTCAATAAAACAAAGTTATCTGCCCAATGCAGGTAAATACGAGATTCAGCTAGCACAAAACAGGTTTTATCCACCATTTTCCCAAATAAGTAAATATATATGTACCATGTCAGAAATATTTTTAACAGTTGTTTTTTCCGTTTGATGTGTTTAGTCTTATTATTTTGTCATTTATTAAGGGACTTTCTGTATTGTATTTACTTTGTAGTTTGTTTTGTTTTATGTATTTTATTTTATTCTTTCTACATAAGGCCAATATATGGGAAATGTTTAACAGTTCATACTTGAATACTACCGGCCTACTTTATTAACAAGGATACATTTAAAGGAAAATAAATAAGACAGCCAACGACAACCACTTGGTCACAATCACCTGTTTCCGGACAGGCACATACATAATGTTGATAATAAATCCCTTAATTTGGCATAGCGTGTAACAACACAACATAAGAACAAACAAACAGCAACGTCAACATAGAAAAAACACGAAACAGCTGACTATACGTATGAGTTCTTTTCCATGTTGAAGGTAGAACGATAAAATATAATAGTTTATATCGCTGTCATTTCATTAGCAATCGTACCACATACCTTATTTTATATACTACAAATAACGGGGATAAAATATCGAGACAAATTTCAAAGAAAGAGTACCAACTTCTCAATTAAAAAGCACTCAGAGCTATCAAATAATAAACAACATTTAAAGTTAAAGTTGGTCCATGCAAACACTTAAGTGACGCCATAGGCTTACACCTGTTGTCTGCTGCAATTGTCATGTCTTCAAGTTGTCAGTGTAATAAAGTTTGAATATCTGTTAGATGAAAGATGTGGATGCCTCGTCATATTTCATGGCATTGTGCATGTCTTTTTTATATTCTTTAATATCCAATGACGTTGTGTTTCGTTGCTGTTTTCTTGTTTAAGTAATGTGGTATCGATCTCTTATCATTATTTATATAAAACATTTGATTGAATAATCAACAAAATGTTTGTGTGATAATAGAACATTTTTTCAGATTTATAGAAATATAGACTGCATTTTTTAATCTCACTTCTTTTGATGTATGCAGCTACATACTGAAACATACTATTTTATATACAACATGGACATTATTCAACACTTTTAAAAATACAAATATGAAAACATTGATGAAATGGTTTATTGCAAATTAACTTCCTTGATCTTGACATCAAATTACATCGTCAAGACAATTACTGCAACATAGAGTCTTGCATTTGATTGGTAATATGTTTTATTGTATTTGTCTCATCACAAACCCTGAAATATACAGACGTATCTTAATTAGTGTTGTAAAATGATAACAAAGATGACCCTGCAAGAAATAGAAAGAACTTTGAAAGACGTTGCTACTTTTTGTACTATCAAACAGGTCAGGTACATTGTCCTATGCGCAGGGGCGGATCCAGGATTTTCGAAAGGGGGGCGTAGATTTTGAAATTGCCGAGCGGAGCGAGGCGAATTTTTTTTTGGTACCTGTTTAGGCCTAAAAACATAAAATAAGTGTAATATGCACTATTTAAACGGTTCCTGGCTTGGGGCATGTATATTTTATAGTTGCTGTAAAGTGTAAGGGTTGGACATTTTTTATGCTGTATTTCCCTATTAATTGTCTATCGTAAAATGATAGTATTGATCCAAAGCTATGTACTGATATATTTGATGTGGGTAGGACTTGTCAGTAAAAAATAGACAAGGAAATTCGATGAAATTTACAATACGACCGACACGAGTTAAAAAAGACAAACACGAAGTTTTTATCAAAATGTTTGATTGATATGTTTCACCCAACATAACTTAGAGAACCGAAGTGAGGGATTCCAAATCCACCAAAGATTACGAAAGTGTCTGAAATGACAACGAAGTTAGAATGAAGGTCGACAAATGGAGACCTAAAGGTCACACCCAGCAGGCAGGTTACAGTCTGGTCTTGAAAAAGTATTCAATATATATAAGTCCGGCGAAACAGACATTCCAGTCAGACATGCAAACCCCGGCCACAAAAAAACTATGCCCGTTTTTATTCATCATGTTCATTTCATGCTAAATAATTTTGTTGGAAATTTTCGTTTTTAATAGCAGAAAAGTGGACACGACTATTGCTTTCAATCCAGATACGGCCAGAATTTTTGTTTAAAGCAAGAATCAGAATCAATTTGTTCTTTCTCAAATATCTTAGACTGCCTCCTCAAATCAAATGGTTCGTACATGAGACTTGAAATTTTTCTAGAGCTTATACTAAAATTGAGAATGGAAATGGGGAATGGGGAATGTGTCAAAGATACAACAACCCGACCATAGAAAAAACAACAACAGAAGGTCACGAACAGGTCTTCAATGTAGCGAGAAATTCCCGCACCCGGAGGCGTCCTTCAACTGGCCCCTAAACAAATATATACTAGTTCAGTGATAATGAACGCCATACTAATTTCCAAAAAATTTATTGTACACAAGAAACTAATAATAAAATAATACAAAACTAACAAAGGCCAGATGCTCCTGACTTGGAACAGGCGCAAAAATGCGGCAGGATGACCGGGGATCATTGTTCAACTTTGTTATTTATAAAATAAGCTGGGGCATTTCGGGTTAAACATGTTTTCGTAGGTAAATAATATTATGGAACTTTTTTTTCATGAGAGTGTAATAGTCTATAGAGTATAATATTTACTATAACTTTCTGTTTGGTGGAATAGTGAAATAGAAGTCAATACGTTCTTGCTCAATCCTATGTCGCTTTGAAGGTTTCCTGATTGTCATGACATCCTCAGCCTAAGCAATGTGTATTACTGTAATTTGAATTTCAAAATGACCGTGTGCCGTTTTTTCAACGCACTGGTCAACTCCACCATAGCAAATCACATGACTTTGACAATCAGTAAATACCAGCGAAAAATATCTTTATAAGTAAAGAATTGTTGTATAAAAATTAAATACTCGGGAAATGACAAAATTCACGAAGTCTAGTCTGATTAATAATTTTACAAAAAAAAAATAAGTCCGAGCAAAGGGGGGGGTACGCCCTCTACGCCCCCTCTGAATCCGCCACTGATGCGAATATGCATACATTAGCATACTAATGTTCCCATCAATATGATTGATTGTTTACATAATTTTCAATCCACTAAACGAATTTTAATACAAGAATATTAACACAATGTGTTCAATTTACTGTGAACACGTGATTACAGCGCGATATCTTTTCAGATATTTCATCTTAATTTATTCTTTTTGTGATAACATTTACAGACCATGATCGAAATTATTAGATCTATGCTCAGATTGTCGGAAATTACTGTTTTCAGAAAAGAGTTTTAATTAAATACTTTAGATTTCAGATATTCGCTCTCGAGACAGCAGTGACATAAAATCCGAATGTTGATCTCAAATTGCATTTAAATTTCGAAAAAGGGAGGCTCCATAACATTTCAGTTATGTAGTAAAATAGAGAAAGTGAGTGGTAATCGTACGCAAACTGCACTCACAAACCTGTTTTGCTTTGAAAGAGAATACTTTTTTATATATTCAACTTACTTTTGCCATGCAAGTATCATAAACAATAAATAAAAGTACCATTATAAAACAAAACAAAAATCAAATTATGCACACCAACACATATTATCAAAAACATGTTTGTCTTGTGTTACCAAATCAAATGTTACCTTGTGTTACCACGTGTAATATTGATTAAAGGGTCCAATTTTGGCTGTGAGGGAAATTTCCAAGATCACTGGACTAGTTCCTTTTTTATATACTCAGTAAGAGGTAAATTGTATAGGTAATAAATTAATGATAATCCTACTGTATTATCCATCCATAATCATATCTATATCAGTCACCGTCACCGTCACTGTCACGGTTGTAAAGGCTTTAATTAACCCTTACCTTTATGACGTCACGTAAACGATATAAGTCACGGTTATAAAAGCCTTATCAATTCCCTAATATGTACTTCATCAAGTCTCTTGAAAAATTACATAAGAGAGATTAATTGTACTTTAGAAACATGTATAATAATAGAACGTATCAACAGCATACACCGTATCAAACCTAATTCCAGAGCTTTCGTGATTAACGTGGTGTCTCAAGTTGATATAGACGTGATATTGGAAAAAAACATACGATATGATCTATTCAGTTCACCTTTTTATCTTTTGTATGTAGATATTTTCCATTCCCCCACATGTTTACTTTTAACATTTTGTATCTAGCGTTTGGTATATGTAAAGAGTAAAATCACAAAAATACTGAACTTAGAGGAAAATCAATTCGGAAAGTCCATAATCACATGGCAAAATCAAATAAAAAAAACCCGCATAAAACACGAATGGACAAGAACTGTCTTATTCCTGACTTGGTACAGGCATTTTCAAATGTAGAAAATGGTGGATTAAACCTGGTTCTATAGCGCTAACCCTCTTACTTTAATGGCAGTCTCATCAAATTCCGATTTGTAAATAAGATAGAAACTAATAAAACATCCAAAAAATCAAAAGACAACTACATGGAAGAACAATGTATTCAACTATGGACAGGAACCCAAGTATTTCTCCATATCAAATTATTTAAACTATTGAATGAGACTTGTTGTAAGGAAAATACTTTGATAGCAAATATAGTCAAACAAGAGGCTCTCAAGAGCCTGAATCGCTCACCTGGTTTTTTTTTGTTTAATCTCTCATCAATGATTATTTTGGCTTTTCAATTTATTTAAATGTTCTTTGAATCGTCCTATTTTCTTCAAAAGCAAAAAAAAATATCATTTTCTCCTATGTTCTATTTTAGCCATAGGAGCTATGTTTCTTGACACACAAGGAAATGAAATATAAAATTTATACTAGATACTCTGATACTCTGAAACTCATTTAGCCTAAGTTTGGCTGAAATTGATACAGCAGTTTCAAAGGAGAAGATTTTTTAAAGTAAGTCACTGTCAACATGATGAACAAATTGTGAAAAAAGTCTTTAAAGGGCAATAACTCCTTAAGAGGTCAATTGACAATTTTGGTCAAATTGACTTATTTGTAGATCTTACTTTGCTTAACATTTTTGCTATTAACAGTTTATCTGTATCTATAATAATATTCAAGATAATGACCAAAAACTGCAAAATTTCCTTAAAATTACCAATTAAGTGGCAGCAACCCAACAATGGTTTGTTTGATTCATCTGACAATTTCAGGGCTGATAGATCTTGACCTAATGAACATTTTAACCCCGTCAGATTTGCTCTTAATGCTTTCGTTTTTGAGATATAAGCCAAAAACTGCATTTGACCCCTATGTTCTATTTTAAGTAACAGCGACCATGTTTTTTGACGGATCAAAAATCGAAGCACACACTTTGTGCAGGATACCCTAAGATACAATCCTGCTAAGTTTCATTCAAATCCATTCAGTAGTTTCAGAGGAGGAGATTTTTTAAAGTTAGCAAATATGATGAACAAATTGTGAAAAATTGTCATTAAAGGACAATAACCCCTTAAGGGGTCAATCGACAATTTTGGTCATATTAACTTATTTGTAGATCTTACTTTGCTGATCATTTTTGCTGTTTACAGTTTATCTTTATCTATAATAATATTCAAGATAATAACCAAAAACAGCAAAATTTCCTTAAAATTACCAATTAAGTGGCAGCAACCCAACCATGGTTTGTTTGATTCATCTGAAAATTTCAGGGCTGATAGATCTTGACCTAATGACCATGTATACCCCATTTCAGATTTGCTCTAAATCCTTTCGTTTTTGAGATATAAGCCAAAAACTGCATTTGACCCCTATGTTCTATTTTAAGTAACAGCGGCCATGTTTTTTGACGGATCAACAATCGAAGCACACACTTTGTGCAGGATACCCTAAGGAACAATCCTGCTAAGTTTCATTCAAATCTATTCAGTAGTTTCAGAGGAGAAGATGTTTGAAAAATTGTTAAAGACGACAGACGACGACGACGACGACGACGAGGGACGCCAAGTGATGAGAAAAGCTCACATGGCCTTTTAGGCCAGGTGAGCTAAAAATGTACGCAACCAATGTAGATAAAATGTACGTCGGTCTTGGTGCTTTGCCACCTATAATGCTTGATATTTCAGGATTAATTTTCATCAGGAACCCTGAAAGCCAAATACCGGAAGCCCACGGATGATAAGGAACCGAAATAGCTGACGAGCATTACGTCTAATGACCTAAAATAGCAAAATTCATTTCCGGGCGATTGTACCTGATGGAGTTAATTTCTTAATTTCATATATTTTGTATTAACAGACAATTTAAGAAAGGTTTGTTCAATCTGAGCTTGGAAAACGGAAACTATGATGTAAACCTTACATGCATAACATTAGGTTCACACGCGAAAATCAAAACTAAGATTTCGACATATCCGAGGTGTCTCAATACAGAGTACATTTTCAAATAAATTCTGTGTGCTCTTAAGTGATAGTGAACTCCTATTAGCCCACAATGCATACTGACTTTTCGTATCGATCGTCAATTTTCTATGGGGTATGTTTTTATTGTGTGTGTTACTTTGCGAATGTTATCTGACGTAGAAATTCTAGTGGGTTAGACCTGTCAATCTACGCAGACTTTTTCAATTTCGGTGAAGGAACCGATTACCCTTGACCTACCTTCCACTACATAGTTTGGGAAAGAACGGTCACCTTATACTCAATTTGTTAAGATAAACGACAAAAATATTGTCAGAGTTCCAATAAGAATAAATATGGCTTTTGTGATGAATATCAAATTAAAAAGTCACCCGCTTATTTTCGAAAATGTATAAAACTGAAGTAGAATATATAGTATATCCCGCAGACAATACAGATAATAAATGCTTCAAGTACCAATTCAAGCTAAGGGCGGTCTTAGAAGTATCGGTAAACATAAATTGTGCAATATTCATACTTACGACATACATCCCAACATCGATGGGCAACAATGTTTAACACATGACACACATGCAGCGGTGTCAAACGCTTTGGTTTCCATTCTTCCTATAAATTTCAGAAGGTCACTTCTGTGGTCTTTTTTATATGTCTAAAAAATCAATATTTGTATATTAATATAACACAAGAAAAAAAGGTAAATTTTTCGATTGACTGCATAAGAATAATTAGAAGGTTACTGTCGAAAAAAATAAGTATCTTCAATTCGCTTACAAAAGAGTTAACTGATTGATACGATATTCCCATGCTTGCGTTTCCTATCATGATTATCTTGATAGAGGATAGTTGCTCACAAGGAAGCTATTACATCAAGAGTTCCGAATGGTGAAAATTGAAATCATCACTTCTTTAATTTTACGAACGCCATCACGAGTTGGTTGACCGTTGTGGAATAACCTTTTAACAAATGATATCAGATATGTTCCTTACGTCTTAACTACAATCCCCTTCCCCGTCATGAATGTGACCTACCGAATTAGACTATTTGACGGATTTGTTATCTCATAAGCAACACGACGGTTGCAACATGTGGAGCTGATTAGCCTTCCGGAGGAACTGAGATCACCCCTTGTTTTTGGTGGGATTCGTGTTGTTTACTCTTTAGTTTTTTATGTTGTGTCATATGTACTGTGTTTGTCTGTTTGTCTTTTTCATTTTTAGCCATGGCGTTGTCGGTTTATTTTCGATTTATGAGTTTGACTGTCCCTCTGGTATCTTTCGTCCCTCGTTTTTAACTCATCAGGGAGAAGTAAGCTGTATTTAACGTATCAACATCTCTGCTTTTCGTATTAATGACAGATAAAGATTATAAATTGATTACTGATTACTGAATAAGATATGTTTTACAAATTAAAAAAATATACTTGCATTGTCATGTTGACGTTCATATGCTGTGTTGAATATTGCTATAAATATGTTTAAAGTGACTAAAGTAAATAAAGCCAAAAATATCACCAGAAAAATGACATTGATATACGAAATAATCTCTTTCTCAGAATCAATGGCAGTAAAAGTCACATAAACTTCGTCTCCGTGCATAATAGCCAACAAAGACTGGAAGGTGGATATCCAGGAAGCAAACTGTAAATATAAATCAATTACCAGCATGATTTAGTAAACAAAACATATGTTAACAGTACATTGCGGTTTATATATAATCCCAATGCCATGATTTTATGTTTTTCTTTTCACATATACCTGTATGGTAAAAAGCTTCGACGGCATCAATTGGTGATTTGATTTACGCAAGTTATGTTTTTCTGTCGTTCCTTAAAGTGATACCTGTATTGTATTGAAAGCTCCGACGGCATTAATTAGTGTGCTGGCGGTTGCAAGATAAGGTAACTGGCGTCAGGGATACGTTTCCGTATCATCAATTATGAATTGATGCCATGACAATTGGTGAAGTTATCAAATCAAAATGAACACCAACGATGTTGCATTATAATTATTCGTTTCTGAACCAATCTGATGTAGCAGACTGCTGCTGTACAAGTTATATCCATCAATGGAATCCGAAATATCATAAAAGGGGGCATAACAATCTATCTTATTCCTGAAGTCTTTCTTCTGATATTGAGACCGAGTTACGTCGATCGACCAGTCAGCTTATTTATTATGGTGATCAATTAACTTTTAACGTTGAAATTAGACATCGTTGAATTTTAAATTGTCATTTTCTTAAGATTTGTATTTGATTTTAATTCAAGAGTTATGAAAAAAAAAGTTAAATGAACATATAAATAACCATAGGGACAGTCACATACATGGCTTTCGTGATTAAATTAACACTTTTAACCAGTACGTTTGCCCGGTCAACAACTTGATATTATAGTTAGGAACTGTTATGATCATCATATGATGAGTTTTCACCTTTAATCTAAAGATATAAGAAATATGTAATCCAAATTACAATGCTTGTCCAAGAATATCACGATAAAGATTCATCTATTTTGCAAGTCATTCACCCTCATGACTTATATGTGATATTAACTTATAGCACATTGTCATATAAATAAAGGAATGTGAGAAATACGTTAATGAAACAGCAACCACCTACAAATATAATCCAATACAATAAACAACTCAATCAAACATCTACAGGGCAAACATTCATTTTTTTTTATCGTAATGTAATGGTATTGTAGATCCAGTAGAATTTCTATGAAAATTCACCAAAGTGTAAAACGATTCTTATCTGACATTTTTATCACATTTCACTCTTCAATAAATAGTCGTATGTTCATGGCGCATTTTTGAAGTACCATTACCTATATAACACTGGTGATTGGCATTATAATCAAAGATGTCTCAAACTGTTACATTAGGCACGGAATATATTTTGTCCTATGAAGGAATATGTTGCCACACTTGCAAATTCTGTTTAACCTGATTTTGTGAGGCTTTTTCTTTTGGCATAACATTTTCATTAAATTTTATATATAAATGTGTTCCAATTTTTTTTATCTTTGATACCTTTCTCTATACATAATTTGCCTTAAATCAAACTATAATGAAATAACTCTTTAAAAATTCCATGCGTTCGAAACCACATACAGTGGTTAACAATCACTGGGAACTTAAAAATCCAAACACTCAAAAGCAAATAATTATTAATATGATAAATATTAAGAGCTATTTAACCAGAAGGGACCTAAAACATTTGTAAAACATAGCTTATTGATCCGTGGTCAATTTAGCCTAAAGAAGTAAGTTTATTTTTCATTTAAAACGTAGCGTTCTTGATTGTTCATGCTATGGTGTATGCATAAGCAAAGGTGAGCTCTTTTTTTTCTAAAACTGCTACAAAAGAGGTATAAGGACTGTTATTGACTCTTTTTATTCTTTAGTTTGATGTATTTTAGCTTGTTTTTTTGCCAATTTATTAGGGAATTTTCTTTTTGATGTTCCACGGAGTTCCGTATATTTGGGATACTTACTTTTTTCCTAAGTCAAACAGTTCCCTTTCTGATTTTTGTAATTTTTGAAAAGCTCTTCGGGCGCATGGAAATGTTGATTTGAATTTTTACCAAAACGGACAGATCTGGCAATACACTATGATATGAATATGTCGGTGTCTCAGGTTATAGGCGACATATCTTCACGATCTTTATATACAAGTATAAAAATCATATTCGTCATTTGACAAGTGTGTCATATCCCGATGGTGAGACTTTGACTGCGTGTAGAATTTTATTTTCGAATGGCTTGTGATGATTGCAAAGCAAGAGATGTTTACCGCGTCGACATAATCGGTTTATTCCATATGAGATTGCATGCTATATCCTCAAGTTTTTTGGGTTTTTTACTTGATTTGTCGATACCTAATCGATTTACGAAATGTAAACATCGATAAACTTAATTCGCCTAAATTATTACCAATGTTATTTCAACTGATCGGGCGGAGCTTACGTTTTAATTTGCATAAGGACAGTCTATGTGAAGATGTGTGTGATAAGGATGATTACCGTTATAATTATTACTGATTTCTAATCACCTATCAGTGTCATCAAAAGAATTTACAAAACAATGATACTTTTTTTTTTAGTTTATCCTTAAACCCCTAACTATAGATGGACTGGTTTATTATGAGCGAACCGGTTAAACTCCGCCCAGTCAAGTGAAATAAATTGAGTATTACCTGCTCCTATTATGACATTTGAAATGAGAGCGTACTCATCTGGAGATTAATTCAGTCACTGTCAATACACCCTATCTTGATCATTATGGCGATCTCCATTAAGCTTTCATTGTAACATTAATTTGTATCTCCTTGATGATCTTACTATATCAAACATTGGTACACTACTGATATTTTGTATTTAAACATTACTCATACTATATGTAATACTAGTTTTACCTGTAGGATATAAGTCTGAGAACATGAATCTATTGTCTAATCTAGTTTCACATAACTTGTATGAAAACTATACTAAGAGGACGTCAAATGAGTAATGTGGTAAACATTTATGAATCTCTTATTTTAACTATTCTTCAAATTCTTTAAAGAAAAGAGGAGACCTTATAAAATAAGATAAAATACCTTTATATGATAGGGTCCAATGACAACCCATGCAAATAACACAAACCCAGTAAACAATATTGAAATGCAGGCCAGGAACTTTAAAACAATAAATGCTGATCTCTCCATCACAGAAAATAAAAGCTGTAATGTAATTGAAAACAAACAAGATTCATTCACAATTTGTATGTTTTCTTATAAATATAAATGTTAAATGTCAAAATATTAGACTTAACAGTAGTGTGTTATTGATGAGATGTCTTAAGCAGTTAAACATTCTTTTCATACAAAAGACTCATTGGTGGTGTTCGCATAAATTCTAAGCCTCCGATGCGCTTTTCTTTTCACGCGATATAAATCTATGTAGCAGACGTGTGTGACATTACATTCCATTTAAAAGTAGTACGGTTCTGTCTGCGATGGTTCAAATCGGGAAGGTTTGTACTGATGATTTAAACATAATTTTAATTTATCAATGAGCTTTTTATCATATAATTGTAGGATGTGTACTAAAATGGTGTGTCAAAATATATCTTAACGCAAAGAAATGTGAAATGTAAAAAAGATGAATACATGAATAAACTCATCATAGATACCTGGACTAAATCTTATATATACGCCAGACGCGCGTTTCGTCTACAAAAGACTCATCAGTGACACTCGAATCAAAAATAGTTTTAAAAAAGCCAAATAAAGAACCGACAACTAAAATATCGACAAATAAAATAGTTCAAATCCGGGTTAATTAAACAATATATATTTCGTACTCCATATGCTTTTTACTTACGCCAAAAACGTGATCATACGCTAAATAATGCAAAACACTCATCCATGTAAACAAACATCCAAATCCAAGGAGAATACCAGTTGTATCGTACATTGATATGATATAGTTTGTTTGTATCTGGAGTAGAATATACATGTATAAAGGATGATAAATAAATAAAACTCTGTTTGAAAGCCTACGTTAATATGAATTAGGCTGGTGTCTTCAGTTTTCCTCAGTTAAAATAAGAAAAAAAGTGTATTTTCTGTATTGGTTTTTAACTATTCGACCTTAACTCTATTCACTTTTAAGACATCTTGACACGTAAAAACTTCCATTCTGTAGATTTTTCATAAGTAACATCTGCGCATATTCTTTGCTATTAAGATGATTTTCTAAAACCTTCTCCGTCCGATTTAACCTCCCTAATAAATTGAATCTTGAATCGGCCATCGACTTTTTCTGTTTGATACAATAGACCACTTTCGAGTTCATCCGTCACCGGCAAAAACTCGTCAATTATGCACGCCTTTATGACGTCATTTACCAGATAGAGGGGCTCGCCTGTATCCCTGCACTATTTACGTTCATCAAGCGTCTTAGTGATCGTTTTTGTGCAGGATAAACTAGAAATAATGGTTGCTCTGTAGGTACTTACTGACAATTCCCTTATGACAGCAGTGTTGATTGTCTATTTTTAGAATTCAATTTGCCGAATAATTCGTACAATATAGAATTATAATTTTCCAACCACTCGCTCAACCTTGTAAGGAAGTGACGACGCCCCTAAACGCACAGATGACTGCGATAAAGGCGCGTATAATTGACGAGTTTTTTCCGGTGACGGATGAACTTGAAAGTTGTCTATATACTTTCAAAAAATATAAAATCAGAAAAAAAAAGAGAACTCCGAGGAAAATTCCAAAAGGAACGTCCCTAATCAGTTGGCAGAAATCTAAAGCTTAATCACATTAATAAAGGCAACAGTAGTATACCGCTGTTCAAAACGGTTGCATAACAACTATCATATTCTTGACTTGTTACAGGCGTTTCTTTATGTTGCATTAAACTTGTTGGTATAGCTAGCTCAACATTTCACTTGTATGAGAGCCTCATCAAATTCCAACAATTTCAATTCAAATGTGTCTACTATTATTTTAAACAGAATTTTACTCACCCCATGGTCAATACTTAATTTCATGACTGATCCCACTATTGTTATGATATTCGAAAAACATAATATCAAATCATTCAGCTTGAAGATTTCCCAACACGCTCTATTAGATAGTATCTTTCCTTTTTCCTTCTTCTTGTAAAGGGCTTTTGTTCTCTGAATCAGTATAAAAAATTATTTGTATTTTTTCTTGAAGAATGACTTTAATCATATTGAAATCTTTTTTTTTTATTATTATACAAATTATACAATCGTTTGCCACTATAAAATAAGACACTGTGTTCTGATGCGCCAAAGCATCTATCTTGTTTTAGCATTACTTCCCAAATACAACCTTTAACATATCTATTTTTCGATGCAATAGACGATTACAAATATTTTCCAGGAAAACATTTGAAGGTGTATTCATAATAAATGCGAAATCGCTAAGTCAATCAGTAAACATAAAGCAGGATATGACCCATGTTTACTGGTCTAAAAACAAGCTGATAACTACCTTAAACAAACACTTTGGTATTATGACACTAGTCTTTATAATGAATTTCATAATCTTTGGAGTTTGCATAAATGGTAACATCTCATTGGAAGTAGATAATTTATGGAAAAAAAAATCGAAACTTATTCGAAGTGGGTGACATGTTGGATTTTTTTTGTTTGTTGTCTTGTGTTGATGTGTATATATTTGTAGGAATCAGAACCGCTACGGTCACGCTGAAATTCTATGATCCAAGCCGAAGTGCATTGATAAACACGCTGAAGTACGAAGGTTAGCGTTAATGTTACGATTGAGTGTGATGGTGTATACCAGCTAGCCGCTATGGTCTGAAGTAAGAATCGCATTTAATGAGGCTGTGTAGTATTTAGAAGGCTAGCTTCGCATTTGGAAGTTCCGGTTTAATTTTTGGTCCGGACAAACAAAAGTTAATTTGGTAATCATCCGTTAAGCCCGCAGAAGTAAAGACTTAATTGGAAACATAGACTAGAGGCTTCCGATTTAGTACAATGGATTAGAGAAACAAAATACGTTATTAGGAGCTTGAGTGTACAGGTTCTTACAAAGCAGGATTTGTCCCAAGAATAAAACGAAAAACTTTTATTTCATTATATTTTTTTAAAATATCATTAAATATAATTAAGGGAAACATGTACTGGAAGAAAAAGTCATCATTAAGATTAAGATCAAGACATATCATCAGTCATACAAAATATTTGACGCATACTTCTTCATTTGCAGATCATCTTTTAACTTCTTTGTTCCTTATGATATGTTGCTTGTCTTAGTTTTACAAATTTTTGTAACATCCACCTGCATGACCTTAAATGCTCAAAACTGTTCTGGATTTAATTTTTTTTAGTTATTTTAGTTTTTCTCTTTCCGCTGTTTGCATTTTGAAAAACTTTATCTACAAAATTTTATTCTCCTGTCTGCAAACAATTAATTGTGTTTTAAAAGAAACGTCACAATAACTATACGTCATTCCAAATCATCGCACTTCAGCTAAAATACCATTGTACTTCGTCGAGTACCATCGAACTTCAGCGTGCCAATCGTATTTCCGCGTTCGTATCGCATATCCGAGTCCTACATATTTACCTTGCACAGAAGGATAGAAGATATGCAACTGTACAAACAGAACAGTCCGTGTAGACCACAGAACAATAAAACAAGTGCTGAAATCACAATTTCCTCAACTTTTGCTGAAATGATCAAGGAAATAGTTATGAATAAGTAATTCACAACATTAAACATCTTTCACAGCATATGCACTATGATGAACACCGTGTAGACATTGAAATATCAAAATGATGTCAAATTGTACCTCTCAGGTAACAAACGTTTCATGAAATTATTTTTATAAAGAGTCATAATATATCATGTTGCTGACGAAATCCATTTATTGACCGTTTTAGAAAAATAGAAATAAAAAACTATATCATCCACAAAATTTGACAAAACAAATGTCATAATAACATGAACAATGATAATAATAATAGTAGTGGTATTTTATTAACATCATTATTATTATCATTATTTATATTATTATATTTATCGTTATTATTATTATTATTAATAAAAAAAGTAGCAGTAGTAGTAGTAGTAGTAGTATTTTTATTATAATAAAGATAACGATAATAGTATAGCAATAAAGGCCTAAAATGGTTTACTTTTATAACAAGTTCTTGGATGGAGAGTTGTCTCATTTGCATTCATACCACATCTTCCAATGTCTATTTTAACATTTAAGGCCAATAAAGAGTAATGCCATTCAATTATGCATGCTTGTTTATAAAATTCGTCTAACACTTAAAAGAAATGTATATCTATCTTAATGATTATAAAAAAGAAGATGTGGTATTATTGCCAAATAGGACAACTTGCCACAAGAGACCAGAATGACACAGAAATTAACAACTATAGATCACCGTACGGCCTTTAACAATGAGTAAAGCCCATACCGCATAGTCAGGTATATCAGGCCCGAAATTACACTGTGAAACAATTTTTGCTGTTTACAGTTTATCTCTATCCATAATAATATTCAAGATTATATCCAAAAACAGCAAAATTTCCTTAAAATTACCAATTCAGGGGCAGCAACCAAACAACGGGTTGTTCCATTCATCTTAAAATTACAGGGCAGATAGATCTTGACCAGATAAACAATTCTACCCATGTCAGATTTGCTCTAAATGCTTTGGTTTTTGAGTAATAACCAAAAACTGTATTTAACATCCATGTTCTATTTTTAGCCGTGGCGGCATCTTGGTTGATTGGCCGGGTCAAAAAACACAATTTTAAACTAGATACATTAATGATGATTGTGGCCAAGTTTGGATTAATTTGGCCCGGTAGTTTCAGAGGAGAAGATTTTTGTAAAAGATCATGGAGATTTACGAAAAAAGGTTAAAAATTGACTATAAAGGGCAATTACACCTAAAGGGGTCAACTGACCATTTTGGTCATGTTGACTTATTTGTAAATCTTACTTTGCTGAACATTATTGCTGTTTACAGTTTATCTCCATCTATAATAATATTGAAGATAATAACCAAATAAAGATAAATTTCCTTAAAATTACCAATTTAGGGGCAGCAACCCAACAATGGATTGTCTGATTCATCTAAAAAAATTCAAGGCAGAAAGATCTTGACCAGATAAACAATTTTACTAATTGTCAGATTTGCTCTAAATGCTTTGGTTTTTTGAGTAATAACCAAAAACTGCATTTAACCTCCATGTTCTATTTTTAGCCGTGGCAACCATCTTGGTTGATTGGCCGGGTCAAAAAATACAATTTTAAAACTAGATACATCAATGATGATTGTGGTCAAGTTTGGATTAATTTGGCTCGGTAGTTTCAGAGAAGAAGATTTTTGTAAAAGATCATGGAGATTTACGAAAAAAGTTTAAAAATTGACTATAAAGGGCAATAACTCCTAAAGGGGTCAACTGACCATTTTGGTCATGTTGACTTATTTGTAAATCTTACTTTGCTGAACATTATTGTATTGCTGTTTACAGTTTATCTCCATCTATAATAATATTCAAGATAATAACCAAAAACAGTAAAATATCCTTAAAATTACCAATTTAGGGGCAGCAACCCAACAATGGGTTGTCTGATTCATCTTAAACATATCAGGGCAGATAGATCTTGACCTGATAAACAATTTCACCCCATGTCAGATTTGCTCCAAATGCTTTGGTTTTTGAGTTATAAGCCAAAAACTGAATTTTAACCCTATGTTCTATTTTTAGCCATGGCGGCCATCTTGGTTGGTTGGCCGGGTCAAAAAGCACACTTTTTAAACAAGATACATCAATGATGATTGTGGCTAAGTTTGGTTTAATTAGGCCCAGTAGTTTCAGAGGAGAAGATTTTTGTAAAAGTTAACGACGACGGACGCAGGACGACGACAACAGACGCAAGACGCCAATTGATGAGAAAAGCTCACTTGGCCTTTTAGGCCAGGTGAGCTAAAAATGAACGAAAAGCGATATTCATCAAATAATACTTAACCGACTAAATTAGATATTTAAAGTAATTTATCCTTCACCTACCATCAACCGTACTATCTGCACTGCATTTTACTTCTTCTACACTTGTTTTAAGTTTAACTATTATTTGTCCGTTTATTTGTCGATTATCAAAGAAAACCTGTATAATCAAAAATTGAAAAACTAGCTTTATAGCAATTGTGTCCTTCCAAATAATATAAACAAACATTTGTTTTGTCTTACGCTTAAATAAAGAAAATAAAAGTATGGAGCATTCAAATATGAAAGAAGCGTACAATTACGTAAAAATGAAAATAATTCTTTCAGATCAATTTAATCGGTTTGATATGAGCATACCTAATGTTTTAATTGATAGATAAAGCGATGTCAATTGCAAACCATTACTTCTTAATCGATGTGAGGCGAACTTTATTTACCAGAGTTTTGTAAGGACTCTGTAAGTAGAGTTGAGAAAAAAATGTATGATTTAAATGGTTCATAAATATATAAAATACTAAAAGGTGTGAGCCACAAACCAAAGCTAAAACCGGCAAAAATGCACTAGGTTTTTATAATAAAAACTGATAATACATTGTATGCGTTGTTGTCAGCATGAGGTAAAAAGGATGGGATTTTGGCTTATATGATATTAACATATATGAATCACAGAGTATCCATTACTGTCAAGCCATCCATGAGTGTGTACCTAAACTTTTTAAAGAGATACACTTACCTTTCATTAAAACAATAAGGATTTGAAAAAAATGCTCTTAGATATCAGGTCAACTAGGAGATATATCTTCAAATATTTTCAAATATCCGAGTCGTAAAGTTTCAATGCATGCAAATTTGTCATAACTATTCGACACAAAATAAATGTTGCAAGAAAATTGATGCATTGTGGTCTACCTTATTAGATGTCATTGAATTAAGTCTTCCATGAACTTCTCAAAATAAATGTGGATGTTTTGTTGCATCCATAGTATCTTTACTTAGGCGAAACATGACAAAATACTTGTAATTTCAGATCTCAGTGTAGCTAACGTATTCTCCGGAATACAAAAAAAAATATGCTATGGTTCTCAAGAAAAGTTTAATAAAAATTACTTACAGTGCCGTGAATACCGTAACACTGTATAGCCTTTTTAGTTTCAGCATTCAAATGGACTGAACTTAATTTGAAATCAATGCTAACTGACAGTAACCTAAAATGAAATATGAATATGTAGAGAAAACAAGTCGTTCATCGATAACACATCAACAACATAACCGTGAAATCGCCATTTGACGAACTAATTCGCTAATATTTTTTTTGGTTTCTGTCAAGTTTGAGTTAGAGAAATTGGAATATAATTGGTAAAAACTCACATCATAATGTCTTGCAATTGCTCAAATAAATATGACATTTACAACTAGGATGATGGGACAAAATGATAAAGTGTGCTTATTTTTAACCTACTATCTTTTTCATCATTTTTATTACATTTTACTTAAGATAGACATAAGTAAAGTCGTCAACAGTAAAGGAGCAAGCTTATTTTTTTATATGTTCTCCCCAAATATGGAACAAACACTGTAAGGACTGTAAAGCTTTAAAATCGTTCCATGAACTGCCATTTTGAAATAAAACGCATACGAACCAACCACATCTCTTTATTTTTACACTGAAAAGTAATGTTAATAAGCGTACTATAAAAACCTATCCAAATCAGCAGTGTTTGGTTGTGAAATAATTAATTGACTGTCAAACAATAGGTAAAAAATTATAAAACAAAATACCTGTTACAATTCTATTTTAAAATAATGTAAGGTTAAATCTTATTTTTATTTTTATTTTAGCAGACATTTGTTCATGTTAAACTAAAGCTTGGTTTTACATGTTGACTTCCATACTGTCTTTGGCAAAACTTTTAGGAGTTTTGGTCCTCAATGCTCTTCAACTTCGTACTTTAATTGGCCTTTTTAACTTTTTTGGATTCGAGCGTCACTGATGAGTCTTTGTAGACGAAACGCGCGTAAGGCGTATATGCTTAATTTGGTCCTGGTATCGGTAATGAGTTTATTTATGATTTATGTTAATGTCTGATTTCAGGGGATTTCAGGATATCAAATTTATATAAACATACAAGCATTAAAATTAAAAAAGTTAAATTTGTACACAAAATTGAATTACCTCACTAATTTTCCATCAGTACTTCTCATCAGGTCTGATATGCTTGGTTGGAAGCCATAATCAGGCGGGCTTTGTTCATCAATGTTACTACAGACTGTTGGTAAATACAACGACTTACATTATCAATATGCTAAAGAGTTTCAATGACAGGATATTTTGTATGTTTGTTTTTTAATAGGAAATCAGCATTTCCAGTACATATTGATAAGTTCCATTAATTGTAAACAGATACCTTCTTTCAATATTTTTAAGTATTTTTTTTTATGAAACTGGTCCTATTATTTACAAATTCAATCTACTATAAAAATTATTTCCTTTAACTGAATCATTTAAAGTTTGATAATCAGTTGAAACGAATCTATCTCAACAAGCTTAAAATATAAGATAAAGAAATGTGATGAGGTCTTTCTCATACCTTGACCTTTATCAAAAAAAATATTACAGACATAGCCTTTAGAGAAAAAAGCGTTAGTCAAGAAAATCTCAAATAGCCATTTTTATTTGAGTTATTGCTGTGTTATTTCTTTCTATCTTTTTCGTTTTTTGTTTGTTAAAGATTATATTTGCGATTGAAGTATTTCCCATGGATTTATCTTGATATTTGTTTATACTCTCATGTAATATTTTGCTTTCTGTAAAGTATGTAGGTATGTGATATGCTGTCGAAAATTTACATGTTATAATGCACTAGTATTTTATTCATTTATGTATTTCTCTGCCCTAATTTTTCTTGCGTTTATTTGTACTGTATTGTTGTCTCATAATGTTAGCATAATTTAGCGGTGTTTTTAACATTTAAATGTAAGCAGGAGTTTTGGCTAGCCAAAAAAACAGTTTCCAGGAACCATTTTTTCCTTAAAATTTCATAACCATGTCATAAAAGTGGCAGTTGTTATATTCCTTTTCTTCATCTGTATATATAGAGAATGATACATGGCAAAATCCGTATCATATGTCGTAGCATCCCGAGACACCAATATCAGCCCAAGGACCCTTAGCATAGCTCTTGGGATTATATTGGTGTCTCGGGTTGATACGGATGCGATATTGAAAACGCCATATGATACTCTCTATATATAAGGAAATATTTCACATTTTATATCCTAGCTTATGATCATAGAATTTAACTGTTTTTTTACGTTTACTGACATAGAGTTGTGTATTAAATAGTAAAACACCTGTCTTATGGGTTGTATCTATTGCTACAATTTTTTCTTCGTCTTCATTATATATTCCTGTCTCGTAATAATAAAGACACAGTGTAACTGGCTTCTCGCGTCCACCTGTTCCGTTTATCCGTCTGATGAAGAAAGACCCGACAGATGTTGTTGGGATATTGTAAACCTTTAGACAAATAATTTACATATAATTATGAATATAAGAAATATGAGTATAACCTAATGACCTGTATAGTTTGATGCCCTTTTACACGATTACCAATCTTTGCAATGCTCCGGGACTGAAGGATTTAAAACTTTCTTTGTATAAATTTTCCATTTATAAATTAAGGAATGACAATGAAATAAAGATTCCAACTCATTCAATGTAAGCTTGAGTTATAAATATCTTTTTTCGGGTCTTATTGTGATGATTTAGATCCTAAAATATTTCAAAAGGGTTATATAATTAGTTACCTTTTTCATTTTTATCTTAATTAATACAAGTTAACAGATGGAAATTACTCGACATATATACCTGGAGGAGAGGTTAATTAGACAAACTTGCGTTAATGAGTCCTTTTTTTTAAATCAGCTCTTGCCTTTTTGTAATTCTCTTTAGTAGTTGAACAATAATATCTCAATATATAAATATATGCATTTCAACTAATGCAATTGATAGTCAGTGAATTCGTTTTTGTTTTTAAAGAATCTTTAATCTAAATGATTCAGATTTGTTAATACTTTGTGTAGACAATTATTTTCAATAAGCGGAAATGGTTTCGACTACGAAGGAAAATGTGTGCAGACATCAACATTGAAAATATCGTTGGATAACTGTTGAAAAAATGCTTGGCGGCAATAGGTTTGTCGAATCACTGTTGAAAATGCGTTTAGATAGATTCATTCTTTATTTGGAACGTACAGTTTAATATATGTTTTCTAAAGGTGTGATAGGACGAACAATTTGTTCTAACCTGGTATGAGACAAAGAGACCAATTTACATATTATGTTAATAAATAGTGATGATGGGTTTTTTCTAAATATCATTCACCACAGAATAGGCATATTACCCAAAAGTTCGAAGAGTTTTGCATGGCCCAATTGCACTCATTTAGACCTTAGAATCAACCAATTATGTGCAATACTTACGTTTGTAACAGTATGATTGATATGCTTTAACAGGTTATCTATGGTGTAAATGGCATAGATACCAGTCGATGGCGGATATGGCATAGTTTCATAATCCTGGGACCAGTCTTTCAACAATAAATGTTTCATTGCTATATTATTTCGTTCCAAAAAGTCAGCAAACTGTGCCCGATCATTTCCAAATAGTACTAACTATAATGACAAAATATGACCGTCATGTTGTAAGCTATTGTTCATCGTTTTTTTCACAAAAACGGCAAATTTTTATGAGTCCCGGAAATTTTATATGATATTTATAATTACTCAAAGGACCTATCGAAACTTCATATTCATATTCTTTTTGTTTATCTAGGATAATTCATGATTGATAAATACAACAAACGAAATAGAGCTTTACAATGATCTCCACAGGTTATCCAATTCATTTATCACACTACATGAAGTTTTTGGTATTTCTTTTTCACGTGTAGTATTAAGATGTTATCTTTTGTCACATCATTTTTTTGTAATATATTAAGCAAAAAGTTTACCAAGCCTTTCAAATGTTCTTGCCAAATACAAAACAAAATATTTTCACACAATAATAGATTAAGAATTTCTAAGGATTTATTCCCTCAAATTTTGAAAGGAGAAAAAAAGCAAAAACATTATAACACTAATTAACGTTTCAATACAAAAATAAACAATTGAAACATGTAGGAAACATAATGAAAAGACAGATATTTTTCTGTCATGCATAATGAGAGGACGAATGTGATGACTAAAGCACAATTTGAATTTAAAATCCAGACATTGAGAAACTTTTGTAAAAAATACATAAAAGGTAAAATAATACAGCGTACGAATCATGTATCAACATCATTTAAGAACAATGCTTTTTGAACTCATTTCGACTATTTAAAAATGTTAAATGTTGCACCCAAATTGTTTACATTTTTACCTTTTATGTCTATTAGTTTTGCTTACTCATTGTTGGCTATATAAAGGAATTTTATGCAACTGTGCACTATTTTTTTCCTACGATTGTAACAGCTTATCTATTCGTATGGAAATTATTTCTTTTAAAAATAAAGATACAATTACCAATACAAATAAGTTTGGTATACCATAGAGAGAAATTTAAAAACCTATATTTTATACTATGCGACAGTATAAACGTATGAATTTGAATGATAAAAAAAAGTAATATTATAATAAAGAATCAGGGAATATGTAAATATAAAATAAAAGATCAAAGACAGAAAATCTCATATTTTTTGTATGAGGCTTTGTTGCAGCATAAAGGAGAGATTAGCCTAGCACTCGAACAGTTTCGATGTGAATACACTCGTTGATATTTCCTTACCTTGATATACTATTGTTTTTACATTTGAAACTAAAAAATCTGAAAATATTGATTTTCAATCCCTAATCGTGCCCCAAGTTTGGAATACAACTGACTACATTGTAAGGATTAGCACGTTTACTGATAAATAAATAAATGTTCTGGGTGCATTATAAAAACAAGTAAAATCCTTAAAATACTGAACTCCGCAGAAATTCAAAACGAAAAGTCCCTAATCAAATGGTAAATCAAATGAAAAAACACATCAAACGAATGGATAACAACTGTCATATTCCTAACTTGGTACATGCATTTTCAAATGTAGAAAACGGTGGATTGAACCTGGTTTTATAGCGCTAAACCTCTTACTTGTATGACAGAAGCATCAAATTCAATGTTTCCCTCAGTTTTAGTTTGTGACGCGGATTTTTTTTCTCTGTCGATCTATGACTTTTGAACAGCGGTATTCTGTTGCCTCTATTTACCGGGATACTGAAGATAAATAAATTGAATAAAACAAATACCTGATATGTGCATAAAACCCATACAAACAGCAGGAGGATAAGTTTTTCTGGTACCCTGCCAAGTCCACGACCCTTACACATTCGTGTGTATGGATCGTTAAAATGATTATTAAGTGTATGTAATAGTTCTTCTTCTTCTTTATCTTTACTAGATGAATGATGCTTGCCAGGATCTTTACAAAAAAAGAAAATAAATGAAACACAATGATATCATCATACAATTGAAGTAAATAATGCGTTGAAGATCATAATATTAGACAATTACTGAGAGAAGATGTCAAATAAAACGAAGGTACAAGAAAATTATCGATTGATTAATTAGTTGATATCATATAATATTTTAGAAACAGTTAAGTTGTAGAATCAAAATAGTTCATATTTACCTTCAAAATTGTCTTCTGCAGATTTTCTTTCCTTTTGTATGTCTCCAATGTCAGACATATCTACTTCAGGTGTTGCCATACTAAATATAAACCTTATTGAGTTTTTGATTATTCACTTTTTGATGTAATTGTAACTTGACACTACATTTTCAGTATTAGTTTTTGACGGAAATTTAAAAATTAAACAACCACATCCTGTATATATATATCGGATGATAATATTGTGCAACACGAACCTCGCTGAAAGCCTAGACGTATTAAAAGAGCATACGCAGTCAAATTTGGGATCACCGAATTGACCCAAATTAGGATTTTTTATTTTAAACATATTTCAACGTTTACATGGTATATGCAATTTACAATAGAGTCCCAAAGAAACATTTGACAACATAAATATGAAAGTTATTGTATAAAAAGGTAGATTGTTCGATTATTGAAGAATATGATAGCCTTCAGAGTGGGTTACTATGACATCAATATTGTGTTTGCATGCTTTATAGGCTATGTTATGTTTGACAGTTCATATTTTCACATCGGTACAATCCATACAAAAAAAATTTAGTCGTTTATATATATCCTCTCGTCCTCTACTTCGTGTTATACCGTGGTAACACTTTGTTTTTCTCAAATGAAAATAAATTTATTAAACAAGAGTTAAGTCATTTAAACGATGTTTAATTACAAACATTTTCTAATTGAGGATTATTTATCTTATAAAATGCATGTACACATACCTTTTGTAAGCACTTGATCACTCTGGTGGGTTTAAATGTACGACTTTTGAAGTAAGCAAATTCCTAACATTATTTTATAAAACTATTAATAGATAATTAGTTTGCAGACACTATAGAATTAACATTTAAAGGACATAATTATTAATCACGTGATCAATTAAACATTCCATTCGGAAAATGTTTAAACATTTTAAAAGATTTTATTTGGTCCACCACCTGTCTGTATCTTAATTATCTAGTATGAACAGAATGTAACATCAGTAGATTCGGAACTACTACTATTTATCTTTACAATGTATCAAAGTACATTGAAAACTTTTACTTCTTTAAAAAGAATTCGGGAATATCTATTAGTTGAAAAGCAGGCATAATCCAGTTGTTATCCTGTTCGAATTTCGATATTTTAGACGAGCTATCAAGTAATTGCCTCAAGCTTGCAACCTTACATTACGGAGATATATTACAATGCGAACATACAAAATGATAACAGTAAAATAAGAAGTCGACACGATAACATTGATTGTATTGTGGTTTATTGTTGACGTTTATTCTGAGATTTTCCCCTGTTTTCGGGAGAGAAAACAATATTTCTTTTACTCATTGTTACCCGGCGTGTTGTTTAATCTGTATTCTTGATAAGACATCCTTTAATGTATCAATTTCAGATTTTGCATCTGAATAAAATATCTACTCAGTATTACAAATTTACAAATTAATTGAAATATATTGTAAAATATGTTTGTATGCTTGTCATTCATCTTTGCTGTGTGCTTTTATGTTTCTTTGATACATCTATAACGTGGCTCTGTGCTAAATACATACCGTCATTGTTTAGTTGCATAATTATAAATCGGTGTATTCTTGTCTTAATATTATTTTCTATGGTCGGGTTGTTGTCTGCTTGATAATTCCCCATTTCAAATCTCAATTTTATTGGTCTAAATGCCATTCTGTGCTTTTTTGTTATATATTTGTGGGATTGTTTGGTTTTTAGTGATTAAGATTATAACGTTATGTTGACTGCTGTACCCCTTTTTGACATTTTTATCTAATATGTTTGTTTGTTTTTGTTCATACATCGATGTCAACATAATGAAATTGATGCAACTGTCATACAAGTGAGAGGTTAAGGCTAGCTATTAAACCAGGTTTAATCCACCATTTGCTACATTAGAAAACACCTGCACCAAGTCGGGTTAATACAGTTGTTATCCATTCTGGCACAACAGCGCGCTTCAGAAACACATCTGTTATCAAATTATGTGATCTTTATTCATATTTGTACACTGTTCTTTTGTGGTATTCTTAATACTTTGTGTTGAACAGTAAAATACTAAGGCGCATGCATGTGTTGATCAAAGAAAATCATAGCAACACATTTAAAAAACACGTAGTAGTGAAAAAAGACATGGTCCAACAGATTACTCAAATAACCCGTTTGAAGATAGGAAGATCAATAAAAAAAAATACCTCCATAGACAAGCCTATGGAATCAGGATATTACAAGGAGTCAATTGGACATTTATAAGAGCAATGAGTGAAAGATATAATCCATGTATATGCAGATAATAATAACAGTATGTACAACACACAAGTTACTAAATATCGTTGTTTTAGTTTGAAATAGGGATCTTTACCTGTGTTAAATAGTTATACTGTTTATGTTTCTAACTGGTTAGTGTAGTTGTAAAACGAGTTCTTATAATCTTGAATTTAGATTTGTGAAATCTTAAGGGGGTTTAAATGGTAGGGTTTCCTTATATGATATAAGGAAATTGCTGCGCTGTGATTTCATCGAAATTGTTCAAAGTAACTACAACGTACAGTTTTTTACTTATTGCTATATAAATTTTTATGGATAAGATTTATTTACATATAATGACATGTTGGACAATTGGATGCGTACGATCACCCTTTCTTCCAATGCTCTTCAAGTTCGTACTTTATGTGGCCTTTTAAAATATTTCGATTCGAGAGTCACTGCTGAATCTTAAGATGACGAAACGCGAGTCTGGCACAAACATAAAATTTCAATCCTGGTATCTACAAGAGTTTATCTACACGAAAATTTCAATTCTAATATTTTTATTAAATTATACAATGTAATATATAATCGCGGTATTAAACAAATGTTTACAAGAGAAAAGAACAAGTTCTTAATAAGAGTTTTATCTTATTTATTCTAAGGAATTTAGTAAATAAACACTTTAGATTCGGATTAGCATGGCGAGAATTTTTTGTATCAATTGTATTACTGAGCCTGGGTGTATTATTTTTTTAAGAATTATTTTTTTTTTAAATGAGTCACTTCCAGGCATTACAGACATAAAACTTTCGAGCATGATTTTTGTACCCAGACTCGAAAATCAACTAATCAAATTGCTGGATTTCATGTTTCGAGCATGATTTTTGTGCTCCGAGCACTGAGCAAAGTTTTATGCCTTCAAGGCCAAATAGTGAGGGCCATTGCAGAGGAAATGAGAAAATACATGTTTATATTTATATGCTGTAGAGATTGTAACAATGACGACAATAATCGCAGAAACATTATTTGTGAAGAACATAGATTTACACATGAAAAGCAGTAAACAAAGTGACAAACTATTAACTGAATTTCAACTTAACAACAACTATACTGCTGTCTGTAACAATTGATAACCTCGAGCTCGCTCTAAACTAGATATACCACTTAAGCTGGGGTCACACATTCACGATTTTTACTACCGTTCTTGATAGGACCATTCCCGATTAAAATTTATTAAAAGTCTGATCAAGATCCTGTGAATCGTGGATGGAAATTCAAAATTAAATTAAAATTTGTAAAAAAAATAATTTGATCACGACAACAATCAGATAGTATTCAGGAAGCACCGATATTCAACCGTTTCTAAGCGAATTAGTCCCGATAATACCGTTCTGAATCCGCTTCTAATCCGATTTGTATTTTTCGCCAGGTAAAATTCGACCGAGTCTGTCACGACTGCGTCCCGACTCTACCGAATGTTATCCGACTGAGATCAGACAGTGACCGGACAGTGAACCGACGCTGACGGAAGTTATCCGTTCGAAAACTGTCGGCATATTCGGGATGATCAAGTACTGTCGGAACGTAATCCTATCATAGTCCGCTCTATCACATTGCAAACGGCTTTGTCTGGTCTCAGTCGTATTGTATTCTGTAATTGTCGGGACTCTGACGTGGGTATCATTGACGAATTCGTTTAATAACGGGACTATTTCGGAACGGTTTCGGCAAAAAACGGTTCGCAATCGACAAGATCTGGATGCAATCTGGACTCAATCGGCAGAAAAACAACTATGAAAAATTACTCCGGATCATTCCCGTTCCACAGGACACCGTCCAGAATACACAAGACATTGTTCGGAATTCGATCCGATACAGCAGAATCTGTCACGACATAGCCACGATTGTATTCCGACAAGACAAAATCGGCTGAGTTGCCTCGAATGTTACGGGACGCACCTAACTGTCGGGATGCTTTGCCGAACTATTCGGACCCTTCCCGATTCGTAGGAATCTGTTACGAACTAAAACGAATGCGTTCAGACAATGATAGGACATTCCAGATAATTGAGGATACTAATCCGACTTTTTCACTTTTCGTGTCGTATTGCTGTCTGATCTCAATCGGGAGCAATAATTGGCAATGTGTGAACCCCGCATTAGATAGTTTCTTATAAAAAGAAGATCAGAACACATCTATTTTAAATACAATACCAAAATGATGCAAAACATGTCGTATACGTTATGCAATAGAGAGAACAGAGACCAGTATACATAAACATACGAATAAAAAAACACAGAGCACACAAACATTAAATAATGAGACAATAAGTACAAGCAACAGTATAGTACAGGTAAAGAAAACATATACCTTATAAAAATCGTAACGAATTTCGATAACAAGATGAAAGTTATACGAAATTCTGACTTGGATTTACATATTTCTTATTTAATTCATCCCGACGTCATAGGAAATGAGAAAAAAGGAAAACTGATTTTGCATGCATTGCAAAATATTACCATTTAGAAAACTGACCGAAAGAGTAAAAGAAAACAGGAAAAGAAAATAATAGGTGTTCAACAACCACAAATTAGTTTACGAAAAAATTAAACACAGAGAAAAGGGATATAAAAACTAAAGAATATATTTCAGTCTATGTGACTGAAGTCAAACTATTGAATACATTATAAAAAAAGTGGAGAAAGGTAATGCTTATAAAGTAAGGAATAATACGACGTAAGAATTAAAAAAACAGAATCACAAGATAAGCTATAGTTTATAGCAATATATTTCACGTTGTCATAAAGCCAGAGGTTTAGCTAGCTATATAACCTGGTTCGACTAAATCTTCTTTTTTTTTTTAAATGTTCTGTATCAAACCAGGAGAATAGCACATGTTATCTCATAGGTCGTTTCTTTGTGTGATTCATTATCGTTGTTTATGTTCACTTTAGTGTTTCTGTTGTTTCGTTGATTTCTTCTTATTGTTGATGTTTTTCCCTCGGTTTTATTTCTTTCCACAGATTTGTTTTCTCTCAATCAATGTATGACTTTCGAACAGCAGTATACTATTGTTGCCTTTATTTTTCTTTATCTATAGTCAAGAATACAAAACAATCATCAAGGAAAAGAGACTGGAGTTGATGTATTTAAATTTTTTTATGAATATGAATTTTTATAATTAAAATAATTACAAATTCGTGTTCTGCGTTCAAGGAAGTAGTATTTTTAGTTAAACTTATATAATTTCTTTTCATCGTGTGAGATTGTTCCTGATAAAAAGCTTTAGGTTTTATTTGCACCACCCTTAATTTCTAACATCATTTTAAAATCCGGATACATCCCATAAACAATGTGACTATAAACATGTTATGAATGTTTAATTATCCGCCAAACCTTGGACAGTGATGTTACAACACAAATTAAGAACAAACTGTAAAATCATTCGTTGGAAATAATATGATTCATCAGATTGACATTTATATTTAGCATAAAAATAACTGCTCTATGGTCATGTAGGCAAACTATTTGCCACTTATTAGATATGTATTTCTTCAAAAATATATATGTATAGCAACACAGTGATGACTGCTGTAATCATAATTTTACAATATTATCGATTATATCTGTTTTGTTCATGCATAAGTGTAAAAATAACGGAATTCGATGCGACTGTCATAAAAGTGAGAGGTTTAGCACAATAAAACCAGGAACAATCCACCATTTTCTAAATGCCAGTTTACCAAGTCAGGAATATGACAGTTGTTGTTCATAAGTTTAATCTGTTTTATTCTTTGATTTAGCCATTCGATAAGGGACTTTCCGTTTTCAATTTTCCTCGTAGTTCAGTATTTTTGTGATATTTAGATATTTATGTATTTATTTATTTTTGCTCGCTTGGCCATCATATGTGTTTCATCTCATCGTAATCTTTAGTCTTCCCATAATTAATCGTGATACTATTTTTCATTACTTTCTTTTCTTACTTCAAAATTGCAAAATACACCAAACTAAACATTAAAACAATATTCATTTTAACATATCGCATGTGTCTATAAGGGGTTATATTCGACGAAAGAGATCTCCCGCCTGGCACTGACACCACCAATATACTGTAGCTCTTCAAACGAGCTCATATTTCAACGAATGTGGTATTAACTGTAGGAATGAATAACTATATATAGAGCATTTGAAAAACGTATTTTGTAAGTTAGAACCTACGATCTTATTATCATGAAACCAGATAAATGTCATCAAAGTTTATAATTAACGACCTTAACTAAAATGTCAACGTATTTGATTATCAAATTTAAATACAAAAGTCGCGAATGTTTACTACTGGGATTGATATGGCACTTTAAGGCAAATGACCATATCAATCCCAGTAGTAAACATTAGCGACTTTTGTATTTTAATTTGATAATAAAATACGTTGACATTTTAAAGAAGGCGTTTATGTTTATAAACCCCTGAACACCATTCAGGTACCACAGTCTTGCTTTATACTCTGAAGTTACGATTAAACGTTTGAGGACTTTTGAATCTTCTTGGTCCTTTTATATATGTTTTGCACAATGAAAAAAAGATCAGCGAGAGTCAACTCACTGGAGAAGGAAAATATTTTTGTAAGTGAATTTGAAAAAAGACAATTAGAAGGAAAACTATTTCGTGCGATATTGTGTCATCAATATAAACTGGCTAGAATATTGGTGGAAGGAGGGGTAGATGTGAACTGTAGACTTAGAACAGGTGTTACACCCCTGATTTTAATTTGTGATCAAAATGTGGACGAAGACATGAAATGTATGCAGTTGCGTTTAGTACGATGTTTAATTAGTAAGCAGGCAGATGTGAATGCAAAAGACAATTTTGGTCGTACGGCCCATACATATGCATATTTATCTGGTGACATACGGCTCATGCGTTTGCTAGAGCTCAGTGGACCGTCATCATGGACATGGGATGTCAATGTTTCATTTCACAGACGGGAAAGCGTAGTGATCACATCTAACTTAAATATCCATTTTCATCGGTGGGAATCCAATGATTTTGCTCAACAAATTAATTGATCTACATATATATGTCGATGTTTAAGTTTTAGTTATGATTTGCTTTAACAAAAACATTATCTGAACTCTTATGCAATAATTTTGTCAAATTACTTTAAAAAAACTGATATACATATTTAATGTTCATAATTAATCTTTTGATTAAAAAGGGTTAGTAAAATTTTATCAAAATGAGTTTTTATTTACCAACAGTGTTAACACATCAAACAGCTACAACCGCACAGTAGGTAACTCTTTTTATATAAGAGCAAGTCATGTTTTAATTATAAAAAAACACGTCAATGAAGTCAAAGAATGTTTGACTTTTCAGTAGTCAACACTTCGGTGTTGACATCAATATCAATACTGTGGTCATTGTTATAAATTTCCTGTTTACAAAACTTTGAATTTTCGAAATACCGGGGATTTTCTTGTCCCAGGCATAGATTGCCTTAGTCGTATTTTGGCACAACGTTTTATAATTTTGGATCCTCGGAGTTCTTCGGCTTTGTACTATTTTGGCTATATAAATATTTTGATATGAGCGTCACTGTTCGGTCTTGTGTACGTGTCTGGAGTGTTGAACTATGGTCCTGGTCCCTTACTATTCATCATCACTAAAAGAAAAATTAAAATCATAAAAAGCAGTGTATGTATCAAGTATTTCTGTTAGCCTTATCGTTACTGGTCATTCTTTCACACAAGTGTATACTGTTATTTGTCTGCTTGTCTTTCTCTTTTGAAGCCATGGGGTTGTCTGTTTATTTTTAATGAATGAGTTTGACTGTCTAACTGGTATCTTTTGCCCCTCTTGTATAAGTGCCCTCACATATTGAAATCTAAGAGTGACAACAAGCGGTCTGACTTATGTTCAAATCAACAATCTAAAAGCAATGATATAATGATATGCATAAACAAATGGCAACCAATGAAGAACAGAATTAATAATTTGGTTGGATTAAGTATGTTTGCGGTTGAATAAACCCTCTCGTTACATGGCTCAATGGTTTGACATCACAACAAAGGAGCATTAAAATACACCATATGTTTGATAAAATCCAATATATACCTTCATTTTAGATCTCATTCGTGCATTTTTCACTTTTCGGAATTATGTTTTTTTATAAAACTATCAATCCATTGCTACCTTGATTATTAAAGCATATTCTACATAGTTTTATATATTCATCACCTATGAATATAAACTTCGTTTTAAATATTAAACTACTTCCAAAATGTTCTTTTTTCTTCTGTGTCCAATTTGTTAGTGTAAAATCTTACAAAGTCTTAACAATGTTAACACAATTTTTTGGCAAAAATCTTCCGCTTAAGACGACCGTTGACTTGAGCTGAGAGCTTTTTTTTCTCTGTGTTGCAGGACATTCTGTGATTTTGAAATTAAGAACTACAATAAAAGAGCTGGTTTTGCGGATTGTGTGTTTTATGATGTGTTTTTACTGATTTTGTGTAATTGATAGAAATCCCATATCGTTCGTATTTCTATTAAACCAATTAGATGAGAACAGCTTTATAGTCAAATCGATAAAGAAAGTTTTTTCCAAATTAAAAGAACAACTAATAAAAACTCGTATATTGAAGACAAAATATAAATTAGTTCAAATCCAATGTATTTGGTATAAAGACGTCATAAACAATCTATGACATCATCGTGTGTAATGCTAGAATTTAAGTATTGACAGGATGTATAACCGTTAGTAATGTTAATCAACGAAAATTAACACATGTTTATGAATGTTTTAATGAATTAATCTATCAAAATCAATGTTAGAGAACCGTTAAAGGGGCACTTAGTGTCAAATTTATGTTCACCGATTTTAATCAAATTCTCATATTTGATGTATAACAATGTAAAACATTTTTCCAAACAATTTTACATTATCTAACTATCTAAAATAAACAATTACAAACAGAACACTTGCAAGTGAATAACGCATAACCAATGGGTTTTTTTTTAGCTTATTTTGACAAAATTGAACCATACCGGCTTCTAAAATCCAATTATTATTTCACTATTTGCATTTCATTAGTGATTGCGCAAAAAAAAAATATATAAGATTTTTTATTTATCTCGTAGCTAGTGCCCCTTTAAAACAATATTCAAATATATCTGTACATTGTCAGATAATGTACAGTCTTCAAGTAATTGAATATTAGAATAATTCAGTTCTTCAAGTAAACAATTCTTGATAGTTGAACCTGTACTGTTAATTATAAAACTGTTTCAAATATCATTTAGACAAACTGTTAGAGTAAAATACTAATTTCAGATAACTTACTTGCACTGGACTGCTAAGAGCTTGAAATGTGATGCACATGGATAAAAATGGAGGTAGTATGAACATCTCTACTCACATTTAATATTTTTTTTTTTGTTAAGTTATTTTTTTCATTTTCTATTTTTTTATTGTTCTTGCATGATTGACGTTAACCAAACATCTTTATATTATCATATTAACATACATATCAAAGATCCGCGAATTAATTTTTTATTGGTTGTGTAAGACATATATACAACCTTCAACCGACTATCGGTACTGCAGATACAATCGATAAAACACTAAGATCTAATATTAAAAAGATGATGTGGTATGATTGCCAATGAGACAACTATCCACAAAAGACCAAAATGACACAAACATTAACAAGTATAGGTCACCGTACGGCCTTCAACAATGAGCAAAGCCCATACCGCATAAAGTCAGCTATAAAAGGCCCCGATAAGACAAAATCAAACGAGAAAACTAACGGCCTAATTTATGTAAAAAAATGAACGGAAAACAAATCTGTAACACATAATCAAATGACAACCACTGAATTAAAGGCTCCTGACTTCGGACAGGCACATACTAAATCTGCTATATATATAGGAACTAAGAATACAAAGCCACGCAAAAGCAATCAAAAACAAAAAACACACGTTTGCTATACGCGAAAAAAAAAATGTTTTGAATGACAATCGGGAATACAGATTTTTTTTTAATCTGCAATAATGATAGACGTTAACAAGTTGTGATTTACAACACTTATAATACCAACAACCTTTTGTGCGACAACGACTTTACGGCTAAAGGGTTATTGACATTAAATCATAAGTGATACACTATTTACGATGTGTAAAAAGTTCATTGTAATGTTTACTAGTTGTTATTGACTTGTTTCTGTGTAATCAGACTGAATAGTAAACTTCAAAGACTTGAAGCAGTAGATCATGGAGAAAATATCAGAAGACGAAGAACAACAAACAATGAAATGGCACTCTAACTAACTTAAGAAGCAATCATTTCAAGAGAAGTAATGAAAGTAAATGACAGAATCTGCTATTTATCATCAAGTGAGGCTTATGATACTTTTTCCCTATTATATTTCGAGGCATCCTGGTGAAAAAGTATTTATATATAGTATTTCAAATTTAATAAACATTAACATTTTGTTATTTTAATGAACTTATGCTGTTAATTTGTAATCTGTGATGCTCTTTTAGTTGAACATGAGTGGGGTGTCAAACCAACCATTTATCTTATGTATCGTCTGGTATATTTGTTTAAGTTATGACTTTGAGACGTATAGTAAAGCCACTTCTAAAGCTGACTATTTAAAAGAAAAAAACAAATATCCTCCCCCAATTTCCATTACAATTGGGACTTAATGCTATACAATAAAACGATGTTTATCACTAAAAAGAAGTCGACAACTAATACTGTGGATTCATTTATTTTCGTGGGTACCAATTTTCGTGGATTAAGAAAATCTTGCATATTCGTGGATATTAAATTTCGTGGTTTTGCTGAAGTCTGCATACAAACCTTTAGAAAAATTATCATTCGTTAAATATTTAATTTCTTGGTTTGACTGTGCCCACGAAATCTACGAAAATTGGTATCAAACGAATAATAATGAATCCACAGTACCTCAAATATTTTCGTCTATCATTTAGTAATTGTTATCCAAATGTAGTGTTATTCCTTGGCTGTATTTGGTAAGCCCAACCACAGTTCTAGAACATCATCAACTCCCCAACAATATGATTTACAAATCTAAAATGTATTAACACTTGATTTCTTGAACAAAACGGATAGAACAAATACAGCCATATCCACTAAAGGTCATCTTTGCATGAGGGAGATGTTATCTTGGTTTCTTAATAACTTTTTAATTGATCATCGACTTATTAAAGAAAGGTGTTTTATACATTTGAAGGTCAGAAGTTATGGTGGCGTCCATATGTCTTTGAAGGTTATATTTTATTTATTTGTATTTTAAAAGGTAATGGTCGCCGTAATACGCACGATTTGTCTGTAAGATATATACACAACATAGTAACGGCTATCGGTACTGTAGTAACAATAGGTAATACACTCGGATCAAAGTCTGCTATACACGATTGAAAGATACAGCGATCTGTAAATGCAATCGGAAACAAAAGACAAGAATTTGCCCCACGTGATAGCAGATAACTTGTTTTGAATGGCAATTAGAGAAACATATTGTTTCTGCAATAATAATAGCTGTTAATAGGGCGTGATATTCAACACAGTGTGCGAAAAACGTAATACGTAATAGTTAATATTAACTTAAAACAATGTGTGATATTCTAAACTATGAACAACAATTATTTTGTAAACAAATATTCCCGTATTCCATTACGGTACACCTTACAACATAGGGGGTTGCGACACTTTTGGGATATGGGATATAAGATGTAGAAAAATGTGGGATCTGGGAAAAAGAAAGTATCATAATGTGGGAAATGGGAAAACCCACAAACAAAGAATGGTTAAAATGCATGATTGGTCATGATGTGTCTTATTTGTGGTGTCCCTCACCCATCCCACTTCAATTTGAAAAAAAATCCCTTCATGATTTTCTCCATTGTAGAAACAAATGATAAGTAATAACGTAGCTATGGTTGCCCAGACCCAAATACCCTTATAGGTAAATTTACGATACTTCTGAGTTCGAAAGTTGGGACCCTAGAGATCAGCCTACCCTTTCCCAATTTTAATTTGTAAAAAGTCCCCTAAGACAAAGCTTTTGTCCACAATAAGTACAAATGATATGCAATGGCCTTGGGTTGTTTGCATTCAAAGAACGACAAATTTTTCATCTACGCGAGGTAGAAATGTTAAAAAATGGCATACAATTGCCTTGATCCTAAGACCCAGATGGGTAAATTTACGGCACTTTTACAACTGAGTTCCAAAATTGGGAACGATAGAGGTAGAGATGGAGATCGGCCTACCCTCTTCAAACTTTATTACGTAAAATGCCCTAAAGCAAAGCGTTTATCCACATAAGGTTCACATCATAGCCAATGCCTAAGGTTGCCTGAAAACAAAGACCCAGGTGGGTAAAGTTATGGAACATCTACAAATGAGGTTCAAAGTT
Organism: Mytilus trossulus; assembly: GCF_036588685.1. Classification (NCBI taxonomy): domain Eukaryota; kingdom Metazoa; phylum Mollusca; class Bivalvia; order Mytilida; family Mytilidae; genus Mytilus; species Mytilus trossulus. The sequence continues at coordinate 115,440 of NW_026963318.1, forward strand.
TGGATATGGACTCCTCCAACTTTTTTCGTTTATAATTCCCTACAGCATGTCTTTCGTCGACGCTAGGTACACATGTTCATGATGTTAGAAAATAGCCTAGAATTGCCTTGATCCAATGACCTAGGTGAGTTATTTACGAAATGATACTTCAACTTCGTACTTTATTTGGCCTTTTTAACTTTTTGGGATTTGAGCGTCACTGATGAGTCTTTTGTAGACGAAACGCGAGTCTGGCATTTATACAAAATTTAGTCCTGGTATCTATGATGAGTTTGTATAATGTTAGGTCCAAAGTTAGGGTATGGAGATCATACCCACTCCAAACTCAAAACATGTGACAACCCTTTTCAGAGTATCTTTCAGTTCTAATTTTGAACGTTAAAGTAGTCCGTATCTATAAAAAAAAGAGTCACCTTTGGTGTCTTTAATGAACTAACAAACAAGTTAGCAGAGAAAAGGCTTTTTATGATAGAATAAAATGCTTAGCTGAGTTCGAAACAATATGTAAGTCTTAAGTCTAAGAGAAAAACAATGAGGGTGTCACGGTTTAAAGATATAAAGAACTTGTAGAGAAAAAACAGGCGCATCGTTTTTGCAAAGTCGCGCTATGTTCATATATTTGAGGGGTTCGAAAAATGTGTTAAATAAGGGGGTAGGGGAAGAATAATCAATGACTTCTAGATAAAACAAAATGAAGGTTGTCAGGGCTGTATAGGTTTTATAGAGAAAAAAGCAGGCAAGGTTTCGAGTGGATCTTAAATGTTCAAAAATCTTAAAATTAGAAACATTTTTGGGGAAAACAGAAGGGTTGGTCTATTCCATGACTTCAAGAGAAAAATAATGAGGGCTATCACGGGATATGATTTAATTTCATACTTCAACACCCAGTAGTATCGACGTACCATATTGGAATTTTATCGGACCATAGATGAAATATCACGTTGTGATTGGTTAAACGCCGTCACGTGGTGACCCCCTATGAGACCGTAGGGGGTTAGTAGGTTTCATAGGGGGTTCATGACGCGTTAATGGCGACGTCATCTATTACTATTGTTGCGTTTCGTTGTTGATTTTTCAACAATACGACGCAGAAAAAGTCCAGCGTCCGATAAATTCGTTATACGGTTAACTACTGACCCCCTACGGATCCATAGAGGGTGAATAAAATGCATAGGGGACTCGGCCTCCGGCCTCACCCCCTATGGATTTTACTAACCCTCTATGGATCCGTATGGGGTCAGTAGCGAACCATATAACTTATAATGGTTGGTCATGCTTGTATACCATTGATTCTTGTTCATCATTTGTATCACACTTTGTATCTGATATTAATATTATAAAAGCTAATACTAACAATGACCACTGCCCTTTCCTCGATCTTGATATCTATATCACTAACGGAAAGCTGAATACTAAAATTTATGATAAAAGGGATGATTTTTCATTTCCTATCGTTAATTATCCGTTTTTAGATGGTGACGTTCCCTTGTCACCATCTTATGGTGTTTATATATCTCAACTTGTACGATTCGCTCGTGTATGTAACAATGTTTTAGATTTTAACGAGAGAAATTTATGTATTACTGAAAAATTATTACACCAGGGTTTTTGATATCACAAACTAGTCAAAACATTTACTAAATTTTATCATCGGTATAAAGACATCATTCGTAAATATAGCTCAACATGCAGACTTTTTATACGTTCAGGTATTTCACATCCAATTTTTTATGGAAATATTCTTTATAAAGCACAAAGGTGTCAGTATTCACCTCATAAACTTACAAAACCTTTGAATAGACTTATTAAGAAGGGATATAATTACAATACTGTTGTCAAGTCATTAAAGATTGCATATTTTGGAGTTAATATTGAGTCACTGATAAGGTCTTTGCGTCGGAACTAAACACATTTATTCTAAAAACAGTTGTTGGCATGACACGGGTTATGTTCTTCTCATATATGTTATGATGATATGATACTGAACCCCTTACGGGAAGGATTGTGCCTGATGTTCATATGATGAAATCATAATCTTTCAATCAGTTTAATTGAAGTCTGGAGCTGGCATGTCAGTTAACTGCTAGTAGTCTGTTGTTATTTATGTATTATTGTCATTTTGTTTATTTTCTTTGGTTACATCTTCTTACATCAGACTCGGACTTCTCTTGAACTGAATTTTAATGTGCGTACTGTTATGCTTTTACTTTTCTACACTGGTTAGAGGTATAGGGGGAGGGTTGAGATCTCACAAACATGTTTAACCCCGCCGCATTTTTGCGCCTGTCCCAAGTCAGGAGCCTCTGGCCTTTGTTAGTCTTGTATTATTTAAATTTTAGTTTCTTGTGTACAATTTGGAAATTAGTATGGCGTTCATTATCACTAAACTAGTATATATTTGTTTAGGGGCCAGCTGAAGGGCGCCTCCGGGTGCGGGAATTTCTCGCTACATTGAAGACCTGTTTGTGACCTTCTGCTGTTGTGTTTTTTTATTTTGGTCGGGTTGTTGTCTCTTTGACACATTCCCCATTTCCATTCTCAATTTTATCTCCTTTTGATTTTTTGTTTTGTTGGTTTTGTGTTCTGTTAACTAAACGGGAGTTTATTTAAGCATTGAAGCGTTGCTTCCAAGTTGTGAACTTAACATTTCTTAACGCAACATTCCATCAGCGCTTGTATAGAGAGTATATATCTCTCAATTGATACGGTGTTCTCCGGCTAGCATCTCCTATCATGATTTCTTTGTAAGAGAGTTGCCGGTCACAAGGGATCTTTTAAATTGTTCAAATAAGGCCTTTGAAAATAGTGGAATTAATTACTTTTGGAGTGTCAAAAACTCGTTGGAAGTACTTGATAAATTGCATGCATATATTGGTGATTTTGAATCTGTTCAAAGTTTTGATTTCTCTACTCCATATACCACTTTGCCTCATATTCTTATTAAGAAAAAATTCACATCCCTAATTAACTGGGCATTTAAAAAGTCGGAATGTGAGTACATATGTTCAAACTCTTTTATATCGTTTTTTAGTAAAATAAACAAAAGAACTATGTCAATTGGACATGCTTTGATACTATTTATGCGCTTGAATTTTTACTTGATAACATTTTTGTTCGCTTTGGAGATTCCGTATATCGTCAAGTTATTGGAATTCCAATGGGGACTCACTGTGCAACACTTAATGCGGACCTGTTTTTGTATTGTTATGAGTTACAATTTATGACAAAAATTAGCAAAGACCCACCAAAACAACATTTGATACAAAAATTTAACAATACTTTTAGATATTTGGATGATATATTGGCTCTCAATAATGACGACTTCAGTATATATACTAAAGAAATTTATCCTGTAGAACTTACTTTAAATAAAGCTAATGATAACAATGAACACTGCCCTTTCCTCGATCTTGATATCTATATCATAAACGGGAAGCTTAATACAAACATTTATGATAAAAGAGATGATTTTTCTTTTCCTACTGTTAATTATCCATTTTTAGATGGTGACGTTCCCTTGTCACCATCTTATGGTGTTTATATATCTCAACTTGTACGATTCGCTCGTGTATGTAACAACGTTTTAGATTTTAGCGAGAGAAATTTATGTATTACTGAAAAATTATTACACCAGGGTTTTCGATATCACAAACTGGTCAAAACATTTACTAAATTTTATCACCGGTATAAGGAAATAATTCGTAAATATAACTCAACATGCAGACATCTTATACGTTCAGGTATTTCACATCCAATTTTTTATGGAAATATTCTTTATAAAGCACAAAAATGTACGTATTCTTCTCAGAAACTATCAAAACCTTTAAATAGACTTATTAAAAGGGGATATAGTTACGATACTGTTGTCAGGTCATTAAAGATTGCATATTTTGGCTTTAACATTGATTCACTGATAGGGTCTTTGCATCGGAACTAAACACATATATTTCTAAAAAAAACAGTTGTTGGCATGACACGGGTTATGTTCTTCTCATATATTTTATGATAGTATGATACTTAACCACTAACGGGAGGGATTGTACCTGATATTCATATGATGAAGACATAATCTTTCAATCAGTTTAAATGTCAGAGATCTGGAGCTGGCATGTCAGTTAACTGCTAGTAGTCTGTTGTTATTTATGTATTATTGTCATTTTATATATTTTCTTTTGTTACATCTTTTGACATCGGACTCGGACTTCTCTTGAACTGAATTTTAATGTGCGTATTGTTATTCTTTTACTTTTCTACATTGGCTAGAGGTATAGGGGGAGGGTTGAGATCTCATAAACATGTTTAACCCCGCCGCAATTTTGCGCCTGTCCCAAGTAAGGAGCCTCTGGCCTTTGTTAGTCTTGTATGATTTTAAATTTTAGTTTCTTGTGTATAATTCGGAGTTTAGTATGACGTCCATTGTCACTGTACTATTATGCATATTTTTAGGGCCAGCTGAAGGACACCTACGGGTGCGGGAATTCTCTCTACATTGAAGACCCATTGGTTGCCTTCGGCTGTTGTCTGCTCTATGGTCGGGTGGTTGTCGCTTTGACATATTCACCATTTCCTTTCTCAATTTTATTTTGAAATTTAATTTCCCAATGATGAAGTTGAAATCATCCCTTCGTACATTTTACCGTCACCATCACGAGTCGGGTGGCCGTTATGAAATATCCGTAGGTATCCTTATGTCGTAACTAGAATCTTGTCACCTTTTCACTAACGTGACCTACCGAATAAAACTTGTTTCCCCACCCCACCCCCAACCTTTCCGCACTTATGGATTGGGTTCGTGTTGTTTAGTCTTTAGTTTTCCATGTTGTATTGTGTGTACTATTGCTTGTCTGTCTGGTTTTTTTCTTTTTTAGCCATGGCTTTGTCAGTTTATATTCGATTTTTGACTTTAAATGTTTCTCTTGCATCTATCGCCCCTTTAACACTAATTGGTATGGTTTGTTTTCGTTTTTAAAGAATAGTGTATTAAAAATAGCTGAATGCTACAGATAGTGGAGGGACGATTATGTTCAGTGGAAGAAAAACTAACAATAGCATAGCAGTCTGAGAAATTAAAGCAGGAACCATTTAAGGTGTTGTAAATTTGAAAAACACACAATCCGCTGTTTTACATTAAATGATGATTAAAATACCTTTCCGTATTTTGGTGATGGACGAAATGCATTTTATATATAATATTACAAATTAAACAATGTAATGCATCCCATTCCAAGTGGGAATCAAACAGCATCTGTAATGTTCTTTTATTTGTGGATGAATGGGGCGTCAATCCAGCAATTTATTGTGTGTATAGATGTAAAAGGGATGAGTACATTTAGCCACTTCTTAAATTGACTATTTAAAAAGAAAAAGAAAATCCACTCTCAGTTTCCCCTGACATAGTTGCTTAATGCTACACATTAAAACAATTTATATCATTGAAACAAAACTGATATTTAAGTTAATATAAACAAAACGGGTTTTTTTTATTGTATATTAACTTTTGGTGGTATGGGGGTACACTTTTGTTCTCCAAACGTAGTGTTGTATTATTTCTGGACTGCATAAAAAAATACTCATAAATTTCATTAAGCCCGAACTACTTTTCTGGAACATCTTACTTCCTGATAATTTCTAGATCTATCAACGACAAATTTGGGAAAGGTGTATTTTACATATAAATATCAGAAGCTCTAATGGCGTCCATATTCATTTGAAGTTAAAACCTTTTTTTTAATTTCTATATAATTTTAAACAAACTGTCAAATTGAATTGAATGATTATTTATTCAATAAAAATGGAAATGACTGGTAATACATCCCGTATGAGTTTAAAAAAAGGTAGTTGCACTGCTCAAGGACATCATTCGAAATTTTTTTTTTCTATTTTTTTTTTCATGTTTTCGTTTTTCTATTGATTTTGAGTTTTCTCATTGTTGAAGGCATGACGAATGTCATATGTTAAGCATGATCTGCTTTACTGTCCGGAGCACTTGAGATCAATTAGTCGGTAGTTGTTCTTGCTCAAGCCTAGGATTATGTGATGTATTTCATGGACGGATATTTGTCTTTTCGTAATTTTTTCTTCTTTTTTCATAGTAATGTCGTTTTCTTTTCGCCTAAAGGTTTTGATTGTCCCTTTGATATCTCCTACCTCTTTGTTATAAACTGAGATATTTTCCCGTAAACTTGAGTTCTCTAAATCATATTACTAAATCATCGGAACTGTTCGTTTTTTTCGAATCACACGAGGCTTGTGCTCGTCGGACTTGCTCTAACAACTGAGGTGCCAAACGTCTTACTTCATCTAAGCGCTCTCCGTGATTCGTTAGGCCACTTTCGAATTGTTCCAAGCGTGTGAATGCTAAGGTAGGTGGTTCTGGTAGTGTTATTAAGACGTCCTCGTTGGTTATAATATTGGTTATTCGATTGTCAACATGACATTTCAAAGATTGAATAACGGAATCGATGAATTTAACGTTTCCTTTTAGAATCCCATGATTATATACATAACTTCCAATGTCTCGTATGACACTTTGGTCAAAATAGTTACGATCTAAATAATACATGAAATGATCTGTTTCTAAAACGATTGCGTCGTTACCACTTAAACCGAAATATTTTTGAACTTCAGTGTCGGAATTAAACTCCCTAAATTCTCTTAGACCTGTAACGAGTTTCATCGCTAATAATGCACTTTCGACCTCAACAAACGAGGTCTCGTTCCAATTGTTGGATGATATGGGTCTGCAGTATTTCAAAAATGTAGGTATACTGGAATACACTAACACAAATTTTCGGAAGAATGTTTCACAACATAAAGGTAGCTCCTGAGGTCTGGTATCATTAATATTGTCTAGCCCCTCAAATAAATATTTCATTGTCACTGGTGAAAAACATCCGTAGCTGAGTTTATTTTCAGCAGAAAGCTTTGAACAGCATAACGATCTGACATTTTCAGTAGTGATGAAGCAGATATTCGACAATATACTTCTCACAAACGTATTACTTTTATGCTGTCCTAAGAATTGTCCAATACTTATTGATGGATCGCCTTCAAAGTGTAAAGAATATTCTTTATTAGTAGTCTTCATTACATCTCTTAAACCATTTCCAGTCATGTGGTGTACGTAATAGTAATCGCATGCGTTTATTCTCGACAAAAGAATACAGGACATCACATCAATGTTTATCGAAACACATTTTGAGATGTTGTATTTTAAGAACATGAGTATAAATTCTAAACTCCCAAACAGAGCATATCTTTCGCAAATTGTTGGGTGAAATTTCATAAAAAGAGAACATTTACAATCCGTCTAAAAGATTATACAATTGGCAAATCAATGTATGTTTACGTTTTATAGGTAAATACTGGAGATTTCCTTTCGATCTTTCACTGATTGTTTGGTCAAGAAAATGTATTGGTTGATCAAAGTAAAATAAGTCCTGATCTAGATCCATGAAAAATGATTTAACAAATTCATCATTCCTTTCCAGTATAGCTGTTTTTCTTATATATTTGCCAACGTCATCTCCATTCGTTTTGACATCTGAACCAATGGTAGGCACCATGTATGAAATAAGCCTTCTTATCAAAACTTCGTGGCTGAATTTAACAAATTCGTCTCCAATTTGTTGCAATCTAGCAGGACGAACATTATTTAAAAAAACCTGAAAACTTATATAATCAATACATTGGTAAAATATATTTCTATGATGGATTGAAAATAATGAGCATGTTCCTCGTTTTGTTAACCCTTCTAACAATCGTTCGACTGTTAAACCTTGAAAACTATTCAAATTCGCTCGTTCGAAAAAACTTGCAATTAGGTTATCATGTCTAGACTTAAGTGCAACCTTATGTAGATATTTTCCAATCTCAATTGCATTTCGATCCGATTTCAAAAACTCTACAAGCCCTTGAATTAATAGGTCAGATCCTACCGAGATAGTAAATTCTTGTTCAGTTGGGAGAATTTTGTATCCTTTAGGTCTAACGTATTCTTTAATGACTTTCAACTGTGCAGGACACTTATCGACCTGACATTCGAGTTCACTAAAAGACATATTTTTCAAAAAATTATCGCCGTAGGATAAAAGAACGGCTTCAAGTATTGTTGTATGTTTGAAAAAATATGCAGGAATAATTGTGTTTTCCATAAAGTCCTTTTGAAGCCATCCCTGGACGAAGAATTTTCCTTCAAGTTTAGTCAGCAATTGTTTTAACTCAAAAGGAATATGTGTTTTGTCAAATTCTAAAGCCGACAAAATGTTCGTTATTAGAATGTTATCAGGATCACTCAAATCAAAATATCCTTTAATTGCCGTATACACTAATATACAGTACTGATACATTGTCCAATTATCATTCAACGCTTTCAGTTTCATTTTCTTGAACTCCTCAATCTGTGATTTCGTTGTGTTTTTAAAAAAGTTCAAACCTAACTTTGACATCTGCTTGTTACTACTAAAAACATTACACGCTTGAGGAAATCCTACATGTGTGTCTGGTACAAGTGTAATTATCTCTTCAAAAAGCTTTTTTCCAACCTGAATACTACCATCTAAATTTATCACCTGATTGCAGCAAATTCGTTCAGTGGTAGAATCACATTTGCAAATTGATAAACTGTTTACCGTCAGATGCTTTAAGAAAATCTTTCTCTTCTCTGGTGTTGTCAATATGAACTTATCCAAATTAATAATGTTATTTTTAAAGATTTTATGTTTAGAAAAAATATGTTTGTAGGCTTCCCCGTTTGTACGCATAGTTAACACGAACTTTGTTTCATTTTCTAGGCATGCGCTTAAAATATCCAGAGTGCCTTTATGTATATCATCGTCAAACTCCAAATTTGTTCCACCAAAAATGTCTTCCAATATTACAAAACACTTACTTGAAATCAGACTTGTTTTGATTTTCTTACTGTTTGAAAATAACATTGGTTTGTATTGTTTTTCACTGTAAATATGTGCTAGTTGAAGACAAAGTTTTGATTTTCCACCACCCGCTTTTGAGACAAGTATCAAAATATTGTTTTCATTTAGAATACCTTCAGCACATCCAACTGCTCTGGTTTCAATATATGTAGAATCCTCTCGGTGTTTCTTTATTAGGGCTTTAGTCCATGCTGTAATAAGAAAAGAAGTACCATAGACATTGTAACGTGTAAAACAAATCATAAAAGAAACAAGACTTATAATTTTGTATGCCATAAGCCATACTACCACTAGTAAATTGTTAGACACCTAGGGGTATCATCGTTAATTCATCAAAGACGCTCGGTCTGACTATTTTAATAAACAGCTGCGCCATGAGCGCATGATACGCCCGACGTCGTCGTATGTGGAAGTTATATGCAATAATCATAAATAGTTTCTGAGAAAGTTTAAAGCAATAACCATATATAGTTTTTGATACACGGCGGGTAACCCCCCACCCTGTTAAAAACTAAATATCACTAAAATAAAATTTTGAATCAAAACCAAAAAGTATACAGATCATTAGATTAATATAACAAAGAAGTGTGTAAAGTTTTAAGCAATAATCATAAATTATTTTTGAGATACGGCGCGACATGTAAAAAAAAACTCCCCTGTTTAACAAAATACTCAATAACTCAAAAATAAAATTTTGAATCATCACTAAAAAGTATACAGATCTTTAGATCAATATAACAAAGAAGTGTGTAAAGTTGTAAGCAATAATCATAAATTGTTATAGAGATATGGCACAACATGTAAAAAAAAACTCCACCTTTTTTACAAAATACTCAATAACTCAAAAATGAAATTTTGAATCATCACCAAAAAGTATACAGATATTAAGATTATTATAACTAAGAAGTGTTTTAAGTTTTAACCCATAATCAAGAATCGTTTTTGAGATACAGTGCGACATGTGAAAAAAAAACACACCCCTGTTTTAGTTTCAAAGTGCCGTAAATCAAAAAGTTTAAATCTAATTTTCACCAAAAGGTATACAGATCATTTGACCATCATAAGAAACAACTATATTAAGTTTCGTGAAATTTGCATAAGTCGTTCTCAAGTTACGGTGCGACATGTTTACGCCGGACAGACGGACAGACGAACAGACGGACATACAGACGGACGGACGACACCGGACATGTGTATACCTTGACGGGCGTATAAAAATTGGTGTAAACGTGAAACATCGGATAAAAAATCTCTAGACAGTTACTTGAACTAAATTATGAACGCTGTTAATATTGGTATATCTCATTCTGAAAACAATTCTGAAATTGATAAGAGGGTTCATTATATACCCATTTCCAGAATTAAAAAAAATTAACACCAAGTACTCGCAAAGGGGTTTGTGTTCGTACCCTGAAATACAAAGTAGCCATTAATAATAATAATAATAATAATAATAATAATAATAATAATAATAATAATAATAATAATAATAATAATAATAATAATAATAATAATAATAATAATAATAATAATAATAATAATAATAATAATAATTATAATAATAATAATAATAATTATTATAATAATATCTTTACTTGGAGAGAGTTACTCATTTAGATTACACCAATTTTCAATAAGGCTCTCTTTATACAATAATAATTACATTAAAAATAAACAATGCATCAGTAATAATGACCATAAAAATGTAAAGATTATATACAATTCAAAATACAACAAACAATTATGATATGACATTACAATACAAATATGATGGTAATGTCAAAAGTACATAGATGTGTACCTTTGTTTAAATTCTGATACTTTTCATTGAATTAGGAAGAGCACTATACACTTTTGGTCCAGTGTACGAGAAGCTAGAATTGTACAACTCTATTTGGTTTTGGAATTATAAAATTATCTGAGGATGAAAATCTCGTATTACATTTTTGGTTTGAAGAAACTGATAAGATAAGACTGGACATATAATCTGAACCTTAGTTATGTTTTGCCTTATACATTAGAAATGATTTGTGATAAAGCATTCTTTGCGTGATTGGCACAATGTTACATTCGTGAAATAATTCTCTTGAAGGTTTGGTGTAATCATGTTCGTCTAAAATTATTCTTGCTGCCCTTTTTGCAGTTTTAGTAAACTAACTTATATAAAGTTATTACAGTTTCCCCATATTGAACAACAATAATCCAAGTGAGGTAAAACGTAAGCGTTATGGTACATTTGTCTAGCTTTGTGATTTAGATATTTCTTTATCCTTTTTAGTAAAGCTAAAGAAGAGTTAACCTTTTTTATTATATAATCGATATAAGAAGACCAAGATAGAGATTAATCAATAAAAATACCAAAAACCTTTTCACATGTATTTTCTATAATTTGTTGTCCATTTTAAGAAAGATTAATGTTTTCATTTGGTGTAACGGAAAGTTTCTGTTTAGATCCAATGCATAAAACTTTCGTTTTAGGTACATTTACAGCAATTTTATTGTCATCGTTTTAGATACATTTACAGCAATTTTATTGTCATCGTTTTAGATACATTTACAGCAATTATATTGTCATTACACTAGCAAAAAATATCTTGTAAAACCGTAGTAAGTTTCTAACTGATGCAACTTTTGTTTTGTCCAATGACTGATATGTTGTTATCATTAGCAAATAAATGTGTGTTATGATTGGAATTAAACAAAGGAAGATCATTAAATAAAAAATTAAACCAAAACCGGTCCTTATACGGATCCTTGAGGTACACCCGGTTTGTTTTGGGGGTTTTTTTTTTTGTACGTCTGATAATGTATTTGAAATAGATACTTTTGATATCTGTGAATATATGCAAATATTATGTAAACCAGCGTAATGAAGTATAAGCAAATTTGTATTTGTTTAATGTTTAAATAAGCAGTTCTTGATTGAGAAGATAAAATGATTTTGCTAGATCTAGAAACACTGCCCCAACAAGATCACAGCAATGGCTTTAAGCCATTTATCTGATAAAGCTGTTAACGCAGTTTGACAAGAATGGTTTGCACGAGAGCCTGACTGCATTCTATACAATATTAAGTTGTATTTATTAAGATATTTTACTAAGTGTGTTTTCACATATTTTTCCAGAATTTAAGAAATGAGTGGTAAAATTATAATTGGTATGTAACTAAACACACTTTGTTTTGAGCTTTTGTTCTTATAAACTGGTGTGACGTTTGCCATTAATGTAGCGATGATGTGACGCATATGCTACAAATTATGTTTGAAGCGTGTACTAGTTCAGTTAAAATGGACGTCATACTAAACTCCAAAACATATAAATGAACTTTAATTTTTTTATATAAATACATGACTAACAAAGAGGCCACTTGAGAGAGGCGCAATGGAGAATAAAGAAATACACAACAATACGCACAGAAAAAACCATGAATACGGATTTAATAAGGTCGAATTATCTACTTGCAAGTGATTAATTCATCATTACTGATTCTTAGCTTATTCTGATAAAATTGAACTATACTGGCCGCTAAAAGCGAGTTATTATTTCAATATTTCACTTTCATTAAACCTAGTTCCAGCAAATGTCTAGTTACAATAATAATAGCAGTAACAATAATAGACATAATGTATAGCATATTGACACATGCTAATTGGTATCTTTTACCTTACATAATTTCCTATAATTTAAGATTTTTTTCTTGAATATTTACCTATTATGTTGCATTGTCGTGGATCTGAAATTTAAATACAAACAAAAACAATTATATACGACATGATTTCCTTTGGCTGGTATACACTGGAGAAATATGTTTAATTGTTCAAGTTAGTGTTTCTCTTTAAGGTGTACAAATATATTATAAAACTAATAGAATATATTTTTGAAAGTATTCCGGGTATCAAGACATTGTGTTGAATTTTCTTTAACAATTTCTTTCAATTCACCCCTTTAAAGAAAACTGTTAAGTTCCAGAATCGAACGATCCATCAACTCCATGAATCAGTGTTGGTCCCTTCATTTTGGTGTCACAAATAAACCAGGTATTGTTATCAGTCAAGATCATGTTCATGCAAACACCCAGTTACTCGACTAGCCTTGACGATGACATAACATTCAATATCAAAACTTAAATAAATAAAACAAATATAAAAAGGGGCGAGTAACTTTGGTTTTCTCTGTTTATGCTTTATATTGATAATAACAAGAAAACGTTACATATAGACACATTTACAAACATAAAATGTGCTCATTCATATGAAATCCGCATCGATTCACCCAGCTGCCCAATCTACAAACCATAGTTCAAATAAATGCACCTTTTATACTAACAAAACTCCCACTTCACTTAGATGTAAATTATAAATTTTACGAGATATGTAACAATCATTCGTGCTAACATTGCTGTTTCCACCTTGCAATCATAATGAATTGATTTAATCAAAATTGGTTTCGCGGCCAAATGCCAAGGCAGCTTAATAAGAACTGAACATACATTCATTAGACAAAAGTATAATCAGTGGGATTTTCGGTGTACGAAAACAAATAAAAATAAGTTGTTTTATGAGTTGAGAAAGTCAATAATTAAACAATAACCGTGACGATACTGACCAAAAGTTATTTCTAAATGATTATTGTAAACCATAAAGAAATTATTGTTAAGGTCATATGAAACGAGTGACTGGTGAAAATTAATGTGTCTCCAATTCTTGAACCAATGCATGTATATATCATAAACTTAGTCTTCCGTGCACGATTTTATCATTTTTTACGCAAACATATCGTATAATCGTCAATTTTTTCTGACTGTCTGTTATTATTTAAAAACATGACGGGTAATTAATTGTCGTGTTTTGAAGCCGCAATAGTAAACAATCAACAAAAAAACATATATAATCAGATAATATTTAATCACAGACCCATGCGGTCTGCGATCACCGGAATTTTACGAGAGGGGTCACACTAAGGTCACTTGCATATGCGGAAAATATGTCGGTGAATTGCTTCCTAAAAAAACATATTCATAATTGTTTTAAGTTTTTTTAGGTTTCATATGACTTTTAACTGTGTTACAATTTTCCAAAGTATGCTTATCTTTACATGCCTGAGTCATCGTGCACCAGTGTCTGTTCGTGACATATTTAAATACAATAGAGAATTATATTGTCTTTTTGTTAATATAAACATTTAAAAAAATTATGATCAGGTAAAAAAAAATAAAGATCACTATTTCTATAAAGTAGGTATCTTTCTACTATTTTTGCAAACGATTTTCGTCTCGAGTTTTGTACATGTATTTACTGTCTTCTCGATCTATTCTCATTCCAAGTTTTATTACATCGAGATTAGGTCTGATATTGCTTAAAAACTTAATTTCAAAACTGCCAAATCTTAAATGCATACCAATCAATTCCTTTAATTTTTTCTCTGGCTTTGTCTAATCGAACTGTATAAATATACGAACGATTAGCATGTTTCTGAGAGGTAAAACAGGCAGTAAAAATTAATTGAAGTAGGTATTCTAGGGATTTATACGTGAAGTGTATAGTAATTTCGTACCCTAACCATTGCGTACCCTTGAAAAAAAATTCCGTACCCTGCAGCTGACCATTTCGTACCTCATGAAACATTAACATGTATGCCATTTCGTACCTCATAGGATATTTATATGGGAAACTTCGTACCTCATGGAAGATTTGTAGGTACATGTATACCATTTCGTACCTCGTGAAAGGTTTATATATAATACCATTTTGTACATCACGGAAGGTTTCAATCCAAAAAAAAAGTTTTTATTTTAACGATAATACAATGTAAGATGAGAAACATGTAATCTTGAAATGTGCACAATATATGCAGAATCGTGCTGTTTTAAATTTGGTCATACTAATTCTTTTCGTAATGATTATAATAGTATCAGAAACATATTATGACTATTTAGACTATTTAACAGATTTGTAATCACATAAGCAGCACGACGGGTGTCGCATGTGGAGCAGGATCTGCTTACCCTTCCGGAGCACCTGAGATCACCCCTAGTTTTTGGTGGGGTTCGTGTTGTTTATTCTTAGTTTTCTATGTTGTGTCATGTGTGCTATTGTTTTTTCTGTTTGTCTTTTTCATGTTTAGCCATGGCGTTGTCAGTTTGTTTTAGATTTATGAGTTTGACTGTCCCTTTGGTATCTTTCGTCCCTTTTTTATGATACTTTTGTTTTTCATAAAAAAAAACAAATAATCAAAATAAATGGGTTTTTTTTATAAAAGTGTCATATATTTATTGAATAAATAATTACATATCACCGTATTCAATAGATAGTATAAACTTGTAACCATTGACAAAAATCTAAAAATTTCAAAAAAAATTTGAACCAAGCGTTTAATCAGGAAAATTACACTGGTGATATAGCAGTTTGACACACACTTATTTTGATCATTAAGAATATTAATATTCTCTCTCATTAAAACGTTCTGCTGATTTTACAGAGTTATCTCCCTGTAGTGTTAGTAAATACCTTAAATGAAATTAAGAACTAGATTTCCGGAACCTTGTTCTTTTCCTTTAATCAAATAATCACATCAGTCAAATCATGCAAAAAAATCTTGTTTGCTGCATACCGAAGGCCTTCAAAGATCCAAGTCCTACTTAATGGACTAAGACATATGTATAGCTCGTGATAATATCATGTCTATGATTTTCATTTCATGCAAGACTAACTTAAGAACTCAAAATCCTAGATGAAACATAATTAACTTGAGCTAATTGGTGAATATCAGTCCTCTGTTAATGAATTAATGATAGGAAACACGATCCCTGAAATAACGTATAACCTAGGAGATATATTTTTCTTTTGCATGAGCTGTATGAATGTTGCTATATAGAAATGGAAGACTCACAAGTGGGAAGCTAAAATCATTTCTTTTGTCGCAAAAAAAAAGTTTTCAACCAAACCTTATTGTCAATTTTTTCATCGCAATGACCTTGAGGTCATTCCAATGTATTGCTATCGCCTAGATTTCCATTATTTAAATTAGTTTTTATATACTAAACATAATAAATACGCGCACATAAACGGGTGCAAAATAACTATCCTTTTCGTTTGATATACATTAGGGATGTCAACTCGGTGTAGATTTACTAATCGAGTACTCGTTGAATATACCGAGCGATACTCGAGTATTCGCTCGGTAAAACATCTACAAAATGAAAACGCAAACACCCATTTAATGTATTGTTGGTCTTTGTCTTTTGAACGTAAAACCCTCAACAATTTCACCTAGGACTAGACATTAGTCTAAGGAATTGTATACCATAATTTTAATAGGCCATTTACGACGCAAACTGACAATAATCTGATCAAGTAATTTATTAATATCTAATGAAAAATTATTGCTCAAACAACAGTATTTGGTACCGTAAAAAAGATCCATCACATTTAATGATCAACAAAGGGTGAAGACTATAACTTACTTATGCCTTTAATATAAAAAAAAAAGAATATGTGGTATGATTGCCAATGAGACAACTATCCACAAAAGACCAAAATGACACAGATATTAACAATTATAGGTCACCGTACGGCCTTCAACAATGAGCAAACCCTATACTGTATAGTCAGCTATAAAAGGCCACGATAAGATAATTTAAACAATTCAAACGTGAAAATTAACGGCCTTATTTATGTAAAAAATGAACGAAAAACAAATAGTTTTACTGAAACTCTTCAGTATTGTTTATAACAACGTAAAACATTTTTCCAAACTATATAAAGTATAAAATAAACAGTTTACAAGACATGGTTTCAATAATATGTAGCTTCGTTTCGTTAGAATTTTAGCCAAGACGCCATCTAATTAACTATCGAGTTGACCTTCCATGCCCATATAAGCGATGTAAACATAAACATAGAAATAAATAGATTAAGCAACCCGTGCAATTAGATTGTTATAGGTGTGTTAAATTTTGTTTTATAGCTTACAAAGAACGATTTATCCCTCCTCCTAAGACATGATACTAGTTTTCATGTTGGTCATTCTTTAAATAGTTTTGTGAAATTCATACAATTGAAACATTAAATGTGTAACTCACCAAAGTGTTCTATGTGCTCTTTGATTTCCTATATTCCCTGGAAATTAACGTACGAACAATTTTAACTAATTCATCCTTTCAATAATTAAAGGTGATCAATTTCACATAGCAGTCATTTCTTACAACATTGATTTTTTTTTTAATATATATTGCAATTTATGTACAGATATGAAACATCAATAACATGATCCTATATTTTGTCGATGCTCGTTACTTATATTTTGGCATTGAACAATGTCATGCGTGTCTTAAACTTTTTAATGTTTTGAATGTTATTGATTCTTTGATTGTTACGCTATATTGTTGATAATTCCACCAAAGTGCGATGCTGGTAATGATGAAGTTCGGCGGTCTAAATTTGCCATGCTTTTCATGTCGATGTAGATGTCAAGTTGTTCGTTAGTAACAGCTTTCCAGGTTTTTAACTTGATAAGGGGCGTATAAACTTCTAATAATACGGAAAACGGGAGGATTGGGGGATAGGGGTAGGTAACCTTCTTCAGCGGTATTTTTTTATCGATATCTTCAAAAGGTTTTGTTTCTACCTCAGGCATAGATTACCTTAGCTGTATTTGGCATAACTTTTAGGAAATGTGGTCCTTAACGCTCTTCAACTTCGTACTTCACTTTGCCTTTTTACCTTTTTGAATTCGAGCGTCACTGGTGAGTCTTTTGTAGACTAAACGCGGGTCTGGCGTATATACAAAATTTAGTCCTGGTATCTATGATGAGTTTATTTAAACGTATGATTGATCTAGCGTGACATTCACAAAATAATTATGGGTCCACATACAAACTCTTATCTTTATATTATTACGGTAAACGGGGAACTCATGAAAGAAACAACTTATAGGTGAAAGCTAATGCAGAATTATTTTATAAAAGGTCGTCTGCACTTTTACAAATACCGTCGCTGTTTCGATACTTTTAAACCATCTTGCTACTGTCTCGTATAGGTGACATTTGACCTTCATCAAGTCATTGTGTAATATGACAAGGCGTAAATTATCTGTGGTTAAACGTTGGCTACAATTGACATGTCAAATGCCGGTAGGAGTATTATGAGCATCGGTAACTATTTCAATGTTAATCACACCGTCATTGTCAGACTTTGACAACGGCATGTTGACACATGAACTGTACATGATAGACTTAGATCAAGAAGACCCCGTTTAACTTCCTCTGGTGAGGACAGACTGCTTATTTGTGTATTAAGAGCAGTCAATTCACTACTGTTCCGCGGCTAATTTAAGACACCTCTGGTCTCCAGGTGGTCGCGTTAGCGTTCGCACATTGATCCGTCGACTTCATAGAGGCAACTTTAGAGCACGTCGTGTTGTCAAGTGACATGCCCTAAAGCCAGGCACCGTATAATCAGGTTTCAATATGATTATGACCATTTCCTCTGGAACACGAGAAGCTAGCAAAATTTTCATTGATCAAATTGAAGTCAGTTTCTGTTTCGAACAGTAGACGACAAAATACGGGTTTGACGGGGAAATAAAACTACCAATGACCAAACCAACATTTGCCTAACGACTGCGTATAGTGCTGGTGGGGTTTAGCATAAGGTTGTTTCATAAACTGTTGTAAGCTCTGTATGCATATTCTGCAGGGTAACATAAACGCACAAACATTCATGGATTTGATGCTTCAAAACATTGTAGGGCCTCATTTTGATAATCACCCACTTGCGTCAAGACCCTTGTAGATGGACGATAACGCTAAACCACACATGTCAAAAATAGTAACCGAGTACAAATAGCAACAAGCCATTTACACTATCTTTTGGCCTTCCAGTCGCAAGGCATGAACCCTTTCGAACATGTCTTGGATGCCATTGGCAGAAATCGCAATCGCAAAGAACCACCACTGCAAATTCTTGGCTATTGAGGGATGATAATTGTTCATGAATGGAATAGTTTTCCTCAACTAAAGTTCAGAAGGATTATAGAGAGGATTAGACGCCGTGTACGGGAAGAGAGACGAATATACATCCAATTCACTGAAATATTGACATTAAATCAGCCAAACATACCAAAGATAATTTGTAGAGAATGTTAATGATATTGGGTAATCAGTTGTTCTAGAAATTTTAAAATCACTGTGAAATTTAAATTCAGTTTCTGATTTGTGTAATTTTGCAGTATTTCTATGAATTCAAAATTTCAAAACATAGAACCTATATAAGTGATCAAACTTAAGTTTATGGATTGTTTAGGGTATATGTTAGCAAAATTGCTACATGAAAGTTTTCTCTTTTTCCAAAAATAACTGAATTGTTTTTTAATGATTTTTTTCGTCGACGCAATAGAAAAAGGTGGTGCTTTACTTTTAGCGGACTGTATACTCTTCTAAAGATATTTGTACGTCTGTAGTTTTTTAACTATGTGTCGCATAGAGCATCGCACATCAGCGTACGGAGCATAATTCTTCAGCGCCCCCATCGCACCTCCATGTCCTACATATATATGCATCTTAAAATTTGCAATTATGTTGAAATATATCATGATGATTTGTTTACGTTTTTCAGTATGATTGTCGAGTAATTTTATATACGACGATATTTCTAATTATTTGCACAATATGGTTTATATATGATTTAATTGTTTATATTACAACACAGATTTGTTCTGAAAGGCATGGGTGTAGCGACATCAATTGTTTAAACAAGTATTTCAATTACATAGTATTGATTATTTAAGATATTATGCACAATACCTTGAACACTGGTTCCTTTGAAAAATGATAGCTCATTTTATAATAAATTGTCTGTAAAAAATGAATCCGGTAAGCCAATGATTTGAATTGTCATATTAAACATGTTTAATTTTTAGACTTCCACAGTATGAATGGAATATTTCTTGTTCATATCTGTTAACATATCAATAATAACCTGTATTAACTATCTTTTTTTCCAAAACAAACAAATTACATCAAGTTTATCAGCATAACTGTATAGTTGTATTGGTCTATCTGACTAATATAATTTTGAACATACCTTTTCTACACTGCTTTGTTGGCGAATTTCCTCTAATAGTCCACTTAGATACTTGCTACATGACACTGTATCTAACGATCTGCAGTAGGAATCAGTAAGCCTTTGTTTCATACTTAAAACATCAGAGGGTTTACAAAATGAATAAATGTCTAAAATGGCTTTTTCTATTTCCGCCTTATGCTGTTGAAATAGTCCTTCGGAAATTCGAGTTTCACTTGCATGTCCATAATAATTGCGATAATATAAAATCGTGTTTACAGCTTGTTCAACGGGTGCTACTTTCCAAAGTGTTCCAAAATTTGTGAGAAAACAACGCAGTAGCGTGACATCGAATCTTTCTGTTGTAAGATTATGGAGGGCTCGGCAACAACAGAAATCCGACGCGTTTTGTGGTTTATGACATGGATAACGCGAAATATTTTTGTTCAATACAATTTCAAGCTGGTTTTCTCTCAGAACTCTATTCGTTGGAACACATGCTTTCCATCCTTGTACACACTGGCAGCACTTCTTTTTATTAAAACACAAATGGTATATATCATGCTGATTGCTATTAATAAAGTCTTCTAAAGAAAAATGTTTACTTGTTACTTCATTTTCGAGAAGACAAGCTAATGCCTCTTTTCCATAATTAGACATAACGACTAAATTTCTTAAATAATTGTCTTGATCTTTATCACCCATTCCTGCAAACAGACAATAATCACTATTTTAATATTGTTAAAGTGTTTGAATTATGGGACCCCAAATTAATTTTGCATTATTGAACTATAAGTTTATTAGCTAAAATGTGTCATTTGTTTTACAAAAAAAAAATCATTGTTGGATTTCGAGAAATCTTTACGATTTCGATCACCCACTTTCAAGTTTAAACCTCTCAAAAATCTATTAACCAACTGTAGTGCGTAAACATTATTATTAAAAGGCAATAACCACTTAGATGCTACAGTTTTATATGGTAAATGTAAAATGTAAGAAATTTATTTTTAAAATCCTTGACATACATGTATACTACACACATTTTTGGAACTGATTAACGTGATATATTTAAGTGATATGAATTTAACCTTTCTCCTCTACATTAATATGATTTTTAAATATGTAACTCTTATCGTTAGAAAAAGCAGATTACCAGATAAATATTTATAGAATCTTATTTTCCTTAAGCTATAAACAAGTTTTTGATTCAAACATACCTGTGGATAGACTTTATCGCACTTTGAAAATCTTTCAAAGCCGGTGTTATAATTTCTATGTCAAACCAGGACGATTTTATTATTTTTTTATTTTTAGTAACAAAAATAACACGTTCACGGAAGAAATAAAAACTTTCCGGAATCAATACGTAAAATAATTGATAGATATATATCGATATAATTCAATTTAATATATTTATATACATATGAATTGTCCAATAGTTAATTATATGTATTTGTTTATTTCATCGTTAATAATGTTATAATGTAGAGCTATAAATAAAACTAATTTTGATTTTGATTTGATGATGCTTACCAGAAAAGAACCCTGGATTTATGGTTTTAACAAACAGGGGGGCCTCTTCACTCGAATTCTTGACTAGTGCAGAACATTATTCAATGTAGACGTAGAAGTGCAATTTTAGTTGTGACTTATTGTTAACTTCCGTATTTACTTGTTCATGGCGGGCGGAAGTATTTTATTAACAAAGAAAATTTAGTTCAGGGGTTTTTACATTTGACATTATTAACAAGGCCTGTAGGTGGCACGGTAGTATTTCCTGGCAATAAGGGATAATGATAGCCTTTTTAGAATTTTCACCACTTTCTAACACTGCAAAAAATTCTACATTCACAGTTAACTGAAGTACTTTCATTTTACCATTCAGAAATGAATTTGGATATATACCATGACCGTTTACTTTTTTTGCTATTTTTTAAATCCTAAGGCCACTAGTACTTTTAGGTCTTTTATGGTGCAGTGATGCAAAATTTAAAACAATTCTCAAAAATTCATTTTCATCTGTATATAAAATTATTTCATATTTTTCTACACCTGATTCATCACTCAGTTTGGGAAAGTATGTTCAGTTGATACTGTATGTTTTGTCCAATCACACTGTTTAGATACATTTACCTAAGTAGGGTACACAAAAGAGCAACCTAAATTCTGGAAAGCAAATACTACCGTGCCACCTGTACTACTGAACTGATGTGTGTGTTACAAAATTCTTCACTTTTGTTAGACACTTGAGAAAATTTCAAGAACATTCGATTAATATGGATCCAGAAATTGAGCTCCTTAAATTTTTTTACTGTTCTCTAGGTATGATAAAAAGAAAAATTTCTTAATTGGGTGGTCAGACCAAATTTTTTTCTTAATAAATTTAGAAGCAATCTGCTCTACAAGGTACTACAGACATATCAGAATTTAAAATGGATATGATTAAAGTATGGTTAAAAAATAAAAATACCAAAACTAAATATCCAAACAAATACAGACTTATCCGTTAGGAATCATTATGGGGAATCAGTTGATAAAATTTCAAAAGAAAACATTACTTTCTAAAACTGGATAGATAGCAATATCATTCATATAAATGATATCAGTGATGAGGGAAAGTATTCAGAAAATTTTATAAGTTTAAACTAAAAACTAAATCAAATTGGATAGCTGAATTCTCCAAATTAAGAAAAGCAATCCCGAAAGAATGGTTAAAAATATTAAATGAATTAAAGAAAGTTAAAAAAAACTAGTTTTTTAACAAATAACTCACTAAATGTAAGTGAAAAAAATAATTGCAAACATAAACCAGAATATAAGCTCCAAACAAATTTATACAATTTTAATATAATATGATAAAGGCTTCAATTGGGTATCTTAAATAGAACAGAATATTAAATTAAATTATTCATAACTATTTTTTTTTTAAATGTACAGGTGGAAAATATTACACTTTATTCTTCCAAACACAATGGAAAATATTTCTTCTATTGGATGTTGACTCTGTTGTCAGGATCACCGATTAACATTTACGCATTTATGTTATAAAATAATTCGGTGAAAATGCAAAGGAGAGAGAGCATGTATGTATACTCTGAATAATTGAGTTTGTATTATACGAAAGGAATTGTTGAATCTTGGTTTAAATGATTTGTGGTATTCACAACATTCTTTATGCTATGTTATTAACATATTTTGGTTATAAAACAGAGACTATGTGTATTATCAAAGTGAAACAAAATGCTACTTTAGATAGTTCATTTTAAACGTTTCCTTATAAAGATATATGATACAATTTTTTTCTTTGCAGACTTATCTATGTTAAGTAATACCCGAAACTTACCGTGAAAAGTGCATTGCTGAATTAAGTTGCGAATGTCATCAAATAATCTAGCAGTAGAATAGGAAGGTTTTCAAATGTATATAGAAACCTTAGAACCTATACATTGTGTTTTGAAGATTATGAGGACGAAATGCGTTTTTTATCATGTCCTTCATATTCAAAATTGCGTGATGTTTGATAATATGCTCATTTTAACAAAACTAAGGACTTTCTCCAGGAATAGATTAAAATAAAATTAACGGTACCAATTTTCTTGCACCAGATGCGCATTTCGACAATACATGTCTCTTCAGTGATGCTCGTGGCCAAAATATTTGAAATCTAAAACTTATATAAAAGATGAAGAGTTATAATTCAAAAGGTCCAAAAAGTATAGCCAAATCCTTGAAAGGAATCAGAGCTTTGCATGAGGGGGATACATTCCTTAATTTATGATAATTTCTAATATCTTGTAACAGCAAATTTTAATGACACATAAAATCCGTATTTTCATGACAGTACCGAAGTACTGGCTACTGGGCTGGTGATACCCTCGGGGACTAATAGTCCACCAGCAGAGGCTTCGACCCAATGGTAGTAATGAAATTAACGGTACCAATTTTCTTGCACCAGATGCGCATGTCGAAATACATGTCTCTTCAGTGATGCTCGTGGCCAAAATATTTGAAATCCAACGCTTAAATAAAAGATGAAAAGCTATGATCCAAAAGGTCTAAAAAGTATAGCCAAATCCTTGAAAGGAATCAGAGCTTTGCATGAGGGAGATACATTCCTTAATTTATGATAATTTCTTATATTTTGTAACAGCAAATTTTAATAACACAAAAAATCAGTGTTTTCATGACAGTACCGAAGTACTGGCTACTGGGCTGGTGATACCCTCGGGGACTAATAGTCAACCAGCAGAGGCATCGACCCAGTGGTAGTAATAAAATTAACGGTACCAATGTTCTTGCACCAGATGCACATTTCGACAATACATGTCTCTTCAGTGATGCTCGTGGCCAAAATATTTGAAATCCAAAGCTTATAAAAAAGATGAAGAGCTATAATCCAAAGGGCCAAAAAAGTATAGCAAAATCCTTGAAAGGAATCAGAGCTTTGCATGAGGGAGATACATTCCTTAATTTATGATAATTTCTAATATTTTGTAACAGCAAATTTTAATAACACAAAACATCCGTATTTTCATGCCAGTACCGAAGTACTGGCTACTGGGCTGGTGATACCTATCGGGAATAATAGTCCACCAGCAGAGGCATCAACCCAGTGGTAGTAATTAAATTAACGGTACCAATTTTACTTAAGTTGTATTTCACACCACTTTTTGAAATTTCCGCAATGCTCTTCAACTTTGTACTTATTTCAATTTATAAATATTTTGATCTAAGCGTCACAGCTGATTAGTCTTATGTAGACGAAACGCGCGTCTTGCTTACTAAATTATAATCCTCGTACCCCTGCTAACTATTGCAAAAAACATATTATTGGCGTAAGCCATCTGTTTTTTTCTACTTTTTACAATTATTTAGCACTACTAAAATCAAAACTTGAATAGACAAAATTGAAAACCACACGTTTAATAACTTAATGCATCCGAAGCGCCTTTCTGGAAGTACCTTTATCAGGAACGCTCATACCAAACATTTGAAATCCAAGGGATGTATAAGTACCGAAACTGTTGACAATGAGGGTCGGTTGAAAACAAAACTTTACGACAAAAGAGATGAGTTGAGCTTTCCAAATGTGAACTCTCCATTTCTCAGTAGCAACATTCAAGCAGCACCTGCATACTGGGTATAGATATCCCAATTGATACGATATTCCCGCGCTTGCATTTCATATCATGATTTTCTAGATAGAGGGTTGTCTCCCACAAGGAAGCTATTAACCCACGATTTCCAAATGGTGAAGTTGAAATCATCCCTTCGTAAATTTTACGGTCGCTATCACGAGTTAGTTGACCGTTATGGAATAACCGTTTCACAATTGATATCGGATATGTTCATTACGTCGTAACTACAATCCCCTTCCCTTTCATGAATGCGACCTACCGAATTAGACTATTTACCGGATTTGTTATCACATTAGCAACACGACGGGTGCAGTCAAACTCGTAAATATAAAATAAACTGACAACTCCATGGCTAAAAATGAAAAAGACAAACAGACAAACAATAGCACACATGACACAACATAGAAAACTAAAGAATAAACAACACGAACCCCACCAAAAACTAGGGGTGATCTCAGGTGCTCCGGAAGGGTAAGCAGATCCTGCTCCACATGTGGCACCCGTCGTGTTGCTTAAGTGATAACAAATCCGGTACATTGTCTAATTCGGTAGGTCACATTCATGAAAGGGAAGGGGATTGTAGTTACGACGTAATGAACATATCCGATATGATATGTGAAATGGTTATTCCATAACGGTCAACCAACTCATGATGGCGTCCGTAAAATTTACAAAGAGATGATTTCAACTTCACCATTTTGAACTTTTGGTTTAATAGCTTCCTTGTGAGCAGCAACCCTCTATCAAGAAAATTATGATAGAAAATGGAAGCACGGGAATATCGTATCAATTGGGATATCTATACCCCGTATGCAGGTGCTGCTTGAATGTTGCTACTGAGAAATGGAGAGTTCACAATTGAAAAGCTGAAATCATCTCTCTTGTCGTAATTTTTTTTTTAATCCGACCCTCATTGTCAATTTCTAGATGTTAGTCAAGATATGAGGCAGACATAACTGTATCTGTAGTATTCTTTATCTCTAGTTCGATGGGATAGATGCGTTTCACATAGTCACCAATTTTTGAATTATTTAGTGAAAGAACATCATCTATATAGCGGAAAGTAGAGTTAAAGGATATTGCTACCTTCTTATCTTTCTTCCTAATAAGTTCCTGCATGAAGTCAGTCTCATAATAATAAAGAAACAAGTCGGCAAGTAAATCGATTAAGCGAAAACAATTCCGGGTCACCAAAAGAAATGGCTGCAATTTTGCCTCATAATTTATATAGAATACATACCAGCATAAATCATAAATAAGTCGGGTATACATATCATACTACAATATTAGCCCTGTAGAGCTTTTATTCGACATACATATATGATAAACATAAGACATAAAACACATAAATTAGAAAGCACATCATGTAAAGCATAAATACTAGTATCAAGCACATCAAATTATAGCAATTGGTAAGCAATTTAAATCTTCTAAAGGAAACTGAAAATGCAGACAAACTAACATTCATGCACTAGCTAGTAAGCACTAAATGAAATTTAAGCATTGCATTACACAAATACAAAAGAATGCAACACATACATATAATCTAGAGTATACAAGTAACTTGTGCATCTGGAAACAATTAACGGCATAACATGCCGTAGATGAATAAAATTCAAAGGAATTTTATGTTTTAGAAAATCATAATTTAATTTGATGTTTCAGTGCACTTTTTCCATGTCTGCAGAAGATGATAAGAATAACAAACACTTTATATTTCTCCATCTGATGAGTTAACCCTTTTTAACCATTTTTTATAGTTCTTTCTTATGTTGTACTGTTATACCGCTGTCCTAGGTTAGTTGGGATCTCGCTAACATCTTTAACCCCGCCACATTATGTATGTATGTGTCTGTCCCAAGTCAAGAGCATGTAATTCAGTGGTTGTCTTTTTTTTTATGTGTCACTATTTGGTTATCGTTCATTTTTTTATATTATATAAATAAGGCCGTTAGTTTTTTTCGTTTAAATTGTTTAACATTGTCATATCGGGGCCTTTTATAGCTGACTATGCTTTATGGGCTTTGCTCATTGTTGAAGGCCGTACGGTGAGCTACAGTTGTTAATGTCTGTGTCATTTTGGTCTCTTGTGGACAGTTGTCGCATTTGTAATCATACCACATCTTCTTTTTTATATATATGAATTCCACTTGATATGGTGTATTCAGGTACACACCATCAATCACCAATCATTAGCAGGTATATATTGTCCATCTAATGTCTTTATCTATCAATACAGATATTACCTTAAACTGAACCCGTGCAATTGTTTTGTTCTTATCTTCATAAACATAAACCAGATTTGGGTGAAAATGCAGTTACTTTTGCCACAGAGTCCGCATTAACCTAAATAGTTATCAAAGGTACCCGGATTATAATTTAATACGCCAGACGTTCGTTTCGTCTTCATAAGACTCATTAGTGACGCTCAAATCAAAATAGTTTTAAAGCCAAAGAGGTACAAAAATGAAGAGCATTGAGGACCCAAAATTAAGTCGGATTTACTAAACAAACATATTACTGTGGATTCATTAATATTCGTTGGATACCAATTTTCGTGGATTTCGTTGGTACAGGAGAACCACGAATTCAAATGTTCAACGAATAACAAATTTTCGAAAGGAATGAGTGTAGACTTTGCCAAAACATCGAAATTGAATATCCACGAATATGTAAATTTTCCTAAAACCACGAAAATTGGTACCCACGAAAATAAATGAATCCACAGTATATACATTAGTTCGGTTGAAATTCAACAGTGACGGAAAGGTTTTTGATTTTTTTTCATGTGTTTTAGTCGGATTTACTAAATTGATATTTCACTGAGAGCAACAACAAAAATAGGGGCATGAGGACTTGACCCCAAAACAAAGGTACAAAGGTAGTACATGTAGGTATGAGCTTAAAGGAAAGGGATTACCATTTGATTTGGGGGATTAGGATTTATAAAATGAATATTGTATCCGATGATGATTAAGCATGTAATGCAACAAATATTCAATCCGCACAGAGGTAGTTTATGTAGGTGTAAGGTTAAAATTGATTGATTGTTGGTTGTTTTACGCCACATTAGCACAACAAGGCTAAACGAAATTGTACTGCAAGAAGGAGTGGGTTATGAAAATGAATTTACATCCACTGAATAAGCGTGCATAGCATCAGATGAAAATGAATTGACAATACTCAAATATATTCCCAGCGATATACTTTTTTAAGATGATACACCCTCTTGTGAACTTGATACATGGGATTCAACTTTTAAATTATAGTTGCAAATACGCTAGAAAAAGAACCGAAATTCATTTGATTTATTACACAGTTACAGTTGTTTCAAATTGCAATAACTAAATCAGATTTATGTTTCATTATAATAGGTTGTTTTAATTAGCTAACAGCAATCTCGTGTCATTCTCAAATTAACATTCATTTCGAAATGAATTGTAACATTCATGATGACACGCGTTTCCGCAATGAAGTACACAGGTAAATATAAGAAAAATAACTATTCATGATCACAGCGAAAAAAAGTAATTATAAGTATTCAATGCTTCTTTCAGTAATGTCATAGGGTTGCAAAAAGGTTGACCATGTGCTCATTATTAAAATAATGCGCCTGCGCACTTCAGACAAAATGTACTTCGGTCAACGATATTCAATTTTGAATTGACGTTTTTAGATATTTATTTAAGAAATTTTAAAATAATTCCTCAATATCAGTTTTCGTTACTACTTTTATAAATACAAAATAATGAAATATTCTAAAGCTAATCAAAGACCCAGACAAGTACTGAACATTTAGTGGCCAGAAAGTTCAGAAAGCACTTGTCTTAGAAAAATATCACATCTCTATACCCGAAAGTTAGGTTAAGGTACATAGATAAATATATTTTTGAGACAAGTTCGTGTGTGAATGATGAATAAATGACAGGGACTTCAACGTCACTGTTATAATTATCATATTGTAGTGATATAATTATTTGTTACCAATATATACTCTGGTTTGTCGTTATATTCATATTTGTATAACAGTTTTATATAATTGTTACATTTTAATGTTGTGTCGTTTTCCACCTCTTAAATTTAATGCGTTACCCTCAGTTTTAGTTTGTAACCCGGATTTGTTTTTTTTTCTATCCATTTATGAGTTTCGAACAGCGGTATACTTTTGTTGCCTTTATTCATCCATTTGCATATCATTCTATTCTACTATTATTATAATAATAGTGCAGTGCAAGTGCCTGGTGCAACTCTTCTGTAACAATTCGTTTTTCTAATAGATTGGATCCTACGTTAATAAGATCTTCTCCCGCATGCGGTAACACACTTTTTCGGTATTCTTGATTTGTTACTGATATATATATTTCTCATGTTATCCCTAGTTATCCAAAATTTGACAAATAGTTGAAATTTGAAAAATTATCTTTTAAAATTAAAGTGAAATTTGGAAATATTGTTTTAAAATTAAAGTCGAAATTTGGAAATTATGTTTTAACATTGTAGTTGTAATTGGTGAATAATTTAATATGTAATTGAAACAATTTCTGGGGTCTTGTAAAAGAATAATTTTAAATGAGCACTCAAGTAATTCTACATAAAAATACTTATTATTTGACAAGGATGAGATTTTGGCGAATCCAAAGTCTTTCATGCCTTCAGTCAACATTGCATTGAACAGCAAATTTGAGGACCTACTTTGTTTGCATTGGAAACACAAGCTTCACAAAATTTTGCACACAGCAGTACATTGCCTGGTCGTCTGCATGTCCGACTAAACAATTGTCCTTTACATTGACATAAATTCTGTCTGCAGTGAAAGAGGGCCTTCTGAAAAACTGTGGAACTGTTTACTCGCGTAGTGTTATTAACAATATGTGGATTCTAAAAAGAAACCTAAATAACTTTTAGATAATTTTAAATCTCGATCTTTTTCTGAAATTGGTTCTATCGAAACTTTTGATTTTTTAACCCTGTATAACAGCATTCCCCATGTGAATTGATAAATTGTCTAAGGAAATAATCCACAAGGATTTTCAACATAATAATTGTAGTATACGCTATAAATTTATTACTTTGGGATTCCATAAGGCATATTTTGTTAATAGTGAACAAAAAGGTAAAGCATGCTTCACAGAGGAACAAGAAATCAAAACGCTGAAGTTTCTTAGCTATTGACAACATTTATGTTGAATTTGGGGGTAGACATACTGTCGGCATTCCTATGGGAACGAACTGTGCGCTTCTCCTTGTCGAACTCTACTTATTATCATATGAACTTCTTATAATAATAATATGAATTGGAGTTCCTTCAGACACTTGTCAAAAACAAGAATATCAAATAAATAAAGGCAACAGTAGTATACCGAAAAAAATTCGAATCACAAACCAAGAGAAACGCATTAAATATAAAAGAATGACGACAACATTAAATAAGCCAGGTCATTTAATTTCACATTTAGATATATTGATGATGTTCTTTCCATTTAACCAATCCAAACTTTTCTGATTAGGTTCCATTGATAAATACCCTTCTTCTGCCTCAGTTTTAGACTTGTACCTCGAATTTGACATACACGGTCATATGAGTACCAGAATCTATGAAAAACGAGACGATTTTAATTTTGAAATTATCAATTTTCCCCAATTCAGAAGCAATATACCAACACCTACATATGGGTATACATTTCTCAACTTATTTTTACAGCTTCTACTCAGATTTAGTGAAACGTCAACAGTGTCTAAGCAGACAGTTGATGAATCAGGGGTATGTCTAGGAACGTTTTGTCCTTTTTCTATAAAAGGTTCATCGGAAGGAACTTAGATCTTTTTTAATAAATATTCTGTATTAACTTCACAAATGATTCACAATGGTCTTGAAGTATAGATTCATAGTATTAACGTTGTTTATCGTCTTAATAACGTGCTATAGTATTGTTTTATTTGTATTTATAAATAATACTTTTATTATTTAGTCTGTTTGATACATATGACGTGGCTGTGTCCTTATGCATCCTGTAATTGTGGTATTGTTCTATGATCATTGTTGTATTCTTGTCTTTCATTTTTTCTAATGTTCTTTGTGTATATGCCTTTTGGTGCTTCTTTGTTATATATTTGTTTGATTTTATAGTGATTAAGATTATAATACAATGTTGACTGCTGTGTCCCTAATTTTACCTATTATGTCTGTTTGTTTTGTTCACACTTCGTTGTCAATCTAATGAAATTTGATGAGATAGTTTAAGAAAATTATTAAAATTTCTCAAGAGTGCACACACTGAAATGTCTCGCCTTCTTTACTTATCATTGACATTATGTTCATAGTCCTAATAATAAAGCTTTATTACAACTGTCACATAAACTTAACATAAACCAAGAAAACTAAACATTGACCTTTGAACCATGAAAATGAGGTCAAGGTCAGATGAACCATGCCAGGTAGGCATGTACAGCTAACAATTCTTCCATACAACAAATAAAATTGACTCATTGCTTATAGTTTAAGAAAAACAGACCAAAATACAAAAGCTTAACACTGAGCAATGAACGGTAAAAATGAGGTCAAGGTCAAATAAAACATGCACGACTGACATGTAGATCATGAAATATTTCCATACACCAAATATAGTTGACCTATTGCATATAGTATAAAAAAAACTAGAGGCTCTAAAGAGCCTGTGTCGCTCACCTTGGTATATGTGAATTAAACAAAGGAAGCAGACAGTTCATGACAAAATTGTGTTTAGGTGATTGTGATGTGTTTGTACATCTTACTTTACTGAACATTCTTGCTGCTTACAATTATCTCTATCTATAATGAACTTGTCCGTGTAGTTTCAGTGGAAAATGTTAGTAAAAATTCACAAATTTTATGAAAATTGTTAAAAATTGATTATAAAGGACAATAACTTCTAATGGGGTCAACTGACCATTTTGATCATGTTGACTTATTTGTAAATCTTACTTTGCTGAACACTTTTGCTGTAAACAGTTTATTTCTATCCATAATAATATTCAAGATAATAACCCAAAACAGCAAAATTTCCTTCAAATTACCAATTTAGCGGCAGCAACCTAACAACAAGTTGTCCGATTCATCTAAAAATTTCAGGGCAGATAGATCTTCACCAGATAAACAATTTTACCCCTTGTCAGATTTACTCTTGATGCTTTGGTTTTTGAGTAATAATCAAAAACTGCATTTAACCTCCATGTTCTATTTTTAGCCATGGCGGCCATCTTGGTTGGTTGGCCGGGTAAAAAAACACAATTTTTTAAACAAGATACATCAATGATGATTTTGGCCAAGTTTGGATTAATTTGGCCCAGCAGTTTCAGAGGAGAAGATTTTTGTAAAAGTTAACTAAGATTTACGAAAAATGGTTAAAAATTGACTATAAAGGGCAATAATTCCTAAAGGGGTCAACTGACCATTTTGGTCATGTTGACTTATTTGTAAATCTTACTTTGCTGAACATTATTGCTGTTTACAGTTTATCTCCATCTATAATAATATTCAAGATAATGACCAAAAACAGTAAAATTTCCTTAAAATTACCAATTTAGGGACAGCAACCCAACAATGAATTGTCTGATTAATCTGAAAATTTCAGGGCAGATAGATCTTGACCTGATAAACAATTTTACCCCCATGTCAGATTTGCTCGAAATGCTTTGGTTTTTGAGTTATAAGCCAAAAACTGCATTTTACCCCTATGTTCTATTTTTTGCCATGGCGGCCATCTTGGTTGGTTGGCCGGGTCAAGAAACACAAATTTAAAAACTAGATACATCAATGATAATTGTGGCCAAGTTTGGTTTAATTTGTGATAATTGTGGCCAAGTTTGCTTTAATTTGGCCCAGTAGTTTTAGAGGAGAAAATTTTTGTAACAGTTAACGACGACGGACGACGGACGACGACAGACGACGGACAACGACAGACGACGGACGACTTACGCCAAGTGATGGGAAAAGCTCACTTGGCCTTTTAGGCCAGGTGAGCTAAAAAGGCCAAAACTCACTGAACCATGAAAATGAGGTCAAGGTCAGATGACACCTGCCAGGTAATCCTGTTCACCTAACAGCCATTCCATACACAAAATATAGAAGACCTATAGCATACAGTACAAGAAAAACAGACCAAAACACACAAACTTAACTATAACCACTGAACCATGAAAATGAAGTCAAGGTCAGATGACACCTGCCAGTTGGACATGTACATCTGACAGTGCTTCCATACACCAAATATACTAGACCTATTGCTTATAGTATCTCAGATATGGACTTGACCACCAAAACTTAACCTTGTTCACTGATCCATGCAATGAGGTCGAGGTCAAGTGAAAACTGTCTGAGGGGCAAGAGGACCTTGCAAGGTACGCACATACTAAATATAGTTATCGTATTACTTATAATAAGAGAGAATTTAACATTACAAAAAATCTTAACTTTATTTTCAAGTAGTCACTGAACCATGAAAATGAGGTCAAGGACATAAGACATGTGACTGACAGAAACTTCGTAACATGAGGCATCCATATACAAAGTATGAAGCATCCAGGTCTCCCACCTTCTAAAATATAAAGCTTTTAAGAAGTGAGCTAACACCGCTGCCGCCGCCGCTGCCGCTGGATCACTATCCCTATGTCGAGCTTTCTGCGACAAATGTCACAGGCTCGACAAAAATCATTAACCCCATATCGTCTATTTGTGGACGCCGCTGACGGCGTCGGACAACAACAACTTAATTATAAAATAATGAACCTGTGTAGATGGTTGGTTATATTGTCCAATAATTGTGTTCATTCTTGTTACCCTTTTTAGGCCTCCTCTTTATAGTATATCGCTGTTAGATTTGGACATGGATTTAGTAATGGAAACAAAACTGATTTTCAACATATAATATATATTTATGTATACCAAACTTTATATATAAATATAACAAAACTCTTCAAAAATTAAGAGAAAACAAAAAGTTAGTTACAACAAAACATTCAATACAAGATGAATATCAATTACTGGTATTAAAGATTCTACTTCTATCAACAATCTAAGTGAAAAAAGAATTAACAGTCAGATACCATAAATTCAGAAATTATTGTATTGTTTCTATTATTGCAAAAAATGCGACAGGGTTATAATTGCAATAATTAAAACTGGCATTTTGAAATCATTTATATGAGTTACACTGGATTTTTCTCCCAATCACAAAAACTAAAATCACATTTTTAGTCTAAAATAACAAAATCTAATAATGAATGAACGCAAAAATTTCGGAATTTTACAGTAGTTGAAAAGTACAATCATTGAATCAAATTTGAAAATAAAAATTTTTCTTAATATTAGTGAAGATTAAACCAATATGTACATTTATTGGTATCATTCAACCCGATTTAAGATTATTTAAAATTAGATGATGAATGTATGCCATGATGGAACCAAAGCTCATGAATATTAAGCATTTTTTGTTTGTAAAGGGGGAGTGTTTCAACTGAAGTATTGGAATGACTTATCTAACTTGAATATGTCTTCATTTGTCAAATATAAATGTTGATATGTTTTGTAATTCAAACAACAATATAAACAAATACTTTCTTCTTAAAAAAATAAGATTTCACTTATAATAAATTGAGTTAAATTCATATCTAAATAACATCTTTATTTATAAAGAAAAGATCTTACTTCAATAAATTTAATTATGCCTATATTATGGCACTTTCTAATGGTATAAACTGGAACAAAAGATCCAAAGAATATTGCAATATGCATATATAAAGAAAAAACTATTATATTTGAACTAATACAAAATCAATATAAACAAATCTTAAGGCTGATTACAGTATAAAAAGTGATACTTTTAATACTTTTAATGTGACTAATTAACCAAAGAAAAACTAACCAAAGAAAAAAACTTTTAGCTGTATCTAAAGCATGAAATTATATTCACATTTATGTTGAGTTTTGAATCCTTAAAGTGGAGGCAGACAAAATGCGAGGATACATTAGGTGTTAAGAGCATAACTCAAAATTTTAACTATCTATGAGCAATTTTGCCATAAAATTTTTTGGAATGATTTTTTTTTATTAAAAAAAGAGATGATAAACTGACAACACAATGATAGCGAAAAAATGAAGAAAAAAACAATGAAAAGACAAACAAGTTAACAAAAACACTACCCCAAAAAATAAAGATTGGTTAACAGGAACCACACCAAAAAAATGGAGATTAAAAATCTAAATAAATATTAAATCAGAAATCAGAAAACTGACATGTGCTGTCAATAAGGATAAAACAATTCTTTAAACAACAAATTTTAATTTTATTTAACAGAATCTGAAATTGTTCCAAATAACATGCATGATTGTAAACAGTTTTTCAAATGTCCTTGCATTCCTAAGCATTCTGCAGGATAACTCGTGCTAACAAAGGAAAATAAATATTTTAGTATTTAACGAAAAAAAATCAATTACTGTTAAAAACCTAATCAAAATTTCAGCAAAACATTAAACATGTAAAAGTTAGCAACAATGAACATTTTATTTCATCAAATAACATACTGTTTGGGAAATGGTCAGCTCTAAAGTACATGTAGAGATATATCTGCAGACAATATGGTGGTCAAAATATTTATAACTGATATGTGTCAATATATGAATATTCATATCAACATTATACATATAAGGTGAAAATATGATAATAACAAGAATATTATGTCTAATTAACTGCTGCAAAAACTTTTGATGTAAGAAAGATTTTAACAATAATAACAAATTAGATTTTGTTTTGTTTTACCTTATCAAAATGGTCTGCAAAAAAAGAATACAGATATAACAAATTCAAAAATAAAATATAGCACACTGTTTAGATTGCAGACGGTTGATCAAGTTTGTTTAATTTTAAAAATCAAGTATTTACCATATAAAAAGGCTAAATCAGTTGTATTATAAATTTTAAACTTAGGTACATTCACTTATTTAATCATCTGAGAATACATTTATTTTATGCATTAGTTGTTTTCTTATAGTAAATTTATCAAGCAGTTCTAAATATTTTTTTGCATTGCATTTATAAAAGTATATCATTCTATGTCATACAAAATATCTTATGCTGCAAGTTGAAACAAATAAGATATAGAAAGCAGATATATTTATAAAGGAAATAAAACTATTCTATAGGTATACATTTTTTTTTTAAACAGATCTATTGAAATGGGCCAACAGTATGTGGCTGAGATTTTGATTTCAGTAAATTGACAACAAAATAGCATAATTAAGGATATAGCATAAGACTTTTATAACACAGTAGATATCAAACAACTCCATATAGACATCCTTGCATGACCCTTTTCTTACACCTTATTTTTTTGTCATTAGCACTGATACTTCAAAAATATAAATCTACTAGACAGCAAAATACAAATTGTGATTTATACAATTGTAAATCAACAATACCTACAATACCACCCTATTCAGCTTTACCATAATCTCTTTTTTTCTTTGAGAATTTCTTAATTCTTACACAATTCCAGCATCTTTAGCTAACTGATAGAACAGTCCATCAGTGTTCTTCAGCAATTCATTTGGAGAATCAAATTCCATTATTTCACCCTTGTCCAGGACCATGATTCTGAAATGTAAAATTTTATTTTCTAAAATGTGCCTATATCATTGTAATGGAGCTTTATATAGGTAATGTAAAAATATCTATACAGGGAAGTAATACACAGATGTTCATAGAAACGCATTGTTGTAATTTAAAAGGTTCATTGGACATTCAGAGAGACAATTGCCAAGAAAGGGTTATCTTTGCCAGTCTTGACCTATTTTGGCTTATTTTTTAATGTACACATATGATCTATGTTACAGATGAAAAAAAAATATACCTAAACATTTTTAAAATATATAAAAGAAATAGTTCATAGATAAAATATGTGTCACAAGTAGTCAAAATGTTTGAAGCAAAGAACTATGAATTTTGTTTAAACTGCAAGACAAAAAGGAGTTCAAAATACAGCATTGCATTGGAATTAAAATAAATATCTGGCAAAAATATACCTATCATAATCCATGACTGTGTTCAAACGATGAGCTATGGTTATAACAGTACAATCAGCAAACTTTTGTTTAATTGTCTGCTGGATAAGATCATCTGTTTCC
Organism: Mytilus trossulus; assembly: GCF_036588685.1. Lineage (NCBI taxonomy): Eukaryota > Metazoa > Mollusca > Bivalvia > Mytilida > Mytilidae > Mytilus > Mytilus trossulus. Next base: position 152,727 of record NW_026963318.1, read on the forward strand.
ATGTCAACTGCTGCAGTGGCCTCATCAAGAACTAGTATCTTAGTCTTCCTTAATAGACTTCTAGCTAAACAAATTAATTGTCTCTGACCAACACTGAAAAATGTAAACTTGGTTACTGACTTTTGAACATATGATAACTAAATCATACCTGTCAACCTATGACAATGAAAATGCAGGTCATGACCTACATAGAAGAATGAAATGTCAGGTAATAAGGTGTACAAACTTTTTCCAGCTGAATTTCAGTATTTAGGGGACATTTTTCTTATAATTCAAAGTTTCCAAAATATGTTCACTTGGTTGAGTAATCTAAAATCTTATGAATTATTATTTCATTGCACTTTTAAAATCAATACTTTGGTTAAGTTTGGTTTGACCTTTTAAACCCCTCTCCACAAATTATAAGATGATCTATAGAACCACCCTTGTAGAAGATAATCACCTGAGATTTAGTCCTCCCTCCCCACAGTCGTACTCCAGTTTCTGAGGTAGATTTTGTACAAATTCTTTAAGATGTGCATGTTCTAAAGCTTTCCATAAGTCTGTCTCTTTGTATTCATCCATTGGATCTAAATTCATTCTCAAGCTGCCAGAAAACAACACAGGATCCTGAAACAATAAAAAATCACATTTATCATTAAAGATATTCACAGAATAAGATACTAAAGAAAGAAACTGTTGGAACTTTTATTAAACGTAAGAGAACATTTCACTTAAATCATAAAATTTCCTCAAATAATAATAAAGGTTTATTCTATAATTTATCTACTTTGTGAATTCATAAAAGTAAAAGATTGAATAAGGGATAGATGCTCTAAAGAAAACCTGTTCAACACCCCAGGATATAGTCCAATAATTTAAAAAGAAAAGCAAATCATTCAAGGTCTTTTACTATTAGAGAAATAACTCTAGAGAAATTCAAGATATTACTAAAGAAATTTCCAGACACCTTCAACAAAAATATCTCTTTATCTACAAAGAAATTAAAAAATCTAGTTTCTGGATCTTTTAAGGACTAACATATGTACATTCATGGTTCTTAAAATTTTATTATTCCAAACTTTTTTTTCCAACTTCAGATACTTTTTTTACTAATAGTTGTTAACAAAGCCCCTGAATGTTAAAACAATAGCACTAAGGTTCTTCCCTGTGTAGTAAATTACTAATAAAACCAGGATATATCATTGGCAAACTTATTATAAATCTATGTATTATTACGTGATAGTTTCAATTTACAGAGTAATTCTACAAGCATGTATACAATGAAAATTAAAAGGTAACTTTTACCATTTTTTGGTTTAGCTTTTATTTCCGTAAAATCAAAAGTGAAAGCATGGTTTCTAATTTTTTTTCGGATCAAAAGGTCATTCCGAACTCTGCAAAAAGAAACATGTAACATACTCTTAGCATTTCACTCCGGTTGCTACACTATATATTTATTTTTACCTGAGGTAGAATTGTTAATTTCGATCTGCAGTCATGTAAACCCATGATATAGAGGTTTTCTTCATCAACAATAATTCTTCCAGAGGCTGGTTCAATCAAGCGGAACAGTGCCAATGTTAGGGAAGATTTTCCTGCCCCTGTTCTACCAACTATTCCAACCTAGAAGTAAAAAGTTGCTAGGGTTACCAAACACCTCTCAGACTTCCAATGAATTATAAAAAAAACCAATTTAATTCAATAGGTGAATACAATAACATCACTGTTCTATTAATTGCATGGTGTGAATATAAATTCATTTTCTATAAGATTTCATGTTTATTTACATAAATAAAAGTATTTTTTACCATTAGAAATTATGCACTGTGTTTGTTAAAATAAACTATGTAGTGTTCTTAAGCATGGACATTTTTTAAACTCAACTGGATCGGTGTAATTTCTGACTGTTTATCAGTAAAGATCACAAATAACACATATTGAAATAGAATTATGTAAATCACAAATAACAGACTGGAATTAGTTGTACATAAGGTGCATTACATTTTTTTCATTGGTTATGTGTCAATATCAAATCTCTAACCTTTTCTCCAGCATTAATCTGTGTATTGATTCCTTTTAGTACAAGATCTAATCCATCTCTATATCTGGTAGAATACCTCTTACCTTTTCTCCAGCATTAATCTGTGTATTGATTCCTTTCAGTACAAGATCTAATCCATCTCTATATCTGGTAGAATACCTCTTACCTTTTCTCCAGCATTAACCTGTGTATTGATTCCTTTTAGTACAAGATCTAATCCATCTCTATATCTGGTAGAATATCTCTTACCTTTTCTCCAGCATTAATCTGTGTATTGATTCCTTTCAGTACAAGATCTAATCCATCTCTATATCTGGTAGAATATCTCTTACCTTTTCTCCAGCATTAACCTGTGTATTGATTCCTTTCAGTACAAGATCTAATCCATCTCTATATCTGGTAGAATACCTCTTACCTTTTCTCCAGCATTAACCTGTGTATTGATTCCTTTCAGTACAAGATCTAATCCATCTCTATATCTGGTAGAATATCTCTTACCTTTTCTCCAGCATTAACCTGTGTATTGATTCCTTTCAGTACAAGATCTAATCCATCTCTATATCTGGTAGAATACCTCTTACCTTTTCTCCAGCATTAATCTGTGTATTGATTCCTTTCAGTACAAGATCTAATCCATCTCTATATCTGGTAGAATACCTCTTAAATTCTACTACACCATTCTGTGGCCAGTCAGGGGATGGTCTGTAGTTAGTCACAAGGTTGGCCTAGAGTCAAATTTGAATTGTACATTCATATTTAATTAAAACAAGAATGTGTCTTAAAAGTACACAGATGCCCCATCCACATTATCATTTTCTATGTTCAGTGGAATGTGAAAATGGGGGAAAATCTCTAATTTGGCATTAAAATTAGAAAGATCATATCATGAGGAACATGTGTACTAAGTTTCAAGCTGATTGGACTTTATCAAAAAATACCTCTAACAAAAACTTTAACCTGAGGCAGGACAGACGGACAAACGGACAGACAAACAGATGCACAGACCAGAAATTATACATAATGCCCATAAACGGGGCATAATAAATGGGGCATAAAATATATAATGAATGGTGCATGTACAAAAGATTTGTTTATAGAAATCTTGTTACAAATTGGATATCAAATCCTAACTTGTATAGTGAGGTTGTTTATAAAGCTGATAAATTAAGATGCAATCCATGACTTCAAATAAACTTATTTTCAAACGCTATCAATTTAACATTAATATTGTAGTAACTTCTTTAAATACAGTATTTATTTTGATAAGTTTATACATAACTTAACCTGGATTCCTATTTACCTATGAACATTTATGTGTCAATACATATATTTTGGCATTGCGAAATGTCATACTTTACTAGAGAGACTGCTTTCAACATTGCATCATGTTACACCTACTTGGCATGGACAAGTTTTACATTTCAGTCTTTGGTTATGTAATTTATACATGTTACTTGTTTCTCGTTTTTTCATATAGATTAGACCGTTGGTTTTCCCGTTTGAATGGTTTTACACTAGTAATTTTGGGGCCCTTCATAGATTGTTGTTTGGTGTGAGCCAAGGCTCTGTGTTGAAGGCAGTACATTGACCTATAATGGTTTACTTTTTTTAAATTGTCATTTGGAAGGAGAGTTGTCTCATTGGCACTCACACCATATCTTTCTATACCTATTGAGAAAATGGTTTATCTTAGAGATAATGAATATTGAACTAGCTATAAGGGATGGAGAGTACTCTTAGATTCATACTTTCTTTCTTTTGCCTTTGTCACTGTTTTTATGTTTTTTATCTATGCAATTGTTTTTGTGCTTAGTTAGCATCTTTTTCGAACTGACTTTTACAATTCTGACTTGTGTTGTGTTTATATTGCAACACTGTACTAGCTAGGTTCTTTATTTTCCTGTTCGAATCAAGCACCAAGTATTTCAGTGGTGGTAATAGGGTGATGTTTGACAAAGTGTCTTCATGCCCCATCTAGAGGCATTATGTTTTTTTGGTCTGTGTGTCCATTTTGTCGTCCATCAGTTTTTGGTTGCTGTAGTTTTTGATAAATTTGAAGTCCTATCAACTTGAAACTTAGTTCACATGTTCCCTTAGCTATGATCTTTCAAATTTAAATTCTAAATTTAGAGTTTAACCCCAATTGCACAGTCCACTCAACATAGAAAATAAAAGTGCAAATGAGGCATGCATGTATTTTGTAGGCACTGAATCCCGAAAGTATTGTTGTGATAATTGCTTTCACATATAGTGTATTAAAGTATGAATCAGACTGTTGGTTTTCTCTTTTGAATAGACCACTTTCGAGTTCATCCATCACTGAAAAAAACTCGTCAACTATACACGGCTTTGTCACGTCATTAACAAGATAGAGGGGCTAGCCTGTATGCCTGCACTACAAATGTTCATCAAGCATATTAATGATCGGCATTGTGCAGAAGAAACCAGAAATAAAGTTAGTTAGAACTTAAAATCACAATTCCCTAATGACAGCGGTGCAGATTGTCAGTTATGAGAATATAATTTGCTGAATAATTCGTGCAATAGAGCTTTTATGGTTTTTTAACCACTCGCTCAACATGGACACAGAAGTGATGACGAACCTAAACACACGAGTGACGTTCACTAAAACCAAAGTTTTTGACCTAAATGTGTCGAACTCGGAAGTTGTCTATTGCTTCATATTTTGTCATCCTAAGAGCCTCTTATAGCTAATGATAAAATACAAACAAGTTAATATACTACCTCTGAAGGGATTTCTGTATATTCTTTAACCCTTTCAACAGAAACAATGTTGGTTTCCAGGTCACTAGTCATCCTTACCAACCAATTTAAGTTTTCTGTAATCTGTTAAATCAAACCAAAAATTCGATCACTGATATAATACCTTCACATATTTCAATATTGCACATAATTTGTTATACACAATGTCACTATAATAACATATTCGTATTGTATTGTATTGTATAATACCTTCACAGAAAATCATGTAATTTTTTAAGCTTTGTTTCTACGATAACTGACCTAATTCTGGGACTATTATACTAAAGTTAGTATAATAGCCCAGCTTAATTGTGCTATATTTTTCATAAAATACATTTGTTATACAGTGTGTTAGAACAGTAAAAAGTTTAAAAGGGCAACAATCAGAGGATGATTTACACAAGATTGAAATCAAACTATTGAATTCATGCACTTTCATGTACATTAACTTTGTCACAATGTTTATGTCTAATATTACATCTCAGTAAGAACCGATTGTTCAATGACTTCATTTACACCGATTGATCTAAAGTCAACCAGTATGACTCATTCATAAAAAATTTACTTGAGATAGGTCTATTAAATTGAAATGCACAAATAACAAGGATTTTTTTTCATCTTTTTAAAAAGTTTTCTATGATTTATATGAAGCCTTTTCAACATTTTTTGGTTATTCTAAACCTATATAAATTAAACTTGATGTTTGCTGTAGGTCCTTTTTGGATTTGTCCTTTATATGGTTTAACATTTATTGAAGTCCGGTTAAAACTTTTAATAGCTAAGTAAGACTGTGCAGATTTTGCACATATGGTGTTGTGCAGATTTAGCTCATTGTTGAATGCCACATGGTGATTCTTTGGTGAATAGTTGATTCCTTGGCACTCTAACCACATCTCTTTTTATTCTACAACATATTTACCTGTAAGGCATATGAGATGGATAGACCCACAATAGCTCCATCAATGCCGTCCCCTTTTACAACAGATATAACAGCAAATATGGCTGCAGAGAATACTGTTAAGTTACCAAGGAATTCCAGTCTTACTCCAAGCCATCTGTATAATAATTAAATGTAAAAAATTAATAACAAAATATGCTTTGAAGTTATTACCCTAGTTTTAGATACAGTATATCAGTATAACACAAACAAACCTGTTTCAAACCACTTAATATAAAGAAACAGAATTTAATATTCAATATTTCATGAAATCCCTCTCAGTTACTATGTTTACCCTGGTTTATAGAAACAGAACTTAATATATACATAATGAACTTTAAAAGTAAACATAATCTTCATGTTATTTTACTGAGAAACAAAAATATAGCTGTCAATAAAATACTTTGAATTTGGCTGATTTATTAGTATTTATGAAGGCATTTGAACAGATCTCTAACATGGCCACAAAAGGGAAGTGGGTCTTACTCACATTGTATCAATCAAAACCTTTATATATCTAAAACCAACCTATTGGCAGTTATACTGGCATAACTAAATCTCTGATTCATATCTATTCTCTGATCAGAAGTTTCAATGAATCTTTCCTGCGCTCCGTAAGCTCGGATCACACTTGCACCAGAGACAGTTTCTCCAAAATGATTATATACAGGTGATCTCGTCTTAGACTGAAGTCTTTTTAACTGTCTAGATGTGGCTACATAAAATCTCTATAATAAAAAATTGCATATCATTATTCAAACCAACAAAAACAACCAATTCTAAATATGGTCTCTGGAAAAAAAGTCCTACAAAAAATAAGGAATCTCAATCATTATTCTTGGAATGACAAAAAAATGGCTGCTCTGTAGTTTAAATTAATACATTCAATCCCTAAATGATTGGTAGTTTTACATATTTAGAAAGAATATTTTTTACCTCTTGCTCTTGCTATTTTTGTTTAAATGTCTCAAATCTTCAGAATATACTGAGGACTACCTTTCAATATTTTTTTTAAAAATAGCAACAAATAGCAAACCTATGTTACACCATAAGTACAACATCGTAATAGTTTTATTACAAATATAACATTACAAATATAAGTATCTTTTTCTCTTTATGTTATGAGTACAATATTGTAATAGTTTTATTACAAGTGTTACATATCTTTTTTTTCTCTACACAATGAGTGCAATATTGTAAAAGTTTTATTACAAATATTACATATTTTTTTCTCTTTACACCATGAGTACAAGTACCATATTGTAATAGTTGTATTACAAATATTACATATCTTTTTCTCAATACCATGAGTACAACATTGTAATAGTTTTATTGCAAATATTACATGTCTTTTTTTCTCTACACCATAAGTACAACATTGTAATAGTTTTATTACAAATATTACATATCTTTTTTTTCTCTTTACATCATGAGTACAAGTCAACATTGTAATAGTTTAATTACAAATATTACATATCTTTTTTTTTCTACACCATGAGTGCAATATTGAAATAGTTTTATTACAAATATTACATATTTTTTTCTCTTTACACCATGAGTACAAGTCAACATTGTAATAGTTTTATTACAAATATTACATATCTTTTTTTCTCTACACACTGAGTACAACATTGTAATAGTTTTATTACAAATATTATATATTTTTTTTCACTTTACACCATGGGTACAAGTACCATATTGTAATAGTTTAATTACAAATATTACATGTGAATTTACAAGCATTCGTGTGTCTATCTTTTTTTTTAAAGTCATTTAAGACTTTCTCTTTAACAAACATCTTCTTTTCTTCATAAGCATGTTAATAACGTCTAGATAAATTCTCAAAAGTAAAAAGATTATTTAACACTAGTTCCAATATCGGAAGACTTACCTGAGCAAGAAAATAGAAGAATGCAAATGGTACAATCACAGTCATGAAAAGAGGAGTACCATAAGATATCACAACAAATGTAGCAACAACCATAAAAGCAGTATCCCAAAACATCTGAACTGTCCAGGGCAACTCGTTGTCTATTGTTTCAATATCTGCTGAGAATCTGTTCACAATTCTACCAATTGGTGTGGTATCAAAGAAAAACATTGGTGCTCTGATGATACTGTGTAACATTTCATGGTGGAGCTTTCTTGAAGCTGCCACTGATCTTAACATGAATAATGTCACATAGGACAATAAAAATATTCCTGAAAAATAAAAATAAAATATAAAATAAAGTCAATAGGACAACAAAAATATTCCTGAGTAGAAGAAAAAAATATCAAGTTTTGGTCACATAGGACAATAAAAATTGACCTGAAAAGAAGAAAAATATCAAGTTATATATAATATGACTATGGATTCATTCTAAAAAATGTTCATGCTTTGAAATCTGCTCTAAATGAAACACGGGATAGCTACCCAGATTTTTTTTGCCTCAGATTCCTTCTTATTTGATAGGATGGACAGACAGTTAATCAAAGGTAACACTTAAAATTCATTTAGCCTATAGTCAAGGAAAAAATCTATGTTTAAACATGGTATCTTTCAATCTTTAAACTGTATTGTTTAAATACACAGATAAAGGAACCAAAACAGTCAACTTACAGGCAAAGCTATTAGAAGATACTAAAAAATCTGTTCATCTAATTAACATAAAATATTCAAATTACCTATAGCTATTCCTGTTCCACCATATACCCCTAAATAGTAGTCATTTCTCTCCCTGTATACTGTACTGTTAGATTCTAGTGACCTGTTGGTCAGAGTTTTATCTGATGTCCACTGACTCAGCCAAATATTTCCAAATACAGAGGTCGCTTGATTCATGGCAAACAGTATCAAGATGATACATGTGTATGGTACACCTAGTGCTCTAGCATAGGTACCAAACACACCTAATCTTACCTGAAATATAAACACACATGTATGTAAGTGTAATTCTAACATGACGTCCTTCAAACGCTTTGAGTACACACCCGTGGTAAAATTTGAATATATTGCATGGGCTGTTCCGATCGTACTCCCACGTCAAATGTTTTTTTATGAATGAGTTTGCGACGTCATAAAACGATGACGTTAGAACATGAGCATTTTACGGGAAAATACACGCTTGTATTACCCCCAATCATCACAACATGGAAACGTAAACAAACGATGCTAAAATGTGTTATAAGCCATATTTTTTTAAACATTTAAGACACATAAGTAATTTATCATTTAAATTAATTCAAAACTATCTATATACCTTATTTTGAATAGTTTAAGCATGTCACTAATTCAGTTTGCTCCGTTCTTTTACCCCAAATTATTATTGTGTTTATTTCTGGGAATGGCAAATATTTGACTTCACCTAGAGCGCTTCGATCCAAAAGCCTTGCCGTATTTGACCTATTAGAATCGAAATAATTCATGGGGGCTTGAGTATATCTAGATTTTACCATGGGTTGTCCCTTTATGCCTATATTTTACCCCTCGCTATCGCTCAGGGTAAAATATTTGTCATAAAGGGCCAACCCGTGGTAAAATCACGATATATTCAAGCCCCCATGAATTATTTCTTAATTATTATATAGTGGCATAGCTATGAAATACACATAGCAGTAGCTGAAATAACAATACCTTATTCTGGTATATATGTTCCACTGTTTTTAATCCAAAAGACCATAAAATATTTACTCTTTGTTTAATTTGGCAATCCAGATAAGAAACAGGTCATTTGATACAAACAGACCCACATTTGTTAGGGCCCCGACTAAAAGTCGGGTCGCCCTATAGTGATCAGTCCGTCCGTCCGTCCGTAACACTTTAACTTTGTGTCCGCTCCATATCTAGAAAACCATTATGATTTCATACTTTATACTTTACATGCCTATAAACCACCACCAGAGGGTGTGTCATGATGTATGTACAACTTTCTAGGTCAAAGGTCAAGGTAAAAAAACTTTGGTTTCAGTTGACAACCCTGTGTCCTGTGGTGATGATCGTGTCCGCTCTATATCTTGAGAACCCTTATGATTTCAAAGTTTATACTTGACATCCATTTCAACCAACACCAGAGGGTGTGTCATGATGTATGTACAACTTCCTAGGTCAAAGGTCAAGGTCAAAAACTTTGGTTTCAGTTGACAACCCTGTGTCCTGTGATGAGGATCGTGTCCGCTACATATCTAGATAACCGTTATGATTTTATACTTAATACTTAACATGTTTATTAACCAACACCAGAGGGTGTGTCATGATGTATGTACAACTGCCTAGGTCAAAGGTCAAGGTCAAAAACTTTGGTTTCAGTTGACAATTCTGTGTCCTGTGGTGAAGATCGTGTCCGCTCCATATCTGGATAACCTTTATGATTTCAAAGTTCATACTTGACATCCATTTTAACCACCATCCGAGGGCATGTCATGATGTATGTACAACTTCCTAGGTCAAAGGTCAAGGTAAAAAAAACTTTGGTTTTAGTTGACAACCCTGTGTCCTGAGTTGAAGATTGTGTCCGCTCTATATCTTGGGAACCGTAATGATTTCAAATATTATACTTGACATCCATTTTAACCAACACCAGAGGGTGTGTCATGATGTATGTACAACTGCCTAGGTCAAAGGTCTGTCTGTCTGTTGGTCTGTCCATCACTTACAATTTTGATTCACACTATATTTATTTACCCAACGTTATTGACAGCGGGGCCCACAGAGATGGCTTCCATCTCAATGATATCTAGTTGATGTTTAATTCTAACAAAATCATCAACAATGTTATTAATTGTTTCTACTGAGTTTTACATTGTGTATTTGCTATGTATTTCTTTATTTTGGCTAGGCTAGAGGTGTAGGGGAGGGTTGAGATGTCACAAAACATGTTTAACTCCGCAACATTTTAGTGCATGTCCAAAATCAGAAGCCTTTGGCTATTGTTAGTCTTGTATGTTTTTTAATTTTATTTAATTTATATGTTTTGGTGTTTAGTGTGACTGAACTAGTAAATGATTTTATTTAGGGGCCAGCAGAGGCCCACCTCTGGCTTCAGGATTTTCTCGCTATGTTGAAGACACATCAGTGGCCTTTAGCTGTTAGTCTGCTCTATGGTCGGGTTGTTGTCTTTTGGACATATTCCCCATTCCATTCTTAATTTTACTTCATTATCAATGACAAGGTATTTCATTACAGCTGATTTCAATGAGTGTGTAGGCAAAGGTCATATCTTTGGTTAGCTTGCTTGCTAGCTGAACCTTTAAGTTATTGTTAGGTTAGGTACAATACCCTCCTTTAAGAGAAGACTAGTCCGTCAGATAAACAATCTATCTGTCTGTAGGACAAGGCTACTTCAAAAGGAGGGTAGTATACCTTACCTAATAATGACTTTACAGTTCAGCTAGCAAGCAAGCTAACCAAATATATTACCTTTAGCTACACACTTGTTGACATTGGCTGTAACTGTCATGGAATACTTACATTTCCTTCCTCCATCTTTTCATCTGTAATCAGTTTATTGTCTCCAGTAGACTTTTTCTCCTCCTGTTTTATTTCATCTTCTTTAGACTTGAGTCTCTGTAATTCAGGGCTTTTAGGATGCTCTACATCTTTTGAAATTAATCTTTTCAAGATTTTTTTGTCATCTGTTTCTGACAGCACAGCCCTGAAAAAATAGCAAATTAGTTTTACTGATAAAAGACTAAAATGTAATACTCTTTTTGCTCATTATATGCAATGAATACAATGCATTATCCTCTAAGATCGTCTAGCAAAAATATATATTCTACAGAATTTGATGTGATTAAGAAATGTTTGCTCATAAATCAAATGTCAATTATGATATCCCTTCAACACTCTTAGATTATCATAAATAAGCAACAAAGCTTGCATTGAAAACGTGATGATATTTATTTTGGCAATATAATTGGCATAAAAGGTTTTAAGATTTGTTTTCATTTCTGTAATTTCAAAAACTAAATAATGAGATTCTTTAAGAAGCCAGAGTTATCTACTTTTATTCTCATAGTTCACCTCAGACCATATGTTCTTGACTTTTCTTGTCAGGAATCTGATGTACAGTAGTTGTCGTTTGTTTATGTAATTTATACGTGATTCTCATTTCTCTTTTTTTATATAGATTAAACCATTGGTGTTCCTGTTTGAATGGTTTTACACTAGTAATTTTTTTACCCTTCATAGCTTGTTGTTGGGTGTGAGCCAAGACTCCCTGTTGAAGGGTGGACATTGACCTATGATGGTTTACTTTTATAAATTGTTATTTGGATGGAGAGTTGTCTCATTAGCACTTGCACCAAAACAATTGTGATCACACACTGGTACTATGGATTCATTTTTTTTCTTTGGTACCAGTTTTCAAGGATCGATGAATATTTTTTTTTCAGGAATGTTTGATTTCATGTTTTGCCAAAGTCATATCATAACCAGATGCTCCGCAGGGTGTAGCTTTATACGACCGCAGAAGTTGAACCCTGAACGGTTGGGGCAAGTATGGACACATCATTCAAGCTGGATTAAGCTCTAAATTTGGATTGTGATTAAATAGTGGACACAGCATAGGTTTGTGTTCTAATGAACTTAAAATTTTTGTTTTCTCTTAGAGCAATTCACTATGCTGTTGAATATTAATCCTCTCAAAAAAATGTTTGAAGAAATTTTCTTTTTATTTATGAAATTTCAAAAGAGAAAAATTGAACCCAATTTTTTTAATCACATCCCCCTTTCCCTTATTCCAAAACTAACCTCAATTAAAATTTCTAATGGAGTTTGCAACAATAACTACTCATTTAAATACATCATAAAATATTAAGATGTAAAAAAACTGCTTGTTATCACTGAATGGTAAAGAATATTTTAATTTATCAGTTGGTAGTAAAAAGTGAATATATATTGTATATTGTATATCACAAAGATTTAAGTTGATTCTGGACAAAGAAAGATAACTCCAATATAAAAAAAATCTTGCTATTGCAAAATATTGTGCAATTAGATATATCTTGCTTACTATTCTGGACAAAGAAAGATAACTCTAATTAAAAAAAAATTTGCTATTTCACAATATTGTGCAATAAGATATTTCTTGCCATTGCGCAATACTGTGCAATTGAAGACTTTCTATTGCACAATACTTAATATAATAATTTAAGTTCCTGATTTGGACCAACTTGAAAACTGGGCCCATAATCAAAAATCTAAGTACATGTTTGGATTCAGCATATCAAAGAACCCCAAGATTTCAATTTTTGTTAAAATCAAACTAAGTTTAATTTTGGACCCTTTGGACTTTAATGTAGACCAATTTGAAAACAGGACCAAAAATGAAGAATCTACATACACAGTTAGATTTGGCATATCAAAGAACCCCAATTATTCAATTTTGATGAAATCAAACAAAGTTTAATTTTGGACCCCGATCTGGACCAACTTGAAAACTGGGCCAATAATCAAGAATCTAAGTACATTTTTAGATTCAGCATATCAAAGAACCCAACCGATTCATTTTTTGTCAAAATCAAACTAAATTTTATTTTTGACCCTTTGGACCTTAATGTAGACCAATTTGAAAACGGGACCAAAAGTTAAGAATCTACATTCACAGTTAGATTCGGCATATCAAAGAACCCCAATTATTCAATTTTGATGAAATCAAACAAAGTTTAATTTTGGACCCTTTGGGCCCTTATTCTGTTTGGACCAAAACTCCCAAAATCAATACCAACCTTCCTTTTATGGTCATAAACCTTGTGTTTAAATTTCATAGATTTCTATTTACTTATACTAAGGTTATGGTGCAAAAACCAAGAAAAATGCTTATTTGGGTCCCTTTTTGGCCCCTAATTCCTAAACTGTTGGGACCTAAACTCCCAAAATCCATCCCAACCTTTCTTTTGTGGTCATAAACCTTGTGTCAAAATTTCATAGATTTCTATTAACTTAAACTAAAGTTATAGTGCGAAAACCAAGAAAATGCTTATTTGGGCCCTTTTTTGGCCCCTAATTCCTAAAACGTTGGGACCAAAACTCCTAAAAGCAATACCAACCTTCCTTTTGTGGTCATAAACCTTGTGTTAAAATTTCATAGATTTCTATTCACTTTTACTAAAGTTAGAGTGCGAAAACTAAAAGTATTCGGACGACGACGCAGACGAAGACGCCAACGTGATAGCAATATACGACGAAATTTTTTTCAAATTTTGCGGTCGTATAAAAAAGTGTACTTTGTAAACATTCAAATTCTTGGTTAATCTATACCATTGACATCCATGTAATTGTTACTTCACTAATAATAATATCATTATGAATACACAATAAATGACCTACTTATGGTAAATGACCTACTTATCAGATTCATCATCCTCAGATGTTATTGATGTTAGTCTTTGTAATATCTTGGCTTTTATTTCCTTCTCTGAAATAAAAATAAAACAACAATAATATAGACCTCTCAAAAATTTCATTACAATATTGTAAAGTAAACTATAATATATATAAAATATCCCAGATGACTTCATTGTCTTTTCCCTGTCATCATATTTTTGGGCATTGAATGTCAGTTTTATTTTTATTCATAAGTAAGTTTGAAATGTTTTTACGATATCTTTTTTTTTATTTTTTTTTTTTCATGGTGTTTATCCAGTAATTTTTGTGTACATTTATCATTGCAATTGTTGGTAAATGGACATAAATGCAGGATATAAGTTATCGCCATTTTTAAGAAATACAGCATACAAATGAATATTTTGGAAAACACCAACAAAATTACAATTCAATTAAAAAATATTTTGTTAAGTTGGGAGTCTGTTATTGAGTTGATTTTTTTTTTGGTTGTTTCTCATATTTGTTTTTCATTTATTGTTTTGCATAGTTTGTTTTTAAATTGTGCTGTTGTACCACTGTCCCATGTTCAGTGGCAGCAAGTTTAACCCTGCCTTATTCTGTATGTGCCTGTCCCAAATCAGGAGCCTGTCATTCAGTGTTTGTTGATTGTTGCTGTATATTATATTTGTTTATTGTTCATTTTTTTTAACATAAATCAAATCAGGTCATTAGTTTTCTCATTTTATTTGTTTCAAATTTGTCATTTTGGGACGTTTTATATGCTGTATGGGTTTTACTCATTGTTGAAGGCGGTATAGTGACCTCTTCTTGTGAATTTCTGTGTCATTTGGTCTTTTGTGGAGAGTTGTCTCATTGGCAATTATAACACATCTTCTTACTTTTATATATTTTAAGATCTTGTCATTAAATATTCATGTATGAACAAAAGCAATAGACCACTTTCGAGTTCATCCGTCATCGGAAAAAACTCGTCAATTATACGCGCCTTTATCATCGTCATTTGTGCGTTTAGGGGCGTCGTCACTTCCTTCCAATGTTGAGCGAGTGGTTGGAAAACTATAATTCTATATTGTACGAATTATTCGGCAAATTGAATTCTCAAAATTGACAATCAACACTGCTGTCATTAGGGAAATGTCAGTAAGTACCTACAGAGCAACCATTATTTCTAGTTTATCCTGCACAAAGACGATCACTAAGACGCTTGATGAACGTAAATAGTGCAGGGATACAGGCGAGCCCCTCTATCTGGTAAATGACGTCATAAAGGCGTGTATAATTGACGAGTTTTTGCCGGTGACGGATGAACTCGAAAGTGGTCTATTAAACAAAAACATTTTGCTTCAGGATGTCTTAAACACTGAAATCAACCAAATGTCAAAGTCAAATATTTTTTTAGTAAAACTGTAGCTCATCTCTTAAAAGTGGCCTGTAACAAAATAAAGAAAAAGAAAATTCCAGAAATAATTTAGTGCTACAATATACAGAGATCAGTATGGGACATTAACAGAACTTTTGGTACAAAAAATTTGTAAGGGTTCCGCGGAACCCAGTGTCTCGCCTACTATTGCTGTAAATCGCAGGCTTAACAAAAATGAGGAAAAAATATTTAAAAATATTCCTCTTGATACTATCTTTTGATTGTAAGACGCTTCTGTCCAAATTTGGTAAAAATCTAGGATAGTTATTGAATCTAATAAATGTTTTGAAAACTTTAACTGCAGACTGTATGTAATATTAACTGGAAGAAAATCTAAGTCCATTTAAAAGTAAAATACAGAAAAAATGGAGTTTACAAAATTTACTTCTGGAAACTATCTTATGATCATAAATAAACTTCTGTCCAAGTTTGGTACACAGAGTGAATGTAATGATACCCCGCAGAAAAACTAAGTCCATTTATAAGAAAAATACGAAAAAAATGGAATTTTATTTTTACAAAATTTACTTCTGGATACTATCTTATGATCATAAACAAGCTTCTGTCCAAGTTTGGTACAAACCTAGGATAGTTTAAGAAAGTTATTAAAATTCTAAAAACTTTAACCACAGAGTGAATGTAATGTTTCTCGCAGAAAAACTGAGTCCATTTATAAGAAAAATACGAAAAAAATGGAATTTTATTTTTACAAAATTTACTTCTGGATACTATCTTATGATCATAAACAAGCTTCTGTCCAAGTTTGGTACAAACCTAGGATAGTTTAAGAAAGTTATTAAAATTCTAAAAACATTAACCACAGAGTGAATGTAATGTTTCTCGCAGAAAAACTAAGTCAATTTAAAAGTAAAATACGGAAAAAATGGAATTTTATTTTTACAAAATTTACTTCTGGATACTATCTTATGATCATTAACAAGCTTCTGTCCAAGTTTGGTACAAACCTAGGATAGTTTAAGAAAGTTATTAAAATTCTAAAAACTTTAACCACAGAGTGAATATAATGTTTCTCGCAGAAAAACTAAGTCAATTTAAAAGTAAAATAAGGAAAAAATGGAATTTTATTTTTACAAAATTTACTTCTGGATATTATTTTATGATCATAAACAAGCTTCTGTCCAAGTTTGGTAGAAATCCAGTATAGTTTAAGAAAGTTATTAAAATTTCAAAAACTTTAACCGAAGAGTGAATATTTGTGGACGCCGCCGACGCCGACGCCGCCGACGGAGAATAGGATTGCTTAGTCTCGCTTTTTCTACTAAAGTGGAAGGCTCAACAAAAATCATATACAAAACAGAATGGATTGTTTGTAAAATCTTATTTCTGAAATATCTATTAGTAGTAACAAGTGACATTTGAACAACTGTAACAGGTGACAGGCAATAAAACAGAGATATATACTCACGTGCTTTCAAATATTTAACTGCAGAAATATGAACACTTATAAAACAAATATATGTGTTAATAGGAAACCATGGCCCCTTGTATTTAAACATTTTTATTTTTTCTTTAATCTTAGTTCTATATAATGACAAAATTTTTAATGGCAAACATTCAAATATAGTCCCTTATAGGAAGTAACAAAAATTACTGCTCAAGGGAGTAACCTAGCTTTTAAATAATTCTGAAAAAAATCTGATTAAGATATCACAAGTGGCCAAGATTGGGGCAAAGTGTTTTCCAGTGATGGAGTCATCTTTCCTGCAAGCAGACAAATAAGAAATTGTGGAATTCAGAACTCAAAAATTGAAGAAAACTGATTGATTTAATTGATTTAAACTAGTTAATATTCATGGTAAAATATTTTGATAGTAGGGTTTTCTATGGATATCAAAAGGAGAACAAGAAAAATTTACATATTCCTCTATTAATGCACAATCTCGGTTTCAAATGGGTTCTGTTTCTCATTTTTACCTTGAGTCTGAACACATATATTTTTCATCACGATGATATTTTAGTTGTTAACAAGAATGTGTCCATAGTACACCGATGCCCCGCTGGCACTATCATTTCTATGTTCAGTGGACCTTGAAATCATGGTCAAAACTTTAATTTGGCATTAAAATTAGAAAGATCATATCATAGGTAACATGTGTACTAAGTTTCAAGTTGATGTGACTTCAACTTCATCAAAAATTACCTTGACCAAAAACTATTACCAAAACTTAAACCTGAACTTCTCATTATCATTTTCTATGTTCATTGGACCATGAAATTATGATCAAAACTTTAATTTGGCATTAAAATTAGAAAGATCATATCATGGGGAGCATGTGTACTAAGTTTCAAGTTGATGTGACTTCAACTTCATCATCAAAAACTACCTTGAACAATAACTTTAACCTTAAGCGGGACAAACAGATGGAAGAATGAAAGAACGAACAGACGGACAGACGAAGGCACAGACCAGAAAACATAATGCCCCTCTACTATCATGGAAGGGGCATAAAAACAGGAAAATCATTCTGTTGACTGTAGCTAAGTTGAAAAGACAAAATCGTTGTAAAATAAGGAGATGCTGACTACATTAATGGGTGATGACTGAAATGATTTATTTTATAGACAAAATGTTTAAGAGGGTCTGAAAGTGACTGTTTAAGGCAGGGGACTGCTCAAATATGGTGATCGTTGAGGCAAGTTTGACTGTAGAAGACAATATTTATCCGGCAATAAGTTGTATTTTCTGGGAAATAATTGAAGCTTTCATAATACTTTTATTATTGTCAATTATTACTC
Organism: Mytilus trossulus; assembly: GCF_036588685.1. NCBI lineage: Eukaryota > Metazoa > Mollusca > Bivalvia > Mytilida > Mytilidae > Mytilus > Mytilus trossulus. The sequence goes on from NW_026963318.1 coordinate 170,953, forward strand.
TAAAGATCTGCCTTGTTCTTCATATGACCTTGAACCTACCATCTGGATCCTCTTCTTCCTCATCCTCTGTTTGTATGAGGTACATCTTTAAGAACTGTGCAAACGCTCCATCATGTGATAGAAGTTCATCATATGAACCACATTCAGACACTGACCCATCCATCATTACAATGATCTTATCAACAAATGGAAGCCATCTTACACCATGAGTCACTAAAACTCTTGTCTGTAAAAAAAACTATTATTTGACTCATCCATAGATATTTACCCCGATTTTTGATATCTTCAGATTTTTAAGTATTTTGCAGAATGGGTGGGTCTTTTCACCACCGAACACCACAGCACACCACCGAACACCGCCGAACACCTCAAAAACCACCAACCACTAAGAAAAACTTTGATATTATACAATAAAACGATAAAATAAATTAATTTACATATAAATTAATCAATTTTTCGATTTTTATGAGCATCTTTTTTATGTTAAAATCGAAAATCAATATAAGGAAAAACGTCTCCGGATTCATCACTTTCCGGATTAAAATTGTATGTGTTATAAAATTCAAATATATTCATAATTAGTAATGATCTCTGTTTATTGGTTAGATTTTGATAGTTTTATTTTTTTTAAATATTGGTACAACTATTTCATAGAAGAGTTAGAAAATGAAAAAAATGGATAAAGTATAAATATGTCCATGAGGGTCAGCGGAGTTCAAAAAGTTGGGTGCTATAAGACTGTTTTCTGTAGGTATTTGGACTTTTAATCTTCTGATTTGCAGAATTAATAACTTGAATATTAAATTCAATTCACATTGATAACGATAAAAGACAAAATAATGAACTTTTGGGGTGTTCGGTGGTGTTCGGTGGTGTTTGGCGGTGTGCGGCGGTGTTCGGTGGTGAAAAGACCTACCGTTGCAGAATCATCTGAATTTGTCTGCCTGTTGTACCTTAGTTAAAACACTTAACCCTTATTACATTTGTTTCCAAAATACCTATTTTGTTTGTCAATATTTTCACTGTTTGCAGAGACAACAATTTCTATGTATGATAAACTGAATCTCCAACTCAACAAACAATATGGAAACCTATTTTGTACTGAACAAAATTGTGCAATGCACTAAAGAAATCTAGTTATTTCAAAAGCCTGGTCAATGCTTCCACTTGTTGTAATGACAGGGGAAATGTGTCTCCTATCTTGAGTTGCTTCCCTTTGCAAAAATAAAATATTTAATTTGGAAAATGGACTTTTACATACTTCACTTATTTCATATCAAAAAGGACTGGCTTCTCTTCACAAATGTTTATAAAAAATTTGCAAACAACACAATGGTAAGAAAAATTCTTACAATATATTAGATTTGTATCCTTTTGATTGTATTTTCTTTTTCAACTGTCTTTCCAAAGTTAAAAAATTTGAGACAATATAAAATGTCCATAAAATGTAGCATTCAATCTTTTCAGATCTACCAATCCTGCAAATTTACAATTGATCTTTATAACCCCATTTAAAAAAAGATAAAAAAACAAAACAAAAAAAACCCAGAGAAACAATGTTTGCATCTAGATACTTTTTGCAAAAGCTTGTATACTGTTAATTCAGACTTTATTGCATGTATCTATTATTGTGACTTTGTCATTTTAGACTAAAATGTGATATTAATTTTTGCGATGTTGAGAAAAATCATGTTTAATTCAAATGAAAAATTTCAAAATGCCAGTTGGAATTATTGCAATTATAACTGTTGCATTCTACATAATAATTTCTTAATTTATAGTGAATATATATATATATAACAAGTCAAAAAGGGTACAACATCACCATAAAATAACTATAAAATATACAAATATTAGATATTTCGGATAACAGATATCCTTCTTCAATAATAGCACGATGTCAAATGAATCATGTCAATTCAAATTGAGACTCTATCAAAATCTTGATTTATACAATTTAAGCGAACGCTGGAACAATTTTAAAATTTCCGAACACACCGCAAAGACTACAGAAATATGCCAAAAATAAAAATAGTTATTTACGATGTGAAATGGCACAACTTTAGATTTCCAAAGGATGTGACAGTTGAGATGTAATAACTGCATTGAGGGCAGTCCTCAAACAAAAAAATCAAAATAATCAAAAATGTCCTTACCAATCCAGGATGGTATAAATTAGACAACGGTAGGGCAATTACAACGGAGACTACATATTAAAGCCTTCCAAACGAATAGCAGTCTAATAGTGATTGAAAAAATAAGTTTTGTATATTGAGCTTAAATAATTGAACGTGGCAACGTACTTATACATCATCCCGAATCAATGAAAACCTGTAATTTAAACGGTAATTTTAAAAATAATTTCGAACTGTAAAGCCAGTACTAAATCCAGCATTGTTTAAAACAGGTGGTCAGAGGAAAATGAGGGACTCGTTCTATGTTTTTTCATTTATGCCCTCTGGGGAGACTGTCCGTAACTTTCTTATCCAAAATCTTTCCCGAGCGACTCTGTCGACCTTCGACCAACACTCGTTGTGGTCTATGATCGTGATGGTAAGGTTTTTGAGATCAGCTTGTGTGTGTCCAGGTGATCTCAAATGACGACTTACGGGTAGGTCGGGCTTGCAAGTGTAGTCACTTCGATGACCATTCATGCGTTTGTTAAATGGCTGCTCTGTCTCGCCAACATACTGCATGCCACATCGACACTGAAGGAGGTATACAACATTCTGGGTTTTGCAAGTTACATTGCAATATATAGTGTACACAGACCCAGTCGAGTGGCAAGTGAATGTTTGAGTATTCAGTATTTGTTGACAAGTCAGGCAACGTCTGTTACCACATGACTTGCACCATCCTGCAGTTGAACAGCTTTTATTTGAGGAAACGTCAGCTCTAACAAATAAGTCTTTCAGACTTGCTGGTCTCCGAAAAGCTAAGACAGGAGGATTGGGAAAGATCTTGGATAATTTAGGGTGTTTGGCAATAGTTTGCCAATTGGCATGGATCAAACGTGAAAGGTTATTAAAGGCTGGATTGTATGTAAGAACAAACGGGACTATTTTGCTGCGCCTCTTCCGTTTGTACTGTAAGAGGTCATTGCGGCTGTTATTGTTAGCGCGCGCAAACCCCTTATCTATGTCCAATTTCTTATAACCTCGTTTTGTCAAAAATCCGCGAAGTTCCTGTAACCGTTTCGTGACAGCTTGCAAATTGTTGCATTTCAGGACCAGAGTAAGCAGCTGGACTAAACATTCAGTAGGTGGTTCTAAAATGTTGCGCGAGTCCCATATTTCCCTACAAGATTGTATGCCGTCATCATGAGGTTTGTTGGTATACAATGAGGTGACATCTAAAGTGACAAGGAGGGTTTCCGGAGGAAGAGGGTTCATGGATTCCATTTTACGAAGATAATCTGTAGTGTCTTGAATGTGGGAAGGAAGATTTTCTACATGAGATCTTAAATGAAAATCGACGAATTCCGAGATTTTCTCAGTCGGATGGCCGTTTGCGGATACAATGGGTCTACCAGGGTTGTTAACCTTGTGTATTTTGGGAAGAAGATACAATCGACCAGGCTTGGCATTCTCTGGCTTTAAATAACCAATTGTATCCTCATCTATGTGACCGTCATTGTACATGGTTTGTAACGCAGTGATAATTTTGGAGCTAAACTCGGAAGTAGGGTCGTAGTCTAGCTTCTTATAAAATCTCTCATCAGAGAGCTGACGCACTGCTTCCGCTATGTAGTTAGCTTTGTCCATTATCACAACGGCACTGCCCTTGTCTGCTGGTTTTATCACAATATCATCTCGGTTTCTCAGCGATTGTATGGCTTTTTTCTCGTCAGGAGAGGTGTTGTAAAATGACGAGTACTTGTTGCTAGCTAGATGAACAACATCCGATTTGATTTTGTCGATAACATCTTCCAGTGAAGCAGATTTACTAGGTTTTGGAATCCATGAACTCTTCTTTTTAAAATGCGGAATTATGATTTCTTCCTCCGAGTCAGACGTGTCTATGTCCTCCTCATTATCCACCTCTTTATCCTTGTTACCAAAATATTCTTTGATTCTGAGGGTTCTAGCAAAGTTATCAAGGTCATCTCCCAATTTCATATGATCTATGTTATTGGGAGTAGGGCAAAAATTCAAACCCTTGGACAAGACTTTAGTTTCGTCCTCAGATAAAGAGACTGAGGATAAATTGACAACCGTGTTGTTGGGATCCATCGGAACTCGAATTTTTCTTTTAAATCTACGATTTCGAGGTTTTTTCTTAGATTTTGTAGAGGGTCTAATTGAAGGGGTGTTAATTTGCACACCATCACGTTTAAACTTGTTGATCTGTTTGACGTGGAGCTTATGTGATTCAATATGGTTGATATCACCAAGACGTACTTGAATTTCGTCAAGTTCAGGATCAGACAAATGTTCACGGGATCGGCAGTGCAAATTATCACGTAATTTATAAATATAATTAACTTGCAAAACCCAGAATGTTGTATACCTCCTTCAGTGTCGATGTGGCATGCAGTATGTTGGCGAGACAGAGCAGCCATTTAACAAACGCATGAATGGTCATCGAAGTGACTACACTTGCAAGCCCGACCTACCCGTAAGTCGTCATTTGAGATCACCTGGACACACACAAGCTGATCTCAAAAACCTTACCATCACGATCATAGACCACAACGAGTGTTGGTCGAAGGTCGACAGAGTCGCTCGGGAAAGATTTTGGATAAGAAAGTTACGGACAGTCTCCCCAGAGGGCATAAATGAAAAAACATAGAACGAGTCCCTCATTTTCCTCTGACCACCTGTTTTAAACAACGCTGGATTTAGTACTGGCTTTACAGTTCGAAATTATTTTTAAAATTACCGTTTAAATTACAGGTTTTCATTGATTCGGGATGATGTATAAGTACGTTGCCACAAGCTCAATATACAAAACTTATTTTTTCAATCACTATTAGACTGCTATTCGTTTGGAAGGCTTTAATATGTAGTCTCCGTTGTAATTGCCCTACCGTTGTCTAATTTATACCATCCTGGATTGGTAAAGGACATTTTTGATTATTTTGATTTTTTTGTTTGAGGACTGCCCTCAATGCAGTTATTACATCTCAACTGTCACATCCTTTGGAAATCTAAAGTTGTGCCATTTCACATCGTAAATAACTATTTTTATTTTTGGCATATTTCTGTAGTCTTTGCGGTGTGTTCGGAAATTTTAAAATTGTTCCAGCGTTCGCTTAAATTGTATAAATCAAGATTTTGATAGAGTCTCAATTTGAATTGACATGATTCATTTGACATCGTGCTATTATTGAAGAAGGATATCTGTTATCCGAAATATCTAATATTTGTATATTTTATAGTTATTTTATGGTGATGTTGTACCCTTTTTGACTTGTTATATATTATATTTTGTAGTGTACAGAATCATATTACATGATCCATCGCCTTGTAAGATTGATCGTTGACTATTTATTCAGTCATTTTATATATATATATATATATAAAACGTCTGAATAATAGTCAACGATTTTTCCCACAAGGGCGCTGGATCGTTACAAGTAACAATACATGTACACAATAAAATAAATTATATAAACGCCTAAAAAGTGTACATAACAACACCAATAGATGTTGTTATGTACACTTTTTAGGCGTTTATATATATAGGTATTCTTTTTAAGGATGGGTTGATGATTCATTGGCATTTACTCTATACTTTTTATTCATAATGAACTCCACAAAATGCTTTAATGTTTATAGCCACACTTCACATATAGTTAACAGAATCATACCTTATCTTTCAGTAGGCCATCTTTACCAATGACCTGATCAAAGATATGTTTACCAACGTTGGAATCCACAGCACTGAGAGGGTCGTCAAGGAGATAGATATCTGTGTCATGATACACAGCTCTGGCTAAACTCACTCGCTGTTTCTGTCCTCCACTTAAATTTATACCCTGTCATATAAACAATAAGAACCAATGATATTTGACAATTTAAATGAGAGTTCCTACAACAGTATAAGTTCTTAAAGGTTGCTGTGCTGAGGGTGATTTATGAACTGGTGTAAATCCAGGATGTATGATGAAAGAGGCACAAGAAATTAACTTCAAGGCCCCCTCTTTAAGTAGCTATAGTGGAAGAAGAAGCAATACAGTAAAACCCAAATGAAATCCAAATTCTCATTGCCATCCACATTCTTAGACATTCTTAAATATTGTTATATTTACATATTAGTTGTTTAATTAATAGTAGAATGTAAATATAATATTTGTATATAAATTCATCATTTAAATCATAGAATAAATGAATCTCTGAGCTACTGCTCACTAATGATTCCCCATCCTGCTAAAAGTATAAGGTAAACAGGAAGTTGGTGAGTAATGAATCTGAAAATGCATCACAGAGTATATCTGTCTCATATTAACCCTGAAACCAGGTAAATCAGTAAACCTTACTTTTTTTAAAGCAGGGGTGTTTTTTCAAAGCAGGGGTATAATTACCTTTTCTCCTATTTCCGTGCTATCTCCTGCAGGCAGGATGTCAAGGTCAGGCTGTAACGCACAGGAATCAATCACTTGATGGTATTTTTTTAAAGCAGGGGTATAATTACCTTTTCTCCTATTTCTGTGCTATCTCCTGCAGGTAGGATGTCAAGGTCAGGCTGCAATGCACATGCATCAATCACTTGATGGTATTTATCCTGCTCCATATCATTGCCAAATAAAATGTTATCTTGTAAAGTACAGTTCTGTATCCAGGCTTGCTGAGGTACATATCCCACAGCCCCCTGTAATGGAACCAAGAATGTTCAAAAACAAGGATTTATTTCACTTTGAAAAAAATATAAAAAAGGGTACAGCCATCAAATGAATTATTCAATTATTTTAAAATAACTTTGTGAATTAATATTTTGTTCTCACTTCAATTTTCGCAGAGTATCATATGCCTTGCAGTAAATATTCTAGCTTTTTTGAAGTCTCATATGTTCATTTAAGGATGTTTGCTTGTCATGTTTTGAATTTTTTGTCAGATTTTTGAAATCCTCTGATTTTATCCCTTTGAATGCCTTAAAAAATTTGCCCATGAACTCCCATTTTGCTTTTAATAAATCTATTACATGTATAATCATAAGCCATTTGTTAAAGTCTTATTAAATCTTAATTATTTTTTAATAGTTTTTGAGAACTGAGACTGGTCATTGATAAAGCTATGAAAAATCAAGAGGGAACATTTTCCCATTAAAATTACAATGGCTTATATCTCAAAAACAAGCACATGAACCCCTATTTTTTTTTTTAATTCCTCAATTAATCCCCTATCAATATATAATAGTTTAATAGAAAGTTATTTATTTATTTATTTTGAAACTGAGCAGCAAACTTCCTTAACATCTCTACTACATGTATTTTATTTTGTAGATTTTACAATGACAAAGACTGGAAATTCTGCATAAAGAATTTTCTCTACAAATTTACAGGCTTTATGACTCCTTTTATATTTACAATTGTTTGGCTATCCCAAATTTTGGCTTCTGGCATTCTTAAAGAAAGTAAATCCATGGATATACATATACCTATAGTTGTTAATATCTGTGTCATTTTGGTCTGTTGCAGACAGTTGTCTCATAAGCAATTATACCACATCTTTCTTTTTTTTATTATTATACATCTAGTATTGAAAGCTACTTTGCTTTTTACATGGCAATATAATATACCTTTACATTGACTGTTCCTTTAACTTTAGTCATGTCACCCAATATAGCAGACATTAAGCTGGATTTTCCACTTCCAACCTGTCCAACAATAGCTACAAGTGATTTCTCTGGAACAGACAGGTCTATACTGAAAAATAAATTTATGCATACATGCATCCATTTTCACTGAACTTGTACACATTTTTATTAAGGGACCAGTTAAGGTCTGCCTCCAGGTGTAGAATTTCTTGCTATGTTGAAGAGCCATTGATGGCCTTCAGTGTTTTTTTACTCTTTGGTCAGGTTTGTTAAGTCTTTGACACATTCCCCATTTCTGTTCTCTATTGTATATGAACTGGAGGCTTTGAATACTTAAAAATATATGACACCATTTATAGAAGTCAACTCTCTCTTTATTATCAGCAAATTATAAATACTGCTAAATAACATTTAGTGTTTCCATTGTCAGTTAACTTAATATTGACCCAATTGATGCCTGCAAACCTCAATTACAATACTGCTATCTCCTAATTATTATACTTACTTCTTTAAACATTCTCCTATATCTGGATCCCACATAAATGTCCCATTCTCAACTAATATGGCATCATCTACATTGGAAGATATTGTTGATTATTTGCTTAATTTAATCAAGGATGATGCCCCCATTAGCATATAACACTACAAAGGGAGATAACTCAAGAACTGTAAAAGTGACACTTTCAAAAATTGAACTTTAACTGAGTTTTGTGATAAAAAGCATTATATATATATTGTATTACATTGAGTTGAGACAAACTCAAGAACAGAAATGAAAAGTTCGGCAATTTGTAAAGGGGTATAACCCTAGAATGGTAATCAAAGTGCTTTGATTTATCAGTGGGAAGTAAAATTAAACATCGCATTGTATAAAGCATTGGTTGCAGTTGATTAAAATACCATTCTGGACAAAGAAAGCTAACTCAAATTTTCACAGAAGAATTTTAAAATGACATCATTTATATTTTTAGAACAGATATTAAGATTCCTGCACCTGGCAAAAGTTATGTAAATTTTTAACAAATGTAATATTATTTTGTGACTTAAAGCTTGGAACATATATTACATTCATGTATTTCTGGAAATGTTCATGGATAAAATATGATCAATGCACTATATCTATGTATCAAAAAGGTAGTGATCAGCCCTGGAAGATTCAGATAACAAGTCATTTTAAACTACTTCAAGAATTTTACAATAAATTGACTCAATGATGCATCTTAAGGTAGAACAACATTTACTAATTTACAAATACTAAAATAAAACATTTTAAATATCAGAAATTTTTCAAATTAATGATATTTGAATCTAAATTGGTCTGCTTTACAGCAATAAGGAAGAGAAGAAAATCATGTCATATATATACCTTTTGAATAATCATGGAATACATTGTCAGTATTCAATTCATCATGGCTTAGGAACTTATTCAACCTTTTTATTGAAACACTGGCCTGAAAATTAAACAAAAGGATACTATAGTTATTTATGAGATGCTGTTATCAGAAATATGAAATATAAAAGTGTGTGTTGATATTAACATTAAAAACAGCAACAGTATAATTGTACAGTTTTTATTAAAACAAAAATCTATAAAAACTGTTTAGATGAAAAGCAATAAACATGAGTCCTTTTCTTATGAAATTTTTATTTTCAATAATTTCCGGGGGAAAAAAATTGATATAAACAGTGGAGCTATTCAACAGATTGTGTAATTATTTAAATCTTAAATGCAGAATAATTGACAGACTTGAAAAGAAAACTTCACCTTCTGTGGATTCATTTATTTTCGTGTGGATTGATTTTCATGGATTGCCAAAAACTGTCCTTTTCATTGATATATGATTTCATTGTTTTGCCGAAGTTTGCATACAATCTGATAGAAAATTTGTAAGTCATTGACATTTGAATTCATGGTTCATCTGTACCATTGAAAACCAAAAAAACTGGTATCTAACGACCAATATCGAATCCACAGTATTAAGATGATATAAACCCTCATAACACAAAACATATAATAGTAGATATGGATGTAAGACATGCAGAGAAGCAACAAGAAAGACAGTTTTAATTAAGCAAGTCAACTAACTTAGCTATAGCATTCATAGAAGTAAATAAACTATCATAGATACCAGGATTAAATTTTGTATTTGCACCAGATGTGCCAGACTCATTAGTATCGCTCTAAGTAAAAAAAGTTAAAAAGGTCAAACAAGTGAAACTGCGAGCTACTGCTCACTGATGATACCCCCGCTGCAAGTGGATAATATTAATAGTGTAAAAATATGCAAGTGTTCGGTAAACAGGAAGTTGTCCAGTGATGAATCTGAAAACACATCAAACGGTATAGCTGACTTATATAAATCCTGAAACCAAATTTCAGAAATCCTTGTATTGTAGTTCCTGAGAAAAATGTGATGAAAATTTTCAACTTGGCTATCATGTGTAAAATCATACAAGTGTTCAGTAAACAGGTAGTTGTCAAGTGATCAATCTGAAAATGCATCCCACGGTATAGCTGACTTAGATAAACCCTGAAACAAAATTTCAGATATCCTTGTATTGTAGTTCCTGAGAAAAATGTGACGAAATATTAATGGGACGGACGGACTGACTGACGGACTGATGGACTGACGGACTGACGGCAGGACAGACAGAGGTAAAACAGTATACCCCCCTTTTTTAAAGCGGGGGTATAATAAAGTATAAAGTTAAAGAGCACTGCAGACCGAACATGGTTCCCTTGTTCTGATTTTCATCTATAGTTTTCAGGAATATAAACTTACTAAAGGGAAATTCAAGTGACACAATTACTATTGAGATAAAAAGTTTTCTACTACTTTTCTGCACACAAAGTCACATACCTTTATAGTTTCTGTAAGAGCCATAGGAGCAAAGTTTATGGCAAATCTCAGAATGTTGAACAAAGAAATAGCAACAAATGCAGTCTCAGCATCAAGATAATGATCTTTGGATAGAAACACAAAGGTAGCAAAAGTTACCAAGGATACCTGAAAAATAATAAATAAATGGGAAACATGATCCTGCTTATGTTGAGATTGAAGTTCCTTGAATATAGATGAATGACTATTTTTTTTATTTCAAAGTTCAAGAATTCATAACATTTAGCTATCAAATTGAATACTAAAAGCAATGAAAAATGAAAGAATCAGCAGTAATTCACCTTTCATCTGAATAGACTGATACCTTTATTACTAAAATATATGTTCTTTTCTGACTTGACCCAATTAGGCAGTGGTACATCTTAGAAAGTCTATCCACATAATTTTTGCAAAGAATTCCTCTAGTGGGTACTAGGGGCTGTCTTAAACTTGCAGTAAGGTGAAAATTTTATTTGCTCCATGTTGAAGGCCTTATTGTAACTTTGAGATGATGAACAGCAATTAAAGCACTGTTCCTTTGCTTTATTGTGTGTGTTTAAACTGTAATATTTATATATATATTGTATAATATTTTCACTTTTCTCTTATAAAACATTTAGCAAACCAGAATAAAAATAAGTAGACTGATCTTCAATCTGAATAAGATTTCAATATCACTTGATTTATAACTTACCAGATAAGGAGCTACACCCCAGGAGAACCAGAAAATCATACTAAGCATTGAAGACTTCTTTAGTATGGTCAGTTCTATGTTTCTGATAGCAGCAATCTTGTCTTTAAATGACATCTCCCAGGCATATAATTTTAGGATCTAAGAGTAAATAAACAGTTAACATCGAGTGGTAATAAAATATCGGTGAGACGGCTCAAACAAATATGGTGAATAACAAACATCTATAGTTTTGATATTGGGTTTTGTGTACAATTGTTTGTCTTTTCTTCTTTTAATTTTTCACCATAGTGTTGTCAGTTTATTTTCAACTTATGAGTTTATATGTGCATTAGGTATCTTTTGCCTCTTTTGATTTGATGTTAAGTGAAAAATTATATTACAAAAATAGCGAACTCCAAGGAAAATTCAAAACTGAAAGTCCCTTATCAATTGGCAAAATCAAAAGCTTAAACACATCAAACAAATGGATTACAAATGGAAAACACCCTTTTCAAAAATTATAGATGAAAATATGTTATAAAAAGATAAAGATCAATCAAATGGGGTTTAATGTTTAACTCTACTCTGTGGACTTTTGTCATCTTAAATCTCAGATCGGCACTAAATTAATTTTAGGAAGAAACCACTATCTGAAACCTTAAAATTCATGAAAAAAACCTTTCTTGAGCCACTTTTAATATTCAAAGAAGAGGTTAATTTCCATAATAGAACCTCACCAAGCTGGTCTTTAAATAACTGCCTAATCACACTGCAGAAAATATTTCATGTTATTTGCATCACTCTCTTAAACCAAGAAGTAAAAAAAAAAATCCTTTTAACTCAGATGAACGCAAAAAAAAACATACATGTCAAATTTTATGGGAGACTTAATTAATTGTCATTTCTTGTTTTATAAATTTATCATTCTGCTATGCTCTGTACATAAATTACCTTTATACCATTGAGTACTTCTGATAATAATTTAACGCGATTATCTTTCTGTTTCATCTGCTCTCCCTGAAGACCATGAATTTTACCCATGACAACTCCATTTACTGGAAGAAGTAAAATAAGAATTCCAAATCCAGCAAAAGCTGATGCTCCCACGGTCTGATAGAGAAAGTATAAACATAAACCAATCTGTAACGGTGATGACCATAGGGCCCACAGGTAATTAATATTATCTTGGACGTGTTGTGTGTCAATGGACATCAAGTTGACAATTTCACCAACAGTTGACTCTTTTCTTGCTCCACTGGTTAATGTTAGTGCCTATAAATATATCAAGTGAACAATTTAAAATGAGTATTAAACAACACAGCCTCCAGTTTTAATTTTCTAAAATCGAAAAGCAGTTTACCACTTCATTTTTAACTGTATTTTTACTCCTAAAGAGCTGATGTGTATTCAACAAGGGGAGACAATCAAATTTCCAAGTTTGAGAAGATGGTTTTTTTCTGTAGATGTTTAGATACTAATTTAGAAACATTTCATTTTTTTTAAAGTGTGAAAGGTCTTTTGGATAATGCACTCTGTATCAACAAGCTAGTACATTACCCATAGTTCATTTCAGATATTTGCAAATGTTTAAACAGAAAAAAAAAATGCTATAACCATTATTCATTTATAAATCATAGTTTTTCCACTTACCTTTCTGTAAACTGCTGCCATCAAAGCAGCCTTGACCCTGATTCCTAAGGTCATCCCCCAGTAGAACTGTTGATGGCATGCTATAGATTGGATGAGGATAGTCACAAAGAAACCTGCTGCTAACATATATCCTTTCCAGGGTTGTGAGAATTCAGTTGAATCTGATTCTTTTGAACCTTTGCTAAAGGCAATTAAAAATCTAGAAAAAAAACACAAAAAGCAAGTAGTTATAACATTTACCATCCTTTCTCTGCTGTAATGTTTTCTATTGATACAATATTTTAACTTAATTGTATAAAAGTTCCTGATTATAAACAAAATATATAATTTTAAATGCAAACATTGTTTCCTGTCGTTTTCCAGTATAATGAATAGTCACAAAAATTCTGAGTAAAAAAGATTAAACAATGTAAATTTGTTAAAACAAGAAAATGCGTCCTTTGGATGCAACGCATGACTAAGTCACAACCTCAATTGAGCATATTTTCTAGAAAGTTCACATCGCGAAAAATCAAAGTGATGGATATCACTTATGGAAAGATTGGAAGAGTAGTTTAAATAATTTCATATCAAGGTATGGTCATTTGCAATGGTGGGGACAAAAAAAGAACATTTATAAAGTACTAATGCTGAAAAACTTTAACCTAAGAATGCATGGATTTCAATTACTAAATTGTCAGGGCCAGTGAACCACAAAATCTGGGTTAAAACTCTTACATGAAAAATATTTTTCAGGGTTCATATCATAATGAACATGTATACTAAGTTCAAAGCTCACAATTAAATGGTTAATCAAACTGCCATAAACCATAAATGTTAACCTTAAAAGTACAGAACAGCGGAAAGCATGGACAGAAAAAGAACAAACAGAACTGCCAAAAAACAGTATGCTTGTTATTTTCATAGATTAATATGCTTACTCTTATTTTTGACAAATACTGTGGATTCATTAATATTTGTTGGATACCAATTTTCTTGGATTTCGTTGGTACAGGAGAACCACGAATTCAAATGTTCAACGAAATACAAATTTTGTAAAGGAATAAGTGTAGACTTTGTCAAAACCACGAAATTAAATATCCACGAATATGTAAGTTTTCCTCAACCCACGAAAATTGGTACCCACGAAAATAAATGAATCCACAGTATCTATGAGTGAGAATTAAAATACACTTACCTCAGAAGTATAGGTGAAATGAAAATAGTTATATCGTAGATCAACTTGAAAACATGTGCATGCAGTAGTTCTAGACCAAAGGTTTTGGCAAGTGCCCTGAACAAGGATCTTTTCACCTCTTTAGTACTTGGATCTTTTATCACTGGCTTAGGAGCAAGTAGTGGTGTAGACTCTGACATATCATCTTGCAGATTGTACCTACGGGAAGATCCTGACTGGCCAAGCCTGCAAAAATCATTTACCAATACTTCAAATTTGGTCCAGAATATATTAACAATGATTTTTTTTATATACCTTAAGTGCAGTATTTTTTAATTTGAATTTGTATTTATGGGCCTTAGCCTCATTTCTGAAGTATATTTAATTGCTGAAAAAGGCCATACATGATCAAATCAAGTTCTATAGAAGATGCCTTTGTTCTTAAAGTTAAATGCAGGTAAATATCTCGTATATTTTCGAAGAACTGTCAACTTAAACATGCAAAATGTCTCTGATAATTTACCTGGAGGCACTGATGCGTTCTTTGTCCCAATTCTTTAAAAATCGGCTGTAAGCCACCTTACACATATCTCTCTCGTTTAACTTAAACATTTCATCTTCATTTAAAGGTTTTTTGTAGCCCTGTATCATTAAACTGTAAGAGAAACAACAAAAATCATTTTATCATAACTAGTTTTCTTAAACAAAAATTGTTAAAAACATTTATTTTTAAATATTTATTCTAGTTTTTCTAAACAATAAAATGTTTATTTAAACCAAAATATTTATGAGAATAATAACATTAGATGTATGTTTCATTATAATACGTTATTCTGATTGGCTAACTGCTCATCACATGTTACTCCTTAAGCAATTGCATAACTCAATAAAACTAATCATTCATAATAACAGGAGTCCCAAAATAAAATGCACAGGTGAATTAAATTAAAAAATTGATAAAAATCGTCTTTTCATGATCCTTGCTTAAAACATGTAATTATAAGTATTGAGTGCTTCTTTTTTGTAACTTCATAGGGTTGTAAAAGCATTGACCATGCACACATTTTTGAATGACGCTTTTACACCCCAATGAAGTTACAAAAAGAAGCATTCAATTCTGAAATAAAGTGTTGAAACATTTTTCAAATAACTTGTTTTTTCTTGTGTCAAATATGCAATTACTGCTAATTTTAACAAACTATATATATATATGGCGTTCATTATCACTGAACTAATATATATTTGTTTAGGGGCCAGCTGAAGGACGCCTCCGGGTGCGGGAATTTCTCGCTACATTGAAGACCTGTTGGTGACCTTCTGCTGCTGTTTTTTATTTGGTCGGGTTGTTGTCTCTTTGACACATTCCCCATTTCAATTCTCAATTTTATATACATATCTATAAAATAAAATATTGTCTTGTATTGTATTGTCTTGTCTACTGACCTTGTTATCCAGTTAAAAGTAATTCTAGATAAAAATGAAGCCTTTTGTTCTGGACACACATCCTGTCGTTTAAATAGAAACAGAATAAATCAATATTTTCATATTTGATTGATTGATTTATTGATTTTTCATCAAAGTGATCTTTGCAAAACATTTGTTTTTATAATTTTAAAGAGTGTTTTCCCTGTAAAGTTTTCAATATTCATGATATTTTGACATTATTCCACATTACATTTGCCTTATAATAATTTATTAAAAATATTTATATTTTTTTTTTAATGAAACTAAAATCTTGCAGAAGATAGTTTTAATACTATTTTTTCATTAGAAATATAATTGGTTTGTTGGAAAAATGGTAAATATTTAATAAATTAACTGTTTGTACCAATATACATGTACAACAATTATATTATTTGCAAAACACAAGCTGCCAACTGAATTTTGATGAAAATAAAACTTTGCCTCAACATATTCTGTAGACTAAATGGTCACCTCATTAATCAGACATCTACATATATCAAAAAAGGTTAACTAATTTTTTTTAAATAATAAATTTAAAAACATACCCTGTTATGGTGTAACTTTTCTGCTATACTATGTAAAATCAATTCTATTACCCAAAGCCAAAATCCAAAATATACATAGATCTTTAAAAATATTGTATCTTCTTTTTTATCCTGGAAAAATAACATTTAGTACATGTATACATCTGATCTGGACTTAATAATTTACTGGAAAACTTGTAAACATGTATCTTAATCATAAACAGATATGCCATTTTCAACTGATTTTTACAGTTTTTTCTAATGTTGAGCTGTATTAACTGTCCCTAGTTAGAGGAGCATTGAGGGCTACAAACACCTTTAACCCTGTCACATTCTGTAAGTTCTGGTCTTATGGATGTTTGCTTGTCATATTTTGGAATTTTTGTCAGATTTTCTAAATCCTCTGGTTTTATCCATTTAAATGCCTTAAAAAAAATTTGCCCATGAACCCCCATTTTTCTTTTTATAAATATTTTACATGTTTAATTATAAGCCATTTGTCAAAGTCTTATAAAATCTTATTTATTTTTTAATAGTTTTTGAGAACTTTAACTGGTCAATGATAAAGCTTTGAAAAATCAAGAGAGAACATTTTCCTGTCAAAATTCCAATGGCTTATATCTCAAATCGAGCACTTTGACCCCTATATTTTTTTAGCTTTTTTGATTCCTCATTTAATCCCCTATCAATATATACTAGTTTTATGGAAAGTTATTTATTTTGAAACTGAACAGCAAACATCCATAAGTCTGGAGTCTGTAAATCAATCCTTTGTTAATGTCTTTCATATATGTTTTCTGGATTTTGTAGTGTTATCAATTGGATCATTAGTTTCTTCTTAGAATTGTTTCACTTTTTTCATGTCGGGTCTTTTAGAGCTAACTATACTATATGGGTTTTTTTCTTCATTGTTGAAGACCTTAGGTTGACCTACAATATGTATTAATGCTAATATCCATGTCATTTGGACTCAGGGTGGAGAGTTGTCTCAAGCCTACCAGGGGTTTTAGACTCTCAAATTACTCAATGCAATAGAATTTTAATGAACTTTATTTGAATGTTGTTTGGTTAATTTTATCATTGTCATCTCCCTCTTTTCAATTAACTAATTTTTTTCATTAGATCAAAGTTAAAGTCAGACATGTTTTCAAATATGCAAGTCCAGTAACTCTGTAGCAACATAAGTCTTAATATGAAAGGTATCAACTTTAAAACAAAAAAAATTATAAGCTGGATATGTCTCCTAAATCTGGAGCAAAAAAACTACATATTTTCGCTATTATTTTCATTTCTAGTGCAGCTGTGTATAGGAAAGAAATTGCCTATTAATTATTAAATTACAAAAACTATTGAGTTAACTCCTTCTAACTAAAATGTTGTTTTGGCTGAATAATTCAATATCTGAGATTCTTATAAATGTTGATATTTAAGGAATATTTACACAAAAATGAAAAATATATCTCCAACCAAATAGACCCAAAAATACATCTCAGATACTTTCTTTTTTCCCATTACTTCTTATGCAACTTTATTCTATATAGATATAAGAAGATGTGGTATGAGTGCCAATAGGACGACTCTCTATCCAAGTCACAATTTATAAAAGGAAATCATTATAGGTCAAAGTACTGTCTTCCACACTGAGCCTTGGCTCACACAGAACAACAAGCTATAAAGGGCCCAAAAATTACTGGTGTACAACCATTCAAACGGGAAAACCAATGTACATTTAATAATTTATTGAGGCACCCACAGGAACCTTCCTAGAATGCTGCCATCAACCACAAGAAAAGAAAAAGATAACAACGGACCATCTTAACCCAAAACGAGCCTTAAGGAGGAAAAGAACAGTGATAGGCAATTATTGATTTCTCTCTAACAGAATTCATTTTAAATTAAATGCACCCGATTTCGTATTCTTCAAATTCAATCTGATGCTCCCGAAAATATGTTAATCAAACATACAACCCTTGAGATACAACCACTTTTACAAATTACTGGCCATTCCCAATAGTTTGATGAACGAACACATAGTTGAAATTCAACATAGACTAGTGATATTTATGCTTTGTCCTTTACTCTTGGCGACCGAAACATTTTACAGCATTCCTGACGTGATTAGAAGCAGTACCTCTGCCCAAGGGTAGTCAGTTGAAATGGTACGGAATTGCTGATAAAATGTCGTCTATTTTCGGGAAGAAAGTTAGAGGAACATTCAGACCACACAACCTATACAGTCTATACACAGCCTGACAACTTATTGTATTATTATTTCCACGATGCAAGAGGACAAACACATGTCGGCAGAATAATTTTAACAAACATTTTCACAACAAAAACATTTTATTTTATTTTAATTTCTTTTTATAGTTTATTTACATATACTTACAATGAACTTTCACTTTCAGTATGTTGCTATTAATAACTTTACTTACTATTGTAACATTGTGACGTTTTAATTTTAACAACCCGATTTTGTACTTCAACATGATTTTATGTATTGTTTATATCCTGATGACTGTGCCCTAGGCACCGAAACATGTCGATCATTAAATTTCTGCAGCAGTCCCTAAAGTGTTGTTGTTATAAGACTCTCTACATTTTATGTTTTTTATCATAACCACCCTGCATGCCCTCGGGTATCCACTTTATGGACTCTACCATACTACAGACTCACCAGGTGTTGGTTCACTTTCGTTTGTATTGATTTAATAATATTTAAGAGAAATGACAAAAGTGATATTCAAATTTTTCAAATTAATTCTGAATAGAACCAAAACTCCTGCCTATATAATATTGTCCTGAATGTGTTGGTCCCAGGTTCATTATTCTCTGAAGTAAATCAAATAAATAAAGATTTCTGGACTGAAAGACAATAAAATATTGCAATACCTTTTTTAGAAGCTTTGTGTAGAATGGAATGATTTTGGTTAATATAGCAACTGTCCAATAAATAAACAGCACACCAGACGTCACAAAACCTTTGCGTCTTTCCAATGCAATATAGAATATCACCAGTAGCTAAAAAATATAACAAAAACTCTTTTAATTATTAGTTATTTATGTGTGTTTACAGTCATCCCATAATATATAAGGGGGCCTAGCTGGCACATTGGCCTAAGTTGCAGAACAAATGTATCCCTAGCATGTCAAAACTGATTTTGTGAGATTGTATTTATGATAGTCAGTAGTTTTTTCTAGCACCATGGCATCCCTAAATAATAAAAAATTGACCACCACAAAATAGCCTACTTGTGCTGAAATTTGCATTTAACATCATTCAATCAATCAAACATTAAAAATGTAGTCAGTTTTAAAATTTTTAACCTGACATAAAAGTATATTAATAAACTTACAATTGTGGTTGCTTCAATCACAGGACCAACTAAGGATGCTTTCCAATATGATGATTCTTTTTTCAGATCAATAGCAGCATAAACAACATTGATTGTTGTCAGTACCAACATAATGAGTGCAAATATCTAAATGGATATAAAAAAATTATTGTAAAAACTTTGGTTTCGTTTATTTTTTAAGGTACTAAAATTTGTAGATTGTGGAAACTAGCAGATCACAATATATTTCATAAGCCACTACCCATAGCAACATGTGATAAAATTAGTTTTTACAGTAGTTAAAACAATTCACACCGGTTCATTGGTTGAAGTTTAATGATTCTTATTTCTACATCATTTCAGTCATTTTGTTGTAGTTATTAGTAAACTATTCTAATTTATGACTTTATTTTTTTACAATTGTCCTTCTTATAACATAGTGCATACTTAAATCACAAGGTATTCAGTATGATTACTAAAAACATACTACCCTTAAATGAAAGTGTTAGGGTGATGGTTCCTTGAAAAAAAAATTATCACCTGCACCTTTGTGTGATAAATTTTCCCTCATGTGTTGATCTACCTTAACGCCTTCGTTCAAGGGCAGAATATTTATTGTTATAAATTTCATTACAATTCATTATAAATCTTATAATGTTTATATGGCTAACAATATAAGATTAAATATATTTTACATTTTCAAAGGAAATTTATCCATAAATATTCATTTTCAAACTCTAATCAGATATCAATAATATAAATTTAAAACAAAGATTCCTTTGAAATCCATTTACATTTAAAAAGTAGTATTTTGCTTTGTTTTTTTGGGGGGATTACTCTTATTATGCACTAAATTATAAATTATTTTGTAAATTCTCATTGACAATGTAAATACAATTGCTTCTTCTCAATGACAATACAAAAATAAATGTAAAGTCACAAAAATAAGTACCAATGGTATTTACATCATCATTGAAATGCAACAATGTAATTTGTAATGTAAGATAAATTAAGAGTATTCCCAAAACAACAAAGCAAAAAACAACTTGTATTTGTATCTTCTCAATAACAATATGCATGACATTTTTTTCTTCACAATGACAATGCATATTACATTGTTTCTTTGCAATGACTATACAAATTACATTGTTTCTTCTTTATGAAAAAACAAATTACATTGTTTCTTCTCAATGCCAATGCGAATTACATTGTGAATTCTCATTAATAACAATGCAAATTACATTATGATTTCTCTATGACAATGCAAATTACATTGTGATTTCTCAATGACAATGCAAATAACATTGTAATTTCTCAATGACAATTCAAATTACATTGTGATTTCTCAATGACAATGCAAATAACATTGTAATTTCTCAATGAAAAGGCAAATTACATTGTGATTTCCCAATGACAATGCAAATTGTATTATTTCTTCTTATTGACAAAACACATTACAATGTTGTTACATTATTCAAGATTCAATCAGAAAGAAAAAAAAAGTTACTGTTTAAGATCCTGATGTTTTTATCATTAACACTTTTGTGTATATTTTCCAAACTGACATTTGTGGACAACAATGTAGTACAAATTGTGTACATAATATATTAAAATCAAAATAAAGTAACTATACAAACCATCTTAAGGTAGGTGATACTGGACCATTTCCCTCTGACAGACTTTGTAACCAGTAGATATCTGAGATAAAATGGAGTAGCTAGCCACAACCATCCACTTGGTACCCAGATCAACACAGTATCCTGGAAGCATTGTGTAAACTCGGGAAATTTTCCCCTCCAGGTCAAGTTCAGATCCTACAACACACAAGAGAACTCTAGAAGTCTTTTTTGTCTCTATCTTATTAAAGATGTTAGGTCTCATTTTATCTACAATTCATGATTTATTTATATGCTATTTATGTATTCAATTACATTATCAAATCTTTTATAAAGTACAATGTACTATTCTTTATTTTTCACAAGGACCAAAAACTAGAGGCTCTAAAGAACCTGTGTCGCTCACCTTGGTTTATGAGAATATTAAACAAAGTAAGCAGATGGATTCATGACAAAATTGTGTTTTGGTGGTGGTGATGTGTTTGTACATCTTACTTTACTGAACATTCTTGCTGCTTACAATTATATCTATCTATAATGAACTTGGTCCAGTAGTGTCAGTGGAAAATTTTAGTAAAAATTTACATATTTTATGAAAATTGTTAAAAATTAACTATAAAGGACAATAACTCCTTAGAGGGTCAATTGACCATTTCCTTGAAATTATCAATTTAGAGGCAGCAACCCAACAACGGGTTGTCTTATTCATCTGAAAATTTAAGGGCAGATAGATCTTGACCTGATGAACATTTTAACCTCGATAGATTTGCTCTAAATGCTTTGGATTTTGAGTTATTCGCCGAAAACTGCATTTTACTCCTATGTTCTATTTTTAGCCATGGCAGCCATCTTGGTAGGTTGACCTAGTTACCCGACACATTTTTTAAACTAAATACCCCAATGATGATTGTGGACAAGTTTGGATTAATTTGGCCCAGTAGTTTCAGAGGAGAAGATTTTTGTAAAAGATTACTAAGATTTACGAAAAATGGTAAAAAATTGACTATAAAGGGCAATAACTCCTAAAAGGGTCAACTGACCTCAACAGACCATTTCGGTCAGTTAACTTATTTGTAAATCTTACTTTGCTGAACATTATTGCTGTTTACAGTTTATCTCTATCTATAATAATATTCAAGATAATAAACCAAAACAGTAAAATTTCCTTAAAATTACCAATTCAGGGGCAGCAACCCAACAACAGGTTGTCTGATTCATCTGAAAATTTTAGGGCAGATAGATCTTGACCTAATAAACAATATGACCCCCATGTCAGATTTGCTCTAAATGCTTTGGTTTATGAGTTATTCGACAAAAACTGCATTTTACCCCTATGTTCTATTTTTAGCCATGGCGGCCATCTTGGTTGGTTAACCGGGTCACCTGACACATTTTTTTCAACTAGATACCCCAATGATGATTGTGGCCAAGTTTGGTTAACTTTGGCCCAGTAGTTTCAGAGGAGAAGATTTTTGTAAAAGTTAACACCGGACGACAAGCATCCCAGGACCCCCCCCCCCTTTTGGGAAAAAATTTGGTTGATTATATAGGGAATCACTAAAGCGTGACTGGAGCGGACCCCCTCCTAGATCAGTCAGTGGGCCCCCACTTATGAAAAATTCTGGATCCGCCACTGCTTAAAATGATTTATGGGACAGGCAAAGAATTTGACCATAAAGGGTCAGGTTTACAAATTACCTCCCTTTGAAACATTGAATTTTTTTATTTTGTAGTGAAATCTATGACTGAAATTTGCACATTCTGACCTATAAGTTTCCAATAATTGTTTACTTTTTCTATGAAAAAATATATATCAAACTCAAGGCAAAAGCATTGAACTGTTGAAAAGGTGAAATGTTTTTATAGAAATATTTGGCTAAAATATCTAGATTATAGTGCTTGTATAATTTCAGATTTCATTACCAACAATATGGCAGTTCAATATCAAAATTAATTTAACATCTTCAAAAGGAGCTAAGTTTATGTAACCCGATTGCACATATAAAATCTTATATAAGTTATGTGTCTTGTCTTAGTTATCTTATAAAGTCTAGCTTGTACAACCGATTTAAATATGCAAGTCTTACCCAGATCGACGAATTATTGCAAAAGTTGTTCATTTTAACAGAGACACTACACTCGGACCCTCTGAATTATTGTTCACCACCGTTACATCCTGGATTGAACTCTTTTCTTCGAAGTCCTATTTTATGACCTTTGAGTTGTGTATAACAAGCTGTACTGTATTCAAAAATATTTATTCAATGTTTTTAAAAGTTGTCTTAATAGTATTAGATATCTTATATATAAGTTATACATGTCATTTCCTTCATAAGATGTATATATATCAAAGAAAAGAAGATTGCTTACAAACTTCAGATAGTTCAGAAATAATAAAGGATCCACACAAAAGTTAAACATAGAAAAATTATAAACTGTTTTTTGGAGGCGCTACTTAAAGGGGGCAATTATTGTTTCATTTTTTGTTAGTTTATTTTTTTATTTAACAGACAGTGGCTCCAACAAAAATAAGAAATAAGTTTTATTTATACCGGTTAGGGTCAAAAGATGTATTGGCTTTTAATATTAGATCATATTATATGCAAGAGTTATATAATATTATGCATGCTATATGCAAGAATTATTATAATATTACATGCAAGGAGGTATAACCACAACTTTAAATATGCAGTGAAGCAGCGAAAGGTTAAAAACCATTAATATTTCTCTTTTTTTAATATATATATGATAATTTTGATTATTATAAAATATTTTAATGTTGGGTATTTCTTTTCGCTTAAGTACACTCTTAAACAAACATGATGGAAAAATATTATCATGAGTCGACTTTTCAACCGACCCTTATTGTCAATTTCTAGATGTAAGTCAAGGTATTAGGAAGACTTAACTATATCTGGTGTATCCTTTATCTATAGTTCGATAGGATAGATGCATTGAACATAGTCACCAATTGTTTTAATTATTTAGTGAGAGAAAAGCATCTATAAGCGGAGAGTGAAATAAAGGATGTTGCTTACTTCTTTTCTTTCTCCCTAAGTAGTTCCTGTATGAAGTTTGCCTCATAGAAATAAAAGAACAAGTCGACAAGAAGAGGGGATCAATTGGTTCCCATGGGAATGCCGATAGTTTGTCGTAAAACACGTCCTCCAAACGTAACACATATGTTGTGCTGGCAATCAAGCATCTTGATTGTGTCAGTTTCAGAGAAGTTTTTGTTTGAATCAGAGTGATTATTTACAAAGGTGGATTTATCCCTCCCTTAGACAAGATACTTGTATCCACGTTGGTCATTATTTTATGAAACAAAGCAATAACAACTCTTTTAATTTGTCTTTGAGCCTGGAATGGGGAATACTTGTGACAAGTGCAGAAAAGTCAAATGTTTTAATACCATTGCAATATAAAAGAGTCTTAGATGATCTTAGATGACTTAGATTGTATGTACTTTTAAAGATCTTTGGAAATATTTTAGTATCCACATCTGATTTAAGCAACCTCTAGAATAAGCAGAATCACAATAACTGTGATGCCAGTCTGTAATTGCTGATGTTGATATCAATGATTTAGGAAGAAGTTTCGTGGAGCACTTGGAAAACCCAGCATTATACGTTGTTTGTCAGAACACTTGTATAGTTTAGATATCCAATACAGTGATGGAATATCCAGTTTTGATCTTTGATTGAAATTCCAAAGAAACATAGAACAGACCTATACCTGTTCGTCTAAGAATGCAAATTGTATAATTGAAATTTGCTTACGAATTGAATGTCAATGACAATTATATAATGGCAACAGTAGTGTGCAGCTGTTCAATATGTCAAAGATGAAAATAATTGCCCTTACTGAAGTTATATTATGCCAGATAGTTTCTTGTAGGAAAATGTCTGTTCAAAGTTGTGAAAAGGAGTAGGTTCAGTAAGACCCCTTTTTGGCCTCAAAATATAGCAGTTTTACCAAATTGTGAAAATGTAATCTTTAAGCTATTTACTGGAAAGAAGAATGCTTCTGCTACACAAATATGGGTTGTTTTTGACAGTACAATGTACATATATATCAGATACTAGCACCATTTAGTCATGCTAAATACTGAAATCTTCACAATTTTAGAATTATAGTTAAATATAGAAGGATAAGGATGAACACGGATGCGGCCACTTTCATTTTTGACATAAACCATTTGAAAAGTGACTTTTTTTTAGCATATTTGATATATTTTTCATATTTAAGCTTGAATCGGAGCGTTTTTAATGACTTAATTAGTTTAAATCTTTCACATAAACTAATTGAATTAACGGAAATAGACACTCAAGGGTTTTAAAAGTGTCCAAAATCTTTCGTTAGATGAACCTGAAATTTGAACCTAAAATCGGCCCTTACCGGACCTACTCCTTTTCATTTTTTCTAATTTAAAAACTTTGATTAATTTCCCCGTATATTAGATTTCTACTTATTCAATGGTATTAATTGCGTCGATATGTCTACAACTTGCCTAGATACAAATATATACATTTACGACCTATCTCTAGTTCATGTCGTGGGCAACTTGTTTTTGTACTGACATGAAGCCGAACAAAACCCCTCCTTAAGGACAAAAGAAGAAAGGCATCTTAATTTTTCTTTAAATTATTATGATCATGTTATGTCATATGCACTCAATAAATCACATTTCGATGAGTACATGTATGTCATATATGTTACACGATATTGACACAGTTGGACGATTTCAAACTAGAATTTATAACAAACGTGTGGTGTTCAACTTCCATTTTTCATCAGCAAAATACCCTCTACTCCATTGTATGACTTTTACATAGCACAGTTAATACGCGTACTTGTGCACGTTCACACAATTAAGACTTCATCAAAAAGGCTCCAACAGAGGACACAATTAAGACTTCATCAAAAAGGCTCCAACAGAGGTGTGAGGACGAACGATTGAAATCGACACTGCATAAATTTTACGGGCATCGCTGCAATATGGTTGACCGAAACGATTTGTCTGCGTCTCAACAAACTTTAGCAACTGTTTTCGAGGTCTTCAAATTTGAGATGTATAGTTCAGTAGTCTAATCTGTAATTTTACAAAGTGTGTCCTATATCCAACTGTGACATTTTAACGCAGTTTGAATTCGAAAAGCGGGTGATGCATGGATGTCTAGCATAAGACGGTTATCCTGTCGAAGCATTGGGTCTCAATTCTATCTGAATCATGATTTCCCCTCAGTTTCTGTTTCTTAACACCTTGATTTGTCTCTTTATAATCGATTTACTAGATTTGAACATCGGTAAACCATTGTTGCCTTATTGATTTGATAACTTAAATCATAGCCTACACAATTCAGCAATATATTATACATATATATAAGACGATATGGTATGAGTGGGAATGAGTCAACTCTCCATCCAAGTCACAATTTGTAAAAGTAAACCATAATAGGTTAAAGTACGGTCTTCAAAACGGAGCATCGGCTCACAACGAACAGCACGCTTATGTTCAAAATTTACTTTTGTAAAATTATTCAAACGGTAAAACCAACGGTTTAATCAATATAAAAAAAAGAGAAACGAGAAAGACTCTTCTGAAAAATCTTTGAAAAAGTAAGTTGTAAACAATTATGTAAACAATTCGCATATACGAATAAGACTGTTAATGTTCAAGTATAGCAAGTAATTAATATATTAACTTTATATCAACTATATTTACTGCAGTAGACGCGCGTTTCGACAATACCTGCATCCTAAGTGATGCTCGAGGCAAAAATAATTGATAATCAAAAACCTTATAGAAATGTTGATGATTTTGCGTTCAAGCCAAAAAAGCGGAAAACAAAATTGACAAACATAAAATATGAATCCTTTAATATGCAAGAAACAAAAGAAGATTACGATTTTGAGGCATAGAGTTTGAAACAACAAAAAGTAGTCTATTTCAAACTACACAGAAAAAACTATAGACTGGAAATCCCAAACCCTACTAAAAATAAGAATTAAGCATTACTAAACCATGGCAGTTAGTATAATTAAAAAGAGGCTGTAGATATCAAGCAGTATACAACCTCAGTAGTCGAAAAAAAAAAACTGCTCACGCTTCACGATAAACGAAAAACGAAAAAGGACAATACAAAAACAAATTTACAAAACACAACACATATAACTAAAGGAATAGCAAAACAAACAAAGGTGATCTTCGGAGCTCCAGAAGGGTAAGCAGATCTACTGTTCCACATGTGTTTACCCGTGGTGATGCTCTTGTAAGTACAAACTCGTTGTTTTGCTTAATCCATAATGTCACATTCGATAACAAGAGAACGGGATTGTCGTTAGGCAATTTGGAATATGTCCGTCGTTAGGCAATTTGGAATATGTCCGTCGTTAGGCAATTTGGAATATGTCCGTCGTTAGGCAATTTGAAATATGTCCGTCGTTATCCGTGAAACATGAAACAGATATTCTCTAAAGCTCCACTAACTCGTGTTGGTGTCTGGTAACTTTCGAAGCTATTGATTTGAAACCTTGCTTGTTACAAGTTACACTCTATCAATGAAATGAAATCATAGTTAGAAATGCCATCTCTAGAATATAAAATCGACTGAGAAATATACTCTATATGCAGACACTGCTATAAAGCTGCATCAAAGAAATTGAAAGTTCAATGATAAGGCTTATGTTGAGTTTTTATTCCACAAGGTGTCACCAGCCCAAATATTAGCACTTCTGTGTTGACATTAATTATCATTGATATGGTAATCATAATAAATTAACTGTTTACAAAACTTTGAATGTTGAATTTTGAAATACTCATATAGCTTTTCTACCTCAGGAATAGTTTATCTTTAGTTAGCTGTATTTGGCAATAGTTTTAGGAATTTTCGACCTCAATATTCTTCAATTTCGTATTTCATTATGCTGTTTTATTCGATCATCACTTATGAGTATTTTGTAGACAAAACACGCATCTGGTGCACATAAAAAAATGATAATCCTGGCATCTATGATGAGTTTATTATTTAGTGATTAAGCTTATAACACAATGTTAGTTTAAACATATTTATTTAGAGTGGATTGGGAAACAAGTTTTGCAACTTATATTAATTCCTTTCCACTTTGCGGGTGCGAGTGCTGCATTGTAGCGGCATTAGCCTACTATTTTTCGAAATCTACAAGGGTGTCTTTAACGTACAAGAGATATGCACATTGTTGACTGCGGTACCCCTATTTTTGTTTTACTTTTTACCTATTACTTTAGTATGTCTGTGTTTTTTTCTCTCAATATAATGAAATTTTATGCGACTGTCATACAAGGGAGAGGTTTAACTATCTATTAACCAGGTTTAATCCACTGTTTTCTTCATAAGAAATATGCAATCGTTTGATACGTTTGAGCTTTTGATTTTTCCTTTGCATGGGGACTTTCCGTTTCGAATTTTCTTCGGAGTTCGATATATTTTGTTATTTTACCTTTTAAGAAACTGAAATCGTCTCTTTTGTCGTAAGTAAGAGATGAGACAGACTTAACTGTATATCGTTATCCTTTATTTCAAGTTCGATAGGATACTAGTATATTCACCAAACTTTGAATTATTTTATGAGAAGCATGAGGGATCATCTATTTAGCGAAACGTGAGGTTGAAGAATGATACTAAGATATTAAAGACGATACAACATATTTGTTTTCATGCTGATTTCTCAATAAAACGAATTTGTGGTGATAAATTCCTGCAATAAATTTATCAGGAATGCTATACAAAAATCAAACTTCACCTTAAAGATTGGGAACATAAAACAAAAAGGGATACCAAATTAATCTGAAATAGCGTATATCTATCTTAAAGACAATATTGAAATTGCACTTATAAGAACGAAAAGTTAATAAGCTTTAACGTCGCTCAGACAGCAAACGTGTGAGGATTCAGCTGTTCATCTGATGACATTTAATTTCAACACTTGATAATTGTAGACTTCATATGAACTGTAAGGAAAAAAAATATATCTGACACAGATTTCTATCAGGTAAATATTAAGACATAATGTCAAACAGTCGCCCACACAACACGGTTTTATTATTTTTATGAAATGTCAACTATGATATACATAACGACATCTGATCCCAACGATCACGTAGTTATAAAATAAGTTTCAACATATTTTTAAATTGTTTTATCTTACTTGAAACATGACTTTGTACCCTTTAATCAAAAAAAATATACATTAAAATTTAAAGCAATATATAAGCAAGATTCGACACATTGATTTCAAAACATGATATTATTTAAAACTTTTCTTTCTTACCTGCATACTATAAGAAACACATTTTGTTCTATTTACCCAATTCTGTCTTTTACTCAGAGTAAGATGGAATTTGATGGTAAGATTTAACTTTTGATCATGAATATATCATTATTACGAAAAAAAAAGTAAAATCACAACTAGTATCTCAATTGTTTGTAAAACAATTGAAAGGTCTTTCCTGTAAAAGTGATGTTTTCGTAATGTTCTTTGTACGACCTTTCGTTCGATATACGACAAGCATACCTTCTGTAACTTTTCGCTTTTTACACTTAATGACCTCATCCGCCTACATTTTTTAGATCGGAAGTATGATATATGTAACACAGGGTAGATGAGCTTTCATTTGATATGCGACAACGCCATGTTTTAAAAAGTTTGATTGTTGCACTTAATAACCTCATCCAACCAATTTTTGGAGGTTGGGAATTTGATATTTCAAATGTATACATCATGACCTTTCATTTGATATACAACAACCCTATCGTAAAAGAAAATTTATTTTTTGCACTCAATGACCCCATCCAACCAATTTTTGGGGGACGTCAATTTGAAATTTGAAATGTACGCTTTATGTTCTTTCATTTGATATGCGACAACCTTACCATTTGAGAAATTTGAATGTTTGCACTAAATGACCCCACCCTTCCCCCTGGGATGAAAAGGGGGGTTAAAATTTTCATTTTTTAAGTAGAGTTTATTAAGACCTTCAATTTGATATATCAGATGACCCCATTTGACAAAGTGCAAATAATGATGCAATATCAACTATATAAATAGAAGTTATGAAACTTACAAAGTCAATGCAAAACATGAAAATTTCAAATTGATTTTTTGGTGTTTTTTTCCATGGAATGTTTTTGGTATTTGGTCAAACACATAACTATGTCCACCTCTTCAATTTCTAAAACATTTTTCGTGGTAAGCTCTTGATGATTCAGAAATACATGCCTCCGCTCGCAAAACTTCAAACTGCATTATCTCTAAAACGACAATAGATATCTCAAATCTGTTAAATGATAAATGATCTACAGTTGAAGGACAACATTATAGAAAAAGAATGTGGACAATTTCAAAGTTCACCAAGGTCACAATTAATCATCAAATATATGATGCAATACAAAACTTGAGAACCGGAAGTCGTAGAGACATGGGACTATCACCATTCAACTCAAGACCACTTGACCTTTCAAATGTCACAAGGTCAAGGTCATAGTATAATGTGAAGGTCAAGGTGAAATTTCATCATGACCTGACATTGACCTCAAATTGAAGGTCTTCAACTACTGATCATCTTTGCTGTTTATAGTAGGTTGATATCTGTTACCTTTAAAAAGATATACACACAATACTATACTTTTAAGAATCATCCCGTCGTAACTTTTGAACAGACAGTCGGAATCTTTTGAGCTCAGTGTATAAAATGTAGAGCTCGTCGAGAGGAACATTTTATACACTGTAAGTATGCAGCAAACTCTTATCGTTTTCTTAATATGCAAGCTTGAAATTGCAGCGTAATTTTTTTTTGCACTTGGTGACCTTTGACCTTGGGTGCAAATTAAAGGTCACATGAACTTAAGATTATTGGTGTAGGTCCCAAGTCTTTACGACTTCCGGTTCTCGAGATACAATTTTTCAAAAATTGTGTATATTTTTTCAAGGGAAATATCTCCTTATAAGGGTTAACAACTAAATGATTGTATATGTTTATTATCATTGCCATTTGGTCTTGTACATGTTGCCGTTTTCAAATCGAATCTATCTTGAATACTTTTTGATTAAAATGTAAAAGAAAGAAATTGCTTCAAGGGGACGTAACTCTCATAGGGAATGATGAAATCCTTAGCAGCCTCATATGGTAACACATCATGATGAGATCTAACTTTTGTCCAAATAAGGTCATGATATCTTTTAAAACATTTAAGGGGGGCCATGTTGAAAAAAATCAATAAAAGGGAGATAACTTCTAAAGGGGATGATGAAATCCTACAAAAGTTCATCTGGTAAAAGTTCATGATGAGGTCTATCAATGATCCATATTTGGTATTGATAACTTCAACAGAAAGGGGATGAGGCCTTGTCAAACAAATGTTGGAAGAAAAAAAAGAAAAACTAGTATCTCAATTGTTTGTAAAACAATTGAAAGGTCTTTCCTGTAAAAGTGATGCTTTCATAATGTACTTTGTACGACCTTTCGTTTGATATACGACAAGCATACCTTCTGAAACTTTTTACTTTTATCACTTAATGACCTCATCCGCCTACATTTTTGAGATCGGAATTATTATATATGTAACATAGAGTAGATGAGCTTTCATTTGATATGCGACAACGCCATATTCTAGAAAAGTTGATTTTTGCACTCAATAACCCTATCTTACTAATTTTTGGAGGTCAGGAATTTGCTATTTGAAATGTACATATCATGACCTTTCATTTGATATACAACAACCCTACCTTAAAAGAACATTTATTTTTTGCACTCAATGACCCCATCCAACTCATTTTTGGGAGACGTGAATTTGAAATTTGAAATGTTCGCTTTATGTTCTTTCATTTGATATGCGACAACATTACCATCTGAAAAATTTGAATGTTTGCACTAAATGACCCCACCCGTCTCCCTTGGATGAAAAGGGGGTTTCAAATTTTCATTTTTAAGTAGAGTTTATTGAGACCTTCAATTTGATATATCAGTTGACCCCATTTGGCAAAGTGTCAAAACTGATGCAATATCAACGATATAAATAGAAGTTATGAAACTTTCAAAGTTAATGCAAAACATGAAAATTTCAAAATGATTTTTTTGGTGTTTTTTCCCATGGAATATTTTTGGTATTTGGTCAAACATATAACTATGCCAACCTCTTCAATTTCTTAAACATTTTAAGTGGTAAGCTGTTGTTGATTCAGAAATACATGCCACCGCTCGCAAAATTTCAAACTGCATTATCTCTAAAACGACAGCAGATATCTCAAATCTGTTAAATGGTAAATGATCTACAGTTAAAGGACAACATCATAGAAAAAGAATTGGGACAATTTCAATGTTCACCAAGGTCACAATTAATCATCAAATATATGATGCAATACCGAACTTGAGAACCGGAAGTCGTAGAGACATGGGACTACCACCATTCAACTCAGGACCACTTGACCTTTCAAATATCACAAGGTCAAGGTCATAGTATAATGTGAAGGTCAAGGTGAAATTTAATCATGACCTGACATTGACCTCAAATTGAAGGTCTTGAATTACTGATCATCTTTGCAGTTTATAGTAGGTTGATATCTGTTACATTTAAAAAGATATACACACAATACTTTACTTTTAAGAATCATCCCGTTGTAACTTTTGAACAGACGGTCGGACATTTTTGAGTTTATGTATAAAATGTAGAGCTCGTCGAGAAGAACATTTTATACGCTGTATGTATGCAGCAAAGTCTTATCGTTTTCCTAATATGTAAGCTTCAAATTGCAGCGTATTTTTTTTTTGCACTCGGTGAACTTTGACCTTGAGTGCATATTAAAGGTCATATGAATTTAAGATTATTGGTGAAGGTTCAAAGTCTCTATGACTTCCGGTTCTCGAAATAAAATTTTTGAATTATTTTTTTTAATTTTTAAAGGGAAATAACTCCTTATAAGGGTTAGTAACAAATTAATTGTTTATGTTTATAAACATTGCCTTCTGTTCTAATACATGCTGTCATTTTCAATTAAATTCTATCTCTGATACTTTTTGAAAAAAATGCAAATAAAAGAAATTGCTTCAAGGGGATATAACTCTCAAAGTAGATGATGAAATCCTATGCAGCCTCATATGGTAATACATCATTGTGAGATCTACCTATTGTCCAAATAAAGTCATGATATCTTTAAACACATTTTGGGGGGACCATGTTGAAAAAAATTAATAAAAGGGAGATAACTTCTTAAGGGGCAGGTGAAATCCTACAAAAGTTCATCTGGTAAAAGTTCATGTTGAGGTCTATCGATGGTTCAATTTTGGGATTGATAACTCCAATAGAAGCGGTAGGAGGGCGTGCCAAAAAAATGCTGGAAGAAAAAAAAGAAAAAACTAGTATCTCAATTGTTTGTAAAACAATTGAAAGGTCTTTCCTGTAAAAGTGATGTTTTCGTCATGTTCTTTGTACGACCTTACGTTTGATATACGACAAGCATACCTTCTGAAATTTTTCGCTTTTTAAACTTAATGACCTCATCCGCCTACATTTTTGAGATCGGAAGTATGATATATGTAACATAGAGTAGATGAGCTTTCATTTGATGTGCGACAACGCCATGTTCTAGAAATTTAGATTTTTGCACTTAATAACCCTATCCAACTAATTTTTGGAGGTCGGAAATTTGATATTTCAAATGTACACATCATGACCTTTTATTTGATATACAACAACTCTATCTTAAAAGTAAATTTATTTTTTGCACTCAATAACCCCATCCAACCAATTTTTGGGGGACGCCAATTTGAAATTTGAAAATGTACGCTTTATGTCCTTTCATTTGATATGCGACAACCTTACCATCTGAGAAATTTGAATGTTTGCACTAAATGACCCCACCCGTGTCCCTGGGATGAAACGGGGGTTTAAAATTTTCATCTTGAAGTAGAGTTTATTAAGACCTTCAATTTGATATATCTGATGACCCCTTTTGACAAAGTGCAAATAATGATGCAATATCAACTATATAAATAGAAGTTATGAAACTTACAAAGTCAATGCAAAACATGAAAATTTCAAAATGATTTTTTTGTGGTTTTTTTCCATGGAATGTTTTCGGTATTTGGTCAAACATATAGCTATGTTAACTTCTTCAATTTCGAAAACATTTTAAGCGGTAAGCTCTTGTTGATTCAGAAATACATGCCGCCGCTCGCAAAACTTCAAACTGCATTATCTCTACAACGACAATAGATATCTCAAATCTGTTAAATGATAAATGATCTACAGTTAAAGGACAACATCATAGAAAAAGAATTGGGACAATTTCAATGTTCACCAAGGTCACAATTAATCATCAAATATATGATGCAATACCAAACTTGAGAACCGGAAGTCGTAGAGACATCGGATTATCACCATTCAACTCAAGACCACTTGACCTTTCAAATATCACAAGGTCAAGGTCATAGTATAATGTGAAGGTCAAGGTGAAATTTCATCATGACCTGACATTGACCTCAAATTGAAGGTCTTGAATTACTGATCATCTTTTCAGTTTATAGTAGGTTGATATCTGTTACCTTTAAAAAGATATACACAAAATACTATACTTTTAATAATCATCCCGTTGTAACTTTTGAACAGACGGTCGGACATTTTTGGGCTTATTATATAAAATGTAGAGTTCGTCGAGAGGAACATTTTATACGCTGTATGTAGGCAGCAAAGTCTTATCGTTTTCCTAATATGTAAGCTTGAAATTGCAGCGTAATTTTTTTTTGCACTCTGTGACCTTTGACCTTGGGTGCATTTTGAAGGTCACATGAATTAAAGATTATTGGTGAAGGTCCCAAGTCTCTACGTCTTCCAGTTCTTGAAATAGATTTTTTCTAAAATTGTTTTCAATTTTTCAAGGGAAATAACTCCTTATAAGGGTTAATAACAAAATGATTGTATATGTTCATTGACATTGCCATCTGTTCCTGTACATGTTGCCGTTTTCAAATCGATTCTATCTCTAACATTTTTTGAGAAATGAGCAAAGGAAAGAAATTGTTTCAAGGGGAAATAACTCTCAAAGGGGATGATGAAATTCTATGCAGCCTCATATGGTAATACATCATGATGAGATGTACCTATTGTCCAAATAAGATCATGATATCTTTAAAAACAACGAGGGGGGGCCATGTTGAAAAAAATCAATAAAAGGGAGATAACTTCTAAAGGGGATGATGAAATCCTACACAGCCTCATCTGGTAATACTTCATAATGAGGTCTACCGATGGTTCATATTTGGTTTTGATAACTCCAATAGAAACGAGGGGAGGCCATGTCAAACAAATGCTGGATGAAAAAAAAAAAAAAAAAAAAAAAAAAAAAAAAAAAAAACATGCGAAAAACAATAAGGTCTTTCCTCACGGAGAGGAAAGACCTTAAAAACATTAGAAAAACAATAAGGTCTTTCCCATGTAGGGGAAAGACCTTAACTAGTATCTCAATTGTTTGTAAAACAATTGAAAGGTCTTTCCTGTAAAAGTGATGTTTTCGTATTGTAATTTGTACGACCTTTCGTTTGATATAAGACAGCATACCTTCTGAAACTTTTCGCTTTTTACACTTAATGACCTCATCCGCCTACATTTTTGAGATCGGAATTATGATACATGGAACAGAGTAGATGAGCTTTCTTTTGATATGCGACAACACCATGTTCTAAAAAGTTAGATTTTTGCACTTAATAACCCTATCCAACTAATTTTTGGAGGTCGGGAATTTGATATATCAAATGTACACATCATGACCTTTCATTTGATATACAACAACCCTACCTTAAAAGAAAATTTATTTTTTGCACTCAATGACCCCATCCAACCAATTTTTTGGAGACGTCAATTTGAAATTTGAAATGTACGCTTTATGTTCTTTCATTTGATATGCAACAACCTTACCATCTGAGAAATTTGAATGTTTGCACTAAATGACCCCACCCGTCCCCCTGGGATGAAAAGGAGGTTTAAAATTTTCATTTTTAAGTAGAGTTTATTGAGACCTTCAATTTGATATATCAGATGACCCCATTTGACAAAGTGCAAATAATGATGCAATATCAACTATATAAATAGAAGTTATGAAACTTACAAAGTCAATGCAAAACTTGAAAATTTCAAATTGATTTTTTGGTGTTTTTTTCCATGGAATGTTTTTGGTATTTGGTCAAACATATAACTATGTCAACCTCTTCAATTTCTAAGACATTTTAAGTGGTAAACTCTTGATGATTCAGAAATACATGCCTCCGCTCGCAAAACTTCAAACTGCATTATCTCTAAAAGGACTATAGATATTTCAAATATGTTAAATGATAAACGATATACAGTTGAACAACAACATTATAGAAAAAGAATTGGGACAATTTCAAAGTTCATAAAGGTCACAATTTATCATCAAATATATGATGCAATACTAAACTTAAGAACCGGAAGTCGTAGAAACATGGGACTAGCACCATTCAACTCAGGACCACTTAACCTTTCAACTATCACAAGGTCAAGGTCATAGTATACTGTGAAGGTCAAGGTGAAATTTCATCATGACCTGACATTGACCTCAAATTGAAGGTCTCGAACTACTGATCATCTTTGCAGTTTATAGTAGGTTGATATCTGTTACCTTTAAAAAGATATTCACACAATACTATACTTTTAAGAATCATCCCGTTGTAACTTTTGAACAGACGGTCGGACATTTTTGGGCTTATTGTATAAAATGTAGAGCTTGTCGAGAAGAACATTTCATACGCTGTATGTATGCAGCAAAGTCTTATCGTTTTCCTAATATGTAAGCTTGAAATTGCAGCGTAATTTTTGTTTGCACTCGGTGACCTTTGACCTTGGGTGCATATTAAAGGTCATATGAATTTAAGATTATTGGTGAAGGTTACAAGTCTCTATGACTTCCGGTTCTCGAATATAAATTTTTGAAAATATATTTTTAATTTCTAAAGGGAAATAACTCCTTATAAGGGTTAATAACAAATAAATTGTTTATGTTTATAAACATTGCCATCTGTTCTAATACATGCTGTCATTTTCAATTAAATTCTATCTCTAATACTTTTTGAAAAAAATGCAAATAAAAGAAATTGATTCAAGGGGATATAACTCTCAAAGTAGATGATGAAATCCTATGCAGCCTCATATGGTAATACATTATGATGAGATCTACCTTTTGTCCAAATAAAGTCGTGATATCTTTTAACACATTTTGGGGGGACCATGTTGAAAAAAATCAACAAAAGGGAGATAACTTCTTAAGGGGAAGGTGAAATCCTACAAAAGTTCATCTGGTAAAAGTTCATGTTGAGGTCTATTGATGGTTTAATTTTGGTATTGATAACTCCAATAGAAGCGGTAGGAGGGCGAGCCAAACAAATGCTGGAAGAAAAAAAAGAAAAAAAAACATTAGAAAAACAATAAGGTCTTTCCTCACGGAGAGGAAAGACCTTAAAAAGAAACTAGTATCTCAATTGTTTGTAAAACAATTGAAAGGTCTTTCCTGTAAAAGTGATGTTTTCGTAATGTTCTTTGTACGACCTTTCGTTCGATATACGACAAGCATACCTTCTGTAACTTTTCGCTTTTTACACTTAATGACCTCATCCGCCTACATTTTTTAGATCGGAAGTATGATATATGTAACACAGGGTAGATGAGCTTTCATTTGATATGCGACAACGCCATGTTTTAAAAAGTTAGATTTTTGCACTTAATAACCTCATCCAACCAATTTTTGGAGGTTGGGAATTTGATATTTCAAATGTATACATCATGACCTTTCATTTGATATACAACAACCCTATCGTAAAAGAAAATTTATTTTTTGCACTCAATGACCCCATCCAACCAATTTTTGGGGGACGTCAATTTGAAATTTGAAATGTACGCTTTATGTTCTTTTATTTGATATGCGACAACCTTACCATCTGAGAAATTTGAATGTTTGCACTAAATGACCCTACCCTTCCCCCTGGGATGAAAAGGGGGTTTAAAATTTTCATTTTTTAAGTAGAGTTTATTAAGACCTTCAATTTGATATATCAGATGACCCCATTTGACAAAGTGCAAATAATGATGCAATATCAACTATATAAATAGAAGTTATGAAACTTACAAAGTCAATGCAAAACATGAAAATTTCAAATTGAATTTTTGGTGTTTTTTTCCATGGAATGTTTTTGGTATTTGGTCAAACACATAACTATGTCAACCTCTTCAATTTCTAAAACATTTTTCGTGGTAAGCTCTTGATGATTCAGAAATACATGCCTCCGCTCGCAAAACTTCAAACTGCATTATCTCTAAAACGACAATAGATATCTCAAATCTGTTAAATGATAAATGATCTACAGTTGAAGGACAACATTATAGAAAAAGAATGTGGACAATTTCAAAGTTCACCAAGGTCACAATTAATCATCAATTATATGATGCAATACAAAACTTGAGAACCGGAAGTCGTAGAGACATGGGACTATCACCATTCAACTCAGGACCACTTGACCTTTCAAATGTCACAAGGTCAAGGTCATAGTATAATGTGAAGGTCAAGGTGAAATTTCATCATGACCTGACATTGACCTCAAATTGAAGGTCTTGAACTACTGATCATCTTTGCAGTTTATAGTAGGTTGATATATGTTACCTTTAAAAAGATATACACACAATACTATACTTTTAAGAATCATCCCGTCGTAACTTTTGAACAGACGGTCGGACATTTTTGGGCTTATTATATAAAATGTAGAGTTCGTCGAGAGGAACATTTTATACGCTGTATGTAGGCAGCAAAGTCTTATCGTTTTCCTAATATGTAAGCTTGAAATTGCAGCGTAATTTTTTTTTGCACTCTGTGACCTTTGACTTTGGGTGCATATTGAAGGTCACATGAATTAATGATTATTGGTGAAGGTCCCAAGTCTCTACGACTTCCAGTTCTCGAAATAGATTTTTTCTAAAATTGTATACAATTTTTCAAGGGGAATTACTCCTTATAAGGGTTAATAACAAAATGATTGTATATTTTCATTAACATTGCCATCTGTTCCTGTACATGTTGCCGTTTTCAAATCGATTCCATCTCTAACATTTTTTGAGAAATGAGCAAAGGAAAGAAATTGTTTCAAGGGGAAATAACTCTCAAAGGGGATGATGAAATTCTATGCAGCCTCATATGGTAATACATCATGATGAGATGTATCAATTGTCCAAATAAGATCATGATATCTTCAAAAACAACGAGGGGGGGGCCATGTTGAAAAAAATCAATAAAAGGGAGATAACTTCTAAAGGGGATGATGAAATCCTACACAGCCTCATCTGGTAATACTTCATAATGAGGTCTACCGATGGTCCATATTTGGGTTTGATAACTCCAATAGAAACGAGGGGAGGCAATGTCAAACAAATGCTGGATGAAAAAAAAAAAAAAAAAAAAAAAACTAGTATCTCAATTGTTTGTAAAACAATTGAAAGGTCTTTCCTGTAAAAGTGATGTTTTCGTAATGTTCTTAGTACTACCTTTCGTTTGATATACGACAAGCATACCTTCTCAAACTTTTCACTTTTAACTTTTAATGACCTCATCCGCCTACATTTTTGAGATTGGAAGTATGATATATGTAACATAGAGTAGATGAGCTTTCATTTGATATGCGACAACGCCATGTTCTAGAAAGTTTGATTTTTGCACTTAATAACCCTGTTCAACTTTTTGTTGGGGGTCGGAAATTTGATATTTCAAATGTACACATCATGACCTTTCATTTGATATACAACAACCATACATTAAAAGAAAAAATAATTTTTGCACTCAATAACCCCATCCAACCCATTTTCGGGAAACGTCAATTTGAAATTTGAAATGTACGCTTTATGTTCTTTCATTTGATATGCGACAACCTTACCATCTGAGAAATTTGAATTTTTGCACTAAATGACCCCAGCCTTCCACCTGGGATGAAAAAGAGGTTTAAAATTTTCATTTTTAAGTAGAGTTTATTAAGACCTTCAATTTGATATATCAGTTGACCCCATTTGACAAAGTGCAAAAAATGATGCAATATCGACGATATAAATAGAAGTTATGAAACTTACAAAGTCAATGCAAAACATGAAAATTTCAAATTGATTTTTTTGGTGTTTTTTTAAATGGAATGTTTTTGGTATTTGGTTAAGCATATAATTAGGTTAACCTCTTAAATTTCGTAAACATTTTAAGTGTTAAACTGTTGTTGATTCAGAAATATATGCCACTGCACGTAAAATTTCGAACTGCATTATTTCTAAAGCGACAATAGATATCTCCAATCTGTTAAAAGGTAAATGATCTACAGTTAAAGGACACCATTATAGAAAAAGAATTGGGATGATTTCAAAGTTCACCAGGGTCAAAATTAATCATCAAATATATGATGCAATACCAAACTTGAGAACCGGAAGTCGTGGAGACATGGGACTACCACCATTCAACTCAGCACCACTTGACCTTTCAAATATCACAAGGTCAAGGTCATAGTATACTGTGAAGGTCAGGGTAAAATTTCATCATGACCTGACATTGACCTCAAATTGAAGGTCTTGAATTACTGATCATTTTTGCAGTTTATAGTAGGTTGATATCTGTTACCTTCAAAAAGATATACACAAAATACTATATTTTTAAGAATCATCCCGTTGTAACTTTTGAACAGACAGTCGGACATTTTTGGACTGATCATATAAAATGTAGAGCTTGTCGAGAGGAACAATTTATACGCTGTATGTATGCAGCAAAGTCTTATCGTTTTCCTAATATGTAAGCTTGAAATTGCAGCGTAATTTTTTTTTGCACTCAGTGACCTTTGACCTTGGGTGCATAGTAAAGGTCACATGAATTACAGATTATTGGTGAAGGTCCCAAGTCTCTACGACTTCTGGTTCTCGAAATACAATTTTTCTAAAATTATGTACAATTTTTCAAGGGGAATAACTCCTTATAAGGATTAATAACAAAATGATTGTACATGTTCATTAACATTGCCATCTGTTCTTGTACATGTTGCTGTTTTCAAATCGATTCTAGCTTGAATACTTTTTGAGAAAAATGTAAAAGAAAGAAATGGATTCAAAGGGACATAACTTTCATAACGGATGATGAAATCCTTAGCAGCCTCATATGATAACACATCATGATAAGATCTAGCTATTGTCCAAATAAGGTCATGATATCTTTTAAAACATTTAAGGGGGGCCATGTTGAAAAAAATCAATAAAAGGGAGATAACTTCTAAAGGGGATGATGAAATCCTACAAAAGTTCATCTTGTAAAAGTTCATGATGAGGTCTATCGATGGTCCATATTTGGTCTTGATAACTTCAACAGAAAGGGGAGGAGGCCTTGTCAAACAAATGTTGGAAGAAAAAAAAGAAAAACTAGTATCTCAATTGTTTGTAAAACAATTGAAAGGTCTTTCCTGTAAAAGTGATGTTTTCGTATTGTAATTTGTACGACCTTTCGTTTGATATAAGACAGCATACCTTCTGAAACTTTTCGCTTTTTACACTTAATGACCTCATCCGCCTACATTTTTGAGATCGGAATTATGATACTTGGAACAGAGTAGATGAGCTTTCTTTTGATATGCGACAACACCATGTTCTAAAAAGTTTGATTTTTGCACTTAATAACCCTATCCAACTAATTTTTGGAGGTCGGGAATTTGATATATCAAATGTACACATCATGACCTTTCATTTGATATACAACAACCCTACCTTAAAAGAAAATTTATTTTTTGCACTCAATGACCCCATCCAACCAATTTTTTGGAGACGTCAATTTGAAATTTGAAATGTACGCTTTATGTTCTTTCATTTGATATGCAACAACCTTACCATCTGAGAAATTTGAATGTTTGCACTAAATGACCCCACCCGTCCCCCTGGGATGAAAAGGAGGTTTAAAATTTTCATTTTTAAGTAGAGTTTATTGAGACCTTCAATTTGATATATCAGATGACCCCATTTGACAAAGTGCAAATAATGATGCAATATCAACTATATAAATAGAAGTTATGAAACTTACAAAGTCAATGCAAAACTTGAAAATTTCAAATTGATTTTTTGGTGTTTTTTTCCATGGAATGTTTTTGGTATTTGGTCAAACATATAACTATGTCAACCTCTTCAATTTCTAAGACATTTTAAGTGGTAAACTCTTGATGATTCAGAAATACATGCCTCCGCTCGCAAAACTTCAAACTGCATTATCTCTAAAAGGACTATAGATATTTCAAATATGTTAAATGATAAACGATATACAGTTGAACAACAACATTATAGAAAAAGAATTGGGACAATTTCAAAGTTCATAAAGGTCACAATTTATCATCAAATATATGATGCAATACTAAACTTAAGAACCGGAAGTCGTAGAAACATGGGACTAGCACCATTCAACTCAGGACCACTTAACCTTTCAACTATCACAAGGTCAAGGTCATAGTATACTGTGAAGGTCAAGGTGAAATTTCATCATGACCTGACATTGACCTCAAATTGAAGGTCTCGAACTACTGATCATCTTTGCAGTTTATAGTAGGTTGATATCTGTTACCTTTAAAAAGATATTCACACAATACTATACTTTTAAGAATCATCCCGTTGTAACTTTTGAACAGACGGTCGGACATTTTTGGGCTTATTGTATAAAATGTAGAGCTTGTCGAGAAGAACATTTCATACGCTGTATGTATGCAGCAAAGTCTTATCGTTTTCCTAATATGTAAGCTTGAAATTGCAGCGTAATTTTTGTTTGCACTCGGTGACCTTTGACCTTGGGTGCATATTAAAGGTCATATGAATTTAAGATTATTGGTGAAGGTTACAAGTCTCTATGACTTCCGGTTCTCGAATATAAATTTTTGAAAATATATTTTTAATTTCTAAAGGGAAATAACTCCTTATAAGGGTTAATAACAAATAAATTGTTTATGTTTATAAACATTGCCATCTGTTCTAATACATGCTGTCATTTTCAATTAAATTCTATCTCTAATACTTTTTGAAAAAAATACAAATAAAAGAAATTGATTCAAGGGGATATAACTCTCAAAGTAGATGATGAAATCCTATGCAGCCTCATATGGTAATACATTATGATGAGATCTACCTTTTGTCCAAATAAAGTCGTGATATCTTTTAACACATTTTGGGGGGACCATGTTGAAAAAAATCAACAAAAGGGAGATAACTTCTTAAGGGGAAGGTGAAATCCTACAAAAGTTCATCTGGTAAAAGTTCATGTTGAGGTCTATTGATGGTTTAATTTTGGTATTGATAACTCCAATAGAAGCGGTAGGAGGGCGAGCCAAACAAATGCTGGAAGAAAAAAAAGAAAAACTAGTATCTCAATTGTTTGTAAAACAATTGAAAGGTCTTTCCTGTAAAAGTGATGTTTTCGTATTGTACTTTGAACGACCTTTCGTTTGATATACGACAAGCATACCTTCTGAAACTTTTCGCTTTTTACACTTAATGACCTTATCCGCCTACATTTTTGAGATCGGAATTATAATATATGAAACAGAGTATATGAGCTTTCATTTGATATGCGACAACGCCATGTTCTAGAAAGTTTATTTTTTGCACTTAATAACCCTATCCAACTAATTTTTGGAGGTTGGGAATTTGATATTTCAAATGTACACATCATGACCTTTCATTTGATATATAACAACCCTACCTTAAAAGAACATTTATTTTTTGCACTCAATGACCCCATCTAACCCATTTTTGGGAGACGTCAATTTGAAATTTGAAATGTACGCTTTATGTTCTTTCATTTGATATGCGACAACCTTACCATCTGAGAAATTTGAATGTTTGCACTAAATGACCCCACCCTTCCCTCTGGGATGAAAAGGGGGTTTAAAATTTTCATTTTTAAGTAGAGTTTATTAAGACCTTCAATTTGATATATCAGATGACCCCATTTGACAAAGTACAAATAATGATGCAATATCAACTATATAAATAGAAGTTATGAAACTTACAAAGTCAATGCAAAACTTGAAAATTTCAAATTGATTTTTTGGTGTTTTTTTCCATGGAATGTTTTTGGTATTTGGTCAAACATATAACTATGTCAACCTCTTCAATTTCTAATACATTTTAAGTGGTAAGCTCTTGATGATTTAGAAATACATGCCTCCGCTCGAAAAATTTCAAACTGTATTACCTCTAAAACGACAATAGATATCTCAAATCTGTTAAATGATAAAT
Organism: Mytilus trossulus; assembly: GCF_036588685.1. Taxonomy (NCBI): domain Eukaryota; kingdom Metazoa; phylum Mollusca; class Bivalvia; order Mytilida; family Mytilidae; genus Mytilus; species Mytilus trossulus. The sequence continues at coordinate 215,326 of NW_026963318.1, forward strand.
GATCTACAGTTGAAGGACAACATTATAGAAAAAGAATTGGAACATTTTCAATGTTCACCAAGGTCACAATTAATCATCAAATATATGATGCAATACCAAACTTGAGAACCGGAAGTCGTAGGTACATGGGACTATCACCATTCAACTCAAGACCACTTGACCTTTCAAATATCACAAGGTCAAGGTCATAGTATAATGTGAAGGTCAAGGTGAAATTTCATCATGACCTGACATTGACCTCAAATTGAAGGTCTTGAATTACTGATCATCTTTTCAGTTTATAGTAGGTTGATATCTGTTACCTCTAAAAAGATATAGACTAAATACTATACTTTAAAGAATCATCCGTTGTAACTTTTGAACAGACGGTCGGACATTTTTGGGCTTATTATATAAAATGTAGAGTTCGTCGAGAGGAACATTTTATACGCTGTATGTAGGCAGCAAACTCTTATCGTTTTCTTAATATGCAAGCTTGAAATTGCAGCGTAATTTTTTTTTGCACTTGGTGACCTTTGACCTTGGACGCAAATTAAAGTTCACATGAACTTAAGATTATTGGTGTAGGTCCCAAGTCTTTACGACTTCCGGTTCTCGAGATACAATTTTTCAAAAATTGTGTATATTTTTTCAAGGGAAATAACTCCTTATAAGGGTTAACAACAAAATGATTGTATATGTTTATTATCATTGCCATTTGGTCTTGTACATGTTGCCGTTTTCAAATCGATTCTATCTTGAATACTTTTTGAGAAAAATAAAAAAGAAAGAAATTGCTTCAAGGGGACGTAACTCTCATAGGGAATGATGAAATCCTTAGCAGCCTCATATGGTAACACATCATGATGAGATCTAACTTTTGTCCAAATAAGGTCATGATATCTTTTAAAAACTTTAAGGGGGGCCATGTTGAAAAAAATCAATAAAAGGGAGATAACTTCTAAAGTGGATGATGAAATCCTACAAAAGTTCATCTGGTAAAAGTTCATGATAAGGTCTATCAATGATCCATATTTGGTCTTGATAACTTTAACAGAAAGGGGATGAGGCCTTGTCAAACAAATGTTGGAAGAAAAAAAAGAAAAAAAAGAAAAAAAAAGAAAAAAAAACATTAGAAAAACAATAAGGTCTTTCCTCACGTAGGGGAAAGACCTTAAAAAACATTAGAAAAACAATAAGGTCTTTCCTCACGGAGAGGAAAGACCTTAAAAAAAGAAAAAAAAACATTAGAACTAGTATCTCAATTGTTTGTAAAACAATTGAAAGGTCTTTCCTGTAAAAGTGATGTTTTCGAAATGTACTTTGTACGACCTTTCGTTTGATATACGACAAGCATACCTTCTGAAACTTTTCGCTTTTTACACTTAATGACCTCATCCGCCTACATTTTTGAGATCGGAAGTATGATATATGTAACACATGGTCGATGAGCTTTCATTTGATATGCGACAACGCATTGTTCTAAAAAGTTTAAATTTTGCACTTAATAACCCCATCCAACCAATTTTTGGAGGTTGGGAATTTGATATTTCAAATGTACACATCATGACCTTTCATTTGATATACAACAACCCTATTGTAAAAGAAATTTTTTTTTTTGCACTCAATGACCCCATCCAACCAATTTTTGGGAGACGTCAATATGAAATTTGAAATGTACGCTTTATATTCTTTCATTTGATATGCGACAACCTTACCATCTGAGAAATTTGAATTTTTGCACTAAATGACCCCACCCGTCTTCCTTGGATGAAAAGGGGGTTTCAAATTTTCATTTTTAAGTAGAGTTTATTAAGACCTTCAATTTGATATATCAGATGACCCCATTTGACAAAGTGCAAATAATGATGCAATATCAACTATATAAATAGAAATTATGAAACTTACAAAGTCAATGCAAAACATGAAAATTTCAAATTGAATTTTTGGTGTTTTTTTCCATGGAATGTTTTTGGTATTTGGTCAAACATATAACTATGTCAACCTCTTCAATTTCTTAAACATTTTAAGTGGTAAGCTCTTGATGATTCAGAAATACATGCCTCCGCTCGCAAAACTTAAAACTGCATTATCTCTAAAACGACAATAGATATCTCAAATCTGTTAAATGATAAATGATCTACAGTTAAAGGACAACACTATAGAAAAAGAATTGGGACAATTTCAAAGTTAACCAAGGTCACAATTAATCATCAAATATATGATGCAATACAAAACTTGAGAACCGGAAGTCGTAGAGACATGGGACTATCACCATTCAACTCAGGACCACTTAACCTTTCAAATATCACAAGGTCAAGGTCATAGTATAATGTGAAGGTCAAGGTGAAATTTCATCATGACCTGACATTGACCTCAAATTGAAGGTCTTGAACTACTGATCATCTTTGCAGTTTAGAGTAGGTTGATATATGTTACCTTTAAGAAGATATACACACAATACTATACTTTTAAGAATCATCCCGTCGTAACTTTTGAACAGACAGTCGGACACTTTTAAGCTCAGTGTATAAAATGTAGAGCTCGTCGAGAGGAACATTTTATACGCTGTAAGTATGCAGCAAACTCTTATCGTTTTCTTAATATGAAAGCTTGAAATTGCAGCGTAATTTTTTTTTGCACTCGGTGACCTTTGACCTTGGGTGCAAATTAAAGGTCACATGAACTTAAGATTATTGGTGTAGGTCCCAAGTCTTTACGACTTCCGGTTCTCGAGATACAATTTTTCAAAAATTGTGTATATTTTTTCAAGGGAAATAACTCCTTATAAGGGTTAACAACAAAATGATTGTATATGCTAATTAACATTGCCATCTGTTCTTGTACATGTTGCCGTTTTCAAATGGATTCTATCTTGAATACTTTTTGAGAAAAATGTAAAAGAAAGAAATTGCTTCAAGGGGACATAACTCTCATAGGGAATGATGAAATCCTTAGCAGCCTCATATGGTAACACATAATGATGAGATCTAACTATTGTCCAAATAAGGTTATGATATCTTCAAAAACAACGAGGGGGGACCATGTCGAAAAAAAACAATAAAAGGGAGATAACTTCTAAAGGGGATGATGAAATCCTACACAGCCTCATCTGGTAATACTTCATGATGAGGTCTACCGATGGTCCATATTTGGTCTTGATAACTCCAATAGAAACGAAGGGAGGCCATGTCAAACAAATGCTGGATGAAAAAAAACAAAAAAAAACAGGCGAAAAACTAGTATCTCAATTGTTTGTAAAACAATTGAAAGGTCTTTCCTGTAAAAGTTATGTTTTCGTTATGTTCTTTGTACGACCTTTCGTTTGATATACGACAAGCATACCTTCTGAAACTTTTCGCTTTTTACACTTAATGACCTCATCCGCCTACATTTTTGAGATCGGAAGTATGATATATGTAACACATGGTAGATGAGCTTTCATTTGATATGCGACAACGCCATGTTCTAAAAAGTTTAAATTTTGCACTTAATAACCCCATCCAACCAATTTTTGGAGGTTGGGAATTTGATATTTCAAATGTACACATCATGACCTTTCATTTGATATACAACAACCCTATTGTAAAAGAAATTATTTTTTTTGCACTCAATGACCCATTCCAACCAATTTTTGGGGGACCTCAATTTGAAATTTGAAATGTACGCTTTATGTTCTTTCATTTGATATGCGACAACCTTACCATCTGAGAAATTTGAATGTTTGCACTAAATGACCCCACCCTTCCCCCTGGGATGAAAAGGGGGTTTAAAATTTTCATTTTTAAAGTAGAGTTTATTAAGACCTTCAATTTGATATATCAGATGACCCCATTTGACAAAGTGCAAATAATGATGCAATATCAACTATATAAATAGAAGTTATGAAACTTACAAAGTCCATGCAAAACATGAAAATTTCAAATTGATTTTTTGGTGTTTTTTTCCATGGAATGTTTTTGGTATTTGGTCAAACACATAACTATGTCAACCTCTTCAATTTCTAAAACATTTTTCGTGGTAAGCTCTTGATGATTCAGAAATACATGCCTCCGCTCGCAAAAATTCAAGCTGCATTATCTCTAAAACGACAATAGATATCTCAAATCTGTTAAATGATAAATGATCTACAGTTGAAGGACAACATTATAGAAAAAGAATGTGGACAATTTCAAAGTTCACCAAGGTCACAATAAATCATCAAATATATGATGCAATACAAAACTTGAGAACCGGAAGTCGTAGAGACATGGGACTATCACCATTCAACTCAGGACCACTTGACCTTTCAAATGTCACAAGGTCAAGGTCATAGTATAATGTGAAGGTCAAGGTGAAATTTCATCATGACCTGACATTGACCTCAAATTGAAGGTCTTGAACTACTGATCATCTTTGCAGTTTATAGTAGGTTGATATCTGTTACCTTTAAAAAGATATACACACAATACTATACTTTTAAGAATCATCCCGTCGTAACTTTTGAACAGACAGTCGGAATCTTTTGAGCTCAGTGTATAAAATGTAGAGCTCGTCGAGAGGAACATTTTATACACTGTAAGTATGCAGCAAACTCTTATCGTTTTCTTAATATGCAAGCTTGAAATTGCAGCGTAATTTTTTTTTGCACTTGGTGACCTTTGACCTTGGGTGCAAATTAAAGGTCACATGAACTTAAGATTATTGGTGTAGGTCCCAAGTCTACGACTTCCGGTTCTCGAGATACAATTTTTCAAAAATTGTGTATATTTTTTCAAGGGAAATAACTCCTTATAAGGGTTAACAACAAAATGATTGTATATGTTTATTATCATTGTCATTTGTTCTTGTACATGTTGCCGTTTTCAAATCGATTCTATCTTGAATACTTTTTGAGAAAAATGTAAAAGAAAGAAATTGCTTCAAGGGGACGTAACTCTCATAGGGAATGATGAAATCCTTAGCAGCCTCATATGGTAACACATCATGATGAGATCTAACTTTTGTCCAAATAAGGTCATGATATCTTTTAAAACATTTAAGGGGGGCCATGTTGAAAAAAATCAATAAAAGGGAGATTACTTCTAAAGGGGATGATGAAATCCTACAAAAGTTCATCTGGTAAAAGTTCATGATGAGGTCTATCAATGATCCATATTTGGTCTTGATAACTTCAACAGAAAGAGGATGAGGCCTTGTCAAACAAATGTTGGAAGAAAAAAAAGAAAAAGAAAAAAAAACACTAGTATCTCAATTGTTTGTAAAACAATTGAAAGGTCTTTCCTGTAAAAGTGATGCTTTCATAATGTACTTTGTACGACCTTTCGTTTGATATACGACAAGCATACCTTCTGAAACTTTTTACTTTTATCACTTAATGACCTCATCCGCCTACATTTTTGAGATCGGAATTATTATATATGTAACATAGAGTAGATGAGCTTTCATTTGATATGCGACAACGCCATATTCTAGAAAGTTTGATTTTTGCACTCAATAACCCTATCTTACTAATTTTTGGAGGTCAGGAATTTGCTATTTGAAATGTACACATCATGACCTTTCATTTGATATACAACAACCCTACCTTAAAAGAACATTTATTTTTTGCACTCAATGACCCCATCCAACTCATTTTTGGGGGACGTCAATTTGAAATTTGAAATGTACGCTTTATGTTCTTTCATTTGATATGCGACAACCTTACCATTTGAGAAATTTGAATGTTTGCACTAAATGACCCCACCCTTCCCCCTGGGATGAAAAAGGGGGTTAAAATTTTCATTTTTTAAGTAGAGTTTATTAAGACCTTCAATTTGATATATCAGATGACCCCATTTGACAAAGTGCAAATAATGATGCAATATCAACTATATAAATAGAAGTTATGAAACTTACAAAGTCAATGCAAAACATGAAAATTTCAAATTGATTTTTTGGTGTTTTTTTCCATGGAATGTTTTTGGTATTTGGTCAAACACATAACTATGTCCACCTCTTCAATTTCTAAATCATTTTTCGTGGTAAGCTCTTGATGATTCAGAAATACATGCCTCCGCTCGCAAAACTTCAAACTGCATTATCTCTAAAACGACAATAGATATCTCAAATCTGTTAAATGATAAATGATCTACAGTTGAAGGACAACATTATAGAAAAAGAATGTGGACAATTTTAAAGTTCACCAAGGTCACAATTAATCATCAAATATATGATGCAATACAAAACTTGAGAACCGGAAGTCGTAGAGACATGGGACTATCACCATTCAACTCAAGACCACTTGACCTTTCAAATGTCACAAGGTCAAGGTCATAGTATAATGTGAAGGTCAAGGTGAAATTTCATCATGACCTGACATTGACCTCAAATTGAAGGTCTTGAACTACTGATCATCTTTGCTGTTTATAGTAGGTTGATATCTGTTACCTTTAAAAAGATATACACACAATACTATACTTTTAAGAATCATCCCGTCGTAACTTTTGAACAGACAGTCGGAATCTTTTGAGCTCAGTGTATAAAATGTAGAGCTCGTCGAGAGGAACATTTTATACACTGTAAGTATGCAGCAAACTCTTATCGTTTTCTTAATATGCAAGCTTGAAATTGCAGCGTAATTTTTTTTTGCACTTGGTGACCTTTGACCTTGGGTGCAAATTAAAGGTCACATGAACTTAAGATTATTGGTGTAGGTCCCAAGTCTTTACGACTTCCGGTTCTCGAGATACAATTTTTCAAAAATTGTGTATATTTTTTCAAGGGAAATATCTCCTTATAAGGGTTAACAACTAAATGATTGTATATGTTTATTATCATTGCCATTTGGTCTTGTACATGTTGCCGTTTTCAAATCGAATCTATCTTGAATACTTTTTGATAAAAATGTAAAAGAAAGAAATTGCTTCAAGGGGACGTAACTCTCATAGGGAATGATGAAATCCTTAGCAGCCTCATATGGTAACACATCATGATGAGATCTAACTTTTGTCCAAATAAGGTCATGATATCTTTTAAAACATTTAAGGGGGGCCATGTTGAAAAAAATCAATAAAAGGGAGATAACTTCTAAAGGGGATGATGAAATCCTACAAAAGTTCATCTGGTAAAAGTTCATGATGAGGTCTATCAATGATCCATATTTGGTATTGATAACTTCAACAGAAAGGGGATGAGGCCTTGTCAAACAAATGTTGGAAGAAAAAAAAGAAAAAAAAGAAAAAACTAGTATCTCAATTGTTTGTAAAACAATTGAAAGGTCTTTCCTGTAAAAGTGATGTTTTCGTAATGTTCTTTGTACGACCTTTCGTTCGATATACGACAAGAATACCTTCTGTAACTTTTCGCTTTTTACACTTAATGACCTCATCCGCCTACATTTTTTAGATCGGAAGTATGATATATGTAACACAGGGTAGATGAGCTTTCATTTGATATGCGACAACGCCATGTTTTAAAAAGTTTGATTTTTGCACTTAAGAACCCATCCAACCAATTTTTGGAGGTTGGGAATTTGATATTTCAAATGTAAACATCATGACCTTTCATTTGATATACAACAACCTTATCGTAAAAGAAAAATTATTTTTTGCACTCAATGACCCCATCCAACCAATTTTGGGGGACGTCAATTTGAAATTTGAAATGTACGCTTTATGTTCTTTCATTTGATATGCGACAACCTTACCATCTGAGAAATTTGAATGTTTGCACTAAATGACCCCACCCTTCCCCCTGGGATGAAAAGGGGGTTTAAAATTTTCATTTTTTAAGTAGAGTTTATTAAGACCTTCAATTTGATATATCAGATGACCCCATTTGACAAAGTGCAAATAATGATGCAATATCAACTATATAAATAGAAGTTATGAAACTTACAAAGTCAATGCAAAACATGAAAATTTCAAATTGATTTTTTGGTGTTTTTTTCCATGGAATGTTTTTGGTATTTGGTCAAACACATAACTATGTCAACCTCTTCAATTTCTAAAACATTTTTCGTGGTAAGCTCTTGATGATTCAGAAATACATGCCTCCGCTCGCAAAATTTCAAACTGCATTATCTCTAAAACGACAATAGATATCTCAAATCTGTTAAATGATAAATGATCTACAGTTGAAGGACAACATTATAGAAAAAGAATGTGGACAATTTCAAAGTTCACCAAGGTCACAATTAATCATCAAATATATGATGCAATACAAAACTTGAGAACCGGAAGTCGTAGAGACATGGGACTATCACCATTCAACTCAGGACCACTTGACCTTTCAAATGTCACAAGGTCAAGGTCATAGTATAATGTGAAGGTCAAGGTGAAATTTCATCATGACCTGACATTGACCTCAAATTGAAGGTCTTGAACTACTGATCATCTTTTCAGTTTATAGTAGGTTGATATCTGTTACCTTTAAAAAGATATACACACAATACTATACTTTTAAGAATCATCCCGTCGTAACTTTTGAACAGACAGTCGGAATCTTTTGAGCTCAGTGTAGAAAATGTAGAGCTCGTCGAGAGGAACATTTTATACACTGTAAGTATGCAGCAAACTCTTATCGTTTTCTTAATATGCAAGCTTGAAATTGCAGCGTAATTTTTTTTTGCACTTGGTGACCTTTGACCTTGGGTGCAAATTAAAGGTCACATGAACTTAAGATTATTGGTGTAGGTCCCAAGTCTTTACGACTTCCGGTTCTCGAGATACAATTTTTCAAAAATTGTGTATATTTTTTCAAGGGAAATAACTCCTTATAAGGGTTAACAACAAAATGATTGTATATGTTTATTATCATTGCCATTTGGTCTTGTACATGTTGCCGTTTTCAAATCGATTCTATCTTGAATACTTTTTGAGAAAAATGTAAAAGAAAGAAATTGCTTCAAGGGGACGTAACTCTCATAGGGAATGATGAAATCCTTAGCAGCCTCATATGGTAACACATCATGATGAGATCTAACTTTTGTCCAAATAAGGTCATGATATCTTTTAAAACATTTAAGGGGGGCCATGTTGAAAAAAACCAATAAAAGGGAGATAACTTCTAAAGGGGATGATGAAATCCTACAAAAGTTCATCTGGTAAAAGTTCATGATGAGGTCTATCAATGATCCATATTTGGTCTTGATAACTTCAACAGAAAGGGGATGAGGCCTTGTGAAACAAATGTTGGAAGAAAAAAAAGAAAAAAAAGAAAAAGAAAAAAAAACATTAGAAAAACAATAAGGTCTTTCCTCACGTAGGGGAAAGACCTTAACAATAAGGTCTTTCCTCACGTAGGGGAAAGACCTTAAAAACATTAGAAAAACAATAAGGTCTTTCCTCACGTAGGGGAAAGACCTTAAAAAGAACTAGTATCTCAATTGTTTGTAAAACAATTGAAAGGTCTTTCCTGTAAAAGTGATGTTTTCGTTATGTTCTTTGTACGACCTTTCGTTTGATATACGACAAGCATACCTTCTGAAACTTTTCGCTTTTTACACTTAATGACCTCATCCGCCTACATTTTTGAGATCGGAAGTATGATATATGTAACACATGGTAGATGAGCTTTCATTTGATATGCGACAAGCATACCTTCTGAAACTTTTCGCTTTTTACACTTAATGACCTCATCCGCCTACATTTTTGAGATCGGAAGTATGATATATGTAACACATGGTAGATGAGCTTTCATTTGATATGCGACAACGCCATGTTCTAAAAAGTTTAAATTGTGCACTTAATAACCCCATCCAACCAATTTTTGGAGGTTGGGAATTTGATATTTCAAATGTACTCATCATGACCTTTCATTTGATATATAACAACCCTATTGTAAAAGAAATTATTTTTTTTGCACTCAATGACCCCATCCAACCAATTTTTGGGGGACGTCAATTTGAAATTTGAAATGTACGCTTTATGTTCTTTCATTTGATATGCGACAACCTTACCATCTGAGAAATTTGAATTTTTGCACTAAATGACCCCACCCTTCCACCTGGGATGAAAAAGAGGTTTAAAATTTTCATTTTTAAGTAGAGTTTATTGAGACCTTCAATTTGATATATCAGATGACCCCATTTGACAAAGTACAAATAATGATGCAATATCAACTATATAAATAGAAGTTATGAAACTTACAAAGTCAATGCAAAACTTGAAAATTTCAAAATGATTTTTTGGTGTATTTTTCCATGGAATGTTTTTGGTATTTGGTCAAACATATAACTATGTCAACCTCTTCAATTTCTTAAACATTTTAAGTGGTAAGCTCTTGTTGATTCAGAAATACATGCCTCCGCTCGCAAAACTTTAAACTGCAGTATCTCTATAACGACAATAGATATCTCAAATCTGTTAAATGATAAATGATCTACAGTTGAAGGACAACATTATAGAAAAAGAATTGGGACAATTTCAAAGTTCACCAAGGTCACAATTAATCATCAAATATATGATGCAATACCAAACTTGAGAACCGGAAGTCATAGAGACATGGGACTATCACCATTCAACTCAGGACCACTTGACCTTTCAGAGATCACAATGTCAAGGTCATAGTATAATGTGAAGGTCAAGGTGAAATTGCATCATGACGTAACATTGACCTCAAATTGAAGGTCTTGAATTACTGATCATCTTTGCAGTATATAGTAGGTTGATATCTGTTACCTTAAAAAAGATATACACAAAATACTAGATTTTTAAGATTCATCCCGTTGTAACTTTTGAACAGACTGTCGGACATTTTTCGGTTAATAATATAAAATGTAGAGCTCGTCGAGAGGAACATTTTATACGCTGTATGTATGCAGCAAAGTCTTATCGTTTTCCTAATATGTAAGCTTGAAATTGCAGCGTAATTTTTTTTTGCACTCAGTGACCTTTGACCTTGGGTGCATATTCAAGGTCACATGAATTACAGATTATTGGTGCAGGTCCCAAGTCTCTACGACTTCCGGTTCTGAAAATAAAAAAATTCTAAAACTGTTCACAATTTTTCAAGGGGAATAACTCCTTATAAGGGTTAATAACAAAATGAGTGTATATGTTCAATAACATTGCCATCTGTTCTTGTACATGTTACCGTTTTCAAATCGATTCTGTCTTGAATACTTTTTGCTAAAAATGTAAAAGAAAGAAATTGCTTCAAGGGGACATAACTCTCATAAGGGATGATGAAATCCTTAGCAGCCTCATATGGTAACATATCATGATAAGATCTAGCTATTGTCCAAATAAGGTCATGATATCTTTTAAAACATTAAAGGGGGGCCATGTTGAAAAAAATCAATAAAAGGGAGATAACTTCTAAAGGGGATGATGAAATCCTACAAAAGTTCATCTTGTAAAAGTTCATGATGAGGTCTATCGATGGTCCATATTTGGTCTTGATAACTTCAACAGAAAGGGGAGGAGGCCTTGTCAAACAAATGTTGGAAGAAAAAAAAAGAAAAAGACTAGTATCTCAATTGTTTGTAAAACAATTGAAAGGTCTTTCCTGTAAAAGTGATGTTTTCGTAATGTACTTTGTACGACCTTTCGTTTGATATACGACAAGCATACCTTCTGAAACTTTTCGCTTTTTACTCTTAATGACCTCATTCGCCTTCATTTTTGAGATCGGAAGTATGATATATGTAACACAGGGTAGATGAGTTGTCATTTGATATGCGACAACGCCGTGTTCTAAAAAGTTTGATTATTGCACTTAATAACCCCATCCAACCAATTTTTGAAGGTTGGGAATTCGATATTTCAAATGTTCAAATCATGACCTTTCATTTGATATACAACAAACCTATCGTAAAGAAAATTTATTTTTTGCACTCAATGACCCCATCTAACCAATTTTTGAGAGACGTCAATTTGAAATTTGAAATGTACGCTTTATGTTCTTTCATTTGATATGCGACAACCTTACCATCTAAGAAGTTTGAATTTTTGCACTAAATGACCCCACCCTTCCACCTGGGATGAAAAGGGGGTTTAAAATTTTCATTTTTTAAGTAGAGTTTATTAAGACCTTCAATTTGATATATCAGATGACCCCATTTGACAAAGTGCAAATAATGATGCAATATCAACTATATAAATAGAAGTTATGAAACTTACAAAGTCAATGCAAAACATGAAAATTTCAAATTGATTTTTTGGTGTTTTTTTCCATGGAATGTTTTTGGTATTTGGTCAAACACATAACTATGTCAACCTCTTCAATTTCTAAAACATTTTTCGTGGTAAGCTCTTGATGATTCAGAAATACATGCCTCCGCTCGCAAAATTTCAAACTGCATTATCTCTAAAACGACAATAGATATCTCAAATCTGTTAAATGATAAATGATCTACAGTTGAAGGACAACATTATAGAAAAAGAATGTGGACAATTTCAAAGTTCACCAAGGTCACAATTAATCATCAAATATATGATGCAATACAAAACTTGAGAACCGGAAGTCGTAGAGACATGGGACTATCACCATTCAACTCAGGACCACTTGACCTTTCAAATGTCACAAGGTCAAGGTCATAGTATAATGTGAAGGTCAAGGTGAAATTTCATCATGACCTGACATTGACCTCAAATTGAAGGTCTTGAACTACTGATCATCTTTTCAGTTTATAGTAGGTTGATATCTGTTACCTTTAAAAAGATATACACACAATACTATACTTTTAAGAATCATCCCGTCGTAACTTTTGAACAGACAGTCGGAATCTTTTGAGCTCAGTGTAGAAAATGTAGAGCTCGTCGAGAGGAACATTTTATACACTGTAAGTATGCAGCAAACTCTTATCGTTTTCTTAATATGCAAGCTTGAAATTGCAGCGTAATTTTTTTTTGCACTTGGTGACCTTTGACCTTGGGTGCAAATTAAAGGTCACATGAACTTAAGATTATTGGTGTAGGTCCCAAGTCTTTACGACTTCCGGTTCTCGAGATACAATTTTTCAAAAATTGTGTATATTTTTTCAAGGGAAATAACTCCTTATAAGGGTTAACAACAAAATGATTGTATATGTTTATTATCATTGCCATTTGGTCTTGTACATGTTGCCGTTTTCAAATCGATTCTATCTTGAATACTTTTTGAGAAAAATGTAAAAGAAAGAAATTGCTTCAAGGGGACGTAACTCTCATAGGGAATGATGAAATCCTTAGCAGCCTCATATGGTAACACATCATGATGAGATCTAACTTTTGTCCAAATAAGGTCATGATATCTTTTAAAACATTTAAGGGGGGCCATGTTGAAAAAAACCAATAAAAGGGAGATAACTTCTAAAGGGGATGATGAAATCCTACAAAAGTTCATCTGGTAAAAGTTCATGATGAGGTCTATCAATGATCCATATTTGGTCTTGATAACTTCAACAGAAAGGGGATGAGGCCTTGTGAAACAAATGTTGGAAGAAAAAAAAGAAAAAAAAGAAAAAGAAAAAAAAACATTAGAAAAACAATAAGGTCTTTCCTCACGTAGGGGAAAGACCTTAACAATAAGGTCTTTCCTCACGTAGGGGAAAGACCTTAAAAACATTAGAAAAACAATAAGGTCTTTCCTCACGTAGGGGAAAGACCTTAAAAAGAACTAGTATCTCAATTGTTTGTAAAACAATTGAAAGGTCTTTCCTGTAAAAGTGATGTTTTCGTTATGTTCTTTGTACGACCTTTCGTTTGATATACGACAAGCATACCTTCTGAAACTTTTCGCTTTTTACACTTAATGACCTCATCCGCCTACATTTTTGAGATCGGAAGTATGATATATGTAACACATGGTAGATGAGCTTTCATTTGATATGCGACAAGCATACCTTCTGAAACTTTTCGCTTTTTACACTTAATGACCTCATCCGCCTACATTTTTGAGATCGGAAGTATGATATATGTAACACATGGTAGATGAGCTTTCATTTGATATGCGACAACGCCATGTTCTAAAAAGTTTAAATTGTGCACTTAATAACCCCATCCAACCAATTTTTGGAGGTTGGGAATTTGATATTTCAAATGTACTCATCATGACCTTTCATTTGATATATAACAACCCTATTGTAAAAGAAATTATTTTTTTTGCACTCAATGACCCCATCCAACCAATTTTTGGGGGACGTCAATTTGAAATTTGAAATGTACGCTTTATGTTCTTTCATTTGATATGCGACAACCTTACCATCTGAGAAATTTGAATTTTTGCACTAAATGACCCCACCCTTCCACCTGGGATGAAAAAGAGGTTTAAAATTTTCATTTTTAAGTAGAGTTTATTGAGACCTTCAATTTGATATATCAGATGACCCCATTTGACAAAGTACAAATAATGATGCAATATCAACTATATAAATAGAAGTTATGAAACTTACAAAGTCAATGCAAAACTTGAAAATTTCAAAATGATTTTTTGGTGTATTTTTCCATGGAATGTTTTTGGTATTTGGTCAAACATATAACTATGTCAACCTCTTCAATTTCTTAAACATTTTAAGTGGTAAGCTCTTGTTGATTCAGAAATACATGCCTCCGCTCGCAAAACTTTAAACTGCAGTATCTCTATAACGACAATAGATATCTCAAATCTGTTAAATGATAAATGATCTACAGTTGAAGGACAACATTATAGAAAAAGAATTGGGACAATTTCAAAGTTCACCAAGGTCACAATTAATCATCAAATATATGATGCAATACCAAACTTGAGAACCGGAAGTCATAGAGACATGGGACTATCACCATTCAACTCAGGACCACTTGACCTTTCAGAGATCACAATGTCAAGGTCATAGTATAATGTGAAGGTCAAGGTGAAATTGCATCATGACGTAACATTGACCTCAAATTGAAGGTCTTGAATTACTGATCATCTTTGCAGTATATAGTAGGTTGATATCTGTTACCTTAAAAAAGATATACACAAAATACTAGATTTTTAAGATTCATCCCGTTGTAACTTTTGAACAGACTGTCGGACATTTTTCGGTTAATAATATAAAATGTAGAGCTCGTCGAGAGGAACATTTTATACGCTGTATGTATGCAGCAAAGTCTTATCGTTTTCCTAATATGTAAGCTTGAAATTGCAGCGTAATTTTTTT
Source organism: Mytilus trossulus (assembly GCF_036588685.1). Taxonomy (NCBI): domain Eukaryota; kingdom Metazoa; phylum Mollusca; class Bivalvia; order Mytilida; family Mytilidae; genus Mytilus; species Mytilus trossulus. Next base: position 230,369 of record NW_026963318.1, read on the forward strand.
TTGCACTCAGTGACCTTTGACCTTGGGTGCATATTCAAGGTCACATGAATTACAGATTATTGGTGCAGGTCCCAAGTCTCTACGACTTCCGGTTCTGAAAATAAAAAAATTCTAAAACTGTTCACAATTTTTCAAGGGGAATAACTCCTTATAAGGGTTAAAAACAAAATGAGTGTATATGTTCAATAACATTGCCATCTGTTCTTGTACATGTTACCGTTTTCAAATCGATTCTGTCTTGAATACTTTTTGCTAAAAATGTAAAAGAAAGAAATTGCTTCAAGGGGACATAACTCTCATAAGGGATGATGAAATCCTTAGCAGCCTCATATGGTAACATATCATGATAAGATCTAGCTATTGTCCAAATAAGGTCATGATATCTTTTAAAACATTAAAGGGGGGCCATGTTGAAAAAAATCAATAAAAGGGAGATAACTTCTAAAGGGGATGATGAAATCCTACAAAAGTTCATCTTGTAAAAGTTCATGATGAGGTCTATCGATGGTCCATATTTGGTCTTGATAACTTCAACAGAAAGGGGAGGAGGCCTTGTCAAACAAATGTTGGAAGAAAAAAAAAGAAAAAGACTAGTATCTCAATTGTTTGTAAAACAATTGAAAGGTCTTTCCTGTAAAAGTGATGTTTTCGTAATGTACTTTGTACGACCTTTCGTTTGATATACGACAAGCATACCTTCTGAAACTTTTCGCTTTTTACTCTTAATGACCTCATTCGCCTTCATTTTTGAGATCGGAAGTATGATATATGTAACACAGGGTAGATGAGTTGTCATTTGATATGCGACAACGCCGTGTTCTAAAAAGTTTGATTATTGCACTTAATAACCCCATCCAACCAATTTTTGAAGGTTGGGAATTCGATATTTCAAATGTTCAAATCATGACCTTTCATTTGATATACAACAAACCTATCGTAAAGAAAATTTATTTTTTGCACTCAATGACCCCATCTAACCAATTTTTGAGAGACGTCAATTTGAAATTTGAAATGTACGCTTTATGTTCTTTCATTTGATATGCGACAACCTTACCATCTAAGAAGTTTGAATTTTTGCACTAAATGACCCCACCCTTCCACCTGGGATGAAAAAGAGGTTTAGAATTTTTGTTTTTAAGTAGAGTTTATTGAGACCTTCAATTTGATATATCAGATGACCCCATTTGACAAAGTGCAAAAAATGATGCAATATCAATTATATAAATAGAAGTTATGAAACTTACAAAGTCAATGCAAAACATGAAAATTTCGAAATGATTTTTTTGGTGTTTTTTTCAATGGAATGTTTTTGGTATTTGGTCAAAGATATAACTATGTTAACTTCTTCAATTTCTAAAACATTTTAAGGGGTAAGCTGTTGTTGATTCAGAAATACATGCTACCGCTCGCAAAACTTCAAATTGCATTATCTCTAAAACGACAATAGATATCTCAAATCTGTTAAATGATAAATGATCTACAGTTAAAGGACAACATTATAGGAAAAGAATTGGGACATTGTCAAAGTTCACCAAGGTCACAATTAATCATCAAATATATGATGCAATACCAAACTTAAGAACCGGAAGTCGTAGAGACATGGGACTACCACTATTCAACTCAGGACCACTTGACCTTTCAAATATCACAAGGTCAAGGTCATAGTATACTGTGAAGGTCAAGGTGAAATTTCATCATGACCTGACATTGACCTCAAATTGAAGGTCTTGAATTACTGATCATCTTTGCAGTTTATAGTAGGTTGATATCTGTTACCTTTAAAAAGATATACACAAAATAATATACTTTTAAGAATCATCCCGTTGTAACTTTTGAACAGACAGTCGGACATTTTTGGACTTATCATATAAAATGTAGAGCTCGTCGAGAGGAACATTTTATACGCTGTATGTATGCAGCAAAGTCTTATCGTTTTCCTAATATGTAAGCTTGAAATTGCAGCGTAATTTTATTTTGCACTCTGTGACCTTTGACCTTGATGCATATTAAAGGTCACATGAATTAAAGATTATTGGTGAAGGTCCCAAGTCTCTACGACTTCCGGTTCTGGAAATACATTTTTTCTAAAATTGTACACAATTTTTCAAGGGGAATAACTCCTTATAAGGGTTAATAACAAAATGATTGTATATGTTCATAAACATTGCCATCTGTTCCTGTACATGTTGCCGTTTTCAAATCAATTCTATCTCTTATACTTTTTGAGAAAAATGCAAAGGAAAGAAATTGTTTCAAGGGGATATAACTCTCATAGGGGACAATAAAATCCTATTCAATCTCATATGGTAATAAATCATGATGAGATCTACCTATTGTCCAAATAATGTCATGATATTTTTAAAAACAACAAGGAGATGCCGTGTTGAAAAAAATCAATAAAAGGGAGATAACTTCTAAAGAGGATGATGAAATCCTTAACAGGGTCATTTGGTAAAACTGCATGATGAGGTCTATCAATGGTCCATATTTGGTCTCGGTAACTTTAACAGAAAGAAGGGGCAGCCATGTCAAAAAAATGTTGGAAGAAAAAAAAAAAAAAAAAAGAAAAAAAAAAAACATTAGAAAAACAATAAGGTCTTTCCTCGCGGAGAGGAAAGACCTTAAAAACTAGTATCTCAATTGTTTGTAAAACAATTGAAAGGTCTTTCCTGTAAAAGTGATGTTTTCGTATTGTAATTTGTACGACCTTTCGTTTGATATAAGACAGCATACCTTCTGAAACTTTTCGCTTTTTACACTTAATGACCTCATCCGCCTACATTTTTGAGATCGGAATTATGATACATGGAACAGAGTAGATGAGCTTTCTTTTGATATGCGACAACACCATGTTCTAAAAAGTTTGATTTTTGCACTTAATAACCCTATCCAACTAATTTTTGGAGGTCGGGAATTTGATATATCAAATGTACACATCATGACCTTTCATTTGCTATACAACAACCCTACCTTAAAAGAAAATTTATTTTTTGCACTCAATGACCCCATCCAACCAATTTTTTGGAGACGTCAATTTGAAATTTGAAATGTACGCTTTATGTTCTTTCATTTGATATGCAACAACCTTACCATCTGAGAAATTTGAATGTTTGCACTAAATGACCCCACCCGTCCCCCTGGGATGAAAAGGAGGTTTAAAATTTTCATTTTTAAGTAGAGTTTATTGAGACCTTCAATTTGATATATCAGATGACCCCATTTGACAAAGTGCAAATAATGATGCAATATCAACTATATAAATAGAAGTTATGAAACTTACAAAGTCAATGCAAAACTTGAAAATTTCAAATTGATTTTTTGGTGTTTTTTTCCATGGAATGTTTTTGGTATTTGGTCAAACATATAACTATGTCAGCCTCTTCAATTTCTAAGACATTTTAAGTGGTAAACTCTTGATGATTCAGAAATACATGCCTCCGCTCGCAAAACTTCAAACTGCATTATCTCTAAAAGGACTATAGATATTTCAAATATGTTAAATGATAAACGATATACAGTTGAACAACAACATTATAGAAAAAGAATTGGGACAATTTCAAAGTTCATAAAGGTCACAATTTATCATCAAATATATGATGCAATACTAAACTTAAGAACCGGAAGTCGTAGAAACATGGGACTAGCACCATTCAACTCAGGACCACTTAACCTTTCAACTATCACAAGGTCAAGGTCATAGTATACTGTGAAGGTCAAGGTGAAATTTCATCATGACCTGACATTGACCTCAAATTGAAGGTCTCGAACTACTGATCATCTTTGCAGTTTATAGTAGGTTGATATCTGTTACCTTTAAAAAGATATTCACACAATACTATACTTTTAAGAATCATCCCGTTGTAACTTTTGAACAGACGGTCGGACATTTTTGGGCTTATTGTATAAAATGTAGAGCTTGTCGAGAAGAACATTTCATACGCTGTATGTATGCAGCAAAGTCTTATCGTTTTCCTAATATGTAAGCTTGAAATTGCAGCGTAATTTTTGTTTGCACTCGGTGACCTTTGACCTTGGGTGCATATTAAAGGTCATATGAATTTAAGATTATTGGTGAAGATTACAAGTCTCTATGACTTCCGGTTCTCGAATATAAATTTTTGAAAATATATTTTTAATTTCTAAAGGGAAATAACTCCTTATAAGGGTTAATAACAAATAAATTGTTTATGTTTATAAACATTGCCATCTGTTCTAATACATGCTGTCATTTTCAATTAAATTCTATCTCTAATACTTTTTGAAAAAAATGCAAATAAAAGAAATTGATTCAAGGGGATATAACTCTCAAAGTAGATGATGAAATCCTATGCAGCCTCATATGGTAATACATTATGATGAGATCTACCTTTTGTCCAAATAAAGTCGTGATATCTTTTAACACATTTTGGGGGGACCATGTTGAAAAAAATCAACAAAAGGGAGATAACTTCTTAAGGGGAAGGTGAAATCCTACAAAAGTTCATCTGGTAAAAGTTCATGTTGAGGTCTATTGATGGTTTAATTTTGGTATTGATAACTCCAATAGAAGCGGTAGGAGGGCGAGCCAAACAAATGCTGGAAGAAAAAAAAGAAAAAAAAACATTAGAAAAACAATAAGGTCTTTCCTCACGGAGAGGAAAGACCTTAAAAACATTAGAAAAACAATAAGGTCTTTCCTCGCGGAGAGGAAAGACCTTAACAATAAGGTCTTTCCTCACCTAGGGGAAAGACCTTAAAAACTAGTATCTCAATTGTTTGTAAAACAATTGAAAGGTCTTTCCTGTAAAAGTGATGTTTTCGTTATGTACTTTGTACGACCTTTCGTTTGATATACGACAAGCATACCTTTTCAAACTTTTCGCTTTTAACACTTAATGACCTCATCCGCCTACAGTTTTGAGATCGGAAGTATGATATATGTAATACAGAGTAGATGAGCTTTCATTTGATATGCGACAATGCCATTTTCTAGAAAGTTTGATTTTTGCACTTAATAACCCTATCCAACTAATTTTTTGAGGTCGGGAATTTGATATTTTAAATGTACACATCATGACCTTTCATTTGATATACAACAACCCTATCTTTAAAGAAAATTTATATTTTGCACTCAATGACCCCATCCAACCCATTTTTGGGAGACGTCAATTTGAAATTTGAAATGTACGCTTAATGTTCTTTCATTTGATATGCGACAACCTTACCATCTGAGAAATTTGAATGTTTGCACTAAATGAACCCACCCTGCCCACTGGGATGAAAAGGGGGTTTAAAATTTTCATTTTTAGGTAGAGTTTATTTAGACCTTCAATTTGATATATCAGATGACCCCATTTGACAAAGTGCAAATAATGATGCAATATCAACTATATAAATAGAAGTTATGAAACTTACAAAGTCAACGCAAAACTTGAAAATTTCAAAATGATTTTTTGGTGTTTTTTTCCATGGATTTTTTTTTGGTATTTAGTCAAACGTATAACTTTGTTAACTTCTTCAATTTCTAAAACATTTTAAGTGGTAAGCTCTTGTTGATTCAGAAATACATGCCTCCGCTCGCAAAACTTTAAACTGCATTATCTCTATAACGACAATAGATATCTCAAATCTGTTAAATGATAAATGATCTACAGTTGAAGGACAACATTATAGAAAAAAAATTGGGACAATTTCAAAGTTCACCAAGGTCACAATTAATCATCAAATATATGATGCAATACCAAACTTGAGAACCGGAAGTCATAGAGACATGGGACTATCACCATTCAACTCAGGACCACTTGACCTTTCAGAGATCACAATGTCAAGGTCATAGTATAATGTGAAGGTCAAGGTGAAATTGCATCATGACGTAACATTGACCTCAAATTGAAGGTCTTGAATTACTGATCATCTTTGCAGTATATAGTAGGTTGATATCTGTTACCTTAAAAAAGATATACACAAAATACTAGATTTTTAAGAATCATCCCGTTGTAACTTTTGAACAGACAGTCGGACATTTTTCGGTTTATAATATAAAATGTAGAGCTCGTCGAGAGGAACATTTTATACGCTGTATGTATGCAGCAAAGTCTTATCGTTTTCCTAATATGTAAGCTTGAAATTGCAGCGTAATTTTTTTTGCACTCATTGACCTTTGACCTTGGGTGCATATTGAAGGTCACATGAATTACAGATTATTGGTGAAGGTCCCAAGTCTCTACGACTTCCGGTTCTGAAAATAAAAAAATTCTAAAATTGTTCACAATTTTTAAAGGGGAATAACTCCTTATAAGGGTTTATTACAAAATGCTTGTATATGTTCAATAACATTGCCATCTGTTCTTGTACATGTTACCGTTTTCAAATTGATTCTGTCTTGAATACTTTTTGAGAAAAATGTAAAAGAAAGAAATTGCTTCAAGGGGACATAACTCTCATAAGGAATGATGAAATCGTTAGCAGCCTCATATGGTAACACATCATGATAAGATCTAGCTATTGTCCAAATAAGGTCATGATATCTTTTAAAACATTTAAGGGGGGCCATGTTGAAAAAAATCAATAAAAGGGAGATAACTTCTAAAGGGGATGATGAAATCCTACAAAAGTTCATCTTGTAAAAGTTCATGATGAGGTCTATCGATGGTCCATATTTGGTCTTGATAACTTCAACAGAAAGGGGAGGAGGCCTTGTCAAACAAATGTTGGAAGAAAAAAAAGAAAAAGAAAAAAAAACACTAGTATCTCAATTGTTTGTAAAACAATTGAAAGGTCTTTCCTGTAAAAGTGATGCTTTCATAATGTACTTTGTACGACCTTTCGTTTGATATACGACAAGCATACCTTCTGAAACTTTTTACTTTTATCACTTAATGACCTCATCCGCCTACTTTTTTGAGATCGGAATTATTATATATGTAACATAGAGTAGATGAGCTTTCATTTGATATGCGACAACGCCATATTCTAGAAAGTTTGATTTTTGCACTCAATAACCCTATCTTACTAATTTTTGGAGGTCAGGAATTTGCTATTTGAAATGTGCACATCATGACCTTTCGTTTGATATACAACAACCCTACCTTAAAAGAACATTTATTTTTTGCACTCAATGACCCCATCCAACTCATTTTTGGGAGACGTCAATTTGAAATTTGAAATGTACGCTTTATGTTCTTTCATTTGATATGCGACAACCTTACCATCTGAGAAATTTGAATGTTTGCACTAAATGACCCCACCCGTCCCCCTGGGATGAAAAGGGGGTTTAAAATTTTCATTTTTGAGTAGAGTTTATTGAGACCTTCAATTTGATATATCAGATGACCCCATTTGACAAAGTGCAAAAAATGATGCAATATTAACTATATAAATAGAAGTTATGAAACTCACAAAGTCAATGCAAAACATGAAAATTTCAAATTTATTTTTGGGTGTTTTTTTTCCATGGAATGTTTTTGGTATTTGGTTAAACATATAACTATGTCAATCTCTTCAATTTCTTAAACATTTTAAGTGGTTAGCTGTTGTTGTTTCAGAAATACTTGCCGCCGCTCGAAAAATTTCAAACTGCATTATCTCTAAAACGACAATAGATATCTCAAATCTGTTAAATGGTAAATGATCTGCAGTTAAAGGACAACACTATAGAAAAAGAAATGGGACAATTTCAAAGTTCACCAAGGTCACAATTAATCATCAAATATATGATGCAATACCAAACTTAAGAACCGGAAGCCGTGAAGACATGGGACTACCACCATTCAACTCAGGACTACTTGACCTTTCAAATATCACAAGGTCAAGGTCATAGTATACTGTGAAGGTCAAGGTGAAATTTCATCATCACCTGAAATTGACCTCAAATTGAAGGTCTTGAAATACTGATCATCTTTGCAGTTGATAGTAGGTTGATATATGTTACCTTTCAAAAGATATACACAAAATACTATACTTTTCAGAATCATCCCGTTGTAACTTTTGAACAGACGGTCGGACATTATTGGGCTTATTGTATAAAATGTAGAGCTCGTCGAGAAGAACAATTTACATGCTATATGTATGCAGCAAAGTCTTATCGTTTTACTAATATGTAAGCTTGAAATTGCAGCGTAAATTTTTTTTGCACTCAGTGACCTTTGACCTTGATTGTATATTAAAGGTCACATGAATTAAAGATTATTGGTGAAGGTCCCCAGTCTCTACGACTTCTGGTTCTCGAAATACAGTTTTTCTAAAATTATGTACATTTTTTCAAGTGGAATAACTCCTTATAAGGGTTAATAACAAAACAGTGTACATGTTTATTAGCATTGCCATCTGTTCATGTACATGTTGCCGTTTTCAAATCGATTCTATCTCTTATACTTTATGTGAAAAATGCAAAAGAAAGAAATTGTTTCAAGGGGATATAACTCTCATAGGGGACGCTGAAATCTTAATCAGCCTCACATGGTAATACATCATTATGAGATCTACATTATGTCCAATTAAGGTCATGATATCTTTAAAACCAACGAGGGGGGGTCATGCTGAAAAAAATCAATAAAAGGAAGATAACTCCTAAAGGGGATGATGAAATCCTTAACAGGGTCATTTAGTAATACATCTTGGTGAGGTCTAGCTATGGTCCATATTTGGTCCTAATAACTTCAACAGAAACAAGAGGCGGGCATGTCAAAAAAATGTTGGAAGAAAAAAAGGAAAAAAAAGAAAAAAAAACATTAGAAAAACAATAAGGTCTTTCCTCACGTAGGGGAAAGACCTTAATTAGAAAAACTAGTATCTCAATTGTTTGTAAAACAATTGAAAGGTCTTTCCTGTAAAAGTGACGTTTATTGTAATGTACTTTGTACGACCTTTCCACAGGCACTTGTCTCAAAAAAAAATTCCTGTATAATTAAGGTATACAGGAATTTTTTTTTTTGAGACAAGTGCCTGTGGACCTTTCGTTTGATATACGACAAGCATACCTTCTCAAACTTTTCGCTTTTGACACTTAATGACCTCATCCCCCTACATTTTTGAGATTGGAAGTATGATATATGTAACATAGAGTAGATGAGCTTTCATTTGATATGCGATAACGCCATGTTCTAGAAAGTTTGAGTTTTGCACTTAATAACCCTATCCAACTAATTTTTGGAGGTCAGGAATTTGATATTTCAAATGCAAACATCATGACCTTTCATTTGATATACAACAACCCTACCTTAAAAGAAAATTTATTTTTGCACTCTATAACCCCATCCAACCCATTTTTTGGAAACGTCAATTTGAAATTTGAAATGTACGCTTTATGTTCATTCATTTGATATGCGACAACCTTACCATCTGAGAAATTTGAATGTTTGCACGTAATGACCCCACCCGTCCCCCTGGGATGACAGAGGGGTTTTAAATTTTCATTTTTAAGTAGAGTTTATAAAGACCTTCAATTTGATATATCAGATGACCCCATTTGACAAAGTACAAATAATGATGCAATATCAACTATATAAATAGAACTTATGAAACTTACAAAGTCGATGCAAAACTTGAAAATTTCAAATTGAATTTTTGGTGTTTTTTTACATGGAATGTTTTTAGTATTTGGTCAAACATATAACTAAGTTCATCTCTTCAATTTATAAAACATTTTAAGTGGTAAGTTCTTGTTAATTCAGAAATACATGCCTCCTCTCGCAAAATTTCAAACTGCATTATCTCTTAAACGATAAAAGATATCTCAAATCTGTTAAATGATAAATGATCTACAGTTGAAGGAAAACATTATAGGAAAAGAATTGGGACAATTTCACAGTTCACCAAGGTCACAATTATTCATCAAATATATGATGCAATACCAAACTTGAGAACCGGAAGTCGTGGAGACATGGGACTACCACCATTCAACTCAGCACCACTTGACCGTTCAAATATCTCAAGGTCAAGGTCATAGTATACTGTGAAGGTCAAGGTGAAATTTCATCATGACCTGACATTGACCTCAAATTGACGGTCTTGAATTACTGATTATCTTTGCAGTTTATAGTAGGTTGGTATCTGTTACCTTTAAAAAGATATACACACAATACTATACTTTTAAGAATCATCCCGTCGTAACTTTTGAACAGACAGTCGGACATTTTTGGACTTATCATATAAAATGTAGGTTGTCAAGAGGAACATTTTATACGCTGTATGTATAGAGCAAAGTCTTATCGTTTTCCTAATATTTAAGCTTGAAATTGCAGCGTAATGTGTTTTTGCACTCAGTGACCTTTGACCTTGGGTGCATATTAAAGGTCTCATGAATTAAAGATTATTGGTGAAGGTCCCAAGTCTCTACGACTTCTGGTTCTCAAAATACAATTTTTCTAAAATTATGTACAATTTTTCAAGGGAAATTACTCGTTATAAGAGTTAACATCAAACTGATTGTACATGTTCATTAACATTGCCATCTGTTCCTGTACATGTTGCTGTTTTCAAATCGATACTAGCTTGAATACTTTTTGAGAAAAATGTAAAATAAGGAAATTGCTTCAAGGGGACATAACTCTCATAGGGAATGATGAAATCCTTAGCAGCCTCAGATGGTAACACATCATGATGAGATCTAGCTATTGTCCAAATAAGGTCATGATATCTTTTAAAACATTTAAGGGGGGCCATGTTGAAAAAAATCAATAAAAGGGAGATAACTTCTAAAGGGGATGATGAAATCCTACAAAAGTTCATCTGGTAAAAGTTCATGATGAGGTCTATCAATGATCCATATTTGGTCTTGATAACTTCAACAGAAAGGGGATGAGGCCTTGTCAAACAAATGTTGGAAGAAAAAAAAGAAAAAAAAGAAAAAGAAAAAAAAACATTAGAAAAACAATAAGGTCTTTCCTCACGTAGGGGAAAGACCTTAAAAATACTGAACTCCAAGGAAAATTCAAAACGGAAAGTCCCTAATTAAATGGCAAAATCAAATGATAGAACATACCAAACGAATGGATAACAACTGTCATATTCCTGACTTGATACAGACATTTTCAAATTTTCAAATGTATAAAATGATGGTTTGAACCTGGTTTTATAGCGCTAAAACTCTCACATGTATGAGAGTCGCGTCAAATTCCATTACTGTGAAAGTACTTTTATTCGTGGGGTACCAATTTTCGTGGTTTTCGTGGATGACTTTATCCACGATTTAAGTGTCTCATTTGTATGAGAGTCGCGTCAAATTCCATTACTAATGTATCTACACCGATGCGCCAACAAAACAGACATAACAGATATAATTGTCAAAATATTGGGCACAACAATTATCACTGATTTTCGTCTTAAATGAAAGTGGCCGCAGTTGTGTTCAATATATTAAAGTTGCAAATTCCATTTGATGAAAATACATAACATACATAAAGCATTGTAAAGGTTGAGGATGAAAACGGATGCGACCATTTTCATTTGACAAAAAAAGAACCATCTGAAAAGTGACATTTGTTGGCATATTTGATACATTTTTCATGTTTAAGCTTGAATGGGACGTTTTTAATGACTAAATCCTTAAATTCTTTCACATTAACTAATTGAATCAAATGAAATAGACACTCAAGTGTTTAAAAAATTTCAAAAATCTTTTGTCAGATGAAACTGAAATTTGAGGCCAAAATCGTTCTTTATCGGATCTACTCCTTTAATCCACACATTCATTGCTTACTAATATATGTATTATAAATCAAACTCCCGAGTACTCGTTGCCATCCCTAATTAAAAGCGAATATTTGGCAATTGAACCAAATGACATTCGGAACTTTACGATATATTTTTACTTCTTTTGTTGGTTGAAATAGAAATAGTAATTGGTGTTACTTGATCCTTATAATAATATAGGGTTATTGCATGAATATTAGGGAATATTGTCCCAAGTAGAATTTTATATTGCACGAGCTTGCGAGTGCAATATATGTTCTACGAGGGACAATATTCACCAATATTCATGCAATAACCCTTTTATTGTATAGCAGTATAATATTTGAATGTAAAAATCGGTTTAAACTCAGATTTAAACGTTGATGACGTCATGAATTTGAAGATTTATTGCACTAGTGCAATATTAGAATTTATTGCACGCTAACTTTTGGTTACGTTCTGTGGGAAATATTATATTGCTATGCAATAATATGTAATTATCTTACCTTCTGTAAATAGAAAAGAAATACTAATAATAATAATGATACTACTACTACTACTACTACTACTACTACTACTAATGATAATAATGATAATAGTTTTAAAATATATTTTATTGAAATAATTCTCAGGCATAGATTACCTTAACTGTATTTGGCAAAACTTATAGGAATTTTGGTTCTCAATGCTCTTCAATTTCGTACTTTATTTGACATTTTTAACTTTTTTGGATTCGAGCGTCACTGATGAGTCTTTTGTAGACGAAACGCACGTCTGGCGTATATACTAAATTTTGTCCTGGTATCTATGATGAGTTTATTTACAACCACTGGGTCGATGCCTCTGCTGGTGGAGATTTATTTCCCCGAGGGTATCAAAAGCCCAGTAGTCAGCACGTTTTGTGCTGACATGAATTGTCATTGATATGGTTATATTTATAAATTTACTGTTTACAATTTTTTTTTAACCTTTTGAAATACTAAGGCTTTTCTACCTCAAGCATAGATAACCTTAGCTGTATTTGGCAAAACTTTTAGGAATTTTGGTTCTCAATGCTCTTTAACTTCGTACTTTATTTGGCCTTTTTAATTTTTTGGATTCGAGCGTCACTGATGAGTCTTTTGTAGACGAAACGCGCTTCTGGCCTATATACTAAATTTAGTCCTGATATCTATGTTGAGTTTATTTATCAAGTATACATTTTTATTTCATTTCAATTATATATATAAAAAAGATCTGCTATAATGCCAATAACTCTCCACAAGAGACCAATGCAAATGACACAGAAATTAACACATATAGGTCACGACACGGCCTTCCACGATAAGCAAAGCCCATTCCACATTGTTAGCTATAAAAGGCGCCTGAAGTCTTTTTTCACGAAACCGATTGGTCTCAGAAGTTTTATTTAACCCACCATCACTCGTTTTAATTCGAACGCTCTTGAAAATAATTGCTCCTCGGAAATAGAGATATGCATCTATCTGATTTATGTTTAGGTTCATCAAGACATGTGAAACTCAGTTCATTTCCTTTGCAAAGTCATTGGAATTCCAGCGATGAAAGTGCATGTTTAAGTCAGAAATAATCAGAACGCTTTCTCGTGCCTGCCTATAAAATGAAACATTTACATCCCATATCCATGACGATGACCCATTCAGCTCTAACACACGCACAAGCTGAAGATCACCAGATAAGAATGCGTATGTAAGAGCAGTTCGACCAAAATTGTCTTTTGCATTTACGTCTGCATTCCTATTGATTAAACTGCGTACTAAATGCAATTGCATACGTCTTAAGTCATCTTCCACCTTTTGGTCACAAATCAGAATCAGAGGTGTCACTCCTGTTCTCAGTCTGCAGTTCACATCTACGTCTCCTTCTACCAATATTCTGGCTAACTTAAATTTATGATCTAATATCGCCCGAAATAATTTACCTTCCATTTGGCGTTTAACGAATTCACTTATATAAATATTGCCGAGGGGATTCACTTTTGCTGATCTTCTTTTCATTTTGTAAACTATGCGAATTAGTAGACACGGGTCACTAGCTTGGACAACAAAGGATGGCAGTGTAAGTGAATGAAATGAGTGAAGACATGTTCTTATTATTTATAAAATAGGAATCACCCACATGGGTGTTAACAATCAACCTACGATATCACAGTTGGCGGTTATCATAAAGCACATGGTCAGGTGTTTTTTTCACAGTTTGATATCAGCAGAAAATTTATTGAATTTTCTTGATGAGAATTAAAATTATTTCGGACACTAAATGAGAAAACTTTAGAATATTCCAATTTTAATTGATTGGTTGATTTTTTGTTTAATGCCACTTTCATTTCTATTATGATATTTCAGTTTTTATTTGCTGCGGAAGGCTGAGTGCCTGGAGAGAACAATTGGTATAAAAATTGACAATCCTTGTCAATTAGATCAGAGTCGATACCACGCACAGGATTCGAACTCACTCTCTCTCTTAGTGTTGAAAGGCTATAGTGATACAATAGTTCGATCTTAAAATGAAAAAACGACGGTATCACATATTTAGTTGTATAGTTTAGTTCTAAACAAATCCGCATTATCAAATGCTAATAAGCAGTCCTTAACAAGCTATCAATTTGTCTATTTTCTGTCTAAGTTTGTGGCTTTGATTCTTCATTTTTTTCGAGATTTGAACATCGGTAAACTACTCCGTTCTGAATTCATCTTCCAAGAATGAGATTTCAAGTAAGTTTTAAACTTTATAACTATTTTGATGTCTGGCTTATCAAATTATAAGCCTCATACTTTGATTACTATTTACACCATTTGGTAGATGCCACTGTTGGTGGACGTTTCGACTACAAAGGTATTACCAGCTTAGTAGTCAGCACTTATATATCAATTATATGGTCATTTTTATAAATAAACTGTTTGCAAAAGAAGAAATTATTCGAAATACTAAGGATTTTCTATTTTAAGCCTTTGTTACCTTATGCGTATTTGGCACAACATTTTGGGGATTTTGGGTCCTCAACGCTATTCTACTTTATACTTGTTTCACTTTCTAACTATTTTTATGTGACCGTCACTGATGAGTCTTATGTAGACTAAACGCGCGACTGGCTTATCAAATTATAAGCCTGGTAGCCTTTGATAACTGTTTACTCCATCATATATATAAACATATTTATCAAAAATTTACACAATTCAAAATAAAAAAAAAACAAACTCGAATTTGATCTAAGATTGAAAACCCAAAATATATAGACAGTAAAAAAACAAACTTTCTCCTAAACATGGCTAGTAGTATGCGAGTCAAGAAGGTAAAACATTAGAAACCAATTTTAAAAAGCAGTTGGAAATATCTTTAAAATTTATCATTGTATTTATATTTTTCAGTTAAGACATTTCTATATACCAGTGTATTACCGGTGAATCAGATCGGGCAAAATATTGATTTACATGAAATCAGAAAAAAAAACATTGTCTTTGAAAAGTAAATTTTCAACCCTGAAAAACGATTAGGTCTATTTCTTGTTTACTATTTTTGTGATCTTACTTGGTTTTTTTGTTCAATGTTGCTAATGTTATCTTTCCTATATAATTTATATAAATTGTTCCTTAAGTACTTAGATTCTTTAATAATTGTAATTTACAGTTTGATCATTGATATTCAACAAACATACTCGTGTGTGTTAAGCAAACTGATATTTGAATTGTTTTATTCAAGGATGATACCTTGACTTGCCTTACCCTTGGTAAAACGTAGGCGGAATTCTTTTGAATAACAATACCGTTTACATTATAGCGTAGAATAAAATTACAACTGTTACAATATTTGATAGAGTGTAAAGCACAACATTTGTTGACAACTTTATTAAAAGAAAATTTGTAGGGGTTCCGCGGAACCCAGTGTCTTGCCTACTTTTGATGTTAATCACACACTCAACAAAAATGATGGAAAAATCAATAAAAATATTCCTCTTGATACTATCATTTGATTGTCAGAAGCTTCTGTCCATCTGTCCAAAACTTACTTCTGGATACTATCTTTTGATCATAAACAAGCTTCTGGTCAAGTTTCGTACAATTCCAGGATAGTTTGAGAAAGTTATTAAAATTATAAAAACATTAACCACAGAGTGAATGTAATGTTTCCTGGCAGAAAAAACTAAGTCCATTTATAAATAAAATACGGAAAAAATGGTATTTTATTTTTTCAAAATTTTCTCATGAATATTATCTTATCAACATAAAAAGCTTCTGTTCAAGTTTGGTAGAAATCCAGGATATTTTAAGAAAGTTAATTTCAAAAACTTTAACCACAGAGTGATTATTTCTGGACTCCGCCGACGACACCGACACCGACGACGACACCGACGACGGAATGTAGGATCGCTATGCCTCGCTTTTTCGACTAAAGTCGAAGGCTTGACAAAAACCATGAAATTGATCGATCTTCATGTCCCTCTGTTATTGCTGTGTTTTTTTTAGTGTATTTAACAGCGATTCTAAAATCAAAGTTTGTCCGTTGATTTATATAATGTATTTAGCTTGTGCACTACCACTAGTCGTCACTGCTACTTGTGATCACTTGACACTACTTCAGTAATGGCATTATTTGAATATTATACTTTGACTTCAATATATTCATTGTATATTATAAACTAGATATCATCAAATTGGAATAAATCCAAAGTTTATACTGCCTCAGATGCATTTGACGTAAGGTGGTACTGATAGTAATTTTTAAACGCATTTGGGTTTTTTTTATCACGAAATTTCATCCGAATTTTTGGCTACTGAAACCACTTTTGATCTCGAAAGTTTGTGAAAAATATTCTTGAAAATCTCAATTGACTTCAAAAGAGTTCATCGCCATCGCTTAGCAGATCCAATGCTTAGGGTTGACCGCCAATCCTTAACGGCACCATTGTCTATTTGGTCATTTATTCGGTAACTTTGATATTTTGAATAAAATTTTATGTTTATACATCTTAAGTATGCGTCATGAAGGTTATTTAAAAAAAAATGTGTCGCACGTACTAAAGTCGGTATCATATTTTTTTTTATCAAAATCCATACTTTTTCATTCCACTATTTTACATGAAAGGTATACAATTGATGCCTTATAGAACTCTCATTTTAACCAAATCACATACATTCATATATTTCCGAAATTCTGACTTCTGAATGTCGTTGTCAGTTCACAGAAGTTGGCAGTTACTTAATTGTAAGTTCGTGTTTATTCAATTTATGTGACTGAAGTATGAGAATACGCCAACCAGTTGAATGGTTTTAGTCAGGATTGATTATGTTTTAGACGGGAAATGACACATTAGAAAATTTATAATGAAATGATAATTCATTCTGCATTAATGAATTTGTACGTTTCTAAGAAATTCATGACGGGCGCCACATTTGTAGCAGGATATACTTAATCGTAAGGATACCGGAGAATCCCGCCTCCAAGTGTTTTGGTGAAAATTACAAATGACAAAATTCTATAATACGATATAAGTAATTGGTAGTCAATATGCCAAACGTTCTTGAGATATTGTTCATCTAAAAAAAAGTACACTGTAGTATATTTTTAAGAAACGAATTGCAGAAATAACACAAACAAAAAAGAGTAACAATAATACCGAACCTCAAGGCCAATTCAAAATGTTGAAGTTCACCTAAACTGCATGACATTATCAGCGGAAGGACTAAAACACTGTATTGTTTCTAACTTTGTACAGACATTTCCAACGATAATTATGGGTTAATCCTTGTTTTATAGCTACTTTAACTTCCCACTTGTATGACATCTGTTTAAAGATCTGTAACAACAGACAACGACAAAAAAACAGGAATGTTTGGGGATTTACTAATTATATGGAACAATATTGATTTTGAAAAGGAGGGCTCCAAGTACAAGACTTAGTAAATAACACGTTAAGATTGTATACGACATAGATCATTTCTTTTATCACAGTGATGATCATGTTACAAAAATACGGTCATATGACATGGAAAGCCGTAAAACTCCTGATTTCGACTGTTTTCTGATTCCATAAGTACTTAGATTCTATGTTTGGATTCCACAGTGCGATCATTGATATTCAACAAACCCACTTGAATGTGCTTGTGTATTGTTATTTTTTCTTTATTGTACAAACAGATATTTGAATTGTTTTATTCACGGATGCTACCTTGACTTGTCGTGCCCTTGGTAAAGCGTAGGTGAAATTCTTCTGAATAACATTACAGTTTTTATATATAGCGTAGATTGTAAACAATTACAACTGTTACAATATTTGATATAGTGTAGAGCACAACAGTTGTTGACAGCTTTATTAAAAGAAAACTATGGAAATTTTCGAATTTCGTTCTTAGTGTTCCTCTGTTGATGTTATTTTGGTTTTTTCAGTGTTTCTAAAATTAAAACTTTTTTGTTGATTTCAACAATACATTTATCACTAGCACTTGAGGCTTACCAATAGTCGTCGCTACTAGTGATCATTATTTCGGTAACGGCATTATCCAAATACTTTGACTACATAAGCAGTGTATTAATCATCAAATTGAACTAAAACAAAATTTACACTGCCTCGCAGTTGACCTAAGATGGAACAGGTAGTAATATGTAAACCCATGTGTTGTATAATCACGAATGTTTTCAGTATTTGGCTACTAAAACTTTAAAGCTCGAAAGTGTCTTAAAATTTTCTTGAAACACTCAATCGATTTTTTAGGATTTTATCACCGTCACCTTTCTGGTGGACTGCCAATCCTTAAATAGTTGTTAAGGGCAACATCGTCTATTTGGAAATAAATTCATTAATTAAGATATTTGGAATAAAATTTTATGTTTATAAATCTAATCCGGACCTCCTTTGGGAATATTATAGACGTTCATTTTACTTTGATGCTCACATAATAATTTGGTGAAATGATGGTTATTTATAGAAAGCCAATTCGGACTCATAAAATCTATATATCGCAATTTTATTATAGTTCATCATTTTTCATCCAACTAATTTACATAAAAGGAGTAAAGTTAAGTTGAATTATTTCTGTCAGGATTGATTATGTTTTAAACTGTTACTGATAAATAAAGGCAATAAACTAAAATATATCATAAAATATAAAGATTCTACACTTTTTTTTCATGACGGGTGTCACATGTTGAGCAGGATCTTTGTACCCTTCCGGAGCACATGATATATCCCTTAGTTTCTGGTGTGGTTCTTGTAGCTCAATTTTGTTTTTGTGAACTGTTGTGTTTTTTCTTCATTAGCTACGACGTTGTCTTTTTTTCGACTTGTGAATTCAGTTCCATTTTGTATCGTTCGCCTCTCTTTTAACCCAATCATGAAAAAACAAAATTCTATAATACGTTTTTTAAAAGTAATTGGTAAACAATATGTCAAATCCTCTTGAAATATTATTCATTAAGAAAATAACTGTTGACATGCATGCAGTAGCATGTTTTTAAGAAACAGATATGAGACATAACACCAACAAAAAGTATAACTACAATACCGACCTCAAAAGTTAAAAAGGCAAGTCCACGTAAACTGGCAAAATCTCAGGTTTTTAATCAACAGAACGATGGAAAACAATGAACAACTATTCCCAATTTGGTACATGCATCACAGGTGCTTTAGGACAGGATCCTTTATGAGCCCCATACAGTCGAGATTCGTGTTGATAGTAAACATGCACATTTAGAGTATAAATATGGTATATTAGTATATATATGGTACAAATAAGTGATATATATCGAAAAATCTGAGATTTATGATAATAAGGGGGATGGACTATATGGGGCTCATACAGGATCCTGTTCTCAAGCACCTGTGACATGCATAAGAAATATTTAGCGTTATCGAATTAGGAAACTGAAGAGTATTCAAACTAAATATTTAAAAATAATATGAATCAAATATTGCTCAGGCTAGGAGAGTTGTTTCATTGGCACTCACACCACATCTTCCTATATCTATATAGGAGTAAAACAATTTGTGTTATTTTAGTGATCTTAACATTCAAATGAACATATTTACATAAGATGATCACATCAGTGATATTGCATGTCAGAACAGCAGAGGATGATCTATGGAATGAACAAAACTGTACAGTAACAGTGTCATGAATTGTGGCATAATATCATTGATTGATGAATTATGATTTTTATTTACAGTTTTGAATCTTCACACACCCACTTCTCAGTTAAAATACATATCAGTTCATCATATCAACAGGTTTGTACACTATAAACTGTTTTAATAAAGCATCAAAACCATAGTTCATGTAGACAATAATAACTTTTCAACATTTCAATTATCACTGTTATTTTAATTGATGACTTTGAGTTTTCTGCCGATTTCAACAAAAGCATCCACAGCTCTATCAATTTCTTGCTCTGAATGAGCAGCAGATATCTGTACTCGGATTCGTGATTTTCCTGAAATATAATAAATTAATTTCAATCCTGGTATCTATGATCAGTTTATTTATTTATTAATTGAAGAAGTTTTTCTAGTTTATACCATTTCATTATTTATGTCACACCATGAAGTATATGAAAGCAGGTAATGGTTTTGTTTTGTTTTCTCATTTATGTTATATCTTTTCAAGAATTTGGTTCATAATCTTCCATCCTTCAAAACAAAAATATATCAGTTCCTGTTTACATATTTCAAATTCGATGTAGATATATGCCTTGCCTAATTGTATGGTGCAACGTTTTCAGTCCGTTGTTTAAAAAATATGTTAAGTTAAAGAAAAAACGAAAAAAACATCATGTTACTGTGATGTTTGATTCTTGTAATTAATGTGATTGTCATTGTTTTTTATGCATCAACCCTAAGATATTAAATATGACAAGTCTTACCTTTTGGAACAACTGGATAACTGAATCCTATCACATAGATACCTTTCTCTGAAAAATTCAATGTGAAATGAACAAAGAGCAGTTAATGAATAGTATTTTCAAAGGAAAGATTACATTCTATCGACTCGACAAAGACAACATTGTCTTTGGAACAGTTGTTTTGTTTGTTAAAGTATATTATTTGTCCAATACTAAATATTTGCAGTTAAGAAAAAGATAAAACAATTTTATTTTCTAATCTCACCTAGTTGAAAACTATAGTAAAGTCTATTTTGTTATTTTATTTGTTCATTGAGAAAGACCATTTTTCAAACATGTTCATTACAAAAGAAACACATATTACTTTTCCCCATCTCCATTTTTAATTTTATAGTTTATATACAATACAATCTTGTTTATAATTTGTGAAATTTAATTGACTCATAATATATCAGTTTGCTTCGTTGCTTTGGTAAAGAAATCGCGTAAAGTTCAATAAAACCTTGAATCTATGAATAAACGTTTGTTTTTGGTGTGGAAGACATTGAGGACAGAAGTTGCTATTAATCTAAAAGAAAAAATCACCAACAACAAGCAGGAAAATATAAAACATTTGACTTACATTCAATTTAATAAATAGAAACAATGAAGAAATAATGAATCACATCTTACCCAACATATCATCAGCAAAAGTACTAGCTAACTTGGCATCTCCTAACATAACTGGACAAATGGGATGTCCTGGATCACCCTGCAATACAAACAATGTCTAGTATGTGTGCTTTCTTCGGGCATGCTTAATTGATATCAATGTGGATAAAGGTCAAGTTAGGGATTCATGAATACGGATTTAAATGAGTTTGAATTATTGACTTGCAAGTCAAAGATACATTTGCAATGTTTGGATCATATTTTGACCAAACTGAACCAAACTGACTGCTAATAGTGAAATATAATTTCAATATTCCGTGTTTATAAATGATTGCAACAACATAAAAATTGCATTTTTTTTTCTGCATCGTAAAAAGTCAAATAAGAAAAATACCGAACTCCGAGAAAAATTCAAAACTGAAAGTCCCTAATCAAATGGCAAATTCTAATGATAAAACACATCAAACGAATGGACAACAGTGTCATATTCCTGATTTGGTATACAGGCATTCTCAAATGTAGAAAATGGTGAATTGAACCTGGTTTTATTGCGCTAAACCTTTCACTTGCATGAAAGTTGCATCAAATTCCAAAAAGCTATTGTTCTAAATGTGTAGGCAGCAAAAACATGCTAAAGGGTTAAACAATATATATTCCTATATTCACTAAATTATGCTTGGGCAGTTGCAACAGGTTCATTCAAAGGTCCTCAAACGGACATTATTACCCACAATTTATTTATAGTCATTGATTATAAACATCCCTTACCGATATAGTGAAACCAGCGTCCGTCATTTTAGTCCTAAATCTTACTGTATTGGTCAAAAGCTTCTTCGGTAAATCTGGATTCTGTATTATCAAATCAAAGGCCTGTAAAAGATGATCTAAACATATCAAGATTATGCTGCATATTCAATAAATTTGGTCAAGGTTCACTTATGGCACAAAATGGCCTAAAATATCAACTTTTATCATAAAACACCAAAGAGGTCATAATTTGGTTCGTAAATGGGTCTATTTCAAAAGTCTTGATTTCTTAAAGGTGCCAAAAAAATATGTTTTCGTCTTATTAGTATTGATTTAAAAAAAAACATTAAAAATTTAGGGCCACTTCTAACCCTTCATGAATCTTCGTATCTTGTAATTTGAATAAGACCTACGGATATTTATTGGTGTTTTCCTTATGTTTAACAAATCAACAAAATATAAGATGAACTCATGTGAAAAGTAACTCAAACTTCTTCAGAAACTGTTCTTCACAACGAGTGTTTTCATGTATAAATTGTATCCTCGAAATTAGGTGTGTGTGTGTGTGTGTGTGGCATTTGAAACGTCAACTTTAACAAAACAACAAATACATCTGCTTTTCCAATTTGAAAATGATTTGGCCTTCTTGTTTGTTAGTTACACGTCTTAATTGTATACATTTTTTTCGATAATATGTATCCACATAATTAAAATGTTTAAATATTACTCCTTTATTTACCATACCTACACATGCTTCAACTTCTGTTTATTACCTTGCTAGCACATGCTACTACTGGTGGGGGTAATGTGTTTGAAAACAAGTAAGGTCTGGATCTTTGTCTGAGAAGCTGTACAAGTTCTTTTGGTCCAGAGGTATAACCACCTGTAATGTTAAAGTATGACTATTTTAACCTTTGTTCAAACAAGTTATTAGTATGACGATGGAGTTTTAAAATACATCGTGTGAATCAGATTGTCTGTCCATAAAAGAATAAAATTCTTGTGAACCATCCATGAATTGTATCTAACAACATGCATATATTTGAAACATACCTAATTATAAAAAAAGAAGATGTGGTATGATTGCCAATGAGACAACTCTCCACAATAATTAGACTGTAATTACATGAAAAGAGAGGAAAATTTGACTCCATTTTTTGTATATTTTTTGCCAATTGCAGGACAAAGACACCAAGAGTGCACAAACTGAAATGTCTCGCCTTTTTTACTTATCATTGATATTATGTAGATAGTCCTAAATATAAAGCTCTATTTCAACTGTCATATAAACTTAACATTAACCAAGAAAAATAAACATTGACCAATGAACCATATGAAAATGAGGTCAAGGTCAGATGGATAATGCCAGGCAGACATGTACAGCTAACAATTCGTCCATACAACAAATGAAGTTGACCTATTGCTCATAGATTAAAGAAAAACCGACCCAAACACAAAAACTTAACACTGAGCAATGAACCGTGAAAAGGAGGTCATGGTCAAATAAAACTTGCGCAACTGGCAATTATATCATAAAATATTTCCATACACCAGATATAGAATTTGAAAAAAAAGACCGAAACTCAAAAACTGAACTTTGACCACTGAACCATGAAAATAAGGTCAAGGTCAGAAGACGTCTGCCAGCTAGACATTTACATCTTAAATCATTCCATACACCAAATATAGTAGACCTATTGCATACAATGAAAGAAAAACAGACCAAAACACAAACACTTAACTCTAACCACTGAACCATGAAAATGAGGTCAAGGTCAGATGACAACTGCCAGTAAGAATACCTCACAGTCCTTCTATACACCAAATATACAAGACCTATTTCTTATAGTATCTGAGTTATGGACTTGACCACCAAAACTTAACTTTGTTCACTGATCCATGAAATGCGATCGAGGTCAAGTGAAAACTGACTGACGGGCATGAAGACCTTGCAAGATACGCACATACCAAATAAAGTAATCCTATTACTTATAATAAGAGAGAATTTAACATTACATAAATTCTTAACTTTTTTTCAGGTAGTCACTGAACAATGAAAATGAGGTCAAGGACACTGGACATGTGACTGACGGAAACTTCGTAACATGATGTTTCTATATACAAAGTATGAAGCATCTAGGTATTCCACCTTCTAAAATATAAAGCTTTTAATAAGTGAGCTAATACCGCCGCCGCCGGCGAAACACTATCCCATTGTCGAGCTTTCTACAAATAATGTCGAAGGCTCGACAATAATTAAATGCTTACCCGCAGCACCTCCCATGGCTTTACCGAGAGTTGAGTTTATGATATCAACTTCCAATCCAAAATGCTCATCAGTTCCTCTAAAAATAATGTTTCTAATTAAAACAGTACAAACCAAATGTGTAGATCAAAACGTACATGAAATGATAGATACCGCGTATACATCGACGAGATAGTAAAATAATAATAGACAATTTACCGTGGATGACATCTTAAAAACTGCAGGTTCTATAAAAATTTGACCGATTTAAAAAAAAAATACAATCAAATAATTCGTGTTGCCGTAATTTGTCAGTTTGAAGTAGAAATTCTCCATGTCGAACAGACCTTCTTGATCCATTGTTCCTTCCCAGATCGTTGCAATTCATGGACTTAAGGGCATACGATACAGTTACAGGGGAGGTAATGACGTTGCTAACGTAAAATGGTATTTTCGCGACGTCAAACTGTGACATATCGGGATAAGATGCATTTTTCGACTGATTTTTATCATTCAAACTGATTTAATTTGAAAACGAGTTCATGGACCCCTATTTTTCAAAACAGCAATTCATTTCATTTTCCAGGGAGATTATGTGACCCAAATTTTATAAAACTGTAAATAGAGATTTTTTTTTAAATTTTGATAAACATGCAGCAAAAAAAGACGTATTTTCCTCAAGTCATGAACATTTGATAAATATGAGTTATTTCTGAATAAAAAATGCATAATTTTTTAGAATACTTATAAAATACAAAAATTACCGATTATTTAACAAAAAACAATTTGTGTTTATCTTTTATTACAAAAGAGTTATGTCTTTCTTTCGAAAAAGAAATTGCGGCCACAAATCTGAATTTTGAGCAAATATACAAAATTTCGACCTAATTTAACAAAAAGAAAAGTAGCACATGAAGGTATATTTTTTATTACATATTTGATTTAATCAGATAAAAAATAGCCTATATGCAAATTTTCACGAACTTGTAAATACAGGATCAAAACTGTATCGTATGCCCTTAATAGCTTTGTCAGTCAACGTGTCGTCCGTCCGTTTTATGACTATGCCAATTAAAATAACAGATTTTTTGTGTCTATAATTATAGAGCGAAATAGAAAGCAGTCATTCTAATGGTGACCACATTCCATATGTGGCCAAGAAAACAATTGTTTATCGTTTCTTAATCTTTAACTTATGATAAATAGTGCCAGTCATAAAGACAGCAATCATTACCTGCCGGTTGGTCCAAAAAATCCTGTTCCATGACATTCGTCGATGAAGACCAAGGCTCCATACTCGTTTCCAAGTCTTGTTATGTCACTGCAATAAAAAAAATCATGCCCGGTACATAAAAAAAAAAGATCGAAAGATTTCGTTAAGATTTCATAATATCCTAAACTTAAGAACTAGTAATTGAAAAATGTTATGAATTTACAGCATAGCTGTTAAAAGTTTGGTGAAAAGGGGTGTATGACAAGAAAATAATGCATTGGACTGAAAGTGCTTCTATAATATAACTGTGGGGAAACTCACGGCAACGGTGCGACGCTGCCATCCATACTAAATACACCATCAGTGGCTATCAGCTTTTTGTGACAGGAGGATGCGTCCTTCAAGTTTTGTTCAAGATCTGAAAATAAAAATATCACCAATGAATTTTTTACCCAATCGGTACAGAAGATTTTGATTTGTGTTACCTATTGCATCTACAGTTCCGACAGTCGGTAATAGGGTGTGCAAATATAGTTCAGAAAAATGTACATTAGATTGTTAAGCAACCTACTTTACTATTTTACTCATTAAAAAAAATTTTAATGTTGTATGTTTATTTTTAAATAATTACAAAATGTTGAATGAAATGTGAAGCAGTAGGAATGCTAAATATCGTGATGATCGAAGTTTGACTATCGTCAAATATTGTAATGATCGAAAATAAACTCATCATAGATACCAGGACTAACTTTTGTATGTACAAAAGTATCATCAGTGACGCTCGAATCCAAAAAAGTTAATGAGGACAAAATAAAGTTCGAAGTTGAAGAGCATTGAGGACCAAAATTCCTAAAGGTTTTGCCAAATACTGCTAAGGTAATCTATGCCTGAGGTAGAAAAGTCAATTGGTATTTCAAAAATTCTAAATCTTGTAAACAGTTAGTTTATTAATATAACCATATCAATGATAATTCATGTCAGCACAAACTGAGTGCTGACTACTTGGCTGGTGATACCCTTGGGGAAATAAATCTCCATCAGTAGTGTCATCGACCCAGTGCATCGACCCAGTGGTGTTAAATAAACTCATCATAGATACTAGGACAAAATTTTGTATATACGCCAGACGCGCGTTTCGTCTACAAAAGACTCATCAGTGATGCTCGAATAAAAAAAAAGGATCGTGAAATGTCGTGATGATCGAAGTGTGACTTATGTTCAAATATCATTATGATTGAAGTTTGGCTTATGTTCAAATATCGCGATGATCGAAGTTTGACTATCGTTAATTATCATGATGATCGAATTTTGGCACTTACCTTTCATATCTGTGTGTTTATATCTGAATCTTTTAGCTTTACATAGACGTATTCCATCAATAATAGATGCATGGTTTAATTCGTCTGATATAACAGCATCTTCAGGTCCAAGCAATACCTCAAAAAGGCCGGCATTTGCATCAAAGCAACTAGCGTATAAAATGGTGTCCTCTTTCTTGTGGAATTTTGAGATTTTATCTTCAAGTTCTTTGTGCAGATCCTGCAATACACAGTTTAATTTCTCGTCAGATTAGTATGTTGACATCTATCACTGTTATATAGGCTACGTCAGTTGGTCTTTCATGGATAGTTGTTTCATTGGCAATGATCATATCTTCTTATTTTTAAATTTAACTTCAATATAAAAAGAAGATGTGGTATGATTGCCAATGAGACAAATATCCACAAAAGACCAAAATGACACAAACATTAACAATTATAGGTCACCGTACGGTCTTCAACAATGAGCAAAGCCCATATCGCATATAGTAAGCTATAAAAGGCCCCAGTTGGTTTTGTTCCCTTCTTTTGTTATAGTTCAAGTTATGAAAATCACTTGACCTATAGTAACAAATCATAAGTTGTGAAGATTTGAAACACAAGGTTAAGAACTTCCTTTATCAATACATTCTTTGAGTTTAGACTTGTATTTCAATATTCTATGTTTTATTGACGCAATCAATGTATAAAAGAATATCTTGTGAATTTCAAAATTTTAGCCACGAGAGAATGCTTTCATACAAACTTTTTTTCTGTTTCTGTTTGTTCTATGTGATATAGTGAAGTGAAGAATGATTATTATTATTACTTATAGTTTGTTTGTTCTTTTCTTTATGGAAAAGTGAAATATTAAACCTACTTGTGTACCGCATATAAATCGGACAGAGCTGAGGCCAGCGCCGTGTGTGTCAAGTGCTGTCTTCCCGGCTTCAATAACTTCAGGGTGGCTCTAGAATTTACAGAAATAACAAATATTTCATTTACAAGCAACGAAGAATCCACTAAAAAAAACGGTTGAAAAAGAAGCAAAAGGGAAAAAAATGACAGAAAATGAGGTATATACATAAATATACGTTGCATCAACGTATTTTATTGTATAGCAATATAATATTCCCCACAGAACGTAACCAAAAGTTAGCGTGCAATAAATTCTAATATTGCACTAGTGCAATAAATCTTCAAAATTCATGACGTCATCAATGTTTAAATCTTAGTTTAAACCAAGTTTTACTTTCAAATATTATATTGCTATACAATAAAAGGGTTATTGCATGAATATTGGTGAATATTGTCCCTCGTAGAACATATATTGCACTCGCAAGCTCGTGCAATATAAAATTCTACTCGGGACAATATTCTCCAATATTCATGCAATAACCCTATAATATTAACACCATCATGAACACTGCCGTTTTAACATCCGTGCAATCTTCATGAAAATTTATACTAGTTATTCAAATAAAAAATGTTACATAAACAGAAAGAGCAATATTCATGTCTGTTCCATAATATTTATCTATGAGAATACATTAAACAACATCAATGTTTTGTAATATTTTTGCAACTTCACAAAAAGAAAAATATCGACCATGACATTTTTATATATACTAAAACGGGTCTAATCCCAACATATTGTGTGTAAGTGACAAGTTATACTTTTTGGGCCGTGTTATGTTGTTTGTTTGTTTGTTTGTTGTTTGTTTGTTTGTTTGTTATATTTTGGGATAAATCAGTGTAGGTTGCTGGTATAGTCTATAACAACTACCACTAGTTTTGTGATTTCTGTTATCCAATATTATAAATATGCAATTAACATACAGACAAACCAAGGTAGTTGTTTGCACAGAAATTGAGTATGTCTGCTTGAGATCCCGCTACGTGAATTGTAGGGCCTTGTTTAGAAGTGATGACACGTTCTCCCTTCCAAGTCCCGGCATCTTTTATGCCCTCTAGTTCATGTTGCAGGTCTTGTTGTACGGCAGCTGCAGCTTGTGTAGATCTCTTTCTGGTAAAATATTTTAAAGCGCGATGATCTGTTGTGAAAACAAACAAAGGTAGAAGTATTTTAGAATATATGTATGTACTTATATGTCTCTTCACGTAGGATTCAGCCACAATTTGGTTTGACTAAATTTTCCCACGGAGTTGTTAAATGATAAAAGGGAAGGAATAAAACAAAATGACAATGCATGTATTTCATCAGATTGTGAAGTATGCATAGTTGATTAATTACAGCAGATTTCAGTGAGTATGTAGCTAAAGGTAATATCTTTAGTTAGCTTGCTTGTTAGCTGAACCGTGAAGTCATTGTTAGGTTATGTAAACTACCCTCCTTTAATAGTAGACTAGCCCAACAGATAACCAATCTATCTCTCTGTAGGACTAAGCTACTTTAAAAGGAGGGTAGTATACCTTACCTAACAATGACTTCACGGTTCAGCTAACAAGCAAGCTAACCAAAGATATTAGCTACATACTCACTGAAATCTGCTGTAAGGGTTTGTGTAATGATTGAATGGTTACGTTTTCCCAAGCATTATTTGCTTGTCGTGACGATACTTCAAGAGACATCCTGGTCACATCCATAACTTTATTGGGCACTAGCTAAATGTCGGAATATCACCATTGTTTCTACTAATCGTCTGTCTTTTTTTACGCTAAATTTCGCTAATATCCGTTTGTTGAATATTACATCATCTGCGCTCCGGAATAAAACGATCATATTTTATCGAATAAAACATAATAGTTGTGTATCTTATTAACATTAGCATGCTTTATGCATGTATAGTATATAGGTCTACTCAACCATGACAAATGTTTAAACTTTTCCATATTCGTATAGTAGAAAATATCACAATATTTAATTCAATGATTTCAGAGAAGGTAAAACATATTGTGACGGATTTAGCGATTGTGTCTAACAAGCATGAAACGTTTGACAGCTGTTGACAGACATATAAAAACATAAATACAAATATACAATATTTATTTTCATTTCTGACTTCATATTATATAGTGTAAGAGCTATTTTATAAATCCCTGTATGAATACGCATTTAAAGAAAGTAATTAAGAAATGTCTTTGTTGTGACTTGTGATTTAAATTCCATGTTGACCTTGGTTATATAATTACAAGTTTTTTTTATACACGAATGTATAGCGTATAAATTGCCAAAATATGTACGTACACCTATATATGAAAATAGAAGAAAAAAAGCATTCACACCTCATTTCAGAGAAAAAGGTTATAGGTTAACATATATGTATAAAGAAAGTACTGCATATCTGCGTTTCTTTTGTGCATACGTGGAAAAAAGCTAAATGAAAGTTTCAGTTTGTGCTATAAAAAAAACTTTAACGCTACATAATTTATTCTGCAATCGAAACAGGACTGAATGAAACTGTTAACCACCAATAGCTCGTTCTGTTAACTTCCGAGTGGAGTCAAAGAATTGTGGAAATGTACCACAAATTAATGAATTATTCTACCCTATGGTTATATACAATTTTATGTTTTTAAAAAATAGAGTAGACTTACTGTGACGTTTAGATATTTTAAGTACAAAATCCCCGATTCTTTCCATTGTACAATATGGTTAATGACAACAGCCTGTTGGAGGTGTGTGACATTCAACCAATCCGATAAAGGAATATCTAAATATGTATTTTATTTATGGTTCACTACATGTTCTTTGAAACGCTTCGTTTACTTGTCATTAAAGGAAAGTTTGGACTTGCGCATTACGTTTACTTGTAGGGCATTTTTCAAACATGCATGCCGAAGTCAAGTTAAATTAACTCTACTGAGATTTAAGTGTTCAAATTTTTATAAAAAATTGAACTAATGATTTTTCATTGTATAAAAAGATAGAAAATGCTTTGACTTATTTTGTATTTTTGTTCTCAGTTAGATACGCAGTTTAGTTTTTGTTATTTGTAAATAAGATCACATTAGACATGGCGAACAGAAGATATGTACATAGCATTTGACTGTATATGTCTTTGATTCAACCTTACTGCATGCTTTCAGCGTTTATAAACCCATATACAGGATATTTAATGAAAATAAAAGGTGTGCATTTTCAACATAAAACACTTAATACCCAACCTACGTTGCCCCGTCAGTTTTGCAGGACTCAGTCCAAACTATTCCATGATCCCTGCAGTTATATGTTTAGCATCGAAAATATAACATCAACACGTGTGGGAAATACATTTCCTGTAGACATATATTGAATGGAGTCACGATACTGAAGCCTTCGTGGTTGGTGTTAACATTTAGGCTCAGTCTGTATTTTAGCCAGTTTTTGGTGAAGCCTTCGTCGTCGGTGTTTAAATTTAGGCTCAGTCTGTATTTAAGCCAGTTTTTGGTAAAGCCTTCGTCGTTGGTGTTAACATTTAGGTTCAGTCTGTATTTAAGCCAGTTTTTGGTGAAGCCTTCGTCGTCGGTGATTAAATGTATGCTGAATCTATATTTAAGCCAGGTTTTGGTGAAGCCTTTGTCATTGGTGTTAACATTTAGGCTCAGTTTGTATTTAAGCCAGTTTTTTGCTGAAGCCTTCGTCATCGGTGTTAACATTCAGGCTGAGACTACATTTAGGTTCAGTTTTTGGTGAAGCCTTCGTCATTGGTGTTAACATTTAGGCTCAGTCTGTATTTAAGCCAGTTTTTGATGAAGCCTTGAAGCTTCGTCGTTGGTATTAACATTTCGGCTGAGTCTGTATTTAAGCCAGTTTTTGGACATTGTAACTTTGTCAAACTTCATAGAGTTTTACGAAACTACAGCATACTCCTGATGACAAAAAGACAGCATATATACAAAGCAGTGTGTGGTTAAAAGATTCCAAACTTAGAAAACTCTTGCAGGTCTAAATATTCATAGAATTTTACAACTTGGACAGACATTTCTTCGTAATCCATCTAGAGTGATCAACTAAATCCAATTTCGCCAGTTTATTTATTTTGTCACGATTTGGCGATATTGTCAAAATTCCTCATATAATTTGAAATAGTTGTAGATTTTGCAAATGTCTGTATATAAATATGCTTATAATTCATTTTTAACAAAGTTTCAGGATTTTAGTGGGAAAACGGCATTTGGTGCGGTATATTTATCAAGCTTAAAAAAATCATCGTATACTTTTCATTCATTAAATTTGGAACAAATAATCTCCATCCGTAATCAAAACTAGTAATGTCATTTTGAAAAGGAGGGATTAATGACTGAAATGTCCTCGCTTTATGTTGAATCAGTTCAAATCGTGAAAAAACGGCAGTCGAAAATGCATCTTAGTCCCTTTCTATATATAAGCCTATACAGTTGATAACTTCTACGTTATTTGATCTCTGCGATTTGTCTCAATAGCAATCATACGAAATCTTCTGCTTATTTTGAAAACAAGCAGTGGAGGATCCAGAAATTTTCATAAGTCGGGCCTACTGGCTGCCTAAGAGGGGGGCCGCTCCAGTCATGCTTCAGTGATTCCCTCAATAATCAACCATTTTCCCAAGAAAGGGGAGGTGGGGTGACCCCCCCTGAAAACCCCTTTAAATCTGCCTCTGACAAGTATTCACCTCATGGTATTGAATGTGGTCCTATCCATTTTCTTATTTTATCTTATATTACCTTAGATTTATCATATTTGGTAGTTCTAACCTGTCGTTTTACCCAGATGTTTCTTTTATATCTGATCGAATGAATCATGTTACTATGACTTGGCGTGTTTTAATTTTGTTAACATAAATGAGCCACATATCAAGTGTCATTGCCGGTTCTGATGCGTCTTATTTGTAGAGTTTCAATAGTCATCTCAAATTTATGCGCTTTCTTATATATTTTTTTTTTCCATTTTTTTTCAAATTAAGAAAAATATTTAAAAAATTAATGAAAAATTCTTTTTCATTCTTTTTCATGAATGATCACGATCACGATTTTTAAAATTAAATCTTGAATTCATCTTGAAAGGGAGCACAGACACTTGTCTCAGAAAAAAATCTTATAGACCTTAATATACGTGTTATATTAAGGTATATATAAAAAAAATAATCTAAGACAAGGGAGGGCTTCTATAAATTCTGATCATTTCCGAAACATATACCCGTCAGTCAGTCCCGATTTAGAATATACCGGAAGTAAATGTTTGGCGGAAAATTCAAAACATGGCGGACTTAGAACGAACCTTAGAAGTTTTTGCAAAATTAACCTTACAGAACTTTACAAATGGTAAACAATTCAGAATAACAATATTTGAGATCTTTTGAATACAAATTTCCTTATAAAGAAATCTTTTGTGAAACATTTTAATACTTTTAAGAGGTAGAAAACGTAACTCACAAACAAGACCCCTAAATATTTCATTTCAAGAACGAAGTGGATGCAATAAAATACATTTTTTTTTATTAAGATCTTGGATTTATTAGAAAAAAATGTCTAATACTGGTTCAAATCACCGTTTGCACAAACAATACACTTTAAGAGACTTCTTTGTTGTGGTCAACACAGCTTGAGCCTTCGCTTCAACGCCCTTATAGACGTATTTACACAAATTTGTTAGCCATTACCTTGAATCACACAGGTTCCAGTAAACTTTGACATAACAATACCAAAAATTTGAGGTCACAATAAAAAAGCGATTGTTGAAACCGTACTTTCCAGAACTGTTGTATTGTCTTAACCATGATTGTTTTGATGTTTACATGTATCAGCCGCTTTTGTTAACCAAAGTTAAAGGATCATAATTTGAAAGTTCTTCTTTTTATTTGCAATATTTATACTTTGTCTTTAGTCCCCCAAACCTACATGTAAGTCAGGTATATTACAAACGTCAATAGGTTATTCGGAGGCGATCTAAGGTCATTTGGAGACAAAATTCTGCTAAATATCAAAAGTGTAAATACTTTTATGCCAATAATAATTTAAAGGAATCAATTTGGTTCCCATAAACAAAATTTTAACATCACAATTCGGATGCCAATAAGAATCCCTTTGATTGTTCAATGTATGACAATAAAAGATGTTGATCAAGTTTTGCAGTGATATTATTAGAATTCTAAATAAATGATATATATACATGTACATATTTGTGCAATGGTTAAAGATTTACAACTCATTGGAACCTTTTACCATGGTCAAAATCAGAAGTCTGACATGAATAGGTATCTACGATTTGCAGCATCAACAACAAGAAGTTGTGTACCCATTTGTAAAACATTGAAGAAAGATTTAGGGGCAAACATTTACAACATAGAAATTGGTTTAAATGACTTGAAATGTAAAATTTCATGATAACAGACTGTGCAATTTGCATATATATGCAACATGCATCTTTCTATTTTAGATGAAAAGCAATGTTTTGATTCGATTGTAAACTACAAAATGATTTCAAACAGGATTATTTGCGTTAATTAAATGCTGCTGCCTTTGGTTATCAATATTAAAACTGATTTCTTTTAACAGATTGGGTAAAATCTATATGGGATAATGACTTCACAGAAATAGATCCTTTAGACCTTGCTGTAGAGGGTGAATTAGAAGATAATGGATATCATACAGTTACATTTAGGATACTACAGACTGTTTTTGAAGACTGGAAGTCAAACAAAGAAGGAAAAGATGGAGAAGGTGGATTACAATTCATTAATACACCAGATAGGAAAAATGACAACATATTTTTGCAATATTCAATGAAAGAAAAAACAAGACTTGGACTTAAATCTGGCATCATGGATTTAAAAAAAATATTTTTGAGCCTTTAAAATATAAGGCACATATCCCTCTGAAATGACCATTGACCAAAAAAATCTTGGAGGGGTTGGCACTCATAGTTACCAAAATTGATCATGTTGGTGACACTCAAAAAAATTATTCCACAAAAAGACTTAGGTGTTATAGTCTCAGATACATGTATGGAGGAAACTTACCTAAATTACTCCACAAAAGACACAATAGACCCCTTTCGAGTTCATCCCTCACCGAAAAAAACTCGTCAGTTATACACACCTTTATGACGTCATTTACCAGATAGATGGGGTCGCCTGTATCCCTGCACTATTTACGTTCATCAAGCGTCTTAGTGATCGTCATTGTGTAGGATAAACTAGAAATAATGGTTGTTCTGTCAATTCTCTAATGACAGCAGTGCTGGTTGTCAATTTTGAGAATTCAATTTGCCGAATAATTCGTACAATATGGAATTATAGTTTTCCAACCACTTGCTCAACATTGGAACGGAAGTGATGACGCCCCTAAACGCACAAATGACGGTGATAAAGGCGCGTATAATTGACGAGTTTTTTCTGGTGAAGGATGAACTCTGAAGTGGTCTATTGG
Organism: Mytilus trossulus; assembly: GCF_036588685.1. NCBI lineage: Eukaryota > Metazoa > Mollusca > Bivalvia > Mytilida > Mytilidae > Mytilus > Mytilus trossulus. The sequence goes on from NW_026963318.1 coordinate 265,371, forward strand.
TGAATAGTTTGGTGTTTTAGCATGTTTAGTCTTAGATATGGATTGTTTAAGCCCAATTACTGTAAACCAACTTATTTTCGCGAGCGATTTATTTTCGCGACTTTCGAGAGTAGAAAAATAACGCGAAAATAAATCGTCGCTAATATGAAAAACGCTGTTGTTACCTTATTAAATACACCAAGTCAGCTGGAAAATGATGAAATTAAATAGCCGCGAAGTGGACTAGAAGGGATCAAACGCGAAATATAGTATCCGCGAAAATAAGTTGGTTTACAGTATATGAAGGAATTCATTATGTTCTGGACCTATGAATGTTGAAAATTTGTATATCAAGTTCAACTTCATGGTCACTTACCATGCTTATTTTATTATTTTTTTATTGTTATAATCTGTTTATTTATTATTTTTCAGGATTCTGGAGCGTTCTGGTTGAAAATGACATTTCACATAAAAGTTTGATAGCATTGTTTGCATATTTGATGGAAATAGGAAATAAGGTAGGTTAGAATTTTGTTCAATTTGATATAACAAAAAGCTGTAAATGTGTGCTTACTGTACAAAGAAGCCCCTTTTAGCTCAAATACGAATATTTTTTATTACATACAATGTAATATTTGGCCTCTTGTGAGGAGTTGTCTTATTGGCAATCAGACCACATCCTTTTTTTAAATGAAATGACAAATTTTCCCCACCCTGTTGAACCCAACTTTGAATAAGAATTTTTAATTTTAATTATGAAAATTATGTTTACACAGGGATTAGATTATTTTTTTGATAAAATACTCCTTACTTTGTAGAAATAAAAAAATTAAATGCATTTATGAGAATGAACATTTCTGTTTTTTATTGAAAATCTAACACCACTTCTGTATTAATATGTACATTGTATGTATATGATTTGTATTTTACAGAAAACATCAGGTTCTACAAAAAAAGAAGCAGGAATTTTATCTGCATCATGCTACATCAAGATGCTAAGTATACCAGGTACAGTACGTTTTAAGTCTTGTTACGATAATTGTTTGACACTACTATCCCGCATCTTATATCCTTTAGTCGTGAATTAATCAATCGATAGGTACAGCTACCTCATGAATCCTTTCATCTTTTACCACACACTTTAATCAGAGGGGCCTCAGTGGTCAAGTGGTCTAAATAGTTCTACTTTAATCACTAGCTAGTCAACACTTAGGTTGTTAGTTCTAGGCCCGTTTGTGCTGCTGCACTCTACTTCAATCTTAATTGACTAAGATTGTCAGTTTTCCTGACGAATGTCAGTGTGTTTTTCTGTGCACTCCAGCTTCCTCCTCCAAAAAAAATGGCCGCCACGAAATAGCTAAAAAAAGTAGTGTTAAAACACCAACAATCAATCAATCACTTGTATCAGTCTGTTACCCTTCAATGTGTCCACCAGTAAATTGTATACATGAATATTCTGTTTTCAGGTGCTATTGATAAAATATAATACACATGTAAATTTCAAAGTTCAAATATTTATACTATTTTGCTTAATTGGTCAGGCATCTTTGTAAATTTATATATTTGTATAATATATCAAAATTGTTTTAAATGAATAACATATTTCCTTAAATATTTACAGCATTAATTTCCAGGGATGGAATGTAGTTGCCTTTTGGGTGGTTTAAACTGCAATAAAAAGTTCATGTCTTTTCAGAACCCACTACTATCATGACTATTTACTCTATAAAAAAAAATTCTACTAGCCAGCTTGACCACTGATTAAAAGATATTAACACAGTATATTTTATTTCACAGGAAGTATAGCTTTCAAGGTGTTTCATCCAGTTTTATATGAAAAGGCTGTAGATATAATAAAAACCATCAATACTTTAGGAGGTAAGAGATAATCTTGTAATAATACATACACAGACATCCAGATACCTTTGTTTAAGTTACCTCTACCGTTACCAAGAGTAAACCTATGTGAAAGATTATTTGTCCAATAAATGCTTAGGATATCGCATATAGATAAGGTATCATATATTGCAGGATATCCAATGTCAGCTTTATCAACTTTCAGGCATTAGAAAATTCTTGCTCAATTTAATAACATATATTATAAACAGATTATGCCACCAATCAACCAATCAATCATGTAATATTCATATTAGGGCTATTCCAGAAAAAAATGTATGGGGGGGTTGGAAGGCAGTTGTTGTCAGCAACCGCCACCCAGACAATTGTAATTGAGAATTATAGTGCATTACTGTGTGAAAAGTTGCTCGAATACCCATCACCCATGTAATATTAATACAATGTGCCTTCCACCCCCGCCCCCCGCCCCCCCTACATTTTTTTCTGGAATAGCCCTTACCAGATTGTCACTTTATAACAAAAATAATAGTTTTGCTTTACATATATATATGACTTAATTTTTCTTTCATTTTTAAACAAATCAAATCTGAATAGATCATCAGTCACACAATAGTTTTAAAGGAAATTATGCATGATATTTTCATTATAATTTTCAAGCTGGTAGTAAAAGGAAGAGAAGTGTATCACCAGCACCAAGCCAGAAAGGTAAAAGAGGCAGAGGAAATAAAACCAGGAACCAGGATCCTACTCTTAACCTTCAGGTACCTTTAGTCTTGTCTTTTGTGTCTAAATGGTCTATAGATTGATGATAAATTTGTAGTTGATATTGTAGGGAGAGTGTCTTAAGATAAAACTGCCTTCAATTCATCACCACACCACAGGATAGATATGCATTCAAGTATGGTTTTGTAAGTTTTCAAGTGATAAGAAGACAATTGAATCGACACATTTAAAATCAATCTTCAATTCTCATTCACACTATGCTACCCTACTGTCATCCAATTTTACAAAAAACTTGCCTTAAAGTTTGCGCTTCTTAGGAATATTGTTTAAACAAAAAAATATCCCAATGAATTAATTTAAATTACAACCCACAGAATTTTAACCCCACAGAAAAGTTTTCCAGTATATACATGTAGCAGTAATATTATTTAATTTAATTTTGTAGGATTTTGGAAGTGATGATGATGAGAGTATAGAGGAACTGGCTCCACAAGAAATCTCAGGATTCAGAAAATTGTTAGAAGCTTTGTTAAAGGTAATGGAAAAAAATCATTGATAGGACAATAATAATTGTAAGTTGACTGCTTAATATTCAGTGGCAAGACAATAATGATATAATAAGACAACCAAAAACAAGGTTAAAAAAGATGAATCAAATGTTTCATAGCCATTTTAATTCAGTTCTTTAATTTATGATAATTTATCGCACACATAAGATGAAAATATATCATTTTGATTTTTGATAAGCATTAGGAACAGTTTTGATTTTATAGTATTTGTCACTTTTAGTGCAAGTGTTGACTTTTATTCATGAGTATTGAGATATTTTTTCAGGCTGATATTAGAAGATACCACTATTTAAACTTGGTTAGTGACATTCCTTTAGAAACAAATCTGCAGAAATGATAATTGGTTCTTTATGTTAGGTTTTATTGATGTTTGCTTGAAGTGATTAATAACCTAAGGCCAAATAAATTAGTATGTGTGGTTCCAGTTACATCTGGAAAAAAAATAAGGGTAGGTAGGTAGGGATTTTTTTTTATTTTATGGTGGTTTTTTTTACATGGAGTCTATGGGAGCAACATTCTGACTTTAACAGTGCTTAATGAAAAATGACAATAAAATCTTTAGGGTAGGCAATTTTTAAGCCGAAAAAGTAGGGACGGTAGGGTTACTGGAACCACACATATATTTTTATTTGGCCTAACACCCTCACAAAGTCTACATATAAATGGTACTGTATGGACCAGTAGAACTCTGTTGACTGTACAGACAAACCTGGATTTAAAGATCACCCTCAGAAAACATTCCTTATAAGAGAAGTAACTTTTATTTGACTGTTGAAAATGCATATCTATCACAATAGCTTAACAAGAAGATCACAATATAGGTTTTCTCTTAAAAGAGGTTGACCTTTCTTGCTACAAAAAAATAGCAAGACAAACTAGTTGGAAAGTTAATTGTTTGTTCTTTGGACTACTAGATTAAAGGTGAACTGTTTGGTTGTCTAGTTTATGCATGGATTGTAATACAGTTAATCTATTTGTAGGATTTGATAAGTTTGTTAGAGATGACCTCCCTACGCCAGTCGTGAACTGTTTGATTGTCTAGTTTATGCATGGATTGTAATAAAGTTAATCTATTTGTAGGATTTGATAAGTTTGTTAGAGACCACCTCCCTACGCCAGTCGTGAACTGTTTGATTGTCTAGTTTGTCCATGAATTGTAATAAAGTTAATCTATTTGTAGGATTTGATAAGTTTGTTAGAGACCACCTCCCTACGCCAGTCGTGAACTGTTTGATTGTCTAGTTTGTCCATGAATTGTAATAAAGTTAATCTATTTGTAGGATTTGATAAGTTTGTTAGAGACCACCTCTCTACGCCAGTCTGAATCATCAGCCTATCATACTGTCCAGATCCTAGCCACACTCACCAGACAGGACACAGATACATATGATGGAAAATTTGATCAAGGGTATAAATTTTCAAATAGTATAACTGCGAAAGAAAATTATTTTGCTGATTTGTTGTCTGTTTAATTGTTTACATTGATTTTCCTCACTCTATATAATTTGAATAATTTAATATAATGAAAAATATAAATTTAACTGGAAAAGAATATACGATAACATAGTAGCTGTGGTGAATTTAAGATTTAATATCACTTTTGAGAAGTATTGAATTTTCAACATAAATCATATTTGAAAGTTGAATCTCTGATATTTGATTCATAACTATTAAGCATTATAAAAAGAATTGGTAAAATTTCAGATAATATTTTTACAATGTAATGCTTATATTTTCTAATACTTGTAAATTGTTATTTATTATTAATAGGACAATTCAAAGGTTGTCACTGCCAGGACTTGCTTATAGGGTAAGTTAATGGCTCAGAAGATTTTTTGAAAATCTCAATCAGTTCTGATTACATTATTTACATGCAACATTATACAAATATAGCCTTTGTATGAGGTCGATACAAGGATATATTGACCTGAAAGAAGTATATTGACTGAGGTCGATATATCCTGTATTGACCTCATACAAAGGCTATATTTGTTATATTATTAATTTCCGACCATATTTGTATCAAAATCGTCATTTAGGTTTGTTGGAATTTTATAAATATTACATCAATTTGTCTCCTTGACAATAACAACATATTAGTTATTATTTAATTTACTCTTTTTTTTTTACATCTTATGTATTTGAAATTTTTTTCCGTCAAATTATTGATCACAGATATCATGTGTTTCAAAACGTTAAACAATATCCTGAAATTCATTACATGACGTCACAAAGTATATCGGTTTTTAGATATTCTAAAAATAACCGTGCGATATGCATTTTGCCGGTAAATATGCTTTTTGCTATACGCCGTTTTCTCTCTACCTTCGAAAATATAGTTTAACATGTGACTATGCCTAAACGAATCAAATTTGTTAAATAATACGAATTAATAATATTATCTGATATCACTAATTAATGCTCCCTAGTGAAGATAAATTGAATTTCACAATTCTTTATTTATGTACTTTATTCTTGTAATTTCTGAATAACCTTTAAGTTGTTCTTGTTTTAAATACTTTGCTAAACCTCACTATAAAAGCATTAAAAGTGTTCTATTTTTTCAGGGATTAAGTCTACTGTGTAAACCACTACATGGACATGTTGGTTCATTGGTAAATGCTGTAAGTATTAAAAATACAAGTATTGTCTTTGTAAAGAAATGGTCAACAAAAAGTAAAAACACAAAAATTCTGAACTCCGAGGAAAATTCAAAAAGGAAAGTCCAAAATCAAAAGGCAAAATCAAAAGTCCAAACACATCAAATGAATGGATAACAACTGTCATATTCCTGACTTGGCATTTTCTAATGTAGAAAAAAAAAGGCACCATTCAAGATCAAAAATTTTATTTGTGTTACAGTCCACAATAAAATTGAAAATGGGGATTGTGTCAAAGAGATAAAACCTCCCTAAAGAGCAGAAAAACACTATTAAATAATAAAGCAAACCTATTTGTCTTTATAATTCATTTCTCCAAAGGGAAATATTATTTTACTAATTCATGAATAGTCCACTTTCTATAGCATTAATATTTATTTGTTTATTTGTTTACTTATGAAACTTGAAGTCCTATAAGCATCATAAGAAACTGTTATTCTATATAGTTTATGCGAAGTATAAAGAAGAATTTTTGTATTTAAATATCATTTTTAAAAAAAATGGAGAAAATATGAAAGGCATCAATAATCAAAAGTCAGACAATATAATGATCAAAAGATAAAACAAAGAATCAGAAAAAAGTCCACAAAAATCCACATTGAAAACAAGAGATTGAGAAACATTTACCCAACAACTACCAGGGGTGAACTCATGTTCAATGAAACATTATGTACTGGTATTGAAATATTTTAAAACTATAACATATATAGAAAAAAATAGTTACAGCTTTTACATTAATGCTAGCAAGACAAATCTTTGTTTGGCTTGCTTGCTTTGCTTGTATCAATGTTTGCTCAATCATGACAATTAAGATAGGTGGGGCTTCAGCTTGTATACATCATACTTAAATTTTATTGGACGTTATGTTTGAGGTAAAGGACACTAAATTTTAAAACATCACTGGATGATTAATATAAAGCGCAATCATAGAAATGAAAGCCAAAAAATTGGTGGTTTTTTTTTCTCGAAGATATGCATTGCTATATAAAAATGATAGAATCTGAAACGAGTTGATGTATCAAATATTCTTTCTTTGTATATTTTTAAGACAAAATATTCATCTCAAACACACCCTAGCATAAGAAGGTTCACTTGATTTTCTCTTTTTGATACAATTATTACTAGTACCAATGTTTTGATTTTTTTTCTTGAGTCACATAATGGAAGGACAGACCTGGAAATAACTAAACTTATAGATTGATATGTTCTCCGTCCGTATTAAGTTTTAAAAAAATGAAGTTAATGCTTTTTCTTCATCCAACTTGATAGATAACCATGTCGGCGACTTGATATCTAATTGTTCTGCCTAACTATGTAATAGATAAATTGAAAACTTATGCAAATGGTTGTTTTTTACAATAAAACACTTCGTATTTGAGAAGAAAATTGTTATTTTATTTGTTTCTATTCACTTTTAAAAAAAATATGGTAAACATTACAGAAAGCATTTGTCGCCTTCTCTATAAACAAAGAATAATCAGTTTGAAGGTTTGCAAGCAAAAATTAATCCAAAATGCGCAATATTCAATAACAATGGACATAATAAATAAAAAGGATGAATTAGTCATTTCCCCTCCTACTTAATTTATCTCTTTTATTAGAAAATCAAGTGCACCTTCTTATGTTATGGTGTGTTTGAGATGAATATTTTGTCTTGAAAACGTACAAAGCAAGAATATTTCATCTCGCTTCATATTCTATCATTTTTATATAGCAAAGCCACAGGTTGACTTTATTACAAAAAATCACAGTACTAAAAGATGAAATATATGGGTCTAATGAAATACTTATGTAATGAATCACAAAATCAGAGTAGGTGTGTTCGAATAGTTTTTTTGCTTTAAGTACTTTACGACAGTCTTTTAACAATGTTTAAGTTGAATAATAAAAAATGCATATCTTCGAGAAAAAACAAAAAAAAGTTTTTGGCTTCCATTTCTACAATTGCGCTTTATATTTGTCATCTTGTGATGTTTTAAAATTTAGTGTCCTTTACCTCAAACATAACGTCCAATAAAATTTAAGTATGATGTATACAAGCTGGAGCCCCACCTATCTTAATTGTCATGCTTGAGCAAACATTGATACAAGCAAAGCAAGCAAGCCAAACAAAGATTTGTCTTGCTAGCATTAATATAAAAGCTGTAATAACTTTGAAATCATTGTCTTAAATGATTGATTGTTATTTTTTGTCTTATTATTATTTGGTTATGATGCAAAAGAATGGATATGGCTCATAGATATTTAAAAATGCGGGTGGTATTAATGATACTGCTTTATATGGATATATGGAAATTTGATTTAATAACCAAGGAGAGAGGTAGTAACAAAATATATGTAAACATGTAAAAAGAACATTTTCATGCCCCACATATGATAGTAGAGGGGCATTATGTTTTCTGGTCTGTGAGTCCATCTGTTCGTTCGTCCGCTTGTCCCGCTTCAGGTTAAAGTTTTTGGTCAAGGTAGTTTTGAACTTGAAACTTAGGTATACATGTTCCCTTTGATAAGATCATTCTAATTTTAATGCCAAATTAGAGAATTTATTCCAATTTCACGGTCCACTAAACATAGAAAATGATAATGCGAGTGGGGCATCCGTGTACTGTGAACACATTCTTGTTTCTTTCTTTTTTAGACCTGTAAATATCTGTTGCCTAATCTTCTTATGTTGATTGGTGATAATAAAGTTGCTGCCACATCTGTACCTAAACACATTCAGGTGACAAAAGACCATGCTATGTACTTTATAAGGTAATGAAATATAATATCTGTATTGTGTTAATGTACCTAGTGCCAGAGGACGGCACTCTGAAAATGAGATAACCATCTTAAGAGGCAATGTTAGAATTTCATTAACTCACGGTAAAAAAACACAATTGGTATAAAAAAAAATTGGTAAATTTTCTGTATAAAGTATTGCATTATGATTATGATTGCAAAGAATTTCTATATAAAAAAAAAGATGACAAATTTCTTATTGGACAATACAAAAATTACCTACTAACAGTAATTACAAAGATGTTGATCATGTAACTTTAGTAGAAAACTTAATAGATATAAATATAACAACAACAAAAAAAGCCTAGCACACACATCAACTTGGTCCTATAAAGCAAAGCAGATACTGTTATGAAGTGTAGGTAGTATTATATCAAAAAGGAGATGTGATATGATTGCCAATAAGACAAACATTCACAAGAGTCCAAATGTTGTGGATGTAAGGAAATATAGGCCTTCAACAATGAGTAAAACCAGTCAGCTTAGGCAGCTATAATTGCCAAGTCATGACCAATTTTGAAACCATTATAACAATTTCAAAATTGCATTTAAACTTAACATGATTAACAAAAAAAAAGAATAAGCTGTTACAGTTAGACCTGCAATACATGACTTTTTGTATGTAGTTATTTGTATCTTGACAATTAAAGTTCTGTACATCATATTCACTTATACGTTTTGTTTATAGTTCCTTATTGAAGACTGAAGAAAGATCAGTTAACACTGTGAAGACTCTCCTCCAACACATGTGTACAAAGGTTCCTGATAAAGCTGAATACAGAGGGAAGGTAGCACAGTCTGTCGTCACAATATTACAGGAACTACCAAACACAGCTTATGGTCATATGGTGGAATGGTTTTATAAACTCTCTAAACATTCTAAGGTATGGTCATATGGTGGAATGGTTTTATAAACTCTCTAAACATTCTAAGGTATGGTCATATGGTGGAATGGTTTTATAAACTCTCTAAACATTCTAAGGTATGGTCATATGGTGAAATGGTTTTATAAACTCTCTAAACATTGTACGGTATGGTCATATGGTGGAATGGTTTTATAAACTCTCTAAACATTCTAAGGTATGGTCATATGGTGGAATGGTTTTATAAACTCTCTAAACATTCTTAGGTATGGTCATATGGTGGTATGGTTTTATAAACTCTCTAAACATTCTAAGGTATGGTCATATGGTGGAATGGTTTTATAAACTCTCTAAACATTGTACGGTATGGTCATATGGTGGTATGGTTTTATAAACTCTCTATACATACTTAGATATGGTCATATGGTGGAATGGTTTTATAAACTCTCTAAACATTCTAAGGTATGGTCATATGGTGGAATGGTTTTATAAACTCTCTAAACATTCTAAGGTATGGTCATATGGTGGAATGGTTTTATAAACTCTCTGTATATTCTAAGGTAAGATGTTTGTTGATTTAAACAGTAAGGCTGCAAACATTACATACAACTCACTCTTTGTGTTGATTTCAGTTACTCCTGTGGTTAGTTGTTTTGCTATTATGTAAACTACTGTGGATTCATTTTTTTCATGGTTACCAATTTTCATCGATTAAGGAAAGTTTTTATTCTTTTGGATATGTTTTGAATTAGTAGTAGTGATGTTTTTAAATAAAACTTGAGAAATTAATAAATTTACATATGGGATTTTTTTCAGATAAACAACAGAGCCTTTGCTATGGAGGTTGTCCTGAGTTTATTATCCACACCAGAAAGACAACCTGATGGTACGCTATTGTAATTTAATGTTATTCCCTTAATCATTGTTACAGCCTATATAAAGAACAAGGCTTTATCCTCTCACAATACAAATTCCTTATTCTAAAGAAATACATATGTACAATTTTAAATACAGATGTGGAATTCATATCTTATGGAATTGTATGTTTAATTTGAATACACTGCACTTGCATCATACTAAACACCTGTTACTAGCAAGGAGCTGACCTATTTTACCAGTTGGTTCTTTTGACGAGATGAGCTCAAAAGGAGCTACAAAAGATACCAAAGGGACATACAAACTCACGAGTCACAAAAATCTGACGTTGCCATGGCATTATACCAAAAACAACCAGAAGACAACCAACAGTATACAAAATATGTCATAAAAAAACGAAGTCTGAGCAACTGACCCATCAAACTGCAATTAGATAAAATATTTTTGGACCAAACCTTTTTTATTTGCACAGTAAGGTATTATATTGCCATATTCAAATCAAGTCTTAAAAATTAATTATTTATAAAAAAAAAATGTGAAGATGTTGAAACTGCCAATCAACGGTACACTAAGTTTATTAAAAAGATTAATACCCTGATTTGTGATATATTTACACCAAGGTGTGACATGTAAGAGTTGTTCATAGATTAAAAAATGTTTATAATGAACCTTAAATGTTTACCCATTTCTTACATAGCTATAATGCCCAAGGTTTTCTCTTTCTGAAAATTATATATTAGAATGAATATCCATGCCAATGTTATTTTTTTTATATAGAGCACATGACACCAGAGACAGCTGTTTTTATCAAGCACACCTCATTACTTGGAATATTGTTAGCTAGATGTTCGGATGCTGCTCCTACGTAAGTACTCACACTTTCCTTTTTCTTAAAAATAGTGAAACAAATATTTTTCATGATACAGTACATTCCGGTTATTTGCATAGCCTATTTGTCAGACGAAATTATGCAATAAAGCGGAGTATGCTTATATCCGAAATGACAAATTACGGAGTCAAATGACATCGATAGTGCAGATCAGCAAAGAAGAAAGATGTACGTCCATAGTCCACTTACAACATAATGAATGCTTATTTATTCTAATAAAAGTTATTTGTCTACTGTCATACATTTTATTTCATTGTGTATTCTTTCAATAAAGTTTATAAAAACATTTTGTTTTTGTTTATTTATGTACCGACTTTTCCTTTACCTGAGATACGATAATGAAATTGTTCTAAAAATAGATTTGTTTCTATGACCCGGATGTACAAATTAAATTGTTACGCTTTGTTTAAAACAAACTGTTTAACAATACTACACAGTTTATAATCATTGTAAACAATAATTGTGTAATGAACTGCCTTTGATATTCAGTATTTACCAATTACACAGTGATGTGACACTGTTACTTTAACACCGCTAGTTTCGTTTATGCAAAGCAGTTAACAGGTGATGGGGCCATGCACGGGTTATTTGCTGGACACGAGCGTTGAAAGTGAGAAAATATAATAATCAGAAGTTAATTTTCTTTTAGAAAAATATTAAAAAGGAAAGATTGATGTATAGAATTCTTCAACCATATATAAATGCCCTGTAATATTTAACATAAATGTAGATCACCCAAGCTGAATTACGAAATTACACATTGGATAATGATCGATAATTAGCAGGCGTTAATGTTTTAAAAATTCACCAAAAATATAATCTATGAACAATGTTTGAAATCCAATCAATAATTAACACCTTTTGAGATAGAAGATCATAGAATGGTTGTGTTTTTACAACAATCAGCTGATTGACATTTTTATGACCTCGAGGCTTAAAATAGAATATGGGAAACTTTACCTGTGTACACATCGAGGCCTTTTCTATAATCATATAAACATGGAAGATACTGTTTTAAAACTTTATTTGAATAACACACAAGTAAATGTGAAATAATAATGAAAATTATGATGCATTCAAGAAAAATATACTTACCAAATTGCCGTTTCTGGTAAAAAAAATCTCGTCAGTTTTAACTGAGCATATCTAGCTGGCGAATATTTTCTATGCAATAAACCGAAATGCCACTTGTAAGGCTATGCATATAACCGGACAATTTAACATTAGGTGAATGGGAAATGGTTTTGTGCAGGAGAAAAGTATGCAATTTACCGAATTATGCTATTAAGCGGTATGCAATTAAGTGGAATCGACTGTATATTTAAATAAAACATATTTCTGTGCTTACTTGACAAAATAATTTTATTTTAAATGTTTCATGAATTAATTGGTATTTGTTGTGTCCGGTCACCAAATTTAAACTTAAGTTCTTAGAATTGTTTCATTTAAACATACTTGGTACTCGGGGAAGACATTTTCAAAATGTGGTATTAAGTCCCCTTTTCGGATAAATTTAGAATTTCACTTATATTTTTACTATACTTGACATCCACCCATAGTTGTGATTTCAAAGGTCTTTCCCTATGTTTTATGTATGTTTTTATGGAATACTTAGGATGTTTGATTGTATTTGAATTGGTAATTGCAGTTTTAATTGTAAAACTCCTTTAAATCATAATTTATAGATAGATAATGTCATGCCCTTTGATTTTATAGTGTAAGAACCAGAGCCATATCATCATTTTCAACATGTTTCTTGTCAAAAGACAATGTTATAAAAGAAACCCTACAGGATATTGTAACACCTAGAAGTAGACTGAGGGAACATGCCCCTCCACACCTTATACCAACACCTGCCATGGATGTCAGGACACAATCTGCTACTGATGGTAAGTTTTTAAAACTAAAGGGAAATTGCATTAGGATATATAGTTTTCTTCTTTAGTTGCTGTTGTGTTGTTAAGAAGAAGTTTTAACAGTATTTTTAGTGACAACTGATTAATAAGGTCTAAATCAAGTACAATAATACTTTAAAGCAGCAATATGGGATTTGGAAAAAAATATTTTCTTTTATATATCTATCTTTCATTTTTTTTATGCCCCACCTACGATAGTAGAGGGACATTATGTTTTCTGGTCTGTGCGTCCGTTCGTCCGTCTGTCCCGCTTCAGGTTAAAGTTTTTGGTCAAGTTAGTTTTTGATGAAGTTGAAGTCCAATCAATTTGAAACTTAGTACACATGTTCCCTATGATATTATCTTTCTAATATTAACGCCTAATTATATTTTTTATACAATTTCATGGTCCATTGAACATGGAAAATAATAGTGCGAGTGGGACATCCGTGTACTTTGAACACATTCTTGTTATATATAGATTAGAACTTGTCTAGTTTTAATTAAACCAAACATTTGATGCATTTCAAAACATAAAAATAATCAAGACAAAAAGTTACATGATTTTTTTTTTTTTGTATCAAATAACTTTAAGTCTGCCTTTACCTTTCATAAATGATGAATGTTAACACAGTAACACTGTATTGTCCATTTATCCTTTTGTGACTATTTCAGACAATAACACAACAAACAATGCTGAGAAGACAGCAGAGAACATCCAAGGACCAGCTGTAGAAGATCAGACACCAATGAATGCCAACCAACCACCTGCTCCGGGGAAAACACCATTCCATGGAGTTTATCTCACACCATTTAATCCAAGTATGTTGTCTGGGTTACAAAAGAGTCTAATGTAAAAGTCAGCATGGGTCACCATATTTTTCACTTTAGGAAGACTGTCTTTTTATTAAAAAAAAAATATATGAAATAACATTTCAATGATATAGTTTGTGATAATGCTATATATGAAAAATGAATCAATAATAGTTATTATCACTATTTTACAATTTTCCTTTGATCTTTCTGACTGATAATTTCCTTTCCTTTCTCAGCACAGTAGAGTGATATGAAAAATTATCTTTGGAAATTAAGGACGCTTGTGCCTCTTGTCAATGAAATAAACAACGTCATCATAGGTAAAATAGCTATAAATAGATTATCGTTGGCATCTCACTCAATTACTATTCTCACCTACGCTGGACTGGCTCAAGCCAGAAAATCAGTCTCATTAAGATGGCCAACGATGATCTGTAATACTAACATAAAAAGAAATATTCCGATAAATCTTTTTACTGCTGTGTCATTGTGAGGAAATCTTATCCATTTAAATCAAGAAGTTGTTTGAAATACTTCAATCAGACACCAATCCAACAATAAAAGGATTCTAAGACTAGATCTAAATACACTACCAACATTGGATATCATACATGACTTCTTGTTACTACTATTAAAACTAGTTCATCTTTACCATGGAAGATGGAGTTAAGAAATCTCACGACAACTTGATTAACTTCTTTTTATTTATGTCAACTTTGTTTATAGACCACAGTGTATTAAAAGGATTTTTCCAACTACTTGATCCATTAATGAAACAAATAGATTATAAAAAAAATTGATACATGGCAAAAAAAATGAAAATAAAACATTTTGTTGGGAATTTTAAATAGGAATGCTTTTGGATGTCCAATGGGAATCAATGCTTTACTGAATTATTTGTATACATTTAACAATTTGTTCCAGACATGCCTGATGATGATGGTGTCACCTCCATGTTTAGACGCAGAGCAAAAGATCCTAAAGTTAATGTCAGAAAGGCAGCATTACATGCATTAGAGAATATCATAAGATTTCAGTGCCCTGATTACAGTAGACAGGTAGGTCACAGATAATTATCAAATTCAAACTAAAGGCTTATGGGTCTTATCATTTGAATGCTGTTAAGTATGTTTTGATCAAATATCAGTCAGAGGTGCTACTTAAACAAGTGATTTCATTATCACCTATTTAAGTGATTTTGGTGTTTCCTTTAATCTTCATATGCTAATTTCTTTGATTTTCCATATTTTCACAAACTTTTCTTTAATTTTCCTACATCGATCAATTATCCCTTTTTCTATGGATATTAACTTCACCAGTGTGCTTGAGCAGTAAGTTAGTGCGCTAAATCTTTTAAAAGTACCCTTGGGAATTGTTCTGTAATCAGATATTCATTAACTACTCTGACTATCAGACAAAGGTCAAAAATATTAGGTAACCTGATTATTTTTAGAGTTAGAATGATATACTTCAAGGTTATGTCCTGATCTACAAGTTATTCCAGAAAATGCATATTTTAAATAAATTGTAAAAACTGACAGGCTAATCAAGCAAAAGACAATTTCTAGATGTTTTTTCAATGGAATTCTTCACTTTACTAATTAAAGAATCAAGCTTGTAAGAAAAATATCAAGAAAAAGTTATAAACACTTATTTAAGTGATCTTCTCAAATTACTTGTTACAGTGATTCTAAAAAGTCTGTGTCTATTTATAGATTTTTTTAAAAATATTTCACAGCCAAAATTACTTGAAGAAGTGATTCTGAAATCACTTGTTTAAGTAGCACCCCTGACTGAATATCTGAAGTTTTATTCGTTAAAGAAGTATTTATTTTCAAAATAGAAACAATTATATATTATCCAACAAATGGTGAAGTTTATTCAAATTATTACAGTTGAACATAATTTTCACCTTGTGCCTTCTTTGAAATTTGTGTTTCAATTACTTTAACGTCTACTTGTTTTTTGGGCCATTCGATGTTACTGGGATTTAATATGCAAAAATGTTAAAGTTTAGACAATTTCAACAGCTCTTATCATTTGATTTGAGTCTGTAGATTTAGTTTGTGAAGCAATTTAGATATGCCTTATATGTACACAATTTTATTATGTTATTATTTTAATTACAGGATTTAGATGTTTTAGTAGAAAGATGTCGGGATCCAGCTCTGTCTGTAAGGAAACAGTCTATGCAGTCATTGACAGATTTATTACTGGACTTTCCTACAGAAAAACCTTTACAGAAGTATGTTCTACTGGTCATTCTTTAAAACACAAATGTTTACCATATCAAATACACTATATTGAAATACAATTGGGGAACTAAGTCTTACTTATATTATATTTCTATTAATATTTAACAGTGTCTGACAGATTTCTTAGCTTATGTGAAGTGAATTCAAAAATATTTTTTAAAACTTTAAATCCATGTGTTTTACTGTAGATTCATTATTATTCGTTGGATACCAATTTTCGTGGTTTTCGTGGGTACAAAGGAACCACGAATTCAAATGTTCAACGAATATCATATTTTCACTAGGCTTTGTATACAGAGATTGGCAAACCATGAAATTAAATATCCACGAATATGCAAGTTTTCAGCAGTCCACGAAAATTGATACCCACGAAAATAAATGAATCCACAGTACTATATTTATCTATATACTAGATAAATGAATAAAAAAATATGCCCAATTTATGAGCATTTTGTTTTCTGGTCAGTGGGTCTGTCTGTTTGTCTCTTCTTTTGTCCGTCTGTCCCGCTTCATGTTAAAGTTTTTTATGAAGTTGGAGTCCAATCAACTTAAAATATAGTACACATGTTCCTTATGATATGATCTTTCTAATTTTAATGCCAAATTAGAGATTTTACCCCATTTTCACGGTCCACTGAACATAGAAAATGATAATGCCGATGGGGAATCAGTGTACTTAGGAGACATTCTTGTTTGCAATTTACATTTATAATAGAAAAATATAGTTCGTCAGATGTGCAAAATAAAATAAAATACAAAAAATCTTCAGACGTTTTTTTACAGTAACAACATTTTGATGTTTTTTTACTCTAGATCCTGGTTAGAAGGAGTGATGCCGCTAGTTATAGACAGAGAGACAACCCTACAAGAGAAATGTATGGACCAGTTAGAAGAAATCATATTACACAATATTGTACCTCTGAAAAGGTAGGTATTACTATTCACACTTTCCTCAAAATTTACAGGTATCAGGATTTATAGCAATATTGTAATTTTCTATAATAAAGGTAAAGAGATATAGGAAGATGTGGTGTGAGTGCCAATGAGACAACTCTCCATCCAAAAAAAGGTTTATTTTGATGTTTTTATTAGATAATAACATTCTGACATCCTCATTAAACATTGTACTCTTTTTCTTACAATAGGGTTATGAATTAAATCTAAACGGATTGTCACATTTATATGATTGGAAATGGTTTGTTGTTTGACATATAGTTTTCACATTTGTTTTTGGTCTATTGCTAATGGTTTCTTGATAAAAAAAAAATTGAGTTTCACCTACTCATATTGAAATTTACTAGACTGGGTTTCTGAATGAAATTTCTTCAAATTTTTCTTCTTAATCTATTCTTCAGCAACATTATTGAACAAGTGCCCCTAATTAAAAGAAGTAAAATGGTCCTGTCTACCTTTCCCTTGGTGTTGTCATGAAGTTGCTTATATACAAATAAGATTGATTACATATTAGTTTGAAAATTTGTAGGATGTCCAATGAATCACACAGACTTGCCTGGGATGTCCTTAATATAATGACCCGATCTGAGTCGGTAGATCTAAGGTAAGATTTTTATAGTATAAACTAAAGGTGGAACATAACTCTACAGGGACATAACTTTGTAAATATCACCCGAATGTTTCAATCAAGTTCTATTTTAAAGAAGATAGTAAGCTTCTTAATGATCAAAATTAGTTTTTGTCAAACTGCTTTATATCCATTGAAACTTTTTTGGATAATGTGTGTGGATTCAGGAAATTTTAATACTTTTTTAGAGTCAAAGTAAATATTTTGTCTACATTTTATGAAAATTTAGTCAAGGTGTTCATAACCACCTTGAAAGAAACTTCTTAACAGATTGAAAAAGAAACTGTATTTACATTATTATAGCTTTTGTGATAAAATTGCATCCATTAATACCATGACATGGAGAGCACATTGTAAAACTGAAATCAATTCTTTCCAGGAAATATTTACAGAAAGCATGTCGACATTGGTCCAGACAGGGGAAGATTAAAGCCACACTTATTTCCAATTTACAGACTCATGTGAACACAGATAACAATGAAGTATATTATAATTATATCACCTTCACGTTGTTGTTTTAATCACTACCGAGTAAATAAGGGGGAAATTGTTTACAGCAGATTCCATTAAGTGTGTAGCCAAAGGTAATAACTTTGGTTAGGTTGCTTGTTAGCTGAACCATGAAGTCATTATTAGGTCAGGTATACCACCCTCCTTTCGAAATGATGCATCCGACCTCAACAGTGGGATTATCTGACCTAACCATCCAAAACCCATTACCGTTTACATAATGGATTCCACGGTGATTATAACATCATTGGAGAATTGAGTTATTCGATCAGTAATTATCCGATGAGATCTGCGTAGTCAGGACCAAATGATAAATTAAGAAATTATTTTAAAAAGACTAATCTTTCATCTTGCCATGCAAAGTTGACCTTGGATGAATTTTATTAAACTTTTTAGGCTTCTTTGGTCATTGAGCACCAAATGGTTTGCTGTATTTAAACATATTCGCTTTTGAATGTTTAGGTGTGAGCTTCCAAATGCAGGTAAATCCAGAAAGCGCTGCAGACACACAAAATTTATGTGATATTTTTTTTTAGGTATCTTGGATGTTACTGGCTGAGTTAGCACCAGCTGTACCTAAGATGTGTCATGGTTTTGTGATAGAATATTGGGAACAACAAGCTCATACTTCTGATGGTACGTTATTCAATAATTGTGATTGACTGAAAAAATTACAATGCCATATTTTCATGACCAGGTTTACAGTTGAGGATTTGATTGGTCATTTTATTTTGACCATTGATAATTTTAGAGGATTTGATTGGTCATTTTATTTTGACCATTGATAATTTTAGAGGATTTTATTGGTCATTTTATTTTGACCATTGATAATTTTAGAGGATTTGATTCGTCATTTTATTTTGACCATTGATAATTTTAGAGGATTTGATTGGTCATTTTATTTTGACCATTGATCATTTTAGAGGATTTTATTGGTCATTTTATTTTGACCATTGATCATTTTAAAGTAACCCTAGAGAGTTGATACAAAATTTCCTGTTTAAAAGAATTGACTATATGTATAATCTTTGTCTGACTGGAATCCTGCTAAAAAAGGGAGATAATAATGTTCTTAATTGAATAACAGTAATAATTCAAACCTTTGTATTATACAGGCAATGATGTTTTGCTGAATTATTTTAAAAGTTAAACAAAAGAAATGTCAAGACAATGATTAAGGTGGTGCCTAACACTACAGGGAGATAACTCTGTAAAGTCATCTAAACGTATAATTACGTTGTATTGTAAAGGGATAACTAAGCGTCTCAATGATCAAAATAATGGTTTGTCAAACTGCTATATAACCTGTGAAATTTTTCTGACAAAACGGTTGGTTCAAAATTTTTGAAATTTTTATATTTTTGTTAAAGGGTCAAAGAAAATACATTGTCAAAATTTTATGAAAATTAAACAAGCCAAATTAATTTTAGTGAAAGTGTTGGGTACCACCTTAATTGTATATTTGACATATCATAGTGTTAGCATTTTGCTGTTTTCACACTTTACCTTTTCATTGCCTCAACCAAATGTTATAAAGCTTAACTACAATGCATATTAGCACACAACACAGATCAAGTTCTAATTTGAATGGTGTCACTCACCATTCTTTTGTTATGCCTCTTGATCAATGGAAAATTGCCATTTTCACTGTTTTGGACTGTCACCATTTCGAAAAAATGTAACTAAGTTTGATAGAAAACAGTAATATAAATGTTACCCATTTACTGCACCGGATGCACATTTTAAGGGCATACGATACAGTTTTGATCCTGTATTTACAAGTTCATGAAAATTTGCATATAAGCTATTTTTTACCTGATTTAAAGAAATATGTAATAAAAAACATACCTTCATGTGCTACTTTTTGAGTAAAATGAGGTCGAAATTTTGTATATTTGCTCAAAATTCAGATTTGTGGTCGTAATTTCGTTTTCGAAAGAAAGACATAACTTTTTTGTTATAAAAGATAAACACAAATTGTTTTTTGTTAAATAATCGGTAATTTCTGTATTTTATAAATATCGTAAAAAAATATGCAATTTTTATTAAGAAATTACTCATATTTATCAAATGTTCATGAATTGAGGAAAAAAACGGTCATTTTTTACTGCATGTTTATCAAAATTAAAAAAAATCCTCTATTTACAGTTTTATAAAATTTAGGTCACATAATCTCCGTGCAAAATGAAACAAAATGCCGTTTTGAAAAATAGGGGTCCATGAACTCGTTTACAAATTAAATCAGCTTGAATGATAAAAATCAGTCGAAAAATGCATCTTTTCCCGATATGTCGCAGTTTGACGTCGCGAAAATAACAAATTACGTTAGCAACGTCATTACCTTCCCTGTAACTGTATCGTATGCCCTTAACAATGTCTCTTCAGTATAAATAAACATCAATAGGTTATGAATTAGTACAAAGTAAAAACACAAAAATACTGAACTCCGAGGAAAATTCAAAAAGGAAAGTCCAAAATCAAAAGGCAAAATCAAAAGTCCAAACACATCAAACGAATGGATAACAACTGTCATATTCCTGACTTGGTACAGGCATTTTCTAATGAGTACATTGACTCTTGCTTATTTACCAGAAGGAGCATCTTTGTCCCATTAGACACATTTTTCTTTTATTTAATTTTTCAACTTCAAAAAACTTTCTGAACTAAAAATAAATACTATGTTTATTTTCCAGTATATTTATTTTTATATTTATGTATACATTGATGTTATTTAATAATTCCAGAGGTTATATCAAGTAAGTATTTATGCAAATTTATGCATTAGCTTGGAGCTTCTATGTATATTGGAATATGCTGCCTTTTTGTTGCTGATGCTATTTAAAAACAGCTTTTTCTTTTCATAAGCTATATATTTGGTTTGATTCACTGTTGCACAGATTGCAAATGTTTTGTTCCAAATTGAAAATACTCCCTATTTGTCCATGTGCTATTACAAAACTATTTGTTTTTGTTACAAGGATTTTATTTCAAGTTTCTTATTTTTGAATTTTCTTTATATATAAAGTTTACAATCTTGTCTTATATTTAATATTGGCCTATATAAGAATTTTTTATATCTATTTGTTTTTCAATATTAAAGAAATAAAAAAAAAATAGAATATTAAAATGCTCACAATTTACCTATCATAGGATTTTCTACAAACTCGTCCTTCTACTTATTTATCCTCTTCATAGACTTGTAGTCAGAAATATGTTTTAAGTTTAGATTTTATACATATGCATCTGGTAGAGCTATCTGTATTTTATGCTTGGCGCTTTATTGCGACCTTATAAATTGGCCATGGCATGTGTGTCAAATGTAAATATGAAAAAATGTATTGCTGATATAAAATTGTAATGCATTGATATTTCTTTCCCCATTTAATCTCATTGTAAAGTATGTTGGGACAAGGCTATAATTTTTATAACTCATAGAAATTGTTTACCATTTGCTCTCTGGCCAATATAAAACTACCATCATAAGGGACTAGACGGAAAATAAAAAGGCTTTGCTTGTTTGAAAAAGCTTTACATAAAAAAAAAGCCTTGAATATTCCAATTTATGAAGAACAACAAGGCAGGACAACAGTGCAATAAAGTAAATTTAGAAACCTTCAAACTTCAACAAACACCTACAAATACAGCTTCTTTCCACGTACCATCAAAGACTGGAATACCTTACCAATAAGACTTAGATATAGAAGATGGAGAGGCATTCAAGAACAGCCTCACATCTTATTAAACAGAGTAGTCACGCAACAAACATTTGATTTTGATACCTTTTTAATGAGCACCATATTGAAAGACTAAATTAGTACTTACGTGATGGGTCTTAGATCCATTTGCATTTCAACGATGTAGAGGATCTGGTGTTAATGAAATTTGTCATACTGTGGATTCATTTATTTTCGTGGGTACCAATTTTCGTGGATTATGGAAAACTTGCAAGTTTGTGGATATATAATTTCGTGGTTTTGCCGAAGTCTACATACAAGCCTATAGGAAATTTGTTATTCGTTGAAAACATTTAATTTCGTGGTTCACCAGTACCCACGAAAGCCACGAAAATTGGTATCCCACAAATAATAATGAATCCACAGTATATTAATTATGTTCATGTATTTGAATGTACTTTGTCTGTTCTGTTGGTGAATCCCTGTAATTTTACTGCCTACTGTTGATCTGAATTATACATGCAATTGTCCTGAAATGTTATATTTCAGTATTCTCTTTGAAAAACAGAAATATGTTAAGAGTTATAACAAGACATGTTAATTTATTGTCTTATTTTTTAGAGACAGACTATAGCACTCTACAGAGAGTTCTCTCAGTGATGGCATGTTCTGCTAAATTTTTCCCTGAAGATAAAAGAGATAGACTTATCGGTAGGTCGAAGTTGTCATTTTGAGCTCTTCTTGAAATATGACTACAATAAAGAATAACGATCTTTAAAACATTTTTACTTATGGAAAGTCATTTGAAGGAAAGAATCTCTGGAAAGTTATAGTTCATTTTTGTCGACTTGAGTTGAAAAAGCGAGACTAAGCGATCCTACATTCTGTCGTAGTTTAATAACTTTCTTAAACTATACTGAATTTCTACCAAACCTGGACAGAAGCTTGTTTATGATCATAAGATAGTATCCAGAAGTAAATTTTATAAAAATAAAATTCTATTTTTTTGTGTTTTATTTAAGAATTGAATGCTTCTTTTTGTAAATTTATTTGGGTGTAAAAGCGTTGACCGAAGTACTGTTTGTTTGAAGCGCGGAAGCGCTTCATTCTAAAAATGTACGCACGGTCAACGCTTTTACAACCCTATAAAGTCACAAAAAGAAGCATTCAATACTTATAATTACATTTTTTAGCTAGGATTATAAAACACGATTTTCATGAAGTTAAATTTTTAAATTCACCTGTGCGCTTTATTGTGGGACCTCGTGTCATCATGAATGAAATGTTATTGTCTCATGCAACTGCTTACGGAATAACATGTGATGTGCAATTAGCCAATCAGAATAACGTATTATAATGAAACATACATCTAATGTAATTATTTATAAATGGACTTAGTTTTTCTGCGGGGAAACATTACATTCACTCTGTGGTTAAAGTTTTTTAAAAATTGAATATCTTTCTTAAATTATACTGGATTTCTACCAAACCTTGGACAGAAACTTGTTTTTGCTCATAAGATAGTATCCAGAAGTAAATTAAAAAAAAAAATCCATTTTTTCCATATTATACTTTTAAATGGACTTAGGTTTTCTGCCAGGAAACAACACATTCACTCTGTGGTGACAGTTATGATGATTTTATACAGAAATTAATTCACTCAATTTGAAAAGCATTTTTATATACAACTTGATACTTCTAAAAGGAAATTTAGAAAAATTGATTAAACAGTCTTGAAATTCAACTTAAGATTAACTCGTCAAAATAATGAACATATTTATTGCAGATTACTTAAGGAACAGATTATTACAGTTTAATTCTCCTCCAGAACTGATATCCATCACCATAGAAACACTCTCTAAGGTATATATTGTCAGTAGTATATATTGTTTTTGTTTTCTCATTGACAGTAACATACAATAGATAACATTTGTATCTTTCTTTCTGATGAAAATACCAGCAATAAAAGTTACAAAATTTCCAAATCTGAATGCAGGTAAAATTTCACTCTATGGAAGATAGGAGATAATCATGAATACTCTTGATAATCACTGACAACCTTGAAATAGTTCATAATTTATATTTGTTTTAAATCAGTTCTCTGTAGTATTTAAATTTAACCCTTACCATGCGGTGACCGTCATATGATAAGCATACCTAGACCTCCGTTATTTGGCTCCAATTGCGTTCCATACCTTTAGAAGTCCACTTTATGATACTTATTTAAAAGTTATGCATGTTCCGTCAACCTGAGGCTATCCATATTCATGTTTATCATGTATAAGTTGCATTTTGAGCACAAATAAGGACTTGGAAAATTGAAATCAGCTGAAACTCGATTTTCTGGAGGGATGGGCTTCACATCTGTGTCTTACAAAGGATGTTCAGAGGCATCAAACTTGCAAAAATAGTGCAAACACTCTGCCATATAACTGCTGATCATTATTATTATTGAAATACACATAGGAAATGACTACTTCAGGTTTCAGGCAAGGCTTCCAAAAAATATTTGAGCCAGCCTGACATTTTTTATCTGATCCCGATTTTAATCCCTTAAAACTTAGTCACAAAAGGCAATTATGGTAATCAGTTGGCCATTCCAATGATTGACATTAGATTAAAAAACAAAAACGATTTTAAAAAACTTTACTTTGATATGAATTTGATGTTCGGATGTAAACTATTAAACTGGCAGTGCATCATTCATAGTGTGCACATCAGTGTGCTCATATCTGCCTCAGACTCTTTATTTGCGCAAAATGACATTGACAAAAACTTTACTTTCGTTTTTAAAATCACATTTTCTTAAACCGGATGTTGACTTGACAATTGTAAAACATGGACCATATACGGATACGTAAAATCTGTGTACGTTTCAAACCACGGCTGAGTGAAGAAGCTCTTTCCACGTTATTTCTTCAACAAAATACTTGAAATGAACGTTAGATACAGGTATCAATGATAATTTTTGCATTTTTAAAGAAATGTAGGTTGCATAATAAAATTTTCCACCTGTGCACATGCGCACACGTGTTCTAGTTCATACAACATAGTTCTGAAGATTTTTCATTCAAAACCTTTTTCATGATTTTCATCAAATCATGTTGATAAAGTTATTTCTTATAATTTTAATCTTTTTTACGAAATCAATTAGATACAAACTGCTGAAATGTAAGAAAAAATAATTGTGAATAGACTGATAATTTTTACAATGTCCGGTACTGTAAATAGTTTACCTGTCACCTGCACAGGTAGATGTCAGCTGTCCAACAACTAATTAGCCTTGATTAAAATTAGAAAATATTGAAGTAGGGGTTGTTTTGATAGTAATTTATCGTCATGTCACTTTTATGACCGGAAATGTGTGGATGTTAAAGACAAAAGGTTGGGTCAAAAAGATCGATAATTATGTTAAAATGACCTAAAAAGCCTTGAAAACTAAAAAGTAGATGACCGCTTCATGCTTTGCCCAGCTGGACTTTTACCTGACATTATACAAATGACCAGAATGTATGACCGTTTTGGAAGCCCTGGTTTCAGGTCCATTTGAGGTCAAAAATCAGAAAAAAACGTGAAATTCCGTATTTTTGGTCCAAATGACCTTCTGTACACTGCTGAACCAAGATCAGATTCACGCCCACCTAACAACTATTGGGGTCAATTTGTTAACTAGGGTCCACTCTACATACCAGCTACAGCTGGATACCTTTACCAGCATCCCTGGGTCTTCTGGGTCAAGAGAAAGGATGAAAAATCGTCAAAATTGACGCATTTGCACCTGATGACCAACTTTTGGGCACTAAGTTACTAGTTAAATTTTGTTTAGTTGCATCATTAGATATTATGCCATATTTAGTATTGTATTGAATTGTTTCAGTTGTGTGAAAGTAAAGCTGAAGCTACAAACAAGAGATCTGAGAAAGATGCCTGGTGTGTGGACTTACTGAAGGCTTGTGATACCTACCTGTCGCATGTTATATTAGAAGAATGTAAGGATTTACTGTATACTTTGGCCACATAAATTTGATTTCTAGACCTGTGGGTTTTTCCCCCTGTTTTCTAGGAATACACTTTTTTTTTAAATAAAAGAATTCACTGGTTCTGCAATATTTTGGTTGCATGCTCATCTTGATTTTATCCCCCACATACAAACTATATTTTGCAAATGCACATGTGGTAAACCCATATGTAAAGGAAAATACAAAAAATTCAACACCATTGGTTGTTTTTGTGCTGGCTCATTGGTGTGGACTGAAAATTATGAACAAAAGACAGGGTACAGATGAGCTTCCAAATTTAGATTGAAATAATTTTTTTAATGGAGATGGGGAAAGTTTCAAAGAGACAACAACCCGACCATAGAAAAGACAACAGCAGAAGGTTACCAACAGGTCTTCAATGTAGTGAAAAATTACCTCACCCGGAGGCGTCCTTCAGCTGGGCCCTAAACAAATATATACTAGTTCAGTGATAATGAACGCCATACTAAACTCCAAATTGTACACAAGAAACTAAAATTAAAAATAACACAAGACTAACAAAGGCCAGAGGCTCCTGACTTGGGACAGGCACAAAAATGTGGCGGGTTAAACATGTTTATGAGATCTCAACCCTCCCCCTATACCTCTAGCCAATGTAGAAAAGTAAACTTATAACAAAACGCACATTAAAATTCAGTTGAAGAGAAGTCCGAGTCTAATGTCTGAAGATGTAACCAAAAAATTAAACAAAATGACAATAATACATAAATAACAACAGACTACTAGCAAGCAGTTAACTGACATGCCAGCTCCAGATTTCAATACACCTTATCGCTATTTGTCCCCCATTACTGGATATCACACAGGTTCCCGTAAAATTTTGACGTCATAAAACAAAACATCTGACGCCACAATGGAAAAGAGATTGTTGTGTGCGTCAAAAGGTCAAGTGGCCCGGTCGGCCGGCCAAGTAGGGTAATAGCGATAAGGTGTATTAAACTGATTGAAAGATTATGATTTCATCATATGAATATCAGGCACAATCCTTCCCGACCTTAAGCATCACTCAATCAACCTTTGCCATAGAATGAGAACAATTATCAAATATCTTCCAGGTATTCAACACTTTACCTAGAATTTGCATAGCTTGTATATTATTCTTCTCCTAAATCCTTGGACTTGATTTCATCCTAACTTCATAGAAAAATAAAGGATCAAGCACAGATAAATGAAATAAAACAGAAATATGTTAAAATCCTTGTTTTTTTTCTTTTTTTTTCTTCTTAACTATCGTAGATGTTGACCCAATAAATGAGGATATGGTAGTACGACACTTGTTTACATTGGGAGAAATAGCACAGATATGTCCCGCCAAAACCCCAAAGAGAATCTTCCTTATTGTACAGAGTATGATTGCTGCTCCCTGTATCTCAGCTCCAGCTTCACATGGTAAGGTTAATAGCTACAATGAATTTTTTTTAAGACTATGTAAACAAAAACATATTTGAGGATTGATTGTTAATCCTTCAAAATGACCATTATTAATATAGTAAATAAGGGACCATTTTTATAAAAAATTTACATGAAAAATAACCATTGCATCATACATTATTAATTGTAAATTCAGAAATTATCAGGAGGAACTTTTTATTGTGGATAATGTGACTGGTTGATTATTACAATAATGAGATCATGAATTCTGACATTTGATACATATATCTGTATGCAGATTTTCCTTAAATCGCAATAATCAATATCACTTTTTTGTCCATTCTTAAATAATCACAATAATAAATGCACACAATATTTACAGTAAAATGCAGCTTTAAGATATTTGTAAATAGAACTTTTGTGTGTTTACAATAGGATCAGTAAACATATCCAGTGGTTCCACAGAAAGTTCAGAGAATTCAGAGAAGACTACCAGAGCTTCCAGTAGAGCTTTGACAAGAACTTCTACAGGCTCTGTGGGTTCTACTGAGGATCATACAGATTTAACACAGAAAACACAGTTACGATTCTCCCAGCAGACGCAGGGATTCTCACAGATACAACTTACACAAGCATTCTCACAGTTCCAAGGATCAAAGATGTCAAATAGAATCAGAGCTTTTGCTTTCATTGCTCTCGGTAATATTGCGTGGTTTTTTTTAAAGATGCATTATTTCCCATTTAAATAAGCAAATAATTTGGTTAAGTCTTCAGTGTAAGTAAATAAGTATTTTAACGTACTTCTGGAATTCAAATTACAATATAGTTAAGCTGTGCTTAACTTTAAATTGAAATCAGGTATATTATATTTATTTAAAAAGTTTGAATGGTTAGCTCTTCAATTTTCATGGTATATGCTGGCCTTGATAACCAAAGACTTTAAAATTGATATTGCTGTTTTTCTGCTTAGTGTGTAGCATTCAGGATTAAAAGCAAAGATTGATCAGATCAATGTGTGTGTCTTGTACAAAGCAAAATTCATATTTATTCATATCACTTTAACAAGTTTATTGCATGCAATAAACAGTTTTTGTTGGATATAACACACCAATCTGTTTACGCCATCATTTTCAACATTTTACCAATTTAAACTGAATATATTTATATTTTTCCAGGTAAACTCTGTCTTCAGAACCCAGATTTGGCTAAGAAATGTGTTGCAGCTTTAGCTAGAGAATTGGAAACTTGCAAAGACCCTACTATACGT
Source organism: Mytilus trossulus (assembly GCF_036588685.1). NCBI lineage: Eukaryota > Metazoa > Mollusca > Bivalvia > Mytilida > Mytilidae > Mytilus > Mytilus trossulus. Next base: position 293,978 of record NW_026963318.1, read on the forward strand.
AATAATGTAGTCATCATAATGTGTGATCTTTGTGTCAGGTAAGATGATATAATCTAAAATTAGGTGAAATTATTGTCTCTTACTGATTTTTAAGAAATTTTATGTAATATTTTTTTTTTTTTAGTTTTGCAAAATTTGAAGAAGAAAAAAAAATGTGTTTACTTAATCTTCAAATCTGATTAACACATCCAGTAATTCTGCATGTCCAATGGTACATACTGTGGATTCATTTATTTTCGTGGGTACCAATTTTCGTGGTTTGAGGAAAACTTACATATTCGTGGATATTTAATATCGTGGTTTTGGCAAAGTTCACACTCATTCCTTTACAAAATTTGTATTTCGTTGAACATTTGAATTCGTGGTTCTCCTGTACCCACGAAATCCACGAAAATTGGTATCCAATGAATAATAATGAATCCACAGTATACTATTTTCAATGTTTTGACATTTTCATCAGATTTGGGTAAATCTTATAACAATACAAAATTGTAGGTACACCACCACAGCTGATAGATATGTATCTAATATTGCTGCTTGCTTGAAAGATGAATCACCTTTAGTTAGGAAGCAGACACTTACACTGTTTACAAGGTTACTTCAGGTAAATTATCTCAGACTTAGTATGTATTTATAATAATTAAAGGTAAATTGCCTTCAAAAACACTCAAAATACTAAATCTACTACTATCAAACCTGAATTTAATGAACTCTTTCTGGACCAGAGGAAACTTGTAAGATTGATTTGACTACAATAGTCCGGCGGCTACAAGCATATTTCAGACGAATTGTGCACATCCTGTTACAAGCATGAAATTTGGCATAGACCTTTCTCAACTATTATTCTTTTATTTCAGATAGGGAGGCATTTGAAAAAAAATGTCTCACTTCCGGTAAAATCCAAAATGGCGGACGTCATACTTAAATCAGCCCAATATCGAAGGCTAGCGTGTAAAAATGTGTTATTATCATGCTACTATCATAATATTTGGTATATACCTTTGTTTTTACTACTTTTGGATAAATTAAATAGATAAGATGTCTTCAGAAACCCCACTTCCGGTTAAAATCCAACATGGCGGACATTGTACTTAAATGAGCTTATTTTTTAGGGAGGGTAATTAAAATGTGTTTTAACGTATTGCTACTATCGTTACATTGTTAAGGATTCTTTCTGTGCTGCTTCTGATGGCTAGAATGTATAAGACATTATGCCTTAAAAACCCTTACTTCCGGTTATAACAAAAATGGCAGACATAGAAATATCATTTTTTTATTCAAATTTTCAACTTTTTTCAAAATGTAAAGAAAATGATTTTATTTTGTGCTGGTCATTAAACTTTTGGCTTCAAGTTATCCCCAAAACCACTTATTCTAGCATGTTGTAAATGTTTAGATATAAAGTTAACACTTCCGGTAAAAAATAAATTTCAAAGATGAGTCCTCAATCTATTTCTTCGATGTAGAGTTTGGGATAGATTGATTAAAACAAAATAGAATCACCAAAATACTAAAAAATATTTAAAGTTACTACTATTTGGCCAGGAATACATTTTTATTCACAGTCACCATGACATGCACACATCGCAGTGCACGGGATACCCGATTTTCAACATTAAAAATAACCGCGGTATCCTTTCTTTCATCCACAATGTACAAGATTCTTACAAAATGATGAGGTCTCAAAAAGAGTTTTTAAAAAGCTATCCTCTTTGTCTTCGCCTTGAATGGGTAGCATAAGAGACAATCCCAAGCTCGTCTCCCTAAACACCTACCTAAGTATATTGCATGATTTACATGCAGGAAAAGACATGACCAAGTTGAGGGATAGCATCAAAAAGCCTTCCCTTTTGCGCAAATAGTTATTTTCTTGCTTCGTTAACAATGTTATACCCATCCGTTAAGTTTGTGCGATCTTACAGTAAAACCCCGGTGATTTAGTCTGATTAATCATCATTCTTTATGTTAAAGTCACATCTTCAAATGCAATCAATGTTTCCCACATAGTCTTTTTCCCTTTCAAGCAAAGAGAGAACCATATCACAACAGGTAAAGGCATGGATAACAATACGTGCATGTGTCAGATCACTCATTGCCTAGCGCATTTGAAAGGCCATTGATAGATATTAATCCAAAGTCTTTTCCGCTCCCAAACACAATCCATAGTTCGTCTACCCCTATTTGACAGAATAGCGAAACAGTAGTGACAGCATCATCATTAACGACTGTTCGAATCATGACTCGTTTAAGTTCGTGTTTGACTGCATCAGACACATGCACCATGATTTTAGTGTCTGCCTCTAAATGTGAACTTGGTGCTGAACTTGAAATAAATCACGTGGTTGATAAGATAGAATATCCTGACCATTTGTTGCTATAACTACCATACGCATCCAAGACTTCGTCCACTCGTATTTCAGTTTCAAGGTATTTTATTAAGGCAAGGACATAATACCCAATCAGCATACTCGTTAGGCCGCAATTCACAATCGGAGAGCTGATTTCCAACATTTACAAAGACTGTGGTATTGTTTCTCACATCGTTAAATTCCAAAAACACATATTTTCTTGCCTTGTTAACCAAATCTGTTTCTTTTTTCGATCTTACAACAAAACCACGTATCGTATTCAATGACATTTAACTTATCAAATCCATATTGTGATGTTGGCTGGTCAATCATCATTCTAAATGCTATAGGCACATCTTCAAAATCCATTTATGTCACCAACGCAGTTTCTTTTCCAGCAAACGTGTTATATTTTAATGCCTAGTGCATTTGAAAGGTCATTGATTGATATATATCTTATACTTGTTCCCTTCCAAATGCAAACCAAAGTTTGTCTGCCCCTATGTCACGGAATAGCGAAACAGCAATGACATCAGTATCTGTTTGAGTCATGACTCATTTAAGTCTGTGTTTCACCGCATCAGACACATCGATCTTGATTCTAGTGTCAGCCTCTTCCTGTAAATATGGTGCTAAACTTGAAACATCATCAAGTGTTGGATAACACTGAACATCCTGAGCATTTGTTGCTTCAACTACCTTGTACTCAAAATTGTATTGAGCAAGCTGTTGTGAATGAAAACTTAAAAGTTCTTTCTTACTGTCGTCATCTCTCAGAAATCTTTGCCAATTTTGAGGATGTTTTTAATCCTGGATTCGTCTGTGTATTCCCTTTCCCCTAAATGTTGCTCTTGCTTCTTTTAGCAGCTTTCAAACTACCAGTATTGCCTATGTTCGCATCCGACACTACATCCACTGTTGTTTCCGAACGAGTATGATGATTGGGAATTATGTCCTTACCTTTATAAAATACCTTGAAACTGTAACAAGAGTGGATGAAGTCTTTGATGAGTATGGTAGTTGTAGCAACAAATGCTCAGGATATTCTATCTTATCCACCACGTTATGTATTTTAAGTGTAGCACCATGTTCACATAAAGAGACTGACACTTAAATCATGGTGCATGTGTCTCATGCAGTGAAACACGAACTTAATTGAGTCATGATCAACAGTCACTGATGATGCTGTCAATACTATTTCGCTATTCCGTGACATAGGGGCAGACAAACTATGGATTGTGTTTGGGGATGCAAAAATCTTTGGATTAATATCAATGGCCTTTCAAATGCACTAGGCAATGAGTGATCACACACACTTATTTCTGACCCATACCTTTACCGGTTGTGATACGGTTCTCTCTTTGCTTTAAAAGGAAAAAAAGACTGTGTGGGAGACATTGATGGTATTTGAGGATGTGACTTTAACATACAGAATGATGATTGATCAGCCTTAATCACCGGGGTTTTACTGTAAGATCGCACAAACTTATCAGATGGAGCTAACATGATTAACGAAGCAAGAAAGTCAATTTTTGCACAAAATGGAAAGCTCATTATAAGTGAGGCTATTCCCACGACTTGGCCTAGTCTTTTCAAGCATGTAAAACGTGCAATATTCTTATGCAGGTGTTTAGTGAGACGAGCTTGGGATTGACTTTTATGCTACCTAGTCTAGTCATTAATGGATTGCGAAGGGACAAAGAGGGTCCCTTTAAAAAAAAATATTTCTGAGACCTCATCATTTTTTCAGAAGCTTGTACATTATGGATTTAAGAAAGGATGCCGCGGTTATTTTTAATGTGGAAAACCGGATGTGCCATGCACTGCGATGTGTGCATGTGGTGATGACTGTGAATAAAAATGTATTCTTGGCCAAATAGGAATAATTTTAAATATTTTTTAATACTATAGTGATTTTGTTTTGTTTTAATCAATCCATCCAAAACTCTATATCGAAGAAATAGATTGAGGACTCATCTTTGAAATTTACGTCATATATTTTTACCGGAAGTGTCAACTTTATATCTAAACAGTTACAACATGCTAGAATAAGTGGTTTTGGGGATAACTTTAAGCCAAAAGTTTAATGACCAGCACAAAATAAAATCATTTTCTTTACATTTTGAAAAAAGTTGAAAATTTGAATAAAAAAATGATATTTCTATGTCCGCCATTTTGGTTATAACCGGAAGTAAGGATTTTTAAGACATATGTCTTATACATTCTAGCCATCAGAAGCACCAAAGAAAGGTTCCTACACAATGTAATGATAGTAGAAATATGTGAAAACACATTTCAATTACCCTCTCTAAAAAATGAGCTTATCTAAGTACAATGTCCGCCATGTTGGATTTTAACCGGCAGTGGGGTTTCTGAAGACATCTTATCTATTTAATTTATCCAAAAGTAGTAAAAAACAAAGGTCTGTACCAAATATTATGATAGTAGCATGATAATAACACATTTTTACACGCTAGCCTTCGATATTGGGCTGATTTAAGTATGACGTCCGCCATTTTGGATTTTACCGGAAGTGAGACATTTTTTTCAAATGCCTCCCTATCTGAAATAAAAGAGTAATAGTTGAGGAAGGTCTATGCCAAATTTCATGCTTGTAACAGGATGTGCACAATTTTTCACAAAGCCGCCGGACTACAATTGGCAAAGAAGAAAATAGCCTGCCCAGACAGGTTAGAAATGTGACCTTTATTGCAGGTTCAACTGTTGTCTCAAACCTTTTAAATGAATAACAATCTTATCAATTTATATATATATATTTTAGCCCTTGTAAATGCTTATTTTAAGAAAGCTGGATCTGCCATGAATATACAGGAATTCATGCTGTGAATATGAAACAGCTGTTGTACCATGCATTGATTTTAAATTTATATTTCATTACAGGAAGATTTCTTGAAATGGAAAGGAGTATTGTTCTTCCGATTCATAATGACATTACTGGATTCTAACAAAGAGATAGCAGATTTTGGTTAGTTAAGGTTATTATACCCCCGCTTTAAAAAAGGGGGGGGTATACTGTTTTACCTCTGTCTGTCAGTCCGTCCGTCAGTCCGTCAGTCCGTCCCATGAAACTTTCGTCACATTTTTCTCAGGAACTACACATCCACCCTTTCTGTAATTTGGTATCAACATTTATATATGTCGACCATACCGTGTGATGCGTTATCAGATTCATCACTTGACAACTTCCTGTTTACCGAACACTTGTATGATTTCACACATGATAGCCAAGTTGAAAATTTTCGTCACATTTTTCTCAGGAACTACAATACAAGGATTTCTGAAATTTGGTTTCAGGGTTTATCTAAGTCAGCTATACTGTGTGATGCGTTTTCAGATTGATCACTTTAGAACTTCCTGTTTACCGAACACTTGTATGATTTTACACATGATAGCCAAGTTGAAAATTTTCGTCACATTTTTCTCAGGAACTACAATACAAGGATTTCTGAAATTTGGTTTCAGGGTTTATCTGAGTCAGCTATACCGTGTGATGTGTTTTCAGATTGATCACTTGACAACTTCCTTTTTATCGAACACTTGTATGATTTTACACATGATAGCCAAGTTGAAAAATTTTGTCACATTTTTCTCAGGAACTACAATTCAAAGATTTCTGAAATTTGGTTTCACAGTTTATTTAAGTCAGCAATACCGTGTGATGCGTTTTCAGATTGATCACTTGACAAATTCCTGTTTACCGAACACTTGTATGATTTTACACTTGATAGCCAAGTTGAAAATTTTCGTCACATTTTTCTCACGAACTACAATACAAGGATTTCTGAAATTTGGTTTCAGGATTTATATAAGTCAGCTATACCGTGTGATGCGTTTTCAGATTCATCACTCGACAACTTCCTGTTTACCGAACACTTGCATATTTTTACACTATTAATATTATCCACTTGAGGTGGGGGTATCATCAGTGAGCAGTAGCTCACAGTTTCACTTGTTAAATATATGAAGGATATTTAACATTTTAAAACAAAAACATTTTTCTTGAATAAAAAGTTATGATGATTATGTTAATGGAACAGCAACCCTAAATCACTAATTATCAATTTCTGCTATGAGATCAGTAATCCTTATTTAGAGATTTTATCTTCCATGCATTGAAGAGTTATCAGATAATTATGAATGACAGAAGATATAGAATATACTTCAATGAGAGAGCAACCCAACGACACTAATAACAAAAAAAAAAATCTATAAGTTTTTCCATTAAAAAACTTCGAACATTACAATACAAATAGCATTATGAAAAATGGATTAAAAATTCTTTTATGAAATTCAATATTTTGTCTTAGAAAAGCTAGATTGGTTAGATAACATGTTTTAATTTCAGCTGAGTTCTGTCTGGTTCATTTATTGATGCAGAGACACCCTACCATGTTCTTCCAACATTTCCTAGAGTGTATATTTCATTTTAATGCCTATGAAGATCATGCAAGTAAGTGTACATAAATTGTTTTATGATGCTTCTTCTATCTTCTATCAGAAATTGAATAATGTGCTAGTCTTTTGAAGAGTTAAATATGTAGATTGTTGATTTATTGACGGTGAATATATTAAGTTTTTCTTTGACAGAAGGAAAATGCTAGTTTTTTTCATGCATATTTTATTTATTTATAGGTGAATTTGTGGTTCCCATATATACTCATGAAATCTACAATAAATGTAAGACTAAGAACAATAATTAATCCACAGTAATAGCACCACAGAGTTTATACAATATCACTTTACTTCCAGCATTCAACAAGTTTCCACAAAATGAGAAAGAAAAGAGAATGTTTTGTTTGAAAGGGGACCATAATGCCAGGTAGTGTATGGTTTTATATCAAAAAAATTATAATCCTTACTGAAAATTCTGGTAATAAATCTAATACTTGAAATACAAAATGGACTACCATGATAACTGACTAAACATTAAAAAAAAGTCTAACATAGAAATATCTAACCTAAAAGAAATGACTGTTATGTTTTAAAATTTGGAATAGCCATAAAGGGAAGATTTAAATTTAAGAAAAAAATGTTTGAGAAAATTTGGGTAAATAATGCCCATAAGGATTTCTTTGTTCATCTTATTATTCAATTAATCTATGTCTGATTTGTAATTGAAGAGTATTTATGACTTTATTTTACAGCAAAAGATTAAAGCTATATTTGTTTATGTTGGAGTATATGACTGATGAACACAGATTTCAGATGACCGCCAAAATGGCACAAGAGGTATATAACAACAGTTACTTGACATTGTTAATGAAAAAGTATTGTGCATCACTTTCTGAAGGACTTGAAACTGTCACAAAATTTATTAAGTTTGATATGTGATTTTTTATGCCCCACCTATGATAGTAGAGGGGCATTATATTTTCTGGTCTGTATGCTCCCTATGATATGTTCTTTCTAATTTGAATGTCAAATTAAGGTATAGTTTTGATGATGTTGAAGACCAATCAACTTGAAACTTAGTACACATTTTCCCGCAATTTCACAGTCCACTGAACATAGGAAATGTAAGTGTGAGTGGGCCATCCATGGACTATGGACACATTTCATTTAAAATATTATGTGACTTCAGTAATAATTAGGTCTTTCCACCTTTCTGGTCGAAAGACCTATTGAATTTGTTCTGATTATTATTATTTTATTAAGTCTTTCCACTTTTCTGTGGAAAGACTTATTGTTTTTGTTCTGATTATTATTATTATTTATTTTTTTTCTTTTTCCGCCAACTTTTGTTCCTGCGATAAATGTTTGTTTCGCAATATGTCGCTTAGATATTTCTCATAGTGTATGGTCTAGTTTATGCGCTTTTAAATTTTACCCTGCTAAGCCGAACCCTTTTCTTCGTAAGAGTTATCTCCCTATTCACTGTTTATCATCAGAGTGTATCTCCTTCGTAACAAAAAAAGATAGCGACAAAAGTCATTTTACAAATTGTTCGTTACATCCTCAGTAATTTTTGGCGTATTTGGATCGAAGCGATTGGATGAAATTTTATATGAGTTATCTACCTTTACGGAATAAAATTGTTCGTATGTTTTTTTAACTCATAAACCGTTAACCGTATAACTCTGGCATGTTTTTATTTCACTCTCCTGGGTCCTAACTTAGAAAATTAGGTCAAGGTCAAAGGTCTAGGTCAAGTTCTCAATAGTGACTTTTGCTTGTTTTTGCATTTTCTCCAACACTTTGAGAGATACATATAAAAGAACAAGTGCAAAATGTCTGCTTTATTGTAATGAAGATATGCTACATTTAGTCTTATACAATTAAATGGCATCTTATAGGAGTTGGTGCCCCTGGAATGTCTTGATATGAGGTTATTTGATTATTACTTCAATTAAGTTCATTATAAAGACATTTGACCTTATACAAAAGGTTAAGTGACAAATGACATTGAAAAATGGCTACCGAAAGTGACCTTGAGAAAACCGGAAGTAGCTTTTTTTGCAATTTTTTCACATAAAAGTACTCAGAATCTATATATTTTGTCATATAGATACATGAACTAAAAATGACTTCCAACAAACCGGAAGTGGTCAATTACCTCCCATTCTGCATACAAAGGTTTATAGAAACTATATATTTTTGGAATCAGTGTGATAGAAGCTATCATATGAGACCGAATGTGACATTCATTTGACCGGAAGTAGCATATTATCTCCCTTATATCACTCAAAAAGATAATTAAACCATCATTTATCGCAACAGTATGAAGAAACTACCTTCTTATCCAAATTTCTTTGGTGTGGAAAAACTTTCAATTGTTCTCTGAACAATTGGTTTTTAATTTCTATTTTTTTTCTTCCGCCTAATTTTTTTTCTTGCGTAGTATTGATGTTTCAAAAGATGCCGCTCAGATATTTGGAATATGATATTGTATAGTTTATATGCTTTAAAAAATTGACAACAACATAACAAAATACTTAACGTTGTAAGAGTTATCTCCCCAAACACTGTTTTTCTTGTGGCCACTACTCCTTTGCAACCGTAAAAGATTTCAACAAATTTATTTTATCAAATTGCTCGTTACATCTGAAAGATTAAGATTTTCATTTGGACTAAAGCTTTATGGAGACTCCATATGAGAGTTATTCCCCCTTTTTCATTTGAATCAAGTGATATGCATTTCTAACTAGTAAACCATAAGTGATAGAGACCTAGTGTCTTCAGATTTGAGGTCCTTTGTCCTAAAATATGAAAATGAGGTCAAGGTCAAAGGTCAAGGTCATTTTCTAAATTTTGATTTTGGCTTATTTTCACTTATTTTCAAATACCTTATGACATATTGACGAATAATTTTTCATAAATTGTTTCCTTACTTGTATATTTTGGTTGAAAGGGTGCGCAGACAATAAATGGGAGTTTTTGCCCATCTCACATTAAGAATTACGCTTAAAGTGATATTACTCAGTAACCAAACATATTAAAGACCTAGGGTCTTTTGATTTAAGGTCCTTGGTTTGTGACCTTGAAATTGAGGTCATAGGTCATAGGTTAATAGGACGTTCTAGATTTTCACCTTTGCTTTAAATTTAAATTAATTCATCATAAAGCCATAAGAACTAACATTTTAAACTGATTTTTCATATTTCAATATCAAAATAGATCTTTTCTAGTGGAAAGACCTTCAATTGTTCTCTGAACAATTGGTTTTTAATTATATATAGTTTGATGTATAATGGTACATGATAAATATTTTCCAGATACTTGGTGGTGTGGTTGATGGAATTATACCACTGAATGATAAAAGCAGTGTTTTGTTGAAGGATACATTAGCTATACTTAGTAGTAAGGTAAGTAAGACCTTTTCTCTCACTTATAACTACTATATGATCTTTAATTTTCATTGGTGTTAAATTTCATTGATTGAGGGAAAAAAACATATTTGTGAATACATTATATCATGGTTTTAACAAATTCTTCATACAAGCCTTTATGAAAGTTGAATTGTGTCCAACAATAAAACCTATGAAATCCATCAAATTAGTACCAAAGGAATAATTACATTTCCACTGCATTAGCCATTGTAAGAATGAATGAATTTCACAAGTAATGAAGTGAAATATACATGTATTAAAAAAAATGGTTATATTTTTTTAAAATGGTTATAATTTTTACTGATAAACTTTTGACATGTTGTTGCTTATGATGTACTGGTAAATTGAAATGAAATTTTACAATTTTTAGCAGAAAGGACTATTCAAACATGTTCTTTTAAGTTAGATATGGAATAATATGTAACAGTATGTATCTACAAATTTATTCTAACTGTAATTTTGCACATGATGTGTACACTTCAGGTTGCCATTTAGCAGAGTAGGTCACAAAATATTGTAAGAAATCCATTTATGTCTTATTTTTAGGAAATTAAACTGTCTTCATTACGTGCCAAACCACAGGATGAGATGGCTGGTGACGATGAAGAAAGGGCTGCTGTTGTCATGGCAGTGGCTAAAAAGACATTAATCACACAGGTACACATGTACTTAAACTAACTTAATGATTTAGAACCTGTTCAAGGTTAAAAACATTAAAGAGCAAGTCAATAAATTAAAAGAAGGACCTTCCCCTGCTTGACTAGTTAAGGTGGTACTTAACACTACAGGGAGATAACTCTGTAAAATAAATCAGCTAAACATTTTAATTACGTTGTGTTGTTAAAGGAATATTAAGCTTCTCAATGATCAAAATCAGTGTTTGTCAAACTGCTATATCACCAGTGTAATTTTTCTGATAAAATGGTTGGTTCAAATTTTTTGAAAGTTTTATATTTTTGTCAAAGGATTATAGTAAATAATTTTTTTTTTGTCAAAATTTCAAGAAAATTAAACGAGCCAAATTAATTTAAGTTAAGTGTTGGGTACCACCTTAATACAATTTCTTATTTCTACTCTGAATCGTCTAGATCATTTAAATGAAAAATATTGGTATTTCATAATTTTCAAAATTTGTACGAACTTTGTGAAAAGATCAGAGGTTAATGCAAACATATTACAAAGAATTAATGAAAAAAATAATAATGTAATTTGTATTTTAAACAAATTTAAAAAAATGCATTTTATTTCATCCCTTTCATATTTCATTTCAGGTTGTGAAGAAAAATGTTATAGAAAATATTGTGCCAATTGTTGTCTCTCTTAAACACATGGTAAGTGAAAGTTTATAACTATCTTACTGAAATTAATCAAAAGAACTATAATTAGATAAAAATTTGCCTCTCATGCCTACCATACATTCAATTATTGAATAGCATTCAGCTAATTTGATCTGAAAATGATTTTACAATGATTTTCGAATTTTGAAATCTTCATACATCAGGGATGATAACTTAATTTAATTTTAGATGTAACACGTCTTCTGATTGGCTGACATTATTTTGTTATCCGCCCATCGACATAATTTAGTTATGTGACTGTGACGTCATGAACGTTTTTTCATGGTTTTCTACAGTTTAAAATGGAATTTAGAATTAAATCATAAGAAATGACTAATATTTTTTATGTCTATTCGAAATATCATAAAAAATTTGTTGCACACTGTTAAATAACCCGCTACTCGCGTTATTCAGTGTGCACCAAATGTTTTATGTTATTTTTTCATAGACAGAAATAATATTGCAGTCATTCCTTAAATGTATAATGAAATAAACTATTATATTTTATATCAAGCACCTTTTAACATTGATTTGACTCAGATGATTTGTTGTTACCAGCATAAATCTCTGCTTTTTATTGATTGTGAAAGTGAAATTGCATTTTATTACATGTATTTGAAACTTGATTGATTGTCAATTTGCCATCATTATGTATTGTTACATACTACATCTACATTGCAGTTAGAACAACAAAGATCTACAGTATTGAAAGACCTGATGATGTATCTTAGAGAACTGCTGAAAGATTATAAAAATGAAGTACAAGGTATAGGCTTATTATTTTATTGTCCTGAAGGTGTAGTACTGTTTCTATAATTCTTCGTCAAATTATCCCTTTCTGCACCCATTGTATAAAATTTTTTTAATCAATGTGTGGTTATTTTGATCTCAGTTCTTCATTGGTTAAAATCTGATTGTGATGTTGAATTTTCTTGTTTTTCTCTGAATTTCCTGTTGTGACGACATGAAAAAAAAGACCATGCCTGATAACGTCTCATAGAAAGAACACATCTCTTGGCAGATAACTCGAAAAGAAGGACAAGTTTTGCCTGCTTTCTATTTGAAAATCATTAGAGAAACAGAGTGTAACAAGATATTTATCCACTCTCGACTGTTAAATTTTAAATATTTTAAACGCTCTCATACATGTGACAGAGTTGTCAAGCCACAACTGGAGATTTGGAAATTTTCAGCTGGAGTTTGGGCCTCATAACTGGAGATTTTTTATCGACCTTTTTATCGACATACGCAAGATTTTTTTGTGTGTGTTTAAACTGCATATCTTCCTTTTTTGTTAAAACACAACAATGATTCCACACCTTCAAGCACCTACATAGCCATTTTTACTTAGTAAAATCAAGGATTTGTATAGATAGACTCTAACTTTGGTAAAATAGAAGATAAGGGGGGGTCAAATATTTGTTCATCATAATTTTATATCATGTATATAGTTCAAGATAAAGTAATCAGCCATCATACATTGTTGGCAATAAGTAAATATGCTTTGACCACATAGGCAACTTTTGTACCCCTACTGAACATTTCTGTAACAGAAGGTGTTGAATTGATAAAGTTGTGAGCTTTCTGTTGGGTAGCTGTCTCCATATTTTTGGTCAAGTAATTAGGGACACCATAGTCAGCTTTGCATGAAGTGTAGTAAGCATGGTCATGACTCTTGGCACTGGACTTTCACATTTTTTTTTTGTTTTGGCTAGATACTGTGTCTTCTTTAATTTGATGCTGGGGTACATGTATTTGGTGATAACATACAGTTTGCATTTTGTGAAATAATAAGACAAACACACTTATTTAGGTGTTCCATTGGACAAGATAGAAGACATATCATATTTGAGTTGATTTTATTGTCTTTGATGTTTAATATAAACTAAGTCTGTTCCATGTTTTCAACAGCATCAAAATTTATGAAAGTCGATGTTTATATAACATTGTTCCATTGTCAGAATCACTTTTAATCATCCACACATGTTTATTTAACTAGCTAGTTGATAACTAGGTAAATGCCAATCATCTTTTATTGTTGTATATACAGTCTAATCCTTAACACCTTCATTGATTACTCCAGGCTATTTTCTTATTTACCTTTTTGACACAAATTCCATTACAGGAAACTTCCGATTTTCTCGGACTTTTCCCATATCAATTTAGAGTTTCTCGGACTTTTTCCTTGTCTGTATCTATTTTGTAAACAGAAATGTCTACTGAAATTTTTTCGCGATTGACATTTTCAAAAAGCGGAAGATTTCAAATTTTAACGGGAGGGACGGAAGAGGGTCTGAAAAGCGGGAGATTTGAACTCCCGCCGGAAGAATCACATGTATGCGCTCTGCAAGCCTCACGTTTTAAATTTGAAAGTTTTACTGTCTCGTAAGGATAAATATCTTATCACACTTGATGCAGTAGTAGAATCTATATTTTTCATATATTTAGCTATACCAGATTCCATTGTAAGACCAGGAAATTTGTAATGAGATCTTTAGAAAAGTAATGTTAGAAAAAGGGGTAAAACATATTTATATATTTAAGAGCTTAAACAGGACAATTTGTCTGTCTCTTCAAATATATATATTGCATATGGAGGTTAAATGCTTAACACCTGCTTTTCATTTTTTGTTTGAGTCCTTTTAGGATTAAGGATGTTTGCTGCTCAGTTTCAAAATAAATAACTTTCCATAAAACTAGTATGTATTGAAAGTGAATAAATTGAGGAATCAAAATAGCAGAAAAAATATAGGGGTCCATGGGCTTGTTTTCGAGATATAAGCCATTGGAATTTTGGCGGGAAAATGTTCTCTCTTGATTTTTCATAGCTTAATCATTGACCAGTTAAAGTTCTCAAATACTATTAAAAAATAAATAAAATTTTATAAGACTTTTACAAATGACTTATAATTATACATATTGAAGATTTATAAAAAGAAAATGGGGGTTCATTGGGATTTTTTTTTAAGGCATTCAAATGGATAAAACCAGAGGATTATGAAAATCTGACAAAAATTCCAAAACATGACAAGCAGACAGCCTTAAGTACCATTTATATCAGTTACCTCAACATATCAGCAAAACTGAAATAGGAATAAGATTAATGATAAAATAATATTTGACATTTTACAGAGATTTTATCAGCTGACAAACAGTTGGCCACTGAGATTGAGTTTGATCTGAGAAAGTTTGAAGAACAAGAGGAAGAGACAGAAAGACAGAGGAATGCTTCAATAGTTCAGGTTCATATTCAATGATAATTTATTATGTCCAAGTAAGGCCAAACTAGGGTTTGATAATACTCATTGGGTGATTAGACCCCATATTGTTTGAGGTTCATGTTCAAGTCAGTGCTTAGTAGACTGAACTTAGGGCAAAATGTTTGTAGCCTTCACCAGCCTAAGCTTGAAAAAGCTCCTTTGAAAGAACTAGACTGCTGTTGTCTGTAATTAACATCATTTAACAAATTGTAAGTAGATGAACAGACATCATTAAAAAAACAACATCAAATCAGTATCTGATAGAATTAAAAAACAAAAACATTTACAACAATTTTAGAAAGAAGTAGCCCAGCTTGTGCACCTGTGGTGTTCTAGTAATTTTTTTTAATAGGAGGACAGTTAGAGAAATAATTGTAAGAGAAATAAACAACCACAATTGCATTAAATCTAAATAAGGGAGAGAAAAATCTGCTTACTGCAACCCTTTGAGGAATTGTAGGTGCTATTTGTAAGTCAAATTAAATATAAAATTATGGCTGTGTTTTGTTTTTCAGGCAACTTCACAGCCTGGAAGTCCAAGTGTTTCATCTAAACCAACCACCCCAGCTGGATCTAAACCAGGAACTCCTTCATCATCGAAAACTTGTTCCCCAAGATTACCAATCCATGGAAGTTCTCCTAGACCGGAGAACCATAAAGGTTCACCTAGACCTGGGTCATCAACAAGGAAAGTACAAAAAGGAGGTTCTAAACAAGGATCTGACCAGGATCGTTCTGTCATGGGTCCACCTGCAGTCCAAGTTACAGGTGCTACTCCTATGAAGACACCTGCTAGGTAAGAACACTTTATCTGCAAAATGTTTTATGAATTCTAGGAAAAGTTTTAACTTGCTGTGGATTCATTAATATTTTTTTGTTGGATACCAATTGTCATGGATTTGGTTGGTACTGAGGAACCACAAATTTAAATGTGAAACAAACTATCTAAAGGAATGTATGCATACTTTTTCTGAAACAATGTAATTAAATATCCACGAAAATGCAAGTTTCCCTCAATCAACAAAAATTGGTAAAAAATAAAAATGAATGAAT
This sequence comes from Mytilus trossulus, assembly GCF_036588685.1. Lineage (NCBI taxonomy): Eukaryota > Metazoa > Mollusca > Bivalvia > Mytilida > Mytilidae > Mytilus > Mytilus trossulus. The sequence goes on from NW_026963318.1 coordinate 309,823, forward strand.
CCACAGTAGTTTTTTTTTCAGATAAAGAAAGTACTTATTGACAGTGTTGTACTATAAGCATTCATACCAAAGTTGAATTTAGAAAAAATGCAAACTTAAGAAAAGCAAAATATGATATTGCCATTTATTTATCAAAATTACCTTATTTTTATTTGTCAAGAAAGATCTGTTATACAGATTTTTATGAAAGGACATGTTTTCAATAACAACTGGTCCATTCCTCATTTAGCTGGTTCTTTTTTTGATTCTGTATAAAAAGTATTGCACTTTCTATAGGTTTTATTTGTATAAAAAGATTAGAATTAGAGATATTTATAGGGAAAATATCAGTTACTTATACTTGGTAATTTCTTTTCTCAATTTTATTTAATTGATACATGTAAGTGAAATCCATATTAACCAAATTAATATCACCATTTTCACAATTTGATGTCAAATTTACTAGCAGTTTTAATATAGAAGATTCTTGCATAATAGAGTTCTGTTTTGATAAGATTTTAGGACCAGTGGTAAATTGCATATAAAAATGGTCATGTCTTATATCAAATTGTTTCTAATTTCAATGAAACATCTGATAAAAAAAAATCTTGTACTCCTGTTTAGAAGTTTATTTTTTAGGTGTATTTATTTCTATGTTTGTATAAGTGATACATGTAGGTTAAAAATGCTGTGTTTTATAGGAGATAACATATTCATTTATGCAAATAGATAAAATGTAACTTGTTAGCTTTTTTCTATTTTGTTCATCAGAAAATGGCCATTTGATTTCCAGCTCCCGCCTGCACAATACCCCTCCCCTTTCCCTCTTTGACAACCTTCCATTGGGTAATGCAATAATTGTTCACTTTCGAAGTTTATTTTATAACCTAGTTTTGTGATTTGTCTTCTGCAAATTGTCAGTGACCTGTATGTTATACTTCACCATACTGATCCTGCTAACATTTTCAAGCATACCATTTTCAGAAAAAATCTAACTAAGTTGCTCTAGATTGAACTCTGAATAGATGTACAAACCTGTAAAATATATTTATTTTGCTGAAATACCAAAATTCAGCTAATTCAATTAACCCCTATTGAAACAAGATAAAAAAAAATGATATGAGGTATTTTAAATAGATTTAAGACCATCACTAAATGACAATAAATAGGTGTGTTTTTTCCTTTTGAAATTTTCAAAAAATATATTTGAACATAAATTGTCAGTAAATTTTGACATCTTTGAGCACTATTTTCACTTTGATGTTTGAATAAAAATTGTCAGTAAATTTTGACATCTTTCAACACTGTTTTCACTTTGATATTTTACTAACATTACATATTACAGGGAAGCCTCACTTTCTACATTAGCAATCCTTAATTCTGCTAGGAAGGCATTTGAGAGAGCTCAGAATATTCATGACAGTCTATCAAAGAGTTCCACAGAAGAACCAGCTTCAACTGAGGCACTGACCTTCGAATCACCAGCTCTGAAGAAAAGTTCCAAACGCAAATCTATTTTGAAAGAAAAGAAAAAGAGTCATGATGATGAAGATGAAGATGAGAGTCCACATCTTGGAGTCAGGGTAGGCTCATCTGCAACAATGTTTTGCAAAATCAAAACTAAGCATAACAATTTTAATGTTTAATTATGATAAACACAACAAAATAAAAGAATATGTTCTGTTAAAATGTGCAGGAAACTCTTACTTGGTTTCAAAATACATTCCATTTTCTTGTCATTGTGTTTTTCACTGCTTTTATTAAACAAAAATTGATTGTATTGAGATCTTACAATTATGTACATCTTTGTATGTAAGGGAACTTTTATTTGCCAATGGATATTAAGTAACGAACAATCAATTTTTATATGCTGTTTAATATTACTATTTTTAAGCTTGTGAATTTCTTTTGTTATACAGTAGATTCCACTTAATTGCATACCGCTTAATAGCATAATTCGGTTAATTGCATACTTTTCTCCTGCACAAAACCATTTCCCATTCATCTAATGTTAAATTGTACGGTTATATGCATAGCCCCACAAGTGGCATTTCGGTTAATTGCATAGAAAATAATCGCCAGCTAGATATGCTTAGTTAAAACTGACGAGATTTTTGACCGGAAACCGCAATTTGGTAAAAAAAAAATTCTTGAATGCATCATATTTTTTTTATATTATTTCACATTTACTTCTGTGTTATTTAAATAAAGTTTTAAAACAGTTTCTTTCGTGTTTATATGAATATAAAGGCCTCGTTGTGTACACAGGTAAACTTTCCCATATTCTATTTTAAGCCTCGAGGTCATAAAAATGTCAATCAGCTGATTGTTGTAAAAACACAACCATTCTATGATCTATCTCAAAAGGTGTTAATTATTGATTGCATTTCAAACATTGTTCATAGATTACATTTTGGGTGTATTTTTAAAACAATAACGCCTGCTAATGATCGATCATTATCCCAATGTGCAATCTCGTAATTTGGCAAGGGGTGATCTACATTCGATATGTTAAATATTACAGGGCATTTATATATGGTTGAAGAATTTCAACATCAATCTTTCATTTTAAATTATTTTTTGAAAAGAACATTAACTTAAAATTATTATATTGTCTCACTTTTAACACTCGTGTCCAGCAAATAACCCGTGCAGGGCCCCATTACCTGTTAACTGCTTTGCATATCGGAAACTAACGAGGTTAAAGTAACAGTGTTACATCACTGTGCAATCGGTAAATACTGCATATTAAAGGCAGTTCATTACACATTTATTGTATCAAATGATTATAAACTGTGTAGTATTGTTCAACAGTTTGTTTTAATCAAAGCGTAACAATATAATTTGTACATCCGGGTCATAGAAACAAATCTATTTTTAGAACAATTTTATTTTCGTATCTCAGGTAAAGGAAAAGTCGGTACATAAATAAACTAAAACTAAATGTGTTTATAAACTTTATTGAAAGAATAAACAATGAAATAAAATGCATGACACTAGACAAATAACTTTTATTAGAATAAATAATAATTCAATATGTTGTAAGTGGATTATGGACGTTCATCTTTCTTCAGGATTTCCTTTACTGATCTGCACTATCGATGTTATTAGACTCCGTATTTTGGCATTTCGGATATAAGCATACTCCGCTTTATTGCATAATTTCGTCTGACAAATAGGCTATGCAAATAACCGGAATGTACTGTATAAAGAAGTGAACTCTCTAATTGCATATTTCATAATTGTTTATATTTAATACAGTTTGCAGAAGGGGTAAAGGACAAAGCCACCCCTCCCAGGGCCCTCAGAGGTAACAGGGCGATAAGCACACCCTCAGGTAAATATTTAGTTCAATCCTTGCATCAATGGCTGAAATGTCCTGAAATAAATCATGGTATTTCTGTTATTTCAACATATTTGCCCCAATGTTAAAAAAGCATTATTTGTAAATTGGCTTATAGTCATTGATTTCAGGTACTTTGAATTCTTAAGCGCTAGCTAGCCCCTAGCTTCATTTATTTGATTTAAAAAATAAGGAAACAAGGTGCGATTTTTCTGTGAGACAATTATTCATCAGAGTTAAAATAAAGAAGTAATTATCCTGTTTTATTATTTGACTAAATTCTTTACATCTTGAAACTATATATATATATGCAGAGTGTAAAGGCACTTTTGTTCTATGATGATATGACAGATTTTCAAATTAAAAACAGGAGATTTATGAAATTACTTGTTAATTATTTTCTAACTTTACGATATTTCTTTTTACAGCCTTTTATCATGATGACGGTAATTTTTGTGATTGCATGTATAGATTAGAACTTCTGCTTACATGGACATTATTTAGAATTGATTTTATTATACAAGCAAATTGGTACCGTTTGCATAATTTATTTTTACAAAATCATTTTTATTTGCTTTTTAGTTCCTGCTTTTACTGTTATTTTTTTTCTTCAATTTTCAAAAATGTTTATTATTGATTTCTTTTCTGTCAACAAAATCACACAAGTTTTTAAAATAAAACGTTAAATATTTGTAAAAAATAACCAGAAAACTAAGAAAACCCACATGTTCTTTAATAATATTGGATTATTTTCAATCAAAATATAGAAATTTATATTATTTTACCCTTTATTGAAGTAATGTCTAAAAATCTTTAGAAGCATAATTAGAAATATAAAACAGAAACATTGGCTTTAGAAAATATACCTGTTATGCTTGCATACAATTGTAGCTTACTTTATATTCACACCTTGTAGATTAGAATAATTATATAGTGGAACATTAACAACATAATATTTGTATAAAATATTTATTAGACTAATATGTATTTTAAGTGAATATTCCAGATTATTGTGTGTAGACATATTATTTATTTTACTACCTTTCTGTTCCACTTGCATCTTTGTAAAAAAAACACTCATTTTAGTATTGGCTGTCATTGTTTTCAATTTTATCGCCAATAGGATAAATGGGGTATATTTTTTTCCAAAGTTGTCTATTAATTTACATTCAGCAGATAATTTATTTGAATTCACTGCAAATACATACATATTTGTGTGTCATGCCTTTGTCAAATAATTTTACCCAGTTTTTAACAAGCATTGTATTATATTGTCAATCACCCTGTTTTCTATGTAAAATGAAGTAAATTATTTTTCTTAAGGTGGTACCTAACACTACAGGGAGATAACTCTGTAAAATCAGCAGAATGTTTTAATGAAGTTGTGTTCATAAGGGAATATTAAGCTTCTCAATGATCAAAATAAGTGTTTGTCAAACTGCTATATATCCAGTGTAATTTTTCTGATTAAACAGTTGGTTCAAATTTTTTGAAATTCTTATATTTTTGTCAAAAGGTCAAAGTAATTACTTTGTCAAAATTTTAAGAAAATTAAACAAGCCAAATTAATTTTAGTTAAAGTGTTAGGTACCACCTCAAATGCTTTATGATAAAGATTTGTGCAATTTCCAATAACTTGACAAACAACAAAATAAATAAGTTTACAAGTGAGTCTGTAATTATTATTTACCGCAAACCTTAATAAGTAAACTCTGCTTGGAGACTTTCTCAATCGGTGACAACTTCTTTGAAATTTAAAGTCAGATGTTATTTATTTTAGGTGTATTGAACAACATCACTTTCCATGCTGATCAAAATGTAACACTTATACCACCGTCACCAATCCCAACCTGTATGCCTATCAGAGTGTTCGGTGATGCTTCAGATGAAAATGGTAAGGCTTTACTTTCTCAGTTTCAACACAACAGTTGAATACACATTGTTTCTTCTTCTTGGTACTTGTTTCGGGTTTCCTGAACTTTTATGATTGATGGCTTTAATATATGATATACAGAAGATTTTCATTATCTTCATCCCTGTAACAGGCATGAAATCAAAAACTTACTAATTATAAATTTAATAATTTATTCATATCTGTCATCTTCCTCAAGGGAAGTAATCCCACTTTAGACTATTGTATGACATATCAGCTAATCAGTTATACTTATTGAACAAGCTTTAGAACTAGGAAGATGAACAAGAACTAGATAACAAACTGTTTTCTCATTTTATGCTCCATTGAATTTTTTTTCTCCGGATACTTGATTTGCATAGGATTTTTTTAATAAAATGCAGAACATATGCTTTAAAGTATTAAGGCATTGTGAAAAACAACTATTTCATCAAATGAATTTAAGTCAGATATTCCTATGATATTCCTTTTCATATTGGATATAAATTTTATTAAGTCAACTGCAGACACTTTGTAGTCAAAGTGTTTCAACTGAGGTACTACACAGGCGTCAACAAGGGTCATTATGGATGAAAGGGTTTAATAGTTGAGGGGCCTTATTTTTGTGTATTTGGTTAAAATTTTGGGTTTAGATAGTTTGTGATCATATTAACTTGAAGCTTATTACACATGTTCACTATGAAGAGAAATGTTTAATATATATGCCATATAAGGGTTTTGACAAAAATCTGGGTCAAACCCTAATTTGACATATACAGTCAAACCTGTATAAACCTGTGTTAAGCAGTTGCTCTCGTAAAGTATCAAACGTGACCTCTGAAGTGAGGTGATCTTTTAAATAGTTCTGAAAAAAAATCTGATTCAGATTTTACATAATGGCCGAAACGATGAAAATTATTTAAGTGTTTTCAATCGGTAAAGTTATTGTTCCTGCCAACAGAGTAATAAACAAGGGCTGATACCCGCACTTTTAATATGAAGAAACATTTGAAATAGTTAATATTTGTGGAAAAGAAAGTTGATGATAGGTTATTGATGGAAACTGAAAGGAATGGAACACAATGAATTCTCAAATTCATCACCTTTTGCACATCATCAGTTCCAAACGGGGTTCTGATTTTCATTTTGACCTCGATACTGAACACATATATCTTATTGTCATGATTGCATTTTGATTCTTAAAAACATGAAGATGACCCATTTAAAAAGTTAAAAAAATGAAGAAAAAAAAAAAAAAAAAGTTGAAACAAAAATTTTGTGAGAAGATTAAGTGAAAGCTTACTGCCCCTTGAAAGATTAAGTGAAAGCTGACTGCAGTGCACTAGACAGAGAGGCTGAAAGAGGCAGTTAGAGGCTAGTGACCACTAAAATGAGGTGACTGTTAAGGCAGGTTTTAGTGTATATTAAGCAGTTGACTGATTATGGAACTGTGACAGAGGAAGTGGAAACATGTTCTTGTTTACCAATAAAATAAACCAGTTTGAGCCAAAATAAATCTAATTTACATCAACATAAAGTAAAAAGAAATTTACAGGAACATAGCCTAAGCAATGCAAGTATTAAACAACTTTTACAAGCTATTACAATTGTTAGCAAGTTATGTTATTTCTACATATTTCAGCCACTCCTGGAACACCTCAAAAAGGAGCACAGGGTAGTAAAGATACAGTTTACATGTTCTCTCCAGATAAACCGTAAGTAATGGGTTTCAAGATAAATCATTTTTTAATACAGTGATAACTTTCAAAATCAAAACAGTATAAAATTAACTCCTGTTAAAAGATGTATAATGTCTTCATATTTATAAATATGTAGAATTGACAAGTTATATGACTTAGTTTATAAGACCTATAAAGAAAATAAAAAATCATCTAAGAAAAGCTAGGATGTGTTTTAATTCCCAAAATAATTTTGTTTGCAATTTTCTTTATTAAAATGTACCCGAAGATAAAATAGGGAAAGTAGTTCAAAATAAAAATCTGTATGACACCAACTTCATTTGCATGTGACATTTAACAAGACCAAATGAATCATAGTAAAGTATTAAAATAACATGAAATTTTCAAGATAGGTCCTGAAACAGAATAAAATACAATAGAATAATATGGTCAGATCATATGTTTTTGTATGTCATATGAACATGTACAATGCATTCTTTTTAATGGAAATTGTGGCATCATAATTCATTTTAAGTAGCAGAAAAAACTACTGATCTGAGGTATATACATATTAAATTCACAAACTCATTTATTTTCATATATAGGTTACCACGACCCAGGAAATGGAATATCAAATCACCTGTAAGTACATAAGTTTGATATACATGAGTCTCCTATCATTATTTATTTAGAATATTAGACCTGGGTATTATAGTTTTGTCTGAAAAAGGTTCATTTGGTGAGGGGGGGGGGGGGGGGGGGGAGAAAGACAAATACAGGTTGTGCACCAATAGATGTATCAACTGACCTAAAACTGACCTATGAAATAAAAATACTCCTTTAATTTGTCCTGAGTTTTTTTATCCTTTGGCATCAACATTTGATGAAGTTTGTGTTTGGACATATCTCTGTATTGGCAGCTTTAAATCGTGCATGTCAAGTATGTTCATCTGGTGGTGGCAGTGGCATCAAGTAACTGTTAAAAGCTTAATATTGCAGAGGGTGTAAGAGCTAGAGAAGTAGCATAAGGATAGTTTATACTTTGACGTGTTTTTTTTTGTTGATCTGATAGAAGTAACCTGACCTTATAAATTAATTTCTCTTAAGATTTGATTACTCTGAGGAAATGATTGACAGTTTTTGGACTATAGATGATTGTCAGGTGTGGTCTGATAGGATTCACCTGACCTTGACCTCTTTATGTGGTAAAATGAATAATTTAGCTTTCACTCTTAATTCAGTTTCTCAGTTACTATGTGGAAAAGTTCAAAATGTTTTTGTCTCTCAAAATAGTTACTAAGGTGTACATGTATATCTGACAGGATTCACTTGACCACATATCAATTGCTTATTGATAATTGATAACTATCGGTTAGGGTTCCAGATTTGAGGAAAAGTTCTAAATCATCCAGAGAAATCGTAAACTCCTATTATATAACAAAACTGCTAACCGACATTCCAAATACCACTGGAGGTACACGCAAATTATGTAACACACAGTTTTTAGATGTATATGTACATGCATGTTGTAGCTGTAGCAGAACTCATTTAATCAGAGATATGTGGTGGGAGTTTATAATTGAAAAATTTCCATTGCATTTATTTGTGGAACTTTATTCATACAACGATGAAGAGTTATATTGTATTCTCTTGGGGAAGCATGTAACAACAAACAATATAGACACCGACAGTTTTCATAATCTTTGTCATGTGCACGTTGCACACTGTGTCGCTGCATATTGTAGATTAAGGAGAACATTGATTTGTTAATGTGCCAGTGCATGAACCGTCGTTAGTGAGAGCAATTTTTGTCAAAATTTTCTTCAGTTATATAAATAAGCACAGAGCTATATTTTGTTATTGTACATATTGTAATATTATATTTAGGAGATAACTGTATTGTATTTTAAGCTTGGCCTTCGTAAAACTTGATTTTACTGTCGTAAATATCCGTTTACCTATCTCCGCTCCGCGTCGCTAGGTAAACTCAATTTGCGACAGTAAAATCGACGTTTTACGAAGGCCAAGCTTAAAATACAATTACGTTACAAACTAATTGCATTAGAATGTGTTATTATCATGTTTTGAAAACTTTTGTAATTTGATCTGTTTACATATATGATTGTTCATTGAATCTCCTAATAGAGGAAATAAAGATATGAATGAATGTATGAAAGATGATAATTTTCAGTATTAACACTCTTGTTTTAAAGTAATGGTAGTTGTGAAAGGTGACTACCATCAGTTCCAACATTTTTCAAAAACTTCACCAAAATAAATGTTGAATAAGTTTACATGGACAGTAAGTGCAATACAAGTATTAAATTGTTATTTGGATGGAGAGTTGTCTCATTGGCACTCACACCACATCTTCCTTTATCTATGTACGTAAGATAACCATGCAGAGAATGATGCTTAGAAAAAAAACTAAACAATGAAAAACAAATTGTTAAGGACAAGACCTCTTTCTGTATCAGTATTTATTTTTCTTGTGAAATAATTTATATTTTCTTAACTCGTTCTTTTACTAGGCTCCAAGTAGAGGTGTTGTCAAAAAAGAGTCATCTGAAAATGAAGATCCCAGTGATGAAAATGAGGCTGCAGAAAACACAGAAAAAATAAATAAACAACAGACAAAACCAAGAAGTAAAACAAGACGAAGTGCTCGCTTGAGTAAATCATGAATATATTGAGTTTTAATAGTTAAACCTGCATACTGTACAGATGTATTATATATTCTGCTAAAAAAAGATTAATTGCATGCTTAATTTGATAAAATGAAATGAAAACTATTTTTTGTAGTGAAAATATCTATAATTGTTTACTTTTTACACATAGTAACTTGGATGGACAGTTTTCTCAATTGCACCCATACCACATCTTCTTATTTTTAAGTATATACAGTGCAAAAAGCAGACTATAAATAAGTCCATTACATCATTTCTTAAAGTATCACTGTTGGATCAAACTTCTGATTACATACCTCTGGTTAACTTTGCTAAAACTTCAAATGCAGTATTTATTCCAATTAATGAAAAAAAAAATATATGCTGGCTTAAAAAACAGATGTAACCATATTTGTATATATAAAGAATATTAGTGGTGAAGGTTTTCACATCATCATCCTTTTAGTCTTAAGAAGATAATTGTCTCATTTGTATTTATGCCATATCTCTTTGCTATATATTAATTACATGTTTCACACTAATACTACTATATTAAAGGTACCTAGTTTTCATTGCTAAAATAAAAAAGTGAACCTTTACTGTAAATTTAGAAATTATTGCGATATTTTTGTTATTGCGAAAAATGCGACAGGGTTATTATTGCAATAAATAAAACCTGCATTTTAAAATAGTTTACATGGATTAAACAGGACTTTTCTCAAAATTGCAAAAATAAAAATCACATTTTTCTGTAAATGACAAAATCACAATAATAAATGCATGCAATAATTTCTGAATTTACACTATTTGAAGGTTTTTTGCTTGTTAATTTATCTTTTAGTTGGAGATCATGAGAAATTTCTAAGGTATTTTTAATTCTCAATATATATACTCAAATAATTTAATTTTGTGTATAAACATTGTTTTTATTCATCTGTAACACTCTGTAAATTTAGGTAGAAAATATGTATGATCATGTAGAAATTGTGAAAAATACAAAAAAAAGCCAATGTGATATTATAGTGTTTTATAAAAATAAAACCAATAATAAGTATGGAAGTGTTTGGTTTTGTCTTTTTATACCCCCTTTTAAAAAACTGTTTTACCTCTGTCTGTCCTTCCGTTAGTCAGTCCGTCCGTCCCATGAATATTTTTCGTTGCATTTTTCTCAGGAACTACAATACAAGGATTTCTAAAATTTGGTTTCAGGGTTTATCTAAGTCAGCTATACCGTGTGATGCGTTTTCAGATTCATCACTCGACAACTTCCTGTTTACCGAACACTTGCATATTTTTACACTATTTATATTATCCACTTGGGGCGGGGGTATCATCAATGAGCAGAAGCACGCAGTTTCACTTGTTTGTTGGCAAAATTTACTAAACATGAGACATATTTATCTGTCATGGAAGATACATGATTTATGGAATCAGAACAATTGTGCAAACTTTAAGATATCTCATGGTGTTAGAGCTGAATATTAATCAATATCTAATATAAGTTCCATTTTGGTCTGAAATTACTTTGCATGTCAATTGTCTTTTGACCAATATTGTGTCTGGGGTATAGAAATATGGTCATTTTTGGTCTTCCTCAGAGTGGCAGATAAACTCTTTATAAAGTGGGACAACCCTTAGACTCTTCAGGTTATATAATTATGCAGCCATGTCCAGTCAGAATGGAGACTTTTTATCTGATGCTTTGGGACAGAGGATTTACCTCTCTGTATGTTAAGAACCCTTGTAAAAACTTTTAGGGGTTCATGGTTTGCCTTTTGCTATCCAATATACCCTCATTTTACAGTTGCAGTTCAATTGGGTAAAATGTTAGTTCTACTCAAAGTCTAAAAAATGTATCGCCTCTGTTAAAATGGCCAAAATATATCTATTAGGATAAGTGGATATTTAGACCAAATCATAATAGATAAATGTTGCATACAAAGTTCATGATGCACTTAAAATGTACCTCTGGAGTAACTCATCAGAAAAACAGGACAAAAAAGTTCTATTGACACAGAGGCGAAGATATTATCTAGTACTACATATGCTGTATAAAATATACTGCTGAAAAGTAAATGTGAAATTAAGTCTCGAGTTTGAACTTATTTCAATGTTAAACAATAGATATAAGAACATGTGGTATACATTCTAATTAGACAACTCTCCGTCCAAGTCAAAATTTGTAAAAATAAACCATTAAAGGTTAAAGCACTGTTTTCAACATTGAGCCTTGGCTCACACCGAAACAGCAAGCTATGAAGGCCCCAAAAATGACAAAGTGTAAAACCATTCAAACTGAAAAACCAACGGTCTGATCTATATAAAAACCAAAAAACACTTATGAACCATATAAACAACCTGACAACCACTGAAAATGGTGCATTTTTTTAGGTTAATTTTACCTATTTAAAGGAGGTTTAACGAGATTTGCAGGACTTGATTGTCCCCTGCAAAATGCAGTTTGAGGGGCATTGCAAAGTGGGATACCTGTCTTTCTGCTCTTGTAAGCTCTCTCAACCATACAGTTCCTGAGTAGTAGGATAGATTTATTTTGTGTATTGGATCCTGGCAATGTTTACATGTCCATCTGACCTTGACCTCAGTTCATGATCAGTAATCAAGGTTAAGTTTTCATTGTCCAGTCCCAGATACTATAAGTCATAGCTCAACTACTTTGGATAAATTGTTAATTGTTAAATACTGTTTTTTGTAGGTAAAGGTATACTATAAATTAAAATGTTGCACAAAGTACAAAATCAAATATCCACCTAGCAGTGTTCAAATGACCTTGACCTCATTTCTCTAGTTGAAATTCATTGGCTAAGCTTGCTTCTGAGATACTATAATTAATGAGTCATCTATATCTGTTGTATGGAATAGTGAAAGGTGTACATGTCTGACCTGTACCTCATTTTCCCGATTCATTGGTCAATGCTGTTTTTAGCTCACCTGGCCCAAAGGGCCAAGTGATCTTTTCTCATCACTTGGCGTCCGTCGTCCGTCGTCCGGCGTCCGGCGTCCGGCGTTAGCTTTTACAAAAATCTTCTCCTCTGAAACTACTGGGCCAAATCAAACCAAACTTGGCCACAATCATCATTGGGGTATCTAGTTTAAAAAATGTGTGGCGTGACCCGGTCATCCAACCAAGATGGCCGCCACGGCTAAAAATAGAACATAGGGGTAAAATGCAGTTTTTGGCTTATAACTCAAAAACCAAAGCATTTAGAGGAAATCTGACATGGGATAAAAATGTTTATCAGGTCAAGATCTATCTGCCCTGAAATTTTCAGATGAATTGGACAATCGGTTGTTGGCTTGCTGCCCTCCAATTGGTAATTTTTAAAGAAATTTTGCCGTTTTTGGTTATTATCTTGAATACTATTATAGATAGAGATAAACTGTAAACAGCAATAATGTTCAGCAAAGTAAGATCTACAAATAAGTCAACATGACCTAAATGGTCAATTGACCCCTTAAGGAGTTATTGCCCTTTATAGTCAATTTTTTACAATTTTCATTAATTCGGTAAATTTATGCAAATTTTTACCAAATATTTTTCTCTGTTACTAATGGGCAAGGTTCATTATAGATATAATTGTAAGAAGCAAGAACGTTCAGTAAAGTAAGAACTTCAAACACATCACCATCACCAAAATACAATTTTGTCATGAATCCATTTGTGTCCTTTGTTTAATATGCACATAGACCAAGGTGAGAGACACAGGCTCTTTAGAGCCTCTAGTTCTTGTTGGGACTGTTTCTCAGGTACTATAAACAATAGGTAAATTTTCAAAGGAGTAGGTCCGGTAAGGGGCGATTTTGGTCAAGTTTATCTGACGAAATATTTTAAACTCTTTTTAAACACTTGTCTATTTCAATTCATTTAATTAGTTTAAGTGAAATATTTTAACTGATTAAGTCATTAAGTCATTAAAAACGCTCCGATTCAAGCTTAAATATGAAAAATCTATCAAATTTGCCAAAAATCGTCAGGGGCCACTTTCATTTTAGACAGAAACAGTATAAAATTTAACTAAAATGCTAATTTTGTGAAGATTTCAGTAATTTAGCATGACTTTATGATGCTAGTACCTGATATATGTGCATTGTATTGTCAAAAACAGCCCATTATAATGTAACAGAATCATTCTACTTTCCAATAAATAGCTTCATGATTACATTATCACAATTTTGTAAAACTGCTACATTTTGGGTCCAAAAAGGGGTCTTACTGAACCTAGTCCTTTGTCCTAGACATTGATGATATAAACCTTTCATAAAACATATGAGAGCCCTAACAAAGCAATTTTTAATATAATAAATATTTCCAAGGGGGCATGACTCTAATTTGATCCAAGAATTTTCAAAATCATCCAAGACATTGCTGATATAAACCTATGATATAACAGTACTGGTAATGAAAATCTGGCAAGTATTGCACACATGATAGCACCAACAGTGAAGTTTTCCATATAATTAATTAGGGCCCCGCCTAAGGCGGGTCGCCCTATAGTGATCAGTCTGTCCGTCCGTCCGTCCGTAACACTTTAGTGTCCGCTCTATATCTTGAGAACCGTCATGATTTCAAAGTTTATACTTGACATCCATTTTAACCCAACACCAGAGGGTGTGTCATGATGTATGTACAACTTCCTAGGTCAAAGGTCAAGGTCAAAAACTTAAGTTTCAGTTGACAACCCTGTGTCCTTTGGTGAAGACTGTGTCCGCTCTATATCTTAAGAACCCTTATGATTTCAAAGTTTATACTTGACATCCATTTTAACCAACACTAGAGGGTGTGTCATAATGTATGTACAACTTCCTAAGTCAAAGGTCAAGGTCAAAAACTTTAGTTTCAGTTGACAACCCTGTGTCCTTTGGTGAAAACCGTGTCCGCTCTATATCTTGAGAACCCTTATGATTTCAAAGTTTATACTTGACATCCATTTGAACCAACACCAGAGGGTGTGTCATGATGTATGTACAACTTCCTAGGTCAAAGGTCAAGGTCAAAAACTTTAGTTTCAGTTGACAACCCTGTGTCCTTTGGTGAAGACCGTGTCCGCTCTATATCTTGAGAACCCTTATGATATAAAGTTTATACTTGACATCCATTTTAACCAACACCAGAGGGTGTGTCATGATGTATGTACAACTTCCTAGGTCAAAGGTGAAGGTAAAAATACTTTGGTTTCAGTTGACAACCCCGTGTCCTGTTGTGAAGATTGTGTCCACTCTATATCTTGTGAACCGTTATGATTTTAAATATTATACTTGACATCCATTTTAACCAACACCAGAGGGTGTGTCATGATGCATGTACCACTTCCTAGGTCAAAGGTCTGTCTGTCTGTTGGTCTGTTCATCACTAACAAATTTGATCCACACTATATTTTGAGAGGACAGCTGTTATTATTTCATACTTTATACCTGACAAACATTTTCAACTAACATATATATTAACCAACACCAGAGAATGTGTCATAATGTATGCATCCTAGGTCAAAGGTAAGTCCGTCGGTCTGTCCATCCGTTCGTTGTTCTTAACAAATTGTGTCCGCTCTACCTCTCGAGAACCGTAAATATTTCATACTTTATACTTGGTGGGTCATAATATATTGAAGGCATAATTCTAAAAATATGTGACAAATATCAATTGGGCAGCACTTAAACATTTTGTTCAAATATCAATCCATATATCCAGAAGTCACCTTAGAGTAGTCAACAATGAGTTCACATCATGCAGTCATATCACTATTATACTATGAAAGTAAGTTGAGAATATTTATCAGTTTTAACTTAAAATCTTAGATCAAAATCACACGTGAGACTATGAAATAACTTCAAATAATGCTTAATATCAGATTATCCATACAACTTATTTACCCCACGTTATTGACAGCGGGGCCCACAGAGATGGCTCCCATCTCAATGATATCTAGTGTTTCCAAGGAGCATAGCTCTGGTTAAGATGGTTGATTGGCACAGATTTTCAAATTTCAAAGTTCAAGACAACGTCATTTTGCCCAAATAAATAGTCTAATGCAGATATGAGCACGCTTATGTGCGCACTTTGAATGATGCAATGCCAATTTTAACAGTTTATGTCAGAACATCAAATTCATATCAAAGTAAAGTTTGATATCGTTTTTAATCTAATTTAGATTAAAAACATTATGTCAATCATTGGGATGGCCATCTGTCTGATTACCAAAATTTCTTTTTGTGACTTAGTCTTAGGGATTAAAATTCGGATCAGATATAAAATGTCCGGCTGGCTCAGAAAATTTTTGGAAGCCCTGTTTCAAAATAGTCAAAGACATTGATGAAATCTGACTGAACAGGTGAGAGCACTAACAAGACCGGACGATTTAAATACAGTTAGCTTACATTTACATCATCAACAGAATTTCTATACCATCACCAATAGTAGCTACATTCTAGGTCATTTGAACTCTGGGTGGAAAGTTATTTCATTGGCAATCATACATCTTATTTTTCTATGTAGTCCTGGATCCTGATCATACTGGTGGCTTCATAATTTTCATGTGAACTTTTCAAATAAAATTGAGAATGGAAATGGGGAATGTGTCAAAGAGACAACAGTTTTGATCCACAGATAGACACTGGACAATGAAAACCTTTCAAAACTATTTACAGTCATGTGACTTGAACTGTTTATGCGTAGAAGTAAACACAGAAGAAATTTAATAAGCAATGAAACATACTACTATTAAAACTCTTAAATATCTATAAATAAACAACTGTATAAGAGCAGTAAATGTTTATTTGTTTATTATAACACAATATAAATGATCACATGATTTTGAATGGAATACTTTGCCCTACATCTTTTGTAGGCAACTAGTCATGTTATCTTTCACAAACAGATATAATACATATACAATAAATTAGTAAACAAATGTAACAAAATGTACCATGTGGTTAGAAGATAAGTAGATAAGATTAGGATCTGAGTGAATTACAATGTACTAATAGCATGCCATGGTATTAGAAAGAAGATGAAATGGTCCATATTAACCATTAACCTTGTTCAAATAAAATTATGAACAAAGGAAGATAACTCAACTTTCAATATTATTACCTCAAGTTTTCAATAAAATAGTACGAGTTTGTTACTTGAATTTCTCGAGTATGTTTAAACCGTTTAAAACATTTGTCTAAAAAATACATTAATAAAATGTAAAGAATCACAACAATGTACTGTGTATTAGTTCTCTAAAAGTAGTAATGAAGTCTGGAAATCATAGTCTATACATCCAGCCTTTACCATAGGACTTTTGCCCTGAACCCAACCAAAAAAAAAGTAGATACATTATATGCGAGTCCACAGTTAAGGGGTAGACCTGTCAGGTATACAGACCAACAAGAGGCTGTCACAACGACAGCAAACCGGATTTATTAACATTCATTTGTGTCCTGGCAATATCACAAGAACCATAACTGATGAACGGTGAAAGTGAAAATCGTCAAAATCTAATTTGACCTCTATTTTGTCATCAGTATCAACATATTAAAATTTGAAAAGCTTAGGTTGAATGGTTCATGAGTAAATGCACAGACAACATTTGTTTACCGCCCACCCGACTGCCCAACCGCCGTACATCCCCAAATCAATTACCGACATTTTTGTCACAAAAATCCGGTTAAAAATTATAGTGGTCCAAAAAGGAACAGAGTTAGCAAATATAAAATGGTTGCAACTTATTTTGCCTGTTTTGCAGCAAGAAAAAAAATATGTGAGTACTAGAATTCTCCTCGATGATTATGGTCACTTGAAAAACACCGATATCACTCAGATTACATTTCTACCTTGACAGGTAAGTTTGTATTTAGCCTATGAAATACTTATTTAGCCTTGAGAATTGAAAGGTCAGTTTATCCCATTCATACAATAGAAGTTTACCTATGAGGGTCAGAATGGGGTTTACAGAATAGAGAATACATGTAATAGCAACAAAAAAATAGAGAAAAGAGAAAATGAACAATAAAATAAAATATAGAGAATACTGTGGTGCAAAAGTATAAATAATAAATGTGCAAAATAACTTGAAAAGGTAACTTTAGTAACTGTAATGCAATACTGATAATATAATGATCTATGTACATAACTGATAAATAATCTTGTAACAAAAAGACTATATAGTAAAATCAATTTCATGAACATTTTACAGAATGAGAGTTATTTTTAAGGCTATTAAACATGTTAAAATGAAAATGCCATAAAAATTTAAAGAATACAGATATTAAAAAACCCATGCAGGTCCTCATGTCATTTACATTGTCAATATATAGGACACATCTAGTAAAACTGGTTTTAAACTAAACATCTGGTCAAACTGGTTTGATATAACTGATAGTTTCTTGCCCTAGTTGTATATTTCACAGTGACCTTATGTGTTTGTGCTAAGAGTACATTGTAATGTCATATTTATTGATTTTCTGTTGGGACATGACCTTAATTGTAAACATAAAAAACAGTGGCTTGAAATTTCAACTGATATTAGTATAATAAACAATGATAATTTAATATTTGGAATATCATATCCTGGTTGATGATGTTTTTTTTGGGACCAAGATGTTTCTTCATTCTAGTTTATATGATTATTTTAACCTTCAGCATTGTTCAATGCACATTTAAAATTTCAGGTCTCATTTAAAAAAAAAACTACCATGTAAAGAAATATGCAATTTAATATAACCTTAAATAACCCCTAAAACTCAACATTAACAGATTTTTATGAATTAAATCAAGATGCACAAAGTTTTAAGTATTGGTCAGAATATAGGGTTCTTTTGTACTTTAACAATATCACAATAACAATAAAGTGACCTTAATTTTGGACAAGGTAAATGGCATGAAGCCAAATTTATCAATTCTATTGTATGAATGGGAAACTGACCTTTCAATTCTCAAGGCTAAATAAGTATTTAATAGGCTAAATACAAACTTAGATGTGAAGGTAAAATTGTAATCTGAGTGATACAGGTGTTATTCAACTCACCATAAACAGTAGTTGATTTATCCAATATTTTCTTACTAAAACTTCATTGGAATCCCAAAAACATACCCTGTTATTCAATGATTTCATTTTAACAAACAGAAATTCTAGAAAAACATATGATAAATGGGTTATAAAATATACAAATAGTATACTGTTACTATACAAACATAGTATATATACAGTATATGTATACAGTAGAAATAATTACAAATAAATAATAGGATTTCTACAGTCAAACAATAAAAGTTCATATAAACTTCACAACCTTTCAGTGTTATACATGTATGATAGAGATGATTCAATCTTCATTCATAAATCAGAATTCTCCCATTGAATTAATGTAGGAGTATTTAAAAGTTGGTACATCATATAATATTGGGATCAATTTTTAAACAAAAGAGTTTTAATGACAAAGGATAGAAACATTTAGCACTATAACATGTATAATACATGGGTCTCTTCCATTTTGAAATTGATAAGGAAAAGCTTGCTATCAACTTTTATTTTAGAGAGAGAAGGCAGAGGGATCAATATTTTACTTCTTTTTTAAACATGCAAAATGTATGAAAATAAAAACAATCGTAGCCTAGTAGGTCATACCAAATGACAAGTACACACTGTATAAATAGACAGCTGTTTAACATCCAGTGGCAATAACTACATGAATATTCATGAGAAGAACATGTTAATTTGATATGAATTCCTGCTTTGTACTAGATCAACAATCTGAGCCAGATTTACAATGTGCTAGTTTGCGAGTCACTGATCATGAAAGAATGTCTCCTTACCTAGATATTCTGATCCAAACAGCTTATGTTATTATCCCTATATGTTGAGTGCTCTGAGAAGAAGGAGCAAAGGAAAATTTTAAAGTTTTTGGTTTGACCTCGCAAAAGATTGAACGTCCCACTTTTAAGTTGAGCATGCAAAAATGGGACAGCACAAGTTACAGAAGCATTAACTTCCTTACTTCCAGTAACTGAGAACTAGGGTTCTAATCTTTATTCAGCTGATAAATAAATATTGTTTTGTCAGACAAAGGACATAAATATAATAAAGTACCTCTCCATATAACCTATACCAAGCTTGGTTCTATACCTACTGTGAATTCATCATTATCCATACCCGTAGACAGGGTGGGTGGGCTGAACACCCTTAAAAACAAATAATTGGCAATCATACCGCATCTTCTTTTTTTTATATATATAAGCACTGTTAAAGTCAATATTCTGTTCGAATTGTGACTGTTAAAGTCGAGTTTGTGAGTCCAACGACCCCCCCCCCCCCCTTGGAAATTCCTGGCTACGGGCCTGTTATCTATGGGATACTTATAGATGAACTGTGAAATTTAAATGTTAAAAACAAGTTACACACTTTCTAAAGGATGCAGACTTTGGCAAAACAACAAAAATACAATAATCCTCAATCCTCAAAAATAAGTTTCCATGAAAATAAATGAATCCACAGTATTTGAAAATTGAAAAAAAACCAGATCTTTCACACAACTCATGTAAACAATATTAATATATGATCATTGCACTGGATAAATGTTCTAACTAGTAAGATTTTATAAAGTATAAATTCTAGCAATTTAGTTTTACACAATAAGAAATGGTTAATGAGGTCCCACAACAAAAATGACTTGTGTTCTAGCTTTAGAGTAATACTTCAATTTTTCTTATAAATTCTACCTAGATTTACCTGTTTAACTACCATGAAAGATAGAGTAAAACTACATTTTTATCTAATAACTTCTACCTAGATTTACACAGATTCTGTTTAACTACTGTGATATTCTTACAATACATGTATTATAGTTAAAAATGTGTAAAACAATATAAAGTAAAGGAAACATAATGAAATGTTGAATACAAGAAATATCACAATAAATACTACAAAGACATTTGCGTGTGTTTAAAGTTAGAAAATTTAATAATTAAAAAGATTTACAGAATAATTATTATAAATAGACTAAACAATATATTGTTCAAAATTAAACAATGAATATGCAGTGGATTCATTATCATTATTGGGATACCAATTTCTGTAGATCTCATGGTAAAGGTGAACCATAAAATCAAATCTCAACAAAGTGCCAGTTTTCTATAGGAATGCATGCAGACTTTGGCAACACCATGTAATCAAATAGCCAAGAAAACGTTATTTTTTCCCATATCCACAAAATTTGGTACCCACTAAAAATAAATGAATCCCCAGTAGTAACAAAATTCAGGGAAGGTGTAAATCTTATCAGGACTGCCAGAGGGCACAACTAAATACATCCTGATACAATTTTAACTGTATAATAGGTAACAATTTGTTCTAAGTTCTCTTTTGGTTAGCTCTGTCTGTTGACTCCATTTTCAGCTACTTTTTCTGGTGCTTTCGGTGAATCTTCTCCTGCACCGTAACTTTTGGCTTCTGGTTTTAGTGTAGTTGATTCTGTAACGCTATCGCTACCTGGAGCAGGAATAGGAATAGGCCCACCGTGGGGTTGTGAGGTCACAGGTGATTCTTCAGGTGTAGAACTGAATTCATCCTGCAAAGGAGTCTGGAAATTAACAGAATATACAATAACTCTAAATTCAGAAGTGATATCTTTTTTATAGTGATGGGATAGATGTTGCAAATAACGCTGAATTTTAAGGTGGTACCTAACACTTGCACCAAAATTAATTTGGCTAGTTTAATTTTCATAAAATTTTGTCAAAGTACTTACTTTGACCTTTTAACAGAAATATGAAAACTACCGAAATTTTGAACCAACCAATTTGACAGAAAAATTACACTGGTTATATAGCAGTTTGACAAACACCAATTTTGATCATTGAAAAGGTTTTTTATGCCCCATCTACAATAGTAGAGGGGCATAATGTTTTCTGGTTTCTACGTCTGTTCTTTTGTCCGTCTGTCCTTCCTTACGTTCGTCTCGCTTCAGGTTAAAGTTTTTGGTCAAGGCAGTTTTTGATGAAGCTGAAGTCCAATCAACTTGAAGCTCAGTTCACATGTACCCTATGATATGCTTTTTCTAATGTTAATGCCAAATTAGTGTTTTCACCCCAATTTCAATGAGCATAGAAAATGATAATGCAAATTTCAGGTTAAAGTTTTTGGTCAAGGTAGTTTTTGATGAAGTTGAAGTCCTGAATGTATTAACAAACAGAAAGAAGTGTTTGTAAAAAGGCCTGATCATAAACCAAGAAAGTTTTAAAGTAATGAAACCTTGCTCGGAGTACAAAACTTACATGTAAATTTGCGTAGTCATCCTCCGGATGTTCTGGTCGACATTTTCCACAGCAGCAGCAACAGCAGAGACAACAATAACAGCATGTTATCAGACCACAACATATAAAAAATGCCTACAAAAAAAAATAAAAAAATTATTGACACTTTTATATAACAATTTAAATTTCTTATAAAATGAAACTCTCGTCAGCAAGTCAAAATGATTAAATATGATGATTCCATGTGACATGAGAGTATACTTCAGAAATTATGTTTGAAGATGAATATTATGTGAAACAGTGAATTCATGTTATTACAAAAATATCTATATCACACACAAAAAGAGAAGGCAACATATATATTTATCATCTAATTGTCTAACTAGTTGTCTACTACACATTCCATTTACAGCCTATAACTTGTCTTTATTTACATCGACGAGAGGTTCCAGATGCTCCATACATCTATAATGCATAGCACAGACTTATATGATGACTAAACTGTATATGGACCATAATTTGGTATTCGGCCTTTGGTTTCTTTTTGTATCCTTTTTTATAAGTTCTAAAATTCAAACTTTTATTTAATGGGTTGTGTTGGTGTTAGAATAGTATGAATGGAACAATTGAGTTTTTCGAGAAAAAATTAATACATTTTGATTCACCGTTTACGTGACATGAAACCAAACAGGAAACCGATCTTTATTTTCTTTATTTTGCACAATATAATTCAAAAGGCATAAATAAACACCATTACTAGTGTTACTTGCTTCATGTTAATATTTAAAATCTATTTTCAATGTTATATTAAAGTTTTTTTTAAACCTGACAGGAAACCATAAGAAACCGAAAGCATTTTTTTAGTTTTATTTTATTGCAAAATCTGCTTAAATTAATCTGAACAGTATACTTTTTCTTAAAATCCATCTTAAATGTAACAGTATTATAAAACTCCTAAATATGTGCTTGTTTTGAAAACAATTAGTACATTTTATTCAGAATTTTCCATATTTTCTCCATTGATACAGGATACCATAATCGTTGAATCATGATGTTTAAGCAAACAAAATGTATTTATATTTGGTTTTGATTTTCCAGTTAATATATACAATTTATTCCAAATCATTGGCAATGTAACATTCTTTAAATCCAGTAAAGAAAAATCCTTTAACTTGGAATTAAAATCTTTAAAATAGACACAATGTGATACTTGTGACATGTACACCATCTACAGGGTTTCCACATTTTAACCTACTTTAGTGGGCTAAAATCAATAAAGTACTTCCTTTCAAGTCATGCATGCTAAAAGTTTACTTCTCCTTTGACAAATTTATTGCGTTTCTGATAAGTGTTTGCAGAACATGAATAAAAAATATTAATTAAAAACTGTGACAGGATTCCAACTTTGTACATTCCAAGTGTAACGGTATATTAACATGTATTTTTTATTAAATTATATTTATTCACCTAAAATATCCAGTAATATTTACTGCTGAAGTTAAATCAATCCAACGAGCATTGGTACAATGATAAGAGACGTAATTTCGATTGATTTTTCCAAGGACTCTTCACGTCATTATCGGGAAACGAAGTGTGTTCTAACGTCTGTCAAATATGAAATCGATTTTGTCAAGTCATTGGGCATTTATTTTCACACAGGATCGTATGTAACATTATGCACATAGGAAAAATAACAGACCACCGGCGCAATCTCTTTGACAATTGTATTTTCCCTTTTAAACAAGACGAAACAAGTCTACAGATTATGTATGCTAACATCCCGTTGGAAACAAAAACAATGTTTAGACCTAGTATTTCGTACATCCGGCAGTAATGGCGTGATCACATGCTAGTCATATGTTTCACGTATGACCGGAAATGGTTAGAACTTAAGGACAAAAACAATTTTAATAAATAATTGGACTTCTGTTTCGTGTGAAATGTAACGCATAACGGCAACGTAATTTTCTTACTTAATTACTACGAAGATCAAAACAAGAATGTAAATCATCTCGGATTCACCTGTTTGAACATCTCGCGAGAGTTCATATTTGCATATTGTTTTTAAGAATTCTATTACAACAAAGCAGATTACATCATCTAAAATTGCGTTATGAAATCGGACGCATAAATCAGGCCACTGTTCTTACATCTGCTACATAAATACTTATAGTTCTCGGCATTTTCTTCTCACTATTCTTATCGGTCGATGTTCTTTGTTATTTGAAAGCAAAAGTTACGAATTTGCCGGTGACGATTATCTATAAATCAGTCAGCGTTATGCTCTTCGGAAGCAATAAATAACGCGAGAAACGACACAAAAATACGGTTGTAGAATCTTTGAAATTCGTATATTTTAATTTTTTATGTAGGGAAGTGTAGCATACACTTGTATGTTGATAAAAATAATGGCATCTTTAGATGTAGTTGCAACTTTTCTTACAGTAATTCACATTTTATCACTTTTCTATAGTTATAGGAAACGGAGCCCAATAGCAAATTATGGTCCATATAAGCACTGCTTAAAGTTTAAAATATCAGACAACAACTTACTTTACACCATTTACTGGTAAGCATCAGGTATACATTAACATTTTCTTCACCAAACTGGTCAGCAGCCCATAGTCCCATAGATCCATATTGATCATATATTTGGCGTCGTGTTGTGTCTATTAATACTGTGTGGGCATGGCTTATTTCTTTAAACTGTCAAATATAACAGTAAATAATGATTATTTAACTTAAAACATTGGCAAAAGCTTGCAAAACAAGTGAAACTGCGAGCTACTGCTCACTGATGATACCCCCGCCGCAAGTGGATAATATTAATTGTGTAAAAATATGCAAGTGTTCGGTAAACAGGAAGTTGTCGAGTGATCAATCTGAAAACGCATCACACAGTATAGCTGACTTAGATAAACCCTGAAACCAAATTTCAGAAATCCTTGTATTGTAGTTCCTGAGAAAAATGTGACGAAAATTTTCAACTTGGCTATCATGTGTAAAATCATACAAGTGTTTGGTAAACAGGAAGTTGTCAAGTGATCAATCTGAAAACGCATCACACGGTATAGCTGACTTAGATAAACCCTGAAACCAAATTTCAGAAATCCTTGTATTGTAGTTCCTGAGAAAAAAATGTGACAAAAGTTTCATGGGACGGACTGACTGACGGATGGACTGACGGACAGACGGACGGACTGACAGACAGAGGTAAAACAGTATACCCCCCCTTTTTTAAAGCGGGGGTATAATAATCAGTTCTAAGCAGTATGTTTCTTTTCACGATTTCCTGATTCAACTGATAGGTTGATTTTCTTTTTTTTTTTTACTGTTGAGTAAATCTTGTGCAGAACTAGTACATAAAATTAATAGCAGATATTTTCAAATATATACATCTGGTTCAGACAATTGGGTAAAAAGAATGTATATACAGACATGACAGAAGATTTGTATATTTTACATACATTTTGATGGTGGTGGTGGTGGGGGGAGATATTCTTATACATTTTTAAGTGGATATTTATAGATTTCACAAACACCCCATTACTCTAATCATCTTTCAGATCATGTGTTTTAAAACAGAAATCTGAATACCTATGTATTTGCATGATCTAACACTGTCTAAAAACACTTTTGAATTTTCCATTTCCCATCTTTACTTAAAAGCCACTCTGACAAGTTCAAATGGAGTTAAAGAAATATTTTTCATAAAAAAAAAATATATATACATGATATATAGATCTAACATTGTTGGGTTGATGTTTAGACGAGTTGTATATATATATAAATACAACTCGTCTAAACATCAACCCAACAATGTTAGATCTATATATATATATATAGAGAGAGAGCACCAATAACTTTTGTTTTTATGTGGTGTTCAACCCCTCCATACATTTTCTTTGACATAATGTGAATCAACCTACATTCTATTGATTTGGAAACAGGAACATTAATTATTTTTTCCAGTAATTGCAGGCAATAAACAGCTATTTAAAATGTCATTATCTCTCAAATTTATAGCTGAAACTGTAAATTTATGACCCAAAGCAAGTGAAGAAATGTAAAAGCAACTATCTTGCAAATTTAAGGATTCATAGCAATCCAGTAAATAACAAAAGCAACTGTCTAGTCATATTTCATTTTTCATCTCTTAAATTCCAAACAAACTAAGAGGTCATCCATAATTGTCAACCATTTTCCAAAGTGTACAAAACATACACTTTTTCAGACCCCCCCTCCCTCTAAAAGTGTGCATCAACTATTTTCAGATTTCAAGAAAAGAATCAATCATTATAAAGACGATCCTGTCTATTATAATTGCATTTAATATAGAAATTTGCAATGAAAATAAACTGAAATATATCAGACTTGTTTTTTATCTTATTTTTTTTGAAAAGCGTACGGTAAAAATGTTGATTTTTTAACCCCCTCCCCCCAAGTGTACGTTGTGTACACTTTGGAAAATGGTTGACAATTATGGATGACCCCTAAAAAATGAACATCAAAAGACATTTACTGAATTTAATGTTAATCTCTCATCTCCTTTTATTGAAAAAAATAAACATATCATTAGACAAGAATAATCTTCTATTTTTTATAATTCATAGTTTCATTTATAACAATTTTCAAAATCCTAATGTTGTTTGAAAAATCATCAATCCCTTAAACCATTAATCTATTTTGGGAATCATGGTAATTGAATTCTATTTGGATAGCTATTTGCAAATCAAAAAATGTTATTTCCATTAGTGCAATTTCCCCCCTGGGAAACTTACAATTCACAATCAGTGATAACATAACATATTTAGTATTCACGTTCTTCAATTTTGGAGAAAATCACCAGTGATTCTTTGAAATCAATAACAAACTGCTTGTCATGCTTTTTACTTTTTTGTATGTGTTACTCAAAGGACCTGTGGTCATTGTAAGAATTTAGTCTAGGATTGACCAATTTGCATTATTGTAGCCTAATATATTTCATGAAACTGTACCGTAATCAAATTAGAAATGAACCAATATTTACACAATACAATTAAGTCTAGTGATAACCCAATATCAATTGGCCCTTGAGAACCCAAGAAACACCATTCAGCGAAAATCTTCTGTGGAAACATACACATGTTTTCAGTTGGTTACACATTTTATCAAAGTATTTTGTAAAGCAAAAGTGGTTCTTTATAACAAACATGATACCATCTCATTTTGTCATGTCTTTGTCAAGTCTCAAGCAAAAGACAATGTAAGAGTTGAATTAAAAATAGACACAGAAGGATGCTTGACTGATACCGACAATGGATTTCTTAGTTTCTAGGACAACTTAGTGGATCTTAAGGTCTAATTAATGCCCTATAGATTCCTTAAATATCAGAATGTAGAATAGAATACTATGTCCAACAATTTATACTCAGGAAACTTGGTAACAAATATCTTAAATAAAGTCTTTTTATAGATTTTAAATTGTACACTTAACATGACTAATGAAAATGAGAAATATCAATGAGACTTTGGTTATTCTCTTTGCTGACCAAAACTGTTTAAAAATCAATCCATTCATGTCATTGATATAAACTGGCTATCAGTCTAGAACAGAACAGACACCAATTTACGTTTGTCTTATTGTCAATAAATCATCTACTTCTGTTGTAATCCTGGGCTAATTTTCTCTCTCCATAAAAAATTATGTCACAAAAAAGCTCTCATGGGGGATATATAAACATGTTGCATTTCTCACTCTGAGTTGATCAATGAGCAAGGATACAGTTTATAATCAATGTATTTATCACCTATAACTAATCAATGGTCTCTCTATTGTTACAGATACATATGTTTACTCTCCAATAGATAATACAAATACTTGATTAAATATCAATAAAACATGCATTCATGCCAATCTTAAATAACTTTTTAAATTCAGTTTTTTTTAATCGTATTTTGTGGGAACATATTTTGTGTGAGCAATTAAAAGGAGATGGGTGGTAAAAATTAGTGAGACAAGAATCCAACATAACAAGTTAACTAATTAGAACCACATGATATGAATGTTGTACTAACATTTTGTTGAATTTACTATTATTTCAAACAAAAATAAATTTGCTGTTTTATAAAATAACTCAGATGTAACAATCAATTTAACAGAAAATTTGAAAAACAATTTACCCCCAAATTGTACCTTCTTTAAGATCTAAACAAAATATATTATATTGCTATTTTCAAATTCTTAATACAAGAATCCATTAGGGAATAGAAATATGACAAAGATTTATGATTTTCTTACCTTTTCCGCAGCAGATGGATCATCTGGATTCTTATCAGGATGAAACTTTAAAGCCAACTGAAATAAAAGACAAATATCACTAATCTCTATAGATAGATATTTTGCATTAGAAATTTTATTGCAAAAGTCAAGTGATCAAAAGTTCTGTTTTTAAAAACAAATGTTGTTTCAATAGTTGACCTGTATAATTCTGATAATCATTTATTTTTCATGAACTCTAGTGCTACCCTGATGACAGTGTATTCTGGGATGGTGTGTGTCTAAATTGAAACTCAATTTTTGCAAACTGAGTAAAAAGGATAACTCCACATTTTTCTTTAATGTAGACTTTTGCTGTTGATACAAATAAATGTTTTGTATAGGCCTTAGTGAAACACAGGTAATTGACTGGTGGATTAATCAAATATATGTATAATATCAAATGACATTGAATCAAAAATTTAAGCAATAGTATTGATCTTACCTATCCTTCAACTATCATGACTATTAATTTAATTTATCTAAGTATATCTACTCTGTGTGTTAATGTCTTTCATGAAAATGGCAAGGCCATTCTAAAATAAACTAAAATTCAGTCTTGAACCTAATGAACATTGTATGAGTACTTACTCTGCGATAAGCCTTTTTAATATCATCATGTGTTGCTGATTTTTCTAAACTCAGCAATTCATAAAGTGAGTTACCAGAACTCCTAAATAAAAGAAATAACAAAATATCATTTAAAGACAGAGATTCTATATCGTACTGAAGATTAACAAGGCGTTTGTTCACTATAGTCTAATAGTATGTAATTATCCAAAACTGTTTTTATGACTTCCATATTTTTTCCCAGTTTTTTTTATTTGTTTTGCGAAATCTTTAGCCTTTTGTCTTTTTCAACTACATGCATTATATTTGTTCTTTTAAAAGTACACATTTATCAGTGTCTGCTCCAAATGTATGGAAAGATGCTGTAAAATGGACTTAACTTTTTTATTTATTTACTTTGTTTGCCTTGTGATAAAGGATTCAGTGGAAAGACAAATCAGAAATCCATATATACTAGTAAGGTGTGGTATGATTGCCAATGTGACAACTGTCCATCAATGACAAAATAACATAATTTGAGCAACTGTAATTCATCATTCAGGTTTCAACAATGACCAAAACTACATACATGTATACTGGCCAAAGAATTTCTCAGAATTACATGTATATTCCTAATTTCCTAAAGCAACTGATAAATCTGTGCATACCTGCCAAATGTCACTATTTGCGGAGGATTTCCACCATGGAGGCTCCAAAATGGAAATTTTAAAAGAGCAATATTGTCCACAACTTTAAACAAAACTATCAATTTTACAATGGCGATAGGCTTGTAAAAGCATGTCAGAAGAAGCAAAAAAACAAAAATAAAATATATTGGAAGCCCCTATTGAAGTCTTTGTAGGACTATATGAGCCATCTTGCACATAAGACCCCCATTGGCATTTTGAAAAATTGGGAGGTATGTCTGTATTTTAATCAATGCTTGGCTTTTAAATAATTACACACTATATTTCTATAACTTCATGTTCAAAAAATTGAGAATGAAAATGGGGAATTTGTCAAAGAGACAACAAGGCGACCAAAGAAAAAAACAACAATAGCAGAAGGTCACTAAAAGGTCTTCAATGTAGCGAGAAATTCCCGCACCCGGAGATGTCCTTCAGCTTGCCCCTAAACAAATATATATATACTAGTTCAGTGATAATGAGCGCCATACTAATTTCCAAATTGTACACAAGAAACTAAAATTAAAACAATACAAGACTAACAAAGGCCAGAGGCTCCTGACTTTGGACAGGCGCAAAAATGCGGCGGGTTAAACATGTTTGTGGGATCTCAACCCTCCCCCTATACCTCTAGCCAATGTAGAAAAGTAAACACATAACAATACGCACATTAAAATTCAGTTCAAGAGAAGTCAGAGTCTGATGTCAGAAGATGTAACCAAAGAAAATAAACAAAATTAATGCTACAAATATACAACTGGCCTTGAAAACTCAACTTTAACAATCACAATTCAAACAGAATGTTGACTTTAACACTTTAACAGTGCTTTTTTATTTTCAAGGGGGTTCTTATGAACCACCTCTGGCTACGGGTGTGATGTAAATGGATGTAGGTGTGTCAAAATCATAAACACTATAATTACCAGATAGTAAATACTGCTAAAAAATTTGTAAGGGTTCCGCGGAACCCAGTGTCTCGCCTACTTTTGCTGTAAATCGCAGACTCAACAAAAATGAGGAAAAAACTCAATAAAAATATTCCTTTTGATACAATCTTCTGATTGTAAGAAGCTTCTGTGCAAGTTTGGTTAAAATTCAGGATAGTTTATGAATCGAATAAATGTTTTAAAAACTTTAACTGCAGACTGTATGTAATGTAAACTGAAATAAAAACTAAGTCCATTTATAAATAAAATACAGATACACAGGTACCAAATATTAACAAAATTTCCTTTCTAGATACTATCTTTTGATCATAAACAAGCTTCTGTCCAAGTTTGGTACAAATTTAAAATAGTACAAGAAAGTCATTAAATTTTTTAAAAATTTAACCACAGAGTGAATGTGTTGTTTCCTGGCAGAAAAAATAAGTCCATTTAAAAGTATAATACGGAAAAAATGAATTAATTTTTTTACAAAATTTACTTCTGGATACTATCTTATGATCATAAACAAGCTTCTGTCCAAGTTTGGTAGA
The DNA here is from genome assembly GCF_036588685.1 of Mytilus trossulus. NCBI lineage: Eukaryota > Metazoa > Mollusca > Bivalvia > Mytilida > Mytilidae > Mytilus > Mytilus trossulus. Next base: position 340,641 of record NW_026963318.1, read on the forward strand.
AATCCAGTATAGTTTAAGAAAGATATTCAAATTTTAAAAACTTTAACCACAGAGTGAATGTAATGTTTCGCCGCAGAAAAACTAAGTCCATTTATAAATAAAATACAGAAAAAATGGAATTTTATTTTTACAAAATTTACTTCTGGATACTATCTTATGATCACAAACAAGCTTCTGTCCAAGTTTGGTAGAAATCCAGTATAGTTTAAGAAAGTTATTAAATTTTCAAAAACTTTAACCACAGAGTGAATATTTGTTGACGCCGCCGACGGAATGTAGGATCGATTAGTCTCGCTTTTTCGACTAAAGTCGAAGGCTCGACAAAAATGAATGCAACACTAACCAATATCAAAAAAGATAAATATAACACAATGTCAAGAATGAACCGTTTTTTTTTCATCTAATAAATGTCTACATCAGATATAACATTGGATGATTGGTGTATCTTTTAATCATAAAACCTTTCGATAATACAACAGAACATGATCATGATTTTAAAATTAAGGATGTATGATTGCAAATTAGACAAATATCCACCAAAACTTAAATGAAAAGTAAAATAACAAAAATATGGGACTCTGAGGAAAATTCTAAACAGAAAGTCCTTAAAAGCAAATGGCAAAAGCTCAAACCAATGGATTATAAACAACTGCGGTATCATATGATATTCCTGACAGGCATTTTTTGATGTAGAAATAGATAGATGGAGCCTGGTTTAATAGCTAGCTATTCCTCTCGTTTAAAATTCCCTTATATTGACAGCAATGAAAGAACAGAGGGACATTCAAACTCATCATTTGCTCATAGATCATAGTTCAAATGAAGAAGATGTAAAAAATATTGGATGCCACCATATGGTTTTCAACAAAAAGAAAAACCTGTATCATTTAGTCTGACAGGGAAAATATGAAACAATTCAAAAGAGAAACCTTACAGCCTATCTAAATATAAAACAATTTATGATAAACAAATTAATAGCCAAGATCAACCAGGGAATGGAACACTCTATTGGGAAAAAAACATAAAGCAGCTACACTAGAAGAGTCAAGGCCAGTCTTACCATCCTGCCAGAGGCCTTGACAGGAGCTTCACACACCTAGCTATATATATTATAGAACTCCTTAAACCCCAGATGTACATTGTTTTATTTGTAAATAATTTTCCTGTAAATAGTTTTTATGATTTCATGAGCAAGTCATTTATTTACACTCAAGAAGAGTCTGACTCTGTACCGAAAGAAGAAGAAGATAGCTATGACAGACATGAACCAGAGGCAGAGAGATAATACATGTATTAAATGTCTCTGCATGAACCAAAGACAACCACTCCTAACAATGGCAAAATACTTTTGCTACTTAGAAAAAAATAGATCCCAAAATGAGATAACGTAGAAAGAAATGACAACAATATTTGACAATTGTGAAAATACTATAAAAAAGGAGTGTCCTATTGAAAGCCGGTAAATCGAGTCCCCCTTTTTTTGGTGAATTGTCAACCCAACACGTGTGCATATCGGAATAACTTACGATAAATGTCTGGGTCTGTTCATTTCTGTCAAAACGAATTAAATGATGTTGTTTAACTATAAATCAAACCATATTCATCAATGAGTGGGAAGCTGCCTCAGAAAAAAATCAATGACAATGTTCGTTCATCATTATCAGCGCCCTCTATGATCAAAACACATTGCGGATTTGTTCAACACAACTTTTAGTTTTCTACTAATTTAGATAATGTCTATCATGTTTTAATTCAAAAGCACGACAACAACAACCCGGTGAATCAAATTTACTGATATAAGGATGCTGTTTTATATATATTTGTTAAATAAATTCAATAAATATCAAATTCAAGATCGACCTAAAAACTAATTTCTATCCCGGAATTGTTTTATATTTAGTGGCTGGTCAGATTTGCGTTTTAAAGAACACATTCATGCATAGATGATCCAAAGCATTTAGATAACTTTGACAGCCGGCTTTGGAAGAAAAATGAGGACTAATCTCTTCTTATTTTGTGTTTTAGCACCAGTTTATACCATCTTAATCGGTCACATAAATGGCGATTCTGTATTTGGTTGTGGGGGATTTGTCAAATCTGACGTCGATATCAACTTTTCTTTAGTTGAAGTAAGTTATTCAGTGTCAGTAACAAAAAGTAAAATCACAAAAATACTGTAACAAGTAAGCATCATAATTTGACATTAGCATTGTAATGTATCCGGTCGTTCTGTCCCCAAACTGATTCTGACCCAAGTCGAACAGGCTAAAAGTCCATTCCGGCCAAGTCGATCAGGTTTAAAGTTGATCCAGCCAAAAATAGAATAATGAATTATCTATACAGCCTTTTGACTTTGAGGAACCGTAGCTCATTAAGTACTTATGTTATTTTTTTACTATTTGTGGACAATAGTCCGTTCCGCAGCTAGGTATTGTATTGAATTTCTAGACAAATCATGACAAATGGGCACCCAGTGTGGCCAGATCAGCACCTGGTTAAATCGACGCCTGATGTAGTCATTTCGGCACTTTGTGAAGTTGTATGAATATTGTTTTTTATTATTAACATGATCAAGTGTTTACATTGTTTTCAGGTGAAGCTGTATACCATGCATGGTAGTGTAAAGTATCAGACAGACTGTGCTCCTAACACTGGGTACTATCTCATTCCATTGTATGACAAAGCTGACTTTAAACTGAAAGTAGAACCACCTAAAGGATGGAGCTTTGGTAATTTATGTCTAGTCTATGTTTAAATATTTACAAATCCATTTTTCCCTCTCACTAATTATATAGAGTAAAAACAATGAATTAATTGAAGTTCTGAGTCTTCAACGAAGAGTATTTTAACTCACTGTCACATCTAATATATATAGAGCTTATGAAGTTTATAAGTGTCAAATTTAATGTAGTTTTATAAAACTTCAGAAGCTCTATACATGCTACTACAATATATCAGTGTTTTCCATTCGCCATTTAAGCCGGGTGTGCCGACCACCTTCTTTTCAAAGCCGACCACCTTTCCATTTCAGGAGGTGGTCGGCTTTTTTTTCAAATTCTGGATTTTTTTTTCGGTTCCGCACCGTAAAATTTTAAATACTAATCGCGCTTTGAAGTTTGTTTTTCAATGACAAAAATGGCGGATCGTCAAATTTCAATGTTTTCTTTTATTAATCGGGAGAATGGAAAGGCAGATGACGATGGTGCTAAGGAAAATTCTAAGCCATATAATTCATCTAAAACGGATAGTTGAATTGAAATTGTTGAAATTAATAAAAAAAGTATCAAAACAACAGAAAAGGCACACAGGCGATCGCGAAGATAAACAGGTTGGGAACAATCTCAAAATGGGGGATATCCCTAAAATTAGGGACTGTCCATCAGGCAATGGGTCATATAACTGTTTAAGAAAAGATAAAGAAAAACTTAGATTTATTATCTTAAAAGGGGGAAATCGTTTTATTTGATACAACTTTTCTAAAAGATTGTCCATAACACAGGCACTTGTTTATATCCATTGGAAGACCCACTATCAATGTCTCTTTGAATGTACCCCTCTTAAAAGAGATAGTCATTACATTGAGAGGTTACCCCTCATCTGTTTCTCTTTAAATGTACCCCTCATAAAAGGGATAGTCATTACATTGAAAGATTACCCCTCATATGAGGGTCGGTGATAAATATGAACAGGACTTTAAAATGTATAATCGTCATAGAAGGATAATACTGTTCTGTGTGCCAAAAATACCGCACTAAAGCGAGGAACATGACAGAAACTTGGTTGGATAGGCCATGCATTAGCAGACTTCGTAGGAAGAGGGAGTCCTGCCAAAGCCATTATGATCTGCTATTCGAGATGCACAAAACTAATTTGTCAAATCCTTTAATGAAAGGCTAGCAGTGATAGCAGAAGAATGGTTCAATTCCATTATATGTGAATACAATTCTTATCCTTCTATTTGTGACCCCAACCCACAGTAAAAATCAACCCGGTTGAAAATATTAAAAAAAAATCAACCGGTTGCAAGTGTTTTTTTCAAAACACCCACCTTACCTTAGTGAAAAAAGGAGAACACTGTATATGTATATATTTTTACGGTACCATCTTGCATGTCTTGCTTCTAAAAATTATAGCATCACATCCATAACATAATCTATAAGAAAACCAATTCAGATAGCAGAACATTAAAAAAAATAGCATCACATTAGTGATTACCATGATTCTAAAAGGTTCTGGAGAGAACACTGTCAGAGATACATATTTTTACTGTTAAATAAACAGGACTCTTTAAAATTCAGTCAGAAAACTATTACCATAACTCATATAAAACAGATATCTCTATCCTTCATCTGTGGTATAGGAAGTAACTATTTATCCATACCATGTACTATTCTCAATATATATGATTAATAGCTGGATCATATAGTTTTATGCTGTAGTGTATGTACAGCTCGCCTCTGTGTCTGAACTAAATATCTGACTTTTAGATTTGGTTTGAGAAATTGATTTCTGATATCTGTTGATCAGAACTTTAACTGGTTGGTGCTATCTAAATCTAGATATGATTTTACTGTTTTTATATTACAGAACCTGAGAGTGTTGAATTGAAGATAGATGGCACCACTGACCCATGCAGTCGTCAGGAAGACATAAATTTTAAGTTTACAGGGTTCTCTGTCAATGGAAAGGTCATAAGTAAAGGTCAAGTGAATGGACCTTCTGGTGTGACAGTTACACTGCACAAGTCAGGGTCAACAGAAATTTTACAAACTGTTACAACAGCTGAAGATGGCAGGTTGGTATCTTGGATTCTAACAAAAATTTGCAGAACATTTCATAAAATTTAGAAAGGAATTGGGGAATATGTCAATGAGATGAGGAGAGGACTCAATCAAAGAGCAAAAACAACTGCAGGCCACCAATGGGTCTTCAACACAGTAAGAAGGCATGCTTCAACTGGTCCCTAAACAAAAATGTATTAATTCCTAGTGTCAAAATTTATGAAATTGTTTTCTTTACATCAGTTTTATTTACTCGTTTTTGTGCGACACAAAAATGTACAAGCTGAGTCTCTGCTAACATGTCAGATTCTAGTTTTACATTTGTTAGGTAGTTGTGAGACAATACAATCTATACCTTTCTATTAGCAAAGAAGTCTTCAGGTTATAATATATAAGCAGCATATTCAAGAAAGAATATGGAAGACTTTCTAAATCAATATTAAACTTGAAGAGAATGTAATAACAAAATCAAATGCTGTATGATATCTTTTCCAGCTACATTTTCAGTAAAGTCATGCCAGGCGATTATGATATAAAAGCAACAGCGTCTCCAAAATATAAATTCATACAGGTAAGAACTGCTTCATGTAAACATTAGTGTTAAACAAGGTGATCATCTCATTGAAACAAATGTAAAGATATTAACAACATGTCTTTGAAAAAAAAAAATCTTATTTATTCACAACTATTTCAGACTCATGGCATTTTAATATGTTGAATATTGTACAGATGTTTTAGGAAGTCAGTATATGCAATTTTTACATAAACTTTCTAAACAATCATGATATTTGATACATTGTAATAAATATTTTCCAGCAACAAGCCAAGGCTACAGTGACGGCTGATAATGGTGATGTAGGAAGTTCTATAGTGATTGCTGGTTATCAAGTGGTGGTAAGTACAAATGTACACCAATGCTATTGATATTGTTTTAAAGATCATAAAAAAATAATAAATTTCAGAAGCAAAAATGCTTATATTTGATAATGTTTTTTTATGGGGTATATTTTAATTAATAAATTATTCTTTGCTTACAGTTCTTCTATAAAAGCATGCAAGGCAAAGCTTTGATCACATTGCTTGCTATGTTTGCTTGGATGTTTGCAAACAATAGGTAGGCGGAGTTTCAGTCTGTTTTATGTATACAAACATAGCAATCAAGTTGATCAAAGGTTTGCTTTGCATGCTTTTGTGAAAGAGCTGTAATCCAGTTCAAGCTTTGAAGCTAATTGTTCCTTACTGACTATGCAGGACAGGCCAACATATCTTTGACACAAATGAAGTTTTTTTAATCCATCATTGTGCTCAATCGTCATAATAAAAAATAAAAAAATGTCTCATAATGTGACTCACAGGTGATATTTTTCTGCGCACACATGTATCAAGTTTTAAGTGGTGTTTGTGTTGCGCAGTCTTTCATTTTCTATGTAGTGTTTTAAAAAATTACAATCATATGACAAAACAAATGGTAAATAACCTTGCTATTACCTTTACCTGTCTTATTTGTTAATCATGTTACTATACTGTAAATATATTGAGTTTGTTTTAGTTCTAATAAATCTTTGCTCTGATTTTAGGGAAAGGTACAAAGTGAAGGAGAGCCAATCAAGGGAGTTAACTTTGTACTCTTTTCAAAAGTTGTAAACAAACAGGTAAATATGATTTTTATGTCTCATTTATGGGCATTATTTTTTCTGGTCCATTTCTTTGTCTGTCCTGCTTCAGGTTAAAGTTTTTTGGTTGAGGTAGTTTTTGATGAAGTTGAAGTCCAATCAACTTGAAATTTAGTACAATTGATCCCTATGATATGATATTTCTAATTTTAATGCAAAATTAGAGTTTTTACCCCATTTTCACAGTCCACTAAACATAGAAATGATAGTGCGGATGGGGCATCCATGCACTAGGGACACATTCTTGTTTGTTCAACTTTCTTTATATCTTATGGTATTTGAAACATTCATCGTACAATAAGGGAAATACAAGTCATCAGATAGAAGTTGACATTTATTTATCCTCATCTGTCACTTTTTTAGCTCACCTGGCCCGAAGGGCCAAGTGAGCTTTTCTCATCACTTGGCGTCCGTCGTCCGTCGTCGGTCGTCGTCCGTCGTCGTTAACTTTTACAAAAATCTTCTCCTCTGAAACTACTGGGCCAAATCAAACCAAACTTGGCCACAATCATCATTGGGGTATCTAGTTTAAAAAATGTGTGGCGTGACCCGGTCAACCAACCAAGATGGCCGCCACAGCTAAAAATAGAACATAGGGGTAAAATGCAGTTTTTGGCTTAAAACTCAAAAACCAAAGCATTTAGAGCAAATCTGACATGGGGTAAAAATGTTTATCAGGTCAAGATCTATCTGCCCTGAAATTTTCAGATGAATCGGTCAATCGGTTGTTGGGTTGCTGCCCCTGAATTGGTAATTTTGAAGAAATTTTGCTGTTTTTGGTTATTATCTTGAATATTATTATAGATAGAGATAAACTGTAAACAGCAATAATGTTCAGCAAAGTAAGATCTACAAATAAGTCAACATGACCAAAATGGTCAGTTGACCTGTTTAGGAGTTATTGCCCTTTATAGTCAATTTTTAACCATTTTTCGTTAATTAAAGTAATCTTTTACAAAAATCTTCTCCTCTGAAACTACTTGGCCAAATTAATCCAAACTTGGCCACAATCATCTTTGGGGTATCTAGTTTAAAAAATGTGTGGCGTGACCTGGTCAACCAACCAAGATGGCCGCCACGGCTAAAAATTGAACAAAGGGGTAAAATGCAGTTTTTGGCTTATAACTCAAAAACCAAAGCATTTTGAGGAAATCTGACATGGGGGTAAAAATGTTTATCAGGTCAAGAACTATCTGCCCTGAAATTTTGAGATGAATCGGTCAATCGGTTGTTGGGTTGCTGCCCCTGAATTGGTAATTTTGAGGAAATTTTGCTGTTTTTGGTTATTATCTTGAATATTATTATAGATAGAGATAAATTGTAAACAGCAATAATGTTCAGCAAAGTAAGATCTACAAATAAGTCAACATGACCAAAATGGTCAGTTGACCCCTTTAGGAGTTATTGCCCTTTATAGTCAATCTTTAACCATTTTTCATAAATCTAAGTAATCTTTTACAAAATCTCCACTGAAACTACTAGGCCACAATCATCTTTGGGGTATCTAGTTTGAAAAATGTGTCTGATGACCTGGCCATTCAACCAAGATGGCCGCCACGGCTAAAAATAGAACATAGGGGTAAAATGCAGTTTTTTGCTTATAACTATGAAACCAAAGCATCTAGAGCAAATCTGACAAGAAGTTAAATTGTTAATCAAGTCAATATCTATCTGCCCTGAATTTTTCAGATGAATTGGACAACTGGTTGTTGGGTTGCTGCCCTCCAATTGGTAATTTTTAAAGAAATTTTGCCGTTTTTGGTTATCTTGAATACTATTATAGATAGCGATAAACTGTAAACAGCAATAATGTTCAGCAAAGTAAGATCTACAAATAAGTCAACATGACCTAAATGGTCAATTGACCCCTTAAGGAGTTATTGCCCTTTATAGTCAATTTTTAACAATTTTCATTAATTTGGTAAAGTGTTGAAACTATTGATATAAAAATTCAACTTTCTTTCTGGTATCTGAAATTCAAATTTCAGTATTTATAAAGTGTGATAAATGATTGTTTGATGGAAGAAGCTTCTATCAAGCCATTATTTAGAAACACTATATATAAGGAATCTAGGGCAAACTTATTTAAAAAAATCATCAAGCTTATACATTATTGTGGTTAAGCCTGACCAGTCTGTAATAATTAACAGTATCCACAGTCGTTATTCATTGTACAGTTTTGTAATGCCCCATTTATGGGCTTTATGTTTTCTGGTCTGTGCGTCTGTTCGTCCTCCTGTCTGTTCATTTGTTTGTCTGTTTGTCCTTCTGTCTGTTCATTTGTTCGTCTGTTTGTCCCGCTTCAGGTTAAAGTTTTGGTCAAAAATTTTGGTCGAGGTAGTTTTTGGTGAAGTTGAAGTCCAATCAACTTGAAACTAATTACACATGTTCCCTATGATATGACCTCGATCGTTCAAATTTTAATGCCAAATTAGAGATTTTCCCCCTTTTTCACAGTCCACTGAATATAGAAAATGATAGTGTGTATGGCGCATCTGTGTACTGGGGACACATTCTTGTTGCACTTAATTCAATGAATTTAACTTGAAAATACTTTAGCACTATTATTTTACTTTTAGGATGTGTTGGACTGCGAAAAATCAGTTCCAAAAGGATTTGTCTCCCCTGACAAGCAGGAGTCTTTATGTTATGTTACATCAAAGGATGATGGCACATTTACCTTCCCCTCTCTGTCTGTAGGAGAGTATAGCATTGTAAGTATAGAAAAGGATGTTTTTGCTAGAAGAAAATAGAAACAGCCAGAAATAGATGATAAATTGAGCAATAATTCAAAAGAAAAAAAAACGTGCCATTTCTGTTAGAAGACCATTGATAAATTTGCACTTCCTATAGTATGCTGTTCCATATACGGAAAGTTCTGTATGTAAAAAAAAGTATATGATGATTGATAGGAAATAAAAATAGCCATAAATAAATGATAGACTTAGTTTTAATTGTAAGAGAAAAAAAACCAAGCCACTTCTGTTTGAGAAATGAATGTTAAAACCATTGATGAATTTGCATTTGTTGTACAGTAGTTATTTATTCAATGTATGAAGAGTTCTGTGTGAAAAATTATAATACTTTGAGAGGGAATGACACAATGTTATTCTCATTCTTTTCAGGTATCATTTTTTAAAGGAGAACATATTAGATTTGATGTTGTACCTGCTAGTATGGAGTTCAGGGTTCTTCATAATTCAGTCAATTTACAGGTAAAATTTCTTTTAGTAATGATTACTGCAGAAATTTGAAAGATGCAGTCGCTCAACTTACTGAGAACACAATACATGTATATAAGTAATAAAAGCAACACAACAACACAAAAAACAATGTATATTATATACCGAAGATAATGCTAAAGTTTCTTCTAATCAAATAATTATGTAACAAAACTTTCTTTTCTTACTAAAACTGCTGAAAGAAAGCCAAAAAAATTGATGTCATAATAAAATTTTGACCAATGAAAAATGAGTTTAAACAAATCTCACATTGATGGAACTAAAAAAAATCCACTTGTCAGGAAAATGAAAAATTTGGTTAGAGTTAGGTTAGAGAAAAATTTATATTAAAAAATTTATATTAAATTACATGTATATATGAAAAGATAAATAAATAATTCAAATGTTTCTCTAACCTAACTCGATTTTTCAGACTTTTAGGTCCAATGGGCAGGGTTTACAACATTGTATTGACAAATATTACTATTATAATGTATATATACACTATGTCATTCAGTGTGCACCACATTTTTAATGTTATTTCTTCATAGCCACTAGATTGACAACAACACTAATGTTATCTGCAATTTTTATTAAGTCGACATGTTTCACCGATTAGATCGGCGTCATCAGGACATAGTATACATAAAAATAAGCTCTGAAGTACTAAAATGCGGCATCAAATATTTGACGTCATAGTGTTCTTTTATTGTCCATGTTGTTATTGGTTACATGTATTGAATGTATTTAGTGAAAGAGAATGAAATATGTTAATAAAGTCATACAGTTTTTGAGAATAAAATAAAATAAAATATAATAAAATGTTTTAAAATTTGAAATGTTCTTATCTAATATTTGTCACTGGTAAAAATGTTGTATATTCCTCGGACTTTCACTTGGTTCATCCAGTTGTTTTCTGTGGGTTCATCATTACATACAGTTTGTTAGCTTGAACTCTGAGTTGGTTCCTTGTATGTTTTGTAACAATTTGTAGTTTTGTAAGTTGGTATTTCTTCAACTAGATATCCGTAGCTGTTGGTGGTATATTTTAGCGATTTTGTTGTTTTAACGTATATAAAATCATCATCTGAATCTTCTGAATCACTGAGTTGTAGATCTTTTTCAAGTATGTTCATAGATGGCATCTCTGATGTCTCTTGAATTTTGAGTGGAGTTGGAGCTGTATATTTTGGTGGCGCTGCCATGATCATAAATTTTGGTGTTATGTCATATTTGGTTTGGGCTTCTACGGGTGGAACCCATTTGGCAATTGGGTCAGCTGCGGCTTTTGGTGTTGCAGTTTTCTCATTAAAATCTGTAGTTGGTTTCTCCTGGTGCTTAGTTGTGATGTGTTTCTTCGCTCCATGTTTCCTAGTGAATGTAGCTGGGCAATGAAGGCATTCAAAAATTGTAACAGTGGGTTCATGAAAAGTCTTGTGGTGTCTGCGGCGTGTACTGATGCTGGCGAATTTTTTATTACATTTTAAACATTGGATTCGTGTCTTTAAATTTTTTCCTCCTGAATTTCCAAAGCATTCAACTTTTCTCGGAGTTGTTTTCGTTTTGGCCATATTATCTTCTTCTATTTAAACCCCAAGGTTCGGCAGTTCCTAGCTTGTGTATTAAGCTTTCTTCTGTGCGTAGTCTAATGTTTACATTGTTTTTCGTTATTACTATGCCCTTAATTGTGACGTTATCCCTACTGTGATGTTCTGATGTGAAGTGTTGTGATACCGGTTTTAGATTTTTTCTTTCTTTTGACAACCCTGCATACCGTCGGTATCCACTTAAGGAATCTCTACCTTCACGAAACTTTAGAGGCGTTGGTTCAGCAATCCGCTATTCTTCATAGACAGAAAAAATATTACAGTCATTCCTTAAACAAATTTGTTTATTATAGTTCAAAACTGTATCGTATGGCCTTAATACACTTGTTCATTATACAGTGAACTTTAATAAATAGAAAGGATACCAAATTAGTTTTTGAACCAGATTACATGGGTTTTTATCAAAATGGAAATGTTTAATTCTTGTATACATGGCATGGTTTCTTGTGCACACATCTCCTTATTTCATTAATTTTTTCTTTTATATTGCAGCAAACTTTCCAAGTATCAGGATTTTCTGTTAGTGGCAGAGTTATCAATTCTGTAAAGGTAATTTTTGTATTGCTATATATATATATATTTATTAAATGATATGAGCAAATAAGCCCTCATACGGATAAATCAGCATGTGCAATACTAAAAACGTTCCACTGTCAATATAAATCAAGATTTAATATTGCTCTTCGAACAGGGCCAATACGGAAAAAAACAGGGCCAATACAGAAAAAAGTGGGAAAAAAGCTGTATTAGCCCTAGGGCTAATACAGGACGTTCACTTCCGGTTTTCAATTTTCTTACGCCATTATTTAACTTTGGAAGAATCGTTATGCATAAAAATATTTGTATAATATTTTTTAAATTAAAGTCATAAAATAAACAGGTTAAATGATGTCCAATGTTTTGTAACGTCTTAAAGTTTTGAAACGGAAAAAACAGGGCCAATACAGAGAAAAGCGGGAAAAAAGCTGTATTGGCCCATGGGCTAATACGGGACGATCACTTCCGGTTTTTAATTCTCTTATAATCATTTAATAAAAGTGTTATGAACTGGCTGTTTCTGTATTGGCACTGGTATAGATTCTCGGTCAGCTGTATTGGCCCTCGACCCTACGGGTCTCGAGGCCAATACAGCAAACCTTGAATCTATACCAGTGCCAATACAGAAACAGCCAGTTAATAACACTATAATATATATTCTTTCTGTGTATATGTTATGTAATTCTTTTAAATTCCTGTAAATAAATTGAGTTTTGTATTTTTATACAAAAGCATAATCTTGGAGATTAAACAATATTTTGTTTGTTTTATTGTGATAGTACTATATAAAATGTATTTTATAAAAATTGACCTGTATTAAAAGACAATCTGTACGTGTGTTATGAGATTACTTTTTGTGCTATCCCTTAACACCCAGTCTTTGATAGGACCATGCAAAATGCCTATAAGTGGGTCCACATAACATGTCAACCAAATGAAATGAAATTTTGCATACATGTTATGACAGTCAAAAGAAAAAAAAATCTAACTTATTAGAATTTTATTTTAAGCTATTTTTAGATTTTACAGCGCCATTTACTGGAAATGCCTTAATTTCGAAAAATATCTACAAAAATATCACAATTTTGTTAGTCTGAATATGCTAGATAATGTTATGTGGAACTTCACGCAGGTTTCACTGTATTTTAATTTGGTTTTTATAGGGATCTGGAGTTGGGAATGCTGCAGTATATGTGAATGGAAAAAAACAGTCTACGACAAAGTCTGATGGAACTTATCATCTAGAGAATATGAAAACAGGATCATATATCATCAAAGTGGAGGCTGACAACATCCTGTTTGATGAAACCAGTGTTAAAATATCTCCTAATACTCCACATCTACCAGATATTATAGCTACTAAGTAAGATTATTGGGGTATTTTTTGTGGTTTTCACTTCTCTGTATGAACAGGCATCTGTGGAAATATCAGTTTACAGTAAAATCTTCAAAATGAATTGTGTTATGACATTACCAATGAACAGAAAACTGGCATATTTTTAAATCTTGACATAACAAAAATCATCTAGATTAAGTCTGTCACAACCTCAACAATTATTTCATACTTTGTCGTCTCAATTAACTCACAGGCAGAATCCAGTGTTTCCATCTGATTGATTTTGACATTTCTATGCTTGCTAAGTTTTGAAACAGCTCTGAATTGAAGTAACTTCTTTATAGAAAAGTAGGTATGTGAAATACATGATTTTGCCAAAACTCTTTTAAATTTCATGTTAAAAGTGCAAAATATAAAATGTAAGATGTGAGATCAATATAATTTTGTAAAGGATTCCTAAGATTCGTAAAAATGGACATATTTGATGTTGACTTGCAAATTTAACAAAAATTCTGAATGTTAGATTGAGCTATGTTCTAATTTCACACATTGTGAAACCACATTATTAATTTTGGGTTATTACTGAATGTCACTAGAGTCTGATGGTTACTAGCTAAGATATGGTAAAATGAATACTTCAAAGGAAACAAACATTTCTTGTATTGTATATTATATATCTATTTCTTACAGATTCAGCCTTTGTGGTCAAATAGTCATTGATAAGCTTCCTGAGGGTCTTAGACAAGTACCTCCACAAAGAAGAGTCATCTATTTCCCAGAAGGGAAAAATTCTGATGCTGTATCCATTGCAACAGATAAAGATGGAAAATTCTGTACCCATGCTGCATCAGGCAAATATCTGATTAAGGTACAGCCTATACAAGTGTTTATTAAATTTAGAATACTACAATACATGTGAAAGAAAAAAGAATACTGTAAAGCAACTTATTTGGCCCTTCAACTTTATTGCATGTTTAGTATTTCCTAGCAAACTGTGCAGCAATTTATTTTTATGCTTAATTTTAAAAGTCAAAATTTTATATTTTCACAACTGTTTTCAATAAACAGTATGTCAGCAGATAGCAGTACATGACTTTGATTTGACCTTGAATTTGTTATCTGTAGGTACACCTCACTGAAGAAGAGGTTGCTGGAGGTCTCCAGATTATGACTTTGATTTGACCTTGAATTTGTTATCTTGTAGGTACACCTCACTGAAGAAGAGGTTGCTGGAGGTATCCAGATTATGACTTTGATTTGACCTTGAATTTGTTATCTTGTAGGTACACCTGACTGAAGTAGAGGTTGTTGGAGGTCTTCAGATTATGACTTTGATTTGACCTTGAATTTGTTATCTTGTAGGTACACCTGACTGAAGAAGAGGTTGCTGGAGGTCTCCAGATTATGACTTTGATTTGACCTTGAATTTGTTATCTTGTAGGTACACCTCGCTGAAGAAGAGGTTGCTTGAGATCTCCAGATTATTATGACTTTGATTTGACCTTGAATTTGTTATCTTGTAGGTACACCTCACTGAAGAAGAGGTTGCTGGAGGTCTCCAGATTATTATGACTTTGATATGACCTTGAATTTGTTATCTTGTAGGTTCACCTGACTGAAGAAGAGGTTGCTGGAGGTCTCCAGATTATGACTTTGATTTGACCTTGAATTTGTTATTTTGTAGGTACACCTGACTGAAGAAGAGGTTGCTGGAGGTCTCCAGATTATTATGACTTTGATTTGACCTTTAATTTGTTATCTTGTAGGTACACCTGACTGAAGAAGAGGTTGCTGGAGGTCTCCAGATTATTATGACTTTGATTTGACCTTGAATTTGTTATCTTGTAGGTACACCTGACTGAAGAAGAGGTTGCTGGAGGTCTCCAGATTATTCCCAGTGAGAAGTCTATCATCATACCTAATGCTCCTTTATTAGATGTCATGTTTACACAGTTCAGAGCCAAAGTTACAGGAGCTGTGGCTTGTCTAGGTACTTATTCTTTGTCAAATACAAAAAATGGCTTCAAAAATAGATTCTCAGCTTTAGATAAGTTTATAGCTTGCGTTTTGTGTGAGCTAAGGCTCCATGTTGAAGGCTGTACTTTGACTTACAATGGTTTACTTTTACAAATTGTGACTTGGATGGAGAGTTGTTTCATTGGCACTCATACCATATCTTCTTGCATTTATTAATATATATCATTGATGTAAAAAACTGAAAGAATAATGAAAAAAGGAAGCTTCAAGAATATAAAAATGCTGACAATTTCTGTGTTTTCCACAATGAAACTTACGTTCTCTAGATTAAAAATTGTTTGAGTCATTATAAAGTTTGAACAATGTTTAACACATGCTTAAGGTCTTAAATTAGGATTTAATTTTTGCTTTTGTTATCTTTGAGAATTTTATCGAAATTTGTTTTCTTAACTATCATTATTGTATGTGGGATATTACTGTACCTTCTATTCCATGGTCAATATTTTTAAGTAATGAGGGGGTTGATAAAACAGGTGACATTCAAACTGTAGGACTATATAACTGAAACATTTCTTTCTCATTGAACAGAGAAGTGTGGATCTATGGAGGTATCCTTAGAGGCTGTAGGCCGAGATGACTTTAAACAAACAGTTCAGGTAAATATGCATAAGTTAGGCCGTTAGTTTTCTCGTTTGGAGTGTTTTACATTTGTCATTTTGCTGCCTTTTATAGCTGACTATGCTGTATGGCCTTTGCTCATTGTTGAAGGCTGTACAGTGACCTATAGTTGTTAATTTCGGTGTCATTTCATCACTAATGGGGAGTTGTATCAATGGCAATCATACCACATCTTCTTTATGCCCTATTATGGGCATTATGTTTTCTGGTCTGTGTGTTCGTCTGTCTATCTGTCCGTCTCTCTGTTCCTTCATCCTGTTGCAGGTTAAAGTTTTTGGTTGAGGTAGTTTTTGATGAAGTTGAACTCCGATCATCTTGAAACTTAGTAAGCATGTTCCCTATTATATGATCTTTCTAATTTAAATGCTAAATTAAGAGATTTTATCCCATTTTCACGGTCCACTGAATATAGAAAATGATAATGCTGATGGGGCATCCGTGTACTTGGGACACATTCTTGTTATACAGTTAATTTGACAATGGTTTGGACCCAAAAAAACTGTGTGTTTACATTTACACAACCAATTCAATGAACAAACATTTACAAGAAGACTTATAAATGCTTGGGGTTCACCACAGAATGAAAGATGATGCTGGATTTTATGATTGCATGTTTTGATGTCAAGTAATATTGGTATTGCATTTAGTAACATTTTTATGTGCATTTTGTTGAAATTCTTTTAGCAGATGTACAACTCCATTTTTAGAGTATTCACCATGATCGCTCTTCTAAAAGGTTCAAATTGTGGCTTGGGGGTGATATCAATGTGTAGAAAACCAAATAATCTCTATTTATTTTTAACTCCCCTTAGACAATAAATTTGTGGATGTGATTATGAAGAAACATAAGTGTTTTAATAATTTTGATAATATATAGTTTCAATTAAGATATAAAAGTCAAAGTTATAATAATGGTTAACTTTAATGAATTTTGTTTTCAAGCATTGTAATATGTTATTTTGTTTTAAAGGTGAAAGAATCTGGGAAAGAAGGCATATTTTATTTTGAGAATGTAATGCCAGGAAAATACAAAGGTATGTACATTGATATGTCAGTATGCTTATATTTTCATGATTTCATGATTCATAGTGTACAGTCAACATGATCAAATATTTTAATTCCAATCTTTGCAAATAAAAAAATATTATGATTAATAATTAGTTTATAGGGTTTCTTAGAAACTATGAATTATTTGTTTTTATTATTTATATTTATTTCTTTGAAATTTGTCATGATTTATTGGCTGTATGGGTTAAACTTGGCAGATTTTTAATTTTTTTTACAAGGATTTTGTTTGTCCGTCAGATTTAAAGATTTAAAATTTTAGACTTACTGAAAATTATAAAGTGATAAAATTTGTTTCCTTTTCATTGATCATTTTAAAATAAATTCAATTGTCAGCAAATCAAAGGGGCCTCTCAGTTGAACGGCAAACGATTTAATGGCTTCTAAGTTCAAGACATTGGTCACGTGATAAAAGGTCAGAGTTTACGATTTTTTTGTAAACGTGCATGCCTCGTGGTTTTTGGACTCGTATCGTCTTATTTGTACTCGTACATTAATAAAAACCAAAGTGTTCAATTCTGGATTGAATAAGCTTTCTTATTTTATATAATTATAATAAAAAAGTATTGTTAAAATGTTATAAATTCACAAGCGAAGTGAAACTTTTTTCTGAAAATTTGCGTAGGTCCACGGGAAATCCTTAATAAATCCTTAAATAGGTTTGGTAACGTGTTGAGGGGTAAAAAATATGAAGTAAAACCATTTTTTGCTCCTAATATTACAATATCAAGTCACAAAAACCCCGGATACGCAATTCTGTCAGATTATTCGTGGCGAAGCGGAGATCAAAGGGAGATAACTCGGTGCGCGCATCGTAGGAAATTGCAAGTTCACAACAGTAAATATGAGTAAAATTAATGATTGCAGATCTATTTCGACGAGTTCTTGAATACCTTTCAATATTCCATGTTCCTCTACTGTTGTAACATTAAAATAGTCATTGAAAGGTTGAATATGACATTTTTTTCAAGTTCTTACAGGTTTTTGAACACTTCCAAAGAAGACAATTACCAACATTTTATATCAGACTGACTCTCTGAAACTTGAATATATTGTATATATTCTCAAGGATTTGTATAGCTAACTATACAAATCCTTGATATTCTCAAACACCCTTTTAGTAGATAGAAGGATACAAGATGGGTTTATCAGTCATTTGTCAGAAGAACCTGTGTAACAATAGAAGCAGAAGCATAAGATTACATTTAAACAAAAATATGGAAAAAAAAAGGAAATATATAGTCTTCAAAATTGTGACCATTACCATAGATTGAAAATAAAATCAATCTGAAGTAGCCAGAAGTACATGTACAATTTTTGTTTTATTATAGCTGCTTTAAGATACAGTTGCAGATCTCAGGGAGTCTGATGATTGAAACCTCCTCTTTTTATGGAAGATTAATGCATTTGAATGGGATCATGCATATAGTTGGAACCCTCCTTTTATCCTTGGTTGAGAATACCATCACTTATGTTTAAAATTTTCTGGATTCACCCTGAGATAAGAAACTACATAAGTTGTACAAGTTCTGTTGCTTGTCTTAATCAAGAGAAAAAAATCTGAACCTTCAAAGAACCAGAAATGGATTTAAAACATAATAATCAACACAAAGATCACTGAACAAAAGCTGTATTGTAATCTGATATATCCTGCAGTTATCATAAATCCTGTTATATGTATTATTTGAAGTTTTGTTTCATATTTTTTCTTCTTTCTTATATTTGAATTCAAAAGTCCTGCGACCAACTGTTAAGTCCTTGATAATCAATTATTGATTGGATAATAACATCAGCTGACCAGTAAATAAAATTTGAAAATGCTTTGTTGAAATAAAATAGTGGTATTATGTCATTAGATATACTGAATCAACTTCAAATTTAATCCAAATTCACATTTACCTGCTCTAAAATGCAGTCAATTGGACTACAAAAACCTGAGACTACTTCAATGTATAACATAGAGATTGTGGTCACCTCCCATGTTATAGTAGTCTTAAACAAAAACAAAACTGACTTCACTTGAATACAGTATGTTCAGAATTCTTTTGAAAAAGGACAAAGTTCAAAAAGAAATTTATTATTCTTATATCAGAAATAATCTCATAGTATCAAAGCAGAATGTCAGTTCTTTTAATTGAGATAACCAGTTTAATCACATTATTTACTTTTATAAAAAAAAAAGTCATGATATTATCTGGATTTACAATCATTGACTAAGCTTGTCATCAACTCACTTACTTTACAAATGCTTTTAAAAGTTAACCTGTCAGTACTAAAATAAAGAAATGTGGTATAAGACAAGATATTTTATTCCAATTAAAGGGCAAAGGAAGAGCAAAGTAATGTACATGTATTACAATGATTTATATATGTGTATATATAATGGATCAATGATGTTGATATAAATCAGATAAATATGGAGATAACCAACTCCATTCTTAGATTTTAAACCACAGCTAGTTCAGAGCCACACATATATATTTGAAAAGGCATATAATAATTATATCTTCAATTAACAGGCAAATATTCCCAAATGCCCAATTAAAACATTATCTGTACTCTCTATATATATTGATAACTTTCTGAGTTCAAAACATTTATTTTAAATTGCAACACAGTCACTTTTCAGTTTTCAATGCCTCTAGGTTTTCTTGAATAAAAAGCCAATTAGATTTGTCACTTGTGCTTATTAATAACTTTACAATTTTTTTACAACTTATTATTATATTATCATTAAATTCTTTTCTTAAAAACTTATAAAGGGGAAACTGACATTTATGGTATAGTTGCCAATGACATAACAGCCTGGAAACTTATCACCAGAGTCCAAGTCTTTGTTAGCAGTGACAGTTAAATTACAAGTCACTTGAGTCTGACATACATCAACAATCAATACATTCCATTGTTTTAAGGCAAATGAGGAAAATAAGAGTAACAATAGCTTTTGCCTTACTACATGCAGAAGAGAATATTAGAAATTATAATATAAATTAGTAAAAAAGACAGGACTTAGCCACTGGACTTTTAGTAGTACCCTTACTAACCCTTAGAGGAGCTGCTGTATACTAGAAAAAAATATGTTGATGATTTGACCCCATCAATCAGCATTTTAGCATTACATTATTGTCAATTGCTATCTGCTCTATTTGTTCCAACCTGTCATGAGAGTCAAAATGTATATGAGGGTAGGAATTAAACCCATGTACGTTCATTTACTTTATTGTTCTTTGTGTACACAAAAAATAACATTATGTACATGTCCATGAAATATATCAAATGCAAAAAATGCTGTAATGTATCATTACACCCTCATTAGTTAAGGACCAAGTAAAAGAAGTCCCTGCACCTACCTAGACGTATTTCTTGGGTAAGATTTATTATATAACTATTGAAAGTATAACACCATAAAGGTTATTGGTAAGAATATAGTAACATCAACGTGCAATTCAAGTAAACAAACTGTCAAACATAAACAATCTACCACGTGTTTGTCTGCTGCGCTTGAATTCAAAACGATCCATCAGGCTTATTTACACGAATTTTTGCTCAAGAAGACAGTTAAATGTGTCCGTTTACCTTATGGGGTCTGTTAAGAATGTATTTGCTGTTATAAATTGTGTATGGATGGAAATATAAGGAAGATAACATTGATTTTTACCGTAACTTTTGAATACACAACATTCCCAAGGTATCCCCACAAAACACATGGCTACTTTGTAACGACGGCTGGTAACGTGTAGCCACTTTCTAACGGCAAATGCAATTGGATGATCTTCAAAGATCAATAATAAAATTGCTAATAAATGATTGGATACGAGATTCTGTCAGATTATAAATAGGTGAAAAAATGTAAACATTGAAATCCGCCATCTTGACGTAGGAAACAAACTAATTTTCAGTCTTGGATTAAAGGACATTGCGCACATTGCCAGCGTATCATGCATAAACAGTCATCTGCAAATATATCTTTCAATTTGTGTTTTACACTTACTTTTCTATGTTTTAGTTAATTTAATGTTTTAATTTACTACAGAATGCGACATCGTTCTCAAAGATGCCATAGAAAAAATTATAGGTGGCGCTGTTTGTGGGCGTAAACATTTTACATACGGGTTCTTTTTTTGTCGACAAATTGACCTCTATCTGTCAGATTCAGGCGTTTGCCTTCCAACTGTCTGTTGCCAGGTAGTATGAGTAGTTCATTTACTGTATTTCCAGCCTGTCAACACTAAGGTTGTTAGTCCTAATCCTGCACATGTTCATCTTCAATCTCAATTGACTAGGATAGTTAAATTCCTTTAGGTTTTGATTTTCAAAAGGTACATTTTCTTCTTCCACCAATATAAACTGACCGCCTCCATATTGCCACAAGTGCTAAATTTGAGACACCAACAATTATCCTCATCATTTTACCATCTATATGTAAAATATTCATGTTTTTCCATTTAAGGGAAAACTAAAAAAATATTATAATCTTTTAAACTTATGTCAAAACACTGTGTTTCATCCAATATTTTACATTTCACATTTACATGTGTATCAGATTGAGAGGAATCCATTGTTTTATTTCAGCCATTTTGATGCATGACACCTGGTGTTGGAAGGAGAAGACCATTGACATAGAGGTCACAGATAAAGACCTAACAGGGATTAAGTTCATACAGACTGGATATATACTCAAATGTAGTATCTCACATGAAATTAAGTTGGTAAGTAAATTGATTATATACAGGACGGATGCTATTATTGACTTGTTTTAAATTTAACAACTGTGAAAAGGGGTGGACTAATTGAAAATCTACAAATTGACTCTGAAATGAAGAGATTGATTAAGATACTCAAATGTGAAATTTAGTTAGTAAGGAATTATTGTCATTGGAATCATGTTCAATTTTTTTTGTAGTTTGTAAACCATGGTATGAAATAGAACACTTAACTGAAAATTTATCTGTGTAAGGATTTTGTGGGCTATGTTTGTTTTATTTTCTTGATGCCATTGTTTTGTTTAGCTTCGTTTTATTTTAAAAAAAATAATTAAACTCTCCCTATGGAATCTTACTATCTTTAATAAAGTGAAAATAAATGTTTTAATATATACTCCATTAAAAATGAAGGCTAAACAATTTCTCTTCTTTTTTAGCATTTTGCCCATGAGAAGAAAGTTGGGACAGTTGGATCATTTAATTTAAATAAAGGAAAGAATAGATTCTGTTTAGCCCAGCCAGGTGTATATAAGTTGACTCCAGATTCCTGTCACAAGTTTGAAAAGGATATATACACTTATGACACGTAAGTTTGTTTGAATATATACACATAAGACACACAAGTTTAAGATGAAGACTACAGAAATAGCATGTTATTGAAAAATAAAATCATGATAAAAAGTAAAAATAAATCAGTTTTAAGCAGTGTGGAATATAGATACGGATTTCAAGACAAAGCAATGTTAGGTTAGGATAGATGGCTTCAGCCTAAGAAAATTCACTATCTCTAGCTTATATTGAACAAATATGTTCAAATAAATTACTTGGAAATATGAAGTGGGTTGAACAAAACCAAAAAAAATCAAATACTGTTTGAATTATCTTGTTACTGTCAGCAATTGATCTAAAACAAAAGGTGACTTTGACGACATGATTGAGAGAGGAAATATGAAAAAATGTTTCATTCAATTTTCCGTAAGCCCCATCTGAAGTCACATTAGGAAATTGTTTGTGCAATATTCAGTTTGGATTTCATTTGTAATTTCAGATCTAGTCCAGAGTTGCTGACCTTGACAGCAGTAAAACATCTGATAGAGGGCAGTGTTACAACAGAAGAAGCTGTGCAGGATCTAGCAGTAACACTTTTGTAAGTGATTTGATTTGATTCTATATTTATTGTAATCAGTTTAAATACTTTCTTGCTAATTTTTGTCGATCCTGCAACTTTTGTTGCAGAAAGCTCGACATAAGGATAGTGATCCGGCGGCGGCTACGGCGGTGGTGGCGGTGTTAGCTCACTTCTTAAAAGCTTTATATTTTAGAAGGTGCAAGACCTGGATGCTTCATACTTTGTATATAGATGCCTCATGTTACGAAGTTTCCGTCAGTCACATGTCCAATGTCCTTGACCTCATTTTCATGGTTCAGTGACCACTTGAAAAAAAAGTTAAGATTTTTTGTAATGTTGAATTCTCTCTTATTATAAGTAATAGGATAACTCTATTTGGTATGTGCGTACCTTGCAAGGTCCTCATGTCTGTCAGACAGTTTTCACTTGACTTCAACCTCATTTCATGGCTCAGTGAACAAGGTTAAGTTTTGGTGGAAAAGTCCATATCTAAGATTCTATAAGCAATAGGGCTAGTATATTTGGTGTATGGAAGGACTGGATGGTGTACATGTCCAACTGGCAGGTGTCATTTGACCTTGACCTCATTTTCATGGCTCAGTGGTTATAGTTAAGTTTTTGTGTTTAGGTCTGTTTTTCTCTTACTTTAAGCAATAGGTCTACTATATTTGTTGTATGGACTTATTGTAAGGTGAACATGTCTAGCGGACAGATGTTATTTGACCTTGACCTCATTTTCATGGTTCAGTGGTCAAAGTTAATTTTTTAAGTTTTGGTCTTTTTATCGAATACCATACGCCATAGGTCAACTATATTAAGTGTATAGAAATATTTTATAATCTATATATTAGTCGCGCAGGTTTTATTTGACCTTGACCTCATTTTCACAGTTCATTGCTCAGTGTCAAGTTTTTGTGTTTTGGTCTTTTTTTTTTAACTATGAGTATTAGGTGAACTATATTTGTTTTATGAAAGCATTGTTAGCTGTACATGTCAGCCTGGCATGGTTCATCTGACCTTAACCCCATTTTCATGGTTCGTTGGTCTTTGTTTAGTTATCTTGGTTAATGTAACATTTATGTGACAGTTGTAATAAAGCTTTATACTTAAGACTATCAATATAATATCAATGATTATTAAAGAAGGCGAGACATTTCAGTGTGTGCACTCTTGTGAAATATCAGTGTTAACACATGAAATCAATCATTGAAATAAATAGGTATTCCTAAAATGAATTATATATTATCTATTAATTCATTTTTTAATTATCAAATTTCAATTTTACTGACTTTTAAAAAAAAGAACATAAAATTGTATGCAAAGTTGTGTAAGATGGTTTATTGAACTACATTAAAAACAAAGATACTGATGATGAAAATCCAACATATTCAAGCTGAAAACATAATTGTCATCATTTAATTACTTCTGACACATAAATTGAAAGTATTTTAAAGCAAGCAAATAGTTGAAATGTATGTATGTTTTATATTATAGATCACTAGTGGATAAAACACCAATAGTCCTTGGTCCACTGACTACAGAAAACAAATCCCCACCAGCTGATACCAAAGACAACAAAGCACCACAACCAACTGGACCATTTGTTTACAAGTTCTCACATTGGGCAAGGTAATATCTAATGTATCTCAGTCTCCTTTATAATATTAAACTAATATCTCTGAGATACACTGGACAAGGTAATATCTAATGAATCTCAGTCTCCTTTATAATATAAAACTAATTTTTGTAGAGGTTATATATGTGCTCACTTCAGCAATTAATTCACAATCTGAATTGAAGTCAGAAGAAATTTTATATAAAATTTGTGAGTCACATACCAAGGAATGACGTTCATGTTATGTTGTGTTTTTGTTTCAATGAATGAGTTGCAAAAGAAGTTTCTGCAACATTGTCTATAGAAGTTTTAACCAAGGGAAAACATTGTAATGGACCCAATACATGTATATATAGATATAGTTATATACTTTCTGTTCTTGCATTTCATATAAAATTGAATAAAGCTTTATAGAAGATTGTGTTTCATTTCAGAACTGGTGAAAAGCTGGAAGTTAGTGTTAGTTCCAAAGAACTGTTATTCAGTCCTGCCAAAACAGAAGTGGCTGTTTTAGGAGGTAAGTAGATATAAGAAGATGTGGTATGAGTTCAATGAGACAGCTCTCCATCCAAGTCACAATTTATAAAAGTAAACCATTATAGGTCAAAGCAAACCTATAAACGGCCCCAAAAATTAGTACTGTTTAAACATTCAAACAGGAAAACCAACCGGTCTATTTAAAAAATGAAGAAACAGCATCTACTGAACATCAGATATACTTTAAATGGCACTGTCAAAAAGGAATATTTAGTTTGCAGTCTTTCATAGGATTCTAACAGGTTCTGTTGATTTAAAAAAAAAAAAAAATCATTTAAACAAAATAACCAACTGATATTGAAGAAATGGTAATTGCATAAAACTGTTGATTGACACTTATATCTATGATTTATGTTTAAGATACCTGTGCCGGTGAGGTAGCTAAGTTTATTGGTAAGAGAGGAGTGTTAACAAACTTTGATTGACACTTATATATGACTATAATTTATTTTCTAGATACCTGTGCTGGTGAGGTAGCTAAGTTTATTAGTAAGAGAGGAGTGTTAACAAACTTTGATTGACACTTATATATGACTATAATTTATTTTCTAGATACCTGTGCCGGTGAGGTAGCTAAGTTTATTGGTAAGAGAGGTGTGTTTATCATTGGTCATATTAAACCTGCAATAATGGGAGTTAATATCACTGTGACAACTAAAGGAGTCCAGGCACCTTCTGTTTCTGTTGATTCAGCTGCTAATGGTGGATTTAAGTAAGTTAAAATGCAATTGATAAGACACAGGTAGGAGTAGTTGGACGGAATAAGTTCCAAACTTAATGTGGCTTTCGTTCTGAACAAGTGATCTAAAAAGAAAGAAAATAAAAAAATATAATTGGCACTTTATTATTTTGATGTTGCAAATCTTAGAGAGGCACTGAAATCTTTTCTACAATTGGCTGCTTTTTTATGTCTTCTTTATTCTTAAAGTATATATGAAGTTGACCATCTCAACTATTGAGGTTTTACTAGTAATAATCTACAGTCGACTCTTGTTATGTCGAAGTCAGCCGGACCAGAGAAATATTTCAAGATACACATAGTTTGACTCAAACAAACACCGGAAGTTGACAATCTAAGGGACACAACTCTTGCTTAGCTTGGTAAAGCTAAAATAAATCCCTGTGAATATGGCAAGGGGATCGATATTCTAGTATCAGATCGATGTATTTGTATGTCACAGTCTTTTATTATCATAATAACATTATTTTTACTTATTCAATTATTTCAATTAAAAAAAATCCTATGGCTTTCCAAGAAAGTAATTTCCAATCGTTATTGAGGTCGGTTATAGCTGATAAAATTGTTTATTCCTGGATACAAGAGATTTAAGAAAATTTTGATTTCTATTCATTTTGTTTTCTGTTCAAAAGAAAATATAACAAGATTAAAGACGCCGTTTGAGTAGTTTTAAGGTGATCAGCAATGGAAGCCACAATCCTCACTTTATACCCATCCAAGCTCATTAGTGTAAATCACAAATTTATTGTTTTGTAAACATTTTAAATACTTTTTCGTGAACATTAACAATGTATCACTAATTATTTATAAAAATTCTATAAAAGATAATCATCGGTAAACAAACACTCATGGAAATAGCATGTCATAAATCAATACAGTGGTCAGTGACCGGAAATTTAATTACACGTGTATTGTCAGATTAACTCTTTAATCCATTTAAATCCCGGAGGTCATGTTTTGACATTTGTGTATTAGATCGAGATAAAAAATGAATTTTGATTGCTTTTGTTAACCTTGGGACCATAAATTTAGTTCCTCAACCGAAATTTCGACTCATCCAATTTCGACTCATCAGGAGACGAATTACATACTTTTGTATAGAATAAAAATCGGGACTAAATGAAAACTTCGACTCATCCGAAATTTCGAGTCAACCGAGTTCGAGACAAGAAGAGTTAACTGTATATCTCTTTCTAAGAGATCAAAAAATTGACAGTAAGAAAATATCTGTATGTATAAGTTACATGATGAAAGAATAACAATACTTAAGCTAGAGAGATAGCTTCATACTTTCTACATTGTCAGGATAAAAAATTGCAATTAAGGTGGTACCTAACAATACAGGGAGATAACTCTGTAAAATCAGCTAAACGTTTTAATTACGTTGTGTTGTTAAGGGAATATTAAGCCTCTCAATGATCAAAATATAGTTTGTTAAACTGCTATATAACCAGTGTATTTTTTTCTAATAAAACGGTAGGTTCAAATTATTTGAAATTTTTATATTTTTTCAAAGGGTTTTAAGTCAATACTTTGTCCAATTTTTATGAAAATTAAACGAGCCAAATAAATTTAGTGAAAGTGATGGGTACCACCTTAAGGTTAAAATCATTACTTGAAGAATTAAAATTTTACAAAATGTTTCTAAGAAAACCATAAACCATGTCTACAATGAGAAAAAAATATAATCCAGCAAATTAAGTGAATCTAAAAATTGAAGATAACAATGGACTTGTCAAGGAAATCGATTGCACATATTAAGTTTGTTTTCCAGGATTGGACCGCTACACAAAGGAAATGACTATGAAGTTACTGCGGAGAAACATGGTTATGTGTTTGTAAAACAAGATGGTGAGATGGCTGTGTTCTCTGCTTATAAACTGGGAGAAATATCGGTCAAGGTTAGTTATATAAAGGGGAACAACATTTTGTGCTTTTAATAATTATTGCTATGTTTCTATTGTGAATATTAAAGTGAGCTACATAATGTGATTTTAGTATTTGTTGCTTTTTTAGCTCACCTGGCCCGAAGGGCCAAGTGAGCTTTTCTCATCACTTGGCGTCCGTCGTCCATCGTCCGTCGTCCTCGTCCGTCGTCCTCGTCCGTCGTCGTTAACTTGGCCAAATTACTGGGCCAAATTAAACCAAACTTGGCCACAATCATCATTGGGGTATTTAGGTACTCAAAAACCAAAGCATTAAGAGCAAATCTGTCATGGGGTAAAATTGTTTATCAGGTCAAGATCTATCTGCCCTGAAATTTTCAGATGAATCGGACAACCCGTTGTTGGGTTGCTGCCCCTGAATTGGTAATTTTAGGGAAATTTTGCTGTTTTTGGTTATTTTCTTGAATATTATTATAGATAGAGATAAACTGTAAACAGCAATAATGTTCAGCAAAGTAAGATCTACAAATAAGTCAACATAACCAAAATGGTCAATTGACCCCTTTAGGAGTTATTGCCCTTTATAGTCAATTTTTAACTATTTTTGGTATATCTTAGTAATCTTTTACAAAAATCTTCTCCTCTGAAACTACCGAGCCAAATTAAAACAAACTTGGCCACAATCATCATTGGGGTATCTAGTTTAAAAAATGTGGGGCGTGACCCAGCCAATCAACCAAGATGGCCGCCATGGCTAAAAATAGAACATAGGGGTAAAATGCAGTTTTTGGCTTATAACTCAAAAACCAAAGCATTTAGAGCAAATCTGACAGGGAGTAAAATTGTTTATCAGTTCAAGATCTATCTGCCCTGAAATTTTCAGATGAATTGGACAACACGTTGTTGGGTTGCTGCCCCTGAATTGGTAATTTTAGGGAAATTTTGCTGTTTTTCGTTATTATCTTGAATATTATTATAGATAGAGATAAACTGTAAACAGAAATAATGTTCATCAAAGTAAGATCTACAAATAAGTCAACATGATCAAAATGGTCAGTTGACCCCTTTATGAGTTATTGCTCTTTTCAGTCAATTTTTAACCACTTTTACGTAAATCTTAGTAATCTTTTACAAAAATCTTCTCCTCTAAAACTACCAGGATAAATTAAAACAAACTTGGCCGCAATCATTATTGGGGTACCTAGTTTAAAAAATGTGTGGCATGACCTGGCCAACCAACCAACATGGCCGCCAGGGCTAAAAATAGAACATGGGGGTAAAATGCAGTTTTTGGCTAAAACTCAAAAACCAAAGCATTTAGAGCAAATCTGACAGGGAGTAAAATTGTTTATCAGGTCAAGATCAATCTGCCATGAAATTTGCAGATGGATCGGACAACCTGCTGTTAGGTTGCTGCCCCTGAATTAGTCATTTTAAGGAAATTTTGCCGCTTTTTGTTATTATCTTGAATATTATTATAGATAGAGATAAACTTTAAACAGCAACAATGTACAGCAAAGTAAAACCCAAAAATAAGTTCACATGACCAAAATGGTCAATTGACCCCTTAAGGAGTTATTGTCCTTTATAGTGCATTTTTAACAATTTTCATAAAATTTGTAAATTTTAACTAACATTTTCGACTAAAACTTTTAGGCCAAGTTCAATATAGATAGAAATAATTGTAAGCAGCAAGAATGTTCAGTAAAGTAAGATGTACAAACACATCACCATCACCTAAACACAATTTTGTCATGAATTCAAATGCATCCTTTGTTTAATATTCACATAGACCAAGGTGAGCGACACAGGCTCTTTGGAGCCTCTAGTTCTCTTTGTAGCCGTCTGAATGACTTATATAAATTTATAATATGAAATAAGGAGATGTGATATGATAGACCAAATGACTTAAATGCTAGCAGCCATAGGTCACTATTTTGCCTTCATCGATTAGCAAAACCCATACAGCACAGCAAGTTTTGAATGGGTCTGACAATAAAATGCTAAACAATTCAAATGTGAAAACCAATAGCCTAATTTGTGTACAAAACAACAAATGGGAAACAAATATGATATACATTTATAAGCCACAACCATTGAATTACACATATTTTAAGTGGCAGGGTTGAACAAGTTAGCAGGCACTCAACCCTCCCCTAACCTGTAACAGTGATGGAACAGCACAGCATGATAACAAACAATATATTAAAGCTGAGATTAAGTTTATTCAAAGGATCCATAACCTAGCATAGTCTAATTTATTGGTAACCCTATTACAGTTTGTATTAAAATTAAATGGTGACATTAAAAGTGGGATGAACCTTGGTAAAATAAACTTTTTAAAAGACTGAATACTGTAAACCAAATTATTTTTGGTGAGCGATTTATTTTCGCTACTTTTGCGATATAAATCGTCGTGAATATTTAAAACTTGGATCTTTCCTTATTAAACTTCATCAAGTAAATCAGAAAATGGCAAAATTAAATAGAAGCGAAGTGGTCAAGAAGGGTAAAACGTGAAATAAAGTATCCGGGAAAATAAGTTAGTTTACAGTGTTTGATATTGAACTATTGTAAAACTCTATTGAAATTTGTTAGAAGTTAGATTAAATCTGCACCTATATTGTTGTTTTACATTAAATCTACACCTATATTGTTATTGTTGTTTTACATTAAATCTGCACCTATATTGTTGTTTTACATTAAATCTGCATCTATATTGTTGTTTTACATTAAATCTACACCTATATTGTTGTTTTACATTAAATCTGCCCCTATATAGTTGTTTCACATTAAATCTGCACCTATATTGTCGTTTTACATTAAATCTGCATCTATATTGTCGTTTTACATTAAATCTGCACCTATATTGTTGTTTAACATTAAATCTACACCTATATTGTTGTTTTACATTAAATGTGCACCTATATTGTTGTTTTACATTAAATCTGCACCTATATTGTTGTTTTACAGGTGGTAGACAAAGTAGGGACTGCTCTACCTGGAGTGGTGTTGTCCCTTAGTGGAGATAAACAATACAGGAGTAATAATATTACACAAGAGAATGGTACAATTGTCTTCCCTGAACTGGTAATTAATCATTTTATTGTTATGTATATGTTAATGAGGTACAGTAGCCTTCTTTTATTTTTTTTCATCTTATTGAACACTGTCCAAAATAGGTTCTGAAAGATTAACTATGAGTTCACTCCTTCAATTTCAATTATGCTCTATATTTATGCTAATACAATACTTCAGTTTACAACATAAGTTTTTTTTTAAAGAGCGTAAATTCTAACCCAGACTGACCTTGTCCATATTCAGGTCTATGACAGTAACACAACATTTTTATCATTGACTTATTTAAGAATCCCCAAATGGCAAGATTTCTATCTAATAATTGGACTGGAAACTAAAATCAAGATTTGTACAAAGACAAAGATATTCTGGAAATTTGTATATTTATTCAATTGCAGATTAAATGAGACATGAATCCTTTACAATTTTTCAGTCACATAATTTTTGGAAAGATTAGAACTTGTTCTAAATCTTTACTTAGGCACCACCCTCCCTAACAACAGGACAGGTTAGCTACTGTTACTAAATGTATTCACACTAAAATAAAGTTCCCTATAGTTCTCATGTATGTGCACATAATACACAAATAAACTGAAAAAACTGGGTATTTTATTGGAGCAGTTCATTCAAGAATGTCATTAATGTGTGTTGATGTGCAGGCTTTTTTAAAAACATTTTTATTAGGTAAGTGGGTATTGATTCAACTAGTATGATTGACAACTGTCATTATCACTAAACAATCAGAGACAAGGTGGACTTTTAATTACAATTCAATTCAATTCAATTCAAAGCTTTATTTATAGTCGGCATGTCATATAACAAATAAACATAAGCTCTCTGAGCTTTTATAACCGACAAACGCATACATTTACATAACAATAATACACAATACAAATATTAAAACATAAAAGACATAGAACATACATTTCATGCACATTTAGGCTGCACTATTAAATACTATATTATACACATGCATAAGCACTAAAAGCAAACATAAAAACTAAAGCACAGCATTCACAAATTATAAAAAGCTTAGCAAACATTCACAAGAAGCAGCACTATTATATTTCAAGCTATAACATAAAATATAAAACTATGCACATGCATTGCAATGGCATGAGTTGCCATTCCATGAGTTTATTAGACTCTTGAATTGGGTAAAAGATGTTTCAGTTCTAAAGTGGTTTGGCAACTCATTCCATAGTTTGGCAGCAGAATATCTGAAAGATTTCAAGCCATACCTTGTTGTTCTTACGTCTGGTATTTCAGCTAAATTTTGGTATCTGAAAGAATATTTTGTTTTTTTAATATTTATAAGGTCATGGAGGTATACTGGATTTTCATGATTGAGTGTTCTAAAGACCTCTATTGCCATAGTTCTTAGGCGTCTTACTTTAAGTGATGGCATTTTTGATTTTAAAAGTAAGTCTTCATATGTGCTGTTGTGATCCTGGTAAATGAAGCGAAGTGCTCTTTCTTGTACTTTTTCAATTTTTTTAGTGTTGGCCTCGCTGCAGAAATGCCAGGACAATGAACAGAAATTAAAGTTTGACATGATAAAGGAGTGATATATTGTTAATTTTCCAAGTTTGTTTAAGTATTTGCCAAGTCTTTTTAATACATTTAGTTGTCTGGATGCTTTTTTGCAGATGTTTGATATATGCGTGTTAAAATTTAGTTCAAAGTCAATGGTGATGCCTAATAGTTTGACCTCTTTTTCACATTTTATTTTGTTACCTGCTAGATCAAATGTAATGTTTTTGCCCATTGTTTTTTTGCCAATTGCCAAAGCTTGAAATTTTTCAGGGTTTGCCTTCATTTGATTGGAAGAAAACCATTCTATTAGAGCCAAACTGTCTTTTTCAAGTGTGGAGATAACGGTGTCTATATCTCTATTTGCATAAGATAATGTGTTGTCATCAGCATAATTGTAGAGTGAACTGTTTGTGGTGAAGTGAAATATGTCATTAATGAAGATGTTAAACAGTATAGGACCTAGAATAGAACCTTGTGGTACTCCTTTGTATATGTTTTGCCAATTGCTCAGACTAGAGCCAACTCGAACACATTGTTTCCTGTTAGATAAGTAATTTTTAATGAGTTTTAATGAGGAAGTTGAAAGACCATATGCTTCAAGCTTAAGCAGTAGAAGATCGTGAGGGAGACAATCGAAAGCCTTAGATAGATCCATTAGAATTGAGCCAATAAACTTATTTTGATCAAGTGCCATTTTCCAGTCCTCTATAATCCTGAGTAGAGTAGTTTGACATCCATATTTTGGTCGAAATGCAGATAAGTATGGATGAAAGTGTGTATTGAAGTATTCAACTAGCTGGTTGTAAATTGCTCGTTCAAAAAATTTTGAAATTGCTGGAAGTATACTTACTGGTCTATAGTTGCCCACATCAAGTACGTTGTTCTTTTTATGCAATGGTACAACTTGTGCCTCTTTTAATTTGTCTGGAAAAGTGGCTGATTTAATAGTCTTGTTTATCAATTCAGTTATTGGTTTTGTGATAACTGGTTGTGCTAGTTTTAGAACCTTAACTGATATGCCATCTATTCCTGTTGCCTTTTTTATGTTTAATTTTTTAAGTTGTTTATCTACAAATTCATTTGAGATGGCACTAAATTCTAGTTGTTGTGTGGCAGTTTTGTTTTCGTGTATTTTTTTAACACTTGGATGGTTATTATTAGCAGGTGTGTTGTTGCCAATATCTTTAGCCACATTTATAAAGAAGTCATTGAAGTGTTCTGCTACTTTCTTTTGATCACTTATTATGTTTTCTTCATCACATAGAATGATATTTTTTGTGAAGTTGCTACCTTTGTTTGTAATAAAAGGTTTAATAGTAGGCCAGAAATCAGATGTTTTTGGTCCGCCTATGCAGCGTTCGTAAAAATATGTTTTAATGGATTTTTTCTTTATTTTATTGACTAGATTTCTCTGTTGTCTATAGAGTTCCCAGGTATTACCTGATTTTTGTTTGTTATACCTGTTGTACAGTTGTCTTTTTTTGTATACTGCTTTTCGTAGCTCCTGGTTCATAAATGGTGCTGGTTGTTTACATTGTTTTCTTTTTTTCAATGGAGCATGTTGGTCTAAAACATTTACCACAGCCTTTTCAAAATCTGAATATGCTTGATTAATATCATCTTGATCTATTATTTTAGAAAATTCAATTTTTTCTAAGTCTGAAATAAAATTATCTTGATCTAAATTTTTAAAGCTTCTATAAGTTTTATATTCTGTGGTCTTATTTGAAATTTGACCCTTTATCTGTACACTGATCATATTGTGAACATCACTAATACCAGTATTAAAAATTTCTTATATTCATACATAAACTAGATTTATTTGTCAGTACAACATCTATCAGACTTGGATTATTCCCCTTTGTATGACATGTAGGTTCATGGACCAGATTTGTTAAATCACAAACATCACAAGCATCTTTTAAAGTATTACTTTTCTCATTTACTAGCATATCATAATTAAGATCACCTAACATTAAAATATTATCATATTTTGTTGAAGCTTTGTCAAAGGTATCTATAAAGTCTTTGCTAAATTCTGAATTTGACATAGATGGTGGTCTATATAACCCTGTTATTAGCCATTTTCTATTATTGACAAATAGGTCTACACAAATTGATTCTACTGAGTTAAATTCTAAATTACACTTCCTGTCACATACCAGATCTGATCGAGCATATGCGACAAGTCCTCCCCCGTTCTGATTTCTATCTGCTCTCCAAAAATGATAGTCATTTACACGAAACTGAGCATCTGGAAAAGAACTGTCTATTTTAGTTTCAGCAATAAATAACATTTCAACTAGACTAGATGATAGCAAGTCTTCGATTAAGCAAAATTTATGTCTTAGGCTATTTATATTTAAGTATGCACAGGTGAGTTGCATTGGATGTCTCTTTTTAAGTTCTCTGAGTTGGTCAAATACATCATTTTCACTTGGTGAGTCATTACTGGCTAATGTGTCATTTTGGTAAATAAGTGATGATGAAAGTGAGGAGAAAGAGTTTTCCTCATTACTATTGATCTCATAGGAATTGTTGAAATAGGAGTCGCTGAAGTGAAACGAGTTGCACTCTGGACATACCCATGGATCGTCAGTATTGCCCCACATCTTATAATCTGTTGGGGTGATGTTCGCACATTTGATATGCCACCAGCAGTAGCATGATTCACAGTATATTGCACGATGGTTTTTAGCAACTGGTCTATGGCATAGGCCACATGGATTCTTTACTGGACCAGGATTTAATGATATATCACCGCTTATTATCAGAATTATCATTAGTCTATGACATCTTTGTGATATATTTATAGGTTGAAAACATAGAGGTGGTCTGCTGTATTTCATATGGTAAAACAGCATTGAATGATTGTCAACATGCAGGTCATTTGCAAGGGTTACCTCATAATTATAAAATAGCTGTTGTTTACTATTTACACAAGTTGAAGTGCAAGTTTGTGTTGGTACCTAATTGGTAACTAATTACAATGCCCAAACTGCCAATCAAATTGACCACATTACCTATCTACATCAGTCTTACATAATTGTACAGACTTCTCCAATATGCATCTAATTCTTAATACACAAGTATTTGACCTCATAATTGATTACACAAATGTGTGTATTATTTGTTTGATATTTATAAGGATGATAGATTTATTTATTGCCAATTACTTTTGATCTACATTACATAAAGTAATTCTGTAAATTATATCTGAAAGATAAATGATTAATGGAATAGCAAGATCTTAAAAAAATGAAATATGAATATAAATATGTATATACAAAAGGTATTCAAGAATGGCCTATAATTTACTTGATAAATTTCCAATAATCATCTGTAATTAATCAACAATTTAGATTAGTTCACTTTTTTATCAGGAATTGGCTTTAAACAGTTTTAAAATTTATAAGCTTTTAATAATAAAAAACCATTGTTTATTAGTTTATTTCCCATCAATCATTATATCTATTTTAGTCAATTGAATTTTTATTAGAAGTAAATATATATTTTTGCAATCAAGAAAGAATCCACATTTCAATAACATTAGTTTTTTAATTAGTTAACGTTGAAAAATAAAATTGAAAATGCCCTGTGTTGAAAAATACATTAATAAAATTGAGAATGGAAATGGGGAATGTGTCAAAGAGACAACAACCCGACCAAAATAAAAAAACACAACAGCAGAAGGTCACCAACAGGTCTTCAATGTAGCGAGAAATTCCCGCACCCGGAATTAATGAATGAATGAATGATCTTTATTCTCATAAACCAAATACATAGTTACAGAGAAGATATAACAATAATATATATAAGATATAGCATGTGTGAAATACAAAATTAATATGATAAATATTTACACAAATGATAAATAAACATATAGTTGTATTAACCAGGAGGATAGACTTTCACAGAAATAGATTTAATAAATCTACAAAGTTTCTCAAGTTCAACAATATTTTGGGTTGAACATACTTGTTTGAATTTGATAACATTTATATTTTTAATACAATAATGAGGTAAGTATTTGCATCTTTCATCTTTGAAATAATTACAAGACATGATATATATAATGGTATTCATCACCAATGTCACCTGAGCCACAAAGGTGACACAATC
This sequence comes from Mytilus trossulus, assembly GCF_036588685.1. Taxonomy (NCBI): domain Eukaryota; kingdom Metazoa; phylum Mollusca; class Bivalvia; order Mytilida; family Mytilidae; genus Mytilus; species Mytilus trossulus. The sequence continues at coordinate 376,861 of NW_026963318.1, forward strand.
TTTCAGATCTTGGTATGTTGCGCCACCTTCCCGTCTCAATGGGCAAACGGTTATTCCCACATCTAAATTTACATAAGGTTATTAATGAATTAAATGGTAGTACTGATAAATAGTGTTCAAATTTAAAAACATTTTTGTACAATCTATAACACAGCCCCTTGGGCGAAGTGTTCAGTTCTGTTGACCATTCTTGAATGAACTGATCTCTTAATCTTTGCTGAACACTCAATACAACCCAACGTTTCTCAAATAAGTTGTGACTTTGCCATATATTTGACATTCCACAGTCATCAAAAATTTTCTTTATATATAATATCCATTTACTATCATAACCATAGTTATTAATATTTACATATAACGGCTTATATAATAAACATGATATTTTGCTCTCTTTTCCTTCTTGTAAACGACACCAGAAATTAATCATAAGTGACTTGACGGTAACAGAAATGGGACATCTTCCCAATTCCCCATAGACCATAAAATTGGGGGTCGAATTTTTTAACCTCAATATATGTTTGCAAAAACGCAAATGAACTCTCTCAAGAATATCTAAATTTTCGAATCCCCATATCCCACACCCATAAGTTAAAATTTGTTCAAAAGGCACTCAAAAATTTTATTATATTTGTAGGGACCTGGGAAATATTTCTTGAGATCCATGATGAAAGAATACCAGTTTGAACCAGCTTCCCAGCTTATAGAAGTATTAGAAGGTACCACAATGAATATCACTATTAGTGGAAAGAGAGTAGCATTTAGGTAAGTTGTCTCAGGTCATTATTTTAGACCCCACCAAATATTTTCGTCTCAAAACCTGATTTATTATGAATAAATGATGAAATGAGGGTCCTTCCTCAAATTCAGGATTTTAAATCTTTCGGTTCACATCATACAAGAAGCTATAATAGTTGAAAACAATTCAAACAGGAAAATCAAAGGTTACTGCTAAATGCTTAATTGTGAACATGAGGTTTTTTCATTGAGGGTGCAGCCCAAAGTGAAATAACTTGTAAGGGTTGACAATTTTGGATATTCATTGCTTCTAAGGAGCCACAATTGTTTTATTATACCAAAGGAATCATTGACCTTATTTTAGTAACAAAACAAGTTTGAAAATACATTTTTGTCACAGCTACAGGCGTGGAAGTTCTTGTATGTACAACAAAAGTTGAATCTTTTTTGTTAAATATTGATGGCCCTTAAAATAAACTCATCATAGATACCAGGACTAAATTTTGTATATACTTTGTATTATATGAATTTTGTATTGAAAAGGGCTGTTTATGAGAGATATCATCGTCACTAGATACATGTCAAAAGTCTTATTTCCTTGTCTTTTTATGGGCTTTCTGTAACATAAACATTGTCATTTTGTTTATTTACTTCTGTGACCTCATTTTCATGGGAGATAACTTGTGTACAAATCATGGAGCTGAATATATAAAAAAGAAGATGTGGTATGATTGCCAATGAGACAACTATCCACAAAAGACCAAAATGACACAAACATTAACAATTATAGGTTATTTCCAGGTGATCAATAGGGTAATTCATTGCTGGTATAAATTTTAACGGTTAATTGTCCTTCCTTGCAATTGAATGAAAAACAACTGAATTATTCCATGTCACTTGATAATGTGATAGAATTGTTTGTAATATATATACGGTATAATAACACATTTTAAAGAACTAATAAATGGTACCAAATATCATTTTAAAAAATGCAATACCTTTAATCATTACTGAACTTTATACCTTAACATAATAATGCCAAGATTTTTTATAGTAAGTAGAAATTAGTAACTAAGAAATAATTTTATGAAATCTTAATATTATTATCTATTATTTTGTCAATCAACCTAAACACCACTTTCTTACATTGTAGTTGTTATGGCCAAGTTACCTCATTGAATGGAGAGGCTGAACAAGGAATAATTGTAGAAGCCATGGGAGAAGGAGAAGGGTGCTCCTTGTTTCAGGAGGAGTCTAAAACAGACCAAGAAGGACTTTATCGTATAAGAGGTCTTCAGGTAATGTTACAATACTATATCAGGTATTGTAATTTTCATTAGTTCAGTGAGAGATTACCTGAGAACTATACTCTTATTTTATAGAATTGTAGATAGAAAATTACAACTAATAATATATTCAAATGAAGTTAGGCAAAAACTTTTTAGAAAATTATAGACTAATATAAGATTCAAATGTTCAAATATACTCAACAAATGTCCTAACACATTAATTCACAAATTCCTGAAGCATACTGGTTAATTGTCAGTGTTGTTTGGCCACAAGTAACTTAAGGATGTACTTAGGTGAGGTTTGGGAATTTGTGTCATATTTTTCGGACTCCTTGTTGTTTTTCCATACAAAACAAGGTAAATATTTTGCCCCATAACACCAAGGTCATTTACCAAAATTTTAGAAGATTCTCAATTATCTTATTTTGTTTTTGGACCCAAATATTACCAATGCAAACATTAGGTAAAAGCCGGAGTCAGCCTTTTCCGTCATATTTTAAATCTAAAATATCTCTAAAAGGAGGCCGATGACCTATCAATATTTTTAGCTTGTTTTAATTCTTAAAGAATGCTCTACCAGCTTATAGTATCAATTTTAAATCTTGAATTATTAATTTTCACCGAACCTCACATAAGTACATCCTTAAATGTTGTGTCTTCAATTATTTATTCATATTGACCTTCAATAAAGTAGATAAATAAGGACTTGGAAAGGAGTAGGTCCTCAAATTTCAGTTTCATCTGACGAAAGATTTTTACCACTTTTTAAACACTTAAGTGTCTATTTCATATGATTCAATTAATTTATGTGCAAGATTTTAACTTATTAAGTCATTAAAAACGATCCGATTCAAGCTCAAATATGGAAAATCTACCAAATATCCCAAAAAATGTCACTTTTCAGATGTTTTTTGTCAAAAACGGAAGTGGCCGCATCCGTGTTCATCCTCAATCTTTACATATGTCATGTATTATCATCAAATACAACTTCCGTTTCAATATTTTGGATGAACACGAATGCGGCCACTTATGTTTTACCCGGAAACCGTGTAAAATTTAACTAAAATGATGGAATTGTAAAGATTTCAGTAATTTAGCACGACTTCACGGTGCTAGTACCCAATATATGTGCATTGTAGTGTCAAAAACAGACAATATTTATGTAGCAGAACCATTCTGCTATCCAATAACTAATCAAAAATTTACATTTTAACAATTTTGTAAAACCGCTATATTTTGGGGCCAAAAAGAGGTCTTACCGGACCTACTCCTTTCCACACTTTCACAATATAAAAATAAGGAGATTTTGTATTGATAAAAGCAATTATAAGTCACCATATGTCCTTCAGCAATGAGAAAAACCCATTTCTGAGCTGGGGAACTTCCTTTTGTTTGAAGAGTCTTGATAATCTATATTATGTCGTCCCACTGTCTATATCACTCTGTTCAGCTCTTAATATTATTCTGTATCATGTCTTTGTGACATCAAATACGTTGATCCCGCCTTAATAACTTTGACCCGGACATATAAGCGACGTCATAATGTTTGAACCGACGTTAATAACTTTGACCCGAACTTATCAAGTCATCTTTTGTGTGCTGGTGAAACAAAGAAAACACTTCTGAAACAAGCAAATATAGCCTGAAAAATCAATTATCAGATTATCTGCATATTGGTATTGTAAAATATCAGCTGCTTGACATTATATGAAGGCTTTGTGAGCTTGTTCGCTACGCTCACTCAACAAAAAATCTTATATTATGTCTAGCAGGTGATATTTTACGATATCAACATGCAGATAACCTGATAATCGGTACATATATCGTTGATATTTGAAAGAAAATACATTGAATATGCTTTTCTTTACAGCCAAAATGTACTTATGTCATCAGATTGAAAACTGAAGTTAACAAACACATTGAAAGATCTGCACCAAAATCCAGAAATATTATGGTATGTAGTATTGTGTCTTAGAAATGAGGTTCCCAGAACATATCATAGATTACTCTTTTATTTGTATACTTTTACTAAATTAAATTGTCAGAGGAATACTCAGTATGTACCAAGTTTGAATTTTTTTTACTGTACATTCATTCAACCTTTATACACAAGTGTGAGAAAAAAAGTAAAACTTCAGTTGGAATATAAGGATGTTTTCAGGGATGCTGTGACCTGTGTCCAAGCAATATGTCATGGTATAGCATTGAAGTTCCCAATTCATGCTGTTTGGGGAAGTTTTGGGGTGATATTTCAAGGACAAAATAGCTTGATTAGATCACATGTTTTTGTATGTCATATGAATTTGTACTATGCATGCTTTTTCAACGAAAAATGTGACATCATAATGCATTCTTGATAACACAAAATCCCATAAAACAAGAAATGCTGTTCTTAATAAAAACAAACTGAATTTTTTATTCATTTATCCTGGGGGACACTCAGCTGTTATCATCTGTGTTATGGACATTTATAAAATTTTATCACTGGTTGTTTCAAGAATTTCTGTGGATAAACTGGCAAATTTCATACAAATTTATTCAAACACCAATTCAACATCAACACTACTAGGTTTCTCTTTGACACATTCCCCATTTTCATTTTCAATTTTATTCCTCATAGCCTCCTTATAGGCTTCCTCATAGCCTCATAGGCATGATAGCCTCATAGGCATGATAGCCTCATAGGCTTCCTGATAGCCTCACACATTTGTTTTGAACCATCATTCCAATTGGATTGGTGTGATGTCAAGCCAGGGGTCTATACTTTGCTACTTTTCAGTATGCATATAGCTAGGCTCTTGGTTTTTAATTTAAATTTTTAGCTGAGTAGATTCCCCCAAGGGCCAAATTATGAGTGATTTATATATATATAAAATAAAAGTTTTACTTCAATTATGATTTATGTTTAATTCAAACATGGATACCACTGACATTACTACAAAATATTTCCCAGAAGTTTATTTACAAGATAGGTTATATTAAACAGGAAAAATTAGGTAATACTATTGATGTGAGCACTAAATCCTTAATTTTACATATCATGAGTTCAAAGGGTGAGTTCTAAAAGAATTCAGGGGTAATTAAATTATTAAAACTACTATGAACTCATTATATGTGACCTTGAGGATTTTGTTCACTGACACATTTATTAACAAAGTTGAAATATAGGGCAGAAAGTTATAGCAGGATGGTTTTAATTGTCAGGAAATTGCAAGAAGGTATCGGGTTGGATATTTACTGAGGTGTTAAAACACACATTTCCCTATTACATAACAGATTACCAAAGGAAAGATACAGTATAAACAATAGACAATTAAAATAAGATTAGTACTACATCACATCAAACATAAATTATTTTACCCTAAAAAGTTTTACAAAGAATCAGAACACAATCCAAACATGGAACAAAAGACAATTAAACATATTCAGGATCATTTCTGAGAATTTTGTATAAATGACAAATAAACTAATCCAGAATTTTGTTTAAATTTTCTGATAAAGTTGGCTCAGGATACAAAAGATGCTTTCCAAAATCAAATTTTTAATTTTATTATTTTAAACATCACTCTTTCCATATATATAGTTTCCATATAATGTGATTATTTTCTGATTTGACAAATTTCTTACCTATCACTGAAACTTTCTCAAATGTAACTGAAATTTACTTAAGATGTAATGACTATAGTTTGTGAATTATTTTTTCATTACAGATAGAGAATTCTGATTTCATTGGAGTTAACATCATTGCTTTCCGTAAGATGAACCAAATGGACATCAGTGGAAATATTGTCTGTCATGACGATTACCTGTCTACTCTAAAGGTAAAATACACATTAGGTGAAATATTGTCTGTCATGACGATTACCTGTCTACTCTAAAGGTAAAATACACACTAGGTGAAATATTGTCTGTCATGACAATTACTTGTCTACTCTTAAGGTAAAATACACACTAGGTGAAATATTGTCTGTCATGACGATTACCTGTCTACTCTAAAGGTAAAATACACACTAGGTGAAATATTGTCTGTCATGACGATTATCTGTCTACTCTAAAGGTAAAATACACATAACAGGTGAAATATTGTCTGTCATGACGATTACCTGTCTACTCTAAAGGTAAAATACACATAACAGGTGAAATATTGTCTGTCATGACGATTACCTGTCTACTCTAAAGGTAAAATACACACTAGGTGAAATATTGTCTGTCATGACGATTACCTGTCTACTCTCAAGGTAAAATACACTTTAGGTGAAATATTGTCTGTCATGATGATTACCTGTTTACTCTAAAGGTAAAATACACATAACAGGTGAAATATTGTCTGTCATGACGATAACCTGCTTACTCTCAAGGTAAAATACACTTTAGGTGAAATATTGTCTGTCATGACGATTACCTGCTTACTCTCAAGGTAAAATACACTTTAGGTGAAATATTGTCTGTCATGACGATTACCTGCTTACTCTCAAGGTAAAATACACTTTAGGTGAAATATTGTCTGTCATGACGATTACCTGTCTACTCTCAAGGTAAAATACACTTTAGGGGAAATATTGTCTGTCATGACGATTACCTGTCTACTCTAAAGGTAAAATACACTTTAGGTGAAATATTGTCTGTCATGACGATTACCTGTCTACTCTCAAGGTAAAATACACTTTGGATGAAATATTGTCTGTCATGACGATTACCTGTCTACTCTAAAGGTAAAATACACATAACAGGTGAAATATTGTCTGTCATGACGATTACATGCTTACTCTCAAGGTAAAATACACATAACAGGTGAAATATTGTCTGTCATGACGATTACCTGTCTACTCTCAAGGTAAAATACACTTTAGGTGAAATATTGTCTGTCATGACGATTACCTGTCTACTCTAAAGGTAAAATACACTTTAGGTGAAATATTGTCTGTCATGACGATTACGTGTCTACTCTCAAGGTAAAATACACTTTGGATGAAATATTGTCTGTCATGACGATTACCTGTCTACTCTAAAGGTAAAATACACTTAACAGGTGAAATATTGTCTGTCATGACGATTACCTGCTTACTCTCAAGGTAAAATACACATAACAGGTGAAATATTGTCTGTCATGACGATTACCTGTCTACTCTCAAGGTAAAATACACATAACAGGTGAAATATTGTCTGTCATGACGATTACCTGTCTACTCTCAAGGTAAAATACACATAACAGGTGAAATATTGTCTGTCATGACGATTACCTGCTTACTCTAAAGGTAAAATACACATAACAGGTGAAATATTGTCTGTCATGACGATTACCTGTCTACTCTAAAGGTAAAATACACATAACAGGTGAAATATTGTCTGTCATGACGATTACCTGTCTACTCTCAAGGTAAAATACACATAACAGGTGAAATATTGTCTGTCATGACGATTACCTGTCTACTCTCAAGGTAAAATACACATAACAGGTGAAATATTGTCTGTCATGACGATTACCTGTCTACTCTCAAGGTAAAATACACATAACAGATATTTTCAGGAATCTGATAAGTAGGCATAGAGTACTGGTAACCACCAAGTGATATCCATGTCAAATTAATAATAAATGAATTACTTGAACGTTGGCCTGCATTAAGTTCAGTTTTCAGTTTTCAGTTTTGTAAAAAACAAAAAGCCACATTCTTTTGGATGGAAGCAATCCTATATAGGCCATATACTTTCGTTTAAACTAATGATATCTTTCTGCTGTGTTGTTTTAGGATTGTAAATGAGACAACTAGTTACAAAAAGTTAAATAGTAAAATACATGGGAGCATCAAAAACCATTTTAAAAAATCTTCACCTATAGTGTCCTTCACTTGAAATTGGCACCATGTTTTTTGTCAAAATTTTATTAAATATTGACCAGCTTTACTAAAGATCACGTTTTTCAATTAGAGGAAGAAAAATCCTGTCCAAATATCCACTATTGTCCTACTTTTTATTGTGTTTGCACTGTATAATCCTGACCTTCACAAAATCCAAGATTATTTTGTTTGGTGGAATCCGACATTGTTATTACCGGAAGTGTTGCCGTGGAGTTCCACATGCTCCCATTTTCTTGTGTCTCTCAGAGCTTTTCATCATCTTTACGTAAAAAGCGCTGGAAATTGTAGCATCAATGACAATGATATTACCATAGAGTAACGAATGTTATGGTATAAGGGATCCTCATAGAAACCAAGATGGCGGTTTTACAATGTAAATAATCTTGAAAATGTGAAGGTCAGGATTATACAGTGCGAACACAATAAAAGGAAGGACAGTTGTGAATATTTGGAAAGTATTTTAGTTCCGCTTAATGAAAAACATGATCTTAAGTTAACGCAGCCTATCTTTATTTGACAAAAAAACATTGTGCCAATTTTATGTGACGGCAACTACAAGCATATTTCGAATATTGCAAGAGAAAAAAATACAGAATGTACATCTCAATAATTTATTTTTTTTTAAGTGAGAAAAACTCACCTTCTACAGAGTACATGTAGATGAGCCTTTCATATATTTAAAAGTAAAATCACAAAAATACAGAAAGCTGAAGAAATTCCAAACAGAAAGTCCCCAATCAAATGGCAAAATCATTAAATGAATGGGTAACAACAACTTGTATTCCTTACTTAATACAGGCATTTTCTTAGGTACTTAAAATATGGTGTATTAAACCTGGTTTTATAGCTAGCTTTAAATTGCCTTTTCCAAATCTTCTTTATTTTGAAAAATAAAGTATGCTATTTCTTTTGTAGATACATTTGTACAGAGATGACAATGTAGATTCACCAATACATACAGTAAATATGGGTGTGACATCATTCTTCTTTCTCCCATCTTTACCTATAAATAATGAGGTAAGTTATTGATACACAAATTAGCATGGATGTGCAAAAAGTAAATGGATACCAAGGTGGTGAAAAATGTATAAAGTTAAAGAAAGGCAGGCAACACCATGGTTAAAAAAACAAGGTTTGAATTCAAACAGTCTATGAATCACTAGAAAAAGAACAAGTGATTTAGCAAAACACCACCTAAAAATTGATTGTGAAATCATGTGTTTCAAAAAGTAAAGCAGTTGCTGCTCCATTAATAGTAACATTGTCCTCATATTTGTCTGGCTGGGTTTGGGATTGTAACTTTAGATTTCCTAGCTTGATTGAGATAAAACATAGCGATGGAAAATAAAAGGACGAGAAAAAATGTTATTGATTTTGGTGTCAATAGGATAATGGTCACTTTTTATTAGCTCACCTGGCCCGAAGGGCCAAGTGAGCTTTTCCCATCACTTTGCGTCCGTCGTCCGTCGTCCGTCGTCGTTGTTAACTTTTACAAAAATCTTCTCCTCTGAAACTACTGGGCCAAATCAAACCAAACTTGGCCACAATCATCATTGGGGTATCTAGTTCAAAAAAATGTGTGGCGTGACCCGGTCAACCAACCAAGATGGCCGCCAGGGCTAAAAATAGAACATAGGGGTAAAATGCAGTTTTTGGCTTATAACTCAAAAACCAAAGCATTTAGAGCAAATCTGTCATGGGGTAAAATTGTTTATCAGGTCAAGATCTATCTGCCCTGAAATTTTCAGATGAATCGGTCAATCGGTTGTTGGGTTGCTGCCCCTGAATTGGTAATTTTAAGGAAATTTTGCTGTTTTTGGTTTTTATCTTGAATATTATTATAGATAGAGATAAACTGTAAACAGCAATAATGTTCAGCAAAGTAAGATCTACAAATAATTCAACATGACCAAAATGGTCAGTTGACCCGTTTAGGAGTTATTGCCCTTTATAGTAAATTTTTAACCATTTTTCGTAAATTAAAGTAATCTTTTACAAAAATCTTCTCCTCTGAAACTACTGGGCCAAGCTAATCCAAACTTAGCCACAATCATCTTTGGGGTATTTAGTTTTAAAAATGTGTGGCGTGACCTGGTCAACCAACCAAGATGGCCGCCACGGCTAAAAATAGAACATAGGGGTAAAATGCAGTTTTTGGCTTATAACTCAAAAACCAAAACCTTTTGAGGAAATTTGACATGATATAAAAATGTTTATCAGGTCAAGATCTATCTGCCCTGAAATTTTCAGATGAATCAGTGAATTGGTTGTTGGGTTGCTGCTCCTGAATTGGTAATTTTAAGGAAATTTTGCTGTTTTTATACGACCGCAAATTTTGAAAAAATTTTCGTCGTATATTGCTATCACGTTGGCGTCGTCGTCGTCGTCGTCGTCCGAATACTTTTAGTTTTCGCACTCTAACTTTAGTAAAAGTGAATAGAAATCTATGAAATTTTAACACAAGGTTTATGACCATAAAAGGAAGGCTGGTATTGATTTTGGGAGTTTTGGTCTCAACATTTTAGGGATTAGGGGCCAAAAAGGGCCCAAATAAGCATTTTCTTGGTTTTCGCACTATAACTTTAGTTCAAGTTAATAGAAATCTATGAAATTTTGACACAAGGTTTTTGACCACAAAAGAAAGGTTGGTATTGATTTTGGGAGTTTTGGTTTCAACAGTTTAGGAATTAGGGGCCAAAAAAGGGCCCAAATAAGCATTATTCTTGGTTTTCGCACCATAACTTTAGTTAAAGTAAATAGAAATCAATGAAATTTAAACAAAATGTTTATGACCACAAAAGGAAGGTTGGTATTGATTTTGGGAGTTTAGGTCCCAACAGTTTAGGAATTAGGGGCCAAAAAGGGACCCAAATAAGCATTTTTCTTGGTTTTCGCACCATAGCGTTAGTATAAGTAAATAGAAATCTATGAAATTTAAACTCAAGGTTTATGACTATAAAAGGAAGGTTGGTATTGATTTTGGGAGTTTTGGTCCCAACAGTTAAGGAAAAATGGGCCCAAAGGGTCCAAAATTAAACTTTGTTTGATTTCATCAAAATTGAATAATTGGGGTTCTTTAATATGCCGAATCTAATTGTGTATGTAGATTCTTAATTTTTGGTCCCGTTTTCAAATTGGTCTACATTAAGGTCCAAAGGGTCCAAAATTAAACTTAGTTTGATTTTAACAAAAATTGAAACCTTGGGGTTCTTTGATATGCTGAATCTAAAAATGTACTTAGATTTTTGATTATTGGCCCAGTTTTCAAGTTGGCCCAAATCGAGGTCCAAAATTAAATATTGTTTGATTTCATCAAAAATTGAATAATTGGGGTTCTTTGATATGCCAAATCTAACTGTGTATGTAGATTCTTAATTTTTGGTCCATTTTTAAAATTGGTCTAAATTAAAGTGCAAAGGGTCCAAAATTAAACTAAGTTTGATTTTAACAAAAATTAAATTCTTGGGCCTCTTTGATATGCTGAATCTAAACATGTACTTAGATTTTTGATTATGGGCCCAGTTTTCAAGTTGGTCCAAATCAGGATCTAAAATTATTATATTATGTTTTGTGCAATAGCAAGTCTTTTCAATTGCACAGTATTGTGCAATGGCAAGAAATATCTAATTTCACAATATTGTGAAATAGCAAATTTTTTTTTAATTAAGAGTTATCTTTCTTTGTCCAGTATAGAAAGCAAGAAATATCTGCAAGAATTTTTTTTAATTGGAGTTATCTTTCTTTGTCCAGAATCAACTTAAATCTTTGTTATATACAATATACAATGTATATTCACTTTTTACTACCAACTGATAAATTTAAATAATCTTTACCATTCAGTGATAACAAGCAGTTTTTTTACATCTTACTATTTTATGATGTATTTAAATGAGTAGTTATTGTTGCAAACTCCATTAGAATATTTTAATTGAAATTAGTTTTGGAATAAGGGAAAGGGGGATGTGAATAAAAAATTGGGTTCAGTTTTTCTCATTTGAAATTTCATAAATAAAAAGAAAATTTCTTCAAACATTTTTTTGAGAGGCATAGTGAATTGCTCTAAGAGAAAACAAAAATTTTAAGTTCATTTGAATACATTCATTCTGTGTCAGAAACCTATACTGTGTCAACTATTTAATCACAATCCAAATTTAGAGCGGAATCCAGCTTGAATGTTGTGTCCATACTTGCCCCAACCGTTCAGGGTTCAACCTCTGCGGTCGTATAAAGCTACGCCCTGCGGAGCATCTGGTTGGTTTTTATCTTGAATATTATTATAGATAGAGATAAACTGTAAACAGCAATAATGTTCAACAAAGTATTATCTACAAATAAGTCAACATGACCGAAATGGTCAGTGGACCCGTTTAGGAGTTATTGCCCTTTATAGTCAATTTTTAACCATTTTACGTAAATCTTAGTTATCTTTACAAAAATCTTCTCCTCTGAAACTACTGGGCCAAATTAATCCAAACTTGGCAACAATCATCTTTGGGGTATCTAGTTTTAAAAATGTGTGGCGTGACCAGGTCAACCAACCAAGATGGCCACAAAGGCTAAAAATAGAACATAGGGGTAAAATGCAGTTTTTGGCTTATAACTCAAAACCAAAGCATTTAGAGCAATCTGACTTGGGGTGAATTTGTTTATCAGATCAATATCTATCTGCCCTGTAATTGGAAGATGAATCTGACAACCTGTTGTTGGGTTGCTGCCTGTGAATCGGTAATTTTAAGGAAATTTTGCTGTTTTTGGTTATCATCTTGAATATTATTATAGATAAAGATAAACTGTAAACAGCAATAATGTTCAGCAAAGTAGGATCTATAAATAAGTCAACATGACCAAAATGGTCAATTGACCCTCTAAGGAGTTATTGTCCTTTTTAGTCAATTTTTAACAATTTTCATAAAATTTGTAAATTTTTAATTAACATTTCCACTGATACTACTGGTCCAATTTCATTATAGATAGAGATAATTGTAAGCAGCAAGACTGTTTAGTAAAGTAAGATTTTAAACACATCACCATCAACAAAACACAATTTTGTCATGAATTCATCTGCTTCCTTTGTTTAATATTCACATATACCAAGGTGAGCGACACAGGCTCTTTAGAGCCTCTAGTTTAGCTTGTTTTTTTATCTGCTTGATTGGAATAAAACAATACAGTTGGAATATATAGGGATTTTTGGTCAAAGGTTTTGTTTAAAAAATATTTCTTGTAGGTAACTTGTTAAAAAAAAGGTTTATCATTCATACAGGAGACATATTTAAATAATAATATATAGATATAGGAAGATGTGTTATGAGTGCCTATGAGACAACACTTCATCCAAGTAACTATTTATTTTATCCAACAACCATAGTAGTATTTTGATCCCTTGGAATATAAATGTTTTCTTGCAATACAGTTTGTGGAGCTTTAGTTGGTAGTATAATTGAGAAACGAAATGGGGAATGTGTCAAAGCATCAACGACCCGACCATAGAGCAGACAAAAGCCGAAGGCCACCAATGGGTCCTTAATGTAGCGAGAATTCTTAGGTGTCCTTCAGCTGGCCCCTAAAAAATATGTTTACTAGTGCAGTGATAATGGATGTCATACTAAACTCCGAATTATACAAAAGAAACTAAAATTAAAAATCATACAAGACTAACGAAGGCCAGAGGCTCCTGAAATTTGGACAGGCTCAAAAATGTGGCAGGGTTAAACATGTTTATGAGATCTCAAACCTCCCCCTATACCTCTAGCCAATGTCAAAAATTAAACACATAACAATACGCACATTAAAATTCAGTTCAAGAGAAGTCTGAGTCCAATGTCAGAAGATGTAACAAAAGAAAATAAATAAAATGACCATAATACATAAATAACAACAGACTACTAGCAGTTTTAAAACTGACATACCAGCTCCAGACCTCCATTAAACTGATTGAAAGATTATGTCTTCATCATATGAATATCAGGCACAATCCCTCCCGTTAGGGGTTTAGTATCATACTACATGTATCATAAAATATATGAGAAGAACCTAACCTGTGTCATGCCAACAACTGTTTTTTTTTAAATAAATGTGTTTAGTGTCTGCTTTCCCTTCATTTATCTTGTGGTTTGGCTGTACTCGTGAATGCCATGAAAACACTTCTAAAAATAATAACTCAAAATGTATAAATTTCTTATGACACTAATATCATTTGTTTCCCATTTCAGAAATATCTGATAAGAATAGAGAGTTCATTATCTAGGTCATCATATGACTATACATTACCAGAAACAGAGTTCCTAGCCAATCAATCTTATAAACATTTTACAGTAGATTTTACACCACAGGTATGTATGAATATTAATCCATTCGTATTACTTTATAAGTAAACAGAACATTTTAAGAATTCTTATGATTCAGTTCAATTTGAAATTTAGACTCCAATATAATTTGGCAATCACAGGATTCATTTTTTGTCTCAGTATCTTGTATTCATATACCATCTTGTTGGAGAAAAAGCATGTTTCAATTCAGCACAAAAGTTAACAAGGACCTTAAACACTGAAATTCCAAACAATGGTTGTGAAGAGTTCTAAAAATTATCACACAAATTATAAGATAAAAATACATTTGAAAAATCCTAAACCACTTTTGACTTGGCCACTTAGGTCTGAACAAAAATGGTACAGTTTGGTTTCATTTGTTTATTCTGCCAAGTAACTCTTGTAACCAAAATTTTTTGAAAATATAAAGGAAGTAAAGGAAGTACTATCATTATTTTTGGTAAAGATTGCATGAAATGCAATCAAAACCTATGATACACAAAATAAAGTGCATTGATCATAACATTCTATACATCCTATTCATGAACATTTACAGAAATTTATCAATTAGGAATTGAATGCTTCTTTTTGTAACTTCATTGGGGTGTTAAAGGGTTGACCAAAGTACATTTTGTATCAAGCACTTCATTCTAAAAATGCGCACAGTCAACACTTTTACAACCATATGAAGTTACAAAAAGAAGCATTCAATACTTATGATTACATTTTTTTCAGCTAGGATCATAACAACACAACTTTTATCATTCTTTTTTATCTAATTCACCTGTGCACTTTATTGTGGGACCTTGTGTTATCATGAATGATAAGTTTTATTGAGTAATGCAATTGCTTAAGGAATAACATGTGATGTGCAGATAGCCAATCAGAATAACGTTTTATAATGAAACATACATCTAATGTAATTATTGTAATATATCAGATATTTGAAGCACAAAATAATGTTACACTTGTCAAGAAAATTACATAACTTTTGCAACATGCAGGAATCTATTACTGTTCTAAAAATAGGATGATGTCATTATTTAAAATCATCTATGAAAAATTTGGTGTTATCTTCCTTTGCCAAGAATTGCTGTTTAATCAACTACAACCAATGCAATAATTAATTTTACTTCCCACTGATAAATTGAAGCAATTTTTACTGTTCAGTGCTTACAAGCACTTTGATTTTTCTTCTTAAGAAAAGCTGTAAACAACATTTAGCTTTGTTGATAATTTGAATTCACAGCAGTTGATAGTATTGTTTTGGCAACTAAGTGGTTCAGCAGTACAAGTTCCTTTGAGTTTACAGTATTGCAGAATTTTTCAGGTCAAAGGGTACATTGTTCTTGTATGCATTTTTGTATTTTGTCATATTGATTTAAAAAAATACCTGTCTTGTGAATGAAAATAAGAAAATATCAATTAGCATGAACTAAAGTAAATTGTATATTTTTTTTCAGAGGAAATCACTAGAACAAGAATTAAATCAAGGATCGTTCCTTATTCTACCTTTGACCTTACTGTTAGCCTATGCTATTTATAATTACCAAACGGTAAGTGTTCAGTTAAATGATTATTAAGATGATATTGAACTGATGGCAATTTTTTGGGTTGACGAATTAAAAAAAGTGAGACTAAGGCATGCTGTTTCCACCATTGGTGTTGGAAGTGGCAACAATATATTAGCTTGTGATTACTGTAAATTCAGAAATTATTGCGTGCATTTATTATTGGGGTTTTTGTCATTTTAGACTAAAATGCGATTTTTATTTTTACTATTTTGAGAAAAATCCTGTTTAATTTATGTAAAACATTTTAAAATGCGAGTTTAAATTATTGCGTTTACAACTCTGTCGCATTTTTCGCAATAATAAAAACCTCGCATTAATTTCTGAATTTACAGTATGTCAGTTTTTGAGTCACTAGGTTAATGATATCAAGTATGCACTTGTAAAAGCATTGGCACACCTCATTTCCATTAAGATTACTTGAACCCCCCTTCAGTCATGATTTATGGACTTCAATGATTTGCTTAGTTTCATGTTTATATATTACCATTAAAGTTTCAACACTTGCATCAGGCTGTCAAAATTTGCAAAACATGAGCCTTATCTTGGTGTCAACAGTCTATTTTAAATCTAACAAAAGTTAAAGGGAACTACTTGAGAAGCCACCTCATCCAAGTATTTTATGTTACTGTGGATTCTTTTATTTTCGTTGGTACCAATTTTCGTGGTTTGAGGAAAACTTACCTTTTCCTGGATATTTAATTTCGTGGTTTTGGCATAGTCCACCTTCATTCTTTTAGAAAATTCATAATTCGTTGAACATTTGAATTCGTGGTTCTCCAGTACCCACGAAATCCACGAAAATTGGTATCCAACGAATATTAATGAATCCGCAGTATTCACTTATATTGGTTTTATTTGATTGTTTGCTTTTGACTAGTTGTTTTTTTTCCCCGTTTGTACATTATTTTCTTTGATCATTTTCTTGAATTATTCTACTCAGTATGCCAGCTGTATCATATGACACATACAAAGCTTAATATTATAAATGATACAAACTGAAGAAAGATAGGTATTTTAGTAAAAAGACATGGAATTTTGTAAATCAATATTTTGTTTAAGATTAAACTGAATCGTTCTGTTTTTTTGTGTAGGTTTTAATTTCTTTTACATCTAATTACAAAAATATTATGTTACATTGATAATATTACCAGAAAAGGATCAATTTCATGAACATCAATATTCTGTTATAAAAATATTGCAATATTTTTGTAACAGAAAGTTATGAAATTTATAAAACTATACGTAATTTCTAAATATGTATATTCTACATTGTGCACTTTATCTCTTTTTCAGCTGTTACCTTTTATGTTAAGATCAGTTCAACAGATACAGACAATGTTAACAGTAAACCAGGCTGATTTGGTCCACACTTCACAGAGTGGAGGGGGAGGGGGAGGTGATTCATCATTGTACAGTGAACAGGCTCAAGCAGCTAAGAAGAAAGCTAAACCAAGAAAAACATAAACTATTAAAAAAAACTTGGGATTGATTTTAAATTATTTATAAATAACTTTATTAGGCTTAATCTCACTACTGTGGATTCATTATTATTGATGGGATGCCAATCTTGATTGATTTCTTGGTTATTCTGAAAGTTCAATGAAGATTTTTTTTCTATAGGCTTGTATACAAACCTTTGCAATGATATCATATATCCACGAAAACCCCATTTCCCCCAAATCCATCTGAATTAAAACCTAGAAAGGTAAATGAATCCACAGTGATATTCATCAGAGATTTTATAAGTTTTTGAATTTCAATCAGTTATTTTTTATGAAAAAAAATAATATTGGTTATCTTTGTTTTATATTTGTTGTTTTTATTGTTTTTAAAAAGGGATAAGCATAAGATATTTGAAATATTTGGTTATTAAAAAGATGGAATAAATATAAACATAAGATATTTGAAAGCTTTGAAATCTTTGGTATTGAACAAAAATCTAAACATTAAATATAGTTGTTAATTTGTATTGAACTAAAAGTTCAGCCATTCTTTCATCATAAAATGGTTTTATTTCTTAGAAATTATTGATTGGTTTTCACAATTTTTATGTATATCTTAAATATTTTTTTTATACATTATGGAATGAAATACTTTATAGTAAAAGCATTTTTTGTCTGAATCTTCATTTCATTTTATCAGAAGCATAGACATCATTGTACATTCCCTCAGTGTTATTCTAACGTACTACATACACATATTTAAGTTCTTCATGTCATATATTACATGTAATGTGATACAAACTCAATGTGTGTAAGCTATTGGTAGTGAAATAGGTGTTGAGAGGTTTCATGAATAAAATTTAACTTTCATGGAATATATTTTACTGTTACGCTGAATGATGAATGATTTTGTTGACTGAAAACTTGAAAAATATGAATTATGAATTTGAAAGTCAGAATAGAATTGTCTTTTTGTAAAAAATACATTGTAATGTTTGTCAATGCCTTTATTTAAACAGATTCACATATTATTTTTTGTATATATGAAAGTAAAATTGAGAACTTAACCATTGTTGTTTTTCTCCTGTAGTAAACCACTGTATGAAACTAGCCAATTTAAAATGCCATTAGTGTGTTTCTTCTGAGTGTATTGATATTATTGAGAGCAATTGTTGTTGAGTGACAGGAAAGAAGAAAATTTATAGATTTGATGATCACATTTTGAGATATGTAAAATATGGTGTATGTTTCTTGAAAGTGCAATATTTATTTGTTAAGAAGTAGCATTTATAGATCAAGGCATAATTGTTTATAGTCACATTTCAAAGAGTAGATTTATGTTAATGAATTAAAGACATATCATTTGGCTATCAAAGGAGTAGGTCCAGTAAGACCTCTTTTTGGCACCAAAATAGAGCAGTTTTACAAAATTGTTAAAATGTAAACTTTTAGTTATTTATTGGAAAGTAGATTCTGCTACATAAATATGAGCTGTTTTGACAATGCAACATTTAGTCATTCTAAATTACTGAAATCTTCACAATTTTAGCCTTTTAGTTAAATTTTTTACGGTTTTGGTCATAAATGAAAGTGGCAGCATTTGTGTTCATTCTCAATATTGTAGTGTAAAATTGAGAATGGAAATGGGGAATGTGTCAAAGAGACAACAACCCGACCAAAATAAAAAAACACAACAGCAGAAGGTCACCAACAGGTCTTCAATGTAGCGAGAAATTCCCGCACCCGGAGGCGTCCTTCAGCTGGCCCCTAAACAAATATATACTAGTTCAGTGATAATGAACGCCATACTAATTTCCAAATTGTACACAAGAAACTAAAATTTAAATAATACAAGACTAACAAAGGCCAGAGGCTCCTGACTTGGGACAGGCGCAAAAATGCGGCGGGGTTAAACATGTTTGTGAGATCTCAAACCTCCCCCTATACCTCTAACCAGTGTAGAAAAGTAAAAGCATAACAATACGCACATTAAAATTCAGTTCAAGAGAAGTCCGAGTCTGATGTCAGAAGATGTAACCAAAGAAAATAAACAAAGTGACAATAATACATAAATAACAACAGACTACTAGCAGTTAACTGACATGCCAGCTCCAGACTTCAATTAAACTGACTGAAAGATTATGATTTCATCATATGAACATCAGGCACAATCCTTCCCGTAAGGGGTTTAGTATCATACCATCATAACATATATGAGAAGAACATAACCCGTGTCATGCCAACAACTGTTTTTAGAATAAATGTGTTTAGTTCCGACGCAAAGACCTTATCAGTGACTCAATATTAACGCCAAAATATGCAATCTTTAATGACTTGACAACAGTATCGTAATTATATCCCTTCTTAATAAGTCTATTCAAAGGTTTTGTAAGTTTATGAGGTGAATACTGACACCTTTGTGCTTTATAAAGAATATTTCCATAAAAAAATGGATGTGAAATACCTGAACGTATAAAAAGTCTGCATGTTGAGCTATATTTACGAATGATGTCTTTATACCGATGATAAAATTTAGTAAATGTTTTGACTAGTTTGTGATATCGAAAACCCTGGTGTAATAATTTTTCAGTAATACATAAATTTCTCTCGTTAAAATCTAAAACATTGTTACATACACGAGCGAATCATACAAGTTGAGATATATAAACACCGTAAGATGGTGTAAGTTGTATTTGATGATAGTACATAACATATGTAAAGGTTGAAGATGAAAATTGATGCGGCATCATTTTGAATCAGAGTGTTTTTAATGGTTAAATCAGTTAAAATCTCCCACATAAACTAATTGAATCAACTGAAATAGACACTTAAGTGTTTAAAAAGTGGTCAAAATTTTTCGTCAGATGAACCTTTATAATTTGAGGCCAATATCGGCCCTTACCGGAGCTACTCCTTTACAAACACTGGTTCAAGTTAATTGTCACTTTTATATTATCGTTAGAGGTATGAAAATGGACCATCTCAAGTTTGTTAATGATCAAAGAAATTGGCTATATACATCAAAACTTTAGATACCATATATATAATAATAATTACATTAGATGTATGCTTCATCATAATACTTTATTTTGATTGGCTAACTGCACATCACCTGTTATTCTGTAAGCAATTGCATCACTCAATAAAACTTTTCATTCATGATAGCACGTGGTCCCACAATAAAGCGCACAGGTGAATAAAATACAAAATTTATAAAATTCGTGTTTTCATGATCATAGCTACAAAATGTAATGAATGCTTCTTTTTGTAACTTTATAGGGTTGTAAAAGCGTTGACCGTGCACAAATTTTTAGTATGAAGCGCTTCTGCGCTTCATACAAAATGTACTTTGGTCAACGCTTTTACACCCCAATAAATTTGCAAAAAGAAGCATTTAATTCTTAAATATATCCAAGATATTGTTGGTGAAAAATTGTAAATAGGTCAAAATAAAGAATTATAGATGTTTTACGGGTGAATGAATAGATTGCTGCAGTAATAATAGAACACTGAAAAAACTCATGACCAATTTATGCCATCATGCTTATTCTGATTTATTATGATAAAATTTATTCTGATATCAAAAGTTTTTATGATTTAGAAAAAAATTATAACAATTAGTGTTCTACAAATTAAATATTCCTGAATAACAAAGCATTATCAACATGCCCATAATAATAATCAAAAATTATGAAAGAAGACAAAAATAAAAACTGCAGATAGATGTGTTTCATGTTGATTTATTCATCTGTATTCACAAACTAATTGGTGCATTTAATAGTTCCATCGTTCAAACTAATTAGATACTGTCTTTTAATAATTTATTTGAACATTTAAGAGAAATGCAATTTCTTGTTAATTATGCCACAAAAATTTGATAGTATTACCCTTTTTTTGAAACTTTGTTTGGCCAGGTGGGTTTTTTTCCCAGACTTTTTTTTAATAGAATTGTTAGTATTTTCCAATTTGTGTAATATTCACTAGTATAAGACTTTAAAAAAATGTTTATGCAAGAATTAAATAACAATCTCCAATGAAAAACAAATTTATTGAATTGAACCTTGAGAAACAAGTTTTTTATTGCAGTGGCAACAGAGGTTTTTAGTATGGAATTGTATGTTAGAATATAAGTACATATTGTTGAGTGTTTTGATAGAGACTTCATTATATAAAAAGAAAATTTTATTAATAAAATGATAAAATGTATTGTGCATTTTTCTAGTTTTTCATTTTGTTTGTTTTTAAGCAGGCACTCAAATGAAAGCATTTATAAAATTGAGAATGGAAATGGGGAATGTGTCAAAGAGACAACAACCGACCAAATAAAAAACAACAGGAGAAGGTCACTAACAGGTCTTCAATGTAGCGAGAAATTCCTGCACCCGGAGGCGTCCATCAGCTGGCCCCTAAAAAAATATATACTAGTTCAGTGATAATGAACGCCATACTAATTTCCAAATTGTACACAAGAAACTAATATAAAAATAATACAAGACTAACAAAGGCCAGAGGCTCCTGACTTGGGCCAGGCGCAAAAATGCGGCGGGGTTAAACATGTTTGTGAGATCTCAACCCTCCCCTATACCTCTAACCAATGTAGAAAAATAAACGCATAACAATACGCACATTAAAATTCAGTTCAAGAGAAGTCCGAGTCTGATGTCAGAAGATGTAACCAAAGAAAATAATCAAAATGACAATAATACATAAATAACAACAGACTACTAGCAGTTAACTGACATGCCAGCTCCAGACTTCAATTTAACTGACTGAAAGATTATGATTTCATCATATGAACATCAGGCACAATTTATGTAGTTTAAAAAAATATAGGATTTTTTTTTAAACATGAAATTCTATTCTTATAGCGTTTCCTGCACACCCATATAACTTTCAGAATCAGTTAAGAACCAAGCACAATATCACTTTCACTGTATTGAACAGAGAGAAGCAATATAGATGTCATTGTGCAACTTTGATGCAAATGACTCTGACTTTCAATTATTGAAGATGATGCATAAGTGCATGAATTTGTGAAGGGTTAGATTACTAACACCGGACATGATATGATTGCCAATGAGACAACTGTCCACAAGAAACCAAATGATGTAGATCGAACGGTCACCATACTCTTCTGATACCACTCTTATTATAACTTCCTTTTATGTCAAAATTTAAAATTAAATATGGTAGTCCATTTTTCTTCATTTTCTTCTGTTTGATTAAAGATTTATTCTGAATTGAAATGTCTATCTATTTTAAATGTTTCATCTTTTTGGGGACATGAAATCTTTTTTTGGATATGAAACCAGGAAGGTGCAAGGATACCATGTTTACTGAAAGTGGTGCAGACTAGTTAAAAACTTAAAACATGAAACAGCAAGTAGAAAAAGGCGGTTAACTTCAAAGTGTCACAAGTTTCTATTCTTCGACACATGGGCCACTTTATATCACAATTTAACATCACTACATGAATATTTTTTTCTCTGTAGACTAGACTATAGTACTGCTAGTCAATTTCAAAACTATAACCTGCCACATTGAGTAAAACCCATACTGTATAGTTAGCTATAAAGGGCAGCTTGATGACTAAACAATAAAGGAAACAAACAAATTGACAAACAGTAACCAGACAACCACTGAATTACAGGCTCTTGGCTTTGGACATACACATATTGGGGTGGGGTTTGACATGGTAGTTAGCGCCTAACCCTGTCTTTACATGGGAAGGTGGCATAAGAACAAATTAAAAATCAGATAAAATTGGACTTGTAAGATATGCATCAGATACAAATATCTGAAATTTGAGCACTGGTAAAAGGTAAATATTATTATAATGCAGCTATATCATACCCCACTGATCTTGTCCATCACATTATTAGTAATTACCCAACTAAATTTATTTAAGCCAGTATATACATGTCAAGCTCGTTCTATCATTAACCATTCAAACATTCGAACGACAGGAGTACTTGCCACCCAGCTCAAAGTAAACAAAGGTAGACCAGTAAGTAAATACATCTTTATCTTACTGCTAGCCAATGCCTTCTACACAGAAACTAACCCAGGGCCCAGAACACTAAAATGGCCTTGTGGTACTTGTGGCAAGGCTGTGACTTGGAAGACCAGGGCAGTATGTTGTGATAATTGTGATAAATGGTTCCACATACAATGCCAACATATCCACACAGGTGTATTCAGATTCATGGATGCAAGTAACGTGTCTTGGGAATGTATCAATTGCGGAATGCCAAATTTTTCAACTGCTTTATTTAATTCCACCTATAGCATTGAAACAGAAAACCAGTTCTCAAACTTAAGCACAAGTTCTCTGGTCAGTAGCCCTGGTGTCCCAGTAGCTACTTCATCACCAAAACTGAATGAATAAAAATCAAAACATTCCATCTAAATCAACTTAGTTTAAATTTAAAAGACCAATTAGAGTGGTAAACATTAATTTTCAGTCTATCTGTAATAAAAAACCAGAACTTGAAGAAATTATTAACTCTGCAAAACCGGATATAATTATAGGTACTGAAACCTGGTTAAATCCTAATATACCATCACATGAACTTTTTCCACCAAACCTTTACAATGTGTACCGAAAAGATAGAACACATAACAACAAAGGAAAAAGTTATGGCGGAGTATTGATTGCTATCACCAAAGAGTTTATAAGCTCCAAAATAGACGAATTCCAAACAGATTGTGAAAATGTATGGGCTGAAATTAACATCTCAGGCACCAAAAAGATCATTGTTGGAAGCTACTACCGACCCCCATCAGATGATGGAACATCTCTTAAAAATTTACATAGTTCTTTAACAAAAATCAAAAACATCTCAAATTCTAACAATATATATGAGAAAATGTTTTATTATAAGTATATATTTCATTGCACTAAATATTTTGAAAATTAAAATCTGATAAGTTGGTATCCCACCTTTCAGTCCTACAGGGATTCAGATTCTTACTTACAGAACATGAATTTTTCTAGGCTTCCCACGAAATGACAAGTTTGAAAGTGTTTGAAACTTAAATAGTGCAGGGACACCTACTACTGTACAGTACTTCTTTCTGGTATATGACATCATCAAGGCATGCAAATATGACGATTTTTTTTCTGGTGAAAGGCATGATTTGCTAATTTGCCTATTATTTGGAAAAAGTCCTAAATTCATCTTTTGAATAGCAGTACATTTTTTTTTCCTGGTTAAAGTGTAACGGTTTATTTCTTCCTCTGTGATATTTTATCATGAGGATAATTTGTCACGGTAAATTTATTTCAGGCATGGTATTTCACAGGTAGAATTTTTCCAGAGGAGTGAAAATCTATCTGTGTTATGCGGATAGTATGTACCGGTGTATATTTGCCGTATCATATTTCACAGAACCTTGTGAAATATACTCCCATTAATTTAACTAGTATATAAGATACTCGCAATCAATATATACCTGACTTTAATCATAAAATGTTTCACAAAGGTAGAACAAATTTGCATAATTTATCAAAGGGAGGTAATTATGAGCAATTATATTTTAAAGATATTTATATAATACATTTTGTAATATATTCCTGAATCTATTTCATAGTGAATTTTTTCCTTGAATCTTATTTTTTATACATTCATTTATATAACAACATGAACAAGATGACTTACAACATAATTTTTTAATAAGACAGATATTATTTCACAGGTAAATACTAGCGGGTTATTTAAATAAACTAATATCATGATCTGTGCAAAAATTATTAGATCACCAAGGAAATAGTTAACTGCATTTTATACAACATTAACAACCCCTAGCTCTTATATAAAGTTTCTTTATAATTCCTCCCAATTTCTAATCAAAGTCAATTCTTTATATCAAAGTAGTATAGTTATTTAACAATATAAAAAAGAAGATGTGGTATGATTGCCAATGAGACAAATGTCCACAAGAGACCAAAATGACACAGACATTAACAATTATAGGTCACCTGAGGCATGACTAGAGCGGCCCCCCTTAGGTCAGTCAGTGCCCCCCCTTATGAAAAGTTCTGGATCCCCCACTGATAGTAAGCAAGTATATATCATCTGTTTGCTCATCCGTCTACAACGTGTACTCTGGCTGTCTCCACAAATAAAAATTTACAGCCAAAATAATACTTAAAGTTATGTTAAAAAGGTGTTTATCACCAAAAAAACAACCAATCCAATTTCAACAAGATGTTCCTCAAATAATACCTTTTGTAAAATTATTCTTTTAAAATAACACCTTGGTTACAAACCAAAATCAGCTAAAATGACAAAAAATGCAAAAAATATATTTCTAACTTATTAACTTCATAAATTCCTCTGCATTAGCGCACCCTTGTCACATATCTTAAAGATATCAAAATTAACATGAAAAAAAAGGTTGAAAGGGGATACATGAAGTGCAGACCATACACCTTATCCCTATTTGTCCGCCATTACTGGATATCACAAAGGTTCCCGTAAAATTTTGACGTCTAAGTGTACACTAAAGAGGCATTTGCTATGGTAAGGTATTTGAAACTTTTTACCAAAAAAAACCCAAATCAGTCAAAATTTTGCTATGAAATTTAGTGAGAAAATTTACATCGGCAGATTAGATTGCAACAACTACATGTACAAAGTAACTTATAAAAGGAGTAGGTCCGGTAAGGACTCATTTTGGCATAAAATTTCAGTTTCATCTGACGAGAGATTTTGACCACATTTTAAACACTTAAGTGTCTATTTCACTTGATTCAATAAATTTATGTGAAAGATTTTAACTGATTTAGTCATTAAAACCGATCCGATTCAAGCTCAAATATGAAAAATCTCTCAAATATGCCAAAAAACGACACTTTTCAGATGGTTTTTGTCAAAAACGAAAGTGGCCGCATCCGTGTTCATCCACAACCTTTATATATGTTATGTATTATCATGAAATACAACTTACATTTCAATATTAAGGATGAACAGGATTGCGGCCACTTTGGTTTTACACGGAAACCGTCTAAAATTTAACTAAAATGATAGAATTTTGAAGATTTCCGTAATTTAGCATGACTTGATAGTGCTACAACTCGATATTTGTGCATTGTATTGTTAAAAAAACTGCCCATATTTATGTAGCAGAACCATTTAACTGTCCAATAAATAACTAAAAGTTTACATTTTTACAATTTTGTAAAACTTATTTTTTGGGGCCAAAAAGGGGTCTTACCGGAACCTACTCCTTTGAAAGGATCTAAAATCTTAAATAACAAAAATATGGCATAACTATATACATTACAATTTACAAAAAAAATACATTTCAATAATTGAACATTTTTTTTCTTTTCTTTCCTTTCTTTTTTTTTTTTTTCTATTTTAGATTCTCCATTCTTAAACTGCTGGAAGTGTTTTGACTAGATATGAGTATAAATGGAAAATAGAAAGAATTTTTGTAATGCCAAATACATAAGTAAACCATCTACTTCCAATCTTGTTGAAAATGGAGAATCTTTACAATTTTTTATTTTTTTTGTAAAAAAATTATAAACATTTTTTCGAGCATACCCAAAAATAGTCTGAATTACATTCTTTACTGTTGCAGTTATATAACACTACCATCTTATGCAGCCACAGTTATCTGAAAAAGAAATATATATTACTCATAAACATTGAAATAATATTTAATGCAAAACAATTATAATGTATAGAACATTTCTTTTTCTTTTGTTATAAAGTGATTTGTTGACATAAATTTTATCATTGTAACATTGTTTTAAAGTATATCAGGCTATTAACATACTTGATTGAATAAACATTTTTTCGTGGTGAACTTTTTAAACGAACTACACAATATAGGTTTTGCTCATTGTTGAAGGCATAGGGTGAAATTTAGTTGCATCCACATCATTTGGTATCTGGTCAATAGATGTCTCATTGGCATACATACCACACTTATATGTTTTCATATATGGGGACAACTGAAGATAACAAAAAACTGAAATCCCAAGATTACACATTATACATTTGACATTAATATGCAAGATTTACATCGGTGCCCGACAAAAATATTGGGCTTTATATTGCTCTTGGATGAAAAGTGCATAAATCTATGTATTGATCCTTACCATAAAAGTCCGCTCCAATGCCCACTCCCAGCTTCAATCCTTACAGACAAGCTGTGATGCTAACCTGAAAAATAAAATAATTCACTAAAAACTTTTTAAAAGGTTCTTTGTTGGTAATATGTATGTATATTGAAAAGATTGAATGATTGGTTGTTGGTTGCTTAAGGTCCGGTGGCAAATCATTAAATAGAAATGGTCATAAATGTTAAATATATATATGTCATGAACACATGGATGACAGCAGGCCAACTAGCCAACACGATTTTATGTAAACAATTCAGATCCTAAACTTTACTCTTTTTTGGTTACTGTTATAGTAATAAGAGCAGATTCCTGTAAAACATCTTTTAAGTGTTCAAATCTTGTTTTCCCATTAAACATTTATAATATTCTAGAGTTTTCCAAAACAGGACTAGGGTTTTTTGTGTGCCTGTCCCAAGTTAGGAGCCTGTAATTCAGTGGTTGTTGTTTGTTTATGTGTTACATAAATGTTTTTCTTTCATTTTTTTTTTTAAATAAATAAGGTTGTTAGTTTTCTCGTTTGAATTGTTTTACATTGTCTTATCAGGGCCTTTTATAGGTGATTATGCGGTATGGGCTTTGCTCATTGTTGAAGAACGCCAGGTGACCTATAATTGTTAATGTCTGTCATTTTGGTCTCTTTTGGACAGTTGTCTCATTGGCAATCATAACACATCTTCTTTTCTATATACTAACATACTGGTACATACCTTTGTATTAGCTGTATTAGACCACCAAGTCTTATTCCCACACCATGAAAACATATCACAGAAGAACCTAAATGAAATCATAATCAACACATTATACATTTTGTAAATTAATTTATCTGTAACCTATAATTTACAAAATATTGTTCAGATTTCTTAAAACGGGTAGACAGTTGTTATAAATCTTTTTTTTTTTAAATCAATAGAAAAGATAGAAAAGTTAAAAAAAAAACTTACATTTAAATTTAACTGCATAAAAAAAATTCTGAATATTTTACAGTTATCTCCCATTAAATGCAAAATTGTGTTTAAATTGTACTGGTCTTTTCTTGAAGATTACTGACTATTTCAAGGATTTACTATTGATATTTTAATAGTAAATCTTGTTCATGTTTCTTGTATCTATAAATACTAAAATGGTAAATTAATTCATCAATGATGTTTTAAAAGCAGTATTTCAGAAGGGTCTGTTATCTTAAAAGATTTGGCTAAAATAGACTTGCTTTTTCTATTTTCTTGGTAAAGCCTTAGACTTGGTTGAAGATTTAATTGACCATCTTCGTAAGAGCTGCTATCCTGGCTGTTAAGGTGGTTCTTTTCAATATCTTATTGTCAATCTATGTTGTGTCCATTTGGTTTTAGAAAATAACATAACATACATGAAAGTATCAGATGTACTTTCAATTAATAAACTTTTAAACAAAAATTCATGTAATTATTTTAAGTGATACATAATTTTTCCTACCCTAAATTTCTATATCTAGAAAACATCTGACATGTAAAAAATATATGCATAAACGTGAGTATTCCCATAAATAAAAATCTAACATTGAGGGAATTTCAAGTATTTGAAGTTAAACACAGTACAATAAATTACCTCCCTTTGACATAAATTTCACCCTGTTAGAACTCTAAATCTTTGTTTTACATAACAAAACAAAACAAAAATAGTGTACTGGTAATCAAAATAAAAAAATTAAGTAAATTACAAATATTCAACATATTTCAATAACATTTTTAGTGCAGATGGAGTAATGGTGGCTGAATGGTCAAAGTAGTTCAACTACTGTTTCACTAGTTTGTCAACTCTCTGAACCCTCACATTCGTTGGAGGATCCACCAGGGGGTTCTGGGGGTTGGAATTCCCCCTTTTTTGGCCTATCAATGCATTTGAATGGGGACATATAGTTAGAACTCCCCTTTGTCCTTAGTTCTTCAACTATGCTCCTTGTAAAATATTCTTTAAAAAATACACCCTTTGTTATGAACTCAGCTAAACATGACAAAGGTGAAAAATATATTACAATTTGCTAAAATGAAGTTTGTAAAGGTTCTGTAGAACACAGTGTCTAGCCAACTTCTGCTGTTAATCTCAGGCTCAACAAAAAAGAGGGAAAATATCAATAGAATATTCCTTCTCCATACTATCATTCGATTGTAAGAAACTTCTGTCCAAGTTTGGTAGAAATCCACCTAAGGGGAATCAAGCCCCTCCCCTTTTCCCGTGAAAAAAATGGTTGATTATATAGGGAATCATTGAAGCATGACTAGAGAGTCCCTCCCCCCCCCCTTTTGTGAAAAGTTCTGGATCTTTTGAATTTAATAAATGTTTGCAGAATGTAAATAATATTAACTGGAAATAAAACTAAGTCCATTTATAAGTAAAATACAGATAAACAGGTACACATTTTCCTTCAAAAAATTGAAAAACTTTAACCACAGAGTGAATATATTGTTTCCTGGCAGAAAGTCCAGTTATAAGTAAAAATTGATTTTTTTTTTAAATTACAAAATTTACATCTAGATATTATCTTATGGTCATAAACAAGCTTCTGTCCAAGTTTTGTAAAAATCCAGGATAGTTTAAGAAAATAATTAAAATTTCAAAAACTTAAACTACAGAGTGAATATTTATGACCGCCGCAGCAGCCAAAAGGATGAAGAATTGCTATTTCTTGTTTTTTTAACTACATTTGAAGGCTTGACAAAAAGTGAAATAAATAACCAGCAAAATGCATAGTATTTATTTTTATTTCAATGGTCTATAAAAGATTCCTTTATGATAATTCTTATAATAATACTTCAGGGATTGTTGGAGTAATCAAACTATATTGGCATGTTTTAATTTCTACAGCACTTTCATCAGAATAAAAACTAGTGACAAAAGAGTACAAAATGGTGAAGTGATAATTTGCACTTAATACACTTAATAATTAATGTCAACAGGGGGAATAATAATAAATAAAAAAATAAAAGAAGATATGAAAGTAAACTTTAAAAGAATGTTAAATAAAATTTGTTGAATAGTATTTGATCAAATTTTGCAGAGGTACATGCTTCCAATTGGCTTCGCTCAGAGTTACTGCCTCTAATTGGGACCACTCTGCCAAGGGTACTGCTTCTAATTAGGTTAAGCAGACAGAGGTGTATATGTACTGCTTCCAATCAGCTTCGCAACAAGACAGAGGGTATGTACTCCCAATTAGCTTCACTAAGAGGTACATGCTTCCAATTGGCTTCGCTCAGACAAACGTACTTTCTTTCAGTGTTGAAATGGTACGTTAAGCAAGTCTGTACTACATCCAGTGTAGTAAATAGTACATAATTGCAAGTCAAATGTCGTCCAAATTTACAAAAACATATTTTATTTAACATTCTTGATTAGTTAATTTTCACAACTACCTTCATACCCTATTTATAATTTGTTCTGGTGGTGACATTGTGAAATATAAATTCACACTACAGAATTATGTACTCTCCTGTATTTTCAATCCTGATGAAGGTGCCATACAAACCAAAATATGTCTTATTAAATCACTGTAGCAATCCCTAAAGTCTTGTTCTTATAAAACATTTAACTCTGTGTTTTATCGAAACCCTACCCTGCATACATGATCCCTGGATCCACTTTACAGATTACTATATGTAATTGGAGTTTTGGATGGAAGACAAAGATGGGCACATTTTCCTCTTTAACATATTATTACAAATTAAACAAAGAAAAATCTTATTTTGCAGGTTCCTTTAGCTTATGTTTGTGGGATCTGAAAATTGAAAAAAATGCATTTATAGACCTTGACGAACCAGAAAAATATATCACACACTCTGCATACAGTATTAACTACTATCATTTTTTTTTTAACCTTTTAAAGTAAATTCCTCCAAATAATTTAAGCAATAAATAATTGGTTGTCCAGGGGAAGGAGGGACTTTTCAAATTACACCAGAAAAAAAATGTTTAAATATTTTGAATCATGATAAATTTGTAAGGGTTCCACGGAACCCAGTGTCTCTCCTACTTTTGCTGTTAAATGCAGACTCAACAAAAATGAGGAAAAAGCTTAAGTCAAGCTTATGCAAGTAAATTACTAAATATATTTGAGGGGGGATAGAATCTTTATCAGGACTACAGGATCAGCTGTTTTTAAGCTAAGGATTTCGGGATTGACCCTTTCAGCATCCAAGAATTATTTTTTTCCAAATTTGGGACCTGAGGCAGGACCATGTTTTTAAGCATCATGGGTTTCGGGATCAGGACCCCTCCTTTGTGGACGCCAGCATACCAAGCCAATAACAGAATGTAGGTTCCCTATGTCTCTCTTTTTCGACTTAAGTCGAAGGCTGAACAAAAACCTTTCAATAATTGAACATTTTTTCTTTTTTTTTTTAGATTCTCCATTCTTAAACTATTTGAAGTGTTTTCTCCAGATATGAGTATAAACAAAAAATAGTATTTTTTTTAAATTTCAAAGACTTATCAACCAACAACTTCCAATCTTTTTGAAAATGGGGAACCTGTACATATTTTTTTTCTTTATATGGTAAAAATTATAAACATTTTCTCAAACATACAAAAAATAGTCTGAATTACATTCTATGCTGTTACAGTAAAATCACATAGCCCTTTTATGCAGTCACAGTTACCTGAAAAAGAAATATACAGAATTAATCGTAATATCTAAAATTTGAAACAATATCAAATGTAAAATAATAAATAACTGGTCATTAAAATCATGATTCATAAAACATTTCTTACTTTGTTTAAGGAGGGCTTGTTATTACTTTATAATCTGGTACAAAAATCACCCAGAAAAATAATTTTTGTTTGGCCACAGATGACTTTAAAAATGTTAACTTCATTGACAAAGCTCCAAATTATCTCCCTTTGGTGCAAAAATGTCATTTTTTGACAAAAAATGTCATTTTTTGATGTTTAAATTAAAATATCTTTAATTTATAACTCATAGGTGACCTATATTTTTTATCATTGTTTTCAAACAAGCTGTACATAAACTAAATAATTGTAAAATTTAAGCGATTTCTGTAATTTAGTTCTTTTTTTATTTCGATATTACCAATATTTCTTAGTTCAACAGAACTAAAAGGACATTAACAAAAATGTATGCTTCTTACGGAGGCAGATTGTGGGTTTAAATAAATGGTGACCCCATATTTTTATTTTATATTTATATTAGGTATAAGATAAAGTTTAATCATAGAAGAAATAGCAAAATCCTATATAAGAAAAAAAAGTTGATTTAGACCCGCGAGCACCCTTAAAGTGATTTGCTGAAACATTTGAATTCCAGTCTTTATTAGCAGAAAAGGATGAAAAACAAGTCAATGATTTATGTCTAACATATTTCTTATTTTGCATTTTGTTATATTTGTATTGGTTCTTACCATAAAAGTCAGCTCTAATGCCCACTCCCAGCTTCAATCCTTACAGACAAGCTGTGATGCTAACCTGAAAAATAAAATAATTAGTCATTCAAGATTGTTTAAAAGGATAATTTTTGGTATACTGTATGTATATTCCATATTTTGAATGATTGATTCATTTGATTTTTGGTTGATAAATGTCCAGTGGCAAATTAAATTAAGTCTATAACAAGAATGTGTCCTAAGTACACGTATGCCCCACTCGCACTATCATTTTCCATGTTCAATGGACCGTGAAATTGGGTAAAGAATCTAATTTGGCATCAAAATTAGAAAGATAATACATGGAACATGTGTACTAAGTTTCAAGTTGTTAGGTCTTCAACTTCATCAAAAACTACCTTGACCAAAAACTTTAACCTGAAACTCCCACTTTCATTTTCTTTGTTCAGTGGAACGTGAAATTAGGGTCAAAAGTCTAATTTGGCTTTAAAATTAGAAAGATCATATCATAAGCATCAAGTGTACTAAGTTTCAAGTTGATTGGACTTCAGCTTCATCAAAAACTACCTTGACCAAAAAACTTTAACCTGAAACTCGCACTTTCATTTTCTATGTTCAGTGGACCGTGAAATTGGGGTCAAATGTCTAATTTGGCTTTAAAATTAAAAAGATCATGTCATAAGCAACAAGTGTACTAAGTTTCAAATTGATTGGACTTCAGCCTCATCAAAAACTACCTTGACCAAAAACTTTAACCTGAAACTTGCACTTTCATTTTCTATGTTCAGTGGACCGTGAAATTGGGGTCAAATGTCCAATTTGGCTTTAAAAGTAGAAAGATCATATCATAAGCAACAAGTGTACTAAGTTTCAAATTGATTGGAGTTCAGCTTCATCAAAAACTACCTCGAATAAAAACTTTAACCTGAAACCAGGAGTGGGACGAACAAACGGACGAACGGAGGCACAGACCAGAAAACATAATGCCCCTCTACTATCGTAGGTGAGGCATAAAAATGTAATAGAAGTTGGAAACAGCAAACCAGCATCCCAACAAACGTTTACATAATCAAATCAGATATTTAAACTTACTCCTTTTAAAAAAGGCAATTAAAGAAAGCAAAGATTCTAACCAAACTCTGACACACCTTCATGCTTAGAGCACATGCTCAAATACATTTTATAATACTTTTTCTTTTTTAAAAACAGGACTAAAATACTGGTTCATACCTTCGTATTAGTTGTATTAGACCACCAAGTCTTATTCCCATACAATGAACACATATCACAGAAGAACCTAAAAAGAATTAAAAAGACTTTATGATTTCTTACAAAATGTACAAAATTATAAGTACTATCAACACAACCTTGTAAGATAAACTGTTGACAGAGATGTCTCGCCTAGCAGTGGAAAATGAAAAAAGCTGATGATTAGCAACATTGTTAATTAAATCAATAATTTGTTAGTAACCCAGATAAATACAAAATGTCATTGTTCTCTATGAAAAATTCGTAAGGGTTCCATGGAACCCAGTGTCTCGCCTACTTTGCTGTAACTCCCAGGCTGAACAAAAATGAGGAAAACAATCAATAAAAATATTCCTCTGGATACCATCTTTTGATTGTAAGAAGCTTCTATCCAAGTTTAGTAAAAATCCAGGGCCCAGTTTCACGAAGCTGTCTTAGGACTAAGACATGTCTTAGGATGGTCTTACGACATGTCTTAGTCCTAAGTGGGTTTCACAAAGTGGTCATAAATTAGGACATCTCTTAAAGTTGGTCTTAAAGTTAGGACAACGCGAGAGGTGTCTTATGATGGTCTTAGGACAGTTATACGTTTATTTATATAAATAAAACTCATTTGTTATATTAATTTTGAAAAAAATATCTTATTATAACCAAATTATCTTTTCTCCTGTCCCTGCTTATAACGTTATCTTTCTAGATTGACGGATTATCATGATTTGTCAACAATGAAAATTCGATGTATTGATATAAGATTGCAAGATTTTATCCCGTAACCTTTTATAACCAATAGTGTCAAAATTGAATTTAACTCACTTGTACCGATAAAATTATGTCATCATTTTATATTCTTTTTTTTCTTAGTTTTGCATTTAAAAATTCCATATTTGTATTGATGTTTATTGTTTGAAGATAATTTATAAATTGCTTTTATTTTTCTATTTTTATTTTGCAAATCATGTCATTATATTAATCAATACGTTTAGAATAATTTATGGTAAGACATACTACCGTAAATCATATTCATATTTGAAAATATAAAGAACTTGCGACAGGTTTATGATGTCTTAGCTAAGATTATCCTAAGATAGCTTCGAGACGAGGTCTGAGATATTTCCTAGGATAGTCATAAGAGGATCATAAGACAGGTCCTAAGATCTTTCTTATGACATGTCTTAGGATAGCTTCGTGAAACCGGCCCCAGGATGGTTTATGAATGGAATAATTTTTTTAAAAACTTAGATGTAACTGGAAGAAAAACTAAGTCCATGTATAAGTAAAATACAGATACACAGGTACCAAATATTAACAAAATTTCCTTTCTAGAAGCTAGCTTTTGATCATAAAAAGCTTCTGTCGAAGTTTGGTACAAATTTAAAATTGTCAAAGAAAGTCATTAATTTTTTTTTAAATTTAACCACAGACATACCTGCCAACTGTCACTATTTGCGGGGGATTTCCCCCATGGAGGCTCCCAAATTGAATATTTTATATAGCAATTATGTGCACAAATTTTCCAAAACAATTAATTTTACAATGAATTGAGGCTTGTAAAGGTATGAAGAAGCCAAAAAACAACATTACACTGTATTTGAAGGCCCCTTTGAAGGTTTTTTAGGAGTATGGCAGCCATCTTGCACACAAAACCCCCATGGGCATTTTGAAAACTTGGCAGGTATGCACAGAGTGAATGTTTTGTTTCCTGGCAGAAAACCTAAGTCCATTTAAAAGTATAATACAGAAAAAACGAATTTATTTTTTTACAAAATTTACTACTGGATTCTATCTAGATCTTATGACCATAAACAAGCTTCTGTTCAAGTTTGGTACAAACCCAGGATAGTTAAAGAAAATTATTAAAATTTTAAAAACTTTAACCACAAAGTGAATGTAATGTTTCCCAGCAGAAAAACTAAGTCCATTTATAAGTAAAAAACAGAAAAAATGGAATTTTATTTTTGCAAACTTTACTTCTGGATACTATCTTATGATCATAAACAAGCTTCTGTCCAAGTTTGTTAGAAATCCAGTATAGTTTAAGAAAGATATTCAAATTTTAAAAACTTTAACCACAGAGTGAATGTAATGTTTCCCCGCAGAAAAACTAAGTCCATTTATAAATAAAATTTAGAAAAAATGGAATATTATTTTTACAAAATTTACTTCTGGATACTATCTTATGATCCTAAACAAGCTTCTGTCCAAGTTTGGTAGAAATCCAGTATAGTTTAAGAAAGATATTCAAATTTTAAAAACTTTAACCACAGAGTGAATGTAATGTTTCCCAGCAGAAAAAACTAAGTCCATTTATAAATATAATACAGAAAAAATGGAATTTTATTTTTACAAAATTTACTTCTGGATACTATCTTATGATCATAAACAAGCTTCTGTCCAAGTTTGGTAGAAATCCAGTATAGTTTAAGAAAGTTATAAAATTTTCAAAAACTTTAACCACAGAGTGAATATTTGTGGACGCCGCCGCCGCCGACACCGAAATGTAGGATCGCTTAGTCTCACTTTTTCAACTAAAGTCGAAGGCTCGACAATAAAGCAGATAACTTGACATAAAAAAAATAAAACAAGTCATAGTTTTTTGTTTGGAATTTAACTTCACAAAAGTGATGTGCAAATTAAACAGTTAATTATATCCATTGAATGAACAAATCTTGCTGTTTATTGTACTTGTCTCCCCTAGAAATTTTAAATATTGATCGAAAATCTTGTTCAAGAAAATGGCAATTCAAATTATAAAACTGGTTAAAATTAATACATCAATGGTGTTCTGCGTGCAGAATATCAGACTGGTGCTGTCATGTTGTCTTAATATGCACTTCTTGTCAAATGTTACCAGAAAATGTATACAAATATTTGGCTTAAATAAACTTACCTTCTTAATTTCTTGGTAAAGCCTCAGACTTGGTTGAAGATTTATTTGACCATCTTCCTTCAAGAGCTGCTATCCTGCCTGCCTTCAAAGGTTTTCCATCATAGTTATTTATGCTAATCAGTCCACTGAATCCATTTTATCTAAGTAATGAAATGTCATTTCCATTGTACATCATTATTAGTCACCAGAATGTTCCAAGGCATCTCACATTATTTTTACAATGGGGGAAACTGGAGAAATTCTCAATTTTAAATACAAATTATTTATGAAATTCATTTAAAAAGTACCAGACATGCATTTTTTTTTTTAAATTTTATACAAATGTCAGAAAAAAAGTACAGTGTAGGAATATTTATACAAATGTCAGAAAAAAACTACAGTGTAGTAATATTTATACAAATGTAAGAAAAAAAGTACAGTGTAGTAATATTTATACAAATGTCAGAAAAAAAGTACAGTGTAGTAATATTTATACAAATGTAGGAAAAAAAGTACAGTGTAGTAAAATAGCAAACACATTGAATCTACATTTTTATAATATTTTGAATTTGAAGCATATTTAATCAATAATATCTCATTTTAAGGTTTACTTAACTCATGTACATAGTAGCCACAATTTGTAAAAGCCTCTATAAATTTGCAAACTCGATGTGAATTCCAAAAGGTATGGGTTAAAAATGATTTATTTTACCTTTGAAGAAAAATTACTTAGTTCCCAAGTCGGGGAAAAAAAGTGGACAACTTTTAAAATATTTGAACAATCATTGTGTGAAGTTAAAAATATTGAGATTGAAAACTGCAGCAGTTGATTACACAAAATCAGTACCATATTTAAAAATTTCGGAAAACAGTTTTCAAGATCAGAATTAAAGGAAAATGGGGGGAAATTCCTCAAACAATTCCATATAAGCAGGTACACAACTTCAAAATAGACGCAATTATTCTGTGAAGTTTCAGTGGTACAAGAAAAAGAAGCTGAAATGAAAAAATACAAATATGATGTAAAATGATATTACATGCATCAAGTATGAAAACTTTACATCTAATAAAAATATTAGAAAGAAAGAATTTAGAACTAAAAAAAATGATATAAATACTGATTCTTTATAATAAAAATTAATTTCAATACTTTATAATTCAAATTAATTAATACTTTATAATTTATTAAAATTAATTTCAAAATTCAAATGGCACGTAATACTTCAATAAAATAGATTTTTACTTTTTATTTAAGTTTTATACTTGAAAGAAAAATAGTAGCAAAATTTACAATTGAAGAGTATTTTTGTTTGTTATAGGATTATTTATAAGAGTAATTTTGATTACTTCCAATGACTTTTGTGAGAGAAAAAGAAAAAACACTGATATCTTAAAAATAATGGACTGAGGCAAGGTTACTGCACCTACGGAATCGCTGGTTCCTTAATGCATTATAATTTAATGGCTGGATCTGCCCCTGTGGTTCCTTAAATGGATAAAAACAGGCAATAAACAGACTTACAGGAATCAGCTCTTTTGTGCTACTGGGATAAAGTATAGCTTGCAACAATTATGGACTAATGGAAAACTCTTTTGAACTAATGAGGCAAGTTGGATCCCAGTTAGAGAGTAAAGCTCTCACTATTACTCTTTGTCTGGACAAAGAAATGCTTAAACTCAAGACAATTTAATTTTACAAATTACGATGAGCAATTGTTAAACGGGACTAACAAGTAAAATTAAAACATTGATACCAGTTGTCAATTATGGTCTCATAATAATGAAGTTATCATAAAATATCTGGAATCTGTGGATGAAAACTAATTTAAGTGTTGAAGGTGAGAGATGAAAATTAACCCAAGGTTGAGAAACTTGAAGCAAAGGGAATTAACTACTGTAAGATATAGGAAATGACTCTTCACTTTGAGATGATGATACTTTCAGATAACTCAAAATAAATTCATCATAAATTTTGTTGGTCATCTCAAAAAGATTGATTATCTCCCTTGAGCTGGTACCGCAAAAGTGAGAAAAACTATCAAGTTGAGATGACCCATGATAATCTGTTTATTGCTATTTTGCGTATGATGACTTTGAAATTTACATTGACAATGGCAAGTGCAGCCTTAGTTTCTAGAGATACTTTCCATATCTTTCTACTAAGCTGAGAAAGGAAATTATCAGTAATTCAGTAAAATTATGATAATAATCTATATATCATAGAAATTTATTATTGTTCACAAAATATTAAGACTTGTCCAAGCTTTCCTTTTTTTAAGAATTAATTACCCCTGCGATTATGTTTATAGCTCTATAATAAGTGTTGATTAAACATCCAAATTCTTTTTTGTATGGCCGAATTTTCGTTATGGCTTGGCTGTTATAAAAATGTATTTTTACTTCTTTATTATCTTGATAGCGATCATTGCTTTAAAGTTTAAGATGAAGATAACCAGAAATTTTTTTGAAGAAGATTAAGTTTATTTAAAAAAACTTTTGGGATCATTTTCCATTAATTTACGAGAATATGTTATTCTAGTTTTCCATTTCCAATACATCATAGTATGTCAAATACAATTTAGATTTTGATTGAAGATATTCATTTTTTCTAAATTTTGAAAATCAGAAATTAAAGAAAGTATGAAAATTGTACAGATGCAAAGTTCAATCAGCTTTATTCTCAAACATTAAATTATTTTTTTTATGACTAGAAATATCAAATATTTTTCATTTCAGAATTAC
The DNA here is from genome assembly GCF_036588685.1 of Mytilus trossulus. Classification (NCBI taxonomy): domain Eukaryota; kingdom Metazoa; phylum Mollusca; class Bivalvia; order Mytilida; family Mytilidae; genus Mytilus; species Mytilus trossulus. The sequence continues at coordinate 416,427 of NW_026963318.1, forward strand.
ATATATAGATTCCGTTGAATGGTAAACACACCATCCTAAATACCTCAAAACCAAAGAACAATCCAAAGAACAATCCAAAGACCAACTGAAACAAACAGAAGACATAACCAACCATACTCCTTAAACACCAATAAGCAACTTTGTTATATGTTAGTAAAGACACGCAGCGCTCCAAGCATAATGTATTTCTGAAATGATCATTTGATATTTGTTAAGTCTACGCCAAAACTCTGAAGAAAAAAATTTTTTGCTTCTGAACTTTGCATGTACTAGACTATGAGTTTAAATCAATTTCAAGTAATAATGTAATTCTATAATCTGACAACTACAATGCATTGAAAATGTAAAAATTTTAGGAAAATTATTATTTTACTATAAATCTTAAATTTTAATTTAAATGTCTTAGGAAAGTTATTTCTTTATAAATCTGAAATTTTAATTTAAATGACATTCTTTTTTTTAAACAAGGACAAAAAAAAATGCATTTACTTTAAAACCCATTATCTTTTGATTTTGCCATTTGATTAGGGACTTCCCGTTTTGACTTTCCCTCAGCATTTAGTTTTTTTTTTGTGAGTTTACTTGTTTTTCACCACAAAAAAGTACTGATAGACCTTTAAGTTTAAGACAATGTTAAAAAAACATTTTAGTCGTTGGATCAAATGAGAGTTTGTAGTGGTCAAAATACAGAGAAAATAATTATTACCAGGATATTGAACCTCATCTCAAGTTATTGCAACTATCATCATCTCTGTATTGATAACTTTTAATATTAAATTAACACCCAAAATATAAGGAGCGTTATACCCTGGGTTAATCTCCAACTTCTATATTTTGCTTCTTATGTTGTTGCACATCAATAGATTTAACTATTGAAAATTATGGACAAATCTTTTAGTGCAATCATACAGAAAAGTTAGACATGTTTTGAGTACAGGTGCTTGGCTATCATGGATCAGTGGCCGATCCAGGGGGGCGATTCCAGGGGTTGGAACCCCCTTTTTTTTGGACAGTCAATGCATTTGAATGGGAGCATACAGTTGAACCCCCCTCCCCTTTTACTCTGGGTTGGGAACCCCCTTTTTAAAATGGCTGGATCCGCGCCTGCAAATGATTATTCGGTTGGCCACTGTTATAAATAAATAATATGAAAACTTTCACAATTAAAAATTGCTCATCATAACCCTGCAGAAATATTAGAAATTTTAATGGTGAATATTTATAACAAATATTAAAGAAGACTTTTTCATATTAGGATAACTAATTCAGAAAGTATTTTTAACTTGGGTGTACCACACATTGTACGGACTCAACTTCCCTAATGTAAAATAATATGTATACAAATGACTTCTCTGAGCATGGTCCCTGGGTCTTACTTTACAAATGTATAGCTCAATTGGATCATATAGTTTTTAAGTTCTTTCAAATTAGTAAATTCATTTTATCTGAGTTACCTCCCCTTCACTCTGAAATTACTATTTTTTTTATCATCATGATTAAGGGGCATAAGGATTTTTTACAGACAGCAAGGTTTATTATTTTTTAAGCCACAGGGATTTCAGTATAAGGACTATTTTTTTGTGGGAATTTGATTTATCCTGATCAGAACTCTTGAATTAATGAGTAATGTTTCTAACATAGTGATTGAAAGCTTTATTCTTTTATACAAGGTAGCATGCCTTGCTAAAGCCCCTCATAATGCAAGATACCAGTGTTTCATTGTGTAAGACTGAGTCATCATTGTCTTAACCTGACTCACATGATTGTCAAATAACCAATATTTTCTGTGAAAAAAAGGTCTATCAATTTAATAAATTTTGGAGTATATTTATTTCAAGTAAAATTTTGCCAAACATGAAGATACTTCAAAATAACAAACGAAGAAAAATATTTTTCAAAAACTATATTTGAAAATTATGTGCCATCTTTATCTTGTCACATTTAAAATTTAAAATTGAAGAAACAATGAACAAAAAAACACCCTTAACTTTATCAATTTGTAAATTTGTTAACATATCAATTACTCACCCACTTCTGTCCTGGTAGTAAACAAAACAATCCTTGTAGTACTTCTGTCCTGGGTCACCCAAGTTCATCCCTGGCCTCTGGTTGGGTGTAAGTGTTGTACATTTTTAGTTATCAGTTTAGTGTTTTGTTAAATTTTGTCTTGTCATTTCTTGTGGTTCCAACTTTATGGATCACCTGAGTTCATCCTTGTTCTTTGATTGGGTTGGTGTTGTACGTTTTTTAGTTACTTTTGTGTGTCATTTCTTTTGGTTCCGACTTCCTAGATCAACTGAGTTCATCCTTGGTATTTGATTGGGTTGGTGTTGTACATTTTTTAGTTTGTGTATTGTTTGGTATACTTTTGTCTGTCTTTTCTTTTGGTGCCGACTTCCTGGATCACCTGAGTTCATCCTTGGTCTTTGATTTGATTGGTGTTGTACATTTTTTAGTGTGTGTATTGTTTGGCATACTTTTGTCTGTCATTTCTTTTGGTTATAGGGTAGTCTGTCTTTCTTCATCCATACTTAAAAAGGTATTCAACTTATTTTTATCTGTGTGTTTTATCCCATTGACATTAATACCACATACCACTTCTTTATGACAAACTTACAAACAGGACCAAAAAAAATTAAAAATACGGTATACCTATATCCTCTGTAAAAACTCTGTAATGGAAACAGATAATAAAGATTAGTAATATGTTAGAGGAAATTTTTGTCAATTCCATTGAAGCAGATCTCTAATCAGTCATATTCAAGGTTTATGACCGAATCTGCCTCTGGCCCCCATCTGTAATAGAAAGAAAATTTATAAATTAGTAGTTTTGGAGAACGTTGGCGTCACTTCTATCAAACAGGCCCTTTAACAATCTCAGAGTAGAATGAGTTTGTTACTATTGTATAGCGTTGCGAGAACTATGCGCTACCCTCCCTAGTCTGCTACAACGGAGTCCATCCAAGGTCTGTGACTGAAACATCCTCCCGGCTGCATCTGTAACAAAAATAAAATTGGAGAACGTTGGCGTCACTTCTATCAAACAGGCCCTTTAACAATCTCAGAGTAGAATGAGCTTGTTACTATTGTATAGCGTTGCGAGAACTATGCGCTACCCTCCCTAGTCTGCTACAACGGAGTCCATCTAAGGTCTGTGACTGAAACATCCTCCTAGCTCCATCTGCAACAAAAAGAAACTTTATAAATTAAATGTCTGTGTTAACCTTAAAATGAAATAGAAATACATATAAAACATTACATGTTGAAAACAAAAAATAAAATGGACCAACCAACCTTATTTCAATTCTTTGAAGTCACTTTACCCCCTGAAATGAAAAATAAATATTTGTTTTACCTTAGTTATCATTTTCTATATAAAAATAAGTACACAATATTTTGACTTAGAATTTCAGAATATTTATGAAGTAAATGTTATTGTTGGGTTTCTGCCATTGCGATAGTTGATTTATCACAGCCATTTGTTGTCTGTTGTCTTTTTCAATATAATAAAACACTTACAGACTGGAAATTTGTGGAAAAGTAAGTTTATTGTCCCCTCAGATACAACTACTGCCCTCGGCTACGCCTCATGACAATAGTTGCATCATGAGGAACAATAAACTTACTATTCTCCATTCATACACAGTTTTATGTATACATTTTTATACAGTTAATAAGTATACATTCTTATACCTCAGTTATCATTTTCTATATAAAATTAGAACACAATATTTTCACCTTTTTTCAAATTACAAGCTTTGAACTATTGGCCTGGTCAAATATTTCCAACTATTGGACCTGGGTGAAACCAAGGATTTGTATAGTTAGTCTAACTATACAAATCCTTGGTGAAACTATTTGACCACAAGCCTCATTATGTTTTGCGGAATTTTAAATGCAGCTAAGTGATTGGAGGAAATCTTAAGCTAGTGAAAAATGAAAGCATAAAAATTTTAGTTTTGCCTGTGAAAGAATATTTCATAGGGACCAAATTAATAAGGGATGCTGATTTTTGTGGTTACTTCTTTTTTATATTAAATTTTGAAATTTCTTTCCTTTAAAGATCTGACCATGCTGTATATATGTACAACCATCCACTACTTTTGATCAATTTAAATGTTGCATGCAATACAGACCAAAATGAGGTTCAATTTTTTACTTGGAAAACAATAATATATCAGCCATGTTTTTTTACCTCAATCTTACAAAATTTACTTAAGTGGCTGCTTAAATCAAATTAATATTACTTCATTATTTCATTTTCGTTAATGTTAAAAAAAAAACCTGTTACCCTTTAAGGGATAGATATTTTAAATGTATATTTTTTTCAAACTTTAAAAAAGAGTGGAAGCTGGCTAAAATAAACAATATAATGAATTGTTTTTTATAACCTGTTCAACCTCAAAGAAACAGATATTCTTTCCTCAGGGTGTCATAATAGCTTAGCTTTTTAAATTTGTTCGTTAATTTTGTTGAGAAACAGTGACAACCTCTTTGTCCAAAAAGTTTACTCTAGAACATAAACCCTCAGCCTTGCTATCAAAAGTAAAAACATTAACTTAATGGGAAATTGAAATCAAATCTTTTCAAGATTTGGAATATATAAGCTGGGTTTTGATCACTCATTTTAACTCTGCAGACACTAAAAATAAGTCTTCAGTCAAAGTCAATCAGATGTCTGACAGTTATAAAGCACTGAACATTTATATGAAACATAGGAAGATAAGTTTCTATGCGAGACCTCATATAAGAGGTCAAAGCACTTAAAACTACCAACAATGATAGAGTGCTTTCCACGTCTTCAAACCCGGTCGCCAATGGTGCATTAAACTCTATTGAGTACCGGTAATTATTTGTCAGAAGTCTCTGTGCATCAGTCAAGGTGCTGGTGAATTAGTCTCTGCAGAATAGAAATAAGTAAAATCTCTTTAAATAAAAATTCTTTTTTAAAACTTGAATATTAACATTATTAAATGATATTATGAAGTAGGATACATATTTGACATGTTAGTGTGATGATGAGGGTCACCATGCTGTGATGTTTTGTTAGAATAGTATCCTACATCATTGCCTTAATTTTGTGGAAAATAAAGAAAAAAAGTGTAGAAGTATTAAAGCAAGGCAAAGGATCATGTTATACAGCGGCGAATCCAGAAATTTTCATAAGTGGGGGCGCATTGACTGTCTATGAGGGGGCCCACTCCAGCCACACTTCAGTGATTCCCTATATAACCAACCATTTTTTTTCCAGAAAAAGGGGGGGGGGGACACCTGCCCGCCCCTAAACCTCCTCTGTTTTATAACCAATTTCTGTAATTTTACTCTTCAGTTATTAATTATGAATATTAACGACATTACCAATAGGAACAACTGAGAGAAGAAATTCAGTTTCTTTTAAAAATGAAATTTTGCTTCATTTAAAAACACATAAGAAAAAGATATCAAAGTTACCTCCCATTTATAAAAGGTGATTTTCATCAAAACAACTTCCATTCACTTGTAAAAATTTAAATAAATTAAAGTACCTGAGAGCAATTGAAAAATTAACAAAGTTAAAGGCCAATGATAAAGTATTTAAAAAAATTAACAGGATTGAAAGTGTTCTCTTGGTGTCCTCTCATAGATTTTCAAAAAATGTTAAGTTGCATCTGGTAGTTTTGTTTAGCAAATCTAAACTTTGAAGCTGTTCAAAAAAATAATTCTGCTTGAAATTATGTTTGATTTAGGCATTGCACTAGTTTTAATATCAGCAGGTCTAAATATTTCAGCATTCTTCAATTCATTTCTAAGGGTGGGATTTGAGATATGAAAAAATACTTTTGTTGGGTTGCTGCTTCATTGTTGTATACCTGCATCCCCCTTTTTTTCCTAATGAGGATCAAAGAAAAAAAATTATAGTGTCCTGATGCATAATTTTTAACCAACAAAAAATTACTTACCATGTATAATGATAGACTAGGTTCTTACCCCCACTCTTTGGTAACTACAAAGATGGATATCTTACTGTACACATGGCTTACTCTTTAAGGTCATTGCTCAATTTTTGGGTTCCTGAAAAATATCGTTTTTGTATATAATATTTGAAAGAGTGGAAACTAATATATCATTTCTGGTTCTTTAAAAAATAGTTCAATCTAAGACAGTCATCATGGTCCTATGTTTTCTTTGATGCATCTCCTTTAATCATTGCTATTTTTCACTTAAAGTCATAAGAAACCTCAAATAAAAAAAAAATAATGCATATGTTTTTTATAACTCAATCGATAGTTTTCATTGTAAAACTTATGTACACATACTTTTTCTGAAGAAAATTCTTTAATTTATTCATATCTAGAAGAAGTTTACTTTATTTGAATTGCTTCCTTCCAGCAAGCAATTCCCCCAATATATTTTCCGTATGCAAGGTGACCTCAGTGTGACCCATCACGTAAAAATCCGGTGACCACAATACGCATGGATGTCCTTAAAATAAACTATTATCTGAAATTACATGTTAAACACGTGCTCATTTCCATGCTTTTTTGTTTATTTTTCGTCAATTGTTGACAAACAGGTGACAATCGTTAAACTTCGGCTTCAAAACACGAACTTTAATTACCTGCCATATTTTCACAACAACACTGACCGATTGAAAAAAAAATTGACTATTATACGAAGTTTACACGAAAAAAATGATAAATTCGAGCACAGAAGACTAAGTTTATGATGTTTGTATGCATTGGTTTAAGAATTGGAAGAACATTATTTTTCACCGGTCACTCGTTTCTTATGACTTTAAATTCACTGTAAATTAAGAAAGTATTGGGATGTTTTTATTATAAAGGATTTTCTCAATGTCACAAAAAATAAAATTGCATTTTAGTCTAAAATGACAAATTCGCAATAATAAATGCATGCAACAATTTCTGAATTTAAAGTACATTTATATTTATCTCAAAAAGATATTAATATTGTCCTGTAAACATAACTGATAAAAAAAATGTGCATGCAAGTATCATTAACTTTGATTATGGTTATTGTTTCAAGACCAATGGCTGTTGATAAACGGAATTTGTCTCAATAGCAATCATACCACATAACCTTATTAATACCAGTATTGTTTATACATTTGTTTTTTCTTTCTGTTCATATTTGATAGCTTATAGGTCCAACCTCTGTAAATATAGACAATGCAATTTCCAAAAGGAACTCCTTTTAAGGAGTCTCACTTTTTTACTCTGTCAAGCGAGACAACAAAAATCATATCCTGGATTCTTAAGTTCATATGCACTATTATTCTTTACAAAGTTCATATCATAGGGCTGTGCAACATATTTTCAACATGTTATATGCCTTTCAAAGCCTTTTTAATAAGCAAGGTAATTAATATTGTACTTAAAAAAAAATCTTCAATTTTTGAAAGTGAAGATAGGAAATGTATTATTCAACCAATATATACCTAATAGATGAACGCAGCTGGCCGATCCTTTTACATTGTGGTATATACTATGCAGCCTAGGTTTCTGTAGGTGTTCTTTATATTGTACATCCTAGGTTATCTGTAGGTCTTCTTTAAGTTTCTGTGGTTTAACAATTCATCAAGATGAGAGGGTTGTGGATAGTCTTGTAAATTCTCTGAAATACAAAATTAAATTTACTTTTCCATACATATATAGATGCCTTTTTCAGCTGCAATGGTTTTTCTGTGATCAATTTGTAATATTTTCAAAATCATACAAAAACATTATTATGATTGGTTACCATAAAAAAATCTTAAAAATGGAAATTAATCAATGATGTAATATTGTTGTTTTTTTGGTGTACAAAAGAGGGACAAAAGATACCAGAGGGACAGTCAAACTCATAAATCTAAAATAAACTGAAAATGCCATGGCTAAAAATGAAAAAGACAAACAGAAAAACAAGAGTACACATGACACAACATAGAAAACTGAATAAGCAACATGAACCCCACAAAAAAACAAGGGGTGATCTCAGATTACCCATAGTCCTTAGATTCTGAAAATGAAAATTACATTTGTTACGTAAACACAGCCAACTTTGCCAAATGATTAACTAATACGGGGACCTATAGGAAAAATTTGTGTGTCATTTTGGTCTCTTGTGGAGAGTTGTCTCATTTGCAATGAAACCACATCTTCCTTTATTTTTTTATATAAAACCAAAGGAAATAACATATAATAAGCTTTCAAAATCGATACCATGGTCCCAATTAATTATACTAGTAGTAAACTCCAGGAGATGATGTTTATAACCTTGTTTATATAATTAAATGTCTTTTACTGACCATTGTGGCATTTTAAATAGCTTCTGAAAGTACAATTTCTTTTAGAAAATATCGACTTTAAATAGTTGAAATGATAACTTTTTTTTAGTGGGAACTCACTTTTGTCCTGACTGTATATACTCTGAGTCTGGCATTGTTGAAAATCTATATAATGGCTATAGTGTCTGGTTTTCCCATCTAATACCAATTAAAATGACTCCAAGTTCCTAGAATCAGAGAACTGAAAAGGAACATTTAATATTAAAACAAGTAAAAAATGTTACACTTCTCAAATAAATAAACCAACATGAAGAAATGGTTGAGTTATCATTGTGTTTCCATCTAACCTAGTTATGTTTGAAAAATTTGTGAAATCTTTAATTCCTTATTTTTCTTGAACTAAAGTTTGAAATCAAGAACAGAATACATTAAAAAAATAATTATTACTACATTAAATACCTTAAACTTGTCATGAAACTTTAAACTTTTGTATGTCTTCAAAAATTTTGTAGGAACTAATGCAAGTCTTTGTCCATGTAAAGATCAAACTAATTTGAATTCAAATTCTAACATGTAAGTCACATGATCATACCTACAGGTAAAAATCTTTTAACTTGAAATCTACTCACTTCATACTTGAGTAACTGGCTAGGAAATGAAACCTTACACAAGGTGTTTCACAAAATATGTAACAGAAATTTGATCAGATGATAAAGCATTCCACTAAGGCAGCAACCATTAGATTTGCGGGGGGGGGGGGGGGGGGGGGGGCTATGGGTTTTTTTTCTGGACAATTTTTTTTCCCGCCTATGGCGAAAAACAATCTATTTTTTTCGCGACAAGTCGAACACAATTTTTTTCTTTCAATTTTAGCAATACATATAGTGGCAGCTGAGGGTGAAACAAACAATTTCTTTTTCTCAGAATCAAAAACAAATTTTTTTTTTCTCCAAAAACTTGAAACAAACTTTTTTTTCCCAGAAAATCAAATGGTATGGTTGCTGCCTAAAGGGCAAATGGACAGTAAAATTTAACCACTCCAATAACCTGCCTAATTTTGGAAAAATTTGCATGATATTGTCTACTGCATTTACATGAATACATATCTATAAAATACTGATAATTTGGTTAACTTGAAGTTAAATAAAAACGTTTTTTACAATATGAACAAAGTTAATTTTGGCCCCTTTGGCCCCTTTTGTTTACCCATGGTAAAATGCAGCTAAAAAAAACTTTAACAATGCAATGTTTGAATGATGACACTTAAGACCCCAATGACTGGTCCAATTTTAAACAGGGTCAAAAATCTGAATACAAGAGTAGATTCAGCATATTTTACAGCTATTTTTCTTTTGCAGTGTAGTTTAAAGGTTTGTTGGCTTGCTTGCTTTGTTTGTTAAAATGTTTGTTTAAGCATCCAGAGGAAAAGATTAATCCGATCATTTGTGTAAAGGATATCAGACAACAAGAGACTCCAAGTGATGACAAAAGCTCATTGTTGTTTACTGAAAATTCACAAAACAATATCAAGATCAGAATAATGTTCCTGCATACAAAGTTTTGTCATTCTTAGTGATACAGAAGAATATTATACACCAAACACAAAACAGAAAACGTTTCACTATCATGGGGGTCATACGACAATTTCAACGTCATGGTGACCTTACTTTCAAAAATTGGTATATGATACACCCCAATCCCATGTAGTATCAGCATCACAGAATTGGACGGTCTACCTAAGTTTTATAGTACAAATAAACTGACTTTTGGATATGACACATCCTTGAAGCCCATGATGCAACTCCATACCAAGTTGGGTTAACGTAAGTTGAATAGTAAAATTTGTAAGGGTTCCGCGGAACCCAGTGTCTCGCCTATTTTTGCTGTAAATCGCAGGCTCAACAACAATGAGGAAAAAAATCAATAAAATATTCCTCTTGTTACTATTTATGATTGTAAGAAAATCTAAGTCCATTTAAAAGTAAATTACAGAAAAAACTGAGTTATCTTTTTACAAACTTTACTTCTGGATACAATCTTATGATCATAAATAAGCTTCTGTCCATGTTTGGTACAAACCCAGGATAGTTTAAGAAAGTTATTAAATTTTTTAAAACTTTAACCACAGAGTGAATGTAATGGTTCCCCGCAGAAAAAACTAAGTCCATTTAAAAGTAAATTATGGAAAAAATGGATTTATTTATTTACAAAATTTACTTCTGGATACTATCTTATGATCATAAACAAGCTTCTGTCCAAGTTTGGTAAAAACCCAGGATAGTTTAAGAAAGTTATTAAAATCTTAAAAACTTTAACCACAGAGTGAATGTTTTGTTTCCCCGCAGAAAAAACTAAGTCCATTTATAGTAAAATACGAAAAAATGGAATTTTATTTTTTACAAAATTTACTTCTGGATACTATCTTATGATCATAAACAAGCTTCTGTCTACGTTTGGTACAAACCCAGGATAGTTGGAGAAAGTTATTAAAATTCTAAAAACTTTAACCACAGAGTGAATGTTTTGTTTCCCCGCAGAAAAAACTAAGTCCATTTATAGTAAAATACGAAAAAATGGAATTTTATTTTTACAAAATTTACTTCTGGATACTATCTTATGATCATAAACAAGCTTCTGTTAAAGTTTGGTAGAAATCCAGTATAGTTTAAGAAAGTTATTAAAATTTCAAAAACTTTAAGCACAGAGTGAATATTTGTTGACGCCGCCGACGACGCCGACGCCGACGGAATGTAGTCTCGCTTAGTCTCGCTTTTTCGACTAAAGTCGAAGGCTCGACAATAAAAGCAACGTGACCGTGACAGACAGACATATATTACTATATTAGATGACTCTTAGATTGGTGTAAGCTGTTCATCTATAGAAAAGACACAATGATCCAATATAATATCCACCGAATCTGTGACTTTTCTGTGGGACCATAATCAGTTCTTTGAATAGTTATTTCCAACATAGAAACAAAGTTATTATTGGTTGCTTCTATTGCAGAAACAAATCATGTCCATCGATTTGCCTCAAATTCTGATATTAGATTAAAATTATAACATAAACATACGTATATCCAAATACAACCAGTCTGAAAAAAAACCAGTGAACAATGACTATATATATCAAAATTTCGTGTAGACATAATCTTTCAATCAGTTTAATTAAGGTCTGGAGCTGGTATGTCAGTAACTGCTAGTAGTCTGTTGTTATTTATGTAGTACAATGTATTGTCATTTTGTTTATTATCTTTAGCCTCATATTCCGACATCGGAATATGACTTCTCTTAAACTGAGCTTTACTATGTGTATTGTTGTGCGTTTGTTTTTTCTAAATTGGGTAGAGGTATAGGGATGGGTTGAGATCTCAAAAAACATGTTTAACCCCGCCGCAATTTTGCACCTGTCCCAAGTCAGGAGCCTCTGGCCTTTGCTAGTCTGGTATGATTTTTAATTTTACTTTCGTGTTCGTGTGTATATTTTTGAGAAAAGTATGACGTCCATTATCACTGAACTAGTATGCATATTTGTATAGAGGCCAGCTGAAGGACGGCATTATGTGAGGGAGTTTCTCGCTACATTGAAGACCTATTAGTGGACTTCGGTCTGCTCTATGTTAAAGTTGTTGTCGCTTTAACTCATTCCCCCATTGCATTCTCAATTTTATTTAGTCTTGATGCCATCGTATTAACTATCGAGATGACCTCCATAGACTGCCGAAGGTCACATATCCGGGATAAACATAAGCATGATTAGGAAACGAATTCATGCAATTGGATTTTTCCAGGTTTGTTTGCTTTCATGTTTTAGGTTAAAAACATATTTAAGTTAAATTTCGTTTTTACCTGTGTAAAAATGTTTCCTTCCAATTGCTGACCACGACTAATTCCTGAATAATCAATCCTTATAGCTATTGGGTTAAGTTACAGGTCACATTAATACAGATTTAATGAGGTATATTATTCTCTTGCAAATAAATGATTCACCAGCGATATATCAAATTTGGCAGCTAAAAGCGAATTATTATTTCATTATTTTACTTTTATTAAACATTTTAAACCAAACAAAATAATATTCATTTTTTTGTATATATCTCATAGCCAATACCCCTTTAAGAGCAATACCTCCTGAAGAATTCATTTGATGATTTTGGTGCAATAGATAGTTTTTCCAAGCTTTTTTGCTCCTTTCAGATTTTCTATTATTTACATTATTCAAATGATTTTATCTGACCTGATGAAACCAGGGACCAAATGAGGGGAATAGATCACATGATCGTATTGTCAATTAGGCTAAAAAGAAATTGAAGATACCTATGGAGAAATTATTACTTATATTGAAAGTAAAGTAAATTTACAATGCAAATACCATGGCAAAAACGAAAATCCGATCTGTATACCTACATCTCTTACACTTAAATAACATTTTATAAGAGTCATACAAAATGGAAATATACCAATTTTTCCATGTTGACTAACTTGTTTAAACATTTTTTTTTATGTATGGCCTTTTGTAGCCAAATACAACTAGAGGCTCTCAAGAGCCTGTTTCGCTCACCTGTTGCTGTATTTACTGATGTTCGCCATCTTGGTTGGTAGGCTGGGTCATTAGACACTTTTTTCAAATAGATACCCTAGTATTATGAATGTGGCCAAGTAGTTTAAGAAAAGAAGATTTTTTTACAAGTTACAAAAATGACGAAAAGTTGTTCAATATTGACTATAAAGGGCAATAACTCCTTAAGGGGTCCTCTAACAATTTTTATCATGCCGACTTATTTGCAGATCTTACTCTGCTGACCATTATTGCTGTTTACAGTTTATCTCTATCTATAATAGTATTCAAGATAATAACCAAAAACTGCAAAATTTCCTTAAAATTACCAATTGAGGGGCAGCAACCCAACAATGGGTTGTCGGATTCATCTGAAAATTTCAGGGCAAATAGATCTTTACCTGATGAACAATTTAACATCTTCAGATTTGCTCTAAATGCTTTGGTCATTGAGTTATAAGCCAAAAACTGCATTTTACCCCTATGTTCTATTTTTAGCCATGGCGGCCATCTTGGTTGGTTGGGCGGGTCACCGGACACAATTTTTAAACAAGATACCCCAGTGATGATTGTGGCCAAGTTTGGTTTAATTTGACCCAGCAGTTTCAGAGGAAAAGATTTTTGTAAAACATAACTTAGATTTACGAAAAATGGTAAAAAATTGACTATAAAGGGCAATAACTCCTAAACGGGTCAACTGACTATTTCGGTCATGTTGACTTATTTGTAAATCTTACTTTGCTGGACATTATTGCTGTTTACAGTTTATCTCTATCTATAATAATATTCAAGATAATAACCAAAAAACAGCAAAATTTCCTTAAAATTACTAATTCAGGGGCAGCAACCCAACAATTGGTTGTCCGATTCATCTGAAAATTTCAGGGCAGATAGATCTTGACCTGATTAACAAATTGACCCCCCATGTCAGATTTGCCCTAAATGCTTTGGTTTTTGAGTTATAAGCCAAAAACTGCATTTTACCCCTATGTTCTATTTTTAGCCATGGCGGCCATCTTGGTTGGTTGGGCGGGTCACCGGACACATTTTTAAAACTAGATACCCCAATGATGATTGTGGCCAAGTTTGGTTTAATTTGGCCCAGCAGTTTCAGAGGAGAAGATTTTTGTCAAAGTTAACGACGACGGACGACGGACGACGACGGACGCCAAGTGATGAGAAAAGCTTACTTGGCCCTTCGGGCCAGGTGAACTAAAAACCTGTTTAGTTACATCAAAAGCACACATAACACTGGTGTTGCACCTTTGAAAAAAGATGGCAAACTAGTCACAGACACTGAGGAAAAAGCGAACATTTTAAATCAACAGTTCCAATCCGTATTTACAGATGAAACAGATGATAACATCCCTGACAAAGGTACAAGCCCCCACCCAAAAATGCCAAAAATAACAATCACTGAAGCAGGTATTACTAAATTACTGTCAAACATAAATCCACATAAAGCTTCAGCCCAGACAATATCAATGGCAGAGTCCTTAAAGAACTAAAGGAACAAATTTCACCAATTCTTACATTGATATTTAAAAAGTCACTTGACACTGGAGAAACACCTAAGGACTGGAAACATGCTAATGTAGCTCCATGCAGCCTTCAAAAAAGGGAGAAAATACAAACCCGTAAACTACAGGCCAATTATCTTTAACCTGCATATGTTGCAAGCTAATGGAACATATCATTACAATTAACATCATGTCTCACCTTGAAAAACATCTCATATTATACGATCTTCAGCACGGCTTCAGAAAATCAAGGTCGTGAGAAACACAATTAATAGACTTCATCCAGGAACTTGCACGATCAAATAATAGTAACACTCAAATTGACTTAATCATAATGGACTTCGCTAAAGCGTTCGACAAAGTCTCACATCGTCACCTCCTCTACAAACTCAAATTCTATGGTATTGAAAATAACACACTAAATTGGATTCAGGCATTTTTACAGGACAGAACACAAACAGTAGTCATTAATGGCATTTCATCCACCTCAGTACCCGTAACATCTGGTGTACCACAAGGAACAGTATTGGGCCCAATACTGTTTCTTATCTATATAAATGACCTACCGGAATATCTAGAACACAGTAAACTTAAACTCTTTGCTGATTACAGCATAATTTACAGGGAAATAAAAACACAAGATGATTGTCATAAGCTACAACTTGACCTTGACTCAGCAGCTCGATGGGAGTCAGATTGGCTTATGGCATTTCACCCTGATAAATGTACAAACCTTTCCATCTCTCAAAAGAAAAATAACTACCGGCATAATTACATCCTCCACAATCACATTCTCGAATCAGTTACATCAGCAAAATATTTAGGCATTACCTTACAATCAAATCTAAAGTGGAACAAACATATAGACAACATAGTATCAAATGGGAACAGATCACTTGGTTTTCTAAAAAGAAATTTAAAAATTACTAACACAGAAACAAAATCAAGAGCATACCAGGCACTAGTAAGACCCAAACTGGAATATAGTTGTAGTGTCTGGGACCCTCATATAAAAGAACAACAGAAACAATTAGAAAAGGTACAGAGACGCGCTGCTCGTTATGTACACAACAACTACGACTACACGAGCAGTGTCACAAATGCTCAATCAGTTGAAATGGCAACCACTAGCTGAGAGACGCTTAAAAACAAGACTCATTCTATTCTATAAAGTAATACATTGTCTTGTTGCCATTCCATCGCATATTCTTGAACAAAAAGACAGCAGAACAAGACAAAATCATACTCAGACATACAGACACATCCAAACTTCCAAGGACACATACAAATGGTCATACTTCCCGCGAACAATTATTCAATGGAATTTACTACCACAAACTGTAATTGAAACCACCACTGTTGACAGCTTCAGAGATCAGCTAACACCAGCTGTTCTCTCTAGCTTCAAATAAACAAATTTAAACAAAACATGTACATATTTTTTTTTTAATCACAATCTGTAAATACAAACACTCCAATTGTTATAAAAATATTTTTATAAATTTTGTATAAATTTTTGTCAATCACGCATGCGCAACAACATGTATTCTTCAGTATTGAAGCCTTGTTGACCTTAAAGAAGAAGAAGAAGAAGAAGAAGAAGAAGAATGAACAGAGATTTTTCTTTAAAAAAGTATAAAAATGTTTCTGCATTATTTTGAAAATTAATACATGGTTGTAGCTTTCAAGATTTTATAATTGCCTATTACATTTTGGTTCAAAAGATTGTTTCATTAATTATTTTTATATTTCTTTTGTATTTTTCCATCCCTTCAGTTTTTATAAAATATAGTTGTATAGCTGTGGATTTTTTAACATGGGAGATAACTACGACTCAAAATTGAATAATGAAAACCTGGTACTGATTATGTTTAGTTAAGGAAACCAGATTGGATTTTCCATAATAGGGGAGACAATCCAATTCGAACCCAAACGTCACGAGGGCAAAGTGCAAAGTGTATTGGTACACAAACAAGAACATAAAAAACTTCTGTATAAGAGATCAAAAATGGATTATAAGTGACAAAATATATTTAAAGGAAAACTTCTAATGGATGCACTGGTTATAGACCCAGCAATTCAAGATGTCATAGGTTTGTAATTTTGACAAGTTAGAAAACTTTGACACATAAAAAGTTGTCATTGCAGCAATCGGTTCATCGTATTTAAATACATGTTGATAGATGAATGTCATGGTTTAATTATAGAATGGTAATTTTTTTACCAACTTTAAGCTTGATACTGTCATGTATAGTTGAATTTCAGAATTATAAAGTGTAAAATTATAAAAATAATCAGAGATCTTGACCTGGATATGTATACGCCTCCTTATTTACTAATAACAGAGACATAATAACACTAACAGTAACCGATAATAAAATGTAATAATTGATGGTGAAACTCCACATGTCATCCTTTTTCTGCAATTGCCAAATTATATTTTTGATATCCTCTTTTTTTGTGTTTTCAATGTCTAAAACAAGTCTTCGATCTACTTTAAAGAAGTGATGTAGAGTGTTTTTAGAGCCCCATCCTTTCATCCTTCACATTTTCTGATTTCCTGCATAATATTTTCGGTAGAATAAAATACCATCATGACCATCAACTATTTAAAATAACAGTCAGAAATAAAGCTTTAGCAGTTATCTTTCAGGAGTATTAAAATAAGTATTGATAATACATGTACCTACTAATAAAATTGAGAATGGAAATGGGGAATGTGTCAAAGAGACAACAACCCGACCAAAATAAAAAAAACACAACAGCAGAAGATCACCAACAGGTCTTCAATGAAGCGAGAAATTCCCGCACCCGGAGGCGTCCTTCAGCTGGCCCCTAAACAAATATATACTAGTTCAGTGATAATGAACGCCATACTAATTTCCAAATTGTACACAAGAAACTAAAATTTAAATAATACAAGACTAACAAAGGCCAGAGGCTCCTGACTTGGGACAGGCGCAAAAATGCGGCGGGGTTAAACATGTTTGTGAGATCTCAACCCTCCCCCTATACCTCTAACCAGTGTAGAAAAGTAAAAGCATAACAATACGCACATTAAAATTCAGTTCAAGAGAAGTCCGAGTCTGATGTCAGAAGATGTAACCAAAGAAAATAAACAAAATGACAATAATACATAACAACAGACTACTAGCAGTTAACTGACATGCCAGCTCCAGACTTCAATTAAACTGACTGAAAGATTATGATTTCATCATATGAACATCAGGCACAATCCTTCCCGTAAGGGGTTTAGTATCATACCATCATAACATATATGAGAAGAACATAACCCGTGTCATGCCAACAACTGTTTTTAGAATAAATGTGTTTAGTTCCGACGCAAAGAACTAGTTTTTAAGATACAATTTATACATGTGTACTTTAAGTCTTTATGAAATGAGGCCCAAAAAAACCTCAAAATTCTCCATAAACCTTTTCACTATTTATGAATCTGCGACACTTGACTTGAGAAATTACGCCATTTAAACTATTGAAGTTTTGGGTCATATACAATGTATAATTGTAATTTCTCAAGTGCAAATGTCTTGTGACATCAAAAGTTTACAGAAAAGTTGTGATGTCCAGTGGGTGGACAAATTGCGATAAGGTCTATCCTGGTAGAAAGGAATGTCATCAGGAAGTGCAGATATACAGATAACATGGAAGAGTATATCTGACTATCTCGTACACAAACTTAGTTGTAGCCATTGCAGGAAATAATCACTTTCTCATGAACATAGAAATTTCGAGAGAAAAAAAATTGACTTCACAGACAAATTTTCATTAAGAATTTTGACTGTTAAAGAAATAAAGAATTTTGAATTTTAAAGAAGTAATGTCTTTAAAAGTGATATTTGTGCATTTTAATTCAATTCCTACATTTAAGGTTTCGTATCTACAATTCTTGTTGGGGGTTCTTCTCTGAAGGAAATGAGTTGAGTCCTTGACCCAAATAGTTCAACAGTAAACATACAAATATACATGTACATGAGGGTAGTAATGGGGGGAACCTTCATGAAGTATAAGGGTAAAATAACATTAACAATAGTTATTTGACTTTGAGACAACTGACGAATCAGGATAAGGATATTTTGACGAATCATGGTAAAATTGTAACCAATATGACGCTAACGGCAGTCTTCATGCTAAACGGCAGCCCTGGCAGCCCAGACTTGTAAAATTGCTATCGGGCCTGTAAAAATCATATTTACAGGCCAACAGAATCTAACTAAAATTTAAAAAAAAAATGAGCTCCAGGCCTGTAGATTTAGCAGTTCATCGTGAAGACTGTAACGGTAGCAGAAAATGACCGTTTGAAGCCTGACTGTAAAGGGAATTACCACCCTCATATATGTACAGCAAACTGTATGTGTTCAACAATTTACCTCTTTCCAACTCATCTTAGCTCTAAATTAACAATGCTGTCATGCTTTGAGACCCCAAAAAATTATCTGAAAAATAGAGAATAGTGTACAGTCATGACAGTAGTGTTTCTATTCTTGACACATTCCCCTCTTATTTTTTTTTCGATTAGACAGGTTGTAAAAATTATAAAAAGCAGGAATAGTATGAAACAGCAGAAGGTCACCAACAGGCCTTCAATGCAACTAGAATTACCCGTACCCGCCACCCGGAGGCGTCCTTCAGCAGGCCCCTAATCAAATATATACTAGTTCAGTGATAATGAACGCCATACTAAACTCCAAATTGTACACAACATGCACAAGAAACTAAAAGTTAAAACAATACATGTTTGCAGACAATATAAAAGATGTGGTATGATTGCCAATGAGACAACTAGTACTGTCAACAAGGGACCAAAATGACACAGAAATTAACAACTATAGGTCACCGTAGGGCCTTCAACAAAGAGCTCTTTACCGCATAGTCAGCTATAAAATGCATGCCAACAGAAAAAAATTTGTGAAAAGAAATTGTATTTTTTCACAAAGAACAAATGAAGAAAATGTGGAGATGCTATGGGTTTCATACCTGGCAAATGAAATTGCATGAAATTCTCTGAATGACAGACACTGACAGCAAATAATTTTAGCTAAAAACTCATTATCCCCCACAAATACAATGTATACATTACAAATCTCATTAAATAATTTTCATCATGTGATATTTGCCACTGGATGAAAACACTAATACTGTGAATTCATTTATTTTCTTAGATATCAATTTTCGTGGATTGCTAAAAACTTGCATATTCGTGGATATTTGATTTCGTGGTTTTATCAATCACTGTATACAAAACCTATTCAAAATGTGCTATTCGTTGTACATTTGAATTCATGGTTCACAAGTACCCACGAATTCCACGAAAATTGGTATCCAACGAATATTAATGAATCCACAGTACATCAGTCATCATTGATATTGTCAAAGAAACATTTTATTTGTCAAATTGTGATCCTCACCATACATACATATATATTGGACCTCTTGAAATGACCTGGACCCCCCCTATCTAATTATTATGTTGTACACAGAGCAAGGTACTGTGCTGGCAAATTGACATTCTTCTGTCAATGACAATCTGTCTGGTTTTCCAACTGCTATTTATACATTTTAAGCACTCTGGCCTATCTTTATCAAACATATGGGCTAAACTGGTATTAAGACAATTGTTAAATTTTCAACCCTGTAATACATATATGTGTCAATTAAAAAAAAATCTGGATTCTTTCAGTTGTGATTTGAATTATTAATTCATGTAATTAAAGCTTAAACACATGCATGCACAATTTAAGACATAATGAAAAAAACAACGTTTCAATTTTGCATCTAACTATGTGACTAGATTATTTACTCATGTATACTTTTTTTATCCATCATAAAAGTAGAAAATTTCAGTCCCATTCCTGTCTTTTAAAATCAGATCAAAGTTTGAACCAAATTAAGCCTTCCAGCATCATCAGTCCAGCGTAATGTCTAAACTTTTATTAGGTTGTGTTTAGCCTTATATGTGCTTCATTATTCCTGATCTTAAAGATTTATACCACATCATCACAATATTTAGCAACCACAGAAATTCATTTGAAGATGACCTTCAAATTTATTTGTAATAAAATTGAGAATGGAAGTCTTCCATCATATTCCCTATTTTCTAAAATATGATGTCTAGGTCTTAAATATGATGGGCTTTTTTCATGGTTATAAATATCATCAGGATCATAAAGAAGAGATTTAAAAATTTAGAAAATTAGAAAAAATATAGAAATCCAATTGACGACCATACTTATCATAATATTAATAAACCAAAAACCAACACAACATATTTTTTCTGAGCTTTAAGCTTATTACCATAACTCTTAAGTCTATATAGCTAGGAAACTATATTTCTAAACTTGGTACAACTTTTGGTAAAGGACTGTATGATCTATTAGTTACCAGAAGGTGATATTATACATTGTTATACCGTCATTTCTGTTAAACTAAGTGTCTTAATTATTTTTTTATTTTTTTTTTATTTAACTGCAACCGTGTTAACAATCCTGTTTAACACCTCCCACATATTTTAATTAATGATGCATTTTGGGTACAAACTATACTTATTCAATATTAATTTAAAAAAAAGGGTTGGCCACTCAATTTATTGAAATAGTATGATACTTTTAATTTCAAATTATGACAAATAACTTTTTATTAGATTAAAAAAAAAGGCAGATATTATTTAAAGTATTTTGTATTACTTTTAATGTAAAAAAAATCGATTAGTGAAATTTTACCATAAAATTTACAGTCAATAAAGTGATTTTAAGCTATTTGATTGTACATATATATATTTTAAAAATTTTCCACATCACTAGTCATTTTTTTCATTAATATTTGCATGACATGGGCTATAAAAGTTTGAACCGTTTATGTCTGCACTGAGTGATCTATGTCATGTTACCCAATAAATTTTGAACAATTTACAAACTGTTTTAATTATTGATTTAATTTTGTAAATTTTCTGAAATGTTACTTTTAAAAATATTTTTTTAATGATTGTCAAATTTTGAATTTGACCATAAAATCCTGTGAAAAGATTAGTCAGATAAATTTAAAGAATGACCCTCTTTTCATAAGAAATTGCTTCAGGGGAGTAATTTTTGACATAAGTGTCGAATTTCATGCTTATGATGTCGCCAAATGAAGTAAAATTATCCAATTTCTTACACTATAGTGGTTTGACAATGATTAAGAATAAACATGATAAGAGAGAATATCTTTTCATTTTTAATAGTAATATGATAAGAGATACATTTATCTCATTTATTGTAGTTATTGTGTAAAGTTTTAGGACATTGATCAAAGCTTACATGTATACATAGCATGTGTAAATGTACAGAAATTGCAAAAACAGAAAAAGAAATATTTCAAAAGAGTTTGTATCTTTTTAAGACAATATTTAACAGAGATTTAATCTTTTAAACACAATTTATTCAGAATGGAAGCTGTTAATGTTTTTTCTTCAATTTACATGTATCTGTTAACGTGTGTATACATGTATTTGGTTTTAATTTATACACATAGTATTCACGTAGTATGCAGTTGATGAATAAATATATATAAGTCTGCATATTTTATGGCAATTTTGAAAAAAACAATTAAGTTTCTTAATAGGCAACTAACCAGAGACATTTTGTATGTAGTGTACATAAATGTTTTAGTTGAGAGGTCTCTGTAGTTCAGATTACAACACAAGTGGTTCTGTTCTAACAGCTGTCAAGTGTAAAAAATGGCAAGTTGCACTCAATCTACCTGCATAATTAAATGATGAGGTCTGTTAGTTACAGTCTGAAGTTGATCAAGGTATATTCATCCTTCCAGACCCCTAAAAGCCCTAGGCCTTGAAACAACTCTTTAAGGGGTCCATAGATGGCCTGTTGTCAGTCTAAATTTCTGTCCCTATTCATTTACAGTAACTCTTAATTTGATGAAATCTGTCAGTTGTCATAAAGTTTGTCAGTTACTCTCTGGACTGAAGATTGAATGTTTATAAAGGTGCACTCAATCTAATAGAATGTGATTCAGTAAAATCATTTGCTATCTGAGGTTGATTGTTTATGAAGGTGCACTCAATCTATCAGAATGTGCTTCAGTAAAATCAGTAGCATTACGATAAAACAAATCTTTTCAAACATTAATTTTTTTTTTTAATTTGTGTAAATATATATATATTGTTTATTAAGATTCACAAAATGTAAATAAAATAGATAAAAACTCTGGAGAATAAAGTAAGGCATGTCAACTGTCAAGTCATGCAAGTGCTATGTCTTAAATATTTAATGTTTGAAAAGATTTATTTTATTGTAATGCTGGAATATTAATGAATACACATAAAATACATGTGCATACATGTATATAGATAATCTTTCATAATTTATAATCCACTTTTGTTCTTCTGATCATGCATACCACAGTGGACTCTTAAAATTGTGTTTGAGTTCAAAACTGAATGTTATTTGACATACAAACATGGATTAGTCTATTCTCATGTTCATGGATCAGAAAATGATTCAGAAACCAATTATCCTTTTGAACATAAAAACTTACCGCATGCAGAACTTGCTCATATAAGTGATTCTATAAACACAGAACATTCAAATAATGTTGATCTTTCAGATTCTAAGGTTAAATTTTTCTATGTGACTCTGAAACTCAAATTGTACTTTTTCACATTGGGAATTCAATTATTGATTACACTCAGAATGTGTTTTCTCACATGGTTAAAACTCATAATGGACACTCAAACATGCATACTCTTAACAGTGGCAGATCCAGAACTTTTCCTAAACGGGGGGGGGGGGGGGGGCTGACTGACCTAAGGGGGGCCCTCTCCAGTCATGCTTCAGCAATTCCCTATATAATTAACCAAATTATTCCCCCTGGATCAGCCTATGCTTAATTTATAGCTAAATCTCAGATTGAACTTTCTCATATATGAGTTATATGCAAACTAATATAAAGTGTATTTGTATAAAACCACAATTAAACGCAAACATTGTTGTTTTTCCATAACAATTTCTTATTTGTTTTGAACTCTGAAGTATAAAATTATATAATTTGATGGAATATCTAATTTTGAATGTTTTTTTGAAAGATTGATTGCTCCAGTATTTAAATTGACAATAGCGATTTCTAAACTTTGAAATGGATTACATAAAGAATAGTTATAAAAACATTTTTGATGAAACTGACAGAGGTTAGTTGATATGTTTTAAAGTGTGAAGATAAAGATCAGAGGACTGTTATATGCTGTTTTTTCTTAGACATGCTAACTGGTATTGTCTTCTTTGACTTATGAGTTTTTATAGCTCCTTTTTCACTGTTTGTTATCATCCTTTTTTTTGTTTCTTTAGTCATTAAAATTTGTATGCATCGGTACATATACCTTCCAGCTTGTTTATAGGACCTCTGAAATATTTATCTGAAAAAAAACTTGTAAGCCACCTTTGCGAACTGAATAATAGTCTGAAGACATGTACATTTCTTTTGACATGATTGATAGGCCATTTTTTTGGTTTTCTATTTTCATTTTTTCAGCAACTATCATGAACCCTTCAGTAACTAATTTTTGCAATTCTTTTAAATTACTTCTTCAGTCTTCATGCTGAACTGCTAAATCTACAGGCCCCACAGCTCAATTTTTGAAATTTTTTAGTAAGATTCTGTTGGCATGTAGGTCAGATTTTTACAGGCCCAAGAGCAATTTTACCAGCCTGGTCTGCCTGGGCTGCCACTCAGCGTGAAGACTGCTTCTTTGTTCCAGTCATTTCTATCAACACTGCAAACTTTTCTAAGTGGGTTGCACTTCACTGATACAGCAACCCAACAAAGACAGTGAGTGGCTTAAAAGTTTCAGCCATCACCCCAAAATCACCCTTAAATACAAACAGCATAAGATAACTTTACACAAACCCTGACAAGGTTCCTAACTTATGACCTGTCACCAGCACATGATCTTGTGTTGGGGTTAAAATTAACGGTCTTAAGAATATTTATCTTAGTAAATGAAGACCTGATTGTTAGAGGACACATTTTGTAATGACTTGTTGTTCTGTCATGTCTGTTGCTGACAGAAAATTTCTGATTTTTGATGGAGTACATGAAGAAAACATGTATAAGTATCTGATGAGTCTGTATATTTTATTTTGGATTGTTTAAAAAAAAAAATTTGAAGCTGAACGTAAAATTTGTGCACTTTATGCAAGATAAAGCTTCTTAGCCGTTTGTTGTATATACTTATACTAAAAATAATGACATTATATTCAGGTCAGTTTCCGTTTATATTGGTGACCTAATTCAACCTTGTTATATACACCACCAACTTACATTAAAGTTACGTAAAGAAAGAACATTTATATATATCCTTGTTTTCAAAATTTCCTTGTGTGGGTTAATTGTCAATTGTTTTATTAAAAAATATACTTATAACCGATTTATTTATTGTAATTGATTTTACACTTCAAATAGAGTGTCCTTGAGCTTTCTTGGTTGAAAAAAAAAACTTTACAAAGCAGAAAATTGATAAATGTGTTTGTTATTAAGTGACATAAGAATGCATCCCCATTCTTATGATCATTTATATCTGTTAAATAATGTGTAATGTTATGGTAACATTGATAGATGATCAAAAACTAAAACCAAGATGGCCTTTTTGTCACTAGCTTGTGAATAAGTTGTCAACCACAAGTACAGACTCCAGTTCATTTCTTGAAAATCTTAGAACTGATATACATGTGACTCTGTATAGCAGCATCTTCATCTTTTGCCTACATAAACACTAGCTAGTTAGCAAGTTATAATCTGTCACTAATTTTGAATCTCCAGTGAATGTTTGTATAACTTTAGCATGTTTAGTATACCTACGGCACATCAGACAATGAGCCAAGTTGTTATATTTCTTTAAGTCTTTTTGTGGTTTGCAGAGGTCGTCCAGGTATTTTGTACTTTTGCCACCAACATTGCTGTTAATTGACAAAGTAATTGTACATGTATATGTATGCTTCTTTGTTCATATCTTAAGAGTGGTTCTCCTTAAAAAAAAGAATTTTGTGTTGATGGAAGTTTTGGCTAATTTCTGTTAAATTTATTTGCAACTCTAGATCTAGACTTATATAAAGATATATTATAGGAAGATGTAGTGGGTTTATGGTTTAGACACTTTTCTATGAGGGTCTTAATGGGGGTAACTATGCACGGAGGAACATGAAAATTTCAGAAATGAAATAGCCATATCACAATGAATGAATCATAGAAAACATTAACATGGTGTTTTTTTTCTCCAATTTACAAAAAACATAGTAAATAATTACCTTAATGCTTGAAAAGACTTGAAAAAAAAATTGCTTACTCTCACTATCTTACATATTACTCGAAAACATAACCCTTTACCACCCAAGCTTATAGATGTCTTTTCTGGTTTATTCAAGTGATTTTATATGGTGATTGTTGTACCATACCATTTGTTCATATGTATTTTCTTGTTTATTGAAGTGATTTTATATGGTGATTGTTGTGTCATACCATTTGTTCATATGTATTTTCTTGTTTATTGAAGTGATTTTATATGGTGATTGTTGTACCATACCATTTGTTCATATGTATTTTCTTGTTTATTGAAGTGATTTATATGGTGATTGTTGTGCCATACTATTTGTTCATATGTCATTCCTGGTTTATGGAAGTGATTTATATGGTGATTGTTGTGCCATACCATTTGTTCATATGTATTTTCTTGTTTATTGAAGTGATTTTATATGGTGATTTTTGTACCATACCATTTGTTCGTATGTATTTTCTTGTTTATTGAAGTGATTTTATATGGTGATTGTTGTACCATACCATTTGTTCATATGTATTTTCTTGTTTATTGAAGTGATTTATATGGTGATTGTTGTGCCATACTATTTGTTCATATGTCATTTCTGGTTTATTGAAGTGATTTATATGGTGATTGTTGTGCCATACTATTTGTTCATATGTCATTTCTTGTTTATTGAAGTGATTTATATGGTGATTGTTGTACCATACCATTTGCTCATATGTCTTTTCTGGTTTATTGGAGTGATTTTATATGGTGATTGTTGTGCCATACTATTTGTTCATATGTCTTTTCTGGTTTATTAAAGTGATTTTATATGGTGATTTTTATTCAACGCCATTTGTTCAGACATCTTTTCTGGTTTATTGAAGTGATTTTCTATGGTGAATGTTGAACTAAAACAATTTACAGTTCACAGGCCTAGTTCAGTCAGCAGTGTAAAATATACAAATCTTCAAGACAAAATATATTTTATAAAACTAAATGATTGGAATTTGTCACTGTTAAATTCTATAATGAATAATTCATCCCCCTATATCAATCCGACAATTCCCAAGATAACTTTAGTAACAGGACAAATAAAAGAGCTAACAAGTTGAAAATGAGATGTTTATTCAAATTCTGAATATAACAGTCTAAGTATGAATATTTGTCAATCATGTTTTGCATGGGAAAATCAATGAAATATGATCATTTTAATTATCAAATTAGTGGCAACTTTTCATGATTTTAGCTAAAAAAATCTTTATCCAAAGGTTAAAACAGGTAAAAATTACGAAATCAATAATCAGATTTAGTGATATTTAAAGCCTTTCTTTTCATAGAGTACTGTTTTCTTGTTTTACTAAAAATAAAATGTTTTAACAGCAAAAAAATTGTTTAACACTATTGATTATGCAGACCATTAATGGCACTTATTGACCAAATATCAATGATATACGGTTATTATATGGAGGAAGTTCAGGGAAGAGCACATTTAGGAAGAACTTTAATATTCTCCGTGGTTACAACTAAATATTGATGTAAAATAAAATTTATGTTGGCTGTAAGAGTTAAAGAGTGCAGACTAGGAGCAGTAAAATCTACCTTTAGGTTGCAGATGTGCATTTAGAGGGGCCCCCTCCTTTTTTGAGAAAAATTGGTTGATTATATAATATATAGAGAATCACTGAAGCATGACCGTAGTAAGCCCCCTCTTCGGCAGTCAGAGGACCCCCATTTATGAATATTGGGTTGTGCTTTTAGTTACAACTACATTAGCTTTAAGGTATGTCTCACAAAACTTTGGGTCTCAGTTGTTACATACCTGATAAATTGTTCCTGAAACATTTTATTCAAACTGAAGTTACTAAGATGTCAAAGCAACAATAACTAACATGGAAAAGAAATTTACATTTGTTGGATAAACACAAAGTAAACAGCACAAAAATCTATGAATGAATGACCACCAATATAAGGGACGACATCAAAAGTTCAATGTAGGATAAAAAACGTAATTCACATAGTTTTTTCACTGACCCCCACCCCTCCTCTTAACTTAATTTTGGGAAAAATTGATTGATCAATAGGGATATATATGTAAAGTTGATTTTATATGTACAAAACTTGCAGAATCTGAATCCCCACCCCCAAACTATTTGATTTTTTTTTTTTATCCTACATCGATCTTTTGATGTCGTCCCCGGGAAAAGTCCTAAGTTTAGTATTATTTAATTTGTTAAATGTTTTATCTGTACATAGGA
The DNA here is from genome assembly GCF_036588685.1 of Mytilus trossulus. Taxonomy (NCBI): domain Eukaryota; kingdom Metazoa; phylum Mollusca; class Bivalvia; order Mytilida; family Mytilidae; genus Mytilus; species Mytilus trossulus. The sequence goes on from NW_026963318.1 coordinate 444,333, forward strand.
AAAATTGCGACATATGTTTTCATATGTTTAACATATGTTTTTCATATGTTTGAAAACATATGTAAACATATGTTTAGGCCCGACATGAAAACATATGTTTTTGATCATATGAAAAACATATGTTAAACATATGAAAAACATATGTTTATAAAATCATATGAAAAACATATGTTTTTCATACATGTAATCATATGAAAAACATATGTTTTTCATATGTTTTTTATAAACATATGTTTTTCATATGTTTTCATCCCAGACCTAAACATATGTTTTCATATGTTTGGCCTAAACATATGAAAAACATATGATTTTCATATGTTTTTCATATGTTTTGAAAACATATGATAAACATATGTTGCAATTTTTCCTGTGTACTAGACAATAGTTCTTGGGAAGAGAAATCATTGGATTTTAGTTTTAATTTCAAGAATATGAAGAATAGAATAAGAAGTGAAACTAGTGAAGAGAAATCAGAACTTGCAGAAATGTTCATTAGAAGTTAATCTTGTTTCGTTAATAGAGTTATACTCTCTTTAGCTATATGAGCGAAGTTTTGACAAGTGACCAAGTCAGCCTCCTTTGAGCCTCAAGTTTAAGTTCAATTCAACCTATTTTTGAGAACCAAAGTTAAGTTTCAGTCAAATCATCCTTTTTATTTACTAAACATGCTAAATTTTTATGAGATCATTGTCCTCTTCATAGTAAACCTACATTATATAAAATACAAATATATATGTCGCTGTGGTTTCTTTTAACTTTTTTTAACATATTATATTATAACTATTTTTGTTTCTACAACTTTATTACATAACTTCCTCAATTGATTTTTTTTTCATTCATACATTTACTTTAGTCTTAATATTTGAGGTCAATGTTATTATGTTAGGGGTCAATATTATATCTCATTTTAGTTGTTGACGTTTTGTTTTATGAAAGACACTTGAAAACTACTTTTAATACATTTGATACTTTTGATATTTCGTAGTTCCGTTGACTCGATACACACATTGATGACAGCAAATGTTATTTTGAAATATACTTTTATGTCAAAGATTAAGTAGGGATAATTTGCTTACATTTAGTTATTACATCACTAATTCACACTTAATAGGCAGTTATATAGGTATCTTAAGATTTTTTATATGTAAAAACAATTAATTAATGTTTGTTGATTTATATACTAAGGATGGTAACTAAAATATTTTTATATAATCTACATGTTTTAGATAACATTAGCACAGCTTGTTTAGAACAACACAAGGTGAATTAGTAAACATTTTTATAAATTATAATCTTTTTTTCTATTTCTTATACTGTAAGAAGATGTCTATCACATGAATTCAGAGGGTTAATAAGGCGAAAGGATTATGTCACTAGAAAATGTTGGTGAAATTAAGTTCATGTGGTTTGTTCTTGTTTTAAGTCTTCTTAGAAGCATTGTCATTTTCTAAAGAACTTCTAATTGTAGCTTCCTGTAATTTAATATTATATAGCTTCAATTGAGAATTCATGGTATACTGTGTGATGCATTTTTACATCCAGCGCTCATCATCTTCCGGTTTACTGAATACTAATAGTGGGTGTATCATTTGGGAAAAATATTACACTTGCAGTTCTTCTTTTTGAACCATATTAGTAGCTTGTTTATTTAATTTATCATTACAATGAAGATAAGGTATATGGTGTATAGATTCATGACACAGTTACACTCATGAGGGGGGATAGGACCTTTATCGGGACTTCGGGATCTGGTGTTTTTAAGCTCGGGATTGATCCTTATGGGATCCGGGAATTCTTTTTTCGAGTTTCAGGACCTCTGGAATTCAGGTTTTTGAAGCCCAGGATTTCGGGATTTAGTGATTTTGAGCTCAGGATTTCGGGATCAGGACCCATCCTACCCTCCCTCACTCATACAGACATTTTGACAAAACAAAAGTGTTTTTAATACTTATCTTCATTTCAAATCACAATGAGGCTATGGTCATATGACAGTATGAATGTCGCAGCTTATTATTATACACATAAAACACTGTCCTTTTCATCCATTTGAAATAGCTGATAGAGTTTAAGTGCACTAAGTTATGAGCCTCTAGTTGAGTTTACTTTATATGACATTTTGCAAGAGTTATCTCCCCTCTTAAAAGCACTTTAAAAACGTCCGTCCGTTCGTTCGTCCCACTGCAGGTTAAAGTTTTTGGTCAAGGTAGTTTTTGATGAAGATAAAGTCACATCTACTTGAAACTTAGTTCACATGTTCCTTATGATATGATCTTTCTAATTTTAATTCCAAATTAAAGTTTTGATCCAAATTTCATGGTCCACTGAACATGGAAAATTATAGTGTGAGTGGGGCATCCGTGTACTATGGACACATTCTTGTTTCATCAGTAATTGAATGTGTGATAACTGTCTTATCTGAAATTGGTGCTACATGTTAATGACCTGATCAAATTAAATTAATTTTATCATAATATAATTGTATACTCTCTTTATCAAATGTCAGTTATCACACATAAAAAGGATACATGTCCAAGGTTAGTTTTTGTCCAGTTTGTGAAAAGAAAATACCAAATATCAAGTCCGACATCAAATGACTACACCACCCAGAATAACAGAGATGTCAAATTACTTCACATTTGGCAATTTATAAATTAAATTCTCTGGATGAAAAATAGGCACATTTAGTTAACAAGGGCTTGAAAATGCATTGCAAACCTCACCCATAGGAGAAAATATAAATTCTAACATGATGTCCTAATTATTATGCTTTGTAAACAAAGTTGTGTTTTAATGAGCACAAAATATGTTTGACACATGCGCACAAACTTACTGCTTAATTTAACGTTATTTCCATCGTTATACTTAAAAATATATTCATTAAGGTAGCTAAACTTTTATAATATATTTTTATGAAACAACAAATATTTATCTTGCTCGTAGTTTTTAAACTTATCAAAAATGAATAGCAATGCAGAGGAGGAAATGGGAACAGCCAAAACATTTTACCGTAATTTCGTACGCTTCAACCTATAAAAATACTGTATTTGTCCTATTAAAATCGAAATAATTCATGAAGGAATTATCTCTTAACTAGAACCTAGAACATTCACTATCCAACTCAGATGCTCAGAAGGTTAGTTTAGTCCAAAAAGGGTATTTTTCTTTGACATTGACATGATATAATCCTTAATATATGCATGTAATATGTTTGTCTACTGTATTTAACTTGCACCTTTCAATCAACCATTGTTCAGTGAAAAGGAGGAAGATTATTTCAGGTGAACGCAAATGAGCTGAAAGAAACACTGTTGCTGGCATTATCCTGACAAGAATACAAGATGTCTTGCAAAATGACCTCCATTGAAAGAGGTATAAACCATTACCGCTAAGAGAACAAAAGTGAGGTGACAAAATTACCTTTAATTATATAGGGCCAGACATTATTATGATATAGCTAGGAGAATGCAAATGAGCTGACATGCGTCTATAAACACTGTTGATGACAAATCTGACAGGAATACAAGATGTCTGGCAAAACAACAGTAATAGAAAGGGATGCAGACCATTACTACTAGAGGAACACAGCTGACATAAACAGGGTTGCTGGCATTATACTGTCAAGCATTCAAGATGTCTGGCAAAACAACATTAATAGAAAGAGATGCAGATCATTACAACTAGAGGAACACAGCTGACATAAACAAGGTTGCTGGCATTATACTGTCAAGCATGCAAGATGTCTGGCAAATTGACCGTCAGCAAAGGAGGGAAAGACCATTACAGCTAAGAGAAAAAAAGTGAGCTGACAAAAACACTTCTGATGACAATTATAACTGGTAGAGATACAAAATACCAGGTAAAATTATCTTCAGTGATAGAAGAGCATACCATTCATAAGGGGGAATATGTGTGAGCTAACATAAACACTGCTACTGACAAAACTTGCAGAAAACATTATATTTGGTAAAATTACCTTCTGTGAAAGAAGAGCAGACCATTCATAATGGGACATATGTGTGAGCTGACATAAACACTGCTGCTAACAAATTACTTGCAGAAAACATAATATTTGGTAATAAACAACTAGGAGAATGCAGATTATCTGACATTAGATTAATATCATAAAGATTGCTGCTGACACTACCAGTTACTGACAGAAATACAAGATATCAGATGGCTCGCACTACAGTCAAGTTTGATATATTATCTGGCTCGCACTACTGTCAACTTTAAAATTTTATCTGGCTCGCACTGCTGTCAACTTTAAATTTTATCTGGCTCGCACTACACTCAACTTTAAATTTCATTTGGCTTGAACTGCTGTCAAATTTGAAATTTTATCTGGCTCGCACTACTGTCAACCCTAAAATTTCAGAAAAGCAGAAATTTTAAATTTTATCGTATTGTTATGATATACATGTAGTACATGTAATCAGATGCTTCATGTGAACCTAAAAACCTATAAAATATTTGCTTGAATCTGAGCATTTCATTATTATTTTGAAATTTAAAATCACAAATTTTTCAGTAAGATTAAGATATTATAACATTGTTGTGATATATGTGTTAATATAAACTTTGCACAGTATGATAGATAGTTTATCTTAGTTTGGTACAAGTATGACCCAGGAGTGTACTGGCATAAACAATCGGTATCAACATGTGACACCTTTCCAATGCGTATATTTTTAATTATTATGAATTTCAACACCTGTAATTAGTGTGACTATCATCTGTGTACAAATGTATACATTACAGTGAAACCTATATATAAAGGTCATCCTCTGGACCAGATGAAACTGACCCTCATTACCTCATATAAGAGATGACCTTTAAAATGAGCGGTAGAATGCATAGGTATTGCTAATAAGTAGGCCAAGAGGAGGATGACCCACAAAAAGAGATTTACACTTAATAAAGGTGACCTTAATAGCAGGTTTGACTGTATATAAATGTTCTTGTCAGATATTTTATGTGTTCCGTTTATATTGTCATATATTTGGTGTTCCTATTTCCTGGTTTATATCCTGTTCCTTCAGGTTCTGTTGTGACCCTGTCAAGTTAGTGTTGTTGATGATGTTAGAATTCATGTCATTTATTAATTTGACATTACACTGTGTATGTATGCACGTATGCTTCCAGCTACTAGGCCAGCTTGACATGCTTGAAGGTCTTACTTTATCAGCTGCAAATAAGTTCCTGCAATCTTGTACTTTTTGTGACAACTCTGAAAATTGATTCAAGGGATGAACTTGTCAACATATTTTTGTTCCACCTAACAGAAGTTCCAATGGAAACTCTGTTTAAAAACATTATCATAATATGTATTCCTGTTGGAACAAATATTCTATACCATTTATTCTGTTAGGAACATATACTGTAATATTTATTCCTGTGGAAATAATATTCCAGAATATTTTTTTCCTTTTGGAACTTATATTATAAAGGAACTTCTATTCTGTGACACCTTCACTTTTAAATTAAACTTAAATCTGCCTACATTATTTGGGAAAAAAATGAATGATAGCTGATGTTGAACTTTAAAGAATTTACTATTCCTTTTGGTTCAAATGGTAATTGATATGCAATTCAAAAAGCAGTATTACACCACAGCTTATATTGTACCATCTAACCTGAGTCATTCAATACATTCAAGAACAGGACCAAAACCTTTTGTCAATATAATATCTGTTTGCATAATTATAAGCAACTTCCACTTACGATTGCTGAAATCTACCATTTTAAGTTTTGGGTTTGTATAAAATAGCATACTTTTTGCTGAAGTCAATTAGTTTCTTCAAGAGAAAGCACACTAATTTGAAAAGACTTTTTGTAAAAGGACCATACTCATTGTCTTCTGCAAAGCCAGTAAGATTCCAAAATGGACACTCAGAATTGTCTTGTTGATGTTGTTCCATCTTTTTTATCAATCAGTCTTTTGTTGTAAATATAACTAGTCATCTGGTCATGCCAAATGTAAGCTAAGAATAGTCTTAAATCATCACTATTACTAAATTAAAAACAATTAGATTGATTTATATACCTGGTTTCCGATGGCATACAGTACAAGGTTTACTGTCTAGGACAAGGAATTTATGTAATATTGTATGTATATTATGGATGTACATCTTGTTAGTAATGTTATTTGTATTACATAGTCTGAACGTGCTCATCTTTTAGTCTAACAAGGTTATCGTCTTATTCAATTCAATAACAACAATCCTCAAGAGTTTTTCAGAAATACTCAATTATGACTTAATGGCTAATGTTGTAGTCAAGATGCAATAGTCTAGTTATAATAGCCCAAAACTGGTGCTAAAAAGTGGCATTAAAACACAAAAAAAAAACAATATAAAAAAATCTAATTATAGTACAATATGACAGTTACTAGTATATAGCTTTAGTCTACTTACAGCAATAGACTTGTTATATTGCAATAGTCTAGTTATATAGCAATAGTCTAGTTATTTTGCAATGCAATAGTCTAGTTATTTTGCAATGCAATAGTCTAGTTATTTTGCAATGCAATAGTCTAGTTATTTTGCAATGCAATAGTCTAGTTTAATAGCAATAGTCTAGTTATATAGCAATAGTCTAGTTATATAGCAATAGTCTAGTTCCATTGCTATAGTCTAGATACATTGCAATAGTTTGGATACATTGCAATAATCTGGATACATTGCAATAGTTTGGATACATTGCAATAGTCTGGATACATTGCAATAGCCTAGTTACATTGCAACAGCCTTAAGTTACATTGCAAAAGTCAAATACATTGCAATAATCTAGTTACATTGCAATAGTCTGGATACATTGCAATAGCCTAGTTACATTGCAATTGTATATTTACATTGCAATGACTTAGTTATACAATGTATTGCAACTTGACAATAGTCTAGTTATATTGCAATAGTCTGTTTTTATTCACCAGACTTACTCTTAATTCAAACCATGGTTTCTTCCCTTCTTTTATTTCTTTGTTCAATTTCAATCACAAAGCTGTGTAACTTGGAACTCAACGTGTGTATAAGACATTATCTGGACATTTCACCTTGGATGTCTTTGATAATGCGTATTGTCTGGATTCTGTCTAACTAATGTATGCACTCAAAATTTCATTTCATATTTGCATGTGTAATTCTAATAAAGTATCAATAACTTTGTACTTTTATTTTCTAATTTCAGGTAGAAATCTGGGTTATGACAATGTTAGTGATTATTTGGACATAGATTTACTAGATCAGTATTTACAGAATGAAAAAACGTAAGTCTGAGATTAAATTTCAAATTCGTTACACAAATTCAAATTCGTGTTCAAATTTTGAGACCATTGTGGATATGCTTGAATGCGGCCCCAGTGTAAACTGTGATAGAAATGAGTGGCTTATACCCATTAGCTGGCAACCCTCTCCAAATGACACATATGGTCCCCTCCATATTTCTGCTATACCACAACCTGAATGGTGTTGACACTTGCAATTCATTGTTCATGTGTTGTTATGAAAATATGACAGCAAGAAAGCCCTTCTCTGAGGAAAAATTGTACTAATGGGAAAAATTTATACAAAATTTAGAAAGTCAATTTCACATTTTTCAACAAAGAAAATACATTATTTTGCCTTGTGCCTCCTAGTTGGAAATGAAATATTGAGTTGAACTGGTCACCTTGACATTGAGGAAGAAAAAAATTATCCTAAATTTTAAATTATATTTCTGGTGTTCAAATTTTACCCTGTTTCAAAAGACAGGATATGATATTACTGAATTTAAACATATATAAAGTGGGAATACTTGGTCTGTTAATGCTATTCTGGTGTAATTATATTACATAATTTTGGAACACCAAATGTTTTGCTTCTGTTATCTTTAAGAGGGTCACAGTCTTCTTAAAAGTTAACATGGTTAAGGATACTATCATATTCCATAAATGTATACTAAAGTATTAACCATCTTTTAAATGTTTAAAATAGGTGAGGTTTAAATTTGATATTTCCTTGAACGTTTAAGTTGCTGTTATTAAAAATAGACTTTCGTAAAAACTTCTATAAAACTTGAAAAATACCAATTTGCCAGTTACGAGTCGATAAGAGGTTCAAAGTTTAGTACAAAATATTTTTAATTCTTGTTCTTTTTTATGTAATTTTGTTTTGATTTCAAAAATTGAATGACTGAGTCATATTATTAAGAATGTTCAATCAAAATGTTGATTTAAGATGTGAATGATTTAAATATTTTATGTCAATATTATGATGGTGTGTCAGACAACTTAAAACAAATGAATGAACAATGTTTAAATAAATATTAAATCAATTATCCGTTTTAAACCATGTAATTTAGAATATTGATTTGGCTTCTATAATGAAGGTGATTTATACAAACATTTTGGTAAAAAGATATAACACTTATGTAAAGGTGCTATTCCTTTATGGTACTTATGGCTTGGGTAGGGAATTAACCCCTCTGGCGTGGAGGATGGGTCAGGAATGTACAAAGAGCTTAAATTTACTGAAAATAAACAAATGATGGTCACTTCCTTTTTGTATACCTCTTTTTAGAGATGTCCCCTGTTATTTATTTAAATCAAAAACTTTCTAAAAGATTTTTGTGCTATGAGAACCCTAATGAAACATAATACAACCTGTTTTCTATTAAGTTTATGAACTACAAGATAAGAATCATTACAGGAATTAAAAACAATAAGAGAACTAAACAGACACAATTAAAAGGTTAAAGCCAAATCTTATTGTAAGTCAAAAGGAAAAACAAACAATGCAATGCATTTGCATAAAGAAAAACAATGAAAAAACAAACAACAATTACAACACTTTACATAGAAAACTAAAAAATATTAAGCAACATGAACCCTATCGTGAAAATTGGGGTGAACTAAGTAATGCTTTAAAAGGGTGAGCCCAAGCTAAAGTATAAAATGAACTGATGCAGGACATTGATAAGTGTGGTTTATTGTGAAGAAAGCAGCCATTCCCAAGGTAACTGGACACTGGGTAAAGGGCAGTACACATTGGTTTAGTCCAGTAACATTTTTAAGTCATATGCATTAATGTTGGACCAAATGACCAGTAAACATTTTGAATTTGTCGGAATCATATGTGTAATTGTCTGTAATAAATATCTGGTCCAATGAAGATAGATAGTTTATTGGACCATTGTGGACAAATTTCTCAAAGCCTTAGGAACCACTGAGAAAGTAGTAGTTAGGGAAGCAGAGATGAGATCAAAATTAAAAAAAATAAATTCATATCCAACCTCAGTTTTACTGGTTCTAGACTAGTATTGAGCAACCCTTGTATCTCGCAACCTGGAACCAGTATTTTAGGCAAGACCTGGTTATCTGTATGTCTGCTAATTTCCTTTCAGGAGACTATATTCTGATCATTTACAATTTGTAAACAGGATGCATATATCTTTGATGAATTTGATTATAATGTAAATTACTATACATGCCTTATGCAGCCATAGACAATTGTATCTGTCTGGCAATTAATGTTGGAGCTCTTCATGCATAAAAATGAGCTAATCATATAACGTAATTAATGATTGATTAAAATACCTTACAGGTACATCTTATATCTATCAAATTATAATTGGCTTGCATCCAGACTGGGACTGCATCCAAGGTTTATAATTAAAAAAAGATCTCGGTCTGACAGGCATATATCTCTAGTTCATTATCCTTGTAAACTGCAGGTACCCTTTGGTTATTTACATATATACATTGAACAAACAGACATGTGTCTTCAGGAATCCGATGACTGGACATTTTAGAAAATAGGGATTAAAACGAATTTAGGATTGAAAAGATGTTTTTAATTTTTTTAATTTGATAAACATCTACTAGTATAGGATGTGAAGATACGAAGTAGCAAAAACATTGTATCAAAGCTTTGAACAAGAAATTATGTGAATCTGGAAAGGCATTTGAATTCTAAAAAATTGATTAAAAATTTAACATGCAGTCTACAACCCATCTAATGGAGGGTTAATGCATCTGGCTTAGGTAAGGTTAAGGGTACTTTCACTGATATTTCAGTATGAACTAACTAACCCTTCATTGAATTAGTTTACATACATACATTTTTTTTTCTCCAGAATTTAAAATAATTTTTGGTTTTTGGTAGGGTTTTTTTTATGGTTAGGAACCACCAATATGCATCATTATGTAAGAATTTCCTAATTTATGAATATTCAAAACTTGTTAGTAAGACAGGACACTATAGTTCTATTTTATTTTTGAGTGGCTTGGTCGCCAAACTGAAATGACTGTGTAATTTTAGGAGGACATTAGATACAAATAGACACGAGGGGTTACAAAGTTTGTGATAGTTAGGACTTGGATCCAATGACATTTTTATGATAGTATACTCATACATTACAAGTTAGCGACAGACAACAGTATACCATCATATACTTATATATGTAGATGAGTAATTTTGCATATCATTATATAGAGTGATAGACTGTTATATAGTCTTTGGAAACTGTTCACAGTAATATTAAAAAAATATTGTATGATTCAGTGATTGCCAATGTGACAACTTATCTACCAGAGACCAAATGATGTTTTCTTTCTGTTTGTTTTATAATTTTATCATAAGATTCAAAGATGTGGTGACATTTTTTGCATTTTGATTTACATATTAAAATTAGTGCCAAAATTTGGTTGTCCTTTATGGGCTTAGTTGTTTTAATCAGTTGTTGGTCTGTATATATATGTCGTGTACAAGTTGCGATTTTGTACAGGTTATAACATGTACAAAAATATTGTACATGTTATAACTTGTATGATGCAAAAATACAAGTTATAACATGTACAAAAGTACCCCATACATGATATAACCTGTACAAAATATTGCTTAAAAATGGTTTTAACTTGTACAAAAGTTAAAATAAATCTTAAAGAAGTAAAATATACATTTAAATTCACCAATGCATAAAGAACAACAATAAATAGGCCAGAACGTGTCTTTTTCTGTTAAGGACAATGATCACAAAGTTTCAGAAATATATGTTTCATGAATAATGTTGGCAAAATGTGTTTTCATGTAATTGTATGTTTTATGCAGTCCATCATGGTTGAAATAAGTGTGAAACTATTTATTAGAAGCTTGCATTCCTCAATGACAATTACATTAGATACTAGTTTCTAAATCCTTCCAACAAATTTAAGATCGATTCGTTATAATTTTGGGAAATACTCCCCCCTCTCATGTTTATAACATGCAAAGACTAAAACAATGTCGTATATGCTTACTCTGTAAAAGCAAGAGAGAGCTGAAATAGTTTTCATTGGACCAGGCTTCATTATCAATATCTTTGGATCTATTCTTCAACGTTGTTGGCCTTCAGCATGACTTATGTAAATTTATAACTCACTTTTTGTTTATAAACTATAATATCATTGCATGAGGCGAATGTCATTTTGATGTTTTAAATATATATCATTTACTTTGAAAGCATTTATTGGTAGTCACTTTAAAAGTCAATAAAACCGTATATTTACCTCATCAACAGACAGTAATTCTATATCATTCTTAAAGACTACTTTGTACTTTTGAGATCAACACTGACTGATTCAATATTCATAGGGAGAATAATTTAACGGCTGATTTAAGTAGCGGTAACAGGAAAGACATGTACCTCCTGTACTCAGATTCGATTTAGTTTGTAGATAATATGTTACATACAATGATATAGAAGCTACGATTTTTCGTTAAAGTAATATTAACATTCTTAAAAAGTACCGTTTGCAGATATCAAGCCGATCAGAAAATCGCAAAAAAATCATTTGAATTGTGATTTTCTGACACTGTACGCAGACAAATACCCCCAAAATGGGTCTTAAATGCAGTATAATCTTATCAAAATAGATGCAAGGTGTGTTTATTATTAATGTTCTGAATCACAAATCGACAAGCTTTCTTTAAACCATTACAACTGAAATTTCCATTAGAAATAAAAAAAAAGTTAGCATGGGTGTACTGAAAATTCAAGATTTATTGAAAACGACCCATATATCTTAGGACATGTCTTATGATCCTCTTATGCCTATCTATGGACTTAACTTTATTTGATGAATTATAATTGTGAGTGTCCACTTTGAAGGCAATAGTAAAATACTTTCATTCTAGTTGACACTAAAAGACATAAGAGGATATCCAGGATAGATGTGTCTACAAATTAAATTGAAAATTGAAATTGGGTATGTGTCTAACGACAACAACCCGCAAATGGAGCAGACAACATCCAAAGACTACAAATAAATGCTTTCAAAGTAAATGATATATATTTAAAACATCAAAATGACATTCGCCTCATGCAATGATATTATAGTTTAAAAACAAAAAGTGACATAAATCATGCTGAAGGCCAAAAATGTTGAAGAATATATCCAAAGATATTGATATAAAGATATATTAGTCTTATTTATTGTTGTTCTTTATGCATTGGTGAATTTAAATGTATATTTTACTTCTTTAAGATTTATTTTAAATTTTGTACAAGTTAAAACCATTTTTAAGCAATATTTTGTACAGGTTATAACATGTATGGGGTACTTTTGTACATGTTATAACTTGTATTTTTGCATCATGCAAGTTATAACATGTACAATATTTTTGTACATGTTATAACCTGTACAAAATCGCAACTTGTACACGACATATATACTGTTGTCATTTTGTAATTGTTTCATTTATTGATTGTTTAAACTAAAATTTAAAGCCAACCTCACTGATTTTAAGTTTTTTGAGAATAAGGTAATTTATTAATAATGAAATAAAAATGTAACTGGGACTTGTCTACCAAGAATGATTGCAATAATACATTGATTTTTTATTAGTTATTCAGAGGATAAAAAATTAATATATTTACAATCAAATTGTCCTGGAAAAGCTGTAATATTTGTTACTGACAGCAACTTATTGTCATATTGCAGAGCTCTGATGTTTGCATGATCCATTCCAGTGTATCAGCTGTAGGTTACTGTTAAAGCAAGGAGGGTTTAAGTTCGCATTAAGGTTATTGAGTTTCTTTTACATAGTGATTTGTTAACATTCTGACAAACTCAATTTTACGTCTGAATTAAGATATCTTAGAGTTCTTTCATATTCAAATAAGTGTAGTTTGGGTTTCCATGATTTTCTGCTACAGCTTTGTTGATGTTTTGTTGGGTTTCATTCTACATTTCTCCTCTGGGTTTGCTTTCAGACTCGTTATTCCATTACAAAAAAACATGTAAAAATGTAATACAATATTCCATTTTTTTTTTAACTTTTCATAGTTTAGAAAAAAGTATGAAAAGGTTACAATTGAAAAACAAATAGTAATATAAAGGATTAAGCATCTACTTTTGGGGTTTGGGCTGAATAAAGTTATAAATTTGTTCACAGCATAATGATATAAAGGTTATATTTCAGTGCAGGTGCAGTGATATATGTGAATGATTTGTCAAATGTCGGAATGAAGTTGAGACAAACTTGATGGGTTGGCATTTACATAAAGTATGATATAAATTTTGAACCCCCTTTAGAAAACTGGTGGGAATAAGACTGCCCCTGTTACAACTTGCATTTGACAGCTGAAAAAGATAATTATTTTCTCATTTTCAATGTGTGTTCAAAATCCAGGATAAAAGGGGGGTCAAACCATGTCCCCATTCTAAAGCATTGATTATCCAAAAAAGGGGGGTAAAAACCCACAGAACCCTGAACCCCTGGATCTCCACTGGGTTTGAGGATATTATATGAATTTATGGGTATTTATACTGGGATTTTTCTGCTGTTTATTTACTAAGATTAGATAATCATTAATTTCTTTCAACAACAAAAAAGTGACTTCACTAATACATCTAGTTCTATCTATAGTGTTATACCCAGTATGTTTTTGGTCTTCATAGTTTCATTAGACTATAAAAAGTGTCCATTAATAAGTAACAGCTGTTTTATTATGTGTTAACTTGCCAGTGATGGATTTACTGTCGTTTTATAGGGGATTTTTATACTAGTAAATGTAATAAATGCAACAAGATGAGCATTTGTTATGTCACTTCATTAAAAATGTATCCGTTTTAATTTGTTGTCAATGTTGATAAAAATAAAATTACAAGGTAAATCTAGAGAGTGATAAATTTATTACCGTTATTTAGTGACAAAGTATTAAGATTTACATGTTTTACCTTCAAAATCTCTATAAAAGCTTAAATATCAGACTTTTCAATGTTACCAATGGTGGGATCTTATTTGTTTTTAGAAAAACCGTGACCACTTTATAACAAGTGGACGTATGATTACGATTATGACTTCTTACCGATTGTTTTGATGTTGAATAGTTCAGTAGAGTTTAAGTGTAGTTTGATAGTTGTTTAATGTGGTAACCATGATTTATTGGAGAGGACATATAAATCATTTGGTATATTATTATACCTGGTCTAATATTGGAGACAAAAAAAAAACTAGTCCTAGATCAAAGTCCAACTGACTCGCAATTTTTCATTTGAGAAATTGACAATGAAAAATTGAATATTATTGATTTAAATTCATATAGTTATGAAAATTATTGATAATGTTGAATACAAGTTTTGAAAACATTGACAGGCTTGTCGTAATCCTAGGGACATTTCGTATTCTACTAAGAATTTTGAATTACATGCAATTACTTGTAAATTTGTAAATGTTTCTGTCACTAAATCAATATAGTTGCCCTATTTTTCCATACAAGTACAGAAAAAACTGCTATGAGCAGTGTGAAATGATGCTTATTGTAGGTTGTTATTCATGCCCAATTATTATAAGTCTGATGTTTTAACATGGATATCAGTTTTCCTTAATGTTTACAGTAGAATCCACCTGTACATTCTAAGTAAAAGTTGAAGTGTTAGAATAACAGAAGGCTGATTAAAGAGTGCTCCATAATTCTTATTGTCTAATTAATCCATATCAGTTACCCTATATCTAAGCTCAAACCAATAACATTATACCCAATAGTTGACCTTGTGTATTCAACTATGCAAGAAGATGCAGAAAAAGGGCCTTGTGGATCACATATTATTCCGGTCCTGAGGCAACTCCATAAAAGCTTTTGGTCTAATATCAAAACAAAGATGCGGTATGTGCCAATGAGACGTAACTCTTCACAATCAAGAGACCAATATAAATGACAGTCAAATTAACAACTAAAGGTCACCTTACAGCCTTCAACAATGAGCAAAGTTCATACCACATATATAGTCAGAGATATAAAAGGCCTCATTTATTGTTTAGGGAGGACAAGTGATTTCGTTTGATACTCACTCACTCAGTGTTGCTTCACTGAACTCAGGTTGGATGTAAGTGTCTTCCTTAACAATATAATATGCTGAAAAAGTTGTATAAAGCTAACACTTAATAATGTTATCCTTTTACAGTAATTAATAAGAGATTGGAAAAGTGGAGAATTGGTCTTAATATTAGAAAAGTGGATAATTGGTCTATTATAAGAGGCATTCAAACTGACTTCTTTGATATATATAAGGGAATGTGCCCAGTCTGTAACCAATGTTAAAATATAGCATGTATAGGGGACACTGAAATATTATCATTACAACATATGTTTTGGGTTGCATGAAAAGGTTCATAGAAAATTTGGGATTTCATATACATGTATAGAAATAATAAATGTAAAACAACACAAATTGGATGGACTAATAAACATATGAACATGTAGTTTAGTACTTGTATGTAAACAATTAGTATTATGACCAGTAGTAGAAACATGAACTACTCATTCCTTCCTTGTGGTGGTCTGTCTCTATAAAATTGTTCTTGTCGTACAAGGTCAGTGCATTCCTATATATAATACTTATATGAACCATTTATTTATGATTGTCAACCTTACATGTAGTTTTAATGTGTGGTTTTATCTAGCTCTTGCATACTAATTAACCTTATTTGCATGTTCGATACCACTTGTCACCAATGTTTTTTATGACCGATAAAATACAAAAAGGTGAAGAGTCATCGTTAAACTGAATTTATTATACTTTAAATATGATTTTAAAATTCTTCATGTACATTTAGAAACTTCAAATGCATGTTTTATTGTTTTAATAGTTTTATTTTAAATAACCTTGATCTTGGAAGGATATATCAGATCGACAGCAGTAAATTTACTTCAGATTTATAACACTAGAATTAAATCATTTTCAAAAGTAAGTCAAGAGAATTGCTGTTGATGGAAAAAAAATGAGAACTAGATGTCAGTGAAATGTACAGTGACTTTTCTTGATTTTTCATGATAAAGGTTGCAGTCTTGTAATTGACTGCTCCATAGGCTTACATGCAAAACAGCTGATCTTTGAAAATTATAAAATAAAAAATGCTACATAAAAAAAAAATTCATGTTCATATCATGTATGTACTAATGTGAAATTGTGATTTAATCGGAAAAAAAAGGGGGTCTTGCCACAAAGAATAAAAAGTTCTATCCTGAAGTAAAAACATTTTTTTTCTACTTTCTGTTTGCTATTTTTACTAGGCCGCACCACATTCAGTAAACATGATATCCTTCCACTTTCCTGGATTGATATCCCCAAAAGATGCAAGATTTATTTTAAAGTCTATATATATATATATGTTTCAATTCAGCATAAACCTATAATCAAACAGAAAAAATTGAGTTCAGAAAATTCAGAAAAAAATGCACTATTTTGCTTCCCTCCATGTTTTGAGTCTTTTGACATGTCATGCACTGGAAATTGGAGTTGAAATACAAGACTGGTACCTAAAGGATGAGCTCTATGTAACTAGAGGCCCACCTGAGTAGATATTGATCACCTAGATATAGGAAGATGTGGTGTGAGTGCCAATGAGACAACTCTCCATCCAAATAATAATTTAAAAATTAAACCATTATAGGTTAAAGTACGGCCTTCAACACGGAGCCTTGGCTCACACCGAACAACAAGCTATAAAGGGCCCCAAAATTACTAGTGTAAAACCATTCAAACGGGAAAACCAACGGTCTAATCTATATAGTTCACATAGTGTCAGGAATATAAATGGTATTACAATGTAATTAAACCTTAATTTAGAACATGCAATATCTATACCTAAATGAAGCAATTTACTAGTTAGATATTTGTATTTGCATACATGTAGTTTTGACTTTAATATGTAGAAGTTCCAGAAACATTTGACTTTCTGCACCAACCTAGTAACTAGATAAGTAGCAGACCTTAAAACTTTATATATCTGCATTTGCATTTGGCATTAAGCTCTGGTAGTAGGTCCGAGTACACAGTTATTTCGTAGTGTATTTCTTTAAGATAATAAATGGAAATAAAAAAAATCCCACCTGCCCTTTCTCAATAATATTTTTACAGTGTGTTGTACTACTTTTGGGACAAATTATATCAAAAATATAGAAAACTTCATCAGCTGTAACTCAAAATATGGACAATTGTATGTAAAGGGGGACTTGAAATCATTTGACAGCTTCCAAAATGCTAATTTTTATACACCCGTCAAAATTTTGACGGGACGTATTATGGTATACAAATGTCCGGTGTCCGTCCGTCTGTCCGTCCGTCTGTCCAGCGTAAACATGTCGCACCGTAACTTAAGACTTATCCAAATTTCATGAAACTTAATATAGTTGTTTCTTATGATGGTCAAATGATCTGTATACTTTTTGGTGAAAAAAAGATTAAAACTTTTTTGAGTTACAGCACTTTGTAACTAAAACAGGGGTGTGTTTTTTTTCACATGTCACACCGTATTTCAAAAACAATTTTTGATTATGGCTTAAAACTTTAAACACTTCTTAGTTATATTAATCTTAATATCTGTATACTTTTTGGTGATGATTCAAAATTTTGTTTTGGAGTTATTGAGTATTTTGTAAAAAAGGGGGAGGTTTTTTTTTACATGTCGCACCATATCTCAAAAACGATTTATGATTATTGCTTAAAACTTTACACATGTCTTTATTATATTAATCTTAAGATCTGTATACTTTTTGGTGATGATTCAAAATTTTATTTTTGAGTTATTGAGTATTTTGTAAAAAAGGGGGAGGTTTTTTTTACATGTTGTGCCGTAACTCAAAAACAATTTATGATTATTGCTTAAAACTTTACACACTTCTTTGTTATATTAATCCAAAGATCTGTTTACTTTTTGGTGATGATTTAAAACTTTATTTTGGAGTTATTGAGTATTTTGTTAAACAGGGGAGTTTTTTTTTTACATGTTGTGCCGTATCTCAAAAATAATTTATGATTATTGCTTAAAACTTTACACACTTCTTTGTTATATTAATCTAAAGATCTGTATACTTTTTGGTTTTGATTCAAAATTTTATTTTAGTGATATTTATTTTTTTGTAAAAAAAAAAAACAGGGTTGGGGGTTTCACATGTCCCGCCGTGTCTGAAAAACAATATATGGTTATTGCTTAAAACTTTCTCAGAAACTATTTATGATTATTGCATAAAACTTCCACACAAGACGTCGGGCGTATCATGTGCTCATGGCGCAACTGTTTATTAATTTTTTCACTGGACCAAATCACTACTTTACATTAAAATTCATGAATCAAACTTTTTCACAGTGTAATTTTATCCTCCCTTCTTGCTATTTGAGGCATAAAACATAAAGAAATAAATTTGGAAGGAGTATAATTTTTTTTTACAAGTAACACACTGTCCACACTAGGGACTATATTCATGGACAATGAAAATCAAGGGACGATAACTGTGTAACTTGGACCAGTAACCAAAAAATATCTAGATTTCTACAGTTGCCCTTAAAACTTTAGATATCTGCATTTACATGATGTATTATAAGACATAGTAGTTGGTACCATAAAATATATAGATTTCTGCATGGACCTTATTTACTAAATAAGTACATGCAGTAATAGCCCTATTAAAAACTTTAGATATCTGCATTGACTTGTGGTATTAATTATGACCTAATAGCTACAGGAAAATATTTAAATTTCTGTGGTGCATACTAAGTAATAGCATATAAAAAAGAAGATGTGGTATTATTGCCAATGAGACAACTATCCACAAAAGACCAAAATGACACAAACATTAACAATTATAGGTCACCGTACGGCCTTCAACAATGAGCAAAGCCCACACCGCATAGTCAGCTATAAAAGGCCCCGATAAGACAATGTAAAACAATTCAAGCGAGAAAACTAACAGCCTCATTTATGTAAAAAAATGAACGAAAAACAAATATGTAACACATAAACTAACGACAACCACTGAATATAATAGCAGCCCTTTAATAACCTTGTAGTAGTAACCATGAAAACTTTAGATATATCTGAAAATTCTGCACTATCACTGACATGTGGTATTGACTTATTAGTTACTATAAAAGCATTAGATTTTTGCTTAGACCTAGTTAAGGTAATTTGTATCCATTAAAACTTCAAATATCTGCATTTTCCTTAAATAGAAAAGAAAGTATGACATGTATTAGTACATGAAGTTTTTCATGCAAATGCCAGTCGTTTTGCACCTAATGCACGATAAGGATCATTTATAATGTAACATCAAAGACATATTCACACTGTAGAAATGTATACCAGGTCAATTGTATACCACACAACAAAAAATTAGCATTCATTTACCTGTCAGTTCTAATATCTTGTAATATTTCTTCATCAATATGCAGCAGAAGCATTTTTGATTTGTGTTTTGAGGACAGAGGTGGTAAAAGAGAAAATGGCTGATAGAAAGAGCTAAAAAAAAAAAGAGTAAGAGGGGGATATACAGTTGAAAGAGGATAAGGTTGGAAAATTGAAACTAATAAGGAAATTGTATCAAAATGGGATAAAAATTTAGAGAGAGATTGGTCAGTGTTAAGTTATCATGGTAAGGTCTGTTTCTCGATCATGTACTATTGGCATTAGCTCAACTGTATTTGGTGTATGTAATGATTGTAGTGGAAACATGTCTGTCTGGTATATCATCTGACCTTGACCTCATTTTCAAAATTCAAAAGTCAATATTATTTTTTCATGGTAAAGTCCGTTTATTAGAGATACTTCAATAATGGTATGCAATATGCTAAAAACATGAAGTATGTAGAATGATTGGAAGGTGTACATGTCTGTCTGGCAGAATTTATCTTACTTTGTCCTCATTTGCATGGTTTATTGGTTAATGTTTAGTTTATTTGGGTAGGTTTGTATTCTACAATATTTAGCCATTGGTGTTAATTAGTATTGTATTAAATTAAAGTCATACATTTCCATAATGACAAGTTTAGTCTGACCTCTACCCCATTTACTTTGATTGCTGATAATGTCATTTCAGCTTGTTCCCTCTTATTATACTTACTTGCTTCTTAAATATAGTTTTCTTCAACTCAATTTTTGGCTATGATTATTTTCAAGTCTTAAATTAACAAAGTTAAGTGCTTTTAAAACAATAAAGAAAGTATAGTGACTAATAATTGTGTATCTGGTATAATTTATGAACCTCACTTCCAGAGTGGTAATGAATCTTAATATAAATATTAAAGTTATGTTGTCAATGGTTAAGTGCGAGAGCACTTTTGCAAATATCTAGACACAAAAGTATTTAGAATTCAGGAAGATATAGCAATTTTTACAACAAATGTGTAAATTATTATTACCTGAATGCAGGTATGAACATCTTACATAATCTATATTTGATTGATCATCTTTGATTTAGTTAAAGTACATGGATAAGATATTTATTTCACCAGAAGGCTATTTGTGTGTAGATTATAGTATCTATTGTTTGACGACCTGGAAGCTTCACTCAGGCTTTGGCTATAATTTTTTTTTGTCATTTTTGGTTAATATAGCTCTTCATCCTTTTTATTAAGCTTTTGGTTACAAATATTCTGGCCTGGAGTATCACATCAAGGATTTCCTATACAAACTTGATCATATTTATTATCAAAATTAGCATCTGGTGCAGAAAAATGTGTACCGTTTATGTTGTTGATACAGCTCCCTTAGATTTTCAGACAGTAGATTATGGGGCGTGTTGATACAGCTCCCTTAGATTTTCAGACAGTAGATTATGGGGCGTTTATGTTATTGATACAGCTCCCTTAGATATTCAGACAGTAGATTATGGGGCGTGTTGATACAGCTCCCTTAGATTTTCAGACAGTAGATTATGGGGCGTTTATGTTATTGATACAGCTCCCTTAGATATTCAGACAATAGATTATGGGGCGTGTTGATACAGCTCCCAAATAGATTTTCAGACAGTAGATTATGGGGCGTTTATGTTGTTGATACAGCTCCCTTAGATTTTCAGACAGTAGATAATGGGGCGCTGTTATTGTGAATATATTGTAATTGCTCTCTCCTTTGCATTCTTAGGATTGAATCTTGTACATTTTGTTTTTTCTGCTCCTTATATGCTATCCTAGAGCTTTAAACCTTGACTGCTACATAAACTTCTGAAAGTTGTATTCTACACATATTCTCTCCTCAGGTGTCTGACTTACATTAATTACACAAAAGTGTTTGCCCCTTGAATTGACACAAGCTTGTTCAAGCCGTCTATTTAGATGTTGCTGTATTCCCTATTTGGGTGTTGTACTCCTTGCAATTCTGTATTGTACCCTAAAATATCTGATTTGCATGTTTTGCACTTTGTAAAGTCATTGATTTTATACCTGTTTAATTTTCATTCTGTATATATCAGATGTACACTCCTTATTTTGTTCTCAAAATTAAACTCCTTTCCTGTTATCACTTCAATTCTACCTTTTTGTTACTTCACATTTCTTTTTTATCCTTGCCTTCTTTACAAGTGTTTTGCTTGTTTCAGGATTGATTCTGTTCAAGTGTTTTGCTCCCAATGATGTGTTGTTTTTATGTCCAAATAATGGGCATTATTTTGGTCAAGGGTTTTTAATGAAGTTAAAGTCCAATCAATCTAAAGCTTAGTACACATGATTTTTTAATTGTAATGCCAAATAAGAGTGTTTACCCCAATTTCACAGTTCACTGAAGTGAATGGACATAGAAAATGATAGTGTGAGTAATATTAGGCATCCATGTGCTATGGACACATTCTTGTCTTCAATGTAGTAAACACAAGTGTAATTACTCTATATGTGGCAGGTGATGAACAATGTACTTAGAATTATTAAAAAGCACAGAAAAGCTCAGGAGTATATTTGCCAATCTTAATTTTTCTTCAAAAAACAATCAGATATACTGAGAAAACTAGTCTTTATTTAAGTTCTAATGTACATACTTTTGTGTGGCATAAAACTCTTTTTTATTATGCAGAAAAAGTAAAGGGAAAATCTTGGAACATGGTGGTGTCATTAACCTTATATTTATCTCTTTGAAATGGTTCATTATTATAAACTCTCAACTCAAAAAAAAAAAAAATGTTTCAATTTCTTGTTTTTCAAAGCATTTATTTTATATTTTTATGTTCCTGCTGCTTTTATCCATGTGCAATAATGGGTCTATATTTTAATTTAATTGGGCTATAAAGTTTGTCAACCATGATTTTTAGTATGTCAAATTTTTTCATAGCCAATTTTAAGAAAGAAACATGGTATAAAAGTTTTTCTTCTGTCAAGGATTGGGAACAGTCGAATTATATAATATATGTACATGTACTTAGATATGAAAACCAGCCATTGTAAAATTTACAAACAACTTTCTATGGACTACTAGTTGTCATTTTAAGCTTAGTTCAATCAAACTTCAATGAAGAGACGTGGTATATAAGTCATTATTTAGTTCAGTCAAACTTAAATGAAGAGATGTTGTATATTATTAGTTATCTTGGTGTAATAAGGGGTGTACAGAATTTTCAACAACGGTGTTAAATTCCGTACACCCCTTATTACACCAAGATAACTAATTTATTTCTTATGAACAATTCCTTTACTTATTTTTAAACCAAGATGTAAAATTTTAAATGGTAAATTAAATTCAAAGTGTTACATTTTTTCAAAGTCATTGTCAAATTATTTTTTTCTGTATTTTGGGGAAGGTTCAGAATTTTTTTTTTTTGAATATTCAAGATTTTTTTTTCAGTATTTTGGCAAAACTTTATTTGTTTCCTTTTTTTTTGGCAAAATTTTATATTTTGAATTTTTATGACAAAATTTTATATTTGTATTTTGAAATTTTTTTGCAAAATTTTATTTATCCCAGGTTGAACCAGGGTGGGGTGTTATTTACACCAGGGTAATTAACCAATCAGATTGCAGTATTTTTGCTGCATAAGAAATAAAAGTAATTATTTAGTTCTGTCAAACTTTTAAAAATGAAGAGATGTGGTATATAAGTAATTATTTTACTAATAAAATGGACTGCAAGGGGTTGTGAACATTCAAAGTATACAATATGTGTACTTGGATATTAAAATCAGTTATAGTAAAATTTCCAAACAACTTTCTATTGTACATGTAAATATGTCCATTAAAGCTTATTTCAGTCAAACTAGAATGAAGAGATGTGGTATATAAGTAATTATTTTACTAACAAAATGTTCTGTTAATGATTGTGAACATTCAAAGTATATGATATGTGTACTTGGTTATTAAAATCAGCTATAGGAAAATTTGCAAACAACTTTCTATTGTATATATCACTTTTAACTTAGTTCAGTTAGTAATAGTGTTTACTTTTCAAGCTACCTATTCAGTGAATTAAACATGATTTTACGTATGAGTTTACGTCTTTGGTTAAAAGCGGAAATAGCCCACACTCCCTAAACCATGGAAAATATGTTAATCCACCCATACTGGTTCTGGGTGATTGAATTTGACGAACTTTTATGAGTAATATGATATACATTAGAATAATAATCATGGTATATTAAATAGTTGAAAAAAATAAATGAAAAACATCAATATAAAAACAAAATTTGATAAATAGTGTTGAATATTTTCTAACCTTTACAGATATATGTTAGATTTTCTGTTCACTACAATTATTATTTTTTTAGAAGAAACTATGTTGGTAAATAAATTCATTTTCATCCTCCTGTTTAAAGATTGTTTTGTTTGTCTGTTGTGTCATTATAATGGGATAGAAATGTATGAACAATTTGTTGAAGAATATGAACTCTATCAATAAATGATGATATAGGGAATCTTTTATTTGGCCTTCAAATTATATTTGATTTCGGTTTACATCCACGATGCAGGTCTCTGGTGTGGAAGTTTGTCTTGTTTTTTTCCAGATACAATTTGTACATTTGAAGATATATCCTACAAACTATAGATCTGTTTATAGTTATGTCTCGCATGTCCAGATTGTTTTTCCTGGACATTGGTTTGAACCTGGAAAATCCAAGTAGGTGTAAGTCAAAATGTAAATACATGTAGAAAACCACAAGGACAGGTTAACTGTGACCATTCAGAAATAATAGAACACTTGACGACACTGATCTGTGTTGGCTCCATTCAGAAGTATTGTAAGACCACAAGATCACTTATTGTAACATTATTATATAGGGTAATTTCCTAATTTGACCTTGATTATATTACTTTTCTTTTAGTATCTTAAGTATGTTGTTCATGTATACTTTGAAGAAGATAAGATGCATCCCATTAGATAAAGGATTGGAAAAATTAACTTTTTGACCTATATTTTTCATGTGGTTTATTATTATTATTTAAAATGTATTTTTAGTTCTGATGAACTCAATTTTCACATGTTGGATGCAGTTTAACATTCATGGTAAATGGATAACACATATAAAGAGGATGATAAGAATCCCAGCTCCCACCCCCTCCCAATGCACTTAAAAATTATCAGTCTTTGTACTAAATTCAAATTTTGAAATAGATTTCTTTTGGTGGTTTTACCTTACATAAATAAGGGTTATTAAACAGAAATGATTAGTATTATTTTGATCCAAAATCCAACCAAGTTGTTATTCTTGCAATACAATGCTGCATTCTAGGCTAAGAAGAGGTTAACCCAGCCCCAGATTAAACCAATGACCTTCTGCCTTTTTAGCCGGGAAAGCCCACCAGACCACTCTTCATGCAGGCAAATTTCAAACTGCTGCATGCCAATATAAAATTTAGAATGGAAATGGAATGTATAAAAGAGACAACAACCTGACCATAGAAAAAACAACAGCAGAAGGTCACCCACAGGTCTTCAATGTAACAAGACATTCCCACACCCAGAGGCGTCCTTCAGCTGGCCCCTAACAAATATATACTAGTTCAGTGATAATGAACACCATACTAATTTCCAAATTGTACAATATGCTTGTAATGGCTGTTTTATCAGCAATTATGCTGAATTCATTCTGAAAGCATTGAAGATACAAAGTTGTTGTTGCTGGCAGTAATAGATTCTGATTTATACTGAAGCAATTCACCCTGAAACTGTGTGCATTTTCAATCTTTTGGCCTAAAATTGTCAATGTCAAATTGATTTGAAAATTTATCTCCATCTCTTACAAAAATCATTGGCCTATGTTAAATTAACAATAAGGTGCGACACTGTCACACATTGTCTGTTAACAGTTACATGTACAAATTTTTACAATTTTTTCTACAGACTTATTTTTTTCATCAATATTTGTAAATGTTGCAAGGCAAATTGGCGGGCGAATATATTTTTATTTTATACTTGACACAAGGAAATGTATAATTATATGATTATCTATACATCGTAATTCTTCTTTAAACTCACAGGAAACTATTAGGGAATGATTCATAACTCAAAACCCTCAACATTAAATATTTCAATTTATTGGACTGAAATAAAAAGTTTTAACCTATTAAGTTTGATATATATTTTTGATAAGATTGTACTTTTCAGTGAAATGAAAATTTTAAAAATAAAGAGGCGTTTAGTAAAAAGGATTAATTCGTAATTTTATTAATTAAAGGATTTTTGCTTCATTTATATCAAAATCGCTTTGATGAAAATCATAATTCCCATTAAGTGTTTTAGAATTTTAAGGCTATTAAAAATTTTATACAGAGAATTGAGTGCATTGATTTTTCATCACAAAAATATTAAGTTAAAAGCTGTGCTTCCTTGATACATATATGACATGCAAATATTTATAAATAAGAAAAGATCCATGTCATGTAACATGATACACTGTCTACAGGAGGTAATTTCAGAGAGAGAAATACTGTGTGCTTCAAAAGTGTTTCTTGTTTCTCGTAACTTTTGGGGCCCTTTATAGCTTGCTGTTCGGTGTGAATCAAAGCTCAATGTTGAAGACTGTAAATTGACTTATAATGGTTTACTTTTACAAATTGTGACTTGGAGGGAGAGATTTCTCATTGGAACTCATCATACCACATCTTCTTATACCTATATATATGACAGAATCAACAATTTTCATTTAGGAAATTTAAAAAAAAAATCTGGAAATATTTTTCCATTAGCTACTTTTTTCAAATGAACATAAATAAATTGATTTCTCGCTAATAGGGAAAATGAAAATAAAACAAACAATAATTTGTCAAATAATAATACTTTTTCAGGGCTTTTTCTTAGAATGCATCTTGAAAAAAATGATAGTGCAATTAAATTTATATATAATATATTATTTCTATAAAATTCTGTCCAAGAACATTGGTAGCATATCCTTGATTATTTTGATAATTTTTTCCTTTAAAATTAAATTGTAAGTGGTTTCTTGGCCCAGATTTTTAGAAAGAAATATGTACTTCATTTTTTATTGACAACATTATGTACATAATGATTCATGTCTAATTTGCATAAATTAAAATTCAAATACTTGTAGATTTAAAATTTACGATTCACCTGTGGTAATTGATCATCATAAAACTAAAAAAAGAAAACAAGTTTGGTGCCAATTATCAATCGTCAAGTCTGATATAAATTATCAAATTGTCTAGTTTGTTGCCTGTCAGAAACAATTATCAAATTGTCAAGTGTGTTGCCTTTGAGAACCAATGCTCAAATTTTGTCTTTCAGAAATAAATCTGATACCAATTATCAAATTATCAAGTTTGTTGCCTTTCAGAAAAACAAGTCTTATACCAATTATCAAATTATCAAGTTTGTTGCCTTTCAGAAAAACAAGTCTTATACCAATTATCAAATTATCAAGTTTGTTGCCTTTCAGAAAAAACAAGTCTTATACCAATTATCAAATCGTCAAGTTTGTTGCCTTTCAGAAAAACAAGTCTTATACCAATTATCAAATTATCAAGTTTGTTACCTTTCAGAAAAAACAAGTCTTATACCAATTATCAAATTATCAAGTTTGTTGCCTTTCAGAAAAAACAAGTCTTATACCAATTATCAAATCGTCAAGTTTGTTGCCTTTCAGAAAAACAAGTCTTATACCAATTATCAAATTATCAAGTTTGTTGCCTTTCAGAAAAACAAGTCTTATACCAATTATCAAATTGTCAAGTTTGTTGCCTTTCAGAAAAACAAGTCTTATACCAATTATCAAATTATCAAGTTTGTTGCTTTTCAGAAAAACAAGTCTTATACCAATTATCAAATTGTCAAGTTTGTTGCCTTTCAAAAATGCATCAGTCTTATACCAATTATCAGATTGTTATGGTTTCAGATAACATTTTAAAAGTATGTCCATTGTATTATGAGTAATATGATAACTATAATTGGTATATATGGGTTCCTTGCAAAGTCTACATGTCCACAAGACAAGGTTCACCTGACCTTAACCTCATTACATGTATCAGCTATCAATGTTACACGATGATCATGAGGTTGGTTACCAGACACTGTATTAAAGCAGTAGGGTAATTATATGTGTATAATGGAATGATTTAAAAGGGGACATGTCAAACTGTCAGGTTTACGCTGACCTTAACCTCATTTTCATTGTTGATTGGTCAATGTTAATTTCTTGTGTTTTAGTCTGGTTTTTTTCCAATACTTATAGCAATAGGTCAGCTATATTTGATGTAGAGTAATTGTAAGTTGAATTTGTCTGTCTGACAAGATTTATCTGACCTTGACCTCTTTGTTATGGATCTCTTAAAATGTTTAGTTTATGTGATACTTGTAGTAAAACCTTTATCTTCATGAGTTGCAATATAAAATCAATGGCAGTGTACTCTCTCTTTTGTTCTATATAAAAGCTAATATCAATTAGATTTCAGTATGTTAAAATTTCAATGAGTTATTTCCCCTGGAAAGTATATAAGTCAGGTCATTAATTGAGTTGTGAGGTACACATTCCATTTACAAAATGTATTATAATATACTGATTTTCTATATAAATCTTCCTATTTTGATTGTGATCAATAATTTTATCAATGTATATTTGTTAAAGTTGTGAAATATTTAGAACCATCGTGTAGTGTATGCAAACACTTTGATGGTACTAATTTTAAGTAAATGTATGTTTTTACATAAGTTGTTGAAGTGTTTGTTTAAACTCATTGGAAAGTTAATGATTGACTTTGAAATATTACATGCTTTATTAACAGTGACCTTATAGTTTTAACATTGGAAAGAAATTCAAACCTTATCCAAATGGTCTTTATTTTTGGAATGGTTTTACTGTATTTTTACTAATTGTATAAGTCACTAAAAGAAAAGAAAATCTATACTATGATACAGAATTTAAGGCTAAATAAAAAACTCATAATGAATAAATTTGAGAATGGAAATGGGGTGTGTGTCAAAGAGACAACAACCTGACCAAATAAAAAAATAACAGCAGAAGGTCACCAACAGGTCTTCAATGTAGCGAGAAATTCCCGCACCCAGAGGCGTCCTTCAGCTGGCCCCTAAACAAATATATACTAGTTTATTTAGAGTCTCCCTAGTATTCAAGGACATAACATAAGAGTTCTATATTGAGCTTTTAACCGACATACTTGAAAGATAAATTTAGTTTTATGTGCAGTCAACTATTCCTTTTGATTTAGAAAGGTTAAATTTATCAATCAATGTCTAAATGAGACACTTTTTTTTTATGTATATTTACTGAACTTTAGATTTAAATTCAGTTTCCATACATGACTAAAGGGGAGTAACTCTAATTGTCATATTTGTTATCAAGTTTAGTTTTAAGTGGGAAAATTCAAATAATTCTTTTTTGAACCTTTTTGGAAAACAGAATAATAAGTTTACTAATTTACCATGGAATGAAAGTTATGTTGCGTCCCGGCTTTCAAATTGTAACTAGTAAATAACTCATTTGTCAACAAGGAGAACATCCCACACTCAGTCTTTGAAGATTTTGTTAAAATGCTTGCTTCAAAAATGTTGTATGTGAACTTTTAACATTTTTGTAGAAGGGTGTGAAATGAAAACTTGGAATTTCTGGATAACACATGAACTAACCTTATTTTCACAGAAATAAAAAGATTTAAATGTTCTTGAAGGGTGTGAAATGAAAACTTGGAATTTCTGGATAACACATGAACTAACCTTATTTTCACAGAAATAAAAAGATTTAAATGTTTTGGATTCCAAAGTCATTATACAACAATTTCGAAGTTAAAGTTTACATTTTGGAAGCAAACATTACAAATTACAAATTTTGGCTTATATGTATGATATTTTGGAATATCAAGGATTTAATCAGTCCATGCCTTTTTGTGTAATAATGGTAAGTTTAAAAAAATAGAAGTCATATACAACATTTTTGAAGCCTTATAAGCAAAGATATGTAGTTTTACAGTAGAAACTCACTCACTTTTCAACACATTGCATAAACATTACATTTAAGACAGTGTGATTCTCGCTATAGTAAAATACTTTCTAGAATGATTTGAAAAAGCTATTTGAATGTAAGTTATATTTAGGCAATAACCATTGTCTCCTTCATAACAGTAAATAACATGTATCCTTTATTTTATCTGTGTAAAAGTCTATAAGTGTGATAGCTTTGTCAGTTCCACTATATCAAAATGGTCATTATGGTAGAGTTTTGGCCTTAAGCAACAGTTTGCCTATGGACTTGTCAAATTACAGTCTACACCAAAAACTTTTTCAACTACTAGTCTGAAGATCGATATTAAGACATTTTTATTATTTGTCCAAACAATGTTTTGCAAAAACTTACTAGTCCAAATGAAATTTTACTAGTCTTGAGCATAGGACTAGTGGCTAGCGGTGCAGACTGCAAATAATTTGTAACTTGGATTCTTTTACATGAAAAGAGCTATGGCTGAGTATCAAATATACCATCCTTATTCTCCCTGGAAGTAGCTGTGTATTTAACTCACATAATACATCCATCACTGTATTCCCTCGCAGCATGGATGCTATTGACAGACATTCAGTTCAGTTGACAATATCTGTGAACCCAAGGGTGTTTTGATGGTGAGACCTCGAGAATCGCATTATTTTTCTCTTTTTTCATTCTGTTTGTATGGTAACTTTCAAGTAGCTGTTATGGAATGGGAAGTAACTGTCCCATGCAAGTATCATGAGGGTGAAACAGTATACATTCACCTTTTTCTTATTAATTTTGGATGAGTTTGTTATCCATTGGAAACTTCAATTGGTAATATTCGATGTCTTTATTGTCTTGGACAAGATCTAAAAGAGACTGGAAATCTTCAGTCTAAAATTCCTGATCTTTCATTTTATACGTGGATAAATTCTTTATCTATCTTCCACAATTTTCATAGGTTAAGTTATGTTTTTATGTTCTAAGGATGCAAGTTTCATAGACTTTATATAATTGACTAATTAATATATACATGTAACTTGTGTAAATTTCAAATGATGTGATATAGATCCAAGACAGTATACAAAGGGAAACAACTTTGATTATATGAAGGGGAGATAATTCATGCTTGCTAAAACAATATAAGAACAATTTGAAGAAAGAAAGTTTTAAGCAGAGCATTTTTAGAAGATTTTAGGAAAATTTTAAAAGCCAAATGTTTATTGCATAGCAATTACTTGCTGAAATTGCACACAAATAGAAATTACGCTTCATATGTGATTTATTGATTAGTTTAAAGTTTCTAAATCTTTTGAAGCTAAAACTGTAACAAATACGAAGGAGAATTGGCCCCTTAGATTTTATGTTTTTAAATCAGGTCAAACTATTTCAATTTCAGATAGAAATAATTGTAAAATTACTTTTGATTCTGACAAAATAACTTCTTTTTGGGAATTTCCATCTAAATTTACTTTGGCTGCATCTCCTGATCCAGAAAATGTGTCTGTCCAAAGCTACAATTGTGTTATGGTACCTTTTGGTTAATAATATATTTTGGATACTAGGCAGGCTCCTAGGTTGTCACCATGGTTTTGCCTAGAAGCACAAATTCATAATATTTTCATTATTTTTCTTTTTATCCAAAATGTGCTAACTCTTATGAAGAATTTTTGTTACCATGTATTAAGGCATTTGAATTAGTCCAATTTAAGAAACAAACTGTCACCAATGCCATATTTAATGAAAAAGCTGAAATTCAAAGCCTTGTTTGTTAAAGATTAAAAGAATAAATCCTCAGCCATTGAAAAAAAGCTCATGTTAGTTTTATTTTATGAGTTCCAATTTCAAAATACTTAAGATACTTTTACTTCAATTTTAGTTTCAATATACATTTTGAAAAAAGAAAAAAATGTTGTAATGACAGCAACATTCCCAGCTCCAAATTAAATTCACTAAAAGCAATATAATATCAAGGCTATTTATACTAATATTAGTTTTACTTCAAGCTGAAATCACAACTAAATCTGTACTTTTGGAATGATTTTTCTCTTCCTTTATGGTATTTTGAATCTTTAATCATATATACATGTAGTTTAATCTTGATTTCCTGAGCAAAGAAAGATAACTCTGTATGTCTTGTATGTACATTTCTATTTTGCTTTTTGATTAACAGGTAATGTTGACACAGCCATCATCAATATTGTAACAAAAAAAAACTTTAATGGAAAAATATTTTCATAATTGCACATTAATGTCTTTATAATTGGGGCTTGGTATGGGGGAAAAGTTTCAAATAATTCCAAATAATTTGATTTAAGGTATAAACTAAAATATTAAATACAAATCCAGCATTGAAGATTATGATGTGACCTGTTGCATTCATTTTCATCATCTCAAAAATCTTCCCTTAAAGACAAAGTTTACCCTTCTTTACCACTAGTCATAATATAACTCAGACCGTCTGCCTGGTTTTAGCTAGTTTTTCCACGAGAGGTGCTCATTTGACGTCTTAATACTTTTTTCATCCATACCGTATCTGATCATAATGTTTGGTTTGCATGTTTACAAACCATTACAAAAAAAACTAGACAGAAAAAATACAATAGATTAAATGTAATTGTTCTGGAAATATTACATTTTGTGATGTTTTTTTGTAGACATTGAATAAATGAGAATTATATTTGTCTTCTCATATAAAGTTTTATACACCTGTATAGTAAGCCTTTATATGATTAAGTTATGGTTTTATTCATGAAATGGAAACGTGTTGCAAACATCAGTTATATAATAATATGAATACAGAGGTATAATTCATGTCA
The DNA here is from genome assembly GCF_036588685.1 of Mytilus trossulus. Lineage (NCBI taxonomy): Eukaryota > Metazoa > Mollusca > Bivalvia > Mytilida > Mytilidae > Mytilus > Mytilus trossulus. The sequence goes on from NW_026963318.1 coordinate 476,795, forward strand.
ACCAGACTGCAATCCAGTGACAAAAATAACCAATAGACATGTAGAGGCACAATGCAACAAGGCTTGAAGCAATTATTACAACTTTATTAAGAACAGACTTAAAGAGATCACCATTTGGTCTAAATAAAGGACAAGAGGTCAAAACCATTGAAAAAAATCATTGAATCGCTCTGATTGTAAACAAGTAGCTATTGAATTTAATGACTTAAGATCTGATTATCAATACTAAATTCCTTAACTGACATAAAAACAATATTTGCAAACATTAATAGTCAATGAGAAGATTCCAATTTTGGAGAAGCACTAATTGAATCTAGATACATGTAGATGTGTGTTCACAGAGATGTTATACAGTGAGCAAATCCTGTTGTAATTATTGCAGCTGAAATTTCTGTTTTATGGACATTAAGTTTATATTATTGGTCTTTAAATTCATTTCTTGGAACGCTTGGAACTAAGATGTAGCCATATTTGCCTTTAAATTTACATGTGGTTAAACTTTTAAACAGTGAACATGTTTGATAAAAGTATCAAATTATAATAAAATTTAAAAACAAGTTCAATGTGAATTTTAGTGACCTAGATTATAGACATTAAAACCATGTTGTTCTTTCCATCTATCTTTCTGATGAAAAATGGTAGAAGATGATATCATGTTTTGTTTTGTTCACAACCATACATAAAGAAAAAACTGAAATAATGGTTATATTATGCACACAACTAATCCAATCTTTTCGATATTTGTTTTGCTCACTTTCATTATGTTTATATGAAAGTGATTTGTATATACATGTGTAATACATATATTGGCCTATAGTTGTTAATTTTTGTTTCATTTGTTACTTGATAGAGTCAAAAAGCAAAGGCATAGGTATGTTGTTTCTGGCGCCTGAGCAACAGCAGCAGTGGTGGCATCAACAATGTATTAGTTTGTGATTAGGTCTAGTTTATGGTGAACCACTAGTTGTAAGTCAAAGATCTTTGATATGCAGTTGTATCAGTATTGGCACATCTCTACCATGCAGATTATTTGGACCCGCCCCCTCAGTTATAGTCTGTTGACAGGGCCGTAACTAGCCTCTTTTAATAATGAGGCAAAATATACTCGCCGAGCGTAGCGAGTCGAAAATTTTTGGAGAAGTGTCTGGGGGCCGCTGAAGGCCCCCAGAAGCTTTGAGTGAAATAACGCAAAATCGTGCATTCTGAGCGTTCCACGGACTCTTTCTTGCATTGAAACGTTAATAATCTTTAGCTATTTTTTCGACAATATTCTGGTCGCCATGCAAAAACATAGATTCATTATAATTTAAGACTTTTAGGTTTTAGGGACAATATTAAAAGACTGATATGTAGGATAAAGTAAAATTCGTATTTCTCATAATCATTAATACCGGGTCTGTCTGTCTGCTCTTGTCTTGTATTGTGCTGACTTTGATGATTTTTTTTTATGACTAGATTTAAATATAGTGACAGTGCAGTATTATACTGCAAGTACTAGTACTGCTTAATTCGACACTAGGGACCATCTTGACCTTCTTTTACAGTATTAATGATTATTTTATTATTGAGTTAATCAGTACCCTCCAGCAACTATCAAGATGAAGAACAGGAAAAAAAATTTTGACCATTGATCATTGATTGCATTGACTTTGTGTGCGATAAGTTCCTGTGTATGTTTATCCCATATTCCTTTATTTTCTGTCTGAACACGACTTACTGCAAGTTTAACCCTTCAATGTAAAAGGTCATATGGCAATACAATAACATTGTTGTTGTTTTTTCAAATGATTTGGTACCGGGAAATCGGTGGTCTTACTAAATTTAAACCATGTCAGCTATGTAGTTTTTGTCCACAGAAAATACCCAATTTTACAATCCATACTTAGAAAAATTGGGTATTTTCTCTGAGTCTTTTAGATCACTCGAAACTAGGTGAGACATGCACAAAAGTGATATATATGCACTATTAATAAAGAAAATTGAATATCTTAAACAAACAACGAGAAAAAAATATATCTGTTTCATATGCCCAAGGCCTGTAGTTTAATATACAAAAAAGGCAGTTTTGTATTCTTTATATCAAGTTCAATAAAATTAACGGTACTAATTTTCTTGCACCAGATGCGCATTTCGACAATACATGTCTCTTCAGTGATGCTCGTGGCCAAATTGTCAATTTTCGATGCAGAAGAAACAATTTTTTTCTGTGTCCAGAAGCATCGTAGAGCATATTCTTAAAAATGTTTTCCCGCACAATATCTGGACATTGGTGGACATGCAACATTGCGCACGTTTAGAAATGAAAATCAACACTCAGACTATAGTCATAAAGTAGGAAAATAAAATAACAAACGACCGTGAAACTCGAGACACAGAAGTACAAACAATAGACCATCAACTCCGAAAACCAAAAGTAAAATAGAAACATGGATCACGAAAAAAATGCAGGGGCGACATCAGGGAGTGAAGAGAACTTGCTTCTTGCACGACACTTTCCGTGAAAACAATTTGATATGAAGACAATCTTTTTTTTCAGTCTTTTTTTTTTTTTAGTAAATTTCCAGCATGAGGCATTTGCCTCATTTGCCTCAATGTAGTTACGGCCCTGGTTGACTTTGAAACTTTTGCTCAGTTTTCAAGTTTTAGTTTGTGGTTAGGTCAGTTTATGAGGTACCACTAGTGGTATTAAGGAAATGATAATAGGTATGCAGTTGTATAAGTATTGGCATATCTCATTTCCATGGAGATTGTTTAGCCATGTACCTTCAGTCATTGTTCATTAACTTTGAATATTTGCAAATCTCACATGTTAAAGTGTTGCTTTTTTAATTTCAACATATGCATTATCAAAATTACCAAAAAGCGAGACATAATCTCTGTGATAACAGTTTATGGAGAGTTGTCTCATTGGCAATTATACCACATCATCTTTGTTTATAAGAAAAGAAATGTTAAAAAGGGCCAAATAATGTGTGTTGTTATGAGATTCCTGACAAATATTAATAATGCTCACTTTGTCAGGACACTTTTCAAAATGACCAATACTCAACTTCCGCTCTATTGATGTCTAAATATAGATCTCATCTCCCTAGAACATGAGAGATTACACATTGAAAACCTAAACAAATATTAGATAGAACTGTTTTGTTGTTTGAATTTATAAGCACATAATCCTGGTTCCTTTGATAACTATGAAGTGAGAATGTAATTGGCATTGCATGCTAAAAAAATGGAGCAACACCAATCAGAGGAGTCTATGCAGAGTGTACATGTTGTTAGGCAATTTAAGTCTATCCTTGCTTTCTTGTTGCAGTATATTTGTTGATAACAATTGTTTTCAAGACTTTTTGTTTATTGCGGTACTATTTTATAAGGGGAATGAAACTACATTTAAAGTGGTTTCTGATGATGATTACGTTGTTATGTACACTACTGTGGATTCATTTATTTTCAAAATATTAATTTTTGTGGATTGCTGAAAACTTGCATATTTGTGGATATTTGATTTTGTGTTTTATACAATCTATGTATACAAAGTCTATTGAAAATATGATATTCGTTGAACATTTGAATTCGTGGTTCACCTAATGTACCCACAAAACCCACGAAAATTGATATCCAACGAATAATAATGAATCCACAGAATTTGATTGTTTGACTTATTTCCTGATTTGTAATTACATGAGCAACAAGTCATGAGTACCACATGTGATGCAGGATTTGCCTACCCTTCGGAGCAACTGAGATCAAACCCAGCTTTTGGTTGCTTTCGTGTTGCTCATGCAGTCTTCAGTTTTCTATGTTGTGTTTTGTGTGCTATTTATTGTTTGTCTGTTTGTCTTTTTATCTTTTTTTAGCCATGATGTTGTCAGCTGATTTTTTGTCTTGTGAGTTTGAAGTTCCTTAGCCTCTCTTTTGAATATTAAAAATCTCTTAAAAAAAGTGTACAAGCAGAAACATGTATGTAATGAGGACATTATAAGAAACATAGTACCTTTTTGAGCAGCTTTAAAAGTCTTGAAGCATTACTATAGTTATAATGCACTATTGGTAAGGTGATTCAATTCTTGTTGTCAAATAGAAATATGTCAGACAGTAGCATACATTGCTTACTTAATGTTTTATCCACATTTGATCAGAGCACCCAAACTTGAAACTAATTTTTCATAAAATGAAACCATCAATAAAATTTCTCAATTATCTTAGATTTTCCTTTGATCTATTTATTTCTTTTCTTTGATCTTTTTAAACTTTCACCAAATCTCATGCATTTGCTTCATGTAAACTTAACAGAAAACCCTGCCATTTCTTATTCCATTTAGTAGACCATTTTCACACTGAGATATTAAACACATGAGATCTGTTTGTAATGTGTAAATACATGTGATGTTTGAAGTAACTGTGAACATGAAAATCCAAAGCACTTGAAAGGGGGTTGCTTTCATGAATGAACACTATTTTGTATCAAATTTCACTACCTTAATTTTACTATTTGAGCAGTTAGAAGTTGTCTTTGTTTACAACTTTTTCATATTAAGTTTCTTCACCTGATCATCAAAACCCAAACCGTGAGTTTCAGCATTTTATGATTTAGAGGCTTTTTGGTTTGAAACTATTACAGTACAACTTATACCTTTCAGCAATATATTTTGTAACATTAAAACTGAGAAAAGGAAATAAAACTGACATAATATAGTGTTTTATTTGTTCAATTTCTATATTTAACAATTGAAAAAGAAAAATATTTTTATTTTTGCTTGAGTAAGTAAAATAAACATTGTTTAAATTTTATATTAGACTTTAGATTTTGACATAGATATAGACTTCCCCAGGGCTACTTCCATCTGATAAAAGGATACAAATTATACTTGAAGATGGCTTCTAATGAAGACATCACAGATGATTTATTCATCTGTTTAAAATTTGAAGTAATTTTTTTCTACCATTAAAAATAATTTTCACGCTTAAAAAGCTTTTAAGATTATTAAAATCGTTCCATCATAATCGTAAAGATAAGTCTGTATGATGGGTCTATTCAAATTTAAATTGCTAATTGAAAACTTGTAGATTTGAGAACAGGTATATATGTTAAAGAAAGATAAGTAAAGAGTAGTTCTGATGTGTAGGTAGAATATGGTTTTACCATGTGACAGGACGTACCACGGCTTTTGTATTCGTAGTGCCATCCTGCGACAGTACAAACCTTGTTACAATACCACTAGTTTAGCCCCCAGGTAGTTTGTAAATTGATGTGCTAAAAATATCAATGAACTTGTCCTTTAACTCTCGTTGTGTCCATTGTTGTCATATGTATAGGTATACCTTGGCTAAAATAATATCTCGCTTCATCGAAATTTTGATCTGATGATAAACTTTTAACTACAGGTATCAGAAGTTTAATTAACTGATTTTTCTTGCCTGAGATTGTTTAGATTTTGATGCATCTCCATGACACAGAGAATGTCAAGGTGTGTTGAATAAATTTTGTTTTAATTTCCATTCAATATCAGGATTTTGCATTTAAAAAGTGAAAATGGAATTAATTGGGATAATTTTATAAATGGATGTTATAAGTAATAAATGGGTGAGAGATGTAGGACCGCTCATGATCAATACTACAAGAATGTACAGGTATTTTATATTAGAAATTAAAAGTGTGGAATTTATTGATTTATATATATTTATTGAATTACATTGTAATTTGGTTAATTTTTTAATTGATGGTAAATATTTTCTTGTTTATAGTAATTGTTGACCTATGACAATGTATGACAGTCTTCTATTCTGAACTTTTTTTTATGTCCCTGCCATACGGGAGGGGGGCATTAAGTTTTAACCTTGTCCATTCATACATCCAAAAACTGGTTTGTGTTCTCTTACTTCAGTTTGCCTCAACCAAATGTTATTAAACTCATACACAATGCTTATAATCACAAAACACAGATCAAGTATGAATTTTGGTGGTATCACTTTTACAATTCTAGAGTTATGCCCCTTTACAAATGGAAAAATTGCTGAATTTTTCATTTCTGTTCTCTAACTTTAGTTTGTCTCTACCAAATATCATGAAACTTATACACAATGCTTATTACCACAAACACAGACCATATTTCAATTTTATGTATGACTTATACTGTTCTAGAGTTATGCCCCTTAACAAAGGGAAACTTGCTTAAATATTTGCACTTCCATTCTCTCACTTTAGTTTTTCTCAACCAAATGTTATGAAACTTCTGCACAACCCTTATTATCACAAAAAACAGATCAATTTAAAATTTTGGTGGCCTCACTTTTACTGATCAAGAGTTTTGCTACTTTACAAATGGGAAAAAATTCCTTAATTTCTCTAACTTAAGTTTGCCTCAACCAAATGCTATGTAATTTTTACACAATACTTATTACCACAAGACTCAAAGTTCAAATTTTACTAGCATCACTTTACTTTTATTCAGTTATCTCCCTTAATAACTTTATATAATATGCAAGCGGGATCCTGGGCATGAAGGGACACATTCAACATTTATTTTTATCAAAGTTTAAAATAACTTTCAATTCTTTCATCGGATTCAATGGCTGTTACATTTAGTAAAGAAACAAATGAAAGTCCAGATGTCTTTCTGACCTTAAACCTGCTTTTGTCAGTGCAACTTGTAGCTCCTGCAAAGATAAACTTCCTTCCTATGTTTATTTAGAAGGAAACATCCTTCCTATGATAATAAGTAGGAAGGAAAACAAACTAAGAATGGATTCAACTGAAAAGCTTGCTAGTAGACTAGACTCTACATTTTGACTTAAATTATTGAAGGAACTTCTAGATGTTTTCTATAGTATCAATTTCTTTAAAGTTTAACTAGTAATTTTGAAGTTAGATACATGTAGTAGTGAGTACATTGAAAGAAACAGCAACATTAAAAATATTTGTCGAATTCCATCTTCACGAGTAGAAAAATAACATGAAAATTATTCTTTTCAAATATATAGTTCTTGTGTCTGCTATCCTGTAATTACACCAAAAAAATGAGTGAACTGCAAAAATAAATCGCAGTGAAATTGGCTGACAATGCCTAAATGTGAAAGTTTCCATGAAAATTAGTTGGTTTACAGTTTTAAATACATCCAAACTTTTGTATCAGTTTGATGGAATTCTTGCATGAACATTACTTTTTGGTTCATTCATGAATCTTTGGGATGAAAATTAAAGTGGATAGTTTCAAACCTGTTTTCATGTTTACATCTGGGTCACATAAAAAGTCAGCAACATTTAGCCCAAATAAAATTGTGGTGTCTTCATATTTTGTAGATGCCTGCCTGAAGAGACGATACCCGCCATAGCCTATAGTCGGCCATTACAGTCATCTCAGAACCACCATCACCATGTCAACAACATAAACCTGCCATCAAGTACATCATCACCTCCACATGTACCGGTACCTACGTCTAACTACAATCACCTGAGAACACAAGCCATTCTAAATGGACAAAATCATTGCTATGACAACCCTGCAATGCATCCGTATGTATTATATTGTACCTTTGGAATGTTTTTTGTTATTAAAAATATATTATGAATGAGTTAAATAGATGATAATTTTTCTGAAACTGATTAAATTGCCCAGCTATGGCAGAGAAGGCATTTGAAGTGTTACTCTTGTCTGTGTGTATGTTCTTCTCAAAAATTAGTTTCTGTTATATATATATTGAATCACTGTAGCTTTCTCTCGTTTGGAATGCCTTGAAATATATGTCTGTCACCTTGTGAACTAGCATATTCAAAATTCAACTTTAGCATTAGCATCCCAGTTACTTAGTGTATACCAGGCTGACAATTTCAGTCATTTTCAAGTGACCGTGCCAACAACTTAACTGTGAATTACTAAATTTACACAAGGAGTTTATTTTCACTATTTTCATGATTAAAGACAGACTGAGGAAATATGCTCTTACATAAATTAAAATCAGAATCAGGGGACTTGAAATAAAATTTTATATGAACATGTTTGTCCCTTAAGAAAAGGAAAAATATAAATGCCATGAAAATAAGCAACTTTACAGTAAAAAGTTGTGATTATAAAATCTTTTATTACTTCGAAAGATGCGAATCTTACACTTCATTTCTATTCTTCAAAGTAGACCTGTAAAGGAAAATATGTTATATTATTAGATCACTGTGAATCGAATGTCTTTAAGAATTTGTGTAGTACTTAATCAGCATCAAACAAGAAATAAAAAATAAATTTCAACATGATTGTTCTTCCTCAAAAACAGGTCGTTGGACATCAGAGCAATCTGGAATTAGAAAGACAAGATATGTGTGTTGAAGTGTAAAAAAAATTGATATTGAAATTATTAAATATATTCTAAAAAGAACTGACTACTCCTAACAAATTTCAAACAGTTTAAGCTGCAGTTACATGAACCCTACTTATAAAAGTGGGGAGACTCAACTGCCATGGAAGAGTTATTTAATCCAACTCCACTTCTGACATTTGTTATCTTACTCGATCATGTGTAAATTTGATGATATGTCAAGATGATAAAATATCACACATTAGGCCTCCCTTGTAAATTATCACATATAACCTTAGCTGTATTTGGCAAAACTTTAAGGAATTTTTGTTCTCAATGCTCTTCAACTTTGGACTTTATTTGGCCTTTTTTAACTTTTTTGGATTGGAGTGCTTTTGTAAAAAAACGTGTGTCTGGCGTAAACACAAAATTTAATCCTGGTATTTATGATGAGTTTATTTACATACCATGATGATTCTGTAACCCTACAAATGTTACATGGACCAAGAAGGAAGTACTCTGTTGATAGTCTTTATTTGTATACCATGCTTTTAAAAATAGATAGATAAAGTTATGTAAGTCAAAAATAATTGTACAGTACAGTACAACAGTCCATATTTGACAACCACCAATACTGAAACCATTTGCAACACAACACATGGTTGATTCACTATGTACAGGCAAAAGTATACAGGGTTTTAATTAGTTTGATGTATACACAACCACCCCTCCCCCCTTTGCAGATTTAAAAGCAAAACACAAAATAAGAAAAAATGTTTACAATTACGTATTTCATCCCTTAATTTTGAAAATCATAATTAGTTTTAAACTTATCAAGTAAAGTCTTCAGATGTTCACAAGATCATTAGTCTGTCAGTTTAGTAATTCTGTTAAGAATCTTTAAAGCAGTACCAAGAAATTCTTACTCCTTATTCTGACTCTTAGCTGACCAGTCTTTGCTGTTTGTCACAAATGCAATCTTTGGCTTGGAATTATATTATATATTATGAGATGTGAAAAGATTGCAAATGAGTTTAAAATTGCTCCACCAGAATCAAAATGACACGGATGTAAGTAGCTATAGGTCATCATACGGTCATCATACGGCCATCATGGATCAGCAACACAAATGTAAGAACTATAGGTCACCATATGACCATCAAGGATCAGCAAAACCCATACTGTATAGTCAGCTATAAAAGGTCCAACATTACAAATGTGAAACAATTTAAACAAGAAATCCATTGGTCTGATTTATGACGAAACAATTAACAAAAATCAAAATGGCGGCGTATTGTATGTATCCAACACAAAAAACATACAGGCGTCTACATTACGTCGCTATGGCTATTAATAGAGAAAAAATGGTTGACTGCCAAATTTGGCCGGATAATAAAATTACTGGAAACAATATCTTCATATAGAAAGTTTTCATAAAATAGAGTTATAGAAAATTCATCATTTTATCAATCAAGAGCTGTACTTACTCATATTTCGTAACACACGAGGAATTTCGATTGCGGAAGAAATATTCGTCGTAAAAAAATTGGGGGTTTACAATAGTTTCGGCATTCAATTTACTGTTTCATTATTTATAAATTTTCTGCAAATATTTGCTTTTTAATATTATTAAAACATTCATTCAAAAGTCTACAAATAACAAATAGATTGTTTTTAAGTGATGATTTATAGTATTTATTTGTTAAGCTACAAAAACTAACTGTCCCCCATACAATCAAGGTTCAGTTTCAAGAACGTGTCAATGTCGGAATTGTTCTTTGTTGTAGCATTAAATAAACCCATACAGATTTTTTGTAAAGATTATTGTACAACCTACGTGATTTTTTATACCATGTGACTGTCGGGATAATTAGAGGGGTAAAAAAAAAAAAAAAATGGACTGGGATATATTTAAGAATTTATTTTCTGGTTTAGCACCAACAAGGTAAAGCAAGTTGACTTTTTGAGTTGTAAATGTTGTTTTTTAATACTTAATGTTTTCAAAGTAATGTTTATTCATGTTTTATTCCGTGTTGATTGATGTTGATATTAACCACACCTCCATCGTGGTTTGTTTAATATTTGTTCAGACAGTTGTTAAATTGGGTAATTAATAAATTATTCATGTTGTACTCATGTGCAATCAGAGCGAACAAATTTTCACACATTTAGACAATCGTGAAAAATCTTAAATGATAATATTAATGTTCGAAAGAAAAAGTAATATTGTGTAATTTTATATATATAGGTTTTAAAGTATTTAAATAACAAGCATAAATATTGTCTCGATTTGAATGTTAAACAAGTGTGATATATGAGACATTTCCAGCCAGCTATACCGTAACAATAAGTCCAGGGTATAGTTTACAAAATTAGATGTTCCCCACTGGTACGGATTGTTCTTTTAACGGTGACAGGGAACAATGGGGTCTCTATGCCTGGTGTTACCGCCCAGCACAGTAAGATTATTTTTTTTTTCATTTTGATCAATTATTATGCGAGTGTCACTTTGACTTTAGATACCAATGCTATTTATCACAGAAATGTATTTTCGGCAGTTAAATAGTGCAATTTGGGATTTTACAAGGTTTTGAAAAAACTAGTTGGAACACATTTTTTTTTTTTCATGCATTGCTTGTTTTTCTAAAAAGTTACAAATCTCTAGAGTTGCAGATAATTACAATGTTTAGTAGAAAAAAAATTACACGGAAAAGAATAATATTTGTTTATACATATTTTCAAGGTGTTTATCACAAAATTATCAGAGGTTTTAATGAAATTGACCAAAAAAAATATAAACATTTATGTACATTATTTTACAAAATAATTTGTCAAAAAGTACATGTTACATAAAAGATTGCATATTTTGAATTAATTAAAAGTGCTTGCATATATTTATTAAAAGTACAATTTTTTTTTCAAATTTCAAAGGGGAAGTTATTTTCATTTCAAATTGTACAGAACAAATATAATGAGAGCCAAAAAGTGTTTACATAATAACTTCTAAAGTACAAAAAAATATAAATAAAGAAGATAAAATAAAAATTTAATCATATATTAACATGTTTTCTCATAATTTCAACGTGGTTTATAATAATTACAGAAAAAATAGGAATTATTTCACAAGAAGAAGTTGTGTAGAATGAAAATATATATTAATTTATTTAATTTACATAAAATTCTAATTTGTTGTGTTTGAAAACTAAAGATTGCATGAATACTAGGATAGATGCGTCAGTCCTGAACAATAGCTTTGTGGTGGGTAGTTTTTATTCTGTGGCATCAAAGTAATTTCTGTGTGATATAATATAAATTCTTCCGATTGGACAGATTTATTTGATAAAATGTTTAAATATATTTGATTTATTGTGTTGACCATTGTATGTACAAGTGATGTAAATGATAGGTATAGTATGCTCTAGTCTTAATTTTTTTCCAATTTAAAAATCGAGATCCACATCAAAATAATATTTTCCTCCTAAGTCATATTTTTTTTCAAATTTAAAAGATGTAAAAAATGAGAAATAAGATATGATTGTCAATGTTGAGGAATCAGTTACATTGAATTTAAAATTTATGGGGACTGCACTGCTTCTTAAGAACTGACACCACCATGGAATCTAAACTCTTTTAGAAACTTAAAAGATTTTCAATAATTCTTTAAAGATTTTTAAGAATTTTGAAATACAATCAGATTAATTCTTTGAAAAGCTGAGTGCTTGAATTTTAGAATGAGTAAAAGGATATTTAAAATCCGTGTTGAATTAAATTCAAAGTAAGTTTTAGACCTTCAATTCCCTTTTATTGCAAATTTAAGAAAGATAAAGCTTAAGGTTAAAACCAGATATTTTTTTTCATGCTTTGCCAATCTGTTGTTTTATACTGTGCTATTTTTAAATTACAATAAAAAGCATTTGGTCGTGGATATTTTCTTTAGTTAGAGGTTTTGAAATATTCTCAGATTTTGCAAGGTATATATATGGTAAAAGCACTTTTGTTTAATAGAAAGAAAATTGATCTATAGAATTTTAAAATTAGTATTGAGAAGAAAGCTATTATAATGTGCTCTCTTAAATTTAATAAATACTTGGGGTCAACCATTCTTACTACATACCCAAATATGTAAATTTACTGTTCAATTATCTCCCCTGATATAACATAGTTTTAAATTTGGAATCCATGAAAACAATTCTGTTTTTGTAGATTTATTTTACATGGTGTGAATATTTGTTTTTCAAATTAATGAAACGTTTTATAAATTTATGCTATGGGTGCATCAGATTTGCTTGTTGAAGTAAATATTTATATCAGTTATTTGCTAATGTATGCAATCAAAATTGAATTAGACAACTGATCTATCTGAATGCTGTATTTATTGTACAAATTCCATGTCCAAAACAGACATCATTAATTAAAAGATATGATGCATTGTGAAAATAAGATTTGAAATGGCAGAATTTTCATTACGTAGATATATTTTTCCAACCTTTTCTTATTTTTTTCCCCGCTTCATCATATTTCAAAGCACTACTTGCTCAACTGATTTAAGAATTGGCTGTATATTTGACATAGAGATTTTCTTTATTTCAGAACACTGCCTGACAGCCCGCCTGATTCAGAGCCATATTCACCACCTGATGGACATCATAATCCAGCAGGAATAGTAACTACACAAGGTAAGGTACCAGTCCTTATGGACATCTTAATCCAGCAGACATAGTAACTACACAAGGTAAGGTACCAGTCCTTATGGACATCATAATCCAGCAGGAATAGTAACTGCACAAGGTAAGGTACCAGATTGGATGCAGTCCATTCCTGCAGGACTGAAATATCATTACATTTCCATAATAAGAGTACGAGGAAGAAATCACAAAGTCTTTGTTTATATCTTTGGAAACCCCAAGAATCATTCTGTTTCAAAATATGTAAGTGAGTTCTATGATGTAATAAATAATGTCTAAAAGTTTTATGAAAACAGATTTAGAGTGATATTGGGACAGTGGTGTCGTAACATCCCACCCCATTATCCTATAAAGAGAAATGATTAAGTTTTTGTACATGTATTACTATTTGAAAGACAAATTAATTTATAAAAAAATCAAGATTATAAAAGATTTTTAAGATGACTTTTATGAAAATCCATTTAATGAAGAGTAGTATTTTGGGGTAGGGAATTTGAAATTGTCTACCCCTTAAAATCAGATTGCTTGTAAGCACTGACTGATAATAAATGCTTTTATTTTTCAATGTGAACTTAGAATAGCATTGTATCAATGGGAAGGCAATACTTTCAATTGGGGTTATTTCCATTGTACATGTAGTTGGGCTTTTTTAACAGATAGATTCATACACTATGCACATCCAATGCAATTATGGGTATACTCATACACCTTATTTTGTAACTTGAAGTGTAAAACATTGATACAATGATTGACAGAGACATGGATAGATACTAAAGAATGATCTATTCATTGTACTCTTTTGTTTGTGCTCACATTGGCAGTGATGAGACCAGGAAATAATACTGAAGCCTGTGATAAAAGGGTTTTGGTTTGCATTTCATGCAATTTCAACCCCACAAAATGCTCTAAGCTGACTTAATTACAAAATTAAAAATGTTTTTGGATTGTTGGGTTCTAATTTTTAGGGGGTTTTTTTTAGGAAAGGGGGGGGGGGGGGGTGTCAGAAACAGTTTTCCAGCTAGAAATAGCTCAAAGGACCCCATGACAACTTGCTTTGGTCCATACTTTGTAACACTGACCTGTTACATATAAAATCCAAGTCAATGGGTAAAGTCTAAACCCATACCTGCCTATTACTAGATCGTAATACCTGTTACTACATGGTACAGAGCTAAAATGTGATATTCTTTGATATTCAATCCACAAGATTCAAACTATAGGAAAATCCAGAAAATAATGTTCTGAAACTTCATACTCTGTAGCAAGCCAGTCTATTGTTACAGACTATGTACATATTTATTACAAAAGTTGTATCGATAAGTCAGTTGACTCTAACCCACTGAAATCTGTTCCCAGGGATCACCATCACCTTAATAATATATGAATATTGACTCTTTAATATAAGAACTGAAATAATATTTCAAAACCAAAGTTTTCATTGGCTAAGATAATAACTTTGAAACATGACAAAGCCATCAGTCAAAATATTGTATTTGTCAGAAACAGAGTAACATTGGAATACTTGAGAACCTAGATGTAGTAGGTATATCAGGGATTATTTCATCTACTAATTTAATTAATTGATATTGTAAATGAATAATTTTTCAATAAACAATCCCCCTCCCCCTTTTAGAAATTCCATGGTTGTTCAGAGAGTGACATATATTCCTAGCACATGAAAACACTCCTAGCATCATTTGTAAAGAACTGACTTATATGGTCAAATCCACATGATCTTTACATGCTCCAATCCTACCAAAGTAACTCTCCATACTTTTCCTGTGGCAGTTAAAAATTGTTCCCTGTTCATATCCCTCAAGTAGAGAGTGCCATACTTCTAGCACCAAACAAACTCATACCACATCTTCCTATATCGATCCTAGCATAATTTGTAAAGAATAGACTTATTTGGTCAAATGGTTTCTCTAAATGTTCAAATCCATCCAAAGCTACTATCCACATATTTCCTGAGGCAGTCAAAGATTGACCCCATAAGCAGTGGCGGATCCAGCCATTTTAAAAGGGGGGTGGGGGGGTCCCAACCCAGGACAAAGGGGGGTCCAACTATATGTCCCCATTCAAATGCATTGATCGGCTAATAAAAAAAGGGGGGTTCCAACCCCGGAACCCCCCCCCTGGATCCGCCACTGATAAGTACTGCTTGGGTGTTGAACACCTAGCTTCAGACTTTACAACAATCAATATTCAAGAATAAAATTTTGTAATTTGTACAATTGACCTGATATGATTCTAATCAACTATATCCATCACATTCACCAAGAGTTATTTCATAAAATATTAACATGAATACACAGTGCAGAAACTCTGATTTATCTATAGACCTATACTGATTTATGATTAATAGGATAGCATTTTATCTGTCAGAATTCATGGGATTAAACAGCTACCTGCACCAGTTTGGAGATAATGCTACTAAAGAGCACAAGTCAAAGGGCTTGTTCTAAAGTTGCAGTTCTAAATATATGTTCTTGGGGAGGGGTCAGGGCAGGTATTATTGATTAACAAAACTTTTGAATCCAACCAACTTGATCTGTTGTTTTTATTCATTTAAGTGACAGATATTTGTAAATATCTGGAAGAAGCTTCTGTATTGAGTGAATGACAGTTTATAAATAACTTTTCCTTACAAAAAATGGGTGTGAATATATTGCTGTTAGAAATTGTTTATGTTCTTTGAAATCTGTGATGTCACTGCAAACAATGTCCACCTGGAAACAGCTGAAATGTGTACACTACTTGAGAAGGAACCAAATAATTATCACTACTAAGGTTAGGGATATTAACAATAGGAGAAATTTGTCTATATTCTTTTGATTTGATAGCCTTCCTTTCACTTGGATCAATACTGTTCTTTTACTTTCCATACTTGGGATAAATGTTTGAAAATTTGAAAAAAACTATCATTAGGGCTGACAAATTATTATTGAACAAGTTGTATTTATAAACTTAATAAGGTGAGGTCCATTTCTCCAAAAAATTTTGTCAAAAGGAAATTTAGAGCTACGATAAACTGTTTACTTCACTATGTGGAGAAAATAAAAAATGGAAAATTTTCAATCTGTAAAAAATGTACTTTGAAATACTAAGCAGTCATTGAACACAAATAGATGAAAATATAAAAATTGTGCCTGTAAAGGAATTTTAGTGCTAAAGGCAAAGAAAATTTAAAAGTAGACAGATGGTTGAGAAATAGATATAGATCAGCTGTACATTTTATCAGGACATGTGGATGTCCGGTTTTAAGTCTTTAAGTCACTTTGTTTGGTTTTACTACCCTATAAGTGGTCAATTATTCTGCTTATAGTCAGTCATGGTCAAGGATTTCAATTATTTTTGGAATATTTATTCGCTTGACCTTTGAGCATCATGATTGAAATCAATTAACAACATTCTATCTTAAAAATGAAAATTAATAAATATTCTGTTTAAGACATGATATCTTTGCAATAAAGATTTTGTTATAGCGGAGACATAATTGATTTAGGTTGGTACTGTTAGCTGAAGAATTCCACGTCAAGGTACTAACAGTATTGTTTTGAAGATAACTTTAAAGTGGTGAGATGCAGTGAAATTCCGAAAGACTTGAAAAAATCAGAGTTAAGATGTTTTATTTATAGATAAAGCCTTATAATTCCTTTGTCAAAATTTTGTTATTTAGATTTAAGACATGATAGATATATTCTATGAATTATAAAATCTTTTATGCAGTTGTCCTGTTGTAAAATAATAATTTGGAACTTTTATAGATCAAGATTATAACTCAACGATATTAAAATGTAGTATTGCCAAAAGTAAAAATAGAATTAGCAAAAATGACAAAGATTTTCATGGCAGATGTGTTCATTGCAAAACAAGTTAGGTATCTTGATCTTTGAAAATGTCATAATTTAAACGCTAATGACTTCATACTGAATATTGGTTCATGGCCAGAAAGACTTTTGTTTATTAAGTTATTAGGTTTAAAAAAAAACACACACAAAAAAAAGATATAATCTATAATAGTACTCCTTTCGTAGGGTCACCACTTCAATTGTGGCCATATTTGATCATGTTAATCTAAAGTAATTTTTTTGAAGGAGTTTTATAACTTCTGGATTGTCTCAATAAAACTAAAACAGAGAAAGTTTGAAGATTTTTTTTAATTAAAAGTCAGTTTAAAAGTTATAAAACATAGGATAATAATTATTAAAACTTTTGTGATGCGGAGTTAAGAAATGTTAACTTGCCGCGATATAGCCTTTTTGTACTGATGTGGCGTTAAAGCAATCACCAATTAATCAAGAAATGCTGCAGAATGATCAGCTAATATGTCCTCATGAATAGAATATAAATCCTATACTGAAATGATATATGTTTTATAAGTTCATACAAACATAGAATTATTAAGATTATAAACTTGACTGAATATTCCTTGTCATATGAAAGCACTTGACAGCTATAAATTATGATTTAATTAATTTTGATTGACTTAAAAATGTTTTTTTTTGTTGTTATACATTTGTACTAAGAATATTCGTTTGTGTTTGATTTTCTATTTACGGGACAACGCCTTATATTTCTTTTAAAACATAATGAATAAAATGTATGGCTAGCAAATGGATCAGATTAAATGCAATTCAAAAGAAGATTCTTACACATTGATTTTTTTCTTACCTAAAAAACGTAAACTTCCCATCTGAATTAAATAGATTCCTTTTAGTGTTACATGTGTTTTAGTCGAATTACAAGAATTAAGTGACAACTCATGATGGAAAGTTAGAATATTTGTACCATTTTGGATGTATTTGGGGATGTCGTCAACTTCTAGAAAAATAAAGATTATATTTGTCCTGGATGTCGGAGTGATATCCGTACTTCATACAACCTTACTGCCTCCTACAAGTGTAAATAAACTGTTAATTAAGGCATTATTAAACCTTCAATAGTAACAGGTAGTAAACGGACATTTCTGGTACAGGGACAATCGTTTAATATTATCAGCCCAAAGTTTATGGTATTGCAGATGTATATTTAGATTTTTGCAAGCATGTGATGAATTATTGAATATATTTAACTTTTTAACAAACTTGTCACTAGAGTAAAGATTTACTTTTGTTTGTCTTTTAAAAGGTGTAAGAAACACTTTACATATCTGAAAAAACGATTAAATCTAGTTAACCTCGGGGCATTGCACCCAGGAACAGCCAGGTACGATCGTAGGTCTAAGTCTTACTAAATGGTACATAAAAGTAGTTTATAACTTCCAAGAGACATTTCCCGTATAAAGAACTCTTAGCTTTTCTGTAACTTTCATCTATTTAGTCTGTCTGTTGGAGACAAATTGAGTTGTAATTAAACGTTCTCCTTTTCAATATATGTCATTTTATAATGAATTCATCAAGGCTTTCTTGAGTGTAAACTTTCACAAATGATAAATTTGGATATAGAATATTTTCCGATCACTATAATATTAGCTAAGGAAGATGGGGTTGCAGGCTATGAGCAGATAATAGCGGATGTAGATTTCGATGATATAAATTCAATTTAGCCGATTTTTGGTGAAGATTAAGTAATGTGAATCAATTTTATTATGACACTTATTACAATTTTTTATGAGATGGTTAAAATGCATGGATGGCCATTTATTGTGAAATTTTAAAGGATTTAATTTTCGGTTGATTTTTTGTCAACATTAATCACACCTGTTAATGCAAAAAGACATTTAAATGACAAAATTCAAGGCATTATTACACAGGCGCTTGAATTGGGGTAAGTACCACTTTCTTTTGGCTCTGCTTCATAGTTTTACCTTGTAATCAAGTTGTAATTGGTCTCTTGCTCAAAGTCTGTCAAACTAGAGGTATTTTTTTCAATCAATTTCTTAGGACAGACTGTTTGAAGGAAACAATGGCTTCTATCTTCTGCTGTGCAGATGTGTCTGTTCAGGTTATAGCAGATTTTATCAATTGTTCTAATGTATCTTCTGTCGGAATAGACCTTTTTAATTTTACGTTATTATTAATTTTTATGATCCTTAAGTGTTTTTTGAAATTGAAAAACAGGACACAGTCCATTTGCTAAGCAGTAAATAGAAACAATCTGTGTGTAAACAAACTGAAATGTCTCATGTTAAAAATGCATTAAAATTAATTATTTTCAGCAGAAGCTTTTCAAGATTAAGAGTTTACATTTCTCTGCTTCTGCAAATTATCAAATGTCCGTGGAATTGAAAAGTTTTTATTTAGTCGGGAAAATCAACTGCTCGTAACTGATTAGTATTAATATTTAAGTAACTTCTATAACATGTCGCGGCAGTAATTGTTGATGTATCAATACACATTACAATGGAGATGTATGAAAACCCAGGTATGATACTTAATGCAATTTTTCACGATAATTACACATATTTTAAGTTGCATAGATATGTAGATTTGAAAAAAGGTATTACTTATAATTGAAATAATCTTTTTTAATTGATTAATTCTTGTTTTTATCATTTTATAGGAAATATATCTCCTTTGATAAGTCAATTTAAAATGATATTATAGCCATACACATTTAAGTTGCCTAGATATATAGATTTGAAAATAGGTATTACTTATAAATGTAACAAACTTTATTAATTGATTTATTTTTGGTTTTTTTATCATTTATGGGAAATATAACCTTTGATTAGTCAATTTCAATTGATATGGCAATAAAGTTTGTTTTCTTGACACTCATAAGTTATTTTATTTTATATGCTCAGTATTAATTTTTCTGGAGTAATTTTCAGGTTAAATTATTTTTTTAAAGTTTAATTTGAATTTATAGATTCTGAATTTTATACGCAATAAGATATTTAATATACTTATGTCATAGATAATCTCCCCTTTTATAATTTGTCCTTTCAGTAACTTTAATTGACTAAATGTAACACTAAAGAAAATGCAAGTTTTTATCTACTTTTTGTATACAAAAAGGTATACCTTTGTATACACAAAATAATTTCGTCCTTAGCAAGAGTCTTCTTTTCAGGATGAAATTAACATGTGTTTATATCAATAGCATAAAGCATCAAGCATAATAGATTTATTTCAAGTCGGGTATACATATAACGATAAAACAGAAGCTCTGTAGGGTTTTACATATGAGTAATGATATATTTATTTTGTGAAAACGATGTAGGTTTAAAAAGGGTTAACTATGAAGAAAGAATTTTATGCAGTTATTTAAAAGCAATATTGTATTTAAAAATGCATAAATGCTTTAATTTATTTTATATACTACTGCCTAAAATGGATTTAGTATTTATCAATGAAAGATATCGCTGTCCCATATTTTTTTTGGCAGCTAGTTAAGAAATTTCTTGTTGAACTAGGAGTAAAGAAACACAAAGGCCATTGGTATCAGATTACATGGGTATATATGATACACGCTTAAAATATTTAAAACATTTTAATTTTTTTTATATATATATATAAATCAAAAATAAAAATCAAGATATATAAATATAAAATACCATAAGTTAATGTACAGCAATAATTGTTATCTTTATGGAATTCACTTAAATTAAAAGCTTTGCTTTTTAAGAAGATTAGTTTATAATAATTTACAGTATGTTTTTGAATTATCGGCCAATAAATGAAATTAAAAAAAAAACTTAAATGGAATATAAAACATATAAATCATTACTTTTATAAAATCATTAATAGGTCAAGAACTTTTTAGATTTTTTTTTAAATAACACTTACCGTGATTACATTCACTTCAGTTTAAAAATACAATAAATCTTATTCAGGTTTTCCTTTGAAATTGAACACAGTAATTTTGACACTTTTGAAGTATTTTTCGAAATAGTTACAATAATCTTTTATTTCTGTTTTCAAGATTTTTGTTGAAAATTTAATTGAAGGTGAATCAGCCAGGTGGATTTAGATTATTATATTTTATTTATATCTTTATTCTTACATTCCGTTTTCCATAGGGTATGACACATTATTTGATTTGAGTTAATTGGTTGTTAAATATTACGGGTAAATTGTTTGTTATTTTTTGTGTGTATAGCGAAATAAGATAATTGTTTATTTATACTCCCAGCTTAAAAAATAAAAAAGTTTCAAAGACACAATAGCAACAATATTTATTTCAATCAATAAAAAAATGTTTGTATTAAATTTTTTATGTATGTATAGGGTTAATCAAGCGTGATTTGTGTTATATTTTTTTTTATGTACATATAGGATTAATCAAGCATGTTAAGAATTCAAAATGATTTTGATAAAATGTGAAAACAGTTAAAAAAAAGATTGTTTATGTGTCTTAACATTTGCCGAAGGGATACAAAATATAAATGTATTTCTTGGTCTTGTATAAATTTAACATGTTTTAAACATATTTCAGAAAGTTGAAGGCCAAACATTTTTTTCATCTTAAATGTTGATTTTCTATTAATTTCCAGGATAAGAATTTTAAAAGACGCATTCTATGGGGTACTCATTTTACTGAATTTTTCAGTTGTTGTTGAATATTAATTTTATTCACATCAATTTAAGTGTTAAAAAAAGATGATTACCTATAGGTTGATTGATAATTTCCTGTAGACCGATATGCAAATATTGTCAAAACAACATAATCAAGTATCTACAAAAATAAAATTTTCTTCAAAATGAATATTTTTTGTTGAAAATAAAAGAATCACATGGTTAATTCAATATATTCATGTAAATAAAAAAAAAAAATTGGGGATATTTTTTTTTATAAAAACGTAACAAAATCTTTTGATTAAAGTTAAAAATAGTGTTCCATATTTTGACACTATTCTGATTGCATTTGTTTCTGTCACGTTCAATTCTTTTTTTCAAAATATAAACAATGGGAAATTTCTTAATTACATCATGAAAAAAAAAGGAACAGCGATTTCTTTTTACGGAAATGTCATTGTAAATTATATGTCTGGCGATTTCCTACTTGGCTCATTGTATATAGCTGTACCAGTCGACATGTCAGTGTAATTCTTATGAACAAATGTAAATGATGGGTCTTCTCTACAACCTAATGACCTCGCTAATATGACTTTTACGATGGTTCTCTATCTTAAAGGTGGGTTATTTATTTCTTGTTTTGTTGGAAATTTTCATTCATAATTTTTATTTGTGTTTGTATGATAACATTGAAATTAATGTAATAAAATTCAAAAAAAGATATGATGAACTAATTATATTGAGATCAAAATTCCATATTTTTGTGATACATCTAGTACCTTTTAATTTGTATTTCAATGTCGTACTATAATAACAAAAGTGTAAAGTGTGTTATTCTTAGTATACCTATACTTGGGACTATATGTTAAGTGCCTGATAGATAAATAGTCCCAGCCGACACAGAAAAAAAAAAGTTTTGGTTTATTTTAATTTTACTTCTTATTTAGTGCAAATAAGTTAAATAAAATGCTAAATTTGTCTTAAAGTAATAATTGATTCTAATGTGTCCTAAACTTTATGTAATACAAATAATTGCAGCTAAAGTTTTCTACATCTTTATGTAATAATTGCTAGTGAAGAGTGGTAACGAAAATTGATAAGGAGGTCAATATTGGATGTCTTGATTTATTTTAGCCATTTCTTTTAATTTTCCATTTGTTAAGGCGTGTAAATGTAGTACCATGTCGTACCAATCGTTAATTAAACCAATGTCTCGACCTCACACACGATTCTATACCTCGTCAATATAGTCTGATCGTTTTGTCAATATCAAGGAGGACAATGAACCATTTTACTGTTTTTATTAAACTTTGTTAAATACAACATGTGATTTTTGGTAGTTTAAATATAGATCGGATTTCGGTACACAAAATGCTTAATTTAGTAATCAGTGTCAGTTTTTTTTGACAATTGTTGTTAATCTATGGGACAAGATCATCAGCTTAAAGAAGAATCAAATGTAAATTTTGTCGAAAATGGAAAGTTAACAAGATCTGGGTGGCAAATATGCAATAAAAATACTCATATCATAATACTTGTCACACCTGAGGCTTAAATTAAAGAATTCTTTTAGATTCCTTTCAATTTGTCATGTCCAACCAGAATGAAAATATTGAATTCTTGAAAAATTTAAAGATAAATCTGAGAAATTCAAATGTGCAACTGTAACCAAAAAATCAATGATTGGATTAAGATGAAAAAATTTCATGGTAAGAAAAATTTGAATTAACTGGAACTATCGCCAACTGCTTGTCCTTTTTGTAATGCTTTATGTGTGTGATTGATTATAGGGTAAAGGTATACCCATAGATATCAAATTTAAAAGTCAATTTTTCTTCAAGCTGAGCTGGTAAATTTCAATTTTATACCTCATTCGTTGAATTTTTATGTTAAAAACATTTCAAACTAGGTTTTTCACAATGAACAATTTTTGTTCATGTTTGTACCTTCTAAAATAAAAAATGTAAGTGTTAAACTTGAACCTGAACTTTAAAATGAAAAGTTGTTACTAAAAGTATTTTCGAGTTTAATAATATTGTTTAAAAGACTTCTTTTTTTTCTAAATTAAAAAGGAAGATATGTACTGTAAACCAACTAATTTTGATAGCAACTGATTTATTTTGCGTCTTTCGTAAGTAGAAAAATAATGCAAATTTAATTAGTTGCAAAAATTTAAAACTAATTGTAATTGTAATTGTAATAAGTTTATTGCAAATCAGCATATAATATAATGCTATAGCATCAACAACATATATAACTAAGATCTAACTGCCCATCAGTAATTTGAAAATCATGAAATTAAATAGCAGTAAAGTGGGCTAAAAATGGCCAATTGTGAAGTCAGGTATCTGTGAAAATAAGTTGGTTTACAGTATTGCTAGTTTTTAAATGTTATATTAAAGGACAGATAAAACAATAACTACTTGTTCACACCCACAGATTTTTTTTTATAGGATATGTAGTCAAAATTTACTTTTTGTTTTTCTATTTGTTTTTTTTTCTAAAACAACTTATTTCATGTTTAAGTTGTTAAGGTGTCAATATTTTTGGCAACTTTTGTGTCAAGTTATATGAGTTTGGTAGGTAATGTGTCTGTTTGTAAAATTATTTATTTGATATAGAATAAAATAGAATCCTAGTGGAATTTTGTGTATTTGCTTTGATTTATGATGAATATAAAGATACAAATGAGAATTCTTTAAATGAATACATCGTATTTGAAGAGAGAAAAAAAAAGAATTTGAAATTGATTTGATTACAATCAAAATGTACATTTTGAATTGAGTGGTCTAGAATTGACTATCAAAATGTATCAAATTTTGTCTTGTTACTCCAGCACTGCAGCAGGAGAATTTTAGAATAAAATATGAACCAATTTTTGTCCTTTTGCCCAACATATTCAGCCTTCCTAAAACTTAGTCAAACAATCTTAAAACATTAGACCCTCCACACATAATCAGTTAGACTTTAAGAGTCAAACAATCTTAAAACATTAGACCCTCCACACATAATCAGTTAGACTTTAAGAGTCAAACAATCTTAAAACATTAGACCCTCCACACATAATCAGTTAGACTTTAAGAGTCAAACAATCTTAAAACATTAGACCCTCCACACATAATCAGTTAGACTTTAAGAGTCAAACAATCTTAAAACATTAGACCCTCCACACATAATCAGTTAGACTTTAAGAGTCAAACAATCTTAAAACATTAGTAGACCCTCCCCTCATAATCAGTTAGACTTTAAGAATACATATAGAACATAAATCAAAAGACTTAAAAGTATACTTTTTTTCAGGTAACAAAATAAAATTTTGCAAGCTAAGTTATGTTTTGATGCATTGTTATTATTTTACATATCAACTTTGAAATTTAGCTTTTTTGTTTGTTATTTTCATCAATTTATTAATTAGGATTGAAATAAAGTATTAACATATTAAACAGCTGAGGTAAGAACAGGTGACTTTTGTCAAATATCTTAACGGAAATTTCAATCAAGGCTTCAGATAAAAAAGACTTTCTATTAATTTATAAACTTAAAATGATATATCTTTTACAATTTATCATAATTAGTGAGATGTACACTCACTAACATGTTATTATCTTTTTCAGAAAACAAATACGGTGTGAACCCCACGATGCATCACATGTATCCACCGAGTCACCACAGGCCTCCAGGAATTCACACCACCAAGCCTATTCCATCAGGGTATAATGAGCCACCTGTATTAAACCACATGCCACCTGCTCCAGTATCTCACCCTGATCCTTCATCATCCACACCTTTACCTCTCTCTGCTCCAGGCATGAACCCTCAAATGATCTCACCTCCTCACAGGTAAGAAAGATCAACCTTGAATGATCTCACCTCCTCACAGGTAAGAAAGATCAACCTCGAATGATCTCACCTCCTCACAGGTAAGAAAGATCAAACTCAAATGATCTCACCTCCTCAAAGGTGAGAAAGATCAAACTCAAATGATCTCACCTCCTCACAGGTAAGAAAGATCAAACTCAAATGATCTCACCTCCTCAAAGGTGAGAAAGATCAAACTCAAATGATCTCACCTCCTCACAGGTAAGAAAGATCAAACTCAAATGATCTCACCTCCTCAAAGGTGAGAAAGATCAAACTCAAATGATCTCACCTCCTCACAGGTAAGAAAGATCAAACTCAATTGATCTCACCTCCTCACAGGTACGAAAGATCAAATTCGAATGATCTCACCTCCTCACAGGTAAGAAAGATCAAACTCAATTGATCTCACCTCCTCACAGGTACGAAAGATCAAATTCGAATGATCTCACCTCTTCACAGGTAAGAAAGATCAAACTCAAATGATCTCACCTCCTCACAGGTAAGAAAGATCAAACTCGAATGATCTCACCTCCTCACAGGTAGGAAAGACCAAACTCAAATGATCTCACCTCCTCACAGGTACAATAGATCAAACTTGAATGATCTCACCTCCTCACAGGTAAGAAAGATCAAACTCGAATGATCTCACCTCCTCACATGTAAGAAAGATCAAACTCAAATGATCTCACCTCCTCACAGGTAAAAAAGATCAAACTTGAATGATCTCACCTCCTCACAGGTAAAAAAGATCAAACTCGAATGATCTCACCTCCTCACAGGTAAGAAAGATTAAACTCAAATGATCTCACCATTAAAACCATTAAGAGAAGTGTGGCATCAACTCTCCAATGATCTCTTCTCATAGGTAATACACCTTTAATAATAGTGTTGCATGAACCCACAAATGATCTCCCCACTTGAAAGGTAAGGAGAAAGATAAGAGTATGATATGATCCTACAATGCCTGAAATATATATCACCATTAAGGAAATACACCAATCTCACAAATCATTGCATTTACACATATTCCTATTTATTAAGAAGATATACAAAATTGATTTTACACCAGAAACTGCAAATGATTAATTTTCATTAAATAGAGAATTAAATTTCAGTCAGGATAATAATGGTAACTTATCTCACTGTAAAAGCATGTTTAAGTTCTTCAAGTAAAAACATTAAATGAATAAAATAACCATTGAATAAACCAATCAAAGACAATCTTCTCAGGAACCTATAGCTAATTTTAATCACTAAGAACCAATTCATAAACTCTAAAGTAATAACATTTCGTTGTAGATTCAGACATGAACCAGCAGATTCACAGATGATCTCTTCTTCTTATAGGTAAGAACATTCTAAAAATATAGGCAAGAAGTTTCAAACTGCACAATTTAAAAAGTTTGAACTTCCACATTTACTATGGAAAACTCATCTAGTTGATGATACAAGAAATAAAACAATGGTAATTTTAAACAATGATGCATTTTTTAACTGCAGTTTATTGTATATTCAAGATGTATTGCCTTGGTTAACCCACATACATGAAAAGATCATGTAAAATTTCCCTGTAATTTTCACCTCAAAAGATCTGTTTGGACAACCCATTGCATGGTACGAAACAATTTTAATACTTGTACATGTATATAGAAACACAATGTTAATTTATATACACATGAAATAAAATAATTCAATGTAATAGGATTTTTTTTTAAGAAAAAGGGAAATAACACCATATGTGCTCAATAATAATGTATGGAAAAATTTCCACAGGTAAATATTTAACTCAAAACATTTTTATTTATACAGCTTGTTTTATAAGTGCCAAAAATAAACAATGGTTCTATTTTTGATTTTTCAACATTTGATATTGTCTATAAGTGAAGAAGATCTGTCCAAAAACACACACTTTCAGTTCTAGAGACTTTTTTCAAACAATTGATACTTGGAAAAACTACTAGCAAAGAGCATATCATGATTTTTGATGCATCTTTAAAAGTGCTTTTCTAGATTGTCTTTCATAAGAAATTCTAACCCCAATAATATAAACCGAAAATCTTATTATCAAAATATAGAATCTTTGAATTTGAAGTTTTAAAGAAAAAAATATGTCAATTGAAATTAACACCATTTTGCACTCTTTCTGTAATTTTTCATTTTGTTAAAATATTAACTATGATTGTGTTAATTTTATATTCAGTATTCCATCACGTCCAGCCAAGAGAAAGTACCCTGATTCACCAAACAATACTTTAACCAATGTACTACTGAATGGACGGCAAGATATGTTACCTATTAAACAGGAACCTAGTAAGTTACAATATAGTGGTATTTTAAATTGGTATGGGTGTCTTCCTCCATCTTGGATTGTAAAAAACAGAGAATCAAAGGTCCAGATTTTCTATCAAGTTAGCAAAATTGGATGCAGGAATGCAGATATTAAATGTGAATTTTCATTTAAATGAACAAATTTATAAGAATATATCTTATAAATATTAATATTACTGCAAATGTTGATTATTTTTAGTCGTTTTGAATTTTTTTTTAAATTGGCATTTTAAGGGGAGGTAACTCTAAAACAGTACATATTCTGAAGGATTCTACATGGAATTTTCCTATTTAGTATTTTACCCGGAAAAAACGTACGGTGACCCTATCTTTTCTTTTGATATTCTCAAAGCATTGTCTGAAAGCTATCTTTTCCTGAAGTATTTAACAATTCTATCATTTTGTTTAGATTTTAATTACAAAATGGTGTTTTTTCCTGTATTATCCATACAAAATGTGCCATTTTGTCAGGTCCTGTAGCTTGAGAAAATGCGCGGTGACCTTTCATTGTTATTATATTTTTCAACATATATCAATAGATACTACGTTTTGGCAAAGTATGAACAAATTCTATCATTTTTATTTTAGACTCACATACCACCTTAAGCCAGGTTACAAATATTGATTATAGCGTATAATATTCTAAGCCTGTTACCTTTGATAACTATTTACAAGTAGTATGATGAAGATTTACAATTGGTTGAGCAGAGAAAGTTGGTACCAAAAACTTACCAGATTTATGTAGACAGCTGTTCCTAGTTTTCAAATTAAAGCTTTCAAACTAACAAGAGTATAAAGAAGATGTGGCATGAATGTCAATGAGACAACTCTCCATCTAACTCACAATGTGTAAAATATGAACCATTACAGCCTTCAACACTGAAACTTGGCTCACACTGAACAGCAAGCTATAACAAATGACTTAGTGTTAAACAATCCAAAAAGGAAAACATGCAGATTAAAAACAAATGGTGCTTGAAAACTTTGTTTATAATATACTGCATTACGTATTGTCATTTAAGCAGGAAAATAAATAAACAAGATAAAATTGAGAATGGAAATGGGGAATGTGTCAAAGAGACAACAACCCGACCAAGACCTGAAATCCCAGAAAGATCAAAATGTAACCTTACATTAGGACGATGTTATTTAATAGTCATTTTTATGCCCCACCTATGATAGTAGAGGGGCATTATGTTTTCTGGTCTGTGGCTCCGTTCGTTCGTTCGTTTGTCCGTCCGTCCGTTCGTTCGTCCACAGGTTAAAGTTTTTGGTCAAGGTAGTTTTTGATGAAGCTAAAGTCCAATCAACTAGAAACTTAGTACACTTGTTGTTTATGATATGATCTTTCTAATTTTAAAGCCAAATTAAACTTTTGACCCAAATTTCACGGTCAACTGAACATAGAAAATGAAAATGGGAGTTTCAGGTTAAAGATTTTGGTCAAGGTAGTTTTTGATGAAGCTGAAGTCTAATCAATTTGAAACTTAGTACACTTGCTGCTTATGATATGATCTTTCTAATTTTCAAGCCAAATTATACTTTTGACCCAATTTCATGGTCCATGGAACATGGAAAATGATAGTGCCAGTCGGGCATCCATGTAGTTTGGACACATTCTTGTTTAGATCAATGTGAAGTCAATAGTGCCTAAAGGGTCTTTTCTGGGCCCAAGTCTTTTTCTATTTTACATAAATGACATACTGGTTGGCTAAAGTTTCACCATCACCTATTAGCAGATGATGAACTGACATTATGTATTTTTATTTAGATTCCAGTTTTGGTGGCTACCTAGATTGTGAAGAAGATTATCAATATGACCCAGATTCTAGTAATTCTGGTTTCATGGACTCCTCTTACCAAGTGATCAAATGGCAGGCATTCAATGTTCAGAAGTGGACAGCATTAACCGATTCAAATCTCAAAGATCTGTAAGTTATTAAAGTGAAAATGTTTGAAGTTTAATAATGGTTCTTTTATAAAAATCAGGTTGATGATATTTTTCATCGCATTTCTCATCTGTTATGATATAATAATTTTATAATAAGTTAGGTTTTTTTTGGTAAGGATAAACACAGTTAGTTAAGATAACTTATTTTCCCTTAGGCTCTTGTATACAATACCAGTAAAAAAATAGTTACTGTACATAAAACAGCTGCTTTTGAGAACATTACACTTACTCATTTAAGCTGATCACAAGATTCTGATTTAACTTGACTGTTTTGTTCAATTGTTTAGTTTTTGTATTTATTATGTTTATTATTTACACTCTCCTTCTGGAGGCTATAAATTATATATAAATATTCTTTGAGGATAAAGGATTTAGGTTTTTTTTAAGTTAGAATGTCATGTGTTTATTCTTTCTTCATATGACTTTCAAACTGCACGTACAGATATAGGAAATAACTAAAACAAGAAGTAAATTGCTTAGGGTTTAATTGTATTATTGTTTAACATGAAAAAAAACCTGAAACATTTTTACGACAAATTATGAATAATGTCTTTGTGGGGTTATCTAATTTATTTTCTGTGTTTTAAACTTTTACCTGAGAAATAGCTGTCATGATTTTCAGTTATACACTTATGTATTTTTTATGAATCAGTGACGTAATAGATATTTAAAAAGTGCAATCAATTAACTATATTGTTTTGAAAGATAAAGGAATTACCGTTGATACATTTATTATCAAAGGTTACAATTTTTGTGCATTGAGAAAAATGTGCATTTTGAAGATATTTGATTTCTGAGTTTTGCCAATCTCTGCATATAAAGCCTATAGAAAAATTGTAATTTGTGGCTCATCTGTAATAACAAAACCCAGAGAATAAGAATGAATCTACAGTAATATGCATTTTTATTTACTTCAGACCACCGCCTCAATACCGTATAGATTCTGACAAAGGATTTAACTTTTCTACACCTGATGAAGCTTTCGTATGTCAGAAAAAGAATCATTTCCAGGTCACAGCACACATGGCAATTGCTGGTGACCCTAGATATGTCCGAACACCAGAAGGGGTCAAGAAAATTGATGCTTTTCATTTACATTTCTATGGTGTAAAGGTAAGCCTTAAAAAAATATATAAAATATGCAAATTAAGCGCTGACCAGGAAGTAAAATGAGGATATTCAAAGTTTAAGAAAACTTCAATTTTTGTCTTGCCATTTAGAAGTTGCAAAGATGAAACTTATTTTTACTGTTCTTGCATCATCATAGGTACAGTCGACAACAGTAAGAATTAATGATAAGATCAGTTTAAAGTGAACCACCAATGGAAAGGCAATGTTATTTGATAGGTGGGACATCTCATTTCATTTGAAATTATTTTACCATACATGGTCCTTTGACTTTATTCCGTAGTTTATATGTAACATAGGTTAGACATCTCTCTGTGTCATTTCATTAAGAAATAATCAGTTAAGCAACAAAAATTATTCCTACAAAAGAAAATCATGTGATTGCAGAATAGTTTTTATGTACTTAAAACACATTGTCACAAATTGAATTTTATTTCCATGTTGAATTTACTATTGAAAATCATATTCTATTTTATTTATATATTCAAGTTCAGAATATTATTTTTTAATCTATATATTTACTTTTACAGTCAGAGTCACCATCCCAAACAATCAAAATAGAACAGTCACAATCAGACAGAAGTAAAAAGCCTTTCCATCCTGTTAGGTAAGTTGATTTACATTGAATGATATTTAAACCAAGGAAAACCTTTCAACATGTGGAGCAGGATATATTTAAACCAATGAAAAACTTTTCCACATGTGGAGCAGGATTTGTTAAACCTTCCTGAGCACTTGAGATCACCCACAGTTTATGGTGGGGTTCTTGTTGCTCAGTCTTTAGTTTTCTATGTTGTGTCTTCTGTACTATTGTTTGTCTGCCTTTTTTTCTCTCTCTTTTTTGGCCATGGCACTATCATAAAATTGAGAAAGGAAATGGTGAATGTGTCAAAGGGACAACCAGCCGACCATAGAGCAAACAACAGCCGAAGTCCACCAATGGGTCTTCAATGTAGCTAGAATTATCGCACCCGTAGGTGTCCTTCCCCTAAAAAATATGCATACTAGTACAGTGATAATGGACGTCATACTAAACTACGAATTATACACAAGAAACTAAAATTAAAAATCATACAAGACCAACAAAGGCCAGAGGCTCCTGACTTGGGACAGGCGCAGAATTGTTTATTTTCGACTTATGAGTTTAATTGTCCCTCTGGTATCTCATGTCTTTCTTTCTGTGATACATGTCAGATTTCAAATAAATAAAGTATCATTCATTAGCAGCAATTTAGAGATATATCAGGTGTTTAAAGTTGGTGAGTGTAGAATTTGGGTAAATCTAGTTAAAGGTACTTGAAACCTGCTATTTCAAAATAGCAAATTTTTTTTATCAATAATCAACATGTCTATAAATAGCTTTTGATAGATTAACCAGTTAAAAGAAAATTGGTTCACTAAGGTGATTTATACTGTTATTCAAAAGTCCTGACAACCTTAGTGCAATATCTTATATCATCAGTATATGTTTCTCTGTATTACCTACCAGTCTGTACATATATGTACCAACCACAAGTACAATTGATGGAAACTTGTTGTAAGGCGCATGACATATGTTATATAATGGTGAAAAGGAAGAGCAGGTTTTTTTTTGTTCCTGACAGAACATGTACTATATATATATATATATATATGAAGTGTGTAAACTAAATTAGGTTTATGTTTCCAAAATATCCTTTTGTTCACATTTCGCAATGACATACGTTAATATATGAAGCCCCTCTCACCCCTTTGAATTATAAATAAATGATAAAACAATGGTATTTCATCACAACAATAATAACTATAAGAAAAGAAAGACAAAAAACTATTTTAATTCTAAAATACATAAATTAGTAACAAATGACAAATTGAAAGATGTTTAAATGTAGAAGTATTTCTTAATGTCCTTAATTGGTTAGAATAATCAGTTTACCTACCAAAATTGGTGGTTCTCACCTGACACTTCATCATCCACAACCAATTAAAAACTCAATGTTAGGAAATAGTATTGAAAGTGGTGTTAAACATTAATCAATCAATGAAATCATAAGGCAAAACCTCTGTATATTGACATCAGTGTAAAATGATTATAATTATATCCCCCTCCCCTGTAACTCCCCCCACCCCCCTTTTTGCAAAGGATGTTCTGTGGTGTCTGTGTTGTATGGATATTTGTCTGTCAGAATGTATGAAAGCCTTGATGGATATTATTGATACTTGGTATTATGTTTGCCCACAATCTCCTAAGACAATGTAAAGAATAAGGTGCATTCAAATTTGAAAACATGTCCTAACAAAATATAAATGTAAATTATGAAGATTCCCTATTTTATATCTATTCAGTATTGTTATAAAATCAGCTTTAATAGTTCAAATAACTATAGCCCAGTCTTATGGTCACTAAATCTTACTGATATGTTATGTTACTATTTCAGAGTGGATATTATACCAAATCAAACCAATAAAATGACTGTTGGTCGGCTACACTTTAGTGAGACAACTTCTAATAATATGAGAAAGAAAGGGCGACCTAATCCCGATCAGCGATACTTTATGTTAGTCGTGGCATTACATGCACACTGTGGTGACAATGATTATATGGTGGCAGCACAATCATCGGAGCGTTTGATTGTCAGGGTGAGTTTCAAGGTGATCAGAGATTTTTTTGCTTAGTGTGGATGGATGTCGGTATTTAAGTACGTTAGAATCATTCTACAATAGCAACTATCGCCAGTCAATTGGGAACGATTTACTTTTTGTAGCAAGATTACATTGAACAAAAAATGAATATACCTTTTTTCATGATACTTTAAGACAATAATCTCTTTGGTTGAGATTGCCTTGCCTGCACAATTTTCAAACCTACAACCTACCAACCAGGTGCTTAATAAGTCCCCCTAAGTACTTTATCATTGATTCGATATAAAAAAAGAAGATGTGGTATGATTGGTAATAAGACAACTTTCCACAAGAGACCAAATGACACAGAAATTAACAGCTATAGGTCTCCTTACAGCTTTCAACAATGAGCAAAGCCCATACCACAATTCCGGCACATGTATGAAAGAGAGATTAGCAGAGAAAAGTTTTTATCATTTTAAACATTGCTATAAATAATTTATAAATGAGTTGCTGTGAATTTATTATTGAATGTTGAAATTTTTATGGATTTCATTGGTGCAGGTGAACCAAGAAAAAAATGTTCAACCAATAAAAAAATTCATTAGACTTGTGTGCAGATTTCCAGCAAAACCATGAAAGTAAATGTCGATGAACATGAAAGTTTTCCTTAAGCAACGAAAAATTGTTACCCACAAAGGTAAATGATTCTACAGTATAATGAATTTACTGCATTTTATTTCTGATGATATATTTATTATGATGATTTTTCAGGCGTCCAATCCTGGTCAGTTTGACAGTGATGTAGATGTGATGTGGCAGAAAGCTCAGACTCCAGATGGAGTATACCATGTGGGTAGGGTAGGAGTAAACACTGACCACCCTGAAGAGGCACTGACCGTCCATGGTAACATGAGATTGACTGGTCATTTACTCCAACCCTCAGATAAAAGGGTTAAAGATGATATTAGAGAGGTAAGATTGTCATGTATTCAATTAAGATTTCCATTTTTTAAGTTTGAGGTGTTACTGAATGTAACTGTTAATGTAAATTTCAATAAATAAAGCAAAGGAAAAACATATAGTGGCAAGTCACTGTTTCATAAATGGGTAACAGATAACAGGTACAAAGGTTCACCTCAAAAATTCTTTAATGGTGCCTTGTCCGGGATGCTAATTGTTATCGAAGGCATGCTAGTTCATACTTTTCTGAACTCTTGTATAAGAGGATTTTAGTTGTGATTCAGGCAGCCACATCATGAACAGTGAAGATTTACAGAAAATATTGTACAATTTCCAACATAAATTAGCTCAGTATTTCAACTTATTTTTGCTTTTTTACATAAATGGATTTTTAATGTTTTAAAATTGACAGCATCAACCTCATGAGGTTTTCTCTTTATAACATTTCCCCTTAAGGTTCATCATAACCTTTTGGCTAAAATGGCCGTATTTACACCCCAAATTTTACTCTGAGCACAGACTAACCTTTACACCTGGAACAGTTTTGAGGGATGGCAGGAACTAGATATATAAATTTTAAATGCATTTTATGTTTCAGAAAATTATAAACTTTTCTAGATTTTGCTATCCATTTTTTTTCGTTCATGCAGAAGGTGCAAAAATTAACTAAGTAGTGAAAACGATTGAGAAGCTCCCCTCATATAATCAATGTTGTGAGTAGTATTGATTTAAATGGACAATAGATGGACAATAGACACCTGTAGACAATAGGTGATTTGACAGGTTTAAACTGTGTAACTGAGTGGACCGTATCAAATGAAACTCGGGTGTTTGTTTATTTTGCTATCTTCTGCAGACAGGAAAAAAACGCACATCAAAATGCAGGTAAGTTTTTAATTTTCTGAAACTTAGACTTCATATAACTTTTATATATCTAGTTCCTGCCATGCCTTAAAACTTTCCTGGATGTACCAGTTTGTCTGTACTCATAGAAATTTTTGAGGCGTAAACACGGCCATATTTTTCAATTCCTTATGATGAACCTTAATTTAACAAGTGAGAGTAAATATTTTTGTTGAAAACCTAAGCTGTATTTTGTTATTTAATACTAAATCTAGTGTGAATCATTTAATGTAAGAAGCCTGCGCTGTAGTCTCATATGATGTTATATATCTGCTTTATTTCAAAATTTTGATTAGTAAAACTAATGTGAGTTATCTTTCTTTGTAGGTTAATTCAAAGGATCAACTAAAGAATGTTGCTCAACTGAATATATACAAATATAAATATAAACAGGATTTCGCTGACACTGTAGGAATGCCTGAACATCAGCGCCATGATACTGGTGTATTGGCACAGGAAGTGCAAAATGTACTTCCTGATGCTGTCATGGAAACAGGGGATGTTGCACTGAATTCTGGGAAACAGGTTAATAACCTGTTAGTTGTAAATAAGGTGAGTTTGGTTTTCAAAACATAGAGAGATGCAAGATTGAAGACAAAGATGTTGTAGTTTTGAATGGGCAGGAATCTTATTGGCAGATACCGTATAGCGGGTTATTTTCGCGGGGTGTAAATTTTCGCTTATTCTCGCGGATAGAACAAAATCGCCAAAATAAATTCCGCCAATTTAAAAGTGTACATGCAAAGGTAAGGTTAAAAATGTTGAATCCGCCAAAATTTTTCGTATACCTTATTCAATGAAAATCGCGAAATTTTACACCCGCGAAAATAACCCGCTATACGGTATACCTAGGCCATACATTGACCTATAATGGTTTACTTTTATAAATTGTTATTTGGATGGAGAGTTGTCTCATTGGCACTCACACCACATCTTCCTAAATCTATAGAGATATATCTGATGCAAGAAATCTTGTACAACAAGTAACTCATATATTTTTCTCTGTTTTATATACAATACACAAAGTTAAAAGATATATATCAATGGAAAATAAATAGGCAGTTAATCACAACCATTTGAAAACATGATTTATATTTAATGATAACTGGTACATGTACTACAACTGTATTACTTAGGTGCTAAAAATATATGACAGTTTGATAACAAAATGTTACTTTTTCACAGAAATGTAATGTTATCATTTTAAAGGTGCGACAGGTCCCCACTTCATTATAGAAACTGATCTGAAGAAGGTCACATGTATTATATTAATCTTATCATTAAGGAGGGTTAATCTGATAAATAATTGATAAATAAATTAATCACATATAAATTATTTAGTTCCGTTACTACCTGTAACATTGTCCCATACACCAACAGTTACTGTAAGTGTACCTAGTTATTATTTATTTTAAGTTTTTACTTACATTTTGACTTTTATTTTGGTATCCTCAGTCTTGATTTTGACCAATACATGTGATAGTCAAACATTTTTTTTTAATTTTTATTCAGAAGAGTACTACAAGATAAATGCATTTTATAGCATCAATCTTAAACATTGATTAAGATATGCTTTACACATAGAGCATCTTTGAATCTTTTTTTTTTCAGGATCGTATTTTCATGGAGAATGTTGGTGCAGTTAAAGAATTGTGTAAAAGTCAAACACATTTTTTTTTAATATTTATTCAGAAAGGAGTACTAAAAGTGAAATGCATTTTATAGCATCAATCTTTAATGATGATTTAAATATGTTTTACACACATCTTTGAATTTCATACTGTAAAAATATTTTCACTTAAAAAATAAAATCAATATCTGTTACTTTTATTTTTTCAGGATCGTATTTTCATGGAGAATGTTGGTGCAGTTAAAGAATTGTGTAAATTAACAGACAATTTAGAAGTGAGAATTGATGAACTTGAAAAAATGAACAAAAAATTATCCAAATTAAAACGTTACGATAGTTTAAAATCAACAGTCAGTTCGAAGTCATCATGTAGTGTTAGCACAGTAAGGTAAGTCATTATTACAATCATATGTTTACATTATCTGTCAAAGTACTTAAAAAGTTTTACTGAACCTCTGACTCGAACTAATTTTGCTTGTTTGATTTTAACAAAAATATTTTAATATTACCTTTTGACAAAAATATATGAATTTCACAAAGCTTGAACCACACATTCTATTGGGAAACTAGATTGATTAAAATTGACAACAACACTTCAATTTTATTAATCACATCATCATGTTTCCTCTGCCGGACATGCATCATGAGGCAAATTTATATAGAAATCGTCTATAGATGTAGTACCCTCATACCTGCCAACTTTTCAAAATGCCCATGGGGGTTTTATGTGGAAGATGGCTCTTACAGTCCTAAATAAACATCAACGCTTCGCTCTTTCAAAATTTCCATTTGGGAGCTTCCTTGTGGAAATTCCCTGCCAAAAGTGACAGTTGACACAGGCAGGTATGTACCCTAAGTTGTACTTCAAAGAGGTGCAATGTTGAATAAACTGTGCATTAAACAATATCCTATTTTTGATTGCACACAATAGCTAACTTGTTATCTGACTGCTGAAAAATTTAGGTAAATAAAATGTAACAGTCATGGATGTCAACCTGTAATAATTTATCATATTACACCCAACTCCAGATGTAATAATTTATCATATAACACTCCTACATCAGATGTAATAATTTATCATATTACACCCCTACTCCAGATGTAATAATTTTTCATATTACACTCCTACTCCAGATGTAATAATTTATCATATTACACCCCTACTCCAGAGTTAAAAAATTATCACATTACACTCCTTACTCCAGGAGTGGGGCTGCTTTGTAATCAAATTGTCTGTCTGTACCTCCAACAAATGGTTTCATCATATGGTACCTTTCTCAGGAACTTTTGAACAGAATTACCTCATATTTGGTCAGCTGTTTGACAGTGTTATTTGAAATATGAGTGTGATTTGAGGAATCTGGCAGACAGCTTCTTCCTATTTACTGATAATATGAATATGTTTAATGAACAGAAATATTTTAATCATGCTTTTCTCAAAACAGAATAGAATGGCTTCATATTTAGTCAGCAAATTAGTTTTTTATCACCAAATTGAAATTTTGACAGTGACAATTCAAATGACAAAACTTGCCTAATTTATGTACAAAATAATGAACAAAAAACAGATTTGATACATTGCAACAAATGATAACCACTGCTTTACAGGCTCCTGACTTGGAACAGACATATAAATACAGACTGTGGCATGGTTAAACATGTTAGTGGGATTGTGACCCTCCCCCTAACCTTGGACATGGCTAGGTACTTGTACATTCTAACAATTATAAAAGACACTGAGTACAGATCTGAGAGTACTCATGGTTATTGACAGCTTGTAAAAGCCAATTACAACTAATAAAAACATAGAAAAAAAAAACATAAATTATAACAAAATGAGTAATTTCAATAACAAAATGACTACAAATGTACTTATATACACTACAAACAGACTTTTATTAGATACAACACAGCAATATCATGTTTACCTGCAAAAGATATTTTATTAGCTGGATTAAAACCAAATCAGCATTATACCATACTGATAACAACTGACAAAAATTCATCTAAGATTCTAATTTAGTTACATATGCTTGTCCTGGCCTCACAGTCGTAAAACTTTCGAGCATGATTTTTGTACTCCCACTCGAAAATCAACCAATCAAATTGCTGGATTTCATGTTTTAAGCATGATTTTTGTGCTCCAAGCACTGAGCAAAGTTTTATGCCTTCAAGGCCTGAACATGCATGAAATATTCGCCATTGGGCATTCAGCAACCAACAATTGATCAATCAATAGTAACATATATGCAATTGTTTATTTAATTTTTTTTGCAGTAGTACACCACCAAAGAAATCATCATCATCATCACCAAGTCACAAATATCGTCATAGTTCATCGCACAATCATCAACATGGCAGCAGAAAGACGTCGCCTCCTACAGACAATGGATGGTGCAGCAATCGCTTTATACAAATTATAATTATCACCTTAATACTCATCATGGCTTTCTGGTAAGTATCATTTACAATATACAATACAATATACAATACACTATACAATACACTATACAATACACTATACAATACACTATACTATACAATACAATATACAATACAATATACAATACACTATACAATACACTATACAATACACTATACAATACACTATACAGTACACTATACAATACACTATACAATACACTATACAATACACTATACAATACACTATACAATATACATATACAATATACAATACAATATACAATATAATATACAATACAATATACTCATATATAAAAGAGAAGATGTGAAATTAATGCCTATGAGACAACTCTCCACACGAGACCAAATTACACAGAAGTTAACAACTATAAGCGAGATATAAAGATTCATCAATTTTACATTTCAGTCTTGTAGCAATAACTGTATTATATATACATGTATTTACATTTCAGTCTTGTAGCAATAACTGTATTATATATATTTCCATTTCAGACTTGTAGCAATAACTGTATTATATATATTTCCATTTCAGACTTGTAGCAATAACTGTATTATATATATTTCCATTTCAGTCTTGTAGCAATAACTGTATTATACATATTTACATTTCAGTCTTGTAGCAATAACTGTATTATATATATTGGAGAGACATAAAGATTCACAAGATACAACAAGTAGTTCACCCTCTAACAATGATGCTAAGTCACAGTAAGTCTATAACACAGAATATATGTGAGTTGCGTCAGATATAAATTGGCCTTACGCAAGTGCACATTAACATACACATGTGTACAACTTTGATTGGTTTAAGGAGAATTCAACTATGAAATAAAAGATGCATTTTGGTCTGTTTTAAAGGGTTGTTTTAACAACTCAATTTTGAAACAGTTACAGACTTTTGGTAGAGATTTTATTTCAAGCAGAAATAGTGATATTCACTTACAGTTAAGTCTATTTTTATCCGACCGAGCCCATATGTAGAAATTAAGTAAAATGGCATTCTAGGTCTGTATTTAAAACTTATATCATCTCAATTTCTGTTTCAGATTACATATTGGAGGAAAAAATCATACACTATCTACAACAACGTTGTCATCTATCACACAATCTATACTGCATTCAACATCTATAAAATCTACCACCACAGCACGTAAGTTAACATCTAAGGGGCCAGCTGAAGCCTGCCTCTCGGTGGGGAGATATGATATTTATTACACCATGAATAATAATGAATTTATAGTAAAATTAAAAAGAATTTATGAGATCTATTTGAAATTTGAGTTTTTTTTGAAATTAATGAGTTTTATTTGAACTTTCTGGAAATGGTGAAGGGGTGAAACAAGCACAAATCAATTTTGCACCAGATGAAAATAAAAATGATTTTCCATTTTATTTATATTTGCAGACACTTCTGATGGATTGCCTGTGATACCACACGAACCTGGTGAATGTTTTTGTTGTCCTCCACCTTATCGGGACGATGAAGGAGGTTGGCCTTATCCATATGTCACTCCACAAATCATCATTCAGCCACAAAATAACCAACCCCCCTATATAAGTAAGTATCAGTAATTTGTCAATAAATATATAAGAAGATGTGGTATGAGTGCCAATGAGATAAATGGCAATCCAAGTCACAATTTGTAAAAGTAAACCATTATAGCTTAGGTCTAAGTACAGCCTTCAACATGGAACCTTGGCTCATAAGGAACAGCAAGATTTAAAGGGCTATTGCCTCTATAAGTCACCTCATACACAATACCCCTACAAATAATGAGCTTACTTAACATATTGGAATATGATTTTTGACCACTAATAATGAATCCACAATACATTAATTGAAAGCAGTATTATTTCCTGGTTCAACAATAGTTTAAAATTTAATGATTCCTACCATGCCTATATATATATATATAGGAAGATGTTGTGCGAGTGCTAATGAGACAACTCTCCATCCAAGTCACAATTTGTAAAAGTAAACCATTATAGGTCAAGGTACGGTCTTCAACACATAGCCTAGGCTCACATCGAACAGCAAGCTATAAAGGGTCACAAAAATTACTAGTGTAAAACTATTCAAACAGGAAAACCAACAATCTAATCTATATAAAAAAGAGCATTGAATGTTTAGTAATTTGTTCTGTTTCTCAGCTCCCTTATTAAGAAATAATACTATTAGATAATTTGGTCTTGAACATTCTTATGATCAGTTGCACCATGTAAAGGATTCTCAGATCTGCCTGTCAGTTTAATTATACATCCTGCTATTTGATACTATAAAAAAAAAGTAAAAAACACAAAAATACTGAACTCCGAGGAAAATTCAAAAAGGAAAATCAAAAATCAAAAGGCAAAATCAAAAGTCCAAACACATCAAACGAATGGATAACAACTGTCATATTCCTTACTTGGTACAGGCATTTTCTAATGTAGAAAATGGTGGATTGAACCTGGTTTTATAGCTAGCTAAACCTCTCCCTTGTATGACAGTCGCATCAAATTCAATTACCTTGTCAACGATGCATGAACAAAACAAACATACTCAAAGAGTAAAAATGACAAAGTTTTTATGACTATAAGTTTTTAGCCCACAGAGTATGGTATCATTCATCAACAACTAGTCGTAAGTGGTCTAGTATTGATTCATTTGTTTACTGAATAATCAGTAAGAATTCTTTTAAAAAAATGTGATAAAACATATGGACTGTGCGGGTTCGTCATGGGTAGTTGAGGTCTTTAAAACACCCCCTAGTAGTAGATGATAACATAATATTTATAACTATTCTTTTTTACAGTTGTTGATAATAACCATACAGAGATGAACAACTCAAAGGAGGAGACCAATGAACTTCCTGGGGAGGAAAAAACTACAGTATGTTTTAAGTTTTATTTTTAGGGGGAGGGAGGGGGGGGGGTGATTTTTTTGATTTTTTAGATAGACTAACAGTTCTTTGTTCAGAAGTATTATACTTAGATTTAGCAATAAATCACAAACCTTACATGGATTGAGCATATGAAACATATTAAATAAGATACTCTATAAAAATAAGCATTCCTTGCTCAACTTTTCAAAGTCTTTGAAGTTTTCCCAGAATTTGTTTTACAAGGAACAAATTTGAATAATGGCAATTATGATACATGTTTTAATATATACTGATTATAATTTATATAAAATGATATAACCCTGTTGAAAAAAAAAATTACTGATATTTTGTTGTTATGAATAATTCAAAATTTTCTGATTTAATATAAACCTATAAAATTGTGAATTTCAGACCAAGAAACCCGATGATAATAACATCATTGTAGTTATAAACAACTCTAATGGACCACAATACAGTAACGTTGGCAACGTTAATACTAACGAGATACAAAATACATTGATCAGGAACAGAAGGAAGAAGAGACATGCAGGTAAGGGGTGATTTAAGGCATTCATATTAATATTTATTTCTTAATGTTTGTGGATACCAATCTTTATGGATTGAGGAAAAAATGTACTTTTGAGGATAATTTGTTTTCATGGGTTTGTCACAGGCATGGTTGCATAGAAGCCTTTAGAAACTTGTTTTAGTTGAACTTTTGAATTTGTGGATTTAACTACTGTAAATTCAGAAATTATTGCAAGGTTTTATTGTTGCGAAAAATGTGACAGAGTTGTAAACGCAATAATTTAAACTTGCATTTTGAAATATTTTATATGAATTAATCAGGATTTTTCTCAAAATCGTAAAAATGAAAATCGCATTTAAGACTAAATTGACAAAATTGCAATAATAAATGAACGCAATAATTTCTGGATTTACAGTATTCCAATGAAATCCGTAAAAATTCATTTTCCCACCAATACAAAGTTTTTTTAAATGAGATGTTTTATCTTGGCTGAAATCTCATCTCACTCTGCAAAATATCCTCGAATTTCAAATAGTATTGATAATCAGTTAATTGCTAATTTCCCAAGTAACATCAATGGCCTATGTCTATAACATTGTTTTGTTCCTATTCTACTTCTTATCTCAATCCAGTAGCATTATATGAAAAAATATCACAAAAAGAGATCTAGGCAAAATTATTAAAAGTTTTATCGTAGACAAAATTTACAATACTTGGCTTTCCCTTAAAAAGGCTGAAAGCTCATTTTTATTAGTTACAGCCTTCAATAGGTAAAATAAAGAGATGTCTTTAACCCATGCTATATAGTTAGCTATGAAAGGATCTGACAAGGTATAATAAAGAGATGTCTTAAACCCATGCTATATAGTAAGCTATGAAAGGATCTGAAAAGGTATAATAAAGAGATGTCCAAAACCCATGCTATATAGTAAGCTATGAAAGGATCTGACAAGGTATAATAAAGAGATGTCCAAAACCCTATATAGTAAGCTAGGTCCAGACAAGGCAAATATGACCAATGATATTCAAACTCCTTCATAAGAAATCACCTTAGGAATTGATGATATGTTTCTTATTTATTTCAGTTGACCTTCATGCAGAGATTATTGTCAGTCATTTGAACAAAACATTAGCAACAGTAGATGAAACGTATTGTGACACAGACCTTCATAATCCCTGTACAGCATACAATAAAACTTACATGGTTATATATAGTATGTTTTGGGACATAAGAACATCCTTTATGCTATCTTTTGGGTAAGTTGATATAATAGCATACAATAAAACTTACATGGTTATATATAGTATGTTTTGGGACATAAGAACATCCTTCATGCTATCTTTTGGGTAAGTTGATATAATAGCATACAATAAAACTTACATGGTTATATATAGTATGTTTTGGGACATAAGAACATCCTTCATGCTATCTTTTGGGTAAGTTGATATAATAGCATACAATAAAACTTACATGGTTATATATAGTATGTTTTGGGACATAAGAACATCCTTCATGCTATCTTTTGGGTAAGTTGATATAATAGCATACAATAAAACTTACATGGTTATATATAGTATGTTTTGGGACATAAGAACATCCTTCATGCTATCTTTTGGGTAAGTTGATATAATAGCATACAATAAAACTTACATGGTTATATATAGTATGTTTTGGGACATAAGAACATCCTTCATGCTATCTTTTGGGTAAGTTGATATAATAGCATACAATAAAACTTACATGGTTATATATAGTATGTTTTGGAACATAAGAACATCCTTCATGCTATCTTTTGGGTAAGTTGATATAATAGCATACA
Organism: Mytilus trossulus; assembly: GCF_036588685.1. NCBI lineage: Eukaryota > Metazoa > Mollusca > Bivalvia > Mytilida > Mytilidae > Mytilus > Mytilus trossulus. The sequence continues at coordinate 521,251 of NW_026963318.1, forward strand.
ATAAAACTTACATGGTTATATATAGTATGTTTTGGGACATAAGAACATCCTTCATGCTATCTTTTGGGTAAGTTGATATAATAGCATACAATAAAACTTACATGGTTATATATAGTATGTTTTGGGACATAAGAACATCCTTCATGCTATCATTTGGGTAAGTTGATATAAAGAACCTTAAGTTTATATAGTTTAAAATTTTTGATCAGCAAGGTATCCTAGGGTCATTTATAAAACAGTTGTGGTATGATTGCGAATGAGGCAATTCTCTTCAAGAGACCAAAATGTTTGACCAGTGAGATGTTCTATTGTCATTTAGTCTTGTTTAATTTAATTTTATTTGAAAGATCATACTAGTTATTGTAATTAGCAATATAGAACTAATGTAAATTCAGAATTTATTGCATGCTTTTATTATTGTGATTTTGTCATATTACACTAAATCACAATTTTGATGTTTGTGATATTCAGGAAATTTTTGCTTTATTCATATTAAAAAAGATCAAAAAGTCAGTTTATATATTTGCGATTATAACCCAGTTGCATTTTTCTCAACAGTGATATTGTTTGCCTTAAATTAATGGAGAATAAAGACTTTTTCCCCTGGAGAAGAATCCCAATTTGAAAAAAATGGCTTTAAAATTATTCCCAAAAAGACAACTTTTTTCCCAAACAGTGCAGTCTCGGTAGTAATTGTGCATGAATACAAACTGAAAAGCACTCATTTAAAAAAAAATCATGCCTAAAATGACTATACACCGGTATGTGTACATTTGAGGGTCTATTTAAGTATCATCACTGATAAAATGGGGTCTTATTTTAAAGCAGGGTTTGACTCTTGAAAATGGGTCTGTAAATTGAAGTTTCAGTAAAATTCATGGTTTATTTTAAATTTCCCAATTTGATGAAAATGACGCATATTTTCCCAATTAAAAAGGGTAAAGGTAGTTTTGAAAAAGCCAACAATATCACTGCTGAAGTTACAGTAACTGATTGGAATATTCTGCTACTTCCAACATTCCTATCAGTCGGGTTTTCTTCTTCATGAACTATTATATCCAAGTCTGGAGTTGAGTATTAATTTGAAATACATCTTGTAGTATCACATTTAGCTGTGGGAAAGAAAGTTAGTCTCAATTGATAGCTTGAATATAGAAATATGGCTAATTTTGTTTTATTTATGTGTTGGTAATACCAATGTAGCTGGGTTGTCAATTTTTTTTGTCTTTTTCTTAGTCCACCTCAGTCCAACAAACCTTTAAGAATAGGAATATTGAATTGAATATGCATGAACTACTGTAAATTCAGAAATTATTGCGTGCATTTATTATTGCGATTTTGTCATTTTAGACTAAAATGCGTTTACAACTCTGTCGCATTTTTTGCAATAATAAAAACCTCGCAATGATTTCTGAATTTTCAGTATTTATGGAGTATAATCCAATCATTATTGATAGACAACAGAGGATTGCCTCCCCTTTGTCATTGTGACACAAATCATGTAGAAATTACCCTGGTAGTGTAAAATGTGAAAAACAATTATTATTCCGTATATCTTGTATGTAAAAGGATTTGAAAATTTATCCAATCCTTTTGTGTAAATAGAATTAATACAAACAATAAAAAACTTTAAATTGATGAAATATTTTCTATTGGATATTAAGCCACAAATCTATCAAACTCTGGCAGATAAATAAATCTTACTCCTATTCTTCTTTTCCAGATGAAATCGAAGTGGGTTTCATTCAGATTTTTGTCTAGGTTTTCACTTTAGTTGAAAAAGCGAAACATAGTGATCCTACATTCCGTCGTTGGTGGTGGCGTACACAAATATTCACTCTGTTGTTAAAGTTTTGGAAATTTTAATAACGCTCTTTAATTATCCTGGATTTCTACCAAATCTGTACAGAAGCTTGTTAATGATCATAAGATAGTATCCAGAAGTAAATTTTGTAAAAATAAAATTCCTGTTTTCCATATTTTACCTATGAAAGGACTTAGTTTATTTGCCAAGAAACAATACATTCACTCTGTGGTTAAAGTTTTTAAATTTTAATAAATTTCTTTAACAATACTGGATATGTACCTAACTGGGACAGAAGCTTGTTTATGATAAAAAATCTAGTATCTTAAAGGAAATCTTGTTAAAATTTTGTACCTGTTTATCTGTATTTTACTTATGAATGGATTTTTTTTCTTCCAGTTAACATTACATACAGTCAGCAGTTTATAAAGTTTATAAAATGTTTACATGTATTAGATTCATAACTATCCTGGAATTTTTTTTAACAGCTTTGACAAAAGCTTCTTGCAATCAAAAGATAGTAAAGAGAGGAATATTTATTGATTTTTTCCCTCATTTTTGTTGAGCTGGCAATTAACAGCAAAAGTAGGTGAGACACTGGGTTCTTAAACCCTTACAATTTTGTTTATATCTGTGCAAACATTTATGTTGTTATATTTTTTGTTTGAGCAAATATTTATATTGTTAAATATTGGTTTTTTTCAGAGTATCTTCAGATGTTAATGTGACTTTGTGTCTTACCAAAACACATCAAAATTGTGCTAGAAATCTGAATTATAATGATCTGCATTATATACAACCTCATCAGGTAAGTCAAAATTGTGCAAGAAAACTGAATTATAATGATCTGCATTATATACAACCTCATCAGGTAAGTCTTGTTTCATGTTGTACTATCTTAGAAATATTCTTTGTTTTAAAAAGAATCCTTAATCAATTTTAAAAAAGATTTGAATATGAAACTAATCTCAATGTTATGTTTATAAAGCTAATTCAGTAATGATTACAACAAAAATCATGGCAAAACTATAGAAAATAGTTGTTAAATTGTCTTGTAATAAGTAAAGAGTTTTTGGATAAAGATTGCATGAAATGCAATTAAAACCCTATGTTACAGACTTGATATCTAAATCTTTCAAGGCTTATCACTACCTTTTTGATACACAGAATATAGTACATTGATCATAACATTCTATACATCCTATCCTATTACAAAACCATATTACACCTGTCCAGAATATTACAGAACTATTTCAAGGTATCTGCTCTAAAAATATAAATAATGTCATTGTTGAATGAGTTATCTCCTATTTTCTAGAACTTTAGTTGAATCAGCTACCGCAATGCAATATTTATACCCCCGCTTTAAAAAAGGGGGGTATACTGTTTTACCTCTGTCTGTCCTTCCGTCAGTCCATCCGTCCCATGAATATTTTTCGTTGCATTTTTCTCAGGAACTACAATACAAGGATTTCTGAAATTTGGTTTCAGGGTTTATCTAAGTAAGCTATACTGTGTGATGCGTTTTCAGATTGATCACTTTACAACTTTCTGTTTACCGAACACTTGTATGATTTTACCCATGATAGCCAAGTTGAAAATTTTCGTCACATTTTTCTCAGGAACTACAATACAAGGATTTCTGAAATTTGGTTTCAGGATTTATATAAGTCAGCTATACCATGTGAAACGTTTTCAGATTAATCACTCGACAACTTCCTGTTTACCGAACACTTGCATATTTTTACACTATTAATATTATCCACTTGCGGCGGGGGTATCATCAGTGAGCAGTAGCTCGCAGTTTCACTTGTTAATTTTACTTCCCACTGATAATTAAAGCAATCTCTACCCTATAGTGCTTACAAGCACTTTGATTCATGAATATTGTCAAGTGATTTTTAAATGCACAAGATTTTACATGCAATAAAGAAATAACTGTATTGTATTTGAAGATTTGAAGACATCCATTGGTAGTGTTACTCGAGTAACTAAATCAATCTCAGTGAGATGATCAATGATAATCTATAATAAATACACTCTAACTATGGGTCACATTCTATATGAAATATGTTTTTGCGATACAATTAGTCAATATTATGATTTTATTGATTTTAAAAAAAGTGTAAATTTTAAGAAATTCAAAACCTTGTAATTTTATCATAATAATTTTTTTTTTAAATTTCAGTGGCGTGTACCTGTAACACAATTCTTCACCAGTGATTATATATATAGAATTGCTGAAAAGGTATGTCATAAAATACATTATCATGCTGGGGTCTTCTATAGCTACGTTTTGCTCATTGTGTAAGGCCTTATAGGGACATGTAGTTGCTTGAATTTACTTCAAATCATACCACATTTCTTTATTTTTATATGAATGGACACTTTGTACAATAATGGAGATTTATTAGATTTATTAGTTTTGACCCTAATTCCAGAGTCCACTGAACATAGAAAATGATTGTGCCTTTCTAGCATTCATGTACTACTGAAACATTCTTGTTAGTTAATGATGTAAACATATTGGTTAAGGGAGACTACTGAGTAATATTTCTCATAGACTTTTTATTTTTTTACAGGGAACTGCAGATGTATGTTCATTACCCACAGAAAGACTGGGAGATTTTCATGAACACCATATAAGGTTTGTCCGAGAGTGTAATAAAGATTCTTGTCCTAGCAAGAAATGAGATTGTTGTAAGAACACAGATGTTGGATGATAATGTCTGCCTGAGAACACTGGTGTTAGATGCTCTACACAAGAACACCAATGCTAGCTGATAATATCAGCTCAATGATGTGCTAAGGGGAAAACTGTGACAGATTGAAGAATATATCAAATTTGTGTCAATTTAAATATTGACTCTATAAACTTTTACTTCTTGTTCATAGAATTTCTGTATTATTTTAAATGCAATATGTGATGTTTATTTTTGTTTGCTTTATAATCTTAGCTTTTGGATTATGTGTCCTGAAGTTATAGAAGTTTTGAATTTAATACAAAATTATTTTGTTAGAGTTTTAAGAAATACATTTAGTTTTTACAGTGGTAAAGAGCATAATGATTTTTTTGACAAGAGTTTATAGTTTCATATTGAATTCTTATGTAAAATTTAAAATATTTGGTATTTTGTTATTTTATTCCCTCCCCCCCCCCCCCCCCCCCAAAAAAAAATGCATTTCAATCTTTATCTATTTGTGAAATTGAATGGATTGACATTGATTGGGATCAGCTATATTGTTATGAATGAATCATGATATTTATATTGTGCTTTATTACCTGTTTCAAAACAGATTTATGTGTCAATTTAAGTAAACGGACGATTGACGTTTGTCCTGTCTGTCTATGATCAGGAGCATTCAGTTCCATTTTTTTAGCTTTAAAAATTTGTAAGGTCGTAAATGACGAGGAACCTTGATATTCCACTTCATTGTATTAAGTAGGGTGCCTAAAGAAATATAGATTGAACATCAGTTTTACATTGAGATAGTGGTGAAATCTTTCATGATCAAGTAGTTTGTATTGTATGTTTTATTTAAGAACTTCCATAGTATGAGCAATACGAAAAGTACAGTTTGGATGTTGCATAATGGCTTCTACAATACTGGTGTTAACAACTTTACAAAATTATGCAAAATATGCATCAGTTATTACTATAAGAGTCAAGGTTAATGAATCTGTTAAGCTGATACTAAAATCCCATTCCATTAATTTATCTATAGAAAAGTATTCACTTTATATATCTTCCTCATTTTACCAAAATTATGTCTTCATTTGAAAAAAAATATATATTTGTTGAACATTTTAAACAGGGTACACACTTACTTTATAAAGTAAAGTTCTATTTCTCTTACTTTTAAGTAAAGTAGTATATTTTGGGGTACTGTTACTTCATATTTTTTTATTATAGTTCTCTTCTACCGTATTTAATGTCAAATCAACCATAATAAAATTATATCCATTCATGTTAATATTTTCAAAAGAATACACCAAAATTTGATTAGATAAAAATGTCATAAACAATGGGTATACAACCAATGGAGCAACATTATTATCTTTTTGTTTTACTGAAATTTCCCATAATCCTCTAGTTTTTTAAACTGACTGATTTATCTCCTGATCATATGGGAAACTCCCCTGGAATTAGAGCTACCTGTTGCATAAAAATGTCGAATCTTTTGTGTTTTATTTATGAGTTTTTCTCCTACAATTGTTATACAGTTATATCAGTCTAAGACTGGTAATTTGTTTATGATGTAATTTGTTTATGATGTGTGGTTGTTTATGAATTTCTTATGCAATACTTTATTTTATAGTAATTTTATATTACATCAAGTAGTGCTATATATCAAGTTGTATATATAAATTGTTCTCATTAATTTTTGTAAACATTTCATGATTCTCTGAAAATTGTTATTGAGTCTGCTCATTGTCATTAAGATGTTAACGCCACATCAGCTTTAAATGGCTGAACATAAGAAATGACAATGTGATAAAAGATGGCTATGTTTATAATGGCTTGGTCACTATGATAACTCACCCTATTAGCTTACAAGGCAGTTTTAGCTTTTGAAGACTTTATTTCAGATTTTATTATCACTATGTGTAGTTTATGCATTGCTTTATTTGTTTGTTCATCCATTTTTATTCAGTATTTTTATTGTAAATAGCTTTTATCATTTTGTATTTATTTTTTCATGTTAATGATTTTTGGAGTGTAAAATATATATATTACTCAGTACAAAGTGAGATTTATGTTTTCCTGAATATTTCATAATACCATTTTTTCTATGTATTCACACATCTGAGATTGGTTAAATAAGTGATATTAAATCTTTGTTAACACAAGAAATAATCAAAGGTTGTGTATTGAAGATCTGACAGAATTGTCATTACTCTAGATAATTGAGATTTTTATGCCCAGATATTATGAAGACATAGACAGATTTGTTTTATACTCCAAGTGATTTTAAATTGACCATAACTGTCTGACTTACTTGATGAAATGTCAGGTCAGATGCTCAGAGTCTGTCATAAACAGATTGGATTGACCCTTTTGTCTCTTAGAAAGTAGACAAAATTAAGTTTTGACTTTACCTAGAGAAAATAGAGAAAATTGAGTTTTCACAGTACGGTACACATAGTCTTTTTAACAATTGATTTTTTGAAGAAAAAAATTATAAGACAATAGAAATTTATTTGCTTCATAGTAATAAAATAAAATTATAGATAAATTGAGGCTTGTATTGGCTTAAACACAAAAAAGAACTTAAAATCATTCGAACTTTGAATTTATTTATAAGATTACTCTAAAAAAGGTGAGATTAAAACAGAGATATTTTATAAGATTTTAACATTATAAAAACTATGCAAAGATATTAAAAAAATGAACAATTAAAGAAATATTTCTTTACAATACTCTAGAATAAATTTGTTCTTTATAAATACTCTGTTGGGAAAAGATGGCCAAAGCAAAAAAAAAGACTTACACAATATTTATGCAAATTGTGGAATAATTACAAAGATATATATTTGAATTCATTTATAAATATTCATAAGTTGTCATAATTACAATTTGCATAATCATTTTGCATTGTATATACTCTGCATAAGCCAAAGAGATTGCAACGTATGAGACTATAGTCATACATATTCATTGGTTTTATATTTGTTTTCCATTTTTGTTATTGAATACTTGAACATTTTTATATTGAAGTAGATAAAAAGTATCTATTTCCAACTTTAATTATTTTTGAAGACATTGTGTTACATATATTACCATTAAGAATCAATACAGAAAAAGTTCCTTTCAAATGAAATCAAAAGAGGACCAAAGTAAATATAATGAAGGGTAAATGAAATTTAAAAAAAAAAAAAAAAAAAGGATTTTTTTTGTATTTCATCAATGATTCTTTTAAAACATTCCTGTGATTTCAACACACTTACATTCCAAAAAGAGAAATATTTTAAAGATTTTTTATATGCCATATGCATATTTCATATAATTTATTTTGAACAATTGTATATTTTGTAAACATTTTGTGTATAAAATCATTCTATACATATTCATTCCATAAGTGTGTTGCTTAGCACTGCATTCTCGTTACCTATAATCATAGTTCATAAAAATGTTTTCATTTTGTAAAAAAAAATCAAAATACAAATTTAGAATCAAAATATGCTTCATGGAAATATTTCAGAATAGTAGAATGTAATGAGGTCATTGATCAGAAAGTTTGAAGTAATAAATAATAATATTAATATAAATGTTTTTCAGGTTTAGGCTTTGTAAAAATAAATTGCTGTCAACTTGTGTTCTAAATCAAATAAGATGCTTGAGCTAGTTGTGTGCCTACTTCTGATGTAAACTTGTTACAACTTTGTCATTGATATTAAATTTTATTGTCATATTTATAGTTTGTTTTTATACACCTTATCGCTATTTGTCCACCATAATTGGATATCATACAGGTTCCCATAAAATTTTGATGTCATAAAACAAAATAACTGATGCCACAATGGTAAAGTGATTGTTGTATGCGTCAAAAGTTCAAGCATCCGGGTCAGACGGGATAAGCGATAAGGTGTTTTGCGAGCCCTAAACATTATATGGAAGAAGTTAAGACTTAGGAACAATGAAAGGAGGTGTGGGTATATGTCAATGAGGCAGCAACCCAATGAAACAAAGAACCAAAAGATGTCAAGATTCTATTACACAAAGATGACTTGATTTATTGATTGTTGCTTGCTTTATATCCAGTGGCAAATATTTCATGCATGTTCAGGACAAGAACAAATTAACAATAAATACAATCTAGGTTTTGGCAGTTAAGGAATAACAAGATGAAGGGCAACTATTTGAACAGCCACTGGAAAATTAGGTTAGGTTGGAATAGGGACAGAAATTTAGCCTTGCTACATATACAGGCAACTAGCATACCCTTTAAAGAGTTGTTTCAATAGTAATGTAATGAGCAGAGTGTGTGGGAAATTACTTGAGAGATTACAAGTTGGTGAGCAGGACTCTTTGTTGATGGAAGCTTATTAACCAGTGGCAAACATTACATAAATATACCTTTATTTGAACCCGACCATCAGTAAGGTTTTTAAAGGCTAGCCAAGATGGTGACAGTCCCCAGAAGGACTTAGCACTGTTACTGAAAAACATGAGTCAAAATGCTGAGTTAATCAGTTTTTTTTACTTCACATGCTTAGCAGATAAGGAGAAAATACTGATTTAAATCTTGTTTGACTCGGGGATGGGTCAAATTATTGACCGTCCGTACTCCAGATGAATTTTTGGTTTATATTGAATTATGTTTGGAGAGTTATGTTTGTGGTCAGATTTTTAGCCCAAACTACAATGTTAGATAGACGAAAGGAAATATTATCAATGAGACAACAATCAAAAAACATCAAGCATGCACATATAGACTACAATAGACAAGTGTTCCTCCAATATCTAAATTGCCAAGAGGCAATGAAATATTGGAAGTAATTAAACAGAGCAATCAAAGATATGCCATAAACAAAAAAGACATTAAGATATAACTAAATACAGCCATTGATTTTCCTGACTCGAAAAAGGCGCATGAACTTGTGTGTATAGTATTCAGTAAACAGGTTTTACACTAGTAATTTTTGGGCCCTTTATAGCTTGTTGTTCGGTGTGAGACAAGGCTCCCTGTTGAAGGCCGTACATTGACCTATAATGGTTTACTTTTTTTTAAATTGTTATTTTGATGGAGAGTTGTCTCATTGGCACTCACACCACATCTTCCTATATCTATCTAGGTAGTTGATTAGGGATAGATGCAAAAATAACACTATAGCATGTTCACATTTAGCCTGATATCCAGCTTTATGAAGCTTTGATTCATTGTTTCTGTGAAAAGGAGGTACAGTCATATTGAGTCTCGAGTAAATAAGAACACAACAATACACAAAGAGACATTTGATTATATTGGAAAGATATACCTAGATTCTGAAATGAAAATCCTAATAAACAAATTTTATCATATACTTGTATAAAATATTACTAAAATTTTACAGTTCAATAACATTTAAAAATATCAAAAGGCTATGAAAGGAGTACTAGGTATATTGACCAGATTCTTAAGAATTTCCATAGCGGGCTGATAAAGGTACCTTTATTGACTGCTTCCGGAATGTTATCACATGCCTTTCCGTTAATTTCCGTGACGTTTATCACATGCAACTTCGTGCATTTCCGGAAATTTGATTGAAAACGACAACAGAACGCGGAAAACGGCAAGTGTAAGACTTTTCCCAAAGTACGGTAGTGAGGCCCCTTATGGGGGGGGGGGGTCCTAGTAATCACATAATCACCATTTTTTTGCCAATATAATCACATAATCATTAAATATTTGCTTATCTTTAGTAATCAAATAATCATAAACTAAAAATACAGTCCTAGGTAATCAAATAATCATGAAATATTTGGCTTAATAATCAAATAATCATTAAAAAAACGGCCAAGTAATCACATAATCAAAAAACCCATGAGGGCCCTCGGTAGTTGGGGAGCAAAAAAGAATTAAGTTAAACTTGTTTTGAAAGACATAAATGAGGTGACAATATTATTGAAGGAACTGGAAAAACAAATAAAATGCTTGTCATCAATAAAACAATTAAAGTAATGAATTTGTTTTGGTTGTCTGTAAATATTTTCTGAAAGTGCAAAGACAAACAAAAATTAAATTTTAATATTTCTTGTCTGTACATCTTCTGCTGAAGTATATGATAAAAAGATAATTACATGTCATTTTTCATATCAGACCCTTTATCGGCCCTCGTTCATGATATCAGCCCTCGAGCCTCCGGCTCTTGGGCTGATATCACAACCTTGGGCCAATAAAGGGTTTGATATGAAAAATGCCATGTAATAATCTATACATATCATCATTTCAGAAACAATGTTTTCCATTTTTCCCTAACCACATCTTAAAACTTGTGCTAATGAATCATAGCAACGTTAAATACATCAAGCCATGGCTTTTATGGGGGTGTCTGTGGTTCTTAAACATATGACTCTTGTGTCGAGAATATTAACCAATGTTTCTGCTTGTCTGTAGAGATAATCAATTTTACAAGCCTTGGCTGTTGGTCCTGTAGTTATGCATAAAGAGTTGGGTTAGAAAACAGCTGTTCTAGTTGTTGACCCTATCTGGACTTTACTATAGGTAATAACCCAATATAAAGAATCACCTCTCAAAATTAATTCACATGATCACAAATTAAATATTTCACAAAACAAAATAGTTAACATGAAAATGAAGAATAATTGACCCTATCTGGACTTTACTATAGGTAATAAGCCAATATAAACAATCACCTCAAAATCAGTTCTCATGATCACAAATTAAATATTTCACAAAACAAAATAGTTAACATGAAAATGAAGAATAGTTTTGAATGAGTCATGATTATGGACAACATTGAAAAAGTAAGATGAAAAATTTATTTCCATGATATGAACTTTTTATCAATTAAAGAATATGTGTGACCATTATTAAATAGGAATTGCATCAAAATTTACTTTATTTTTAATTATATTTAGTCAATATAATACAAGCAACAAATCATGGTGGAAAATGATCTCCCTTTCACATATTGAATACAGTAAAAAAATTCTCAATGGGAAAAATAACGAACATGGTGTTCAAATTCATGACACAAAATCACCAAACTGTTGACAAAAATAAAAAAAAAAAACCCAGGGCATTTATTGCTGTTATAATGCATTTTAAAACTAAATGTTTTCTAATGCAAATTATTTTAAGCTAACCAACAAATATTTTCCTGCCAAAGGTTGTGGTTTCTCTAGGAACACTTGATTCCTGTGACAATGAAAACTACCCACCTCAACATTGCATTTAGTGTTGAAAGTGTAGTTTTGAAACAACAACAATCAATAAATAGATAAATTTATTTTCATCAGTCTCAATTTTCAGGATCTGAAAACATTCTTTTTTGAGGTACTTTTTTTCCTTATTTCATATCATCCCATAAATATAAATACATCCTTGGTATTAAAAACCATGTTTTTCTTCAGCAAATGTCAAAATAGCAATTTTGAACATAAAAAAATTTTTTAATTATAGGATAAATCTTTAATTTGTCAATTTCATTTGTCAAGATACAAACCGATAAATAAGTTGTCAAAGATTATATTTTGAAAAAGAATGAAAGGATATGTAAATTTAACAACATTGTTTTCACATACAAAACTTTTATATTATTTAAATGGTGTCCTGTGAGGAACTTCAAGCTGAAGTTGATTTTAACTTAATATGATATCATACAGCCAAAATGTTGATTACATGTGCTTTTGTTTTAACATTAGTCAAATGTTTGATATATTCTGAAAAAAAGTTCAATAGAGCTGATGTTCTCTCAGAATCAAATAAAGTTTTCCCCTACCATCTTATCTTATTACAGTAAAGTCATTTCTTTTTTAAATTATGTGTCAAAGGGAGGTAATTACAAACCACATTTTCTCAAACTCAATATTTTAACACTAATTCTGAAATTAAGTGTGAAAACTTAAAGCCAATCATTATGAATTACCATTGTGCAAATGTTAAATTTGTTTTAAATATGATATTCCTTATTTTAGATTTTCATATTCTAAATTTTCACAAAAAATATTCAGAGTAAAAGTGTAATGTAGTAATGCCCATATCCATTATCCTATTCAAATATTCTTTTTTAAATCAAATGTCTTTTTAAAGGTGTTATTTCTTGATCTTGAAGAAGCTTCTATCTAACTTTCATAAAATCCTATGAAGTTTTGACAAAGTTGATTAATGATGTGTATAAAAATGTAATCCCCAACTGAATCTAAATGTTCTCTTTTAAAAAATGTCAATTTTTAGTAACAATGCAGAAAAAATGTAGAAAAACTTTTTAAAAAATCCTCATCAGCACCAAACTTTATTTTAACAGGGCAAGATACTCTGAATAGTTTTTTTATCATTAAAAAGCTTCAGACCAAATTATGAAATGTTTCACACCTTTCACTTGCAGTAGCCCAATTTGCTGTCCTTCATCTTGGTTGACCCACTTTGCAGAACCTTTGTACCTTTTGATTAAATGCAGGGTTCCCACAGAAATTCAAAATTTATAATCAAACATTATACTTAGTTTCTTCTGTTACCTTTTCTGACACCAGACTCATATTCAACATAAGTTTTATTGTGGGTATTTCTGTGTTTGTTTATTTTAAGTTGGCTAGAGCTATCGGGAGGATTAAGATCTCACAAACCATGTTTAACACTGCAGCATTATTGCACCTGTATCAAATCAGGAGCCTCTTGCCATTGTTCTGTTAGTCTTGTATGTTTTTTTTTATTTAGTTAATTTATGTGTTTTAGAGTTAAGTTTGATATCCTTTTTTAACTTTACTAAGATATAGGAAGATGTGGTGTGAGTGCCAATTAGACAACTCTCCATCCAAATAACAATTTAAAAAGTAAACCATTATAGGTTAAAGTACTGCCTTCAACACGGAGCCTTGGCTCACACTGAACAACAAGCTATAAAGGGCCCCAAAATTACTAGTGAAAACTATTCAAATGGGAAAACCAACAGTCTTATCTATATAAACAAAACGAGAAACGAGAAACACGTATATATAACATAAACACACGACAACTACTGTACATCAGATTCCTGACTTAGGACAGGTGCAAGCATTTGCAGCGGGATTAAACGTTTTAATGGATCCAAACCTTCTCCCTTTTTTCTGAAACAATAGCATAACATCACAACATAGGAAAACACAAGATAAAATATCAATTGGCAGACTTAACTCAATCAAACAAGAGTGCACACACTGAAATGTCTCGCCTTCTTTACGAATCATTGATATTATGTTGATAGACCTAAATATAAAGCTTAATTACAACTGTCACATAAATTTAACAAAACAAGAAAACTTAACATTGACCTTTGAACCATGAAAATGAGGTCAAGGTCAGATGAACCATGCCAGGAAGACATGTACAGCTAACAATTCTTCGATACAACAAATACAGTTGACCTATTGCTTATAGTTTAAGAAAAACAAACTCACAAAAACTTAACACAGAGCAATGAACCGTGAAAATGAGGTCAAGGTCAAATAAAACCTATGCGACTGACATATAGATCATAAAATATTTCCATACACCAAATAAAGTTGACATATTGCATATAGTATTAGAAAAAAAGACCAAAACTCAAAAACTTAACTTTGACCACTGAACCATGAATATGAGGTCAAGGTCATATGACACCTGTCAGCTAGACATGAACACCTTACAATCATTCCATACACCAAATATAGTAGACCTATTGCATACAGTATAAGAAAAACAGACCAAACACAAAAACTTAACTATAACCACTGAACCATGAAAATGAGGATGAGGTCAAGGTCAGATGACACCTGCCAGTTGGACATGTACACCTTACAGTCCTTCCATACACTGAATATACTACACCTATTGCTTATAGTATCTGAGATATGGACTTGACCACCAAAACTTAATCTTGTTCACTGATCCATGAAATGAGGTCGAGGTCAAGTGAAAACTGTCTGACAGGTATGAGGACCTTGCAAGGTACGCACATACCAAATATAGTTATCCTATTACTTATAATAAGAGGGAATTTAACATTACAAAATTTTTTTTTTTTTTTTTCAAGTAGTCACTGAACCATGAAAATGAGGTCAAGGACATTGGACATGTAACTGACAGAAACTTCGTAACATGAGGCATCCATATACAAAGTATGAAGCATCCAGGTCTTCCACCTTCTGAAATATAAAGCTTTTAAGAAGTGAGCTAACACCGCCGCCGGATCATTATCCCTATGTCGAGCTTTCTGCGACAAAAGTCTCGGGCTCGACAAAAACGTATGATTACATATTTTTCTTAAGGTGCCAGCTGAAGACCTTTCCCTATTTCAATTTTCAATTTTATTAACAAGTGTGCACATGCTGAAATAACTTGCCTGTTGAACTTATGATTGAATTAATGTTAAGGTTTTGAATGTAAGTATCACATACACTTTTCAATGATCAATGAAAATGAAGTCAAGGTCAGATAAACCATGCCAGACAGACATGTAGAACTTACAATCATTTCATACATCAGATAGTGGTCCTATTGTTTTTAGTTCCTAGGAAAAAGTAAAATTACAAAAATTCTGAAGTAAGAGGAAAATCTAATCGGAAAGTCCATATTCACATGGCAAAATCAAATAACAAAACACATTAAAAACGAATGGACAAGAACTGTCATATTCCTGACTAAAATAGACAGAGCCAGAAACTGATCATGATCCATGAAATAATACTAAGGTCAGGTGAACCCTGTGTGTCAGACATGTAAACTTTGCAAGGATTCCATAAACCAAATGAGGATTGTCTTAATACTCGTTAGAAGTGAGTATTTTACATGACAAAAAAGAATGGGTCCCCAGTACACAGATGCCCCATCTGCACTATCATTTTCTATGTGCAGTGGGCCGCAAAAATGGGCGGTAATCTCTAATTTGGCATTAAAAAATTGGAAAGATCATATCATAGGGAACATTTGTACTAAGTTTCAGGTTGATTGGACTTCCAACTTCATCAAAAACTTTAACCTGAAGCAGGACAGACGGACGAACTAATGAAGGCACAGACCAAAAAACATAATGCCCATAAATGGGGCATAAAAAAAAATTTTCACGCAGTCAGTGAACCATGGACATATGACTGACAAAATTTCTCAACATAAGGTTTTTCAATTTAGGTAACAAAATTTCGTAACAAAGTTTTTGCATATAGGTATGAAGCATTTTTGTATATTTTTTTTCTCAAATATAAAGCTTTCTACAAATAGGAAAGGCATCACTACCTCTGGATTGTTATCTCATGTTTTTATTGTGCTAATTAAAAATCATAAATATGATTGAAACAGAGTTTCATTTTTTCCAAACTAATATTTTTCCCCATAGAAATCAAGATATATGTATCTATGTTGGCCATTCTTTTTTTTAATCAATCAACACATTAATCAACTCTGTTAATCTGTCTTTAAAATAGAATGATGAAAACTTGTGTGAAGGGTACTGTAGAGGAGTCAAATGTTTTTTATACTAATGCTCATTAAGAGGGATTTTTTAACAAAATTGTATGTAAAATTGAGAATGGAAATGGGGAATATGTCAAAGAGACAACAACCCGACCAAATAAAATAACAACAGCAGAAGGTCACTAACAAGTCTTCAATGTAGCCTTATGTACATGTACCACAATAGATTTATTTTAAGTTTTAGTATCAACATCAGATTCACAATTTCATTAAACCCTTATCAAAATAGTTAGTTTTTTGGTAACTCATAAATCTTGTTTTGATTGCTGATCCAACAGAAGTTTACAACTTTAAAAGGGTTCAAGATGTAATTGTCAGAACCATTAATATTATGTTGTTCGAAAGGAAACTTGATTAATTTTGGTATCCAGCAGAGCTAAGGAAGAACATGTTGTCTCATCTGTAATCATACCACATCATCTTACTTTTGTATTGTTTGTAATTTCTATCATACCAGGTGGGGTAAAGGTGAAAGAGATGATTTGAATAGACTGAAGGGAGTTATTCTGTAGTTGACCATTTATTGTGAAAAAAACTATTTGAATAACCTGAAGGGAGGTATTCTGTAGTTGACCATTTATTGTGAAAGATGTTGGCTAATAGTGATTCTTCATTTCCTCCTCTCAAATACCAACAGGTTTGAAAAGTCTATGATAAGCAATATCTAAGATGAAAGTTTGTATTGATTAGAATGAGAATTTGTAACACTGGTTTTAATAATTTGTACATAGAATAAAGTTTCAATAGCAGCTGTGAATATAGATTGGTGCGGATGTGATGCACTCAATGGAATTAGCTGTGTTGAAGACCAATTGGTGGCCTTCAGCTCTTTTCTGCTCTTTGACATATTCCCCATTTCCATTCTTAATTTTATGTTGAATATATATGGTAGCAGGTCATTTATAGAAATGTTGGTGATGTATAAAATGATCTTTGCAAATGAGGCAAGGTTGAAAATATTCAATATATTTAACAAACTGCATAAGAGGTAAGTGTGTGGGTGATATGTATACTGTGGAATCATTATTTTTCGTGGGTACCAATTTTCGTGGTTTGAGGAAAACTTACATATTCGTGGATATTTAATTTCGTGGTTTTGGAAAAGTCTTTACAAAATTTGTATTTCGTTGAACATTTGAATTCATGGTTCTCCTATACCCACGAAATCCACGAAAATTGGTATCCAACGAATACTCATGAATCCACAGTATGTCATTTGATGAGCATCCTTTCAGCAGTTCAATGGCTAACAGAATATAGACAAGATAATACTGTTTGAATCACTGTATTTGCATATTTTCAGACATGCTATACAGTTTATTACATTTACAATCTGGTAAGAAATAAATATGACGTTAAAAATGAAGCATGTACCACACACACACATACACAGCCCACACAATTACACATGGATACACATCATAATCATCAATGTCATCTATCACAATAAAAAACACAAAAAAATATTTGGTAATGGATCAAAAATGTTTTATGACACTTTTTCATCAGATATATAAAACTGGAAATAAATGCATTTTAATAAATTCTAATTGAAATTCAAATAAATGTATTCATGACATCAAATTACTGTGGTTTTGTAGAGTTAATGATGTCTGCCTTCATTATTCGTAACATTTTGTTTTAAACAAACTAATCCTTTTCATCATAATTACAAGGCCATTGATTTCCTGGCCTTTGCAATAACATTGTTTTGTACTATGAGTATTGACATGGGCTATTTTTCTCAAAGGGTTGAAGTTTTAAGTTAGTGCTAAGAAAGTAGTTTATAATGAATTATATAATGGAGTGAGTATATTTATAATGAACACATCTGAAATCACAACCAAGCTTTCCTTGGAAGGCACAACCAAAATGTAATGTTAAAACATATAAGGTCTTAGCACCAAAATACTTAATGAAAAGTAACTGTACTTATACAAGTAATCCTATTGCCAACCATTGCTAAAATATCAAAGACTTCATCATGTATTTTTTTTTTAAAGAAGGGTATTGAATCAGTAAACAAATATCTAATAATTTTTTAAACCATAGATAAAGAACCATGTCATAATTCTGATTCCTGTTGATCTAAAGCTTTCTCCGGTCAGTAAAACTGAGATAACAGTCATACAGACCCAAATCACAGATTCTTACATCACAGACTGACCAACAGAGCTACGGGTACTTGTATTTATATGAATTGAAATCATGATGATAAAAATGACTTTTAATAATTTTTAAAGGATTTTTTCCAATAAACTCTTGACTAATGAAGAAACAAATTCAGCTATCTTTCAACTAATTTAACAAATTTAACAAAATTTAAACATAAAATAACTCATAATCCCAAACAATCATATGATTATGATGTACACCACGGCATTATGGGTAAAAGCAGTCATACATATTTTTTACTACATACTATCTGTACATTAATATCAAATGTGTTCTACACAAATACATTGTTCTTGGTCTCCTTCTAAAACAGGAAATAAATGCAACAAATAAAATCTTTTTAATAGGTTATTGCTACAATATTTTTTTCAACTATTTTACAATTTTGTTTACTATGGAAACCTGCATGATATTGATAAAGAGATACCCTTTGTTCACAGGTTTTCCATATAGAAAATCAACACCTACCTAGATTGAAAAAATTAATATATACTACTTACTGTCACGTCAAAATATAATATTTAGCCATAATAAGATCAACTTAGATAATATCATAAATAAATCTATTCTTCTAAAGACACCTTTTAATTTTAATTTTTACTTGCATTTTAACATAACTATATAATTTTTTTATGACAAAATCAGATTATATTGAAGGTTTCATTCTGTTTTTAATTTGTTTCTACCATTTGTGATCAGAGAATGGTATATTATACAGCTTTTTAACAAGTAGCTGACTTCCATTTATATGCAATTTAAATTTCACTGATACTTATCTAAATATAGTTACCATCATAATTATATTAATTAGTATATTGCTTCAAAAGAAAGGAAAAAAATGTGAAATTTTAGCTCTAACATAAACCTATCCATGGTGGCCATATTTTTTTAGATTGATTGCCATAAGAGTATCAAAACTTAATAGGCACCATACATAGTACTTCTCTACCATCAATAATGCAGGTGTTGCTATGCTAAGAATTTTCCCCACTTGTAATTCAAAGTATCAAGAAAACATGATATAGGTGAATGGACAAATTTGAAAAGCAAAAACTCAGTACTGTTGAGCAGCTGACCAAATAGGATGCAATACCCTTAAGTAGAAAGTTGTATTTTTCGAAATACAGTTTTAAGTCCCTTCAACAAGATGCTGAAACAAATCTCACAATTGACAATGCATAACTGTCACGCTTCTAACCAAACATGTAGTAACTCTGTTCAATACTAGTTCCTGGGAAATGTGTGACAAAAATTTGTGATGAAGATAGAAATGACATACAAGGTGATTACAATATAGCCCCCCCCCCCTTTTCCACTTTGAGTGTGAAAATAGTTATAGGTGTATCTTATTATGGCTAAATAAATGTTTTATATGAATATCATAATTATAAAAAGCTTATCTCATCATTTTGGCAATCTTTATATATTGGATTTGTATATAAATGTACTGTATAATTCTATGTTTATGGATTTAGTCCTGAATATGGAGTTTTTATCACAGATATACCACATGCCACTTGTTTAATCAATGGTTATATTAAACTGTTATCATCATACACCAATGAATAAAACCTGAACAGAATCATCAGCAATTCGGTTTTGAAGATAAAGAAAAAGTATATAAAAAATTGTAGTAAGGTTTACAAAGTATTCGAAAGAATTATCTCTCCTCCTGTATCTAAGAGAAAAATGTACACAAAACTTATCTCTGTAACAAAAACCTCACGGACCAAATAAAACTCATAAAAAATTCTTTTGATTCAATAAAAACTTGTGTTTTGTCACATTTCAATTCTGTAAAAGTTCAGCTACAATTATATTTGAATTATAACAAGTATGCATTACAAAAGATAAAATTTCAAATCATAATTTTCTATGAGAATACAGAAATGTGAATCCTAAGGTTTTAGAGACTATCTATGAGAATACAGAAATGTGAATCATAAGGTTTTAGAGATTATCCCTTTAAGTACAGGATGTTGTGATACAACAATCTTTGTCTATCTAAACTCACTGAGACAACAACATACACTTTGAAATGAATAATGATGCTAGCAATTATTTTGGTCTTTTGGATCAATTTATTATGTTCTATTGTGAGAACGTCCGTCCATTTTCATTGGGTCTTCGTTCCATGGAATTGTCATTTCCACGGCGAGGATGCTGTGGTGATTGTTGAGATTCTGCAGGTTCTGCCTCATCACCGCTATCTTTACTTTTGTCTTTTTGACGGAATTTCTTCCTCCAAGAAGGGGCTCTACGTAGTTTTCCACCTTCACCCTAGAAAATAAAACAATAATTACAATTTTCAAAAGATTACAAATTGGTCCATATATATATCTTATTTATATATAATGTAATTGGTACTCCAACAAATGAATTAGTATGACAAAAGAAAGGTACTATCAACTGTAATTATGTAATTTTCTAATCCTACTCATGTTTTGACTATTGTGGCAAACAGATCTAGTGACAAGATTATCTGGTCAATGAGGAGCATGCTTGTTTGGTAAAACATACACAGAAAAAGGGAAATCATCCAGCTAGTGGTTAATGAAATTTCTATATTGTATTTGAAGGTCAGATTTTTTGCTGAAGGTCAACTAATTAAATCTTCAATCTGATAAATGAAAAGAAATATTTCTGTTGATTATTGTCATTTTCAACCTTTATTAATATCTTGTTCTACAATATCACGTCTAGACTGATGTTTTTTGTAATAAAATAATACAACTTTAAGTACATATATTCTTAAAGATAGATAATATTATAAATTATACACTTTTAGCATAAAATATAAGCTTTAAAAAAACTGTTTTAATAGGTTTTTCATATAAGTTTCAGAAACATAACTCCCACAAAAAGAGTGTATTTATATTAATTATTTTGTTGTTGTAAAGGTAAAAATATCCTTTACTTCACTTAAGATTATTAAACTGACAAATTTGGATCAAGTCATATGGTAAACTGAACATAAAATTGTCATTTTTATGACAGAATAATAATCAGTCCAACGGTTATAATTAAGTTAAAAAGAGAAATATTCAATGTGAATGAAGTATTCAAGAACTAACTACATAAAATTGAAAATGGAAATGGGGAATGTGTCAAAGAGACAACAACCCGACCATAGAAAAAACAACAGCAGAAGGTCACCAACAGGTCCTCAATGTAGCGAGAAATTCCTGCACCCAGAGGCGTCCTTCAGCTGGTCCCTAAACAAATATATATATAAGTATAAACCCAAATGTCAGCTCCTGTGACTTAATAAATGCTCTCATTCCTAAAGACCATATTAATCTTTAAAGTAAAATTTGTAGAGGCACATACTTTTGTCATTTGAGAATCTTTCTTCTAATCTATGTTTTTGATAATGGCACTCATGTTGTTTGGCTGACAGAAAAACATGAAGTTCAAACAAGACACCCTACTTGTTATTATGATCAAGCTTAATTTCCATTAAGTCTGATTGTTTTAGAGATTTTTTTTTGTTGATTTTTTTTTAAAAGTTGACCAAGGATGTCAGAAGACAGCTAAAACCCAACTTCCAAGTGATTGCAATTACTAAAACCGGCCGGCCAAGTACCCTAAACAATGGAGTCCAGCATAGTGTATTATAGATATATAACTATACGTTTTTTGATTGAGTTAAGTCTGCCAATTGATATTTTATCGTATGTTTTTCTCTGTTGTGATGTTATGCTATTGTTTCAGAAAAAGGGATAAGGTTTGGATCCATTAAAACGTTTAATCCCGCTGCAAATGTTTGCACCTGTCCTAAGTCAGGAATCTGATGTACAGTAGTTGTCGTTTGTTTATGTAATATATACGTGTTTCTCGTTTCTCGTTTTGTTTATATAGATTAGACCCTTGGTTTTCCCGTTTGAATGGTTTTACACTAGTAATTTTGGGGCCCTTTATAGCTTGTTGTTCGGTGTGAGCCAAGGCTCCGTGTTGAAGGCCGTACTTTAACCTATAATGGTTTAATTTTAAAAAATTTTTGGATGGAGAGTTGTCTCATTGGCACTCACACCACATCTTCCTATATCTATTGTATATGCAAATTTCTGAATGTATAATTTATTCAATGAATTCTACTAGCAAAGCTTACTATTTTACCTCTTTATATTGACTACACTACTAAGGATTAAGAGACTAAAGAAATCTTAATAAGCTAGTAATGAAGTTTATATATTAGTCTAAATGAAGTCATCTTTGAATATATTGCTCTGTTTAAATACTGAAGGAAAAGCATAGTGCTTCAATACATCCAACCAATTTTCTGGGGATCTAGTATTTCCATGTAACCATAATAATATTGCAGACAATTTCCTAAACATGGAAACAATAACCTTACAACAATTCACATTACACAAACGTTTTGGGATGTTTCTGATTAAATACAACAATTGATGGTTTAGTACAAAAGCTGGATAACTGATACATGCCAGTACCAACTGAGTTCATGCTCAATTTGTAAACATTCAGTATAATAAGAAATAGCGTGTTAGACAATCATTATCTTTTTTTAATTTGATAAACAATATTAATGTTTACACCACTCAGTGAAGTTTGCCATTTAGATAAAACAAAAGGTAGTTTTGTTTGTCTCTTAAGTCATTTTTCGTTTTTTACTATGGAGTTGTCTTTTTTCTTTAACATCTGGTTCCCATTATGTATCTTCCAATATTTTTTAAAACACAACTGCAATTATCTCCCTTAGTAAAATGAAAACTTCAAATTTTCAAAAGTGTTCAAATGAGTGCCAAAACAAACTATTTTATTTTCTGAAAACAATATAATTGTTAGCAAGCATATGTTAGTAAGGAAAGGTTTGACAACCAAAGTTTCCACAAAAGGTGAGAGAAACAGTGATACATCGTAGGCCTTGGTCTTGTTAATGGAAGGGGAAGAGGCTCAAATTTTAAGATCATGTAAAATAATGGATCTAAGAACCCCCAAAAATGCAAACGCAAGAGATTTCTACTATTTATGAACTTAATGGATTCAATTGAAGTGCAATAAAAAAAACAGTGAGTTTTATAAATAAACTTCTACCCACAGACTTGTGCACCTTTAATCTAATTTGCATACTAGTAAAACACGTTATCTTAAATACACCTCTGACCCTGACCTATGACCCTAACCAAATATTCAATGAAAGACTATCAAAATGTCCATGTGATGCCAATTTTAGTTAAATAAACAGTATTGCCTTCACCATTTAAAAGATCTAAAGTTATGAAACCATTTCACATGATCTTATTTTGACAAAATTGACATTTTTAGGCATAATGACCAAAGTCAGTCAGTAAAAGCATAAAATACTGATGTCACGTTCTCACCTTTCTTAGATTTCTTCTGAAAACAAGCAAACTCAGATATCACACTTAGAAAAAACAAGTTACAATTTCTACTCTACAGATTGCATACCAAACATATCATAATTAATATTATGTAAATCATAAATGTTCCTATTGAATGTCAGGTGACTATCAATTAGGGACTATTTCAAACTTAAAATGCATATGAAAATATTCTGTGTTGGTTTTTTTTTTCTCATTTCAATTTCAGATTTTTTTGGGTTTTCTCTTACTTTTATAAAACGATGTGTCCCTCTGCCCAAGCATTCAAGCCTCATGCTCACCATCACAAATTTACCTGTGATGCTTAAAATTTGAAGAAAATGTACATCTGTTCCCCACCATGCTTTAAAATTTCAGAGTCAAATTATATGTATCTGTTTCTTTGAAGGCATAACAGTTATAACACTAATACAATTACTAAATACCGACATCTTTTTCTAAGTTTTAATCAGTTTTTGATGCAAAATGGTTATTCTTAAAAGATTAGGCACATTGGAAAGCTTTCTTTTTTTAAAGCTGGTCAATTTCAAATTATTAAAATTGACAAACTGTTTGATCTATGTTTTTTGTAATTCCTAGAACTTTTTCAATGGTTGAATGAAAAGAAAGATTTGAAAGATTTTTTTTTTAATTTATCACCCAATCAAATTCTTTTTTGTAACGATGAATGAAAATTTGATTATTTTTTTATTTTATTTAACCAGTTCATAACGAAACCCAAAAGCACCTAACCAAATATGGAAGTTAAAACTTAGTAAGTACTTTCCTACTACTCCCTCTGTTACTAAAACAGGACAACATTCATGTTAGGTTAAAGTTCATCTGATGACATGTGACTTACCTCGTCTAGCCGTCTATCTGTTCCCATCGTTAACAAGTTATTAAATTCTCTTTCTAATATCTGACGAGCCTAAAAAAGAAACATTTTAGGTACTGTAAATTCAGAAATTATTGCGAGGTTTTTATTATTGCAAATAATGCGACTGAGTTGTAAACGCAATAATTAAAACTCGCATTTTGTAATATTTTAACTGAATTATGCATGACTTTTCTCAAAATCGTAAAAATTAAAATCGCATTCAAGTGTAAAATGACAAGATCGCAATAATATATACACGCAATAATTTCTGAAATCTTAAATTGTAGTACATTTATTTAAGTCCAAAGTTTTGCTCTTAATATTAAGCTAAGAGTATGATTTATATTGCAATAAACAAATTCCTGGTTTTTTTATGAATGAGTTACACTAGTTGTCCCTGGGTCAATCTGCATAACAGCTAATTCTCTGAAGCATGTAGAGCAAGACTTTAGTTAGCCTGTTTGCTTTGTTTTTATATTGTACAATCATTAGGATAACACCCAATTAAATTCAAATATTATATGTACAGGTTAAACTATGCCTATAAATATTGTTTAAATATGTCAATCGTATGTATATAGCTTGTATAAACAATTATACAAACAAAGCAAGCAAGCCAACCAAAGTTTTGCCTTACATGCATTAGGAAATAACTGTCATAAAGCCTTTAAACAACCGCTTCTTTCTGTGGCCTAATACCATTAACAATGTCAATTGACCATGTACAAGTAAATGTATGAATTTGAAAGTTGTCTATGAAAAGATACTATGAATATGTGTTAAATAAGGTGTGATGATTCCAATTTGGAATGATGGTTTCTTGTTTTTTATGTCTTCTCTATAAACAAAGAATAGCACTTTCAGTAACATTATCTTTGAAAAAAGGTTGATACTTAGTATTTTCTGTCTTCTGTAATGAGAATATATATAGACAAAGCTACTTATAAATAAAGATTTGGAAACATTCTTTGGAACACTTTCTATAGTTTTCTCTAATTCTTCGTCAATTTATCCCTTTCTGCACTCATTGTATAAAAAAAAAATTAATCATCGTGTGGTTTGTTTGATCTCAGTACTTCATTGGTTAAAATCCGATTGTGACGTCGAAATTTCTTGCTTTCCTCTGAATTTCCTATTGTGACTGCATGAAAAAAGGCGACCATGCCTGACGACGTCACATAGAAAGAACACATCTTTTTGCAGATCATTCGAAAGGAAGGAATTAGTTTGCCTGCATAATGTTAGAAAATCATTAGAGAAACAGATTCCACCACCAAATCTCGTGTAATTCGATTATCAATTTTAACTGTCTCGAGTGGATAAATATCGTATTACACTTGATGCAGTGGTAGAATCTATGTATATCTAATCTATAAATAGAACATACCTGTGGGTTTTGGTTAGGAATTTGTAAAGCTAAAGCGATACTATTATGATCAAAGCTTTCATCTAAAGCCACAAGTGAACCATGAACTCCGGACTCAATTAAATTATTTGCATATTCTCTTAGACCTATAGACTGTACAAATTTTATAACACGTTCATTTGTCCATACTAAAACATCTGAAATAGAATGATAAACGATTAAGTCTATTTGTAGAAATTTAAAACACATATAGATATTAATGGATATATTAACATAACTATTTTTGAAATTAACTGGTCAGGCTTTAGGTTTTACTATTATTCATCTAACCACATTTTGCATTTATTTGTAATAAACATGATATATATACCGGTATGTCCCAAGTAAAGTAAATCATTAATCTTGACAAGACATATAGATGATGCAGTATAATCATCAGGATAATTCCTCTAAAATTGAAACTTAAGCTGTATTTGGCATAATGTTTAAGAATTTTTGGTCCTCAATGCTCTTCAACCTTGTACTTTATTTGGCCTTTAAATCATTTTTTGAATTGAGCGTCACTGGTGAGTCTTTTGTAGACGAAACGCGCATCTGCCGTAAAAATAAAATGTTAATCCTGGTCTCTATGATGCCTTTATTTTTACCTTGGTAAATGTTTATCTTTACCACGAGCCATCTTTCATTTTATAAACTATGTGCTAACAAAATAATTTCTTGGTGTAATCATAAAGTATTGAATTGGCCTCTTCAGAATCTAAAGCATCATGGGTAATTTCATTGTTCGTACCCCAAAGTGAAAATAACGTTACGTCATTGGTTGAATTTGCATTGTTTATTATGTTTTAAACCAATCAAAACGCTTTGGTGTACACTTTTGAAAATATTACCCAGGATGCATTAGATTCTGAAACGGCGAATTGATTTGAAAGACAATAAGTTTTGCTGTAAGCAACTTATGAGTGAAATGACATGCAATATAATAAAGCGCACGGTAGCAAAAAAACATTAAAAATGACCATGTATATACATGTATAAAGTATTATTTACCGTAAAGGTTACCTCAATCAAGAGAAAACCATGCTTGTCAGGACAACCTCTTAATACCCCACTGCAGTAATACCAATTTTGAAGCTCAATTCAAAGGTCACTTCTCTCATAAAATCATAATTTATTTTTTAGGGGTCCTAATCTCGGGCTTAAAAACACGAAATCCTGAGGTCTCGATTTATAATAAATTTAAATCCAGACATCCTGAAATTCGAAAAAAGAATTCCTTGGATCTGGAAACGATTAAACCTGAAATCCCGAGCTTAAAAACACAGATCCCAGAATCCAGATTAAGGTTCTATCCCCTCTCATTCTTTCTATAAAAGTTACCCAAAATAACCTTCTTACCTTTACAATCTGTAGCACTTTCTTCTCTCCGCCGTTCTAATTCTTTTTTATCATAATTTAATCTTTTTAAACAATTTATACCATATTGTAAACTTGTCCTGAAAATATATGATCATTAAAATAAAATGTTAATTGGTAAAATAAAGAAAGAAATCTTTGTAGAGAGTCTTCAATCAACTTTCAACTTATCATTTTATGTCTTTCTTTCTCCACACAAACATGAGTCAATCTTATTTTCATTTTTTGTGTAAACATAGATTTTCCTTGTAGAATATAACAAAGTAAGTATGCAATATTATTTGAAAGTTTAGCCATACAAAAGAAGTTATTGCATGAATATTGGTCAATGATATCCCATGTAAAATAGGAATTGTACAGACCCATACTTCTTCCCTTCTAAATATTGTAACTGATAACATTAATGCTTTTATGTTATATTTTGCATTGATACATATTGGTTCTTTGATTTTGATTTTGATTTTAAACATATTCTATTAATAAAGATATGAAAAGGATTGAACAACATTGGTACTTTAAAGTATCAGCAGGCATCAATTTTATTTTGAGTATAAATTTACAGTAATTTACATTTAACTACACTTGGTTGCATGTTTTACTTACCTATGAAAACTATCGACCATTTTTAATTGTCCCCGTAAATCTTTTTTTGTTAAATGATCTAACATCCTGGCATCTACTAAACATTCCATAAAGTGACTTCTATACTGAGGTAGTCCTAGACTAGGCAACCATTCATTTCCTATCCACTCATGGTTCATATCACCAAATGCTAATGTCTATAAATAGAATTCAAAACAGGGATAAAAAATACTGTGGATTCATTTATTTTCGTGGGTATCAATTTTTGTGGATTGGGGAAAACTATCATTTTCATGGATATTTGAATTTGTGGTTTGCCGATTTCTGTGTACAAAGCCTATAGAAAGTTTGTAATTTGTTGAACATATGAATTCATGGTTCACCTGTACCCATGAAAGCCACGAAAATTGGTATCCAACAAATAATAATGAATCCACAGTAGGTGTATTTTGCAACTGCATGGGTTTATTGTTGAAGTAGTTATCTATTGGACCACTAGTGTTAGTTTACAAGATCAAAACAGAAATCTCCTGGTCAATGATACCAGAGAACTGCACTATTTTTACCCAATTAAATTCTAGGGGCCAAATAAAAAAAAATATAAACTGAAACTTGACATCATTGTAACTATTCCTATCAAACACTGAACAATCAAGAATTATTTTCTTTGAACCAGTTAAAGGGCTAAAGTTCAATATATTATTTTCTACTAATCAATTTTACAATTTGTTAAGTTCAGAAATTATTGCATGCTTTTTAAAGAAATGAATATCACCATAACAAGAACTCAAATTCTGAATTTAGTACTTATATCTGTAATCCTGGATACGATTTGCATTTTTGTCTATTCTTTAAAAATTTAAATAATTTCTGCTTTACAGTATTTTATCATCATGAAAATCAGTATTTAGCCTAATTGTAACACATTTCAATTAAAATAGATGGCTAATTACATATTTGCAACACTTCAGTTGGAATTTTATCCTTCGCCTTGCAATCTAAAGTAATTAGATCAGTAAAACAAAATACTTACAGTTCTGGAAGTTTTAGGTGCTGAGGGACTAGTGAGACTGACCATTTCCTGAATGGCTAGTCGTAATTTTAAGCGATGTAATGGATTACTAATACCAATCTCTCGCTGTATTTCCTGGTCTGACAAGGCAGACATTATTGCACCACTTTTAACATTAGCCCTACATGCTGCCACATACCATGCTGGCATACCAACCCATAACTGAAGAATAAAATATAAGTTTATATTAGTTCTATTCAACATTGCATATAATTCAGACATTTCTTTCCATGTTGATCAGTATAAAAATGTCAATTTCAGTACACGAAAAATCTAATTTTCGTTCGAAGTGTATGAATTTCAGAATTTCCAGTGGCAGTTTGAAACGTATTTTTCTCAGATTCCACCTGTTGACTTATTATTTTAATCTTGTCATGAATATGCCTGAAATAGTTACCACTAGACACTTAGCCAACAGCAAATAATCCTTAATATCAATCAGCATTATCTTTATTTCAAAACTTTTTAGTTTCAACTAGCAATCAAGTTATCATCTACCATAATGCTACTTAAATTGTGTGTACACTGCAAGTCAACTTTCATTAAGAAAAACATATACATTTGGCTCAAGAATGTTGATTTATTAGATGGCCTTTTTAAAAATTTAGTCACACCAACCTCTAGCCATGCTACAACAGTCGGACCATTCCATAAAGCAAATGGAGTACCAGCCTTCATTGCTTCTTCTAATAACTCATGCCTGAAAAATAAATAAAACAACAAAGTTAGTTTATATATCAGACAAAAGCTATCTAATTTTTCTGTTGTAATTTCTGTAAATATAGAATTTTTGTGATGATTTTATGAATGTGAATAATGTGATTGGATGAGTATCCCAATAAGAACTGTCATTATGATACTGAAACATAGACCTGTAAGCAGATCTTTTCAAAAATCGCAATAATTAAACCCCATTTTTGGTCCATTCTTGATAAAATCACAATAATATATGTATGCAATAATTTCAAAATTTAAAGTATCATAATTTGTTCATGCTGTATTGCATTCTTTTATCAATTTAAGTGTAATACCACCAAATCATGGTATGTCACATCTGGTTGTATACGAAAGTAGGTCTAAAAATATATTCCCTTGAATTTGACCGTTGTAGGTAATTAATCCTACATTTTATTGCAGTAAAACTATTTCTGGGTCATAAACATATGTCTTGGGTATTTCTAAACACCATTATTTTTTATTTGTGATTTGTATAGAAAATTTTGTAATCTTGAGGTTACATGGTGACTAAACCTTGTGCACATATAGAATAAGGGGAGAAATTTGATTGGTTAACTTCCAATGATGGTTATTTTCTTATATGCAATGAAATGTTATATGAAAATTTTTCTATAGAACTGGACAGGATAAAACTTTACTCATGCCAAGTATTTCTTTATTTGAAACAAAGATAAATTCTGCACAATTTTTTGAAAAGTGCAAATTTAACAAAGACTAATAGGGGAAAATCAATGGTGGTATTACACCTCAAACCTGATGTTAACACAATAAAATTAAAATCTTAATGTCAGGAATATATGTACAGATTGATTGGGATGATAATTTCACTCAAACATAATCCTGATTTATATCCAGTAGTTACAGTATGATTTTAAGATATGATACCTTAAAGTGTTGCCTTTAAGAATTAACGAAGATCCCATCTTTTATTTTTGATATTTTTAAATCGGACATCTCTTTGATATAAAACAATAATTTGTCTGCAAAAAAATAATGATTGTCCATTTACCCATAAATTCAACAAAATTTCTCTTTATTTGTTTTATTTTTGTAAAACAGGTACTTTTTAACTAAAACCTTTCATATTATTAACTCCACCTACTTTTTTTTCTTGCGTCTATCATATTCTGATTGGCCAAGTCCTAGTGTTAAAGCATCACCAGCACTGACATCACCCATTTCACCGAATCCTCCACCTAGAAACAAAATCAGGTTTAAAAAAAAATATTGAGGGACAATACCTTTTTTTAAAAGAAAATGTGTTCATTTGATTCTGCACATATTATCAACTGTTAAATCTATGTCATAGACTTAAATAAATGGAGTGCCCCCAATGCCCCCCATAACTAGAGAACTGTAAAAGTAATGCCACCCAAATTCGAACTTGATCTGTGTTTTATGGTGATAAGCATCTTGTGATAAGTGACCCTAACCAAATTCAAACTTGTTAATCTGTGTTTTAGGTTATGAGCTTTATGTATCATTTTCATAACATTTGGTCAAGGGAATTACAAGTTGGAGAACAAAAACTAATTAAGGGATGTATGGATGTACAGACATACAGGGTAAACCTTAATGCCCTCTCTGTTATGTCTTGGGCATAAAAATAAGTAGATGTTGTATGATTGTCAATAAGACAGCTACCCCACATACAAATCTGATCCTTATTGGCTTTCTTATTTTATAGGTTCACATCATACCAAGTTTCAATTTTAAGTTAATGTGAGCACAAATTAACCTTATACCCAATAGACATAGTAAATAAACAGAGACCCACACCTGAAAACTAAATAACTCCCCCAACTATTGTAGGTGGTAAATAAAAAACCTATATTTCAAAGTGGAACATCTTCACTATGACTTCCCTAATCCAAGGGGTACAATCAAAATCACGTAATGGATATACACACACCGGAAGTTACAGTCGAACTCGCCGCTTGAAAGGTTAGTAGTTGCATTTTCTTGTTTATATCAATTAAATTTTGAGTAATAAGTTGACACATCGAATGTCGGATAGTATGTAGTTTTAAAATACACAATTGTTTTTGCAAGAAAGCGTGCAATTATTGCAAACACTTCGACACAGTTATCTGGTGAAATTTTGGAACTGTGTCGAAGTGTTAGCATTAACTGCATGCTTTCCAGCAAGGATAATTGTGTATTTCAAAACTAGATAGTATCCGACATTCGGTGCACTACCTTATTTATCAAATTTTATTGATATAAACAAGTAAATACAACTACTTACCTTTCAAGCGGTCTGCTCGACTGTTACTTCCAGTGTGTGTATATTCATCTTGTGATTTTGATTGTACCCCTTGTAATCTCAGCGTAAACAAAATGTAAATACACATTGTACACAGACATACATACCAACAGGTGTCATTTCTCGATTGATGCCTTCCTTCGTTTTGCCTTTTTTCTTGAAGAAACTTCCCAGTGAGCTTTTAATTCCCTTTTTCTTTTGATTTTTGGATAGAGAATCTTGACTACTACTGGTAGAACTAAATGGACTAGCTGTTGCTTGCATGGTATCTATCACAGATCTAAACATATAAAATAAAAGAATTTATAAAACAAAAGGATATTTTTTGCATTCTAGTAATACACGAGTTATAGTGTAGGAATCTGTTTCTCTAATAATTTTAATCCTTTTTTTTCAAAGATTTTCAGAAACTTGTGTTCTTTATAAGTGACGTCATCAGGCATGGTCGCAATAGGAAAATTCAGAAGAAAACAAAACATTTGGAGGTCATTATCAAATTTCCACTATAAATCATTTGCCGAGAACAGATTTTTCACTTGTGAGGAGAAATATTTTTCTCACACCGGTCAGGAAATGTGAAAATAGCACAAAAATTAGAGAACTTGAAAATAAACACTACTGTGAATTCATTTATTTTCGTGGGTACCAATTTTCATGGTTAGAGGAATGCCTGTATTTTAGTGGGTATTTGATTTCGTGGTTTTGCCAAGTCTACATAGAAACAATTTTGTATTTTACTGAACATTTAAACTTGTGGTTCACTTGTTCCCACGAAATCGAGGAAAATTGGTATCCAACAAAGAGTAATGAATCCATAGTATTCAAATAAATCTGGTAGGACAATCTTTCTTCAACTTTGGGTAAGAAGTATAAGTCTTGAGCGTTGTGATTTAAAGTGCAAGACAATTGTAACTCCTTAGGTATGTGACGGGATTGCATCCTTTTATTAGTAGATACTTAGTCAGCTTTAAGCTGTTGAGCTAAGGAATTATTTCTTTAGCTCAGTTGGTATAATTGCTGCCTGTCATACAGAGGTCCCTAGTTCGAGTCCTGGCGGAGTCAAAGATGATTTTGTATGTAGAATCATGCTCTCAGGTTAAAAGTATTATATACGGGACTAAATATAGATACTTACTTTGGTGTAGAAGATAAAACTGAATCTTCATTAGTTGGATTAGATGTTTGAGCTATTGCTGTGGCTATTCTCTCCAGACGTAAAGACCGTGGAGTTGGGGGACTAGATTCACACTTTATCGTCATGGCTTCTTCATTCACTGCTGAATCATCACGACTATACTGCTGCTTTAAAAATAAAGATTAAAATCAAGTTCAAACTCACTAATTGTCTTTTATAGTTGAAAGGTATTGTTAAATTCCAATGATTATGTGGTTAGTATCTAATGAGTAACAGGTGAAACATACCACTTACTTCAGGGATTAGTATTATTATACTTATTATCAGTCTTGTGTAATATCTTGTTTTAAATTAAAAACAAAAAGTGTTAAAAAAAAACATTAGAAATTTTGAAAGTCATCATAAAACTCATGACAATTTATCATCCTTTGCATTTGTGCCAAAAAGTTATATCATGATTTATGCTCCCACACAAATTTTACAAGAAAATTACATCTAAAATTTCAATATAAAAGTATTACAACGCATTGTTCAAGATGTGGTATGTAACTTCCAATCTTAATATTATAAAGCCAAGTTAGAAAGTAACTATCTATAATTTCTAGCATAAATATTGTTCTGCATGTAAGCATTGTTAAAGTCTGCAGTATATCATCTCTTTGTTATAAAGTAATGCATGCCAATTACGTGATACAAACTTAATATGGCAAAAGGGAAATGGAAAAATGGGCCGAATTAGGAATTCAACCTTTAGGTCTTAGATAAATAAAGTTAAGCAGTCTTAGTGTCCTTGTATACAAGGTTTGGCCAAATCAAATGGTCCAGAACAGACATTTACCATAAAGAAACACCATTACTGAATTGGGTCCATATTGTTTGATATAAAATAGATACATGCATGTATTTCTTTAACAAGAGACTCCTTGACATCAAAAAATGACGATATCTGGATGAAATGAAGATAAGAAAGGATTGACACTAGACCAGAATTGTTTAAAGCAAAAGCTACTGGTATCAAGAACAAATTAATCAAACCATATAACCAACAAAATGTTAATAAAATGCTTCACTGAGCACAGCCTTATATGACTGCAAAGGTGGAACCATGAATAGTTGAGGCAAATTTGGATACAATATTAAAGCTTGATACTGTCTGAATTTTTCCAGGGCATCATAACATTATACAATCCACAAAAAATGTTTGTGGTCGTATATAAATTCATTATTTTCAATCTTATAAAGTTAATATTTTTTTCATTTACCAGGGCACTGAGAACTAAAGATTTTAGTGCAAAGCCTTATCTAAAACAGAAACCACTATCAACAATGTACATCTTCCTTGTTCTGTGGTAATTATGTTTAGGGTGTACCAAGTCTGAAGATTTATAATGCTATTCAATCTGGAAAAGATTTTATCTTTGACCCCATCACCTCTGCTTAACTTTTATTTTCTAACAATCAAAATAGAATTACCTGGTTAATGAATGGTCAAGGTATATATTGGTTATTGAATATATACGTTGTAATTGAAAGGTGTATATTGTTACCTGGTTAATGAATGGTAAAGGTGTATATTGGTTAATGAATAGATTACCTGGTTATTGAAAGGTGTG
This sequence comes from Mytilus trossulus, assembly GCF_036588685.1. Lineage (NCBI taxonomy): Eukaryota > Metazoa > Mollusca > Bivalvia > Mytilida > Mytilidae > Mytilus > Mytilus trossulus. Next base: position 555,794 of record NW_026963318.1, read on the forward strand.
CATAGTTACCTGGTTAATGAATGGTAAAGGTATATATTGGTTAATGAATAGATTACCTGGTAACTGAGAGGTGTGCATAGTTACCTGGTTAATGAATGGTAAAGGTGTATATTGGTTAATGAACAGATACCTGGTTATTAAAAGGTGTATATAGTTACCCAGTTAATGAAAGGTGTATATAGTTACCTGGTTAATGAAAGGTGTGTATAGTTACCTGGTTAATAGATTCAGCTGTGGTAGCAGTAGCCAACTGTGGACTAGATGAGGAATAAGTATAGAGATGTGAAGCTGACATTCCTGCAGGGGCCTACAGTGGAGGATAAATAACATTTCTTGTTCAATAGTAAGCAGAATGTTAATACAAGCTAAGAAAACATAACTTGATTTTGATTTGCAGTTTTTGTTAATCAAAGCTTATAACAAGAAATGAAGCCATTCCATTTGTTTTGAAAGAAATTCAGAAATTACTTCGCTTTTCTTTTATGCAAGATTTCCAAAAAATGAATATATTCATTATAAAATAAGCATTTTTCCCAATATACCAGTAAAGATCATATATTTTTCTTCTTCATAAATAGTGATGTACTAAAACATCTTCAACAATTTTGTTCTCATGGCAAGGAATATAGTTCCAAATTCTTTCTACGTCATATGAAACATTTTTTTCAATATTGGACTAAAAAAAAATTTTGATAAATATAATTGATGCAGTACGAAAATGTCTACAGTGCAGTAGCATGCAAGATTGTGATAGATTAAAGACAACAGACATGCATATCAGGTGATATTAGGCATATTCCAGGAAAAATTTACATTTTAGAAGATCTAGTTTTATCATCCAGAATATAATTTAAAATTGAGAACAGAAATGGGGAATGTGTCACAGCGACAACAACCCAACCATAGAGCAGACAACAAACAGCCAAAGGCCACCAATTTGTCTCTGTTCAATTCAAAGCTTTTTTTTTTAAGTGTAAGCAACTACCAAAATCTTTTAAACAAAAATTCCTGAAATAGCCATTAATACATATTTACATGCTATTTCAATATTCCAATTATAAAACCTTAAATCAGTCAGGGATATACAGCACATTTGCAAAACAACTCATTTTTTTCTCTCAAATAAAGAATGAAGAAATCAACTGATAATTGAAATGAACTTAAAATCAGAAAAAAGAGACAACTGTTAATATTGGTTCTGTTTTCTTTTTATTATGAAAATATTGAAGATGATTTTAGATTTCTGAAAATGTGAGCAAATTAACTTTGTACTGCGATTCAGCCATTCAGCCATTCACAAGCTGCCAAATTTCAGTAGAATAAAACGATATGTCTGAATGGTGTATGCTTTTATGAGTTGTATTTTACTACTAAACATGATCTAGTCTACTATTATAACACAGTCCGGAATGCGGTTCGAAAAAATTGCTCCCCTTGTTTATTTCGCTCTCCTGTCAATTCGTGTAATTTCGCTACCTCCAAAGGTAGACGCTACAACGATGGGTGTCTTCAAGAAAGGTACAATTATAGGAATCAGCTAGGAATTAGACGATCACCATTGGTATAGGTGAGTTGTTTAATAGTTGCTGCATTGGGATAAGTGTATGTTTTGGATTTATTCATAATCAGAAATAGTTGGGAAGGGGAGAAACGTGTTGCTACGTGAACCCGGAAAGGCCGGGACGAATTTCAAAAAAAAATCTAGAGATGATCGTTCTGAGTGTGCCACCTACACATTTAAACGTGTGCACAAGCACAGTATTCCCTATCTATGTAATGTGTTTTCATAATTATGTGATACAGAGCAAAAAAAGGTAGCAGTTTTTTGTGTCGTGTTGTTAAGCATTTCCAGGGGAGATAATGTTACTTTTCAAGGTGTGTTTGATAGGTTTGTTAAATTGTAACATTATATAATACACAAGCATAAAGTGGATTAAAATAGCCTCTCACACTATTAACTGAATTTCAATTATTCAATTTACCGTAGTGCTATCATATAAGACTTCGGAGGTTCATATCACTAATATTCAACGTTTTTATATCGATTTTTTTTTACTATTGTTATTGAACGATTCATAGTAAAAAAAAATAAAAAAATCCAATAAAATCGTTCAATTTAAATCACATTAACCTCAGAAGTCTTATATACTGTCCTTTAATATATAAGACCGGAGGTTCATATCATTTACATTCAACATTTTTTAACGAATTTTTGTTTACTTTCAATAATGAACGGTTCAACGGTTCAACATTGGTAGTTAAAAAAAAATCCGATAAAAATTAATGGTTCAATATTGATAGTAAAAAAAAATCAAAAAAAAAATGTTGAATGTAAATGATATGAAGCTCCGAAGCCTTACATTATTGTATTATTGTTTATTAGTTCTTTATCCTAACAAAATGTTTTTTTGTGGTGTATATTACAAAAAAAAGGGGGTGGTCTTTTAAAAACACCAATATACCTACAATATCTGTTTACAGAATGAGAGAGATATTTCGTATTCTAAAAATATTTTTTCTCACGTGTTTGTTGGATATATGTTGAAAATACAGACAAATGTTTAGTACGTATACCCATCCCCTCTTTTTCAATTCACTAGTTCAAGATACAGCTCTGAAGAATATGCAATAACCTAACATTGATAATTTAGCTAACAATAAATTCAGTACATTTTCTAACAAGCGAAGACCAATGAAAACATTTGATATGATGTGAAAACATGACCAATTAAGTAGGATCTTGTGGTTTCGTAGACATAAATGATAATTCAATATTTTCGATTCATATTCAAGTATATTTAATAACATGTTTATATTTTGTGACGTATCTGATGTATAAATCCTTTGCCAGATCCGGGAAAGAGCTCTTAGTTCCGATCCGTTTGTACGGGGAACATGTGGTTGCAATCCACTCTTTAACTGCATGTTCGATTTTTTGTTTGCAGTGTCGAAAAGCGAGAAAGACGGCAGTTTTATCAAGAAGTTATGTGAAAGTTCTGCTATACATCTGACAGTCAGGAATTATTCTGAAGTATACACATGTCGACCAGTGGCATGGAGAGGGTACCAGATGCTTATCTGAGATTTCAATTTGAACTAAAGAAAGCAATATATAAAGATATGTTGAAGAAATAATCTATTTGAATAAAGTTAGGCCACAAAAAGGAACTACTTTTTTTTTATATACAGAATTTGTCAAACGTATCCATAACAGAAGAGATGTGAATGCATCCTTCATAGCCTTGTAATACTGATGGTAATAATTTATATAATTTCTGAGATGATATTGCAGTGCCATTGGTTTCCCCTTTCTCCTTCTTCAAAGAACTTCGTTCTTATGTTGTACTGTTATACCACTGTCCCAGGTTGGGATCCCGCTAACATGTTTAACCCCGCCACATTATTTATGTATGTGCCTGTCCCAAGTCAGGAGCCTGTAATTCAGTGGTTGTCGTTTGTTTATGTGTTACATATTTGTTTTTCGTTCATTTTTTTACATAAATAAGGCCGTTAGTTTTCTCGTATGAATTGTTTTACACATTGTCTTATCGGGGCCTTTTATAGCTGACTATGCGGTATGTGTTTTGCTCATTGTTGAAGACCGTACGGTGACCTATAGTTGTTAATGTTTGTGTCATTTTGGTCTTTTGTAGATAGTTTTCTCATTGGCAATCATACCACATCTTCCTTTTTATATTGATCATCTGAACTCTTTTTTTAAAATTGGAGCCCTGTTCAAGAAGAGTTAAAAGAGCATATGCTTAATTTTCGTTATTTTTTAGAATCATCATTTTTTTTAAATGAAACGGTCTGTATATTCTACATAAAATATGCCAGTCAACCGTAAATGTTAACACCCCAAAAAGGTCTTTAGTATATTCATTTGTCAACTTACAGAATATGTCAAAGGTTTAAGCATCCCAACCATTACCAAGTGACTTGAGTTTTTGATTATCAATAACAAGCAAACTCGATATTTTCCATAACATCATAATAGTTCCGTTTAATTATTAAAAAACAAAGGAGTAACTCTTGTACAAAACTGTAACAGATTATCAAAGACTGTCTAGTAAGTACAATTTTAACGTAAGCCCCTGCTCTTAAAGCACCGTCTTAGCAACGGCTTGGTTGATTGTAAGTGTTTGGTGCAGAGACTAAATACTTGAGACAATAGCATGGAGGTAAGTATGTATAAGACAACGTTTTCAAGAATATATGCGGATTCGAGCGGAGGGTGGGGGTAGCTTTAATCTGAAAAATTTGTTTGATTAAACATAGGGAATCACTGAAGCATATCTCGAGCGAGCTCCCCGTAGCTCCGTCAGTGCCCCCCCCCCCCCCCCCCCCCCCCTGTAAAATTCTGGATCAGCCACTGAATATTGGTTTGAACAGTGCGATGGAAGTCTTCAAATGTATATAAAAAAAATTAATGAAAGACTTTGTGCTGGTTATTGAAGGTAAACTATTCAGAAAAGAAAAAGATATAAATAGTAAATTCAAATCGTATGAATCGTATGAATAATATTGGCGAACAAACAAAGTATCACATTATGTCGTCTGACGATTTTAAGATGCTATAAGATAGACTAAAAATGTATCGAAAATATAGCACAAAAGAAATCATGAAATAACTCAGTGCAATCCCAATTTTAGATGCAAACACACGAAAAGAAAAACAAAATCATACCATATCGCTCCACATGACACAAAACAAAAACCAACTGCAATCAACAAATAAGTCGCAAAGAGTCACAAGAAATGAAAAAAAAATCTATTCGCGGGCAACTACCAACTTATTATATACTGTATGATCGAACACAAACATAGCCAAAATATGACACTTGAGAAATAAGACCCAAACTAAATAACAAGTAATTGCAAGATCAATACATGATGCATAAAAAATAATTCCGAACAACAATGGGTTGCTACCCCAAAAACTCAACTTCACAGTGATCAACCAATCCGAGTTAATGGATAACTAAGGTGTAACAAAATGTGTAACAAAACTTTTTAAGTATTACAGAAATTATGACTGTCGGTGTAATTGTAATTGTTTAAGAAAAAAACATGTCAAGCATGCAAATATTATTTAAAAGAAACTAGTTTTAATCACTTAAAAATCATGTGATGTTACATATATATAGGACGGGTGTGTTCGTTGCGTAAATTAATTAACAAAACCCTGTCATATAACATCCAACTTTGAAGTTGCGTCTAAATGTCAAATTTAGGTGTGCCACTTTGGGAATGGTCTTAAACGATTGACAATTCATTTCTCAATTTTTGTAATTTTTCCTAGATTTTTTTCTATGTCCAGCAAAAAAAAGTAGCAGTTTATAAGGAGACCCCCTAAATGACGTAACAGCTCGACTTATGGTCGTTTTAAAAACGATCGTTTGCAAGTTGCATTGTGAACAAGTGTACAATATGAAAACTAATCAACGTGAATGCAAGTACTTTTAATGACTTTACGGAAAGTAACTTTTGTGACATCTTGACAACTGTATACAATGTTCATTACACTTTTCTACCTTCTTAACACAAGAGGTCGCATTCTTTTGTTCTATTTAAACCGCATATCGGACTGAACATACATATAACAAATTGATGTGCCAGCAGAGGGAGAGAAGGGGAGTTAACTCAGATATATACATTTAATAAGAAATTTGTGATCGCTCAATACACTAATTAAATAAAAAGATGGAAAATTTCAAATGAAATGCAAAATGAATTCCAAATATATAAATATATATAATCTATATATGTATCTAATATATGTGTTTTAGCAAATAACACATCTAATAAATAATTGAATATAAGGAAAATACCACTTCTAAATATATATATTTATACAAATTTTGAGATACAACAGCAAAAATGTGTAATACTGTCATGCTAAAAACCAAATGTTAACATGCTCTATCATTTAGAAATAAAAAATGTAAAAAAAAAATAATAGAAAATTCTTAGACTGCTACTTTTTTATTTACAAAATTTGGAAAGCTTCATATTTTCCTTGTTACAAGTTGCAATATTTGAGATAACAAATAAATTACTTAAATATTGAAATGCAATTCAATAAGTGAAAATGTTTAAGTTCTTATTTTTTAGAAATACATGTAAGTTTAGTGATCAATTAAAGAATTAAACAATTAAATAATCTGAATAATCAGAGCAAACGACTGACCATGAAACACCTTAATTCTGTTACAACATATCAGAGAAATAAAATAAAACTTGTTATATGAACCTGAACCAAAACTTTCAAAGTAGAATTAATCTTTGTTATGGAGATGGACACATCCTATTTACAAGACCCAGGCTGACAATGACTTTAAATACATGATTCTTTAAATTTTAACCAGACTTAAGAGGAAAAAGCTATCAAATTCGAAATTTAAATATGGATGATACAAAAAAACGTATATTTTGCAGCAGATTGTATATTCTAAATTTAAAAACCGGGTTTATTATTTTAATTTTGATTCTGCAAACAAAAGTTTACCATTTTAATTTATCAAGTACTTTGTGATATTTTACATGGTGTTAAGATTTCAAATGATAGAGCATGCTTTTTTTATGTAATTTCTGGAGTCAGCAATGAAGAAAGTTTGAAAACACCAAAAAGTTATGAGAAGTGCTGACTCCATGGGACTTACAGTGTGATATTTTTGTAGGTAATCTCTGGACAAAATCGTCCTGGGTGTAGGGGTGGAGCTACCACTGAGGGGTGGAGATGTACGCCATCTGCTGGCGATAGCATCAAGACTTCCACTGCCTACCCTGCTTTCTAATTCTTCGGCTCTTTGTTCTGTAGATTCTTTTTCTTCTTGTATCAATCTGAAAAGGGAAGATCTTTTATATACATTTTTTGTCTAAAAGTATAAACAAATTTAGTCACAGATCCTGAAAAATCTTTGTATGTTGAACAATTTGAATTAACACATTGAAGGAGAGTACATGCACAAAAATGAAATCCAATTATAAGATGGCAAATATAAATGAAATTCTTAAAAAATATAATCATGCATGAATCAATAGTAACTAAAAAATCTATATGATGAATTGAGCATATGACAGTGAATATACTAGATAGGCTTGATCAGAACTTGCAACTTTATGATTTGAACTAAAAATGAAAAATATATGTCGCATGAATTGAAAATATATCAAAGAAAATCAAATTATCTTTTAACATGTTAAAAATAATTATCAACTTGAAAACTGCACTACATGTACAAATAGGAATCCCATCAAGAACAAAAACAATGTAAATTAATTTACAGATTCTAAGACACATAATCCTTATAAAATGACCTTAACAGTAGGTATTTTTTATTAACATCATTTGTGTTTCCTTCCTATAAATTTCAAGATGATTGTTTATTTAGTAGTTCCTCTCCCCTGGTTAGACAAGTTTGTTCCCTTCATTTGTTGGAGGGCACAATATCAATCATATATCTGATGTCTAATTTCTTGTTTTATGGTTAAAATTGTAAAAGAGCTATATCTTCCAACATATTTCATGTACAACCCAATAGTTCTAAAACCTCAATATTGATTCATGAATTTGAGTTTCAATACGTCAGTGATAGAAACATTATAAGAGAGAACATTCTATAGAAAACTTAAAGTAGAGAAAATATAAAAATAATTTGCATACAAATTTTGCTTGAAATCTAGCAATAAGCTGTCATCAAAGTTTAATCTCACACATAAAGCATGTTATAATTCACTACAAGCTAATATGATATAATTATATAGATGTGGTAAGAGAGTTTTTCATCAAAACTCAATGTTAAATGCTTATTATATGTATGCAGTGCTGATTTTTAAATACAAGAAAGACTGCAATTATAAATTCTCAAATGCATATTGAACAGAATTTTAACATACAAAGAATCTAGCAAAAAATGCAAATCTTTGTCTATGAATGGGTAGGACTGTTGGACCATAGGGTTTAAATCAACTAAGTTTTATGCATCTTTTTAAATTTGTGAGCTCATGTAAGTTCTAAGTTCTAACTGATATTCTTCTCAAAATGTTTTTTTTTTTTAATTTTTAAACATGAAATATTCTCAACTATTGTTGGCCTTTTGAAATTGATATATTTTTCAGTTAAATCCAAATTCAAATAATTGATGAACTGGCTGTCATATCATACACTGTTATCACAAGACTTGTATCCCCTTAGAGACATTATAATGTTATAAGACAGAGACAAGAGTTATTTTTCCCTGTTAATTACACGCAAGACAAAGATTGAAGGTTGATATAAGTATATGAACTACAAATTACCCTCGTGGATTTGTTTTTTCATTAATTTCACTGAAAAAGATTATATATTAATGGTATTATTAGTATAAAAGATAACGTATTTCTTATCTACTATTTAGCAGTAACCCAAATCTTACTTCCTCAAGAAAATATCCGAAAGTGATCATTTTTCTTATCTTTAATCTTTACACAAATTTTAGTGGAACTAGACTTTCATAATACAGCAGAAATCAACTATAAAGATTGATTTTTGTTTGATTTACATCAAGCATCAAATAACTGTAATAAAAGTTCTACATGTACATGATGAATGATCACACTGAACAAAAGATCTAAATTCATGAATAGAACGCAATTTGAATGAAATTATACAAAACCTTTAATAGTCTATACCTTTCAATTTTGTTTTCATAGCCTTCTCTATAAATATTTAAAATAAATGAATGCTTTTCTATTGAATAACTATAAATAAAAATATCATCTTGAAATTAGACTGAACCAGTTGGGCAAATAAATTTGGACTGTGCCATTATTAATTATGGTGGCCTTCAAAGACTTATTTCATTCGCCAAATGTCAATAATTTTTTAACCTTGTACTTAATGCTAAAACAGGTCATAGTCCAAACCCCTCTGACATTGAAAATTAGATAAAAATGTCTCCAAAAACTCTTAAAAAATAATATTTCCAGAACAGCCCTTAGTTATATCATTCCCTCTAAATAATTGCTGGTGGTGCAAATAAAAATAACAGAAAGCAAACTGCAAAAGTTTAAAACTCAAAAGTAAAACAGCAAAGCAACAACATCAATTGACAGGTAAAATCTGATTAAATAATATACAACAATGATAGAAAGCATCTTTCATTTTCAGATTGATAAAAACATTATCCTGGTTTAAAAGCAATAAATTAAATCATTTCTTGAATATTCTTTAACCTGCAAATGTAAGGCATATAAAACTTGTAAATTTTCATCCATCCAAGTTGTTAATTTTATATCCTCTAATTATATGGCAGTTATTTATAAGTTTGGACAATGACAAACTATAATTGATAAATAATTGATCAAGCTGGTATTGTAAATAAAAGTTTAAAACATTAATTCCCAGACAGACAATTGCTGTACAGAGATATTAATTCTTCCAAAATTTAAGAAATAATCCTGTAAACCAACTAATTTTTGCAAGCAATTTATTTTCTTGTCTTTTGCTGAGTAGAAAATAATGCGAATATGAAAAGTTGCAATTAAGTAAAACTTGGATCTTCCCTCATTGAACTTCATCAAGCAAATTAAAAAATGGCGAAATTGAATTGCCGCAAAATGGGATAGTAAGGGCTAAATGAGAAATAAAGCATCTACGAAAATAAGTTGGTTTACAGCCTCATTTTGCAGACACCAAAATGGATGACAATCTATATTTTTTATGTGGCCTATAGGCAATTAAAGCATTATATCTGTGGATACACCCCACCTACCTTATTTCATTATTTATTGCGTCAAGTTGTTCCTGTAGCATACAGGCTAAGGTCTGGGCATCAGTATGTCCACTAGGTGACAACATGTCAAATGTTCCCAGAACGGACTCGCTATCTTCTTCTGTATCACTGGTATCAAAAGCATGCTGGACATTAGCTAACACATGCTGTTGTTGTATCTTCTCCCATTCCTGTTCATTTAATGTATTCACCTATTATTAAAACAAAAACATTAACAATATTATTAAAAACCAATTGTCCATTGTCTGGGATCTATGTCTTTTCCTATTCCAGCACATTTAATATATTCACCTATTATTAAAATAAAAACATTAACAATATTATTAAAACCAATTGTCCGTTGTCTGGGATCTATATCCTTTCCTATTCCTGCACGTTTAATGTAATCACCTCTTAGAATCAAAAGCAATGTTATATAAAATAAATTCCTCCATGCTGGGCCTTTATATATTCTTAGTATTGTCCAAAAAAAAATACATGGGACTTTGGGAAGGCACTTCAACACTTCCGCTAGTATAAGTGAGTGTCAAATATTTTTCTGTTTAAAAATTTGAAGTGAAATTCTAATATTCCATCTATACGGGGTAACCTCATTTCGATCGTGTCTTCCCTGGGTGCCATTTATGTTTAAATGAAACAGCCCTTACTTTTATATTGTTATGAGAAACAAGGGACACAATGAATATCACCATAATTAAAACTCCTAAATAAAATGTCAGAAAATGTTTCAACTTAACTCTGTTTTGTGAAGTTGATCTGTTATCATACAAATTCTATATACAGAAACTATGATAGATATTAACTATAAAGATTTTGTGACTTTAAAATAATCAGTTAAATTTTAATATTATTTAATATTTTCATATTAGAGTAGTATCTGATGTAACCCCAGGATTAACACATTTTACTGTAAATACCTACTAAGATCATTCAAAGTTTTTGGAGGTGTTCTTTAATTTTCTATGTTGTTTTTGATGTGGTTAATATGTTTGTCTATTTTTCTTATTTTATTTTTTGCTATTGCACTGATTGTTTGTTTTGACTAATGTGTTTGACTATCCATTTGGTTATGGTCTTCTACTGTTAATTATAGTATAACTAATCGCCGTATTTGAATATAAAAAATAAGACAACGCGTGACAAAGGGACGCATGGATTAAACGAGTGGGCAGCACGAGTTTAATACATAGCGGCGTTCGGTCACAAGTTGTCTTATTTTTGATATTCAAATACGGCGATTAGTTATACATTTTATTACATTGGCTAGTGGCTGTTTTTTTTATGAAATTAATGCAGAAAATGTAAGGAACTATATTATTTTCCTACGCATTCACAATTTGTTTTGATCCGACGGTATTGACGTCTTGACAACGCCTATTGTTGTATGACGTCAGAGAGTGAAATAACCACATTTATTTCACATGTGAAATTATCTGTTTTTATTCAACTGGGAAATCAATGTAATTTATCGCAACCAATGTAATAAGTGATTTTATCACAAATATTTATAGTCAACAAAATAGGACTGCTCAAAAAGATAGTGGCATTATACTTTTCATTTTTTGTAATTTAAACAATGAATAATACAAACATACTTTTGTAGGATCATCATTAAGAGCATGTTCCCTGCCGCGCTGTGTCCGCCGTGATATTTCACTGGGACTTTGTAACACATATCCAGAACCTGGCCTGAAAATGGAAATATTGCATTATCAATAATACTATTTAGACATAAACAGAATTCACTACAAACTACCACCCATACTTAAAATTACAATTTAAAAGCTGACAGCTTCTTTAACTCATACTCATTACTTTTTATTTTTTCTGATTTAAACAAATATCAAACATTTAATTTATATTACTTTTAGTTCTTGTAGAAATTGGTGACTGACAAACTCTGGTATGATTTACAGCTAATTTCCTAATGCATGTAGAACAAAACTTTGGTTGGCTTGTTTGCTTTGTTTGTATATTGTACAATCATTAGAATAACACCCAATTAAATTCAAATATGATATATACAGGTAAAACCATGCCTATATAAATTGTTTAAAGATGTCAATCTTATTTACAAAGCTTGATTAAACAGTTATAGAAACAAAGCAAGCAAGCCAACCAAAGTTTTGTTCTACATGCATTAGGAAATTAGCTGTAACATCTTCAAAATTTCATATTTTGACAAAGCTTATTGATAAATAAACAAAATAAAGAAGGAACCTGTAAATAAGTGGTTATCCTTAGTTTCTGTGTTCAGATTTGTTTTTCATTAATTTGTTTTGGTACATTAATTAAGCTGTTAGTTTTCTTGTTTGAATTGTTTTACATTTGTGCTTTTGAGGGCCTTTTACAGCTGATTATGTGGTTTGGGCTTTATTCATTGTTGAAGGTCGTACTGTGACCTATAGCTGTTAATTTCTGTGTCATTTGTGGAGAGTTTTCTCATTGCCAATCATACCACAACTTCTTTTCTATATGTCAATCAATACTGTCATTTCAAGCTTGTTCTTTCCTTTTTTTTTCTTATGTTAGGTCTCTTTACTAAACTCACTAAATTTTTTGATAATTAAACACTTACCTAGCCAGGTATTCTGATAATTAAACACATACCTATTGCAGATTTACAAGCTATTTTATTCAGACATGCTAGCTTTTTTAATTGTGATTTTGTTAATTTGTCTGATGATGATAAATTCAAATTTTTATTCACTGATGAAAATGTGTGTTACTTTTTAGCCAAAATCTGCTATGATGTATTATTAAAAAGAAAAGGTATTTTATATAATTGTAGATAATAATGTGTTTTGTAGAAATTTTATAGTCTCTCATAACTCTTTTTAGAGTAGCTCATGTTGTTTTAAATATTACTGTAATTTTAAAAATGTATAAATGTATGTCAATTTTGAGGTGAGACTCTAATAAAGTATTTGTCTTTGTCTTGTCTTGTCTACCTAGCCAGGTATTCTGATAATTAAACACTTACCTAGCCAGGTATTCTGATAATTAAACACTTACCTAGCCAGGTATTCTGATAATTAAACACTTACCTAGCCAGGTATTCTGATAATTAAACACTTACCTAGCCAGGTATTCTGATAATTAAACACTTACCTAGCCAGGTATTCAAGTTGCTGCCTAAGAGTATCAATTTCTTTTTTAGCTCTTGCTAAATCTTCATTCATTCTCTCCTGCAAGGGAGCAAATATCAAAAATATCAAATATTTACACAGTTTCAACCAGTTTCTCAGATTCATAACAATAAACATAATATATTGATTTCTGAATTTTCAGTAACAAGTATATGTAGTAGTTCTTAGTTCAGCATCATATAAACACACAAGTCAGCCAACAGATTGTATCACAAAACATTGTGTGGTTTAAAAATACTTAACATCATGTAATACTAATTAAAACTGTTGTCATGTATCTTGGAGGAAGAAATACTAAACACGCTATAATGCTGAATTTAGTGGGCTTAAAATCCTTTTTCGTTTTGAAATCCCAGTTGTTTTTTTTAGCATTAATAATGTCCGTTTTTGTAAGTTATCTGTTACAACATAAAATATAGTGGTGTGGAAAGATTGTTAATAAGACAACTATCCATCAGCAACCAAATGAGAGAGATGTTAGCAAATGCTCCTTAGTACAGATAGTTGAGCAAAAAACAAACTGATAATTGAAGCCTGATGTCACAAACAAATATCATTTTCCTTACAAAACCAGTTTTGCTAATTCAGTAATGTGTGTTTTAAAAGTGGAAAAACAGAAAAATCTATCTTTTTTTGCTTTGGTTTGGCCTAAAAGTTAACAAGCTAAGTCCTAATGAACCAAATAAGATGGCTGTAGCTCACAGCAAGATACTCACTTTTTCATTCTGAATTTCTTCTAGTGCCTGATTGACACTTTCTAATTCTTGAGTTAGTTGATTTTTTTCTTCTAATGCCTGCATTCTTTCTTTAAGATGAAGTTGTAACCTCTCGTTAGATTCAGATAATAATTTATCTATAGTTTGTGATAATCTTGTATTATGCTCTTCATTCATCTTCTCTCTTTGTCGACACTGTAAAAGAATAGGAGAATCATCTAATGCAACATTTACAGTAAATTGTGGTTACAAATACTATTGCTAGTGTCCATATCATGTATTGTATAATTATTAGAAAAACAAGAAATTCAATGAAACAACCTTTAATGAGGAATCTCACAACCCCAATGTAAAAGAGAAAAGCTTATATTATCTTGAGAGCATAGTTTTTTCTGTTTAATTAATTTAAGACATGATTCTTTTCTGTTATGATTTCCAACTGAAGTTTTGTGCTTCACAAATCAACTTTAAGAAACTATGACCTTGAACTTAGACCTTGTGACTTAAAAATAAACAGGGATCTTCCTCTGATAACTGTAAACCAATTTATGTTCGTGGATACTTTATTGTGCGTGTAGCCCTTATTAGCCAATTTCACGCCATTTCAAAGCTGTGATTTCCAATTTGTTTGATGTTGCTAAATAGGGATAGTTTCAAGTTTAACATATTGGTGACGATTTATGTTTGCGGTATTTTTCAACATGTGAAAGTCATGAAAATTAGTTAGTTTACAGTATAATTGACCACATATCAAGGTACAGTTGGCTCACAATCCCATTATAATATTTAATTGACCATGTCAAAACCTTTTTTCCAGCAGACAGACTTAGGAACTGACATACGGTCAAAAAGCTATATACCCCTTGCTACTGTACAGCGAAGTATAAACTGGGGTTTACAAAGCGATTACCAGTGCATAAACAAATACCAGAATTGAAGCTGATTTAAATGATCAAGTAAGTATACCCTTTGTATTTCTGTCTCTTTCTCATGTAGTTTGGATTCAGTTAACTGCATTCGTTCCTCTGCTGAACCATGACGTTCCTCTGCCTGAGTTAATGCTTCTAATCTTTGAGCTAGTTCTGCTTCTACTGTTGGCAATGCCTCAGCTTTTTTCAATGATTGCTGTAATTTTTGTTCGGCAAGTTCTAATTTCTCTTGTGTGGCTCGCACCTTTTCTTCAGTCTGCAATATAAATAACTTCATTTTTTAACTAGGTCAATAATAAGGTCATGATACTAACATATGCCTTGTGTAAACAAAAAATCTTTTTAAGCTTAATACAATCATCATATTCTTTTAAACAATGGAAACGGCATTGGTTTTTATAAAATGACATTCATTTTTATCTGCATTACTTAAAGTCATAAGAAACGAGTGACCGGTGAAAAATTATGTTCTTCCAATTCTTGAACCAATGCATATACACATCATAAACTTAGTCTTCTGTGCACGAATTTTTCATTTTTTTGTGTAAATTTCGTATAATCGTCAATTTCTTTTTTCAATCGGTCAGTGTTGTTGTGTAAATATGGCAGGTAATTAAAGTTCGTGTTTTGAAGCCGAAGTTTAACGATGGTAACCTGTTTGTCAACAATCAACAAAAAATAAACAAAAAAGCATGGAAAGAGAGCACGTGTTTCACATGTGAATTCAGATAATAGTTTATTTTAAGGACATCCATGCGTATTGTGATCACCGGATTTTTACGAGATGGGTCACACTGAGGTCACTTTGCATACGGAAAATATGTCGGGGGAATTGGTTGCTGGAAGCAAGCAATTAAAATAAAGTAAACTTCTTCTAAATATGGATAAATTAAAGAATTTTCTTCAGAAAAAAGTATGTGTACATAAGTTTTATAATGAAAACTATCCATTGAGTTATAAAAAACATATGCATTATTTTTTTTTGATTTGAGGTTTCTTATGACTTTAATGACATTATTTTTATTTGTGTATGCCTTTAAAAAAATGTAATGTATTCTAAATATCTGACTTTAAACAATGAATGAGATCTACAAATTTACAGCAGATTCCATTGAATGTGTAGGCAAAGTTAATATCTTTGGGTAGCTTGCTTGCTAGCTGAACCGTGAAGTCATTATTAGATTAGGTAAGGCCTTTAAGAGTAGACTAGTCCAACAGATAACCAATCAATCTGTCTGTAGGACTAGACTACTTCGAAAGGAGGGTTGTATACCTTACCTAATAATGATTTCACAGTTCAGCTAGCAAGCAATCTAACCAAAAATATCACCTTTGACAACACACTCAATGGAATCTGCTGTAAACTTTATTATACTAAATGATGATTTGTATTCTAGGTTTGCAGTAATGTTTTTCAAGATTAACTTCTTCATGTGTGCATGTTGTATTGCAAACACAAATAATACTGTAGACTACTTCCAAAAACAATTACTCCATTCATTACTGTAGTAACTGTACCTTGAATAAAAACAATTAAATATTTATAAAATCCAACTTACAGAAGAGAAATGATTATGTAATTTTTCTGTTACCAGTTGTAACATTTGAAATCAATTTGTATACCTTTCTACACAATTACTTTTCAACTAATTACACCTTCCAATACACATTGATTTGTACTGTTTAAACTTGCCAATGAAAGTTCTAATACACTGTTTTCACCATCATACATGTCATATTCACCAGTGAAACTTACACTTTTTAACTGACTCTCTTTTGTAGCTAACTCTGACTCCAGTTTATCATTGAGATCATGAAGAGATGTTGATTCCCGTTGGGCGTTCAGATAACGTTTTTCTAATGTAGCAATCCTCTCCTCTTGGTCCTCTCGCTGAGCTAACGACTATAAAACATAAAACAATCAATAATTAGTGGTTATTTCACTTAAAGAGTTTTCCAGATAACAACTTTACACAAAGCCACTAGAGGCTATATATATTTAAAAACAGTGGTGGGAGTATAATAAACACATTCGATGATTATAGATTCATTGACTCATTGATATGTAATTAACACACAAAAAAAAGAATACATTATCCAAGATAATGATGAAACATCAATTGCCTTGCAAATAGTTTTGAAATAAATAAATAAAAAAATAATTTGGTAACTTATATTTTTTTGCTAACAAATCAATATTAGCATATTGACATTTAGAAATAAAAGTAAAAAAGCTCTTTTAATGTATATGCCTTTTTCGGAAATTTGGTGTTATTGGTAGAGCTTTGAAAGACTCCATTTTTCACAACATTGACTGGACAAGAGGTGTATTCGAGCGTCACTGATGAGTCTTTTGTAGACGAAACGCACATCTGGTGTATATATAAAATTTAGTCCTGGTATCTATGATGAGTTTATTTACACTGTTTGTGCTGACATGAATTATCATTGATATTGTTATATTTATAAATTAACTGTTTACAAAATTTTGATTTTTTTGAAAAATTAAGGCTTTTCTACCTCAGGCATAGATTACCTTAGCTGTAATTGTCAAAACTTTTAGGAATTTTGGTCCTCAATGCTCTTCAACTTCATACTTTATTTTGCCTTTTTAACTTTTTTGGGTTCAAGCGTCACTGATGAGTCTTTTGTAGACGAAACGTGTATATATAAAATTAAGTCCTGGTATCTATGATGAGTTTATTGCTTAAGTCTTGAATTTGGATATTTTTTTTAGAGAAAAAGAATGACAGTGTCATTCCTATATGTATATCAACCTAAAAAAAAATCTCTTGGGAGTATGAGCAAAATAAACTACTGAGGCAATTCTATCTCTGGGGAGTATGAGCAAAATACACTACTGAAGCAATTCTAAAGCGTAGGTTCAGGTTACTCAATATCTTTTGAACATTAAAACGAGTTAAGAGACCAATGGGTATCTGAAAAGTTTTTATCACATAATTTTTCTAATTAACCCCAATTTACTATTTGAAAATACTAACTGAGGAGAACATAATGTAATTTGACATGTAACATAAACTTTATCGTGTTTATAGACAGTTGCAATCATTTGGGCCCCTAAAATACAATTTTTTTTTATTTGGAACCCATTTCAGAAAAAAATTTCGAAAGTGTTTTCTGTTCTTTGCTTTATTTCAATTTGATGTCAAAATCAATTTCCTAAGACAATTACAAGCGAAGACCTAATTATTATCTATTTGGATAAGCTGAAAATGAAATAAGAACTTTTTTTGTGGTCAATAGATATTGTTGTCAGTTTCCAAGATTTGTCTATTATCAACATGCAATAGTTTTTTGGACACTTCATAGCTTTTGTGGATGTATTTTTGGAGGAAAATAGTAATACACATCTATTTAACATAAATCTGTATCCAAAGCATACAATTATATGTACAGTCTTTGGTTTTTTAAATTCTAAGATGCTCCAAATTGTTGCTGTTTTTCTCTCTTTACAATATTGCTCCTTGTTTGTCACTTCATATTGTATTTGGCATTTTTTTACTTTTTTAGAATTGAGTGTCACTAACATGACTGATGAGCCTTTCATTAGACTAAATTTGTGTCTTGCATGTTTTTTGTACTATTGTTAGTCTGTTTGCCTTTTTCTTTTTTAGCCATGGTGTTGTCAGTTTATTTTCGATTAATATTAATGAGTTTGACTATTCCTCTGGTATATTTTGACCTCTTTTTTTTGCCTCAAATCCTTTATGTGTTTTTTGGGGGATTCCCCTAAGGGCTATTCCAGAAAAAAATGTATGGAGGGGTTGGAAGGCACATTGTATTAATAATACATGGGTGATGGGTATCAGAGCTCTTTTTCACACTATAATTCTCAATTACAATTGTCTGGGTGGCTGGTGCTGACAAAAACTGCCTTCCAATCCCCCCCCCCCCCCCCCCTACATTTTTTTCTGGAATAGCCCTAATCTGAAAACTCACCTCTCTTAAATCTCTCTGCAACTTGACCACTTGCTCCTGTGATTTAATGAGATCTTTTGAAGTTGTAGTTAAGCTTTCCTCTAATTCTGTACACTTATTTGTTAATTCTAACAACTTAGTCCGTGTAGCAGTTAATTCACTATTTTGTTTTTCTACAGTGTCTTGTAATTCTATAATTCTATTCACTTCAGAATCTGGGTCTATAGATCCATTTGATAATCTCTGCAATAAACATAAAATTTAATAAACAAATAAAGTTCTGTATTTTAGTAATTGAAAGTGATATTTGACAATGAATAATCAAAACAATTTTTTTTGTGACCCAAACACGACATCAAATCCCTATTGTCTATTTCTTTAATACATGTTGAGGAACCTTGTTGCAAACTTAAGTTACTGGTAGAGAACGGAAACTAAACATTTAGCAACTTTTCCCTTCATAAAGAGGCATAACTTTGGAAACATTAAAATGACACCACCAAAATTCAAACTTGATCTGTGCTTTGTGGTAGTAAGCATTATGTATTACTTTAAACCAACTTATTATTGCAAACAAATTGTTTCACCTTTTTTCCTTTCTAGACAACTTCCCGGCTATTTAGTTTTGAGATTTTCTGATTTACTTGACATAGTTTAATAAGAAAATATCCAAGTTTTACATATTCACGACGATTTGTATTCACATTATTTTTTTGCTAGCAAAATTTGTGAAATTAAATTGGTTTACAGTAGTTTCATAGCAATTGGTTGAGGTAAACTAAAGTTCGAGAATGGAAACAAACTTGCGACGTTCGTACAGTCATGGGATATATAAACTGATTTACCTTCTCAAATTTTTTCATAATAAATATCTAACATATCTAGATTGTTTGATAGGTGTTCAGTAGTGGATTCAGAAATTTTCATAAGTGGTACCAAGTGACTGCCTAAGAGTGGACCTGCTCCAGTCATGCTTCAATGATTCCCTTTATCATCAACCAAATTTTTCCCACAAAAGGTTGGGCGGGGGCCTTGGTCTCCTGAAAACCCTCTAAATTCACCTTCTGGTGTTAAGTGCCACCGTCAGCACTATTGTGCTATTTTGTGGTGTTTACTTTTAAGGTGGTACCTAACACTACAGGGAGATAACTCTATGTTGTGTTGTTAAGGGAATATTAAGCTTCTCAATGATCAAAATAAGTGTTTGTCAAACTACTATATAACCAGTGTAATTTTCCTGATAAAATGGTTGATTAAAATTTCTAAAAAAAATAATATTTTTGTTAAAGGTTCAAGGTTAATACTTTGTCAAATTTTATGAAAATTAAAGGAGCCAAATTAATTTTGGTGAAGGTGTTGGGTACCACCTTAATAGTGTGCCAGGAGAGAACCAACATCCTTAGTTTGAACAATACTTTATTCGAATAATTGAATTGGATTGGGCAACAGGCATATAAACTGTTATACCACTGTCCCAGGTTAGGGGAGGGTTAGGATCCCCCTAACATGTTTAAGCCTGCCACATTTTTTATGTATGTGTCTGTTCCAAGTCAGTAGCCTGTAATTCAGTGGTTGTCGTTTGTTTATGTGTTACATATTTGTTTTTTGTTCATTTTTTTTACATAAATAAGGCCATAAGTTTTCTCGTTTGAATTGTTTTACATTGTCTTATCGGAGCCTTTTATAGCTGACTATGCGGTATGGGCTTTGCTCATTATTGAAGGCCTTACGGTGACCTTTAGTTGTTAATGTTTGTGTCATTTTGGTCTTTTGTGGATAGTTGTCTCATTGGCAATCATACCACATCTTCTTTTTTATATAGTCTATGTAAGCCCTCTCCACAACATCCTTGCACGCTTCAGTAGGAAAACTGACAATAATAGATATTTTTTGTCGAGCCTTCAACTTAAGTCGAAAAAGCGAGACTAAGCAATCCTACTTTCCGTCGGCGGCGGCGTCCACAAATATTCACTCTGTGGTTAAAGTTTTTGAAATTTTAATAACTTTCTTAAAATATACTGGATTTCTACCAAACTTGGACAGAAGCTTGTTTATGATGATAAGATAGTATTTTGTAAAAATAAAATTCCATTTTTTCCGTATTTTACTTATAAATGGACTTAGTTTTTTTCTGAGGGGAAACATTACATTTACTCTGTGGTTTAAGTTTTTAAAATTTTAATAACTTTCTTAAACTATCCTGGGTTTGTACCATAATTGGACAGAAGCTTATTTATGATCATAAGATAGTATCCAGAAGTAAATTTTGTCAAATAAATCCATTTTTTCCGTATTTTACTTTTTAATGGACATAATTTTTCTTTCAGTTAACATTACATAAAGTCTGCAGTTAAAGTTTTCAAAACATTTATTAGATTCATAAACTATCCTAGATTTTTACCAAACTTGGACAGAAGCTTCTTAAAATCAAAAGATAGTATCAAGAGGAATATTTTTATTGAATTTTTTTCCTCAAAATTTGTTGAGCCTGCGATTACAGCAAAAGTAGGCGAGACACTGGGTTCCACGGAACCCTTACAAATTTTTTAGATAGTTGTTGAGAGCACCTGCCACGTGTGGGATTTGAACACATAACTTCAAATATATCTAATAGCTCTGTAACTAACTTTAGAGCTATTTTACTAATGATTGTAGTTTTAAGGTTTGGTTGGCTTGCTATCTTTGTTAGTATAAATGTTTGCTTAAGCATTGTAATTAAGATTGACATCTGCAATAGATAGGCTTATGCTTGTATAAATATAAGCCATACCTTAGGTAGATGTTCGGGTTTGGCTTCGTCTTTATGATCATTTTTACTCATCAATTTCATAGTCTCTTCTGTGCTGCCACTAGAATGTCTCGACTTACTCTGCTGTTCTCTTAATGTAAATAACTGTAATGAAAAAGTCTTCTTATAGCAAAAAAACATCTTTTTTTAGCATGAATTTCATAAAAGAATAAAGATAAACAAGAATGTGTCCCAAGTACAAGGATGCCCCACTCACACTATAATTTTCTATGTTCAGTGGACCGTGATATTAGGGTCAAAACTTTAATTTGGAATTAAAATTAGAAAGATCATATCATAGGGAACATGTGTACTAAGTTTCAAGTTGATTAGACTTCAACTTCTTCAAAAACTACCTTGACCAAAAACTTTAACCTGAAGCAAACTGACGCACAGACAGACGGACGAATGGACGCACAGATGGACGGACGAAAGAGGCACAGACCAGAAAACATAATGCCCCTCTACTATCGTAGGTGGGGCATAAAAAGATTTGTTCTTAATGGTAAATGTTCATTTCAGATTAGCTCATGAAGTGAGAGCATAAATGCAGAATGAATTAAATGGAGAATGAATGTGTACCCATGGACACAAATAAAGACCCTGCTTGCATACAACATTATAAAGGGACATAACTCCAAAACACTAAAAGTGACGCTACCTAAATTTGTACTTGATCTGAGTTTTCTGGTAATAAGTGTTGTGTATAGGTATCATAATGTTTGGTTGGGGCAAACTGAAGTTACAGAACAGAAACTGCTTTAGCAATTTTTCAATTTATAAAGTGATAAAACTCGATAATGGTTTGAGTGACGCCACCAAAGTTCAAACTTGATCTGTATTTTGTGGTAATAAGCATTGTGAATTAATTTGAAAACATTTGGTTGAGGCAACCTCAAATTAGAGCACAGAATCCAATTTTGGGACATACAGACACATAAGGGTAAAACTTAATGGCCCCTCTACTATGGATGTATGGCAGGGGCATGAAAAACAACAGAACAATCACTATAAATCAATAATTAAGAAAGTGATTTTTAAAGCATGTTTTCCTCACAAGACTTAAATACAGTATTTAAATACATAAATTCAGGAGTTTCACGCCATTACTTTTATCTGGCAATTATGTTGTTTTTTATTTAATATGTCAGCTAAACTGTGAATATTTGGACAAACATTTCAAAATTAAAGATATACCAAATCTAAGATTATGCCACAATTTCAGTCTATCAATTTTTAATGTGTCCTCCACCTTTGACATGGTAACCTCTTGATCGTTAGGGTCTTTTTACAATGTAATCTCGTTTATAATTTTAAAAATTTAACAATCGAACAACTACAAAAACTTCAAACTTTAAATTATCTGTACTAGCACTTGACCTGACAATGCACAAAATAATAGGGCATTATTCAAAAAATTATCTTAAGATCAGAAAAAGAGTAGAAAAGACAATCTAAATGATGGACAGACAAAAAAATAGGGCATTATTCAAAAAATTATCTTAAGATCGGAAAAAGAGGAGAATTCGAAAAGACAATCTAAATGATGGACAGACAAAAAAATTAAACCAATAGAATAACATGTACAAGGTGTTGAACTTTGAAGATTAGAATAGTAATGAAAACCAGTACATGTATAACCATGATAAGATAGCAAATAAACCACAAGTATCATTCAGTAATTTCTAAATTGATAAAAGACAAATTTCTTTGTAGAAATGTATATTGTATATCAGACAAACAGGTATGTTTAACAGCAAGAGATGTGTATGTTCTGTATTAACTAATGATCTACGTGATTTACATCAGAAACCTAAAGTTAGGTCAAACCTTTGGCAATAGTCAAGCAGTATAACGTGATTTACATCAGATACCTAAAGTTAGGTCAAACCTTTGGCAATAGTCAAGCAGTATAATTACCTCTTGGTTAGCATTTGTCAATTCTTCCTCTAAGGAGGCAACTTTTTCCAAAGCTACTCTCAATCTCTCTCTGACCTGAAATTATTGATAAATACTTATTACTAATTATTATGTAATCTTAATTAATATTGTATCAATAAATCTTGATCAATACACAATTAACAAGTTGTATGACAAAGAACAATACTGTTCCAAGACATCAGTGTGTATTGACTGGTCAGTGTTCTCAGTAAGGTATATACAACTGTTGTCAAATTTCAATTCATTAAACATTGAACAGTAACCTCACAAAAGTACTACAGCAGATTTCAGTCAGTATGTAGCTAATGGTAATATCTTTGGTTAGCTTGCTTGTTAGCTGAACCGTGAAGTCATTGTTAGGCAAGGTAAACTTCCCTCCTTTAATAGTAGACTAGCTCAACAGATAAAAAATCTATCTTCCCTCCTTTAATAGTAGACTAGCTCAACAGATAAAAAATCTATCTATCTGTAGGACTAAGCTACTTTAAAAGAAGGGAAGTTTACCTTACCTGTCAATGACTTCACGGTTCAGCTAACAAGCAAGCTAACCAAAGATATTGCCATTAGCTACATACTCACTGAAATCTGCTGTAACTGAAAATGATCTGAGATTCATGATGGAAGGTTATAACACTAATGCAGTTTTCTTTGACACATCCATGGCTAGTAGTAGCCAGTGCCTAAGACAAAATATGAAGAGCATTTTCTAATTTTCTATATTTTCTGTATATTGTAAAGACCATGCATAACATTTTTTTAGGTATTAATATTTTGAATTTAGTACTTGCTAATTATTACCCCTTTTATTATAAGTTATTATTAAAACTATTATTTGCTACTAACATGACTTAAGTCAGCATGTTCTATAATCAAATTATATATAGCATCTTAACTTGTGGTGATCAGACAGAACGGAAAATTTTTCTGCAAATTTCAACCTTGTCTCAAACTAAATCTTCTGTAACCACTTGCACTTTAGTTTAAACATCAACTGCAGCATTGACCTAATTTTGACCTCTAGTACTTTTAAAACTGTATCTTTCTTACATTTCACATTCTTTACTTATCTCAGAAGTAATTGGCATCTGATAATTTACAAAAATTCAGATATCTGAACAAACAATGTAAAATATCAATTCTTCCTATCTGAAGATCACATTTCTGGATAATTTCATCTAACACATAAACCCTCAAGTTCAGCAGCCTTTTTGCACTAATCTATTTGATTCTGGATATTTTTCTTATAATAATGTCAACAGCTGAACAGTTTTCAACGCTTAAAAGTGCATAATAAGCTTATCTTTCAACATTTTTCAATGATGTTTGACTTTTTTGTACCAGTAGACGTTGGCTGTAAATGGTCTGAGCGAAATCTTAAGTGTGATACAAAACATTTCACTTATTTCTTTAAAACATCATTTTCATCACATGACTTAAATTTCTCTGCAATCTCAGGATTTTGAAAGACGTCACTAAAACAGTCTATGTTTTTCTTCAATAACAATGATTCCTACAAGTCGATCAATTAACCTACAAATATCACAAAGTACCTAACAATTAAGGGAATTTCCCAACCAATGAAACTAATTAACCTCTTTTCAACCCTGTTTTTATCCACATCTGATCATTTCCCATTAAGGAATGCACTTTTTGACAGACCCCAAAACCACCCTGCATTGGCTGCAACCCAAGCAATAAATGCACTACAAAGAGCATGTCTACATAAGCAGGACCCTGATTAGGTACAAGTACGTACATTTAAACCTACCACAGATAACACGCCATCTCGACAACACATGTTATCATATTCCTCTTCTGTATCAAAGATTTGCATGGATTGGGTAATATTGTGCATATAATGGTACACATCTCGTATGACTATTGACTTTCTTTTGCTTGTCGTAAATCATTTTATTTGGATTCTTACTACATGTCTAATTTGGTATTTCAAATAATCAGTAGAAGCCATGGTGCAATATCCCGCCAAAAATCAATAAGTTGAATTGAGTTTTATCCAAGACAGGGGGATGACTCATACAGTAAGTCTGAGTGTCTATACATTTCCATTAACACCGGCCAAAAGTTCGCTTAAATCGTTAAAACTGCTATTTCTCTTAGATGGCATTGATCTTGAGAAACTATTATGGAATTAAAACTTATTATCCCACAATTTACTGTCAATTTGGCAACCTTATACGATTACTTTAAGATACAGAGGGTTAGAATTCCAAAATTCAACTGACAAATATATATTCTATAACATTATCCAAAATATAGAGACCCTTTACTTGAAATATGGAGTCTAAGCTATGGAGTCACAGTTACCAGAAGTAAACTCATCATAGAACATATAATTAGTCTAGAGATTTTTCCTGTGAGGCTCATCTGCCTTCAACAATGGACACTTTCCAACAATATAGCTTTATAGACTAAAGTAAAATTCATGACTACAATATCTCTTAATAATGTTTCATGTGTCTTGCTGATCAAGTTTTTCTCTGTGTCTTCTTAAATGTTTGCCCAGAAACAAAATAATGACTGACACATCAACACTATTGTGCTATTTCTTGGTAAAGCTTTTATTGGTGGAGGAAGGTGAGTGCCTAAAGAGAATAACTGACCTTCGATAGGTACTGACAATTCTAGTCAATTGAGATTAGAGTCGAATGCACCTGTCCAGTGCAGGATTCAAACTTGAACCTCAGTGTGATCTTGGCTAGTGATGAAGAACCAAGTTAAACACATCTTATGCCAATCATGGTTCTTTTATGTTGTCAATTCCTATGTCATCTTTCTTAGATTATTTTTTTTTGTGTTTAGCATCAGTTTCAGCACTTCTGGCTATTACATGACATCTAGAATTGATAGTTGGAGGAAGCCAAAGTGCCTGGAGAGAACCTTTAACCTTTGGAGGAAAACTTGCAATCCTAGCTCTATATAATCAATTTACACATAAAATAGAAGCTTCAAGTTCAAATTGGCACTCCACAATAAATGTAAACTCTTTTAAAAGACAATATTTTCAATCAATCATGACATGAGGAATTAAAACTTATCAATTTGAGACCAAAAAAAGGTGGCACAAAATAACTAACAGCAGATATTCCCCTCCATTTTTTACCATGTTTACCAACTGACGAGCAATGTAAGCTCATTTTTAAAGAAGACAAACTACTTATTTGACAGAATTTTCCTGACTATGTATAATGAAATAGGACCAGAACTAGATTCTCCCATCACAATACACTTTGGAATAACAACAATGGCCTATAACTAAGTTTACTAATCAAACAGCCAACCAGAATCAATAAATCAATTTCCTAGAAGTAAATATATGGATCAAATCATTAAACACCTGGCATTCTATAGTAAACAATAGTGGGAATAGTAAGAAACAATTATTGTGTATTTGTTTACAGAGAAAACCTCCTGAAAAGTCCAGTAAGATACAGAAGAAGGGGACTGACACGGTGACACCACAATTTCAGTTGAATTTTAATGTATAATTTTTTAAAAACCAGGCGCGGATCCAGAAGGGGGTTCCGGGGGTTGGAACTTCCCCTTTTTTGGGTCAATCAATGCATATGCATTGGGACATGTAATTGCCCCCCCCCCCCCCCCTTGTCCTGGGTTAGAAACCCCCCCTTTTTAAAATGGCTGGATCTGCTCCTGAAAAACTATATCAAAGTACCATTATACTGTATGAACAACTTGTTTCATACTTTTTAAAACCGAACAAAGGTTGGACTACGTTTTGTGAAAGAAAAATTTTGTTCTACATTTGTATGTAATAATCTGTTATATAGATATAGCTATATTTGTTGGGATTAAGGGCATACGATACAGTTACAGGGAAGGTTATGTCGTTGCTAACGTAATTTGTTATTTTCGCGACGTCAAACTGTGACATATCGGGGAAAAATGCATTTTTCGACTGATTTTCATCATTCAAACTGATTTAATTTGAAAACGAGTTCATGGACCCCTATTTTTCAAACCAGCATTTTGTTTCATTTTGCAGGGAGATTGTGTGACCCAAATTTCATAAAACTGTAAATAGAGGATTTTTTTTAATTTTGATAAACATGCAGTAAAACATGACGTTTTTTCCTCAATTCATGAACATTTGATAAATAAGAGTTATTTTTTAATATAAAATTGCATATTTTTTCAGGATATTTATAAAATGCAGAAATTACCGATTATTTAACAAAAAACAATTTGTGTTTATCTTTTATAACAAAAAAGTTATGTCTTTCTTTCGAAAAAGAAATTACGGCCACAAATCTGAATTTTGAGCAAATATACAAAATTTCGACCTCATTTTACTCAAAAAGTAGCACATGAAGGTATATTTTTTATTACATATTTGATTTAATCAAGTAAAAAATAGCCTATATGCAAATTTTCATGAACTTGTAAATACAGGATCGAAACTGTATTGTATGCCCTTAAGTGTCTGCATAATGCTTAGAGGTGTTGTCGTAAAAGTTAAATGATTGATTGATTGTTGGTTGCTTAACGTCCAGTGGCAAATATTTCATGCATATTCAGGACGATGTGGAAGTTAGAAGTAACAAGTATGAGTTTCAGTTCTGCTCAGAAAGGGAGTAAAGAATGATATCTAATTTAACATTATTAGGTTGATTATTTTTGCCATTTTAATAAGAAAATGTTTGTGTGGTACAATCAGATCAGCATTTTTAAAGTTTTAAGGTCTACACCAGTGTTTACATATTGTGCAAAATCTTGAAAACTTTGGAAGAAATCCAGACAAATTCATATTTCTAAGCTCATTGACATTGTCAACTGCTGTTGTTCAGTTGAATGATAGTCTTTCTTATACGAATCAGAGCAATCAATAGATATCTTATATTCCAAGGTAAATCTAATGGATTACTCATTGGCACTGTTATAACAGTATTGGTATAGATACAAAACCAGACCACTAGGTCACCTCATATCAATCAATACAAAAAAACTTAATAATAAGGTCACCATCAAATAATTACCAATCATCATGAATATATTAACTTTCTTCTTGATAATGTATTTGCTCAAAAATCAGAGTTTGCGAAAAGTGGCAGTCTTCAGGATTTTACCACCAAAATTTTGCATAGGACTGAAACAATTTTAGCATTTTTCAATAGAATTAATAGTGAGGACCAGTTTATTTACTGCAAGGACCACCAGGGAAAAAAAGATTTAGCAAACTCTGAAAAATGGTGATTGATTGAGGTGAATAAATCAAATATTGACAGCTTTTGAAGGAAAAATTGAAAAGCAGCTTTTTTTCCTCTTTCTTCCAACAAATCTCATCTTGGTGTATCAATGTATCATACATTTGAGTACTTTCATTTTTTTTCATCATTTTTTTTATTCTTGATGTAGCATGGAATCCATCCTCTTTCATTCTGTTCTCCATTTTATTGACTATCAAACTAAATATTAATTAGAACAGGCTTCAATTTTTAAATAGTAGCAGGCAGGATTTTAACAGTTTTCATAAAAAAAACTTTTTCAATTGACACAATAGATGATGGCCAAAATAATGAAAAAGGCAGCTATTTATCTGACAACTACGTAAAACACTTGATAGAGGTCAACTTTTGTGTGTGTAATCCAAATGTACTTAGTTCTGTCAGCCATTTACACATTTTGTCTTATATTTTCCTCTAACCTTCAAACATCTTGTCAAATGTTTATAAGACATTGTAACTACAATGTAAAACTTTACTTTACAGCTAGCCTGAAGCTCATACTTAGAATGCTTTGAAGGAGAGCAAGGTTGACTTTCACACCTTAAAACATATTTATTTATAATAAAACATACGTAGTTAATAATCCCCGACTTTAATTCTCGATTTCAGTTTGAAAAAAATAAAATGTATTATAAATTTTTTGGTACATGTACATGCTATATATATATGCATGTGTGAAGCAATACTCTGGACTTAAATTCTTGATTGCAATTTGAGAAACAATACGCCGGATACAAATACATGAAATTACCATCAAACATGCAAGGAAGATTCCACCACCATTTTAAAATCCATGCTTCATTCTCCCAGCCAAATAAAATTCATTTTTAAACAAAGCAAATATAGAGCACTTAGAGTACTATTTATATAATATGAATATCCAGAAATAATTTCTGTGGCCACACAGTTTAGAAGGTACAGAATGCTTTATGAGAACAAATCTCACTTTCATGCACCGATTAAACAGTGAATAATGGTGAATTTCTTGCATTATTCAGAAAGGGTCAGTAATTTATTATGTAAGGATATTCACAATGCACAATGGATAAAACTGAAAGAAAATGAAAACCATTGGTGTAGAAATTCAACCGAACTCCAAAATATGAGAGGCTTGGTATACAAACTATATATCTACTTATCATTACCCCTTTTGACTGAAATAATAAATAAGAGTTTAGTTAAATAAACCTTTCAAATATCTTGCTACCAAAGGTCTGTTTGAATTGTCTTCTCCTGGCCTCACGGTCATAAAACTTTCGAGCATGATTTTTGTTCTCGGACTCGAAAATTCAACCAATCAAATTGCTGGATTTCATGTTTCGAGCATGATTTTTTGTGCTCAGAGCACTGAGCAAAGTTTTATGCCTTCAAGGCCAGACCTTATTCATTAGCATATTTCATAGGAAAATGCAGATGGAAGCAAACTTTACACCTATTACCTTACGCTTATCAAACAATAAACTTTCACCTTCATTATACTTCTGTACATGAAAGGATTAATTTCTTACTTCATCAATGGCCTTATAAATTCCTAAAATCAGACTCTGAAAATTTACAACATACATGACATATACACATACAACAACAAAATTGCAAGGAGACATGGAATTGCTATTCAATTTTTTTTTAATATATATGCTTATGTTTTATTTTTCAGTTAATTTACCTTTTCATCTAAAGCCTTGTGATGTTCAAACAATGATTTTAAAGCTTTGAGAACCTCGACTTCACTGGACACACCTGCTGGAGAGGAGGCTTGTCGCTTGACCACTGTCATCCTCAGTGAACGTTCATGTCGTGATACTAAACATTCTAAATGTTCAAGTAACAACTGCAATCAAACAACATAATTTCATAAACATAATTGCAGTTGTGAAGACAAACAAATGATGCATCTCAGAATTTAGGTCTACTCAACAAAAATGCACTTAGAGTTTATCAGATGTAAATGCAGTTTTCTATTAAAACATGGAAAATAGCAGAAAATCCATATTAAATACCAGTTTCTGCGGGAAGTTATATAGGGGACACCATACTTTATCAATCCTTGTGCTCATGCATGCTTGCTGTTATATTTATTTATGTAATCTGAACATGTAACTATTCGTGCAGATCAGGACATTTCTTAAAATATGTATGACATCAGTATATGAAAAAAAATCTTATCTGCAAAAGAAAAAATACCTATATATACTTGAGCATTAAATCACTTCTTTTCTCAAGGATATGATATACCTATTTTTGTAAGAGGATAAATCATTTCCACTCTTACCTATTATAACATATTACTTAAAATCAAATCTTAGGTTCTCCCCTCAACTTGAAATTAATTGGTATGTATATGTAACAGTGAAGAATAGTTGAAAAAGTCAATTATCAAATAAAAGTTCTTCTCTTATGATTTCTTTCTTCAGTTATACTTCTGTTATATAGACATTTTGCTGTAAACTATAATGTTCAAATTTGGGACTAAAAACACTATTTGCTATTCATCTTCTTTAGTGATTCCTAAATATAATTAGCTTATATAAAAAGATAACTAAAAACGAAATATGTGTCTATAGCATTATACTGAAAGGTATGAAAAATAACGGTATATGAGCCCATTTAACATGTAACCCTAAATATAAGGCATGTTTGAGGTTTTATTAGAAATGGCGTTAACATTGCTATTAATTGCAATAAAACATAATAATTCCGCCTTCCATCTCTGACGCTACTAGGAGATCAAGATTGTCTTTCAAATACCAAAACCTTGGAACAAAACCAAGTGCCTTATCAATTAGATTTAAAAATCTCTTATATCTTTACAGAGAGTTCAAAAGACTATGAGAGCTCTGTACATTACATAAAGTCCAGTATATTATGTTTTAAAAACCTACCTTACATTGAACATACAAGTACAGTGTATCCCAATAAAGTAGTAATAAATTCACCATAATATTTTTT
The DNA here is from genome assembly GCF_036588685.1 of Mytilus trossulus. Taxonomy (NCBI): domain Eukaryota; kingdom Metazoa; phylum Mollusca; class Bivalvia; order Mytilida; family Mytilidae; genus Mytilus; species Mytilus trossulus. The sequence continues at coordinate 587,242 of NW_026963318.1, forward strand.
AACTTTAAGCCAATTTTAAAATTTGATAAAAGTTAACAAACATTCTGAAGGCACCTGCATATCATAAGAGATAAGTACAAAATATACATAATTATCAATTTATTTTCTAAAATCAAATTGCTTTCATCTCCTGCAACTATTTATTCACAGGAAACAAGACATTTTTATCATGTTTTTTAGTGCAATCTTCCTATACAATCTGACGTGTTTTTCTGTCTATATCTGTGCATAGGTTTCTTGGGCAGCTATAAATGTTTCGTAACTTTTTTCCTCAGACTTTTTCTTCAGGTAATTTGTAAATCCACAATATTTTTAAGGTTATAATTAAGTTCATCAAACCATACCACAAAAGAAGACCAAATAAATATCATAAGTGGTCAGATTTGACAAGAAATGAATTACATGTACAGAAGTGTATGCATGTAGACAATATATATGCTCAAAGGAACCCTTCATAGCTTGCTGTTCGTTGTGAGACAAGGCTCTGTGATGAAGATCGTACTTTGACCTATAATGGTTTACTTTTACAAATTGTGACTTGGATGGAAAGTTGTTTCATTGGCACCCATACCACTTCTTCTTATATCTATCAGATGGTTTATTCAAATTGTAATTCACAGAACAAACTTTTGATAACAAGACTGACAGAAGCCACAGTACTTTAAACTCCACAAAAACAATGAGCTTTATATAGTAGGTATATAGCTTACTATTATATTTTATAACAGTATCTTAATTTCAGTTAATACATTATCACCACAGTGGTAATTGTGTTATTATTCAACACTAGGGATAGTTAGTGAATAACCCACCTTCAAAATATTTCTATTATATTTTGTCTTCCTACATGTATGATTTAAATATCACATGTAATCAAATCTACCAAAACATTTTCAGAAGTTTAAAATAGGAAGTACACAATTACATTTTGTGTACCCAGTACTCCTGTAATGTCAGATTATTGTCAGTTAAATGTGTTTTCTGATTAACTTGTATAATAGAATGGTTTTTTTTTCCAATTTACTTTTTACATGCATGCATAAATTACTCTATGGTAAACTTTTTTTCTTTTGAAAGTTGTGTAGATATTTATGTCTTTGAAGGCTACTGTCTTTTTATGTTGTTTTTTTTGTTTGCTTCCTATCTTCAAGTACATCTTTTATTATTCTTTCATATTTAATATTTAGTCCTCTAACTCAGGTTTGCTGGTCAACCATTTATAATAGGATGTCTTTTTCAGTTGACTGATTAAATGTATAAATTACTCTATGGTAACCTTGACAAATGTGTAGATATAAAATAGTCTCTTTGGTTTTTTTTATTTTGTTTGGTTCCTTCCTTCCTTATCTTAACAGCCCTTCTTTTCTTCATACTTTAGAGTCAAGTTTACATTTGTACCTTAACTTGTTTACCACATATTTATACATGTACTTATACCGTAAAGCTTCCTATGTATTTACATTGTATTTTACATGATAACGTACCCTGGTATTGTTTCGTTCAGCCTTGAGCTCTGCTACTTCTTCCTCTCTTTCCAGTAACTGGTCCCGTAAAATATTAACTTCTTTCGATAAGGAAACAAATTCTTGCTGTAAAAAAAATGTAATATTGTAAAAATTGTTGTGGATGATTTTTGTTTGTTTATATATAATAACATTTAAATTTTGTTTATGGGAAACAAATTCTTGCTGTAAAAAAAAATGTAATATTGTAAAAATTGTTATGGATGATTTTTGTTTGTTTATATATAATAACATTTAAATTTCGTTTATATATGTAAAATCATTCAATGATTGCTGATAAAAACATGTAACTTGTGCTCTACATCTGAATATAAGACAAGTTTCTATTATGTCTCTTCCATGTACATGTTATTTTACAAAAAATACTGGAAGCTACGTACAAATGTATATGAATTATGCACTTCCAGACTTTTGGAAATGCAATATGAAGGTTTTGACCACTAAATTTGCACAATTTTGGTGTTTTGCAATAGAAATAATAGTGAAGAGTGTCACACATTTTCTTCAAGGACCACCACCATAACTACTGGCACCAAGGAAAAACAAATATTTTGCTAACTCTGGACTATTGTTAAAGCTCTACTAGCAGTACCATGTAAACATTTAACTATTTGCAGTAAGTGTGCTCATTTGGTTTTTTTTAGGAACAAACATATATTATTCAGAGCTACAATGTACAAATGTATATGTTACAGACCTATAGTTTAAAAAAAAGTTAGCCTTGGTTTGAAAGAAAATCTTGAAAAACCTTATTCAAAGACCAAACTACTTTTGGGGCACAAAATGTTTTGTTGATATATTTTTTCTGGCATTCAACCTTGTTCACCAGTGGTGGATCCAGAACTTTTTGTAAAAGGAGGCCTGTTGACTGACCTAAGGGGGACCCGGTCCAGTCACGCTTCAGTGATTCCCTATATAAGCAAACAATTTTTTCCCACAAAAGGGGGGGCCCAGGTCCACCTGGATCCGCCTATGATCACTCTGAAGGTCCAGGAAGAGCTACTTAACATAGACTGCAGTCATCTTTTTATTTCATTTATTTGAATTAACTTGGGAGAAGTCAGAAAATAAATGCCACAAAATCAGGTTTCTACAATCACAGAAAAACTTCATTGCAGCAAAGAGAACTTATTACTATCAGATTAGCCATAAAATTCTACTTAAATCACCATGATAATTAATATGATAGGATTTTTTATCACCATCAGATCAACATTATATCCTTTAAGCATTATTAACAAAACATCTGGTGAAAACTTAATCACCTAGATATTCTCCAGTATCACTTCATATGATAATAAATGAAATCATTTCAGATTCTATGTTTTCATCAAACATAAAGTAAGTGAAAGGGTTTCCCTCTCTTGTTTTATCATTACTACCACTTGGCTGATAATTCTGTCAGCTGACTTCTATACGTTAGAGTGTGTTCCCGCTAACAGTCAATATATTAACATAGGCAGATCCACCCTGGCCCCCACTTTGGTGGGAAAAATTTGGTTGATTATATAGGGAATCATTGAAGCATGACTGGAGCCCCCCCCCCCCACCCACCCTAGGAAAAGTTCTGGATCCGCCACTGATTAACTTCAGGTTGTTCCTTCTTTTATTATGTGGTTTGCTTTTAATTTTTATATTTTAAGTTGAATCTGTTGACGAGTTTGGTTTGTACTTGTTTTATAATAATAATGTGTATATAGTTACACATTTTAATTCAATCATTTTGTATTTGATGGATTGAACCACTACCTAAAATGTACCATCTTCAAATTTCTCAATCTCTATATGTCTGAAACAAGGGCTGTCAACTATACTGAATTTGAAAATGTATCAAAATTCTTTTTCAATCAAGATAAAAGACACATTTTCACTTAAAAATGTTCTTTCATTCTAAAGTAACACTGATAAGTAACACTGAAAGTAAGCTGATGTTAAAAATTACAGCTTTTACATTTATGCTAGCAAGACAAATCTTTGTTTGGCTTGCTTGCTTTGCTTGTATCAATGTTTGCTCAAGCATGGCAATAAAGATAGGCAAGGCTTCAGCTTGTATATGTCATACTCAAATTTTATTGGACGTTATGTTTGAGGTTAAGGACACTAAATTTGAAAACATTTGTCTTGCTAGCATTAATGTAAAAGCTGTAAATGTCTAGTGATTATGCATGCACCAGAAGCAAACCTAAGAAATTTGAGAAAACAATATTGCAGTGACAGAATTTTGCACTTACATTTTATACATATACACTTAGTTTAACTGAGGAAAATATGCATTGACATTACTCCATTTGGAGTTGTTAGAGAACTCAATTCAAGAAAGTAAAACTTATGTATTTTATGTTGTACGGTTGACATGCATCTTTTAAGTTGAAAATTTTTGAGCTGTTGGTGTACTGTACTATCAAAAACTAAAGATATTGAAGGTCAAATTTAAAAAACACATTTGCTGAATGAAAACATGCATTCACAGTTTATTTCTGTTGGACTAAATGCTCTATATAGAAGGCAGTGTGTATCTGTCTGCAATCTGTTTAATCTATCTGCATAAAACAGCTGTGATGATATAGACAGCTTCCTTACAAAAACATGATTTTTTTCTCTGTCATTTCACAATAAAACGTGGAATCAGATCTTTTAGCTTGATATCAATCTAGAGTGGTAAAGTTGTGTGATGTTGTTGATCCATGTTTAAATCTGATCCGTTATCTCAAGTTTCAAAGTAAGGATGATGTTGGTCTAGATCATTACTGAATTTCATTATACTCATTGTGTATTATCACATTTAATATGTTTAAACAGGTAAACATGTGTTCACATGTTTTTTGTATTTTACATTTGTGTGGCTGTAAGAAATAGTTTGTCCTATCCAGTCTACCTTATATTCTATATACAAACTGCAGCTCAGGTGGCAGGATTTTACTTTGTCCACCTGCCCACAGTGGAAGTGGGCCCCTGGTGGGCAAAATTTCTAACTTGTCCACTCTGCCCACCCATAGGAATGGGCATGGAATTTCTTTTGTTGAACCAAAAGACTTGCATTTTCAAATGTACAATCAGTTGAAAAAAGCAGATAAGCAATTGTAATCACTATTTTTTACAAGAAAAGATATTATAGCTATAGTGGGCACGGGTGGGCTGACCACTGTGGGCAGGTGGAAAAAGCAAACTCTACATGAGCTATTTTACATGTATAATCAAAATGGCTTAAACCTTTATTCAGGTTTTCAATTAATGTTCCAGAGCCTGAGGTTTTACAAATTGTGTTAAACATTGAATTCTGGCAAATAGGATTTAAAAACAACCAAACCTTCCTCCCGTTTTTTTTAAATAACCAAATATATACATACATGTACATGTATGCATTGTCTTTTTGTACCCATACTAAGTGATGGAACTATGACTGACACCAATTTTAATACAACAATCATGGTTTTATTATTTTTGAATTGCAACATTGTACATTCATTATGTACTTAAAATCCAGTACATGTACAGGGTTTGAACATAAATTGACCATTGTTCAAACACAGTCCATGAAGTTTATTTTCCCTGTTAAATACCTAAAAATTCAAATTTTGTTATCCATTACAATATACATTTATAGCTTACTATAAAGTATGGGTTTTGTTTGTTGAAGGAAGTAAGATGGTCTGTTGTTACATGTATTTAAATATACTTCTTTTCCTTTGGTCTGTAATTGGAAATTTGTCTCATTGGCAATCTCACTGTAGATCTCCTTATTTCAATCAATCTTCAACTCGTCTCTTAAATCTGTTGCTGATGGACTTAATATGCATGGAAGGCAGCGATATAAAATCCAGTGTAACACACATGCAATTAATTAAATGTTAAGAGTTTTGAGTAAAAATTACCTTTTTTTAAGCTTAATGGTGTGACTTTACATTTTGTTCTTAATAATAATTAGATGCTCAAGATAACAATGCTGAACTCAATTATAAATAAAGTCTGTCTTTATCTATCATTCTGCATAAATATGATGTACAAAATGTATAATTCTAATATGACTTCAGTCAGATTTAATAATTTTGGCACAAGTATTAAACCCAAAAAATCTATGGAACAAAGTGTTTCCCCCTAGACTTTTTTGATGGAATGGGGAAGGGGTGGTGGTGTCTGAAAGGATGGTGGTCATGAATTTTGAAATATAGGTTGAAGACTGCCTCCTTTATAATACCCCCTTGAAATTCATTGTACATTGTACATGTATATGTGAATCTGGAAGCTCTTTTCCTTCAACAATATCTTTCTGTTTAGCTAAATACAACATCAGTACTTTATATATTTATTGTGTATATATATTAAATAAATTAAAAAATGCTTATCCGAGTTTATCAGGCATATGTGACCAATTGTGAATAGATAGTTAATCCTATTATAGAGGATCCAATCAAGTACACCATCAGGTGTATCAACAATTGGATTTAAACCAATTAATGCAGCAATAACAGCAGGTGTCTTAATATACCTATAATCCAATTAACTATAAAAAGTAAGTCAGATGGCTCTTTGATTTTCTTAAAAATTTAGGAAGATAGATATTTAAAGTAATCATGGTAAATATATGCAAAACATCTGTTTCAAATGTTTTACTGAAAGAGATCAAGATCCCAATTACCATGATTACAGAGCAAAAAATCTGTATTTAAAAGCTCAAAAATTAAAAACAAAAAATCAATATTACTTTAAAATTATAATAGGCACATTTTTTTTCATTAACTCCATTATGTTTATTGAAATTTGAATACACAAATTTATTGATAAATATTGGATTTACTGATATGTAAAGTAAAGGAAATAATATTTTATTATCAATTTCTAACTTTCAAGATTATTTGATTTGCAACTCTATAAAAAAATGGAAAATGTAAGTCTAACTTCAGACTACACATTTTCCTTAAAATCTCATAGTAAAAATTTTATGAATGAAATATCCCAAGGCTGGGTTAATGTATACAAAATGGCTGTTTTGAATCTATTCTTGTAAAAGATGATGTCAGTTTTTAATACATAATAATGTATTTAAATGAAATGGGCGTGACTTGAATGTTTTACCTGCGGGGTAGTGGAATTAAGTTGGTTTTGGAGAGCATCTCTCTCCCTTTCAACATCTTGTAGTTTGGCTTGTGTTAATGATAACGTATCTTTAGTTTCTCTCAAATTTTCCATCAACTTATCTCGCTCATCCAGCATGTTTACCATCAAGTGTTCAAAGTTAGCATCATCACCCGAACACTGCGACTCGCCATCGTTCGAACCGTCCTCAGAAATCGTCGGCATAACATCACAACTCATTTTGAAATTTTTCCTGTTATTTAATCCAAATCAAAAGTGACATTCATAAAACAAATATCGGTTTTTCTACCGGTGATGTCAATAGCATCCCGGGTTACTTACGATCCTCGAATTTAGTTAGTGGTTTATAAAATTATCACTACATATTTTCACTATAATTTACGGTCCAAACAACAGAATGATGTTTTCTTTTCGCCTCGTATGACAAGAATTCCATGCATATTTACTTGTCATGTCTAAATGTTTTGATTTTTAAATGACCCATCACATCTTATTTAGAAGCCATATTTCTTTTTCTAAAAGTGTGTCATTACCCACAATTCATAGGAATAAGTCATCGCAAGGGAAGGAACTCTAACTGTTTATTCCTAATAGGCCAAAGTAAAATATATTTGGTTCATAAATATTGATGCATCTAGACTGTTATGTCAACAATTGAATATATAGCTGCGAGTCAGTGAACTGAATTCTTTTCTAATTTAAAAAAAGGTACAATTTGTTGGTCAATACAATAAAAAAAAATATTAGTCGAAGAGAATTAGACAAATGAATGTAACTATTTTTAAAGTTCCAGTCTATAAAGTTATGTTTGCTTGTTTGTTAGTCCTATATAATTTCTTCTTGTATTTCTTGTCTTGATGGCCATCTCTACTGTTTACATTTTCTAGCTATTTAATGAACTTTCCTGGATGGCTGACTGTGAAAATAACAATAGATAGGCCTATATATTTTTTTTATATAGATTAGATCGTTGGTTTTCCCGTTTGAATGTTTTAACACTAGTAATTTTGGGGACCTTTATAGCTTGTTGTTCGGTGTGAGCCAAGGCTCCGTGTTGAAGGCCGTACATTGACCTATAATGGTTTACTTTTTTTTAATTGTTATTTGGATGGAGTGTTGTCTCATTGGCACTCACCGTGCACCACATCTTCCTATATCTATCTATAGTAAGGATTTGTATAGTAAAAATCTTGCTATACATGCATATTACCTATACGTTGTATGAATATAACCTGAAACCATTTTTAAATTCAAATCCCCATGTACAGTTTTAAACTAGAGTCCCTGGAACGGTTATTGTTTTTCAAAAGAAAATTTGAATTAAAAAAAAATAGTGAAATAAGCTCTTGAATATCTTCTGCCATACAATGGATAATCTATAAACTGAGAGGAATCTGGACAAGAAAAAAAACCTGCATATAATCAAGGATTTGTACTATACAAATCCTTGATATAATATAAAAGGGAACAAAAGAAGCAGGAAATGAGAGATTAGGAAAAACATGTGACAAGAATCACATAAATCAATAGAAACTGAACTATGATAATAAAAGCACATAACAAGTTTGTCAAAAACATAATAGTGGATATCTTACAAAATACGTTGGTTATATATAATAACCACAAACAAAGTTAACATTTTAAAAATAGGAGTTCAGCAGTCAACATGGTGTTATAATCTTAATCCTTAAAAAAAAAGAACCATTGGTGAACTTGGACTGTTTTCTGCTCTTCCTCAAGAAAAGCAATATAAAATACATGCAAAGCACTTAAGAAAAAATAAAAGACAACACCACATTGGCGGGATGTATAAATACCGAGCAACGCCAAAAGGATGTTACCAAAAATGGATTAAGTGATTGTTGGTACCTAATAAAACCTGCTGCAATCGTTTGCACCTGTCCTAAGTCAGGAACCTGATGCTTTGTATAGTTGTCGTTTGTTGATTTGGTTCATAAGTGTTTCTTGTTTCTCACTTTTTTTTATATAAATTAGGCCGTCGATTTTCCCGTTTGAATGGTTTTACATTAGTAATTTTTTGGGCCCTTTGTGGCTTGCTGTTCGGTGTGAGCCAATGCTCCGTGTTGAAGACCGTGCTTTGACCTATAATAGATTGCTTTTATGAATTGTGACTTAGATGAAGAGTTGTCTCATCGGTACTCCTCATACCACATCTTCTTATATCTATAACCAGTAAATGTTAATTGTTTACAAAGACAAGTAAACAACACAATAAACAACGTCAGTACCTATATTATCTATACTTTAAGGCCATCATGTATATTATTTTGGAGTTGATACAAAATATTCATTAACAAAGTCTGAGTATCTTTCGATGAACTTTATTTTAGAAAAAGGACGAAACGTTTTGTGACATAACCCTGGTTCGTCAACTTTCTGCCGCTCAGACACTGATGACGTTTTATAAAGTCTGGGCAGCAAGCTCGACAACTTGAATACATGTGAAATTAATAATTTCAAATTAAAATCGTCTCGTTTGTCATAGATTCTGGCACCGAAATGACCGTTTATGTCAAATTTGATGCATTAGTCTTAAAATCAGGCGGAGAAAGCCACGTGTATTGTTTCTTTACTTTCTAACTCTGGAGGATATATTAATGAATCCAATCAGAAAAGTTAGGATTGTTAATGGAATGAACATCTCAATATATCTTAAAGTGAAATTAAATTATCTGATTTCTTTGATCTTCTTGTTTTTGACAAGTGTCTGCAGGAACTTCGACTCATACGAACATAAGAAGAGATAGGTAAAGAGAGGCGTTATTTTGTTTCCATAGGAATGCCGATAATTTTGTTGGAAAGTCTACCTCCAAATTAAACAAATATGTTGTCAATAAGAAACAGAATTCCACCTTACAAATATACAAAGCAAACTGAGTAGGTTTGTGCAATTTGCGTAAGTCATCCGGTTAGTAGTAATTATGATTTGCCAAAGGGTTATCATCGGAAAAATTATGTACATTCCCAAGTAATAAATGAAATAGTCGAGCTTTAAAATAACTATTCAAATAGAAGCTGTAAATATATACTTTCAACTGGCTTCTTATATTCACAGTCAATTATTTCAATTCAAACGCAAACACAAATTCAGCAACAATCTTTTGATAACCCGGCAGTCAGCGGTCTTAGGTTCGTGTATTGCTTTTCTTTTTTTTAAAGAAAGCAACTTGTTTTTTTTTAATTTACAAGACACCCATAGTAGAACTATTTACAAACAAATACAATATTATTTGAAGCTTTGTCTGCAGGAACAACAGCTTTATTGTGAAGAGATGATAGACATTTCACAGCTTCTTTGTCTCTAAAACGGACTTTGGTCGATCATTCACACAGTTAGTCCGGCGGCTACAAGCATATTTCAGACGAATTGTGCACATCCTGTTACAAGCATGAATTTTGGCATAGACCTTCCTCAACTATTACTCTTTTATTTCAGATAGGGAGGCATTTGAAAAAAATGTCTCACTTCCGGTAAAATCCAAAATGGCGGACGTCATACTTAAATCAGCCCAATATCGAAGGCTAGCGTGTAAAAATGTGTTATTATCATGCTACTATCATAATATTTGGTACAGACCTTTGTTTTTTACTACTTTTGGATAAATTAAATAGATTAGATGTCTTCAGAAACCCCACTTCCGGTTAAAATCCAATATGGCTGACATTGTACTTAAATAACATCTTCAAATGCAATCAATGTCTCCCACATAGTCTCCCCCCCCCCCTTTCAAGCAAAGAGAGAACCATATCACAACAGGTAAAGACATGGATAACAATTAGTGTTTCAGATCACTCAGATCACTCATTGCCTAGTGCATTTGAAAGACCATTGATAGATATTAATCCAAAGTCTTTTGCCCTCCCAAACACAACGTCTACCCCTATGTCACGGAATAGCGAAACAGTAGTGACAACATCATCATTAACGACTGTTCGAATCATGACTCGTTTAAGTGCGTGTTTCACTGCATCAGACACATGTACCATGATTTTAGTGTCTGCCTCTAAATATGAACTTGGTGCTGAACTTGAAATACATTACGTGGTGGATAAGATAGAATATCCTGACCATTTGTTGCTATAACTACCATACGCATCCAAGACTTCATCCACTCGTATTTCAGTTTCAAGGTATTTTATTTAGGTAAGGACATAATACCCAATCAGCATACTCAGTAGGACGCAATTCACAATCGGAGAGCTGATTTCCAACATTTACAAAGACTGTGGTATTGTTTCTCACATCTTAATAAATTCTGCAAAAACACATATTTTCTTGCCTTGTTAACCTAATCTGTTTCTTTTGTTTTATCTTCCAACAAAACCACGTATCGTTTTCAATGACAGTAAACATCAAATCCATTTGGTGATGTTGGCTGGTCAATCATCATTCTAAATGCTATAGTCACATCTTCAAACTCCCTTAATGTCACCAACGCAGTTCCTTTTCCAGCGAACGTGTTATCTTTTAATGCCTAGTGCATTTGAAAGGTCATTGATTGATATATATCTTATACTTTTCCCCTTCTAAATGCAAACCAAAGTTTGTCTGCCCTATGTCACGGAATAGCGAAACAGCAATGACATCAGTATCGACTGTTTGAGTCATGACTCAGTTAAGTCTATGTTTCACTGCATCAGACACATCTATCTTGATTTTAGTGTCAGTCTCTTCGTGTAAACATGGTGCTAAACTTGAAACATCATCAAGTGTTGGATAACACTAAACATCCTGAGCATTTGTTGCTTCAACTACCTTGTACTCAAAATTGTATTGAGCAAGCTCCTGTGAATGAAAACTTAAAAGTTCTTTCTTACTGTCGTCATCTCTCAGAAAACTTTCCCATCTTTGAGGATGTTTTTAATCATGGGTTCGTCTGTGTATTCCCTTTTCCCTAAATGTTGCCCTTGCTTCTTTTAGCAGCTTTCAAACTACCAGTATTTCGCTATTCCGTGACAAAGGGGCAGACGATTTATTGATTGTATTTGGGGAGGCAAAAATCTTTGGATTGATATCTATCAATGGCCTTTCAAATGCACTAGGCAATGAGTGATCACACACTTTTATTTCTGACCAATACCTTATGACGGGTTGTGATACTGTTCTCTCTTTGCTTGAAAAGGAAACAAAAGACTGCGTGGGAGACATTAATGGTATTTGAAGATGTGACTTTAACATGAAGAATGACGATTGATCAGCCTAAATCACCGGGGTTGTACTGTACAAACTTATCAGATCTAACATGATTAACGAACCAAGAAAGTCAATTTTTGCACAAAAGGGAAATCTCATTTTAAGTGAGGCTATTCCAACGACTTGTTCTAGTCTTTTCAAGCATGTAAAACGTGTAATATACTAATGCAGGTGTTTAGTGAGACGATCTTTGGATTGACTCTTATGCTACCTAGTCTTGTCACTAATGGATTGCGAAGGGACAAAGAGGGTCCCTTTAAAAAAAACTCTTTCTGAGACCTCATAATTTTTTCAGAAGCTTGTACATTATGGATGTAAGAAAGGATGCCGCGGTTATTTTTAATGTGTAAAATCGGGTCTCCCGTGCACTGCCTTGTGTGCATGTGGTGGTGACTGTGAATAAGCATGTATTCTTGGCCAAATAGAAGTAGTATTAAATATTTTTTAGTACTATAGTGATTTTATTTTGTTTAAATCAATCTATCCAAAACTCTACATCGAAGAAATAGATTGAGGACTCATCTTTAAAATTTACGTCATATTTTTACCGGAAGTGTCAACTTTATATCTTAGCATTTACAACATGCTAAAATAAGTGGTTTTGGGGATAACTTAAAGCCAAAAGTTTAATGACCAGCACAAAATAAAATCATTTTCTTTACATTTTGAAAAAAGTTGAAAATTTGAATAAAATTGATATTTCTCTGTCCGCCATTTTGGATACTTCCGGAAGTAAGGGTTTTTAAGACATATGTCTTATACATTGTCTCCATCAGAAGCACCAAAGAAAGGTTCATACACATTGTAATTATAGTAGCAATACGTTAAAACACATTTCAATTACCCTCCCTAAAAAATAAGCTTATTTAAGTACAATGTCCGCCATATTGGATTTTAACCGGAAGTGGGGTTTCTGAAGACATCTTATCTATTTAATTTATCCAAAAGTAGTAAAAAACAAAGGTCTGTACCAAATATTATGATAGTAGCATGATAATAACACATTTTTACACGCTAGCCTTCGATATTGGGCTGATTTAAGTATGACGTCCGCCATTTTGGATTTTACCGGAAGTGAGACATTTTTTTCAAATGCCTCCCTATCTGAAATAAAAGAGTAATAGTTGAGGAAGGTCTATGCCAAATTTCATGCTTGTAACAGGATGTGCACAATTTTTTACAAAGCCGCCGGACTAAGTTGTTTAAATTTCAGCATATTCGACGTTATATCAGAAATCTGATACTCTATTCTGACAAAGTGTCCAGATCAACTTCTTCATGTTTAGCACATCCTATAGCGTTGTCCTCAATGGAATCAAGAATTATTGGTTATTGATTATTTTGAAAGACAATTTATGAGTAATACCACATCAAATAATGCTCAATTCAATGGAAATCAAATCAAAATTACTTAAAATGCATGTTTACATAGAAACAACAATTTTTACATTATAATGTAACCACAAGTATTATACTTATAATATAGCATGTATGATGTCATACAGAAACGACATGCAATGTATAGAAAAAAAACACGACTTTGTACACTTTCTCAGTTAGGTCAGTTAGTGTTTTCCGTGGTTTCAACGAACAATGCAAAAACATACCGATCATGAAGTATACATTTCATCTATTGCTGGAATAATTAATTTGTTGTAGGTGCACACCAATAAAAGAAGGTAAGTTACAGACGTTTCATATATAAATGAGGGAGATATATCTTAGCTTTAAAATGGTTTAAAAAGATTAAAAACTGCAAATTTCAATAACAGATTACTTTTTTTTGTCAAGATTGTATATATACATAGGAAATGGGTTACCCTATGGACTACTGCTGTTTAATCTCCACGTCACAGATGCCTATAATATACGTTACATCGGTTGAAGTAACTATAACTTAGGGTGATTTTTCCATGTTGATGACAGTCACTACAAAATTTAGCTGCCTTTTATGAGCAACAGGACATGTGCAACTAATAGCACAGGCACTGTGTAGCCTTTCTGAACATCTTTAACACGCTCAAAGTTTTCAAAGCAGCCTTTGTGTTGCTTTTGTTTTCTGTTATGTAGTTTTTATTTTCTGTGTTGTTTTTGGTCCTTTGCCCCGAAAAAACTTATTCATATTTTACCATTAGTATTTGAAGGCGAGAGAATCATGAGATGTTCTTTCTAATTTGACGACAAGAGGCATCAATCAATCCAGCAAGCGAAGGAGACCATGTCATGAAGCCTAATCACTGATTATCATTAGCAGATTTTAAATTGGGCACAAGAAGGGCGTAACTATTTAGGTAGAACTTCGTAGTACATATTAACTCGAATGGGAACCGACCCCCCTGGCATTTTATGTTTTCTCTAGAAGTCCCACATTCATATCTTTGTTAAATTTTCATTTTTCATTAGACAATTGGTCATAAATTTGTTTGCGCGGGTATCCCGAAAATGACTATTATAATTGTCTTGCCTTGGACTAAAGTCATGAAAGTGGCAGATTGTGTGACATGGGGATAACAATCCGGCGGCAAACACTCTCTGTGTAAAGCTTTTAATTATATTCAAGAACGAAGAAGACTTGTTTTCTTCACACCACGTAAACGAATGTCTTATTATATGAATTTCCATCTTCCATATGTCCATTGTCCTTGGCCTCATTTTCATGGTTCAAGACTGCTTGAAATGTATAGTTTAACTTTTTTTTTGTCATGTAAACTTCACTTTTCGTAGAATATAAGATATAATTATAACAGTATTTGATAAATGGATTCATAGCATTATAGTGTTTATGTTCCTCAGACAGGGTTCAACTGACCTTGACCTTATTTCACGGATCAGTGGTAAAAATTACGTGATTATGTCTGTTTCTCAGATTCTATAAACAGTATGTAAACTATATATGGTGTATTGCCGTTGTAAGGTGTACATGTTAGTCTGGCATGCATCAGCTGACCTTGCCACGTTTTCATGGTTCATTGGTCAATATCAAATTTACATAAATCGTTCATCTTCTCACATAATATAAGCAACATACATGTACAACATACATTATAAGCAATAGGTCAAATATATTTGGAACATAGAATACTTTGCAAGGTGGACATGTCTGTCTAGCATATACATGTATGACCTAACCTTGAACTTGTTTTCATGGTTCATCGGTAAATGTTAAGATTTCATGGTTTGGTCTGTTTCTTGAATACTGTACGCAATAGTTCAACTTTATTTTGGGTATGGAATGGTTGTAATGTGAAAATATTAAAATTGAGAATGGAAACGGGGATGTGTCAAAAAGATAATAATCCAATCATAGAAAATTAAAAATCATACAATACTAACAAAGGCCGGAGGTTTTTGGCTTGGGATAGGCACAAAAAAGCAGCGGTAACACATGTTTTGTGAGATCTCAAACTTCCCCCTTTACCTATAGCCAATGAAGACATATATAACTACGTCTGCAATTTTGAGTGTCACTACATGGGTTGCTAACAAATAAGCCTCTGCAGCGGCCCCAAAGAGCCTGTCTGTCTAACAGGATTTATACGACCTTAACTTTACCATCACGAATTATTGATTATTAATGTCTTGTACCTTTGTCTTTACATGGATAGGGGAAAATAAACTGTTATCACAGAGATATGTCTCGCCTTTTTGTAATTTTGGCAATGAATTGTGCCAATTAATGTTAATACAATTGCAAACCAAATATCAATGACCTACCACAAGTGGTTCCCATAAATTGACCTAATCACAAACTAATGCATGTAATGTAAGCAAACAAATCAAAGTCAATAGACCATGACTGAGGGGGTGGGGCCAAATAATCTCCATGGCAATGAGATGTGACAATGCTAATACATCTGCATACCAATTATCATTGATGTACCAAGAGTGGATCTCCATAAACTGACCTAATCACAAAGTAATAAATGTAAAGTAAGCAAACCATTCAAAGTCAATAGACCATGACTGAGGGGGCGGAGCCAAAAAATATCGATGGCAATGAGATGAGGCAATGGTAATACATCTGCATACCAATTATCATTGACGTACCACAGGTGGATCTCCATAAACTCCATAAACTTACCTAATCACAAACTAATACATGTAAAGTAAGCAAACCATTCAAAACCATTCAAAGTCAATAGAGCATGACTGAGGAGGCGGAGCCAAATAATCTCCATGGCAATGAGATGTGGCAATGGTAATACATCTGCATACCAATTATCATTGACATACCACTAGTGGTTCCCCATAAAACTGAGCTAATACATTGTTGACGCCGTTGCCGCAGCCGACGCCGGAAACAGCATACCTATGTCGTGCTTTTTGACTCCGTCAAGGCGAGACAAAAATGACCCTTTCCCTTATAAATTTTATCATCCTTCTTTCCTTGCTTTTTTACATATTAAACTTACTGGTTTTGTCATCTATATGCATATTCTTGTACCAGTATCTTCCATGCATTTAATTTTAAGTAGTTAAAATGCAGAAAACAATTTCTTTTTGGTGTATTTACATCATCAACCTGCATCTATTAACTATAAAATATTTAATAAAGGTGCATTTCCCTGTTATTCTGTGAACAGCAAAATTTCAATACCTTGTTTTTACATGCATCTATCAAATAATATGTCTTACATCTCATTTTTTAGCTCACCTGGCCCGAAGGGCCAAGTGAGCTTTTCTCATCACTTTGCGTCCGGCGTCTGTCGTCGTCCGTCGTCGTCGTCCGTCGTCGTCGTCCGTCGTCGTCCTGCGTTAACTTTTACAAAAATCTTCTCCTCTGAAACTACCAGGCCAAATTAAACCAAACTTGGCCACAATCATCATTGGGGTATCTAGTTTAAAAATTGTGTCCGGTGACCCGGTCAACCAACCAAGATGGCCGCCATGGCTAAAAATAGAACATAGGGGTAAAATGCAGTTTTTGGCTTATAACTCAAAAACCAAAGCATTTAGAGCAATTCTGACATGGGGTAAAATTGTTTATCAGGTCAAGATCTATCTGCCCTGAAAATTTCAGATGAATCGAACAACCTGTTGTTGGGTTGCTACCCCTAATTTGGTAATTTTAAGGAAATTTTGCTGTTTTTGGTTATTATCTTGAAAAATATTATAGATAGAGATAAACTGTAAACAGCAATAATGTTCAGCAAAATAAGATTTACAAATAAGTCAACATTACCGAAATGGTCAAATGACCCCTTTAGGAGTTATTGCCCTTTATAGTCAATTTTTAACCATTTTTCGTAAATCTTAGTTATCTTTTACAAAAATCTTCTCCTCTGAAACTACTGCGCCATATTAAACCAAACTTGGCCACAATCATCATTGGGGTATCTAGTTTAAAAATTGTTTCTGTTGACCTGGTCAACCTACCAAGATGGCTGCCATGGCTAAAAATAGAACATGGGATAAAATGCAGTTTTTGGCTTATAACTCAAAAACCAAAGCGTTTAGAGCAATTCTGACATGGGGTAAAATTGTTTATCAGGTCAAAATCTATCTGCCCTGAAAATTTCAGATGAATCGAACAACCTGTTGTTGGGTTGCTACCCCTAAATTGGTAATTTTAAGGAAATTTTGCTGTTTTTGGTTAGTATCTTGAAAAATATTATAGATAGAGATAAACTGTAAACAGCAATAATGTTCAGCAAAATAAGATTTACAAATAAGTCAACATTACCGAAATGGTCAAATGACCCCTTTAGGAGTTATTGCCCTTTATAGTCAATTTTTAACCATTTTTTGTAAATCTTAATTATCTTTTACAAAAATCTTCTCCTCTGAAACTACTGCGCCATATTAAACCAAACTTGGCCACAATCATCATTGGGGTATCTAGTTTAAAAATTGTGTCCGGTGACCCGGTCAACCTACCAAGATGGCCGCCATGGCTAAAAATAGAACATAGGGGTAAAATGCATTTTTTGGCTTATAACTCAAAAACCAAAGTATTTAGAGCAATTCTGACATGGGGTAAAATTGTTTATCAGGTCAAGATCTATCTGCCCTGAAAATTTCAGATGAATCGAACAACCTGTTGTTGGGTTGCTACCCCTAAATTGGTAATTTTAAGGAAATTTTGCTGTTTTTGGTTATTATCTTGAAAAATATTATAGATAGAGATAAACTGTAAACAGCAATAATGTTCAGCAAAATAAGATTTACAAATAAGTCAACATTACCGAAATGGTCAAATGACCCCTTTAGGAGTTATTGCCCTTTATAGTCAATTTTTAACCATTTTTCGTAAATCTTAGTTATCTTTTACAAAAATCTTCTCCTCTGAAACTACTGCGCCATATTAAACCAAACTTGGCCACAATCATCATTGGGGTATCTAGTTTAAAAATTGTTTCTGTTGACCTGGTCAACCTACCAAGATGGCTGCCATGGCTAAAAATAGAACATGGGATAAAATGCAGTTTTTGGCTTATAACTCAAAAACAAAAGCATTAAGAGGAAAACTGGCATGGGTTTAATTGTTTATCAGGTCAAGATCTATCTGCCCTGAAAATTTCAGACGAATCGATAGTCAATTTTTAACAATTTTCATAAAATTTGTAAATTTTTACTAACACTTTTAACTGAAACTACTGGGCCAATCATTATAGATGGGGATATATGTACGCAGCAAGAATGTTCAGTAAAGTTAGATCTACAAACATATCACCATCATCAAAACACAATTTTGTCACGAATCCATCTGTGTCCTTTGTTGAATATTCACATATACAAATGTACCAAGGTGAGCGACACAGGCTCTTTAGAGCCTCTAGTTCCTATAATTGTCTCTAAAAGTTTGAATGAATTAAAGCTTTAGTAAGCATTACTATAATTTCTGGACCTATGGGTGATCTACATATGTAGTAAGTCCACAATATACCAAGTACAATCTTGATGTTCACATATTTAACTATGAAGTCTTTACTTTTCTTCAGTTGTCCTTACATGAATTTTATTGCACAAAATTTCATATTTGAAAATTCACCACAGCCAAAATTCAAAACCACATACCTATTAACTGTGTATTGCTACTTTAAGACTTTCAACATAAAATTAATCATGGTTAGTCTAGCAGACAAGAAGTTGTACTTTTGTATCACTTGCCTGTCAACATTGAGGTTGTGAGTTTAAATCTGCATCTTGCAGGTGCGCTAGACTGCAATCTTTATGAACAGGATTATCTATTTTTCTATCAAAAGTTGGTAGTTCTCCCTTCTTTCTTACACTAGTGAAAACTGACAGACACTAATTTCACAATACTGCTGTAGTGGAGATAAACAACAATCAATCAATACAAGTACCGTAATAGATATTTTAATCACTGTATTACAATACAAGTAACAGATATTTTAATCACTGTATTACAATACAAGTAACAGATATTTTAATCACTGTATTACAATACAAGTAATAGATATTTTAATCACTGTATTACAATACAAGTAACATATATTTGAATCACTGTATTACAATACAAGTAACAGATATTTCAATCACTGTATTACAATACAAGTAACATATATTTTAATCACTGTATTACAATACAAGTAATAGATATTTTAATCACTGTATTACAATACAAGTAATAGATATTTTAATCAATGTATTACAATACAAGTTACAATACAAGTAATAGATATTTTAATCACTGTATTACAATACAAGTAACAGATATTTTAATCACTGTATTACAATGCAAGTAACAGATATTTTAATCACTGTATTACAATACAAGAAACAGATATTTTAATCACTGTATTACAATACAAGTAATATATATTTTAATCACTGTATTACAATACAAGTAATAGATATTTTAATCACTGTATTACAATACAAGTAACAGATATTTTAATCACTGAATTACAATACAAGAAACAGATATTTTAATCACTGTATTACAATACAAGTGATAGATATTTTAATCACTGTATTACAATACAAGTAATAGATATTTCCATCACTGTATTACAATACAAGTAACAGATATTTTAATCACTGTATTACAATACAAGTAATGAATATTTTAATCACTGTATTACAATACAAGTAATATATATTTTAATCACTGTATTACAATACAAGTAATGAATATTTTAATCACTGTATTACAATACAAGTAATGAATATTTTAATCACTGTATTACAATACAAGTAATAAATATTTTAATCACTGTATTACAATACAAGTAATAAATATTTTAATCACTGTATTACAATACAAGTAATAGATATTTTAATCACTGTATTACAATACAAGTAATAAATATTTTAATCACTGTATTACAATACAAGTAATAGATATTTTAATCATTGTATTACAAGACAAGTAATATATGTTTTAATCACTGTATTACAATACAAGTAATACAAGTAATAGATATTTTAATCACTGTATTACAATACAAGTAACAGATATTTTAATCACTGTATTACAATACAAGTAATAAATATTTTAATCACTGTATTACAATACAAGTAATAGATATTTTAATCACTGTATTACAATACAAGTAATAGATATTTTAATCACTGTATTACAATACAAGTAACAGATATTTTAATCACTGTATTACAATACAAGTAACAGATATTTTAATCACTGTATTACAATACAAGTAACAGATATTTTAATCACTGTATTACAATACAAGTAACAGATATTTTAATCACTGTATTACAATACAAGTAACAGATATTTTAATCACTGTATTACAATACAAGTAACAGATATTTTAATCACTGAATTACAATACAAGAAACAGATATTTTAATCACTGTATTACAATACAAGTGATAGATATTTTAATCACTGTATTACAAAACAAGTAATAGATATTTCCATCACTGTATTACAATACAAGTAACAGATATTTTAATCACTGTATTACAATACAAGTAATGAATATTTTAATCACTGTATTACAATACAAGTCATATATATTTTAATCACTGTATTACAATACAAGTAATGAATATTTTAATCACTGTATTACAATACAAGTAATGAATATTTTAATCACTGTATTACAATACAAGTAATACATATTTTAATCACTGTATTACAATACAAGTAATAAATATTTTAATCACTGTATTACAATACAAGTAATAGATATTTTAATCACTGTATTACAATACAAGTAATAAATATTTTAATCACTGTATTACAATACAAGTAATAGATATTTTAATCATTGTATTACAAGACAAGTAATATATGTTTTAATCACTGTATTACAATACAATTAATACAAGTAATAGATATTTTAATCACTGTATTACAATACAAGTAACAGATATTTTAATCACTGTATTACAATACAAGTAATAAATATTTTAATCACTGTATTACAATACAAGTAATAGATATTTTAATCACTGTATTACAATACAAGTAATAGATATTTTAATCACTGTATTACAATACAAGTAACAGATATTTTAATCACTGTATTACAATACAAGTAACAGATATTTTAATCACTGTATTACAATACAAGTAACAGATATTTTAATCACTGTATTACAATACAAGTAACAGATATTTTAATCACTGTATTACAATACAAGTAACAGATATTTTAATCACTGTATTACAATACAAGTAACAGATATTTTAATCACTGTATTACAATACAAGTAACAGATATTTTAATCACTGTATTACAATACAAGTAACAGATATTTTAATCACTGTATTACAATACAAGTAATAGATATTTTAATCACTGTATTACAATACAAGTAATAGATATTTTAATCACTGTATTACAATACAAGTAACAGATATTTGAATCACTGTATTACAATACAAGTAACAGATATTTGAATCACTGTATTACAATACAAGTAATAGATATTTTAATCACTGTATTACAATACAAGTAATAGATATTTTAATCACTGTATTACAATACAAGTAATAGATATTTTAATCAATGTATTACAATACAAGTTACAATACAAGTAATAGATATTTTAATCACTGTATTACAATACAAGTTACATATATTTTAATCACTGTATTACAAAACAAGAAACAGAAATATTAATCACTGCATAATAATACAAGAAACAGATATTTTCATCACTGTATTACAATACAAGTAATATATATTTTAATCACTGTATTACAATACAAGTAACAGATATTTTAATCACTGTATTACAATACAAGTGACAGATATTTTAATCACTGTATTACAATACAAGTGACAGATATTTTAATCACTGTATTACAATACAAGTGATAGATATTTTAATCACTGTATTACAATACAAGTAATATATATTTTAATCACTGTATTACAATACAAGTAATAGATATTTGAATCACTGTATTACAATACAAGTAACAGATATTTGAATCACTGTATTACAATACAAGTAACAGATATTTCAATCACTGTATTACAATACAAGTAACATATATTTTAATCACTGTATTACAATACAAGTAATAGATATTTTAATCACTGTATTACAATACAAGTAATAGATATTTTAATCAATGTATTACAATACAAGTTACAATACAAGTAATAGATATTTTAATCACTGTATTACAATACAAGTAACAGATATTTTAATCACTGTATTACAATGCAAGTAACAGATATTTTAATCACTGTATTACAATACAAGAAACAGATATTTTAATCACTGTATTACAATACAAGTAATATATATTTTAATCACTGTATTACAATACAAGTAATAGATATTTTAATCACTGTATTACAATACAAGTAACAGATATTTTAATCACTGTATTACAATACAAGTAACAGATATTTTAATCACTGTATTACAATACAAGTGATAGATATTTTAATCACTGTATTACAATACAAGTAATAGATATTTCCATCACTGTATTACAATACAAGTAACAGATATTTTAATCACTGTATTACAATACAAGTAATATATATTTTAATCACTGTATTACAATACAAGTAATGAATATTTTAATCACTGTATTACAATACAAGTAATAAATATTTTAATCACTGTATTACAATACAAGTAATAAATATTTTAATCACTGTATTACAATACAAGTCATAGATATTTTAATCACTGTATTACAATACAAGTAATAAATATTTTAATCACTGTATTACAATACAAGTAATAGATATTTTAATCATTGTATTACAAGACAAGTAATATATGTTTTAATCACTGTATAACAATACAAGTAATACAAGTAATAGATATTTTAATCACTGTATTACAATACAAGTAACAGATATTTTAATCACTGTATTACAATACAAGTAATGAATATTTTAATCACTGTATTACAATACAAGTAATAGATATTTTAATCACTGTATTACAATACAAGTAATAGATATTTTAATCACTGTATTACAATACAAGTAACAGATATTTTAATCACTGTATTACAATACAAGTAACAGATATTTTAATCACTGTATTACAATACAAGTAACAGATATTTTAATCACTGTATTACAATACAAGTAATAGATATTTTAATCACTGTATTACAATACAAGTAACAGATATTTTAATCACTGTATTACAATACAAGTAACAGATATTTTAATCACTGTATTACAATACAAGTAACAGATATTTTAATCACTGTATTACAATACAAGTAACAGATATTTTAATCACTGTATTACAATACAAGTAACAGATATTTTAATCACTGTATTACAATACAAGTAATAGATATTTTAATCAATGTATTACAATACAAGTTACAATACAAGTAATAGATATTTTAATCACTGTATTACAATACAAGTAACAGATATTTTAATCACTGTATTACAATACAAGAAACAGATATTTTAATCACTGTATTACAATACAAGTAATATATATTTTAATCACTGTATTACAATACAAGTAACAGATATTTTAATCACTGTATTACAATACAAGTAACAGATATTTTAATCACTGTATTACAATACAAGTGATAGATATTTTAATCACTGTATTACAATACAAGTAATAGATATTTCCATCACTGTATTACAATACAAGTAACAGATATTTTAATCACTGTATTACAATACAAGTAATATATATTTTAATCACTGTATTACAATACAAGTAATGAATATTTTAATCACTGTATTACAATACAAGTAATAAATATTTTAATCACTGTATTACAATACAAGTAATAAATATTTTAATCACTGTATTACAATACAAGTAATAGATATTTTAATCACTGTATTACAATACAAGTAATAAATATTTTAATCACTGTATTACAATACAAGTAATAGATATTTTAATCATTGTATTACAAGACAAGTAATATATGTTTTAATCACTGTATAACAATACAAGTAATACAAGTAATAGATATTTTAATCACTGTATTACAATACAAGTAACAGATATTTTAATCACTGTATTACAATACAAGTAATAAATATTTTAATCACTGTATTACAATACAAGTAATAGATATTTTAATCACTGTATTACAATACAAGTAATAGATATTTTAATCACTGTATTACAATACAAGTAACAGATATTTTAATCACTGTATTACAATACAAGTAACAGATATTTTAATCACTGTATTACAATACAAGTAACAGATATTTTAATCACTGTATTACAATACAAGTAATAGATATTTTAATCACTGTATTACAATACAAGTAACAGATATTTTAATCACTGTATTACAATACAAGTAACAGATATTTTAATCACTGTATTACAATACAAGTAACAGATATTTTAATCACTGTATTACAATACAAGTAACAGATATTTTAATCACTGTATTACAATACAAGTAACAGATATTTTAATCACTGTATTACAATACAAGTAACAGATATTTTAATCACTGTATTACAATACAAGTAACAGATATTTTAATCACTGTATTACAATACAAGTAATAGATATTTTAATCACTGTATTACAATACAAGTAATAGATATTTTAATCACTGTATTACAATACAAGTAACAGATATTTGAATCACTGTATTACAATACAAGTAATAGATATTTTAATCACTGTATTACAATACAAGTAATAGATATTTTAATCAATGTATTACAATACAAGTTATAGATATTTTAATCAATGTATTACAATACAAGTTACAATACAAGTAATAGATATTTTAATCACTGTATTACAATACAAGTAACAGATATTTTAATCACTGTATTACAATACAAGAAACAGATACTTTAATCACTGTATAATAATACAAGAAACAGATATTTTAATCACTGTATTACAATACAAGTAATAGATATTTTAATCACTGTATTACAATACAAGTAACAGATATTTTAATCACTGTATTACAATACAAGTGACAGATATTTTAATCACTGTATTACAATACAAGTGACAGATATTTTAATCACTGTATTACAATACAAGTGATAGATATTTTAATCACTGTATTACAATACAAGTAACAGATATTTTAATCACTGTATTACAATACAAGTGACAGATATTTTAATCACTGTATTACAATACAAGTGATAGATATTTTAATCACTGTATTACAATACAAGTAACAGATATTTTAATCACTGTATTACAATACAAGTAACAGATATTTTAATCACTGTATTACAATACAAGTAATATTTATTTTAATCACTGTATTACAATACAAGTAATATATATTTTAATCACTGTATTACAATACAAGTAACAGATATTTTAATCACTGTATTACAATACAAGTAACAGATATTTTAATCACTGTATTACAATACAAGTAACAGATATTTTAATCACTGTATTACAATACAAGTGACAGATATTTTAATCACTGTATTACAATACAAGTGACAGATATTTTAATCACTGTATTACAATACAAGTGACAGATATTTTAATCACTGTATTACAATACAAGTGATAGATATTTTAATCACTGTATTACAATACAAGTAATATATATTTTAATCACTGTATTACAATACAAGTGACAGATATTTTAATCACTGTATTACAATACAAGTGACAGATATTTTAATCACTGTATTACAATACAAGTGACAGATATTTTAATCACTGTATTACAATACAAGTGATAGATATTTTAATCACTGTATTACAATACAAGTAACAGATATTTTAATCACTGTATTACAATACAAGTAACAGATATTTTAATCACTGTATTACAATACAAGTAATATATATTTTAATCACTGTATTACAATACAAGTAATAGATATTTTAATCACTGTATTACAATACAAGTAACAGATATTTTAATCACTGTATTACAATACAAGTAACAGATATTTTAATCACTGTATTACAATACAAGTAACAGATATTTTAATCACTGTATTACCATACAAGTAACAGATATTTTAATCACTGTATTACAATACAAGTAACAGATATTTTAATCACTGTATTACAATACAAGTAACAGATATTTTAATCACTGTATTACAATACAAGTAACAGATATTTTAATCACTGTATTACAATACAAGTAACTAACAATACAAGTAACAGATATTTTAATCACTGTATTACAATACAAGTAACAGATATTTTAATCACTGTATTACAATACAAGTAACAGATATTTTAATCACTGTATTACAATACAAGTAACAGATATTTTAATCACTGTATTACAATACAAGTAACAGATATTTTAATCACTGTATTACAATACAAGTAATAGATATTTTAATCACTGTATTACAATACAAGTTACAATACAGGTAATAGATATTTTAATCACTGTATTACAATACAAGTAACAGATATTTTAATCACTGTGTTACAATACAAGTAACAGATATTTTAAGCACTGTATTACAATACAAGTAATAGATATTTTAATCACTGTATTACAATACAAGTAATAAATATTTTAATCACTGTATTACAATACAAGTAACAGATATTTTAATCACTGTATTACAATACAAGTAATAAATATTTTAATCACTGTATTACAATACAAGTAATAGATATTGTAATCACTGCATTACAATACAAGTAATACATATTTTAATCACTGTATTACAATACAAGTAATAGATATTTTAATCACAGTTTAACAATACAAGTAATATATATTTTAATCACTGTATTACAATACAAGTGACAGATATTTTAATCACTGTATTACAATACAAGTGACAGATATTTTAATCACTGTATTACAATACAAGTGACAGATATTTTAATCACTGTATTACAATACAAGTGATAGATATTTTAATCACTGTATTACAATACAAGTAACAGATATTTTAATCACTGTATTACAATACAAGTAACAGATATTTTAATCACTGTATTACAATACAAGTAATATATATTTTAATCACTGTATTACAATACAAGTAATAGATATTTTAATCACTGTATTACAATACAAGTAACAGATATTTTAATCACTGTATTACAATACAAGTAACAGATATTTTAATCACTGTATTACAATACAAGTAACAGATATTTTAATCACTGTATTACCATACAAGTAACAGATATTTTAATCACTGTATTACAATACAAGTAACAGATATTTTAATCACTGTATTACAATACAAGTAACAGATATTTTAATCACTGTATTACAATACAAGTAACAGATATTTTAATCACTGTATTACAATACAAGTAACTAACAATACAAGTAACAGATATTTTAATCACTGTATTACAATACAAGTAACAGATATTTTAATCACTGTATTACAATACAAGTAACAGATATTTTAATCACTGTATTACAATACAAGTAACAGATATTTTAATCACTGTATTACAATACAAGTAACAGATATTTTAATCACTGTATTACAATACAAGTAATAGATATTTTAATCACTGTATTACAATACAAGTTACAATACAGGTAATAGATATTTTAATCACTGTATTACAATACAAGTAACAGATATTTTAATCACTGTGTTACAATACAAGTAACAGATATTTTAAGCACTGTATTACAATACAAGTAATAGATATTTTAATCACTGTATTACAATACAAGTAATAAATATTTTAATCACTGTATTACAATACAAGTAACAGATATTTTAATCACTGTATTACAATACAAGTAATAAATATTTTAATCACTGTATTACAATACAAGTAATAGATATTGTAATCACTGCATTACAATACAAGTAATACATATTTTAATCACTGTATTACAATACAAGTAATAGATATTTTAATCACAGTTTAACAATACAAGTAATATATATTTTAATCACTGTATTACAATACAAGTAATACAAGTAATAGATATTTTAATCACTGCATTACAATACAAGTAATAGATATTGTAATCACTGTATTACAATACAAGTAATACATATTTTAATCACTGCATTACAATACAAGTAATAGATATTTTAATCACTGTATTACAATACAAGTAATAAATATTTTAATCACTGCATTACAGTACAAGTAATAAATATTTTAATCACTGTATTACAATACAAGTAATAGATATTTCCATCACTGTATTAGTATTTACTGGTAGATTCTGTATGAAAACGTATAAAGTTTAAAAGTTACTGGTCAATATACCAATATGTATACATATGTATATCAGGAGAGGCAGATAATGAGAGCAGACATACAGAATAACTATGTGATGACAACTCATTTGAATGCTATAAATGGGGGTTCATCTTAGTACACCCCAAAGGCTTAGTTAAGGTGATTGATGTTTTGTTTTTTAGATTAACCAGTTTTTGGTGTTTGAAGTTTGTGGCCAACTTTACTTACAACAGTTTTGTTTTTTCTTTGTGATGCATTGCAGACTTATAATATAGTTTTTTCTTTTGCCAATGGATTTTTCATACTTGTTTTTTTGAGTTAGGTAATGAGATACATGTATTACCTTTTTTTAAAATTTTTTTAAATATGCCACATCAGAAAATGTACTAAATGTCAACTTGTAATATAATAGCTTCTGCATAAGAGTCTTATGTGCTGACCTAACCAATTAGTGACAATAATGAAGATGGATAACTGTTAAGCTTCCAGTGGTCCAAGTATTTACAATATTACAACAATTTTACAATTTTATTATAAAAATATATCTGAAAGACAAACAGACTTAGGAAACAAGTGAATTCTCCTTGTTTTCACAATTATTGCACATTTTAATATGTTGTTAAAATTGATGATAAAACAGTCGGTATGCATGGAATGTTGTCAAGTAGCTTTTCTTTTGTTTTTCCTTTCACATCGTGGACACTGAGATCCCTTCTTGATAAAACAGTGCCTGAAAAAAAAATTGAAAATAATTGAACAATTAAAAAAGAAAATACAAAGATCAAACAAAGGTTTAAGTGATTCTTTTAAGTGCCAGTCTTTTTAAGAATCAGGCAATTTTGAAAAAAATCAAAACATGGCTGAAAAAAACCCACCTCCCTAGCCATCCTATTTTGAAGTAACACTCATCCTGAGTTAGAAATGGTAGGTCTTAATTGTCTTCGTGTCTGGTAACTTTAGAAATCTTTCGATAAACTTTGGTTAGATTGATAGCAAATTACAGAGTTAGCTCCCCTTAATTGTTAATTTCTAGTGCATTGTAACCAAATTTTATCTCCAATTACCAGATCAGGACAAGGAAACAAATGGTATATTTTTTCCATCATTATACATTTTGAACATAAATTAATGTCAACCTGAGTGGGTTTTTGTTTGTCATGTTTTCACCACTGCCTGATTCTTATGTAGACTAGCAATTTTAAATGTTAGAACTATTTAAGGTTGGGTTGTCTCCCTTTGACAAAAATTCTAAAACTGTAAATTAGTTGGTTATTAGTAAGTTTGTTCTTTAAACTAATATTAGGGAGACAAAAATGCTAGTACACATCCTTCTTATAATTTATCTTAACTTGAGCACTCCTGTGCAAATGTATTGAAGTGAAAAAATAATGTAAACATGGTTTAATAAATATATTCATAGGATAGTTTGTGTCATGTTATGATCAAAGTCAAAAGCAAACAATAACAAACTTATAATATTTATATGAAAGATTTTTGCAGGGCAATAGATAGGATTTTCTATACATGTCATGAACGTTTATTCATACAACTACTATGATTTTTAGTGTTCTTGAATTTACACATAATGCAAAATAATAACGGGATAATAAATTGATAATTCCACTTATAAATATTACTATCTCATATCTATTAGCACAAGAAATATTGTCTACCTAATTTTTCATCTGTGATGAGACAAAAAAACTTCAAAATAACCATCTTATTTGCAGTTTTAGATTTTTTTGCCAAGGGAGACAACCATAAAGTAGAATTCTCTGTTCTATGTAAACCTTAGGGAAACAGACGTTCTTACAGCATAATTCTATATGTGTAATCCAAAAGTGTGAGATGGTCACATGAAGTGATAAAACTTGTCAAATCTTGCACACTATACACATTGATACAAGGTCTTTTCTTTGTATTGGTTAAGTCAAGTTTGTTGTATCCTGGTCCCTGGCACTACGTTCCAGGTATTAGCTATTAGCATACTCTCTCACGATATAAAACATATACCAATATAACGTGAGACATACTTAATATTGGGATCGGGAACCAGTCTAAGTTTGTTGTATCCTATTGCCAAAATAAAAAATTTGGAACAAAGATGAATTTGGACTATAGGTGAGTTGTTTCAATGTGGCGATCTAAAAAGTTGTATCAGCTGAAATTGCTGGAAGTGAACAAACTTTTTTTCCACAAACAATTAAGCAAATGTAAAGATTTAAATAGATTTTAAATAGACTCTCACCCATATGAAAATCTATAGTAAAGCCATAACCCATGTGTGTTGATGTTAACATGCAGACAATGATGCATTGATCCTAAAACTGCATAGATTTTTGACCTAATCACATGACTTTTGTGTGTAAAATGAAAATCATAAATAGTTAAACAAACTATTGGAATTAGAGTTTTGCTTACCTATGTAAAACATATGAACACTGTGAACACACTATTGGAACTAGAGTTTTGCTTACCTATGTAAAACATATGAACACTGAGAACACACTATTGCTACACTATCAAATGGAAATAAGGTTTCTGTATGGTCATTACACAACTCACAAATAAATCCTCGAGCTCGACATAGCTGTAAAATAAGAAATGATATTTAATCGGATTCAATATTAACTAAATGTTTAGTGGCAAACATAAATCAGCCAAACAAATGAAAAGAGGCAATATCAAAATGATAAATTCAGAATAAATGCAAAATCAACTATCTTGTAACCCACAGTGCAATGAATTTAATATTTACATTCGAATTGTGTTGGTGTTTATCTATCGATCTCTCACAGTCATCCATTAGCCGCCATACGAGAGGATTAAATAATAGACCAATTTCGAGTTATGTCTTTTGCCATAAAGTTCATCAACTTTGTGCACCTTTTTGATGTCATTTACCAGATAGAGTTGATCGCCCTTATCCCTGCTGTATTAAAGTTTATCAGGCATCTTTGTAATTGTCATTATTCAGATTTCAGATTAATCTAAAAATAATATTTATTCTGTAAGTACTTAATCACAATTCCCAAAGATAGCAGTGCTGAATATCAATTACAAGAATTTAATTTGATGAATAATTCGAGCAATATAGTATTATAATTTTTTTAACAATTAGCTCTACATAGGAACAGATGATGCGGCTAAATGAACAAATGATGTTCACTAAAACCAAAATTTGTGCCTGAAATGTAATGAACTCAAAAGTTATAAAAATACATATATATGACAGTGTTCTGATAGAATCATATGCATCTGATAGAAACAGATGTAAAAACAACCAACATAGATACTATTAAAAATAGTCATAAATGCATCAGATATTTGTCATTCATCAATCTATCCATGAAATAGATGTATTTTTTTGGTTATCAAATATATATTTTTACATACCCCTACCTTGCTCAACCCTACCACAAAAAAGTAAAAGTTTTCTTGGCCAATCATACCACCTCTCCTTATTTTTAGTCTGCCAATGCAGATTAAGTTAAAACACTTAACTCAAATTAAGGATAAGAAAAAAATACACCTCTTGAGAGTATCTTAAATTTCATCATTTCTGTTTGTTAATGTCCTTTGGTTTGTCAGATTTTTCTTCTATTTTCTTGATTCAGAAAATTTGAATTCTAAATAAAATGTACATTTATTCAATGATTTTCCTTATCTGACAACTCACCTCACAGTCTGTTTTAATATGTTGAGCCCAGGCAGAGTGGATTGTAGCTAAATCTCCTAACAATTTATCCGACTGAATATCAAGGAAATCCTGCATAGAATACACATCTGAATTTTCCACAAAGTGTTGTCTACCCTTTAACATCAACAGAAATTTCTCACTCATTGCATTCTTACAAAGCAATAGATATTTTTTCATTATCAGTAGTTCTTCTCGTAATTTCTGAAAGTAAGAAAAAATCAATCAGTTATTATTATAATTGAAGTTTAACAGTATTTGTCAGAAAAAATATGAGGGCTGGAATACAACAAACTAATATTAAACAAGATTTAAAAAAAACTTTAAATGGGCCCATTCATCAGAGAAATCTTTTCGTGAGGGACTTTCTTGATCAAGGATTGTGAAAGAAAACATTTTAACACCAGAGATAGACAATATAATATTAGCATCACACTAAACAAGTGTTTTAAATATACTATGCAATCTAAATATCAGTATCATTTCTGCAAAGTACCAGGTACTACAGTAGTTTTTATCTCTGATTCCATGATTATTTTTAATTGTACAGTTTTAAAAAAATGTTGAGTTTTATTAAGATCTTTGTTTCAGATATCATTACTTATATCAACTGCAATATTACTTTTCATTGTAGAATCTAAAGCTATATAGAGGCAGATGTTTGTCCTTGCAAGTACCACAGGTACTTTAATATTCAGAAACCATAAAACCCTCCCTTCACAAGGGGTACAATCAAAATCACGTGATGGATATACACACCGGAAGATACAGTCGAACTCGTCGCTTGAAAGGTTAGTAGTTGAATTTTCTTGTTTATATCAATTAAATTTTGATAAATAAGTTGGCACACCGAATGTCGGATAGTATGTAGTTTTAAAATACACAATTGTTTTTGCTAGAAAGCGTGCAGTTATTGCAAACACTTCAATGCAGTTATCTGATGAAATTTTGGAACTGTGCCGAAGTGTTAGCATTAACTGCATGCTTTCTAGCAAGGATAATTGTGTATTTCAAAACTAGATAGTATCCGACATTCAGTGCACTACCTTATTTATTAAATTTTATTGATATAAACAAGTAAATACGACTACTCACCTTTCAAGCGGTCTGCTCGACTGTTACTTCCGGTGTGTGTATATCCATCTGGTGATTTTGATTGTACCCTTTGCTTCACAGGGGAGATGTCATATGTATTTGATCTGGCATAAATACTTGGTGCAATCATCTTAAAGTTAGATTGTAAAACAAAAAAAATGTATTGTTATTTTATCATGAAAACCACACAAACACATGAGAAATCAATATCAAATTTTCCTTTGATATATATTGCAAAATTTCAATATGTAATAACCTGATATTAGAAATTTATCATTACATTATATGAATATAGCTTCTTATATAATGTCACTTATTGTGGATTCATTTATTTTTGTTTGTACTAATTTTGTGGATGGAAGAAAACTCACATGTTCGTAGATATTTTATTTCATGGTTTTGCCCAAGTCTGCTAACAAGCCTATAGAAAATTTGTCATTCTTTAAACATTAATTTTGTACCCACAAAACCTATGAAAATTTGTATCCAACGAATATTAATGAATCCACAGTAAACATACAACCCATTTCCCTACCTTAACCTCACTCAACTCTTCCACATAGTTAAACAACATTGGATTAACATCTTGGATTCTCATCACAGCTTTGTCTGTCATCAATTTAAGGAACTGTTTAGAAGCCCTACAAACCTGTAAGTATACAACAATATGAATCAAATTTGAATTTGCATCTTCTGAACAGAAATGCATACTGTACCTCTGGATTTATTTGTAAAACGTCTAATAAAGGTAAAACTTTTTATCTTCAAAAACTGAGATCTAGTGAAGCTATCTTTGAGAGAATGTTTCAACAAATAAAACCAAATAAACCTAATTTGCTTTTACTTTTTTTAGAATGAAATCAGGATAATATTGTCATGTAGTAATTTTTTTGGAAATACAATAAATTTTCTACCCCAGAATAGTAACCTTAGTTGTATTTGCCAAATGCTCCAGAATTTTGGTCCTTAATGCTCTTCAACTGAGGGAAAATCAAATCTTGTAAATCAAATAGAGACAAAATCATGGAAAAAAATCCAATCAAAGTAAAAAGATAAATGTTAACAAGATTGCAATACACTTCAGAGAACACCTTTCAAGTTTTCTCTTATTTTATTTTTTAATTGTATGACTGTCAGGATGTAAATATTGATGTAATTATTTAATGGATTAAAACCTCTCACCAACATAACTGAGATGTGAAATCTCAAAACTTGTTAGAGTCTAAAGTAAAACTCCAATGAATCTGCCTTCAGCTCCAACTTTTCACATTTTAAAAATCAGTCTTACTATCTGATTGGTAATTTCCTGTGAATGTATTGCTGATATTCAAGATACAATAGTAGAATTTAAGTGTAAAAAACATACTGTAAACCAACTTATTTTCGCGGATACTTTATTTCGCGTTTTCTGCTTTCTTCATCACTTCGCGGCTATTTAATTTTGCGATTTTCTGATTTACTTGATGAAGTCAAATAAGGAAAGATCCAAGTTTAACATATTTGCAACTATTTATATTCACGTTTTTTTTCTACTCACGAAAGTCGCGAAAATAAATCGCTCGCGAAAATAAGTTTGTTTACAGTAATCATTAATATTGAAATATGAAGCTGGACCTACACTTTCTGAAATTTACTGTGGAGAGACAGTAGATAATACCTTGTGTGGTTCAAAGTCCCAGTTATGTAGAACTCTAGAGGGTATAACCATGGTATCATTCCAGTGACAAAGTTCACAATAATAGTTACCACTGTAATCACAAAGTCGTGGTTCACTGAATCCACTTTCTAAAAATATAATTTGATAACAGCTTTCCATTGCAACTAATTCTTATGATTAAACATAAATCTAACATAACTTTTTTTATAACTAAAAAGAATAAATATATTTTGGCAATCGCATACGTACGAAACTTTTCAAAGGAATTTTTAAGTTCTGTGTAACCATCCAAAAAGTATAAAGAGACGAAAATACACATTTTTTTTAAAACTCAGAATTTATTTCTTGGTATGACTAAAAGGGATAAATCTATTTTCAATTTTTATGTCCAAAGCCATGTAACAGCAGATATCATTTATCTAATACAATTATCATGAATTATGAGCTATTATGTCATTCATTGTAAAAACTATAATGAAGAATTTAGATAGACCATAGATATCTTCAGAATTTTAAACAACTGTCATACGAGTGAGAGGTTAAGTTAGCTATAAAAGCAGAATCAATTCACCATTTTCTACATCAGAAAATGCCTCTACCAAGTCAGGAACATGACAGTTGTTATCATTTGTTTGAGCTTTTGATTTTGTTATTTTGTTATTGAATTTCAGTTAGGAATTGTCCTCAGCAATGTTATTTTTGTTATTTTACTTTTTTCTTAATTACAACTTACTAAATGAGATGTGACTTCTACATTCAGCACATCTGTAGTTCTGAGCTGACAAACCTCTATCTGGGCATATTGACAAACAAAAGATACCAGTTTCTGCAACCTAAAGTTATAATTAAAGAAGTAATACTCTCTACTTAAAAAATATTCACATATATATGTGATTACATGTATTACCAACAATACTTACTGCTAAGAGAACTTTGTGAGTGATGTTTGTGATGTATATTAAATTTGCTTAGTGCACCTGAAGTAAGTCTTCTTTTGACCAGGGTCTGGCATATCTCCTTGTGACATCAAAAGCATACAAATTTTAGTATAAATAGTGATATATATATTTTATATTTGGAGAAACAAGTTGGTCTCAAAACAAATTTCTTTTCAAAATAATGATAAAATGTGAAGTTTGATATAAAAATTCTTTTTTTAAACAATGTTTAAGAATATATGTTCTAATGGGAGAAAATTCCCGTAGAAATTGGACATGAAATAAAAAATCACCTACCTTTAAACTTGCACAAGTTCTTTTGATGCCGTTGACACATTTCTCGTGACAGCTGTAACCACAATCTGGAAATATAAGTTTATTACTGTTACTTTTTTTGTACTTTCATTTGTTGATAATAATATAGTGTTTTTTATAATAAATTCAGTTGATTCATTTATGCATAATATGAGGGGGATAAGACCTTTATTCGGAGTCCAGGAGCAGGTGTTTTTAAGCTCAGGATTTTGGGATTGACCCTTTCTGGATCCGAAAATTCTGTTTTTAGCATTTCAGGATGCCGGGATTTACTTTATTTAATTTTGGGGTTTTGTGTTTTTAAGCCCAGGATTTTGGGATCAGGACCCCTCCTATCCCCCCTCTAATATTGATTATGACTAATAGTAATCATACCACATCGCTTTATTTTTATACTAGCAGTTTTATCAAAGATTTGTAGAAGAGTCTTATGATATAATACCACTTCATGGAAACTACTATGCTGGATACTTGAATGGCTTCTTGGATGTTAATAGGAAAATCAAGGATCCAAGAAACATTCCTTAGAAAGCTATTTTAGTAAGAAAATATGAAAGCTTTTAAAAAGCTTTTTTTATTTGTTTTATTTCTGCATTGATCTGAGTCAAATGACTGTCATTTATAGTATGAATGAAAGATAAGTATACCTGCACATCTGAGCCATGTCTGAATGACCCCTAGGATCATTGCATTACATTTCTCACAATAATGTTTGGCATTACGACTTTCTTGGATTGTAAACTTGTGTCCAAGAACTATCTTAATGTCAGAGGATACTGGTTCTGGTCCTTCCTGAAAGGTACAAAGGATCATAAGAGAAGCACTGTCATTGGTAGATAGATTATTGGTATAATGTATCTTAAAATAAGCTCTTTAACGTTTAATTATCATGAGAGAAGCTCTGTCATAATCATTGGTAGATTACTGATGTTTTTAATTATTTAGCTCTGAAAGTATGATGCATCATAAAGAAGCTTTTTAAAAGAAGATCCATTTCCGTTGATCAACAGATTTAAATTGGTTAAAACACTATTTTATTTACATTTTGCAGATATTATTCTTTATTATTCATTTCTTTACATATACAATCCAGCCTACCTTAATTTCCTGTAACTTCAGTTGGCTGTTTCAGAATCTAAAGCATCATGGGTAATTTTATTGTTCGTACCCCAAAGCGAAAATAACGTTACATCATTGGTTGAATTTCCATTGTTTATAACGTTTTAAACCAATCAAAACGCTTTGGTGTACGCTTTTGAAAATATTACCCAGGATGCATTAGATTCTGAAACGGCTAGTTGTAGCTGAATTAATTTCTGAACCAGATTTTTCATTCTGTCAGAGTGAGGCTGTGCTTTGCTGATCATTTCTTTACCTATATACAATTCAGCCTACCTTAAGTTCCTGTAACTTCAGTCGTAGCTGAATTAATTTCTGAACCAGATTTTTCATTTTGTCAGAGTGAGGCTGTGTTTCACTGATCATTTCTTTACCTATATACAATCCAGCCTACCTTAAGTTCCTGTAACTTCAGTCGTAGCTGAATTAATTTCTGAATCAGATTTTTCATTCTGTCAGAGTGAGGCTGTGCTTCACTGATCATTTCTTTACCTATATACAATCCAGCTTAACTTTAGAAGTTCCTGTAACTTCAGTCGTAGCTGAATTAATTTCTGAACCAGATTTTTCATTCTGTCAGAGTGAGGCTGTGCTTTGCTGATCATTTCTTTACCTATATACAATCCAGCCTACCTTAAGTTCCTGTAACTTCAGTCGTAGCTGAATCAATTTCTGAACCAGATTTTTCATTCTGTCAGAGTGAGGCTGTGCTTCACTGATCATTTCTTTACAGTTTTCTATAGCCATCTCTAATTCTTCATGATTACTTAATCCAAAATGTCCCTGTAAAAGACAAATTTACATTGGATTCCTTATACCTGTATAATGCTTTGCCTGAGTCTTTGTCTGTCTTTTTTTTTTATTGTTTATAGAGATTATCATTTATCTTTATCTTATAAGATTATAAGAGTTTTTTCAGACAATTTATACTATATATGTATTGTAGTGTACTGGTAGTATGCTTTCATTTTGCTTTCTTTTTGTCTTTTGTCATGTTTGTTTGTCTCTTTTTTATTATTCCCATTATCTTTTTTCTCTCTATCTTATACAAGCTGATTAGACAATTTATACTATATGTAATGTAATGTAGTATGCTCTTATTTTGAAGGGCACTCCACCAAATAAAACCTGTTTAATGCTCAATGGTCTCCATTACTTATCAAACCATTCAATATGATAATGCACTATTTAAAAATGTACATGTAGCAGCGGTATTAATTCTACCTAATTTGCATCTATCCACTTATAAAGATGGACATTTTAGTAACTGTCTGTAAAAAATTTTTTAAACATCACAACAAATGTACTTCGTAGTTATATATATACCTCAGGATGTGAGAAGTGATCCTCGGCCAGTCCAAGTTCAGCATTTATAGTGATTTCATCCCCTGTCTCTGATAAATTGGTCCATGATGAAAAAGATCCTGTGGTGCAAAAATTACATTACTATAATTCACGAATTCAAAGAAACTGTTTGAATAATGTGTTGAGTATTTTCATTGATATCATTTTTAACTGTATCATACACCAAATTTGTAGAAAACCATGTTTGTACTTAAGTCAAGAGCTGTTTACGTATATTTCACATCAAAGAACTGAATGAGATTTTTTTCAATGGATTTTGTTCTACATGTATAATTATAAAGCAATACTCCATGAATAATACCAGTAATGGCAACAGGAAAAATTAAACATAAAATTTTTAGCAAACTTCTGTGGATTCCTTTACTTTAGTATTACAGTGAAACCATTTGTATTATTAAGGAACAAATTACCTGAACGAGGCCTTGAACTATTGATTTCAAAATGATCTTCTTCCATGTGCAAGTCTCTATCAAAAGGATTAAATCTACTTTGACTAAAGGTACTGGGTGATTCCCCTTTATCAGTTTTTATTGTCTTTTCAATACTGTCCTCTTTACTTGCATCACTGAGACCTCGCTTTTTTAAGTCTATTTCTAACTTCACAATATCATCATCATGTTCAGGAACAAATTTCTCATTAATTTTCTTCAATGTTTCTTCATCAACGGGTCCTATTTCTCTAAAGGAGTAATCTTGTTCTTCTTCAGAGGAAATTTCTTCGTCCGACAGACCAGTTATTACAGTACCAGTAAATTTAATGGAAGCTGTATTATTTTCAATACGGTGAATGACACCTGCGGAACCAGTGTTATCTATGGTACTTTCTTTTGATGCTCCAGGTAGGTCTGATAATGTTCTTACTTTGGCAGAAAATTGTTCCCCTGAAACATTCATCTGTAGACCTATAATATGTATTTAATACTTTTTAATATATTTGAAGTAGTAAATTGATTTTTTTTTTTTAAATCTGAAAAATTGAAGCAAGTCCATGAGTTCCAACACAATATATACATATAGCAGTTGGAATGCTAGAATGTTATTCAAATTGAGTATTTTACAATCTTTTATAATACATTTCCATCTTCACAGTTCAAAAGAGGATCAACATCGCTCTTTAAATACTGGCTTAAATTGTAACTGAGTTTTCCCCTAATACATATGTATTTTCAAATAGCACAATTCAATATGAAAGTCCCCTAGAATCCAAGCACTACATTATGAATACATTTTAATATAAACTCTTTTCCGATAGCACCTTGATATCAATGATAAACAAAAGGAATAATAAGAAAAAGGAGCATATTCTGTAAGATGTGGTAGTAAGTACAAATGCATTTGATAAAGGGACATAATTCATTTCAAAAGTGTACAAATGCAGGTCCAGAGTTTTGAAAAGGAGGCCTATACTAGTCAATCACTCTCGAACGGGTGCACTCGATTTAAATCTGAATGGACTACAATTGTCAGTTTTCCTATCGAAGGTTGGTGGTTTTCTCCGGGCACTCAGGCTTCCTCCATCAATAAAAACTGTTCACCACAAAATAGCCCTAATGCAGTGCTTAAAAGTGGCGTTAAAACACAAAAAAATCAAATCAAATCAAATTTTAAAGGGGCACTAGCTGTTAAAATCATGTTCATCTATTTGACTCAAATTCTCATATTTGATTTATAGCATACTAAAACACTTATCCAAATTATCATAAGTATTAAATAAAAAATTAACAATACATATAATAGATAAAATATAACAGAAATTTGTGTGTATTAATTTTTAGTCAAGAAGCCATCTAATTAACTAATGAGATGACTGTCAGTTTCATAACATGATCTAAATATAAACGTAAATATAAATAGATAAGGACCTTCTGCAAATTGATTTTTCGATTTAACCTGTATAAGAATGATATTTTTGTGGATCGAATCAGTCAATCAAATGATTTACCTTTTTTTCTCTTTCAATGTTGACTTGCAAGTTAATAATTCATCATCAACCTTTCTTAGCCTATTTTTACAAAAATAAACCATACTGGCTGCTATGACACTTTCATTAATGATTTAACAAAAAAAATACAATTTAAACTTTATTTATTTTTAGCTTGTGCCCTTTAAAGAAATCCAATTATATTGACCAGATTCTTAACCCTTACCATGCGGAATTGTTTTTAGAAAATGTCTAATTTTCGTTTATTTGCAAAAATATGCAAATTATATGCAAATGAGCTTAGCCCTGTTGCTGTAGCATATTGATTTCTTTAAATCTAATATAGGTGATCACGGGGTGGGGTGCTCGGGGTGAGGAGGCGGAATTTTTTTGACGGGAATTTGCCCCAAAGTGGGTCAACAGGTGCAAAAAACGTCAATTTTGCCGATTTTTCACCCCTTCTCTTGACCCAGAAGACCCAGGGTTGCTGGTTAAGGTATCCAGCTGTAGCCTGTGTGTAGAGTGGACCCTAGTGAACAAATAGACCCCAACAGTTGTTAGGTCGGAGTGAATCTGATCTTGATTCATCGGTCTACAGAAGGTCATTAGGACCCAAAATACCGAATTTCACGATTTTTGCCGATTTTTGACTTCGAATGGACCCAAAACCGGAAGTAGTTGTTTCCTATGCGTATTTCAATAATAACAATGATCAGTAGTTATATGGCTGTGGGTTTGCACTATCTTTGCCAGTTTTATGCCTCTGAACTTCTTGTGTAAGATACAGATGTGAAGCCTACCCCTCCAGAAAACCGAGTTTTAGCCAATTTCAATTTTCCAAGTCCGTATTTGTGCTCAAAATGCTACTTATACGTGAGAAACGTGAATATGGATAGCCTCAGATTGACGGAACATGCATAACTTTTAAAATAAGTATCATAAAGTGGACTTCTAAAAGTATGGAACGCCATTAGAGCCAAATAACGGTTATTAGGGTCCGCCCGTCAAAAGACGGGTACCGCATGGTAAGTGTTAATATTTATACCCTGGTGAATAGAAACAAACCTCAAATTACTGTAACCAATGAAATTGAATTCAAACTGCTTTGCAAATAAAAATAAGATAAAATGAAACATAAAATCTACCTCGTTCATGCTGGTCGAGATTATAAGATTACTGTAAACTCAGAAATTATTGCTATTTGAAAAGATTGATAAAAAATCTAAAATTAGAACAGTTATTGCCATTAAAGAAAAATCTGCATACAAATAGATATATATTAGAATCGAGTTTGTTACAAAAATAGATTCTGATATTCACCCAGTTGATTTTTTTTTGCATTATTGAAAACCTCATGTTAATTTCTAAATTTACATTATACATTAATTAATTTCTACATATATACAAATATAAATTTACATCTCATTTATTCATATTTTTGTTTTGATGTTCTCAGTATCCCTGAACACTATAAAGTTTTATCAGGGCTTATGAGAAAGCACATACATGTACCTGCCAAATTTTTTAAATCAAGGTGATTTTAAGTGCAACTGGACCTACTACAGGTCTTATTTTGATGTGATTTTAATCTAATACTAAATTGTTTGAAATTTGAAATGAGTATGTATGTACAATACCCTGTTAACCCTTTTTAGAGGTGTTAAATTTACAATACATGTATTGTAATAAAGACATCAATACTCATGTCAACACCTCTCATGGAGAATATCCCCCTTAATCGTGATAATTGGTAGTTTTGAAAGCATATACATTATTTACAAATATAATTATTTGTAAATCCTTAATTGGATATGAATTATTCAAGTATATCAGTGTTCTACGTACTCATAAGTTCTGTACAAAGCATCCTACATGTAGCATGTCTAAAAGGCAAGGAATTTGTAAATACTTTCTTGTTTCTAGAAATTATCTCATCAATTTATTAAACATTAAAAAAACATTTTCATATACATTGTACTGTCATGACTGTGGATTCAGTATCATTTGTGTGATTTTTTTGATTTTTTTAAAATTTGTCAGTCATGTGTCAGTATCAGTCATGTGAGGGACGACATCAAAAGATCGATGTAGGATAAAAAAACTAAAATAGTTTTTGTTTGTTTTGTTTTTTTTTGGTGTTTTTTTTTTTTGGGGGGGGGGGGGTCAACATTG
The DNA here is from genome assembly GCF_036588685.1 of Mytilus trossulus. Lineage (NCBI taxonomy): Eukaryota > Metazoa > Mollusca > Bivalvia > Mytilida > Mytilidae > Mytilus > Mytilus trossulus. The sequence continues at coordinate 629,913 of NW_026963318.1, forward strand.
CTGCAAGTTTAGTTAGTAATTGTATTGTTACTGTTTGTAAAAAAAAATGTTTGTATCTATGTATCTATGCAAATCAATATTCTTTTTCCTTTATATTCATGTATGCTCTGTATGCCCCTTCATGCCCTTGTGGGCCCTTAATTGGAAATAAAATATGTTCTGTTCTGTTCTGTTAATCCAAATTCAATTTTACCTTTATCCATATAAGTAAATCAATTTTTCCCAAATTAAGTAAAGAGGGAAAGGGGGGGGGGTTGGGGTTGATGAAGTCACAATATCTTGTAGTCCTGAAATGTAATGAAACTGATAACCTAGTATAGCAACTAGCTTTAGACAAGTTAACATGAAACATCGTAAATATTCGGCGAAATTGTAGACTGACTTCAACACATTCAATTATATACACACAATGCAATACTATACTAAAAAATAAAATCAGGGGGAACGGACTCAGGGCAAACAGGTATTAGGGCGAACAGAAACTAGGGCGAACCAGAATCAGGGAGGACTAACCTGGATTCAATTCATACAGTACATTGATCATCAATTATGAGATGACAATAAGATGAGTTAATCACTTGGGCATTTAAGAAAAAAACATTCAATGGGAGTGAATATAGTTCAGTTATGGTCAGTTAAACCTGAAGCATCCAGTTTAATCAATTGATTCATAAACAAAAGATTTGTATGTTTTTGAGTTCTTAGTAGAAAAAACAAGGCTTCATTTTTTTCATGTTTTGTTGTTCCTGAAATATTTTAAATATAATCAAGTTTAAACATGTGCTTTAAAGATTTCATTACATTAATTGAAATAGAAAAGGGAAGTCCCTGTAAACTGGGGTGTCCTCTGAAAACAGGAATAACCCCACTTTTTCTGACTTGAACCAAACCGGTATCAGGTCCGTTTCGCGCCCAATATACTTTCGCACCCTACACGTTCGCACCTCGCATGTTCGCACCCAAGGTCCGTTCGCACTCTACACGTTAGCGCCCAATTTTAATTCATCATTTCAGTTGAATAATTGGAAAATCCTGAATGTTGTATTTCGTCTAAATACTGAATCTATTTATAGCTTGGCATGAGTAAAAGATTGAAAGTTTTAAATGAAAAACACAAAAGATAATTGTTTTTAACAGATTGGTCCCTTTGATCTGAAACAATGAAACAATAGAATATGTCAATACACTATTATAAGTTAACCAAAACATGATCAAACATGATAATATTTATTCAACACACAAATAAAAAAAAACGTAGTCAGAATCTCACTCCATTTTGAAACTAGTCAATGAAACAAAGTTATAGCAATACAATACACTAATGAATGGACTTTGGGTGCGAACATGTAGGGTGCGAAAGTGAAAGGGGGCGAACATGAGTGGGCGCGAACAGACCCGGATTCAACCAAACCTATCTGTCAAAAACTTTTATAAGCAATCACTATTTTATGATGAACATTCTTGTAACATGTATAATTTGATAACCTTTTCAATTATTAACCAATTTCATATATTATAGTAAATGTAGGTGTCACTTTAAGGAAATATAAAACGGAAGAAAATGAGAGAAAAATACAGATGTATATATCCTCATAACCATAACAAAACAGAAAATGAAACGGAACCTTACAATGTTAATCCTGAATTTGGAAAGTCAAACTTGTTATTCACAGCAAGAAAAGTTTTCCAATCGCATATTCACTTTCACCTTTTGCTAATACTGTAACAATTATTCTCGTTCAGTTTTCTCACATGATCAAAGATCAAAAATTTGTTTTTGTTTTCTAAAACATCCCTTTCGGACTTCTCTTATCTAAATAATGAAGACCGAGGTGTTTCTAATTTTCGTACCAAAAGATATTTTAAAAAATAATAGAAACGAACGACCCCTTTATAGGTATTTTATTTTATAGTTTCTCACTCGTTTGTTTCCATTAAAAATAACTCATTTAATTAAAACTGAAAACAAACTTAACAATAGATGGTATAACTTTAAGTTGAAAAAAGCTGTATCATACACTAAAAAAAAAATTACTAGGGTGGTGAAAATAAACGTAAAACTAAACCGGCATACATGATTAATGTGAGGAGGCCCTGTCCTACCCCAATACAATGTCTAGACCAAATGAATAAACCTCCAGCACCTCAATCTAAATTACTTAAAAACTCATGGGAATGCAAATTATTCTAAAAACTTAACACAGATCAGGATCTCCAAATTTTGTAATGGCGGCAAGAGAAGGACCATTTTTGCATAAATACTTAAAATGGTTAAATAATTCCAAACTTGCAGTAATATTTGAGTTTATCAAACTTTCCATCAAGCAACCTGTTTTTTCATCTAATGTCGGAGCCCCGCTTGACAGCCTCCAGAATTATCAAAATATTAGAAAACAGTCTCACAGTTACATTCGCACACTGTGAAATTCCTGAACTTATGATAGAATAAAATATACGTATACTGGCTATTCTCGGAACTAATCCTTGTATCTCTGATAACTATTAGCATGTCGAAATGTATTATTGTATTGTTCGTTTGTGTATTACTCTGTCCTGAATGTTCATGTATGCAGTGTTATCATTTTAGTGTTATCTGACATTACAATGTAAGTGCGAGGTTTGGCTGGCCACAGAACCAGGTTCAACCCACCGTTTTTTCTTGAAATGTCCTGTGAAAAGTCAGGAAAATTGCATTTGTTATCTTTTAGTTCGTATCTTAGTGTGTTACGTTTCTCGTTTGTTTTTTGTTGCACTTGAGTGTTTCTGTTGTTTCGTTGTTTTTCCTCCTAAAGACGGCGCGCACAAAGTTGACTGCAACTATAAAATACGCTTTTAAAATATGGAGTTTTTTTTACGATAAAATGATGAAAGGTAGCCATTAAGATCAACATTATTAAAAAGGTTATCAAAATTAAATCTATAAAGTATGAAAAGAACATGGAGAAAACGGCAAAAATGTGTGAAACTTGTAACATTGTAAAATAAGCATACAACTTTTTTTTCCTGCATTTTTGGACAATAGAAATATTCGGATTCGGACTATGACGCCATAATAACTTCACCAAATAAAATATCAAAATCGGCCATGGTGGATGAGTTTGGAAAGTAGTTCGGTATGTGTAAGAGGTAGTAATTTTGAAGGATTATTATATATAACTGATTAGGAAATGGAATAATCGTTAAAAAATTATGTTCTAGCTATTTTTTTATTTCGAAATGACTTAATATTCCAAATGTGGAAAACAGTAGGTTTAAAAAATCTGCTTAATAGTGAATGAATGATTCGATAGTCCAGGCTTAACACCTTATTTTTTTAAATGTCCGGCTATTATGTTACTGTTTAAGAAATGACATTTAACGCCATTTTCTGAATAGGATACACGACATAGTCGCTTATTATTTCCATTAAAATGGTCTTAGCATGTATCTTTTTTTAGATTTCCATAATATGCATGTGCTGTGATTTGTTGTTCGAAAAAAAGAAAACAAATTGAACGTTTATCTTTTAAGTTATGTTATAAACTTATAGTGTCCAGTGTTTTTGTTACGCTTTTGTTTTCTGGGGGGAAATGCCGACATCGTAAATGATTTTTAGTTTATGTGTTACATATTTGTTTTTCGTTCATTTTTTTTTTACATAAATAAGGCGGTTAGTTTTCTCGTTTGATTTGTTTTACATTGTCTTATCGGGGCCTTTTATAGCTGACTATGCAGTATGTGCTTTGCTCATTGTTGAAGGCCGTACGGTGACCTATAATTGTTAATGTTTGTGTCATTTTGGTCTTTTGTGGATAGTTGTCTCATTGGCAATCATACCAAATCTTCTTTTTTTTATTTTAGTAATTTGAAGACGTAACGTTTGTGGACTCAGGTTTGTGCACGCCATCATAGTGGGTGTGTTTCCATCGGTTTTAGTTTGTAACCCGGATTTTTTTTCTCGATCCAAATCGATTTATGTCTTTCGAACAGCGGTAAACTAACTTTGCCAGAAATGTCTCGCCTTCTGTACTAATCATTGATATTATGTTGATACTCATAAATATAAAGCTTTATTACGACTGTCACATAAACTTAACATTAACAAAGAAAACCAAGAAAACCAAACATTGTTCAATGAACCATGAAAATGAGGTCAAAGTCAGATGAACCCTGCCAGGCAGACGTGTACAGCTAACAATGCTTCACATTCTCATTAAGAAAAAATTCACACACCTAATTAAATGGGCATTCAAAAAATCAGAATGTGAATATATATGTTCAAACTCTTTTAGGTCATTTTTTAGTAGCAATAAACAAAAAAACTATGTTAATTGGACATGCTTTGATACTATATATGCCCTTGAATTTTTACTAGATAACATTTTTGTTCGCTTTGGGGATTCCGTATATCGTCAGATTATCGGAATTCCAATGGGGACTAACTGTGCACCACTTATTGCGGACCTCTTTTTGTATTGTTACGAGTTACAATTTATGACAAAAATAAGCAAAGACCCATCAAAACAACATCTGATAAACAAATTTAATAATACTTTTAGATATTTGGATGATATTTTGGCTCTCAATAATGACGACTTCAGTATGTATATTAATGAAATTTATCCTGGTGAACTCACTTTAAATAAAGCTAATACTAACAATGACCACTGCCCTTTCCTCGATCTTGATATCTATATCACTAACGGAAAGCTGAATACTAAAATTTATGATAAAAGGGATGATTTTTCATTTCCTATCGTTAATTATCCGTTTTTAGATGGTGACGTTCCCTTGTCACCATCTTACGGTGTTTATATATCTCAACTTGTACGATTCGCTCGTGTATGTAACAATGTTTTAGATTTTAACGAGAGAAATTTATGTATTACTGAACAATTATTACACCAGGGTTTTCGATATCACAAACTAGTCAAAACATTTACTAAATTTTATCATCGGTATAAAGACATCATTCGAAAATATAGCTCAACATGCAGACTTTTTATACGTTCAGGTATTTCACATCCAATTTTTTATGGAAATATTCTTTATAAAGCACAAAGGTGTCAGTATTCACCTCATAAACTTACAAAACCTTTGAATAGACTTATTAAGAAGGGATATAATTACGATACTGTTGTCAAGTCATTAAAGATTGCATATTTTGGAGTTAATATTGAGTCACTGATAAGGTCTTTGCGTCGGAACTAAACACATTTATTCTAAAAACAGTTGTTGGCATGACACGGGTTATGTTCTTCTCATATATGTTATGATGGTATGATACTAAACCCCTTACGGGAAGGATTGTGCCTGATGTTCATATGATGAAATCATAATCTTTCAGTCAGTTTAATTGAAGTCTGGAGCTGGCATGTCAGTTAACTGCTGGTAGTCTGTTGTTATTTATGTATTATTGTCATTTTGTTTATTTTCTTTGGTTACATCTTCTGACATCAGACTCGGACTTCTCTTGAACTGAATTTTAATGTGCGTATTGTTATGCTTTTACTTTTCTACACTGGTTAGAGGTATAGGGGGAGGGTTGAGATCTCACAAACATGTTTAACCCCGCCGCATTTTTGCGCCTGTCCCAAGTCAGGAGCCTCTGGCCTTTGTTAGTCTTGTATTATTTAAATTTTAGTTTCTTGTGTACAATTTGGAAATTAGTATGGCGTTCATTATCACTGAACTAGTATATATTTGTTTAGGGGCCAGCTGAAGGACGCCTCCGGGTGCGGGAATTTCTCGCTACATTGAAGACCTGTTGGTGACCTTCTGCTGTTGTATTTTTTTATTTTGGTCGGGTTGTTGTCTCTTTGACACATTCCCCATTTCCATTCTCAATTTTATTCCATACAACAAATATAGTTGACATATTGCTTACAGTTTTAAAAAATTAGACCAAAACACAAAAACTTAACTCTAAGCAATGAACCGAGAAAACCAGGTCTAGCTCAAATAAATCCTGCACGACTGACATATAGATCATAAAATATTTCCATACACTAAATATAGTTGACCTATGACATAAAGTATTAGATAAAAAGACCAAAATTTTAACTTTGACCACTGAACCATGAAAATGAGATGAAGGTCAGATGATATCTGCCTGCTAGACATGTACACCTTACAATCATTCAATACAACAGATATAGTAAACCTATTGCATAAAGTATGAGAAAAACAGACCAAAACACAAAAACTGAACTATAACCACTGAACCATGAAAATGAGTTCATGGTCAGATGACACCTGCCCGTTGGACATGTACACCTTACAGTCTTTCCATACACCGAATATACTAGACCTATTGCATATAGTATCTGAGATATGGACTTAACCACCAAAGCTTAACCTTGTTCACTGATCCATGAGATGAGGCCGAGGTCAAGTGAAAACTGTCTGACGGGCATTAGGACCTTGCAAGGTACGCACATACCAAACATAGTTATCATATTACAAGTCTTATAGTAAGAGAGAATTCAACATTACAAAAAATCTGAACTTTTTTCAAGTGGTCACTGAACCATGAAAATGAGGTCAAGGACAATGGACATGTGACTGATGGAAACTTCGTAACATGAAGCATTTATATAAAAAATATGAAGCATCTAGGTATTCCAACTTCTAAAATATATAGCTTTTAAGAAGTGAGCTAACACCGCCGCCGCCACCGCCGGATCACTATCACTGTGTCGAGCTTTCTGCAACAAAAGTTATAGGCTCGACAAAAATCACACAAATTAACAAAGGCCAGAGGCTACTGACTTGGGACAGCCGCAAAAAAGGCGGGGTTCAACATGTATTTGTAGATCTCAACCCTCCACCTATACCTCTTGACAATGTAGAAAAACGAACACACAACAATACGCACAGTAAAACTCCGTTCAAGAGAAGTCCGAGTACGATGTCAAAATAGGTAACAAAAGAAACTACACAAAATGACAATAATACATACATTAACAAAGGACTACTAGCAGTTACTAACATGTCAGCTCCAGACCTCAATTAAACTGAATATAAAGATCAATCCCTCCCGTTAGGGGTTTAGTATTATACCATCATAAAATATACGAGAAGAACATAACCCGTGTCATGCCAACAACTAGTTTTATAATAAATGTGTTTAATTCCGATGCAAAGACCCTTTAAAAAACCTTCACAATATAAAAGCCAACATATGCAATCTTTAATGACCTGATAACAGTATCGTGACTATATTGTTTCTATTTTTAATCAGTTTGTTTAAAGGTTTTGTAAGTTTTTTTAGGTAAATACTGCCATTTTTGTGCTCTGTAAAGAATATTACCATAAAAGATTGGATGTGAAATACCTCAACATATAAGATGTCTACATGTTGAGTTTTATATTTACGAATGATGTCCTTATACCGATGATAAAATTTAGTAAATGTTTTGACTAGTTTGTGATATCGAAAACCCTGGTGTAATGTTTTTCAGTAATAAATAAATTTCTCTCACTAAAATCTAATACAAGTCTAGCTATAGCTTCTGGTGGAAAAAGCTACAGTAAAAATAAATGTTACAAAGGATCGGGTTGTCACTAGTTTACATAATAATTAAACATAAAGGAGATAATACAAATCTGGTTTAAAATATCTACATTTTCCAAATATTAATTCAAATAAATCCTGACAAAAAAAAAGTTAAAGGTTAAAAGACATAAAAAGTGAGAAAAAAAATCTTTTGTAAATATACATTTGAGCACATCTCGCCAAAGTCTTTTTTGGTAATCCACTTTTTTTAGGTGCTATATCAGCAGTTGCTCTATCAGCAGGTAAGTGATATTGACCTTACTGGGAATATCTATGACTTCATTGCTGTCATGACTATGATGCACCCTTATTTTGACATTTTTACCTTTTATGTCTGTGGTTTTTGTTAAATCATCGTTGTCAATATAATTATACGACTATCATACAAGTGAGAGGATTAGCTAGTAATAAAACCAGATTTAATCCACCATTTTCTACATCAGAAAATGCCTGTACCAGGTCAAGGATATGGCAGTTGCTATTCATTCGTTTGATGTGTTTGAGCTTTGTATGTTGCCATTTAATAAGGGATTTTCCATTTTGAATTTTCCTAGGAGTATTTTTGTGATTTTACTTTTGTATATAATATTTATGATACACAACCAGTATAACACGAAAATAATTGGATGAGGGTATTAAAAAATGCGATTCCATACGTGGGTTAACTGTGTCTATAATCGAGATATACATCTGACTCATCTATTATTTATAAATGAGTTTTTCGATAGAAAGCAGAACAATTTGATATATAATTAAGATCTTTTAGAGGGAATTTTAGTAATAATGAACACTAAAAGTTACCCAAGTCATAATACATGATAGCTATAGTGCATGTATCATTTTACAAATATGTCAATATTATTTTATCTACTGGAATGTGGAAGGCACTTGAAGGGGTTTTTAGTTTAACAAAAAATGATTTTTTTTTTCATCATTAGAGAAACAGATTCTTACATAGTTACACGTGGATTATCGGATTTATCCAATCCCGATATTTAAATTATAAGGTTTAAAGTCCTCACCGAGGCTCGGACTTTAAAATTGATAATTAGACTATCTCGATTGGGTAAATCCGATAATCCACTGGTATTAATGTAATAATCTTTATATATATCTGTGTTCATTATTAGATTTACACGAATTCTGCATCAAGATCGTTCTGATTTTATATTGTACATGGCCTTTTATGCATATTCCATATGAATTAAAGCGGAAGAACGATAAGTTCTCCTTTAAAACGATTGCAAAAGTATCATAATCCTTTATCTCAAAAAAACCAACATAATACCGTAAGGATAAAATATTTTATTATTTTTGCTGTTGCAGGGCAAACAATGACTATTATAAATTTTCCTGTAGGTTTTTATCCTGTAGATAATTGCGTTTAAAAAAACAACGAAAGAACAACAACAACATTGTTCTCTATCAGGAGTAGAAATACCATTACTGTATACATACCACTTCACTCTTAAGGGGGTTCGATCTGTTGTATGCAAAGTGAGGCATAGAGTTGTTATTTTTTTCATTTTATACTGCTGATCTTTTTCAAATATTTTATTTGCCTTATACGATCTAATATCAAAGCTTTTTTGTGGCATTTTCCTGCTTCAGTTATATCACCTATCATATAGCACCCAATACCTAATAGAGTATAACACTCTGCTTTCATGACGTTATTTCCTATATAGTTATTGCTTTCAATGCATGTTTTCATTTCATTTAAAGACGCTAAACATTTTTGCATCTCTTCTAACTTAAGTAAACACACAAAACGTAAAAATAATGTATAAACAATAGGGGGTTTCTGGATATATCCCTTGTGTTCTACTTCAGGTCTCATTTCGTCAGGAATTACAAACGAGTTACGAGAAAAATCGTTCGGCTCCATTGTATAAGCTATATATATTGAGTTTAAATCGGTATCTTGAGTTTGATTCGTTAAATTGTCGATGGTAAATTTATCTTCACTGTAATACAGTTTCTCTTGTTGATCGTCCTGAAACTTCGATAACACGTAGTCAGTGATTGTAACAGAAACTGAATATTTTCTAATGCAATAATAGTAAGAAGCTAAGACATTCCACCCGGATACTCCATCACTACGTACTCCCATTAATACAAAGGGTAACATCTCTTTTAAACGTTGATAATGAAGTTTATTACCCCCGCGCGTGACATTCTGATAAGTAAAACGAGTACCAATGTTTCGACACAACGTACTGAATAAACACTTGAAAATAAATCGGTCGTGATTTCGTTTGAGCAGGTCAAAACTATTAACCAACACTTGCCAAGGCATAAGTTTGTTTGTAAGGACGGCTTGACCACATAGAAGCAAAAATCTCACTTCATTAAGCTTGGTGAGATTTGCAGAACATTTGGAATGGCCAATCAAATCCGCTTCTGTAAATCTAGGTGACATGTTTTGTGATACAATTTCATATTGAGGAGAACGGAAAAATTCAGACATGAAAGCTGAAGAAGCAAGACATGCAGGGTAATTTGTATACAACTCAACTATTGTTGTTTTCAAATTCCTCCATTCTGGTAAAGTGATTCTTTGTTCAAGTACATTCCTTTCATTTATAAAATAATGCGGCAAGACATCATGTTTAACATAGTATTCAAGTCGCTTTAGGCATTCCGAAAAACAGTTCTCAAAATTGTGCGGTGTCCATTCTGTAACAGCAAGTTCTTCTGAAACCCAGAACACAACTGTCTTTAAAAAATACGAACATAGAAGATCTTTTAGTTTAATATTTTGTTCAATCACGTCTTTTAAAACTATTTTCAAAAGAGCATAAACCAAAAGCTGAGTATGAGTAAAAGAATAGACAAGCAGTTTTTCAGCGATACCAAACGCGACTCGCCATTCTATATCTTCATTTGGCGACAACTTGTAGCCTATTGGGACAAACCATACCCCACTACCAATAATTATCTTTTTTAATGCTTCCGTTGGCCAACAACGTTTTCTCCCTACCCATTCCTGTGCTTGTTTAATGAATGATTTGCACTTTACACCTGCAGTGCAGTCATGTGTTTCGTTGGCTGTGGAAACACATGGTCCATGTAGAGTGTTAAGTGTACATATTTCATTATTTTCGTTTAAAGAAAGTAATTTCTGCTTCATTTTACTACTTGAAAGAAAGAATTTATGCCCGATTTTCTTACACCACACTTCTGTATATTCGTAACTACTGCACAACTCTAACTGTGCAAAACCTGGTCTGGTATCGCAAGTCTTCATGACAAATGTATTAGAACCGGTAGCATTGTTGGCCTCTTCTACGATATGTATATCATTAAGTAAAATAACTGTGTCCGTGTCACTGCCCTTCATATCAAGACCTTCTGCTCTACTTCCACAGAAAAACGGTGTGTGTGTTTTTGTTTTGGTCAAATAATTGTGTGTGATATAATACGTTTGTCTTGTTCTCACTGTATCTTGGTTTCCAAGTTTGTCACTTAGGAAATTATATAATCGCAATGAGCGGTTTTCCATATTTTCCGGCGGCCATGATTCTTGAACTAAAATAGAAGAAGAAAAAAAACCCAGTTAGGTGAAATTATTTACCATTATAGACTCATTGTAAACAAATGTTTCATAGTTTTAATATTAATTTTTTTTAGTGCCTCTTTATAATTCTGAGACTAAGGTAATCTTAGAATATATAACTAGTTATGTGTCAACTAAGAAAGCTAACGGCTTTATTTATAACAAAACAATTTACAAAAAACAAACACGACAGACATGAATCAACGACAACAAATGAATTACAGAGAGTTGTCTCATTGGCACTCACACCACATCTTCCTATATCTATCTACATAACATATATGGAGGTGATGAATAAGTTTGAATGCACAAACTCTCCCCTTACAGTGTTGTTACATTATACATGTGACATAAGAACAACTTGTGTTTGAATTCGCAATTTTACCACACGCAAAATTCAAAATCAACTTATCTAATTGCAATACTTATACTGCATAAAGGGCATAATGAACTATATGATCATGATTTCCGAGATTTAGTTAATTCATTTAGTATTAAAATACAATTCATAGAGCTACGCTTTAAGGTATATAATTTTAAATAATATTAAATCGATGTTCATATCTGTTATCTCGACTTAGAAGAGAAAAATGAAGGTAATACATAAAAAATATAAATTAACTGTAGGAATAGCATGAACTTAAAAAGGAACGAGTTCGGTTGGCGTCGTCTTTGCAAGCGTCTGCTAAATCTGCACCATTTTCCATGCTAATTCACACTAATTTAAAAAAAACCAATATTCAATATGTAAAAGAACACAATTTGAAAAGTAAATCATCAGATGGCTGTCTTGGTATCTAAAGATCTAAGACGCAAAAAAAAAAAAAAAAAAAAAAAAAAGACGTCGCTTGTGAGTTGAGACAACGATATCGTATCGGCGAACCAATTCGTTATGGGGACCTTAAAATTTATGTACTGTCGATTTCCGTTATTAAAATTAGTTGATGAGATATCTGAGTGATTTCTGATTATAAATTACATTATCTTTTTTTTGTGTATATGCCAAAGTAAATATTGAAATCAGGAATTACAGTTAATTACTTAAATTTAGGAAATACGTGTAATTCCTGATTTACTTAGCTAATACAAGTAATTCCTGAAAATGCCCAGTTATTACCAGTAATTTTTAAATGAATTTGAAAACCTATTAACGAACTGTTAAACCTATGTTGTAATATGGTCCGATGATTAAAAAAGATGGTAATACATATCAGAAAGCAGTGTTGAGACATGTTAGTGATTTCGAAGAGAGATAACAAAATTGGGCAACATGCATCATTTTCGAAAAAAAATATCACTGTGAATGAGAGCTTCATCTTAATACTAGTAGACAATGTTTGGTTGCAACACATGTCAGCATAGCTAAGTCTCCAATACCAACAGAATGTCTAGCTACTCTGAAGGAAGAAAATGATCTGAATTTTGAGATGACCAACATAAACCATGGATCTGTTTCCCAAAGTAGTAACGAAGATTTGGTTGCTTCCTTTTCTTAGTTTCTAGCATCAATTAACCAAAACAATGAAAAAATTGCAAATATTCGAAAAGTGTGCATACAAAATCCAGGATTTCTCAACCGTTAGTCGTATCATGATAAGTTATTTGCTCTCATTGTGCAAATGGGCATTGATTTCTTTGTAAATTGGTGACAATGTTTGGTTGAGATGATTTGCAAATTAGACATTGTCGTTGCATGGATTATATCATTGCCTTGCATGTTGCAATTAATTTTCAGCGAGTTCCAAAAATTATAAACCAACTAATTCCCAGTTTCAAACTATAGATAAAGAGTATGCAGTCTTGAATGATTTTACCTTCTTAACCCTTAATCCCTTATGTTGCTAGTATAACTTGTCTTGATGTCTTTTTGTGCTTCTTTGTTATGTATTTGTTTGTTTTAAAGTGACAACTGTATTCCTATTTTTGACATTTTTACCAATTATGTTTTTTTGTTTTGTTCACACATCGTCAATATAATGGAATGCTATACGACTGTCATACGAGTGAGGGGTTACGCTAGCAATCAAGAATAAATCCAGGTTTGTTTTAGCAAGTTAGCTAGTTAAAAAACAAGGTTGGATTTACCATTTTCTACGTGAGAAAATGCCTGTACCAAGTCAGGAATGTGACAGTTGTTATCCGTTTGTTTGATTTGTTTGAAATTTTGTATATTACAATTTTTGTGGTTTACTTTTTTTTCCGTACTAATTTACTTTCTTTTTGGTTTCTTGATTCATTTCTCATCTAAATATCAAGTTAGTAAAAAGCTGTAAAAATGAAGAAAAAAAACAACAGTGATACAAGTAATCACTGAAACAATAAGTAAACAAAAGTAATTACTAAATTGATTAATGATTACGTGTAATTCCTAATTTCATTTATTTATTGTAGCATAAACATGCATATAATTTTCTCAAACAATAAGACACTTATTTATTATTCGTTACAGTCGAAGTATTTCTACGAAAATCGGTAAATATTTCCCCCCCTGGTATATCCAGTTTGCACAAGGAAATTTTATTCTATCTATAAATAAAACATTTCCGGTATACAGTTTCAATTTTTCAACTGATACGTTCTTTTTGTCTTTTTGCATTGAAGTAAAACTTGGTTTAACATTTGTTATTCATATTAATATAAATAGAAAATTTGAAGAGCATTGAGAATCAAGAATCATTGGATAAATTTTATAGGTATGTGACTTACATACAATACACCTCGCCATATGACTCCTATAGAAATGTATGCATGCTTTTGATAAAAATAAGATCAATATATATTTGAGATCAATGTACAATGATCTATCTCCCTTTACAACTATACTATAATTTTTTTCTCGCATTGTTTGAACTCAACCTATGAGGTATTTTTTATCAAATCATGCCTTGCAGAATAAGGAAATACCACACAATTCGAAAACCCATACATTGCCGAAGTTTACCCTCACTAAGGAGAGGCAAACGATAGGCACTTTTTGACAATCTGATTAAAAACATATCCTGTTTCTAAACTTCGCTTGCAAGTCGGGTTCCGTTTTTTTTTAATCAAGTTGAGTTGTAAGCTAAACGAAAATTTACTCGTCATGTATATAAAGTCATCATAGATACCAGGCCTGAAATTTTGTACTGCAGACACGCGTTTCTTCTTCAGTAAACAACACGCGTTTCCAAGTGGACTAATTTAATTGGATCAGTGACAATTTATAAAAAATGTATTAATTTCATGATTATCCCTATTGTCTGAAGTTGTAATTGAGAAAATTGAAAATGAATTAACTTTTTAAAACAACAGATGTTGACATTCCGAACCGCTTTAGATTATTCAATCACATTTTTGCAGTTTTTGGTATTTTCAACTTCAAATTGATACCTGTCTTCAAAATAACATGCACAATTTCATGGGCAATATCATATTTAGAAAAAACAATGTCGATACATTTACTTCCCGTTGAAACTTTTACAACGCTAGTAATTATGAAAAGGTTTACTTGTTCGGCTTTATAAATATTTTGATATGAGCGTCACTGATGAGTCTTATGTAGACGAAACGCGCATCTGGCGTACTAAATTATAATCCTGGTACCTTTGATAATTATTTAAACATTACAAAAAGTGGATTTCCATCAAAATTCGTTCAGTAAGAAATATCGAAAGATGTAAAGTAACTTATTATACTATAACCTGTATTTTTTTTATTGTTCCGTGTTCATTTATCTTGGGTGGTTCTATATTATCTCAATTGCAATCGTCACACATATTTTTTATTAATCATATGTTTGCTTGCGTTTGTAATGTTAAGAACGAAGAGTTAATTTAACTAGTCTTTTATTGTTTTCAACATTTTGAAATTGAAAAAAAAACCTCATCGATACATAAAACTCAATTCATACATTATTTTCAGTTAATCGTCAAATAGTTCAGACACCTGCCTTATTGTAACGCTATCAGTTGAAGGAATGGTTTATGTATACCTTGATACTTATGTATATGACGTTGATCCACAAGAGTCAAAACTGATCAAAGTATGTCAGACTCTTCAAGTCATGTTCGCAGCTAATCCTTTTAACAAACTAACCTTAATTTGGTTTCCTGAACTATTGCGAGACAGTTCCTATTATGTTGTAGTTCAAATCATAAGCTCTTGTTCACTATTATGATGCAGGAAAACATATCATCATTACTGATAAATGTTTATAATTTCCGCAAACAAGTCTCCATTGTTATAAATCGACGCCAGTGTTCACACCTTTATCTATATTTATCCCAGTTATTGTACTTCTATGAAACAGGTAAATATTGTTTTCTGTGAAAACACACAAATTGCACAAGGCTTTTATATCATTGTATTTATTTAAATAAAATATTTCCGGCTTTTTAATTCAATTTCCCTACATTTGTAAATTGTCATCTTTCAGATTAAATTATGCAACTTTCAAATTATCTTATGTTTTTTTTATTTCGTTCTATATATTATTCAGATTTGAACATCAGTTTCGAGGAAAAGTAAAAAAACGGAAAATCTCACATACATTAAACGAATGGATAACAACTGTCATATTCCTTACTTGGTTCAGGCATTTTCTTATTTAGAAATATTTTGTTTTATAGCTAACTAAAACCTTTAACTTTAATGACAACGATTCTGTAGAAAATAAGCAGACATAATGTAGAATGGGGTACCGCAGTCATCATTGTGTTATAATCTTAATTATAAAAAAGAGGATGTGGTATGCTTGCTGATGAGACAACTCTCCACAAGAGACCAAAAAATGACACAGAGATTAACAACTATAGGTCACCTTACGGCCTTCAACAATGAACAAAGCCCATACCGCATAGTCAGTTATAAAAGGCTCCGAAATAACAATGTAAAACAATTCAAATGAGAAAACTAACGGCCTTATTTATGTTAAAAAAAATGAACCAAACACAAATATGTAACACTTAAACAAACGACAACAACTGAACTACAGGCTCATGACTTAGGACAGGCTCATTTCTTAATCATCATAAAAAGACACACAAAAGGCATATAGACAAAGCACATTATCAAAAAAAAAATGTAGCATAGCACAAAAACACAATGATAGAATGTAACAGTACGGAGCCACATCAAATGTTTATCAACAAAAATAAAGTAAGCAGTAAAAGTAATATCCATCAAGAGAAATAAAAGAATACTATAATATAGGGACGAAAGATACCAGAAAGTTAAACTCATAAATCGAAAATAAACTGACAACGTCTTTGCTTAAAATGAAAAAGACAAACAGACAAATATCAGTACACAAGAAACAACATAGAAAACTAAAGACTGAGCAACACGAACCCCTCTAAAACTGGGGTAGTCTCAGGTGTTCTGGAAGGGTAGGCGGAGCCTGCTCCACAAGTGGCACCCGTCGTGTTCATCAGATTATTACTAATCCCGTAATAATCTAATTCGGTAGGTAATATTCGTGAAAATGGAATGAACATATTCGATATCATCTGTGAAACGGTTATTCCATAACGGTCAACCAACTCGTGATAGGAAGGGATGATTTCAGCTTCACCATTTGGAACACTTTGTTTAAAAGCGTCATTGTGAGCAGCAACCCATTATCAATGAAATAATGATAGGAAATAAAAGCACGAGGATATCGTATCAAATGGGAGATATATACTGCGTATATAGACGCTGATGGAATGGTGCTACATAGATTTCGAAAGTTTACAATTGGGAAGCTGATATCATCTCGTTTGTAGTAAAGTTTGTTTTCAACCGACCCTCTTGGTCAATTTCTAGATGTAATTGAAGATATGAGGCAGATATGTATCCCTTTTCTCTAGTTCGATTGGATAGCTGTATTCAACATAGTCACCAAATTTTGAATTATAACACGTTATTAAGATGATAAACAACGTCAGTAAGCTATTGCTTACCTTGAACAAGGAAAGAAAATTTGGAAAGCAAAACAATATTTTCTATATACTAAAATAAGCTAGCAAAATGATTTACAGCTGTTGGCTAAAAATGTTCGTTTTATACGAAATTACCAGAACACAAATCATGAGGTCTCATCAGTATTTGTGAAGACTTTATAAGAATTTAACATCTGCTGATAATTGGAAGAACTAACTATTAACTCAATAAGTTAGTTTATCACGCTGGAATTCCTTGCTTTTGAACGATATCAGGTGTTCTCTAAATATTCGGCTTTAAATATTTCTAATGCGGGCAAATCCAGAAAAGAGCTTCGGACGAATGCAATTTTTCATGGGTTGCTTAAATTTTTACAGCACTGGTTCGATACCTCTGCTGATTGACTATGTATCAGTCCTCGATGGTATTGCTAGCTCAGTAATCAGTACCTCGGTCCTGGCAATATTGAATTGTCCGTTTATAATGTCAACATTAACGGTACCAACGTTTCTGGTATTTCGACAATAAATGTGTCTTCAGTGATTTTTGAGACCAAACTTTTTCAAAATCCGCAGTTTTGCTAAAAGATGAAGAGCTATAAAAATGATTAAAAAAAGTATAGCCAAAGCTGAACAAGGAAACAGAGCATTACATGAGGGAGATATATTCCTTAATTTCAAATAATATAAAAAAAACTGAAACAGGAAATTGTAATAACCAAAAATATGTATGTTGTTGTCAGTAACAAAGTTCTGGTTACTTGGCTGGCTAACAGTCCGCGAGAAGAGGCATATAACCAGTGGAAGTAATATCCCTAACGGTACCATTTATCTGCACAAAATGCGCTATCGACAGTAAATGTCTCTTCAGTATGTTCGAAGCCAAAACATTTGAAAATCTAAAACTTATCAAAAAGATGAAATCTATTGTAAAACAGGACAAACAAGTATAGCCGAGTGAACTTTCAAAATCATAGCTTTGAATGAGGATTTTTTCCCAAAAAATAAAGTTATAAATGGTTAAGAAACTAAGGTTTCAACTCCCTCATGTAAAGTTGACAACATATGATTTTTGCTATTCTTTAAGGTACTTTTTTGTCATATAGCTCTTCAACCGTCTCGGTTTCGGTTTTGGTTCTGATACATACTTGTCTTTCATATATTTGTCTATGAGCGTTCTAATGAAGGTGAACGATCAAGAAAAAATATTTTACACATGTCATTTATAAATTGTTATTTTCACTTTTTAGAGCTCTTGGTCAATATCACTGCTGGTGGACAATCAGTTCACGCAGTATTACAAACTAAGGTTTCAACTCCTTTTAGATGAAATTGACCAAATATGGATATTTCTATGATCTTAGGTCCTTTTTTATCATGAAGTTCTTAAAATTGTTTATAAGTTCTTGCCCAATCTTAACTTTTAGATATTCAGTAAGGAGCGTTCCTAATGAAGGCAAATCCAGAAAAGCGCTTCAGAATAGTCTTTTACGAAGCTGTACCCTTAACCATATCAAAGATTAAGTGTCGATGAACCGAATGTCAGGTTTTGAAAACTAATAATTATTAAATATTAGTAAATATAAGGTCAATATATCTTTTGAAGATATTTCAAATACATGTTATTCACATATTTTGTATTGTCGTTCAATCAACAGGTTCCACTACCCTAACGCCGACGTATTCTAGTCTTTTTTCTATCT
Source organism: Mytilus trossulus (assembly GCF_036588685.1). Lineage (NCBI taxonomy): Eukaryota > Metazoa > Mollusca > Bivalvia > Mytilida > Mytilidae > Mytilus > Mytilus trossulus. The sequence goes on from NW_026963318.1 coordinate 648,612, forward strand.
TTTTCGTCTTGTTAAATTCTTGAGATATGTTTGACAAACTTTACTACTTTTTGCATAACCCTTACGATGTTGCAATGTTGTATTAGCATGATTTTGTTATATTGAATACCACACAAATTGTCTATTGTAAACGATTAAAGAAATGGGGAAATTCGGTATAATTGCCATTGAAACTAGTCATCAGAGTCCATATGACGATGAGGTTAGCAATTATGTGGTCATTTTTTTTTATATAAATTACCTGTTTACAAAGCTTTGAATTTTTCGAAAAACTAAGGATTTTCTTATCCCAGGCATATATTACCGTAGCCGTATTTGACACAATTTTTTGGAATTTTGGATCCTCAATGCTCTTTAACTTTGTACTTGTTTGGCTATATAAATATTTTGATATGAGCGTCACTGATGAGTATTATGCAGACGAAACGCGCGTCTGGCGTACTAAATTAGAATACTGGTACCTTTGATAACTATTAGCAACTATAGTTTACCTTTGTTGACGAAACATTGCATTTATAGCAGAACCTTTATTATACATGCATATAATCCTAATTTTTCTTTCATGAATATTTATAGAAATATATGTAGTTTTATAGTTTTATAGTTTTTTTTTATTGCATTGCGTGATTCTGTTGTATAATGATTCGTGACTTTGTTTTGTCTTCTTAATCGATTAATGAGATTTGAACATATGTTAACAATTGTTGCCTTAATCTAAATTTTGTGACTGGTATTTTTCAGACTGAAACAACAAATCCAGCTAACTGTCACATAATACCACATGTATAATAATTTTCGTATAAGTCCCGTGATCTGAAGGCTTCATAGTAGAAGCAACAGAGTAAAGATTGAAATTTATTTGTGGTAACGAAATACCCGACTTAATACTTTAGCAGTGATATAAAGATTAGGCTCGTTGAACTAAATAACATCATTTATACATGGATATAGCATACGAGATGGGAGATGAGATATATAAACTCCAGGGGATGGAACCAAATCATTCATCAACAACAGAAAACTAAGCATGGTCCTTTTTGTCGTAAATTTAAGTATAGAAGTGCATTTTGTAGTTTGGCCATAAACAGTAATCGGTAACACTATAGGAACAATTCTGCAACTAAAAACTGCAATTGGTGACCACTGGAATACCTACAAACTGTCGACAAACTATGTAGCCGAAACTATGTAGTACAGGTGTTGTCCTGTGCAAATGTTATAGCTTTAATCGACTCATCATGCTCATGGAATAATCAAAACTATCGACTGAATTGTAAGGACCACCAAAAGCGTGTAATTTATCTAAACCATATGATTAATGTTTACACTGCAGAAATGATTATTCTCATTATTGTCCAAATAAATGCCTATTTGAAAAAGATTATGGAAAGCTGTTTGATTATACTAAGGATTCTAGTTAAAATAACTGAAAGATTAGTTGTAAAATACTCCCTAAAGGCTGATATGAAACAATATTTGATTTTTATGGCGTAGTTTATATATCCAATACAAAGAAGGGTCCTTCATATGACCAGAAGAGGGGTTAGACGGGGTTGTAGTAATGATCTGATAGTTGACGTTGGTCTCTCTGTAGAGTGCACAGACTTAAATGAAGAAAAAATATTATTTTTGAGCTTTGTGTAGATTTTATTTTATACCATCACCTGATTGTTAGCTGATTTTGTGGCAAAACCGAGCACAAACAGAAGTGTGAGTACCTAAAGATTTTTTTTTCCATTCTAGGAATGGCATATTAGCAACCAAATTATTACTTTCTAATTTACTTTCCAAATGTTTTCAGATTTTACTGGGTTGTCCCTTGTGGACGGTTTCAAGTGGTTTGAATTTTAACATTTAATATGTATATGTATTATTCTTATAAAAATAGTTAAAGGGTAATCTTTCATTTTCAGAAGGGGTACAGATGTTCCGTATGAACTTTTGTGATTAGGAGATATATATTTTCCTGGTGGGAAAAATGAGAACATGAAATGTAGAAAACAACTCATGTCCCCTCTCAATCATAGCACAATATTGGAAAAAAAATACCTTTTATTATCTTTATTATTCCTGAGTTACCAGGATAAAATACTTGCGTTATTTCAATAGTTGGGGTTTGTTGCTGTGTAAAAGAGGGACGAAAGATACCAAAGGGACAGTCAAACTCGTAAATCTAAAACAAACTGACAACGCCATGGCTAAAAATGAAAAAGACAAACAGAAAAACAATAGTACACATGACACAACATAGAAAACTAAAGAATAAACAACACGAACCCCACCAAAAACTAGGGGTGATCTCAGGTGCTCCGGAAGGGTAAGCAGATCCTGCTCCACATGCGGCACCCGTCGTGTTGCTTATGTGATTACAAATCCGGTAAATAGTCTAATTCGGTAGGTCAAATTCACGAAAGGGAAGGGGATTGTAGTTACGACGTAAGGAACATATCCGATATCATTTGTGAAACGGTTATTCCATAACGGTCAACCAACTCGTGATGGCGTCCGTCAAATTTACGAAGGGATGATTTCAACTTCACCATTTGGAACTCTTGGTTTAATAGCTTCCTTGTGAGCAGTAACCCTCTATCAAGAAAATCATGATAGGAAACGCAAGCACGGGAATATCGTATCAATTGGGAAATATATACCCCGTTTGCAGGTGCTGCTGGAATGTTGCTACTTAGAAATGGAAAGTTCACAATTGGAAAGCTGAAATCATCTCTTTTGTCGTTAAGTTTTGTCTTCAACCGACCCTCATTGTCAATTTCTATATGTAAGTCAAGATATGAAGCCGACTTAACTGTATCTGTAGTATCCTTTATCTCCAATTCGATGGGATAGATGCGATCCACATAGTCACCAAATATTGAATTGTTTAGTGAAAGAACGTTATCTATATAGCGGAAAGTAGAGTTAAAGGATATTGCTAACTTCTTATCCTTCTTCCTTAGAAGTTCCTGCATGAATTCATCCTCATAATAATAAAGAAACAAGTCAGCAATTAGAGGGGCACAGTTTGTTCCCATTGGGATGCCGACAGTCTGTTGAAAAACACGTCCTCCGAACGTAACAAATATGTTGTAAATCAAGAAATCAAGCATCTTGATCATATCGGTTTCAGAGATTTTTTTGTTTGAATCAGAGTGATTCTACAAAAGTAGGATTTATATCCCTCCCTACGACAAAATACTTGTATCTACGTTGGCCATTCTTTTTTCATGAAGCAAAGTAATACCAACTCTTTTAATTTGTCTTTTAGTTTGGAATGTGGAATACTTGTGTAAAGAGTAGAAAAGTCAAATGTTTTAATACTGTTACAAGATGAAAGAGAGTTAGATTGTATGCACTCTAAGAGATCTTTGGAATTTTTAAGTATCCACATCTGATTGACGCCACCTCTGGAATAAGCAGTTTCACAATAACTTTGAAGCCCGTCTTTGATTGCTGATAAGATGGATGTTTATAATTTAGAAAGGGGTTTCGTGGAGCACTTGGCAGACCCAGCAATATACCGTTGTTTGTAAGGACACTTATGTAGTTTAGGTATCCAATACAGTGATGGAAGATCCAGTTCTTCATCTGTTTTCAATCATTATTTTGTTCATATATTGCGTCGTTATTTTTTTCTTTTGAGCTGTTTTATATTTGTAATTTCATGGCCTTTCATAAGTGACGAAATGGCTTTGTTTACTTTTGAAGGCCGTACATATACCTATAGTTAATGTATGTGTCATCTGGTCTCTTGTGGAGAGTTGTCCCATTGGCAGTCATACCACTTTTTTAATTTTTATATTCATTGTACCTTTCACGTTTAGATGTCCTCTTTAAACTGTTTTAAACGAAAAAATAAAATTAAAAACAAACAAGATTAGAAATATTGTGACTGTATATGCCAATTCATTCATAAACATTTTATAACTGTCAAGTGCAATGTTTTGTTTAAGTTTCATACTGCTTTCGTATGAAGTCTATCATTTTTAGATATTTAAATTGATTTGAACCGTCCAATGCCAAAGCTTTTTTGTGACAATTTCCGGCTTCCGACAAGTCACCTTTCAGATAGCACGTAATACCAAGAAGGGTGTAACATTCTGCGTTCATGACATGATTACCAATATATTGATTGGTTTCAATGAATGATTTCATATCATGTAAAGAATCAAAACATTTCTGCATCTTCTTCAACTTTAGTAAACTTATAAAACGTAAAAATAATGTATAAACAACCGGAGGTTTCTGGATATATCTCTTGTGGTCTACTTCAGGTCTCATTTCATCAGGAATTAAAAATGAGTTGCGTTGTATATTGCGCTTAAATCAGTATCATTACATCTCCGTGGTAAATAGTCGATGGTAATCTTATCCTCACTGTAATACAGTTTTTCTTGTTTCTCTTCCGTAATCTTTGATAACACATAGTCAGTGATTTGGAGTGAAACTGAATATTTCCTAACACAATAATAGAATGTAGCTAAATAATTCCAACCCGATACGGCATCACTGCTAACTTTTGACGAAGGGTAATATCTTCTTTAAAATTTGATAATGTAGTTTATTTTCACATTGGGTAACATACTGGTAGGTAAAACGGGTACCAATGTTACGACACAACGTATTGAATATACAAAATATAAACCGGTCGTGTTTTCGCTTTAGCAGCTCCAAAGTATAAATCAATATCTGTTTTGGTGTAAGTATGTTTGTAGATGTTGGCTGGCCACATAGAAGCATAAATCTTACTTCATTAAGCTTGGTTAGATTGGCGAAACATTTAGAACACTTAATCATGTTTGTTACAGTTAATGTAGGCGACAAGTTTTGGGATACATGTACATATAGAGGCGCAATGAAAAAGACGGACATAAAACTTGACGAAACAAGACATGCAGGGAAATTTTTATACAATCGAACTATTGTCATTTTCAAATTATTCCAATCTGGTTTAGTAAATCTACGTTCAAACATATTCCTTTCCGTTATAAAATAATGCGGCACAGTATTGTGTTTTACGTAGTATATTTACGAACATAGAAGCTTATTAAATTTCAGATTTCGTTCAATCACGTCTTTTAACAATATTTTTAGAAGGGCATAAACTAAAAGCTGTGTATGAGTAAAAGAAAAACACTAGCAGTATTTCAGCTACTGTGAATGCAGCTCGCCATTCTATATCTTCATTTTGTGACAGCTTGTAGCCTATTGGAACAAAACATACCCCGCTGTCAATAATTATTTTCTGCAGTGTTTCTGTCGGCCAACGTCGTTTCCTGATTACCCAGTCTTGTGCTTGTTGAATGAAGGATCTGCCCTTTATGCCAACAGTAAAGTCATGTGTTTTATTTCTTGTAGACATGCATGGCCCATGTATAGTGTTAACGAGTATATACTGCATTATTCTTGTTTAAAGACATTAATGTTTGAATCATTTTACTACTTAAAAGAAAGAATTTGGGTCCTATTTTCTTACACCACACATCAGTATATTCGTAACTACTGCACAACTCTAACAGTGTAAAACCTCGTCTGGTATCACAAGTCCTCATGACAATTGTATTAGAATCGTAAGTATTGGTGACATCTTCAACAATGTGTATATCATTATGTAAGGTAATCATGTCCGTGTCACTGCCCTTCATGTCAAGACCTTCTCCTTTACTTCCACAAATCACCTGTGTGTGCGTTTTTGTGTTGCTTAAATAATTGTGTGTTATATAATAAGTTCGTCTTGTTCTTACTGTATCTTTGGTTCCAATTTTGTTACTTAGAAAATCATATAATCTCAATGAAACGTTTTCCATTTTTTATATCATGAGACTGAAAAGGAAATAAAATCAGCGTAAACTACATATTCCAGTACATAATCAATGAATAAAACCTAACATTAGCAATAAGCTTAGAGTAACATTTTCTGTTACATGTTATAAGCAGTGTCATTTTAAGAAAGCGGTGCAAAAGTATCCCTACTTGTTGTATACAAAACAGATGTCGAACTAATTTTGCCAAAATCTAAAAAAATGTTTTAATTACAATACTTATACTTTTTCCTAGTAAAAAAAATCATTTGATTTTATCAGTTCGACAAATTGCTTTATTTACTGAGCATTAGAATTTCATCGACAAAGCTATAAACATTAATATATTATAAAAAAAAACGTAACCAAATATATTAAATAATAGATAGCATATTATTAGAAAAGACCATGCACAGCTATGAGATGGAATAGAATAAAAAAACCTATTAAAATATTCGATCCTCGATCTTTTTTTTAGACTAAAACACTTGAATTCTTAGAATCTAGTACGTACAATCTGCGATAAATCTGCCAACTATTGTTGTATATCAATCTGTATGAAAATCGAGTACACATTTGGAAGCACATGCAACTATCGATACATTGTCGTTCGCAACGGGTAAATATGTGGGTTCAAATATCCTTGCTATTTAATATGTATTCGCATTTCTTCTTTTTTTTAACTGTGCTTATTGATATTTTTTACTCTAACTATAAAAGAGGGACGAAAGATACCAAAGGGACAGTCATACTCATAAATCTAAAACAAACTGACAACGTTATAACCTGTGAATGCATTTTTTTGAAAGTTCAAAGTTTACAATGTGGAATATGTATTATAAAAAAAATGATTCTTAAGTTATATGAAAACAATAGTTGCTCTAATCAATCGAAATGATAATTCTGTTAATACTGTTCACAAAATTTTATTTTTTTGAAATATTAAGGCTTTTCTACCTCAGGCATAGATTACTTTAGTTGTATTTGGCATAACTTTTAAGAACTTATGCTCTTCAGCTTCGTACTTTAATTTGCTTTTTTAACATTTTTTGGATTCGAGAGTCTCTGATGAGTCTTTTGTAGACGAAACGCACGTCTGGCGTACATACAAAATTTAGTCCTGGTATCTATGATGAGTTTATCTAATAGACCAATTCCCTTGAATTCATATTCCTAAATTCATACAAAATGTGTTTTCACTTCGTGATTTTACATCCGCGGCAAATCATGGAAATAGAGAACTCCAACAGTTATGGAAAGCAGATAAAAAAGAATGAACAAAAAAACGTAAAATTAACTGCTATTTAGCTTAATGCAAATTCGCTTTTTTTTTTATCCCCCTCATTAAAAGAGTCACTGAATTCAAAACGTTGGTTGAAAGTATTTGTTTGAGTACATTTACAGATGAGCATATAACTCATTCCATGTATCATATTTCATTTTTCTTATTTATTTGAGTTTTGACTCCGGTTTCCGCTGTTGTGAAGCTATCTGATAATGTCAATTTCATATTTCAATCTAGTGGGAAATAGTGCGATTGACATTTTGAGTATATAAATTTCCACATGGGTATGGATTTCTGTTCACTGCTTGCACACTGGTATTGAATCATGAATAGACTGCATCTTTATTTACTGTGAATGGTCGCAATTTATGTAACAAAGATCTCATATTTCGTCCTTTTATATTTTATATACAAAGGATTGAGTCAAGCGATTAATTGCTTCTCGTTATTCCTCTAATATATATGTATCGATTAAACTATAAATGAATTAGATGAAAACCATGATCGTTATAAAGCCCGACTTGGTACAGGCCCAAAATAGGATAGGTGAGCACGAACCCTCAATTTTGTCACAATCACAAATCAAGCCCATGTCAGATACTAACTTTAAACAGGATGACTTCTGAAAAGAACAAAGTGCATGATACGGAAAGCAGAGTATATGATTTTTAACATACTACAAAAAACTATTACGGCATTTACAGCTCCTGGTTGGACATTTCCTTGCAGGAAGAAATAAACTTACAGAATATGCATAGGGAATTATTTTCGAAGTATTGAAATGAATGCGGGATCTGTAAATCTGTAAACATAACTTTATAACACAAACAGGAAAGTTGGTCGAAGGCAAAGAACCTCTGACATGTACAATGTATGACAGTCCCATAATAGTCCATTATTTGACAACGATGTGTGAACAAAACAAACAGATGTTTTATTTAAAAATGTCAAAAGTAACAGCTGTCAACATGATGTTATAACAAATATGTCAACAAAGAAAACCAAACAGGCATTTTGAAAAAAAGCACATTAGCAAATATGAAAGACAAGAATACACAAATTTACCCTAACACTATAACAAAATGCCAGGATATATAGGTACCGAGCCACGTCAAATGCATAATACTAAAAATAGACTACACAGTTAAAGTAATAATATGCAACGACAAAGACTTAATATATAGATTGACATCCTATATGGTGACCTTTATTTTTTGCACTTTGTTCTTTTGGTGTCTTAGTGGAAATCGTTTCACGTTTTCTAAAATGTATTTTATGAAAGTCAGGTTTATTTTAGTTACAACGATATAATTTAAGTTAGCTTTGTCAATCTTCAAAATGAAAAAAAAAATCCATTTTTGATTCTCAAAAGTAGAAAATGTATCTTTCTTAAATAAATCAGACTCAACTCATTTGATAGTTTTGTCAGCTGTTTATCTTTAATTACGTATCTTACAGTTATCATCCGGAAGCAAGTAACAATCTATCTCTTCGAGACAAAATCAAATTAGTTTAAACATATTTATTTATAGTGGATTGGGAAACATGTTTTACAACTTATATTAATCCCTTTCCACTTTGCGGGTGCGAGTGCTGCCTTGTAGCGGCATTAGCCTACTCTTTTTCGAAATCTACAAGGGTGTCTTTAACGTGCAAGAGATATGGCTCTCTCTTAACATGGGTCAGCCATTTATCGTCCCCGTCCGACGGACTATCATCGTTTCCTCAAGACCATACTCTCAAATGGTGTCAAGGAAAAACCGAAAATTGAGTTCCTGAAATTTTCATCCCAAACGGGAATCGACCCAGGAACCTTGTGTTAGTAGTCCGATGCCCTAACCACTACACCACGGCTCTCTGTTAAGATCGTAACTGAAAATATTCCAGTTTCATCGTCTTTACCAGTAAAAGAATGTTTGCTTTTTAATTAAACTTGTTCAATTGGTTATACTCACATGCATCATATATTACATTCAACGTATTAATGTTTCTTCGTGCTTCATAAAACCGATATCAGAACGGCTTTTAGTTGTTTAATTTGTTGTTCGACGTACACAATTGTCGTCTTTTATTGAGCATAGTTGTTTAGTTGTCTTGTTTTGTTGCTGCCTCTTCATTGCTTCTTGTCATATAGGTTTATACGTTACATTGCTAGTTTGATTAGAACTTTATATAAGCTTTGAAGCATCTTTCATTTTTGTATGTAAGAGTCAAAATTTTCAGATGTTATAATTCATTTTAGGTGTTACTGTATTTTCATTTTGCTCGTCGTGTTTTGCAGATCTTCAGATGCTTTAGTTTTAGATGTTGAGTGTTCATCAACATTTAAAACAGCTTTAGTTCTAAATGTTGTAGCATTATCAGAATTGGTTCAATGGTAAAGATTTCAACTGTTTTTTTTTCTCTATTTCTATATAATGTCTATCTGCATACATTACGTCATTTTTACTTGTTAAAGATATAGTAAAATATTTGAGCGGTATATAATTAGTCCGCAGTGCTCTTACTTAAGGATCATTAAGATTGTTTTATACTACCAATATTATGTCAAACCTATGCATTTATAGTGATATGTGATATAAAGACAGGACAATATTGCAGATCAATAATAGTAGTAAACCCGTGAAATGGCTCATCATTGTAGTTCCCACTATTGGCTGAATCAAAGTATGATGTTTTTACTCATTTGTGTTACTGATTGTATACTTCTTTGACAATGAACTTATCTTAACAATCATGATCATTAAGCTGTACCATGGCTGTTCCAAATGTTGACTTGAGTCCGTATTTCAGTGGTTGTTGTTTGTTTACATTAGTTTTTCGTATATTTGTACATAAGTTAGACCGTAATTTTTTTCTCATTTGAATTGTTTTACATTTATTATTTTTTTTGTCCTTTTATAGATGACTACGCGGTATGGGCTTTTCTCATTGTTGAATGCTGTACGTAGACCTATAGTCTCTTGTGGAGAGTTGTCTCATGGGAAATAATGCCACATCTTCTTTCTATAAATTAACTTAAAGACATCCATGATTGATACCATTAATAAGTATTTTTTTTATTTATGTTCGCAGTACTCCCATTGACAAAACAATGTTGATGAGGTTGTTTAATGTCAAGAAAAGGAAGTTTTAATTCTATATCGATCATCTTTATCCCGCCTTCCAATTTGTTGTTCATGTTGTTGTTCGGTTAACGTTATCGCCTCCCCCCCAAAAAAAAAATCTGTTAGAAATTAAAGACTAAGAGTTTTAAATATTGTATTAGTTCTTTTGGTTTGTACATGTTTGATGCAATATAAGTTAAATTTGGAAGAATTAATGATTTTAATCCTATTATTTTACCTATTCATGATAAGTTTTTTTTTCATTCAGTTTGAAATTATTTGTTCATATTTTTTGGAACCAATCTACCAGTTTTCATTTTTTGAGTCTTGGCTGTTATAACCAAAGTAAAAGCCAAGACTTTTAATGTTATCTGTTTTCCAATTTGTCTCTACTATGTGTAAGTTTCCTCAACCAAAATAATTCTGTTTAATTGTAATTCTGAGAAGCTACCAAAGGTTTTAATTATATTCATTGCTAAACTAACATCTTTTGGTGATTTAAGAGTTGCATCATCGGCAAGTTAGCATATTTGTAGTGAGCAGTCTTTACCACTTAATTTCACCTCTAAACATTTTAGGTTATCATTTAGTCTTAATTTAATTTCCATAATGTCAACTGCCAAAAACCAAGACTATAGGTTGCACTTTGTAAATACAGCTGTTTCTGAAAACCCTCCTCTTTTGGGGAGAAATTGAATATTCATAGAAAATTAATTTTGTTTACATACTGTTTCCCAGTTATGCTCTCTGTGTTCCATATCGCAGAGACAGAACTTGGGAATGTTACCAGTAAAAAAACACGTGCATATTGTTTACATTGAAATCTGTGGTAACCTTTCATTCGAGGTAGGGGTAGTTAAGAAAATTAGTGTAAGTTTAGGGCATATAAACGTTGAAAATATGCCGCACAGTCCTATATTTTGACCTTTGAAAAAATTGTGGTGCAAATGAACTTTCAATTCTAGGATAAGATTTTTTTCAAACTTCATAGTAAAAGTAGTACAGTTTTAGCCGTAAAAGGAGTTCCTATGGGAAATTGCATTGTCAATATTTACAAAAATGCAACCTTAAGAAGAAATTTAACAACTTTGTCGAATTCTGTGAAACATATTAAAACTGCTGGACATCCAACCATTGTTGAGTATACATCCTTTTAATGTATGAGTACATTGGTTGAATCCGTCTGATAAAACATCGTCTAAAACCAAATTTTCGAAGATATCTGACATAAAGTGAGTATTGTTCCATTAAAAAATTAATCACATAAGGACTTCAGATATTCTTCAAAAATAATCAAAGGATCTTGAATAGACGTTTGACAATAATTGTTCAAGGCTTTCGTTCCCATTTCATATTGTCTACGTATTTTTTGTAGCTTTTTCACATAGCTAAATTGCCTTGAATAATCTGATACTAAAGCTTTTTTGTGGTAATTTTCTGCTTCCACCAAATCACCCATCAGATAGTATGCAATACCAAGAAGGGTGTAACATTCTGCTTTCATAACATGAGTACCAATATAGGTATTGGTTTCAATTAATGTTTTTAGATCACTTAATGACTGTGAACATTTTTGAGTCTGCTCTAACTTTAGTGAACACATAAAACGTATAAAAAATGTGTACACAATCGGAGGTTTCTGAATATATCTCTTGTATTCTACTTCTGGTTTCATTTCATCAGGAATTAAAAACGAGCCACGGTAAAAATCGTTCGGCTCCATTGAATTAGCTATGTGTATATCGCTCAAGTCAATAGTATGACATCCCCTTGGTAAATAGTCGACGGTAAACTTATCCTCACTGTAATACAGTTTCTCTTGTTTCGCTTCCTTTATCTTGTATAATACGTAGTCAGTGATTTTAAGTGAAACTGAATATCTACCTATGCAATAATAGAATGTAGCTAAAACGTTCCAGCCTGATACGGCATCGCTTCGTACTCCTAGGATAACAAATGGTAATATCTCTTTCAGTTTTTGATAATGTAGTTTATTACCACCACCAGTCACATCGTCAGAGGTAAAACGGGTACCAACGCCGCGACATATCGTACTGAATAAACTCTTGAATATAAACCGGTCGGTTTTTGTTTGAGTAGCTCAAAACTATTAACCAATACCTGCATGGGCGTAAGTATGTATGTCAGGATAGCCTGACCATCTAAAAGCATAATCCTTACTTCATTAAGACTGGAAATATTGGCGGAACATTTGGCACAGTCAACCATGTCAGTTTCACGTAATGCAGGCAAAATGTTTTGGGATACACTTACATATAGAGGCACAAGGAAGAAGACAGACATAAAACTTGACGAAGCAAGACATGCAGGGTATTTTTTATACAACCGAACTATTGTTGTTTTCAAATTCATCCACTCAGGTAAAGTGATTCTATGTTCAAGCATATTCCTTTCTGTTATGAAATAAAACGGCAAGATATCATATTTAACATAGTATTCCAGTCGTTTAAGGCATTCTAGAAAGCAATTCATAAAGTTATGCGGTGCCCATTCTGTGACCCCAATTTCTTCTGAAATCCAGAAAACAACGGTCTTTAAAAAATAAGAACATAGAAGCTCTTTGAATTGGCAATTGTTTTCAATTAAGTCTTTCAATGTTATTTTTAAAAGAGCATAAACCATAAGTTGGGTATGGGTAAAAGAAAACACAAGAAGTACTTCAGCGACCGTGAATGCGGCTCGCCATTCTATATCTTCATTTGGCGACAGCTTGTAGCCTATTGGGACAAACCAGACCCCACTATCAATAATTATCTTTTTTATTACTTCTGTTGGCCAATGTCGTTTTCTTCCTACCCATTCCTGTGCTTGTTTAATGAATGATTTGCACTTTATCCCCACCGTAAAGTCTTGTGTTTCATTACTTGTAGACATACACGGCCCATGTAGATTGGTAATGTTACATGCACTAAAATCTTTGTTAACATAAAGTAACTGCTCCATCATTTTACTACTAGAAAGAAAGGATTTATGTTCGATTTTCTTTAACCACGCATCTGAATATGTGAAACTACTACACAGCTCTAACTGTGCAAAGCCTGGTCTGGTATCAGAAGACCTCATTACAAATGTGTTAGAACCATCTTTATTGTTAGGTTGTTCAACAATGTGCATATCTTTAATGAAGACAATTGTATCAGTGTCACTGCCTTTCATGCTTAGACCTTCCCCCTTACTTCCACAGATAAACGGTACGTGCGTTTTTGTTTTGCTCAAATAATTGTGTGTTATATAATACGTTCGTCTTGTTCTTACTGTATCTTCGGATCCAAGCTTGTTACTCAGAAAATTATATAATCGCAATGAAAGATTTTCCATTTTACGGATAATGTGTCTAAAAAAGAAATAAATCTAAGGTTAAATAAATATCCCATAAAATAATCATAGAAACACACATACTTTGACCGACCTATAATGGTTTTTTCATATTGTGACTTGGATAGAGAGTTGTATCATACATTCTTATATCTACATAACACTTGTGATAAATGTGCAGAAAAGGTTGCCTTTTAATACGTCTGATGTGCACTATCATTTAAAAAACAATGTCTCCACCTGCGACTTCTGAAATGTATTATAAAACTGGAGCAACAATCATTTTAGTGTTGTCAAAAATCAATTCTTTCAAATGAAATACCTGGTTTGTATAATGATGAAAATTTACCATTTGATATTATGACTTTATTATTTGCTTTTTAAGCATAAGAGTATCATGGACATAGCTAAACAGTAAAGAATTGTCATAAAAATGCATGTCTAAATAAACTGTATTAAAAAAAATCCATATAAGAAAAGATCATGTTGGCTAAATGATTTAATATAATAAATTTTACATTATATATCAAATCGAAAAAATATTTGGTCCCCAATTGTTGTGTTTTTTTTACTAGAAACCAACACATTCTTAAAATTTCTGGATGTTATATTGTACGCACGGTTTTATGTTTAAGGACCACGACAAATCAAATGTAAGATCATATCGTATGATTATCTGTACACGATTTGAAGCACGTGCAAATATCATCACACATGTTTGCAATTATAGATTACCGACAATGCAACAACAGAATTTTTTTAGAACGGGACCTATATGTTTAAAAAATATTGACTAGCTTGAATGTAATGGATGACGATATAACTTATTTCAAAGAAACTTGAACAGTAATGAACAGAGCTGGATAAGAGCTGGATTTAGTTTAAGATAGTTAACTTCAAACCGTGAAATATTACGTACCAAAACATGACGTGAAGGGAATAAAAATACGCCTGAAGTTTCGACAAACCTATTTGGGACTTAAAAAGAAAGCAGGGATATCATGATACATGTAGTATGTTCCACAAAATGACGATTTCAATATCTAACTTCTTTTAAATTCAACAAGCAGAAAAAAACAGTATTTTTCTTGTTCTCAAATATCATGGAACAACGCTATAACTGGTATCCCTATAACTTGAATATATGTCACATACACGCATATTGTCAAGAAAAATAATAGTTCAGTAAGACCTTCTACTAATGAAAAGGCAGGACAAAATGTTTCATCCTAGCCCCCTCCCCCTTCCCATAAAAATCAAATGGTAGTTTCCTTATGAAAGTTCTGCATAATTGCTGTTTCTACAGTCTATGACAGTTAAGAGCCGTGGTGTAGTGGTTAGTGCATCGGACTACGAACACAAAGGTTCAAAAGATCGATTCCTGCTACGGGATGAAAATTTCAGGGACTGAATTTTCGGCTCTCCCTTGACACCATTGTGAGTATGGTCTTAAGGAAACGATGAAAGTCTGTCGGAAGCTTAAGAGGACGATAAAAGGCTGACCCGTGCTAGGAGAGAGCCATATCTCTTGCACGTAAAAGACGTCCGTGTAGATTTCGGAAAAGAGCAGACTAATGCCGCTACAAGGCAGCACTCGCACCAGCAAAGTAGAAAGGGATTAATATGAGTTGCATTAGCTTGTTTCCCAATCCATTATAAATAAAATGTTAAACTTTAAATTAAACTATTGAAATTATACTTCATAGGCAGCGTATTGTATGAAATGATTGACGTAAGCTTAAGCTCACTATAACAATAAATCAGGCTTGCCATCTTGAAGTTGTTTGTTATTTCTTTATGTGTGTAACTACTGATATGTTTGTCACAGTCATGATTTATAAATATTTTACAAGAAAAAGGAAATGTGCAAAATATTTTCAAGGTCAAATATGCACCTACATTTATGTCAGCTTGTAGTATTTTCATATAAATGAAGCACTACGAGATTTTGAAATAGTACTGTATTAAAGTTTTGAAATTTTGAAATTTTAACCAAATTATTAAAATATCAAAATTCTAAATATCGTTTTATAAATTTGATATTTTAGAAACTTGATCAAACTTTTAAAATACTAAACCTAATGTGCAATTTTGATTATTTCACTTTTTGAAAATTTAATTTTTTAAATGTTTGCTTAAAATATCAAAAATATAAAGGGGCGACAAGAGGGGTACCTGTAATCACTGATGTAAACACGGCTCTGATAGGAACTATTCTTAGTTATGAATAAATAGCATGCAATATATCAAATCATTCTTAATAACAAAATAAATAATGAAAAGAAGAAGTCGGGTTTTTTTTTATGAAACATATAAGACATCACATGGGATAACAGTATCCTGAAATTTTAAGGTTGTGCATCTATCAAAAAAAATATAATTAAACCTATATAATATAATGTACTTTAATACCACGTGTTAAAAAAAAGATAATAATGTATCATTCAATATTGTATAATACACACTTTTTTGTCTTCTTTTTTACTTTATATTTTATGTGTTTATCTTTGACAACTATGTGTAGTGCACTCTGATGTCGTGTATAATCATGTTACCCGAGTAGTTTAGATATATCAGTCTAAAATACAACAGGTTACACTTTTATTATGATTCAAAACATAAACAATGTATGTGAAGTTAGCAGCCGGTTCGTTATTCGTTATTCGATATTCAATATCCAACCGGCTGCTAGCAGCCAGTTTGATATTTAAAATTTAGTGAAAAATCATAAGAAAATTAAATACTTGATATCATAAAACGCATGATTTTCATAGTCAAAAGGACTGATTAGATACGTAGGAATCATAAAATGACCTTTTCAAGCTGTCGTAATTTCTCGTTGTTCTCAAATATAAACCCTTTTCCGTGCGACTTATTTGTCTGTATGTAACATAGAGTTTTGTCATTAAAACGACTTCAAAGATGTACTTTTGTGTATAATATTTCTTCCGACAAAAAGAAAAACCAATAACTCTAGAAATATTTATAACTATAAATAGAAATATATATGGAAAGCCAAAAAACATTTTCAGTCAAAAAATGTCAAAATTTTAGGACAAAGGGCACAGGGGGAGGTAGATACAAACGTGACTTAAAGGACTTTGGGTACACTTCCGGTCTTCTATGTTTACGGAGCGCCCAAAGTGCCAGTTGGATATTCAAAATATATAGCGAAAACCTACCCGAGACCGTTAAAATGAGGTTGAGACCCCCCTGGTTTTTCAATGTCCATAAAACTCAACTAAATCATTGACCCTGTATATATAAAGATTGTATCAGATGGATTTTCCAGAAAAACGTCATCTTCAATATCTACGGAGGGCTAAGATGGTCACTTTTCAGTCAAAAAATGTCAAAATTTTAGGACAAAGGGCACAGGGGGATGGTGAGAGCCCCCTGATCTCTCAATCTTTCTAATATTTCACAGACATTTAGTCAATAGGTAGATACAAACGTGACTTAAAGGACTTTGGGTACACTTCCGGTCTTCTATGTTTACGGAGCGCCCAAAGTGCCAGTTGGATATTCAAAATATATAGCGAAAACCTACCCGAGACCGTTAAAATGAGGTTGAGACCCCCCTGGTTTTTCAATGTCCATAAAACTCAACTAAATCATTGACCCTGTATATATAAAGATTGTATCAGATGGATTTTCCAGAAAAACGTCATCTTCAATATCTACGGAGGGCTAAGATGGTCACTTTTCAGTCAAAAAATGTCAAAATTTTAGGACAAAGGGCACAGGGGGATGGTGAGAGCCCCCTGATCTCTCAATCTTTCTAATATTTCACAGACATTTAGTCAATAGGTAGATACAAACGTGACTTAAAGGACTTTGGGTACACTTCCGGTCTTCTATGTTTACGGAGCGCCCAAAGTGCCAGTTGGATATTCAAAATATATAGCGAAAACCTACCCGAGACCGTTAAAATGAGGTTGAGACCCCCCTGGTTTTTCAATGTCCATAAAACTCAACTAAATCATTGACCCTGTATATATAAAGATTGTATCAGATGGATTTTCCAGAAAAACGTCATCTTCAATATCTACGGAGGGCTAAGATGGTCACTTTTCAGTCAAAAAATGTCAAAATTTTAGGACAAAGGGCACAGGGGGATGGTGAGAGCCCCCTGATCTCTCAATCTTTCTAATATTTCACAGACATTTAGTCAATAGGTAGATACAAACGTGACTTAAAGGACTTTGGGTACACTTCCGGTCTTCTATGTTTACGGAGCGCCCAAAGTGCCAGTTGGATATTCAAAATATATAGCGAAAACCTACCCGAGACCGTTAAAATGAGGTTGAGACCCCCCTGGTTTTTCAATGTCCATAAAACTCAACTAAATCATTGACCCTGTATATATAAAGATTGTATCAGATGGATTTTCCAGAAAAACGTCATCTTCAATATCTACGGAGGGCTAAGATGGTCACTTTTCAGTCAAAAAATGTCAAAATTTTAGGACAAAGGGCACAGGGGGATGGTGAGAGCCCCCTGATCTCTCAATCTTTCTAATATTTCACAGACATTTAGTCAATAGGTAGATACAAACGTGACTTAAAGGACTTTGGGTACACTTCCGGTCTTCTATGTTTACGGAGCGCCCAAAGTGCCAGTTGGATATTCAAAATATATAGCGAAAACCTACCCGAGACCGTTAAAATGAGGTTGAGACCCCCCTGGTTTTTCAATGTCCATAAAACTCAACTAAATCATTGACCCTGTATATATAAAGATTGTATCAGATGGATTTTCCAGAAAAACGTCATCTTCAATATCTACGGAGGGCTAAGATGGTCACTTTTCAGTCAAAAAATGTCAAAATTTTAGGACAAAGGGCACAGGGGGATGGTGAGAGCCCCCTGATCTCTCAATCTTTCTAATATTTCACAGACATTTAGTCAATAGGTAGATACAAACGTGACTTAAAGGACTTTGGGTACACTTCCGGTCTTCTATGTTTACGGAGCGCCCAAAGTGCCAGTTGGATATTCAAAATATATAGCGAAAACCTACCCGAGACCGTTAAAATGAGGTTGAGACCCCCCTGGTTTTTCAATGTCCATAAAACTCAACTAAATCATTGACCCTGTATATATAAAGATTGTATCAGATGGATTTTCCAGAAAAACGTCATCTTCAATATCTACGGAGGGCTAAGATGGTCACTTTTCAGTCAAAAAATGTCAAAATTTTAGGACAAAGGGCACAGGGGGATGGTGAGAGCCCCCTGATCTCTCAATCTTTCTAATATTTCACAGACATTTAGTCAATAGGTAGATACAAACGTGACTTAAAGGACTTTGGGTACACTTCCGGTCTTCTATGTTTACGGAGCGCCCAAAGTGCCAGTTGGATATTCAAAATATATAGCGAAAACCTACCCGAGACCGTTAAAATGAGGTTGAGACCCCCCTGGTTTTTCAATGTCCATAAAACTCAACTAAATCATTGACCCTGTATATATAAAGATTGTATCAGATGGATTTTCCAGAAAAACGTCATCTTCAATATCTACGGAGGGCTAAGATGGTCACTTTTCAGTCAAAAAATGTCAAAATTTTAGGACAAAGGGCACAGGGGGATGGTGAGAGCCCCCTGATCTCTCAATCTTTCTAATATTTCACAGACATTTAGTCAATAGGTAGATACAAACGTGACTTAAAGGACTTTGGGTACACTTCCGGTCTTCTATGTTTACGGAGCGCCCAAAGTGCCAGTTGGATATTCAAAATATATAGCGAAAACCTACCCGAGACCGTTAAAATGAGGTTGAGACCCCCCTGGTTTTTCAATGTCCATAAAACTCAACTAAATCATTGACCCTGTATATATAAAGATTGTATCAGATGGATTTTCCAGAAAAACGTCATCTTCAATATCTACGGAGGGCTAAGATGGTCACTTTTCAGTCAAAAAATGTCAAAATTTTAGGACAAAGGGCACAGGGGGATGGTGAGAGCCCCCTGATCTCTCAATCTTTCTAATATTTCACAGACATTTAGTCAATAGGTAGATACAAACGTGACTTAAAGGACTTTGGGTACACTTCCGGTCTTCTATGTTTACGGAGCGCCCAAAGTGCCAGTTGGATATTCAAAATATATAGCGAAAACCTACCCGAGACCGTTAAAATGAGGTTGAGACCCCCCTGGTTTTTCAATGTCCATAAAACTCAACTAAATCATTGACCCTGTATATATAAAGATTGTATCAGATGGATTTTCCAGAAAAACGTCATCTTCAATATCTACGGAGGGCTAAGATGGTCACTTTTCAGTCAAAAAATGTCAAAATTTTAGGACAAAGGGCACAGGGGGATGGTGAGAGCCCCCTGATCTCTCAATCTTTCTAATATTTCACAGACATTTAGTCAATAGGTAGATACAAACGTGACTTAAAGGACTTTGGGTACACTTCCGGTCTTCTATGTTTACGGAGCGCCCAAAGTGCCAGTTGGATATTCAAAATATATAGCGAAAACCTACCCGAGACCGTTAAAATGAGGTTGAGACCCCCCTGGTTTTTCAATGTCCATAAAACTCAACTAAATCATTGACCCTGTATATATAAAGATTGTATCAGATGGATTTTCCAGAAAAACGTCATCTTCAATATCTACGGAGGGCTAAGATGGTCACTTTTCAGTCAAAAAATGTCAAAATTTTAGGACAAAGGGCACAGGGGGATGGTGAGAGCCCCCTGATCTCTCAATCTTTCTAATATTTCACAGACATTTAGTCAATAGGTAGATACAAACGTGACTTAAAGGACTTTGGGTACACTTCCGGTCTTCTATGTTTACGGAGCGCCCAAAGTGCCAGTTGGATATTCAAAATATATAGCGAAAACCTACCCGAGACCGTTAAAATGAGGTTGAGACCCCCCTGGTTTTTCAATGTCCATAAAACTCAACTAAATCATTGACCCTGTATATATAAAGATTGTATCAGATGGATTTTCCAGAAAAACGTCATCTTCAATATCTACGGAGGGCTAAGATGGTCACTTTTCAGTCAAAAAATGTCAAAATTTTAGGACAAAGGGCACAGGGGGATGGTGAGAGCCCCCTGATCTCTCAATCTTTCTAATATTTCACAGACATTTAGTCAATAGGTAGATACAAACGTGACTTAAAGGACTTTGGGTACACTTCCGGTCTTCTATGTTTACGGAGCGCCCAAAGTGCCAGTTGGATATTCAAAATATATAGCGAAAACCTACCCGAGACCGTTAAAATGAGGTTGAGACCCCCCTGGTTTTTCAATGTCCATAAAACTCAACTAAATCATTGACCCTGTATATATAAAGATTGTATCAGATGGATTTTCCAGAAAAACGTCATCTTCAATATCTACGGAGGGCTAAGATGGTCACTTTTCAGTCAAAAAATGTCAAAATTTTAGGACAAAGGGCACAGGGGGATGGTGAGAGCCCCCTGATCTCTCAATCTTTCTAATATTTCACAGACATTTAGTCAATAGGTAGATACAAACGTGACTTAAAGGACTTTGGGTACACTTCCGGTCTTCTATGTTTACGGAGCGCCCAAAGTGCCAGTTGGATATTCAAAATATATAGCGAAAACCTACCCGAGACCGTTAAAATGAGGTTGAGACCCCCCTGGTTTTTCAATGTCCATAAAACTCAACTAAATCATTGACCCTGTATATATAAAGATTGTATCAGATGGATTTTCCAGAAAAACGTCATCTTCAATATCTACGGAGGGCTAAGATGGTCACTTTTCAGTCAAAAAATGTCAAAATTTTAGGACAAAGGGCACAGGGGGATGGTGAGAGCCCCCTGATCTCTCAATCTTTCTAATATTTCACAGACATTTAGTCAATAGGTAGATACAAACGTGACTTAAAGGACTTTGGGTACACTTCCGGTCTTCTATGTTTACGGAGCGCCCAAAGTGCCAGTTGGATATTCAAAATATATAGCGAAAACCTACCCGAGACCGTTAAAATGAGGTTGAGACCCCCCTGGTTTTTCAATGTCCATAAAACTCAACTAAATCATTGACCCTGTATATATAAAGATTGTATCAGATGGATTTTCCAGAAAAACGTCATCTTCAATATCTACGGAGGGCTAAGATGGTCACTTTTCAGTCAAAAAATGTCAAAATTTTAGGACAAAGGGCACAGGGGGATGGTGAGAGCCCCCTGATCTCTCAATCTTTCTAATATTTCACAGACATTTAGTCAATAGGTAGATACAAACGTGACTTAAAGGACTTTGGGTACACTTCCGGTCTTCTATGTTTACGGAGCGCCCAAAGTGCCAGTTGGATATTCAAAATATATAGCGAAAACCTACCCGAGACCGTTAAAATGAGGTTGAGACCCCCCTGGTTTTTCAATGTCCATAAAACTCAACTAAATCATTGACCCTGTATATATAAAGATTGTATCAGATGGATTTTCCAGAAAAACGTCATCTTCAATATCTACGGAGGGCTAAGATGGTCACTTTTCAGTCAAAAAATGTCAAAATTTTAGGACAAAGGGCACAGGGGGATGGTGAGAGCCCCCTGATCTCTCAATCTTTCTAATATTTCACAGACATTTAGTCAATAGGTAGATACAAACGTGACTTAAAGGACTTTGGGTACACTTCCGGTCTTCTATGTTTACGGAGCGCCCAAAGTGCCAGTTGGATATTCAAAATATATAGCGAAAACCTACCCGAGACCGTTAAAATGAGGTTGAGACCCCCCTGGTTTTTCAATGTCCATAAAACTCAACTAAATCATTGACCCTGTATATATAAAGATTGTATCAGATGGATTTTCCAGAAAAACGTCATCTTCAATATCTACGGAGGGCTAAGATGGTCACTTTTCAGTCAAAAAATGTCAAAATTTTAGGACAAAGGGCACAGGGGGATGGTGAGAGCCCCCTGATCTCTCAATCTTTCTAATATTTCACAGACATTTAGTCAATAGGTAGATACAAACGTGACTTAAAGGACTTTGGGTACACTTCCGGTCTTCTATGTTTACGGAGCGCCCAAAGTGCCAGTTGGATATTCAAAATATATAGCGAAAACCTACCCGAGACCGTTAAAATGAGGTTGAGACCCCCCTGGTTTTTCAATGTCCATAAAACTCAACTAAATCATTGACCCTGTATATATAAAGATTGTATCAGATGGATTTTCCAGAAAAACGTCATCTTCAATATCTACGGAGGGCTAAGATGGTCACTTTTCAGTCAAAAAATGTCAAAATTTTAGGACAAAGGGCACAGGGGGATGGTGAGAGCCCCCTGATCTCTCAATCTTTCTAATATTTCACAGACATTTAGTCAATAGGTAGATACAAACGTGACTTAAAGGACTTTGGGTACACTTCCGGTCTTCTATGTTTACGGAGCGCCCAAAGTGCCAGTTGGATATTCAAAATATATAGCGAAAACCTACCCGAGACCGTTAAAATGAGGTTGAGACCCCCCTGGTTTTTCAATGTCCATAAAACTCAACTAAATCATTGACCCTGTATATATAAAGATTGTATCAGATGGATTTTCTAGAAAAACGTCATCTTCAATATCTACGGAGGGCTAAGATGGTCACTTTTCAGTCAAAAAATGTCAAAATTTTAGGACAAAGGGCACAGGGGGATGGTGAGAGCCCCCTGATCTCTCAATCTTTCTAATATTTCACAGACATTTAGTCAATAGGTAGATACAAACGTGACTTAAAGGACTTTGGGTACACTTCCGGTCTTCTATGTTTACGGAGCGCCCAAAGTGCCAGTTGGATATTCAAAATATATAGCGAAAACCTACCCGAGACCGTTAAAATGAGGTTGAGACCCCCCTGGTTTTTCAATGTCCATAAAACTCAACTAAATCATTGACCCTGTATATATAAAGATTGTATCAGATGGATTTTCCAGAAAAACGTCATCTTCAATATCTACGGAGGGCTAAGATGGTCACTTTTCAGTCAAAAAATGTCAAAATTTTAGGACAAAGGGCACAGGGGGATGGTGAGAGCCCCCTGATCTCTCAATCTTTCTAATATTTCACAGACATTTAGTCAATAGGTAGATACAAACGTGACTTAAAGGACTTTGGGTACACTTCCGGTCTTCTATGTTTACGGAGCGCCCAAAGTGCCAGTTGGATATTCAAAATATATAGCGAAAACCTACCCGAGACCGTTAAAATGAGGTTGAGACCCCCCTGGTTTTTCAATGTCCATAAAACTCAACTAAATCATTGACCCTGTATATATAAAGATTGTATCAGATGGATTTTCCAGAAAAACGTCATCTTCAATATCTACGGAGGGCTAAGATGGTCACTTTTCAGTCAAAAAATGTCAAAATTTTAGGACAAAGGGCACAGGGGGATGGTGAGAGCCCCCTGATCTCTCAATCTTTCTAATATTTCACAGACATTTAGTCAATAGGTAGATACAAACGTGACTTAAAGGACTTTGGGTACACTTCCGGTCTTCTATGTTTACGGAGCGCCCAAAGTGCCAGTTGGATATTCAAAATATATAGCGAAAACCTACCCGAGACCGTTAAAATGAGGTTGAGACCCCCCTGGTTTTTCAATGTCCATAAAACTCAACTAAATCATTGACCCTGTATATATAAAGATTGTATCAGATGGATTTTCCAGAAAAACGTCATCTTCAATATCTACGGAGGGCTAAGATGGTCACTTTTCAGTCAAAAAATGTCAAAATTTTAGGACAAAGGGCACAGGGGGATGGTGAGAGCCCCCTGATCTCTCAATCTTTCTAATATTTCACAGACATTTAGTCAATAGGTAGATACAAACGTGACTTAAAGGACTTTGGGTACACTTCCGGTCTTCTATGTTTACGGAGCGCCCAAAGTGCCAGTTGGATATTCAAAATATATAGCGAAAACCTACCCGAGACCGTTAAAATGAGGTTGAGACCCCCCTGGTTTTTCAATGTCCATAAAACTCAACTAAATCATTGACCCTGTATATATAAAGATTGTATCAGATGGATTTTCCAGAAAAACGTCATCTTCAATATCTACGGAGGGCTAAGATGGTCACTTTTCAGTCAAAAAATGTCAAAATTTTAGGACAAAGGGCACAGGGGGATGGTGAGAGCCCCCTGATCTCTCAATCTTTCTAATATTTCACAGACATTTAGTCAATAGGTAGATACAAACGTGACTTAAAGGACTTTGGGTACACTTCCGGTCTTCTATGTTTACGGAGCGCCCAAAGTGCCAGTTGGATATTCAAAATATATAGCGAAAACCTACCCGAGACCGTTAAAATGAGGTTGAGACCCCCCTGGTTTTTCAATGTCCATAAAACTCAACTAAATCATTGACCCTGTATATATAAAGATTGTATCAGATGGATTTTCCAGAAAAACGTCATCTTCAATATCTACGGAGGGCTAAGATGGTCACTTTTCAGTCAAAAAATGTCAAAATTTTAGGACAAAGGGCACAGGGGGATGGTGAGAGCCCCCTGATCTCTCAATCTTTCTAATATTTCACAGACATTTAGTCAATAGGTAGATACAAACGTGACTTAAAGGACTTTGGGTACACTTCCGGTCTTCTATGTTTACGGAGCGCCCAAAGTGCCAGTTGGATATTCAAAATATATAGCGAAAACCTACCCGAGACCGTTAAAATGAGGTTGAGACCCCCCTGGTTTTTCAATGTCCATAAAACTCAACTAAATCATTGACCCTGTATATATAAAGATTGTATCAGATGGATTTTCTAGAAAAACGTCATCTTCAATATCTACGGAGGGCTAAGATGGTCACTTTTCAGTCAAAAAATGTCAAAATTTTAGGACAAAGGGCACAGGGGGATGGTGAGAGCCCCCTGATCTCTCAATCTTTCTAATATTTCACAGACATTTAGTCAATAGGTAGATACAAACGTGACTTAAAGGACTTTGGGTACACTTCCGGTCTTCTATGTTTACGGAGCGCCCAAAGTGCCAGTTGGATATTCAAAATATATAGCGAAAACCTACCCGAGACCGTTAAAATGAGGTTGAGACCCCCCTGGTTTTTCAATGTCCATAAAACTCAACTAAATCATTGACCCTGTATATATAAAGATTGTATCAGATGGATTTTCCAGAAAAACGTCATCTTCAATATCTACGGAGGGCTAAGATGGTCACTTTTCAGTCAAAAAATGTCAAAATTTTAGGACAAAGGGCACAGGGGGATGGTGAGAGCCCCCTGATCTCTCAATCTTTCTAATATTTCACAGACATTTAGTCAATAGGTAGATACAAACGTGACTTAAAGGACTTTGGGTACACTTCCGGTCTTCTATGTTTACGGAGCGCCCAAAGTGCCAGTTGGATATTCAAAATATATAGCGAAAACCTACCCGAGACCGTTAAAATGAGGTTGAGACCCCCCTGGTTTTTCAATGTCCATAAAACTCAACTAAATCATTGACCCTGTATATATAAAGATTGTATCAGATGGATTTTCCAGAAAAACGTCATCTTCAATATCTACGGAGGGCTAAGATGGTCACTTTTCAGTCAAAAAATGTCAAAATTTTAGGACAAAGGGCACAGGGGGATGGTGAGAGCCCCCTGATCTCTCAATCTTTCTAATATTTCACAGACATTTAGTCAATAGGTAGATACAAACGTGACTTAAAGGACTTTGGGTACACTTCCGGTCTTCTATGTTTACGGAGCGCCCAAAGTGCCAGTTGGATATTCAAAATATATAGCGAAAACCTACCCGAGACCGTTAAAATGAGGTTGAGACCCCCCTGGTTTTTCAATGTCCATAAAACTCAACTAAATCATTGACCCTGTATATATAAAGATTGTATCAGATGGATTTTCCAGAAAAACGTCATCTTCAATATCTACGGAGGGCTAAGATGGTCACTTTTCAGTCAAAAAATGTCAAAATTTTAGGACAAAGGGCACAGGGGGATGGTGAGAGCCCCCTGATCTCTCAATCTTTCTAATATTTCACAGACATTTAGTCAATAGGTAGATACAAACGTGACTTAAAGGACTTTGGGTACACTTCCGGTCTTCTATGTTTACGGAGCGCCCAAAGTGCCAGTTGGATATTCAAAATATATAGCGAAAACCTACCCGAGACCGTTAAAATGAGGTTGAGACCCCCCTGGTTTTTCAATGTCCATAAAACTCAACTAAATCATTGACCCTGTATATATAAAGATTGTATCGACTGCTTAATTTCAAAATATGTATTACCTGATTATATTGGTTTAACACATTCTGTTTAAGGAAACGTAACAAACAATCTTTTGAATTCAAACATGACAAAACTGTTATGCTTTTTGTGGGTGGTGTTATATGCATCCATCGTGCATTCTAAGGGTAAGTATTAAAGTATATTTAATGATTTTAAAGATCGGGCATTCTTGTGCATATTTGATGATTTTAAAGATCGAATAGGTAGATACAACCGAGACTAAAAGGAATTTTGGTGAATTTTCTGTCTCGTATGAATACGGAACGCCCAAAGTGCCAGTTGGATATTCAAAATATATAGTGAAAATCTACCTGAGACCGCTTTAATAAGGGTGAGACACCCTGGTATATCAATGTCTATACAATTTAATTAAATCATAGACTCTGTATATATGAAGGTTGTATTGGAAGGATTTCCTAGAATATTGTCATATTCGATATATATGGAGGGCTTATATTGTCACTTTTCAGCTAAAAATTATCAGAATTTTAGGACAAAGGGCACAGGGTAATGGTGATAGCCATCTAATCTCTTAATCTTTGTATTACTAAGCAGACATTTAGTCATTTAGGTAGGCAGAAATTATAACCCAATGTTGGAAGGGGGTTACTATCCCCACTTGGGGTTGTGAGAGATTAAACAAGCAGCTGACCACCGTCTTGACAAAGGGAGAGACCGATTGATCTCGGCAAATTGTGAGCTATGGGATGAAAAAAAACAGGCGCACCGGGTATGAATACCACGAATATTTTGATATGGACGATAGGATCGAAAGATCAAAAGCTGGGTCTAAAAACCTATTAATCGTGGATATTAGTTTTGGGTGAAACAAATTGATTTTATTTTGGATTGTTATATAGATTAAGACATCGATCCAATAGCTATTAATAGTTGGAATTAGTTGTTGAAAACGTCAAAGCCCTGAGTGGTATTGCCAAAATGAACCACCGCCGATGGTACTCCCGGATGAGGAAGGATCCGTTGGATCAGCTGATCGGAACGAAGACTAACATTTGTTTAGCGTTGTCTCAACCCTATACTAGGAAGGATATTATCACCCAAGCCAAACAGCATGAGTTGATAGAGGTTAGCAGGATGTCGAAAGATCGACTACTGGAGAAGTTACAGGAACAGATCAGAGAAGATAGGAAATCATTGGGGATAAAATTGAGGTACATCCACTGAAGAAAGCCTTTAAAGATGTATTTACTACCTGAAAGATGACCTCTATTATTGACATGGATATGCAGACCTTTCTTGATGCCTCTCAAATGTCAAGGGTGGAACTTATAGACGATTGGGCATTGACAGGATAACAAGTCAATGTGATGCTGCACTGTGAAGATTAACCCAACAGGTAAGATGGATGATGAGAACGTGGGATACTTTCACTCGGGAAACCAGATTTTCCCCTCAACCACGGACTTGCTTGAAACCCTTGGGAAGATGGATGAAAAGATCGGAGAGAAGATTGCACAGTGGACCTCTGAAAAAAGTGACTGGACATCGAAAGCAATTGTAAAATTTCAAGTCAATATTACCAACGACCGCTGGGTAGGTCACAGTACATTGATTAGCCGGCGTGGATCAAATCTAAGAAGGCTGTAATCAATGTGAAAAATAACAACGAGGAGTGTTTCAAGTGGGCCATACTTTCGGCTTTGCAGGTAGACCCAAAACAAACGGACAGGGCTACACAGAGCTCAATCTGGTAAGCCTTAAGGATATTAATTAATTTGAGAAGGGCAATTCCACCCTGGCGGTTAATGTATATAGAATAGATGACAGTGAATTATACCCGCTGCACATTTCAAACGTTGGTGAACAGCGGGAGAGAGAACTCAACTTACTGCTGATCAAAGGCTACATGTGCTTGAACCACGTGTATAGCAAGGAAGTTCTGAGAACTAACAAAGAGTGTTGCGTCAACCACAAGGCAGTCAAGATCAGAGCTGCCCAAAGAAGGGACATACCAGTTGACTTTTGTCAACAACACCCACCCGATGAGAGTCCCTTTCGTAGTGTACGCGGACTTTGAGTGTTTTGATTTACCGATAAGGTTGAAACAAAAAACGATAAGGTTCTGTAGCAATACACAGTTAGAAGTTTAGTGTCGCATTATGGCCATGGTGACTTTTTTTAATATGAAAGTTTTGTACAATGAAATATATTTTTAGATAACTGAAGAATAATATAGGCTTCTTAGTGGGATTATATGAACATTAGATTGATTTTAGCATGTTTTATATGGTATTTATCTGTTTGACAGTCCGTATTTTTCTATCCGTAACACCCATAGGTCCATTAATTATTGTAGTGTTTATCAACAAATATTTATCGCTCGACCTTTTCAATTCAATTTATGCAAAAACGAGCAAAAATGCATGTGTGGATTTTTAAACCTTTCGATAGATATATGCCTATATTTTCAGGAAAGGCACAACTGTTAAACCAACGCTTAGGGGCGTTCAAACAAACGCTTACAAGTATTCAAACCTTCACTCAGGAAGGTTCACGTCAACGCTTTAAATAATTGAACGTTTATAAAGATTACAGACCCTAAACAGTGTGAGGCGCTCGCCAGGGAGTTGCAAGAAATCAAGCGGAAGATTCAAGCCAGTAACATGCAGCATCGCCTCGAGAAGATTGGACTCAACCGAGACCTTTCCAAGGTGTTAAGCCTGTGGTTGAGGCTCAGCGAGATGCAGCTTCACCGATCACCTAAACGATCGTTTACCTTCCTGTAGCAGTGACAACCCTCCATCCTCCACCGCCCAAGTTTGACTATCCGCTATCCATTGCACCACCTATAGACACCATCCTCAGACTTCGAGCACAGCAGTATTTGTAGATCAGCAACGATCCTTCGCCGACCACACCTTTGGATCTCGAACTGAAAACGATGGAATCGTCATCGGAAGCTCACCAGTTACTTCTGACGGCGATGATATTTTCGTGGATGGAGTGAGGTACAAAGGAACCCTTAACCTCTGGGAACTCATGGTGAAAAAGAAATCAGAATCTTTTGAGCCCGAAGTTTTTACGACCTTGTCGACTATGCAGATATCCTGAACAGTTCCGGTGCCATGTATCAAGGCAATTAACCCTCTCGAGAACCCTAAGGCGATAAAGATCTAAAAGTGGACGAAGATTGTGTCTCACAACTAAAGTTAGATAAGCATTAAAGCGGACTTCAAACCGTGTTTCTACCCTCCGACTTTGACCAGCAGCTCCTCTATCGCTTGGATCTGTGCAACACTGCATACCATGCTGGAAATAATGGTGTGCGCAACGCGATTATGGCGATCCGCGATGCCATAAAGAAAGTTGAACACATCAGCATCAAGCAATATAAGCAACTCCATCGTAATACCCTCAATTAAGAAAGGTTTTGCTCGAAAGTATGCATACGGTGGTAGAAGTTTTTTGACACTATCGCCAGTATCGCTGGTCGCATGTTCACCTCCTCTGCTGCCAAGACATTGAAAAGCAGGCCCTATGAGCACTGCCACCAATGCAGTCATGATAGGAGTGGAAGGTGGTAGTCGTCAACTATGTCGTTGACAAAGTGACCCGCACTCGAAAACCCATTGACCAACGCAGCAAGCCCAATCAACAGCTCAGTGTTAAACGCAGAAAGCCCAACAACCAAACCAAGTAAAACAATCTCATCTCTGGTCGTGGCATCGGTACCATTCCAACTTCCTCCAACGCTATAAATAAATACATAAGGTCTGACATCCCTACAATCACAGAAGGGTTGACCTTCGATGAAAGTCTTCAAAAATATTAATACTAGGTTCACGAATTCGAACCTTAAGCCGGCGCCCAACTTTCCAACTCTGGAGCGTCATTCCTGCAGACGAAAACAAGATGCAACTGTACAAAACCATCCAGAAAAAATCCACGATCCTCTGTGGATTTCGCATGAGACAGTGTGATTTCATAGCCGTTCCCCAAGCCTCACAGTTTAACTGCCGCCTAGCTGCCAATAGTGGTCACGAAAAGCCAAGATATATTATTGTTGCCTTTCAAACCGACAGAGATAATGACAAAACCCATAATGCTTCCGTGTTCAATCGCTGTCGATTGCAAAATATCCATGTCACCCTCAAAGCTCAGGCCTTGTGGTCATATAACTTTCGAGCACGATTTTTGTACTCAGACTCAAGTATCAACCAATCAAAATGCTGGATTTTGTGTTTCGAGCATTATTTTTGTGCTCCGAGCACTGAGCAAAGTTTTATGACTTTTACCCCAGCCGTCGACCTTTATGCCGTTTTTCTCACAAAACAAGGTTGCCATAGTGTTCAAGGAGGATGTAGACCCCAGAAAGAAATTCTACAACATTGACACCCTCCTCAGTAACGGTGGTGTCAACCCCTCTGATTTCATTGACATATAGCCGCTGTTTGTCATCGATGTAAGTCATCAGTCCGAGCGGACATCAAGATTCGAGCGGAATTCGAGCGCTATGTTCCCGTCAACACCTAAGCATTTGCACTTCCAATCTCCGTAGGAGTCCTAGGCCGCCAGTTCTAATCGGTCGGTCAGTAGTTGAAATTCTTGTTTTAATAAATAAATGGACACCACACTGTTGCAGCAAATCGTCCACAACACAGACCAAAACAAGGGTTTTCCATCCTTGTCTATGAAACGACAGTCGCATTTTTACTCGGTTCGACCCCCCTCCCCCAACTACAATTTAAGGAATCGAACACCACATTGGGATTTAAGAGACAGCTCTACACATTTGATCGGGCAACAAATGTTACAAAGAGGGTGAATACATTGTTAGCATCAGAAGCATCAACAGCGTCCTGTTGAACAGTGGCATCATCAATAGCAGCTACATACACGGCACCCAACATTCCACTTTCTGAAGCCTCCCCCCCCCTCGCAATCGATCCCGGGGTAAAGATCATTCAAACCCCCAAAAAATATGATGTACTTACCCGTGATCTTGAGAACCATCAATCGCATGCAGACATACATCACCGATCCAGCCGGCGATCCTCCACAGTCTCCGCAATCCCATGCAGACATACCTCACCGATCCAGACGGCGATCCTCCACAATCTCACTTACAGAGAACAGAAAAAAAATGTTTCCCGGTCACCATTCGTTTATCCCACACAAACCTGCAAGGTGAACACAAGATGTTGCTTACCCCGCGACAGATTGAAAAGATCAGCAAGCTCCTACAAAATGGTTATAGTGGGAAAAAGCACTAACCAATTGAATAAAAACATTCAAAAAGAAGGTGGATTCCTATCCATGTTAGCGGAAAGGGCAATGCAAGCCCTTCCTATGCGAACAAAATTCATGTCAGCATGAGGTGTTGGAGCCCGAAGTTGTCTGTGTTAAATAGCGATCAACAATGTATTTGGACCTGGATTTTACATCAAAAGAGGTGGTTGTATGAGCTGTGTGAAGGTGCGTGATAAATGTCTGTATATTTTCCCTTCAACCTATAGTGACGGTTTGTATTTGAAACTAGGTCATCGATTCTACTAGGCCTAGGATTTTGGTCTGATCTGATCTGCAGCAAACAGTCCGTTCAAGAACATTCCACTTTTGATACAATCATTTATATATCTTAAATATATGATTTGGTTGAATTTAATGGAAATTAAAAGACCAGGGGGGTCTCACCCTCATTTAAGCGGTCAAATGTAGCTTTTTGCTAAATATTTTGAAAATCCAACTGGCACTTTGGGCGCTCCGTAAACATAAAAGACAGGAAGTCTACCCAAACTCCTTTTCGTCACGTGTGTATCTGCCTATTGACTAAATGTCTGCATAATATTAGAAAGATTGAGCAGTTAGGGGGCTCTCACCATTGCCCTGTGCCCTTTGTCCTAAAATTTTGACATTTTTCGACTGAAAAGTGACAATCTTAGCCCTCCGTAGGTATGGAAGATGACGCTATTCTGGTAAATCCATCTAATACAACCTTTATATATACAGAGTCAATGATTTGCTTAAATTTTATAGACATTGAAAGACCCGGGGGGTCTCAACCTCATTTAAGCGGTCTCGGGTAGGTTTTCGCTATATATTTTGAATATCCAACTGGCACTTTGGGCGCTCCGTAAACCTAGAAGACAGGAAGTGTACCCAAATTCCTTTTAGTCACGTTTGTATCTTTTTTAATTGACTAAATGTCTGTCAAATATTAGAAAGATTGAGAGATCAGGGGGCTCTCACCATTACCCTGTGCCCTTTGTCCTAAAATTTTGACATTTTTCGACTGAAAAGTGACAATCTTAGCCCTCCGTAGGTATGGAAGTTGACGTTATTCTGGTTAATCCATCTAATAGAACCTTTATATATACAGAGTCAATGATTTGGTTAAATTTTATAGACATTGAAAGACCCGGGGGGTCTCAACCTCATTTAAGCGGTCTCGGGTAGGTTTTCGCTATATATTTTGAATATCCAACAGGCACTTTGGGCGCTCCGTTAACCTAGAAGACAGGAAGTGTACTCAACTTCCTTTTAATCACGTTTGTATCTACCTATTGACTAAATGTCTGTCAAATATTAGAAAGATTGAGAGATCAGGGGGCTCTCACCATTACCCTGTGCCCTTTGTCCTAAAATTTTGACATTTTTCGACTGAAAAGTGACAATCTTAGCCCTCCGTAGATATGGAAGATGACGTTATTCTGGTAAATCCATCTAATACAACCTTTATATATACAGAGTCAATGATTTGGTTAAATTTTATAGACATTGAAAGACCCGGGGGGTCTCAACCTCATTTAAGCGGTCTCGGGTAGGTTTTCGCTATATATTTTGAATATCCAACTGGCACTTTGGGCGCTCCGTAAACCTAGAAGACAGGAAGTGTACCCAAATTCCTTTTAGTCACGTTTGTATCTACCTGTTGACTAAATGTCTGTCAAATATTAGAAAGATTGAGAGATCAGGGGGCTCTCACCATTACCCTGTGCCCTTTGTCCTAAAATTTTGACATTTTTCGACTGAAAAGTGACAATCTTAGCCCTCCGTAGGTATGGAAGTTGACGTTATTCTGGTAAATCCATCTAATACAACCTTTATATATACAGAGTCAATGATTTGGTTAAATTTTATAGACATTGAAAGACCCGGGGGGTCTCAACCTCATTTAAGCGGTCTCGGGTAGGTTTTCGCTATATATTTTGAATATCCAACAGGCACTTTGGGCGCTCCGTGAACCTAGAAGACAGGAAGTGTACCCAAATTCCTTTTAATCACGTTTGTATCTACCTATTGACTAAATGTCTGTCAAATATTAGAAAGATTGAGAGATCAGGGGGCTCTCACCATTACCCTGTGCCCTTTGTCCTAAAATTTTGACATTTTTCGACTGAAAAGTGACAATCTTAGCCCTCCGTAGGTATGGAAGTTGACGTTATTCTGGTTAATCCATCTAATAGAACCTTTATATATACAGAGTCAATGATTTGGTTAAATTTTATAGACATTGAAAGACCCGGGGGGTCTCAACCTCATTTAAGCGGTCTCGGGTAGGTTTTCGCAATATATTTTGAATATCCAACTGGCACTTTGGGCGCTCCGTAAACATAAAAGACAGGAAGTCTACCCAAACTCCTTTTCGTCACGTGTGTATCTGCCTATTGACTAAATGTCTGCATAATATTAGAAAGATTGAGCAGTTAGGGGGCTCTCACCATTGCCCTGTGCCCTTTGTCCTAAAATTTTGACATTTTTCGACTGAAAAGTGACAATCTTAGCCCTCCGTAGGTATGGAAGATGACGCTATTCTGGTAAATCCATCTAATACAACCTTTATATATACAGAGTCAATGATTTGCTTAAATTTTATAGACATTGAAAGACCCGGGGGGTCTCAACCTCATTTAAGCGGTCTCGGGTAGGTTTTCGCTATATATTTTGAATATCCAACTGGCACTTTGGGCGCTCCGTAAACCTAGAAGACAGGAAGTGTACCCAAATTCCTTTTAGTCACGTTTGTATCTTTTTTAATTGACTAAATGTCTGTCAAATATTAGAAAGATTGAGAGATCAGGGGGCTCTCACCATTACCCTGTGCCCTTTGTCCTAAAATTTTGACATTTTTCGACTGAAAAGTGACAATCTTAGCCCTCCGTAGATATGGAAGATGACGTTATTCTGGTAAATCCATCTAATACAACCTTTATATATACAGAGTCAATGATTTGGTTAAATTTTATAGACATTAAAAGACCCTGGGGGTCTCAACCTCATTTAAGCGGTCTCGGGTAGTTTTTAGCTATATATTTTGAATATCCAACTGGCACTTTGGGCGCTCCGTAAACCTAGAAGACAGGAAGTGTACCCAAATTCCTTTTAGTCATGTTTGTATCTTTTTTAATTGACTAAATGTCTGTCAAAAATTAGAAAGATTGAGAGATCAGGGGGCTCTCACCATTACCCTGTGCCCTTTGTCCTAAAATTTTGACATTTTTCGACTGAAAAGTGACAATCTTAGCCCTCCGTAGGTATGGAAGTTGACGTTATTCTGGTTAATCCATCTAATAGAACCTTTATATATACAGAGTCAATGATTTGGTTAAATTTTATAGACATTGAAAGACCCGGGGGGTCTCAACCTCATTTAAGCGGTCTCGGGTAGGTTTTCGCTATATATTTTGAATATCCAACAGGCACTTTGGGCGCTCCGTGAACCTAGAAGACAGGAAGTGTTGTATCTACCTATTGACTAAATGTCTGTCAAATATTAGAAAGATTGAGAGATCAGGGGGCTCTCACCATTACCCTGTGCCCTTTGTCCTAAAATTTTGACATTTTTCGACTGAAAAGTGACAATCTTAGCCCTCCGTAGATATGGAAGATGACGTTATTCTGGTAAATCCATCTAATACAACCTTTATATATACAGAGTCAATGATTTGGTTAAATTTTATAGACATTGAAAGACCCGGGGGGTCTCAACCTCATTTAAGCGGTCTCGGGTAGGTTTTCGCTATATATTTTGAATATCCAACTGGCACTTTGGGCGCTCCGTAAACCTAGAAGACAGGAAGTGTACCCAAATTCCTTTTAGTCACGTTTGTATCTACCTATTGACTAAATGTCTGTCAAATATTAGAAAGATTGAGAGATCAGGGGGCTCTCACCATTACCCTGTGCCCTTTGTCCTAAAATTTTGACATTTTTCGACTGAAAAGTGACAATCTTAGCCCTCCGTAGATATGGAAGATGACGTTATTCTGGTAAATCCATCTAATACAACCTTTATATATACAGAGTCAATGATTTGGTTAAATTTTATAGACATTAAAAGACCCGGGGGGTCTCAACCTCATTTAAGCGGTCTCGGGTAGTTTTTAGCTATATATTTTGAATATCCAACAGGCACTTTGGGCGCTCCGTAAACCTAGAAGACAGGAAGTGTACCCAAATTCCTTTTAGTCATGTTTGTATCTTTTTTAATTGACTAAATGTCTGTCAAAAATTAGAAAGATTGAGAGATCAGGGGGCTCTCACCATTACCCTGTGCCCTTTGTCCTAAAATTTTGACATTTTTCGACTGAAAAGTGACAATCTTAGCCCTCCGTAGGTATGGAAGTTGACGTTATTCTGGTTAATCCATCTAATAGAACCTTTATATATACAGAGTCAATGATTTGGTTAAATTTTATAGACATTGAAAGACCCGGGGGTTCTCAACCTCATTTAAGCGGTCTCGGGTAGGTTTTCGCTATATATTTTGAATATCCAACTGGCACTTTGGGCGCTCCGTAAACCTAGACGACAGGAAGTGTACCCAAATTCCTTTTAGTCACGTTTGTATCTACCTATTGACTAAATGTCTGTCAAATATTAGAAAGATTGAGAGATCAGGGGGCTCTCACCATTACCCTGTGCCCTTTGTCCTAAAATTTTGACATTTTTCGACTGAAAAGTGACAATCTTAGCCCTCCGTAGATATGGAAGATGACGTTATTCTGGTAAATCCATCTAATACAACCTTTATATATACAGAGTCAATGATTTGGTTAAATTTTATAGACATTGAAAGACCCGGGGGGTCTCAACCTCATTTAAGCGGTCTCGGGAAGGTTTTCGCTATATATTTTGAATATCCAACAGGCACTTTGGGCGCTCCGTGAACCTAGAAGACAGGAAGTGTACCCAAATTCCTTTTAGTCACGTTTGTATCTACCTATTGACTAAATGTCTGTCAAATATTAGAAAGATTGAGAGATCAGGGGGCTCTCACCATTACCCTGTGCCCTTTGTCCTAAATTTTTGACATTTTTCGACTGAAAAGTGACAATCTTAGCCCTCCGTAGGTATGGAAGTTGACGTTATTCTGGTAAATCCATCTAATACAACCTTTATATATACAGAGTCAATGATTTGGTTAAATTTTATAGACATTGAAAGACCCGGGGGGTCTCAACCTCATTTAAGCGGTCTCGGGTAGGTTTTCGCTATATATTTTGAATATCCAACAGGCACTTTGGGCGCTCCGTAAACCTAGAAGACAGGAAGTGTACCCAAATTCCTTTAAAGCACGTTTGTATCTAGCTATTGACTAAATGTCTGTCAAATATTAGAAAGATTGAGAGATCAGGGGGCTCTCACCATTACCCTGTGCCCTTTGTCCTAAAATTTTGACATTTTTTGACTGAAAAGTGACAATCTTAGCCCTCCGTAGGTATGGAAGTTGACGTTATTCTGGTAAATCCATCTAATACAACCTTTATATATACAGAGTCAATGATTTGGTTAAATTTTATAGACATTGAAAGACCCGGGGGTTCTCAACCTCATTTAAGCGGTCTCGGGTAGGTTTTCGCTATATATTTTGAATATCCAACTGGCACTTTGGGCGCTCCGTAAACCTAGAAGACAGGAAGTGTACCCAAATTCCTTTTAGTCACGTTTGTATCTACCTATTGACTAAATGTCTGTCAAATATTAGAAAGATTGAGAGATCAGGGGGCTCTCACCATTACCCTGTGCCCTTTGTCCTAAAATTTTGACATTTTTCGACTGAAAAGTGACAATCTTAGCCCTCCGTAGATATGGAAGATGACGTTATTCTGGTAAATCCATCTAATACAACCTTTATATATACAGAGTCAATGATTTGGTTAAATTTTATAGACATTGAAAGACCCGGGGGGTCTCAACCTCATTTAAGCGGTCTCGGGAAGGTTTTCGCTATATATTTTGAATATCCAACAGGCACTTTGGGCGCTCCGTGAACCTAGAAGACAGGAAGTGTACCCAAATTCCTTTTAGTCACGTTTGTATCTACCTATTGACTAAATGTCTGTCAAATATTAGAAAGATTGAGAGCTCAGGGGGCTCTCACCATTACCCTGTGCCCTTTGTCCTAAATTTTTGACATTTTTCGACTGAAAAGTGACAATCTTAGCCCTCCGTAGGTATGGAAGTTGACGTTATTCTGGTAAATCCATCTAATACAACCTTTATATATACAGAGTCAATGATTTGGTTAAATTTTATAGACATTGAAAGACCCGGGGGGTCTCAACCTCATTTAAGCGGTCTCGGGTAGGTTTTCGCTATATATTTTGAATATCCAACAGGCACTTTGGGCGCTCCGTAAACCTAGAAGACAGGAAGTGTACCCAAATTCCTTTAAAGCACGTTTGTATCTAGCTATTGACTAAATGTCTGTCAAATATTAGAAAGATTGAGAGATCAGGGGGCTCTCACCATTACCCTGTGCCCTTTGTCCTAAAATTTTGACATTTTTTGACTGAAAAGTGACAATCTTAGCCCTCCGTAGGTATGGAAGTTGACGTTATTCTGGTAAATCCATCTAATACAACCTTTATATATACAGAGTCAATGATTTGGTTAAATTTTATAGACATTGAAAGACCCGGGGGGTCTCAACCTCATTTAAGCGGTCTCGGGTAGGTTTTCGCTATATATTTTGAATATCCAACTGGCACTTTGGGCCCTCCGTAAACCTAGAAGACAGGAAGTGTACCCAAATTCCTTTTAGTCATGTTTGTATCTTTTTATTGACTAAATGTCTGTCAAAAATTAGAAAGATTGAGAGATCAGGGGGCTCTCACCATTACCCTGTGCCCTTTGTCCTAAAATTTTGACATTTTTCGACTGAAAAGTGACAATCTTAGCCCTCCGTAGGTATGGAAGTTGACGTTATTCTGGTTAATCCATCTAATAGAACCTTTATATATACAGAGTCAATGATTTGGTTAAATTTTATAGACATTGAAAGACCCGGGGGTTCTCAACCTCATTTAAGCGGTCTCGGGTAGGTTTTCGCTATATATTTTGAATATCCAACTGGCACTTTGGGCGCTCCGTAAACCTAGAAGACAGGAAGTGTACCCAAATTCCTTTTAGTCACGTTTGTATCTACCTATTGACTAAATGTCTGTCAAATATTAGAAAGATTGAGAGATCAGGGGGCTCTCACCATTACCCTGTGCCCTTTGTCCTAAATTTTTGACATTTTTCGACTGAAAAGTGACAATCTTAGCCCTCCGTAGGTATGGAAGTTGACGTTATTCTGGTAAATCCATCTAATACAACCTTTATATATACAGAGTCAATGATTTGGTTAAATTTTATAGACATTGAAAGACCCGGGGGGTCTCAACCTCATTTAAGCGGTCTCGGGTAGGTTTTCGCTATATATTTTGAATATCCAACAGGCACTTTGGGCGCTCCGTAAACCTAGAAGACAGGAAGTGTACCCAAATTCCTTTAAAGCACGTTTGTATCTAGCTATTGACTAAATGTCTGTCAAATATTAGAAAGATTGAGAGATCAGGGGGCTCTCACCATTACCCTGTGCCCTTTGTCCTAAAATTTTGACATTTTTTGACTGAAAAGTGACAATCTTAGCCCTCCGTAGGTATGGAAGTTGACGTTATTCTGGTAAATCCATCTAATACAACCTTTATATATACAGAGTCAATGATTTGGTTAAATTTTATAGACATTGAAAGACCCGGGGGTTCTCAACCTCATTTAAGCGGTCTCGGGTAGGTTTTCGCTATATATTTTGAATATCCAACTGGCACTTTGGGCGCTCCGTAAACCTAGAAGACAGGAAGTGTACCCAAATTCCTTTTAGTCACGTTTGTATCTACCTATTGACTAAATGTCTGTCAAATATTAGAAAGATTGAGAGATCAGGGGGCTCTCACCATTACCCTGTGCCCTTTGTCCTAAAATTTTGACATTTTTCGACTGAAAAGTGACAATCTTAGCCCTCCGTAGATATGGAAGATGACGTTATTCTGGTAAATCCATCTAATACAACCTTTATATATACAGAGTCAATGATTTGGTTAAATTTTATAGACATTGAAAGACCCGGGGGGTCTCAACCTCATTTAAGCGGTCTCGGGAAGGTTTTCGCTATATATTTTGAATATCCAACAGGCACTTTGGGCGCTCCGTGAACCTAGAAGACAGGAAGTGTACCCAAATTCCTTTTAGTCACGTTTGTATCTACCTATTGACTAAATGTCTGTCAAATATTAGAAAGATTGAGAGATCAGGGGGCTCTCACCATTACCCTGTGCCCTTTGTCCTAAATTTTTGACATTTTTCGACTGAAAAGTGACAATCTTAGCCCTCCGTAGGTATGGAAGTTGACGTTATTCTGGTAAATCCATCTAATACAACCTTTATATATACAGAGTCAATGATTTGGTTAAATTTTATAGACATTGAAAGACCCGGGGGGTCTCAACCTCATTTAAGCGGTCTCGGGTAGGTTTTCGCTATATATTTTGAATATCCAACAGGCACTTTGGGCGCTCCGTAAACCTAGAAGACAGGAAGTGTACCCAAATTCCTTTAAAGCACGTTTGTATCTAGCTATTGACTAAATGTCTGTCAAATATTAGAAAGATTGAGAGATCAGGGGGCTCTCACCATTACCCTGTGCCCTTTGTCCTAAAATTTTGACATTTTTTGACTGAAAAGTGACAATCTTAGCCCTCCGTAGGTATGGAAGTTGACGTTATTCTGGTAAATCCATCTAATACAACCTTTATATATACAGAGTCAATGATTTGGTTAAATTTTATAGACATTGAAAGACCCGGGGGGTCTCAACCTCATTTAAGCGGTCTCGGGTAGGTTTTCGCTATATATTTTGAATATCCAACTGGCACTTTGGGCCCTCCGTAAACCTAGAAGACAGGAAGTGTACCCAAATTCCTTTTAGTCATGTTTGTATCTTTTTATTGACTAAATGTCTGTCAAAAATTAGAAAGATTGAGAGATCAGGGGGCTCTCACCATTACCCTGTGCCCTTTGTCCTAAAATTTTGACATTTTTCGACTGAAAAGTGACAATCTTAGCCCTCCGTAGGTATGGAAGTTGACGTTATTCTGGTTAATCCATCTAATAGAACCTTTATATATACAGAGTCAATGATTTGGTTAAATTTTATAGACATTGAAAGACCCGGGGGTTCTCAACCTCATTTAAGCGGTCTCGGGTAGGTTTTCGCTATATATTTTGAATATCCAACTGGCACTTTGGGCGCTCCGTAAACCTAGAAGACAGGAAGTGTACCCAAATTCCTTTTAGTCACGTTTGTATCTACCTATTGACTAAATGTCTGTCAAATATTAGAAAGATTGAGAGCTCAGGGGGCTCTCACCATTACCCTGTGCCCTTTGTCCTAAAATTTTGACATTTTTTGACTGAAAAGTGACAATCTTAGCCCTCCGTAGGTATGGAAGTTGACGTTATTCTGGTAAATCCATCTAATACAACCTTTATATATACAGAGTCAATGATTTGGTTAAATTTTATAGACATTGAAAGACCCGGGGGGTCTCAACCTCATTTAAGCGGTCTCTGGTAGGTTTTCGCTATATATTTTGAATATCCAACTGGCACTTTGGGCGCTCCGTAAACCTAGAAGACAGGAAGTGTACCCAAATTCCTTTTAGTCACGTTTGTATCTTTTTATTGACTAAATGTCTGTCAAATATTAGAAAGATTGAGAGATCAGGGGGCTCTCACCATTACCCTGTGCCCTTTGTCCTACAATTTTGACATTTTTCGACTGAAAAGTGACAATCTTAGCCCTCCGTAGATATGGAAGATGACGTTATTCTGGTAAATCCATCTAATACAACCTTTATATATACAGAGTCAATGATTTGGTTAAATTTTATAGACATTGAAAGACCCGGGGGGTCTCAACCTCATTTAAGCGGGCTCGGGTAGGTTTTCGCTTTATATTTTGAATATCCAACTGGCACTTTGGGCGCTCCGTAAACCTAGAAGACAGAAAGTGTACCCAAATTCCTTTTAGTCACGTTTGTATCTACCTATTGACTAAATGTCTGTCAAATATTAGAAAGATTGAGAGATCAGGGGGCTCTCACCATTATCTAGTGCCCTTTGTCCTAAAATGTTGACATTTTTCGACTGAAAAGTGACAATCTTAGCCCTCCGTAGATATGGAAGATGACGTTATTCTGGTAAATCCATCTAATACAACCTTTATATATACAGAGTCAATGATTTGGTTAAATTTTATAGACATTGAAAGACCCGGGGGGTCTCAACCTCATTTAAGCGGTCTCGGGTAGGTTTTCGCTATATATTTTGAATATCCAACTGGCACTTTGGGCGCTCCGTACGTAAACCTAGAAGACAGGAAGTGTACCAAATTCCTTTTAGTCACGTTTGTATCTACCTATTGACTAAATGTCTGTCAAATATTAGAAAGATTGAGAGATCAGGGAGCTCTCACCATTGCCCTGTGCCCTTTGTCCTAAAATTTTGATATTTTTCGAATGATTTGTTTTTGTTTTTTTGGCTTTCCATATATATTTCTATTTCTATTTATAAATATTTCTAGAGTTATGGGTTTTTCTTTTTGTCTTAAGAAATATTTTACACAAAAGTACATCTTTGAAGTCGTTTTATTGACAAAACTCTATATTACATATAGACAAATATGTAACATGAAAAAATGGTTTATATTCGAGGACAACGAGAAATTACGACGAGAAATTACGACAGCTTTAAAAGATCATTTAACGATTTCCTACGTATTTTATCAGTCTTTTTAAATATGAAAATCATGCTTTTTATGTTATCAAGTATTTAATTTTCTTATAATTTTTTTCAATAAGTTATGAATATCGAACCAGCTGCTAGCAGCCGATTGGATATTGAATATCGAATAACGAATAACGAACCGGCTGCTAACTTCACATACATTTCAAAACATCACGAAAATTATGATCAACTTACCTTTTAAATTAGACAAACTGTCTAAGTATTGTGAATTAAATTTATCCAAATCACAAAGATGATGATGGCAAAACGATGCACATTTATCTAATATTAAAAAACACTATCGGACGGAAGTGAAATATTCTCCGGTAAACATGAAATCATTTAAAATATTGTAATATTGTAATGTAACATCAATTTACTTTTATTAGATATTCTCCCTGGATACCTAATAACTAATATATGAGGGATACTTAGTGCAATGCTGTACACTAAGTAAATTGTTAACAGCAATAGAGTGCAATAAAGTATATTATCCACGTTAAAAAAAAAAAGATAATATATTGCTTTTATGATGTATGTGCGTCGCAATAAAAGTTGTGCTAGCCCCGGCGTATTTCAGCTGGCCCCTAGACAAAAAAGTGTACTGGTTCAGCGATTATAGACGTAATACTAAACTCCGAAACATAACAATGAACTAAAATCAAAATCATACAAGACGTAGAAGGACAGAGGGGCTATTGGTACTTTACTTTACGGAACGGAACGGAACAGAATTTCATTTAAGGTATCCAAAGGGGGCATTTATCAAAATTTCGAAAAATCTTTAAAACAAAACAAACTTTAAAATTTCTGTGTTTTACGGTTTTCCATATACAAATAACACAAATGTATACTTAATCTCATCTTCACAGGTGAAATGTGCAATAATGTATAACATCGGGAACTATTCTGTAAATGAATATGTCGGATTGTCCTGATAAATTATCATGAAATTAACGCATTTGCAAGTCATGCATTATGATATCTAGACTGACCTCACGTCGTCCTTTCCGACGATGATTAGAAAGATTGGTTCTGATTTTAACTTTTTAAATTTATTATTCCGTTCCGTTCCGTTCCGCAAAGTACCAATTGCTCTGAGGAATTGGTATTTAACGGAATCGAACGGAACCAGACATTTATAATGTAATAAAAGCAGTATGATATAAAAACAAAATGTGTCTGACACCCCTTTTTGCACGAGAAATAAGTGTTTTAGATAGCATTCCCGACCAGATAAATAATTAAGAATTTAAAACAAAGGCAGCTTAGACAAAAAGTCTTACTCCTTCCATTGGTAATTATATTTTTTAAAAGAGGCCTTCCACCTCTCGTGCCGACGAGGATTAGAAACAGTAATCAAGTTGA
Organism: Mytilus trossulus; assembly: GCF_036588685.1. Taxonomy (NCBI): domain Eukaryota; kingdom Metazoa; phylum Mollusca; class Bivalvia; order Mytilida; family Mytilidae; genus Mytilus; species Mytilus trossulus. The sequence continues at coordinate 692,819 of NW_026963318.1, forward strand.
ATCTGATTTAAACTTTTTAATTTATTATTCCGTTCCGTTCCGTTCCGCAAAGTACCAATTGACGTGAGGAATTGGTATTTAACGGAATCGAACGGAACCAGACAATTATAATGTAATAAAAGCAGTATGATAAAAAAAATGTGTCTGACACCCCTTTTTGCAGAAGAAATAAGTGTTTTAGATAGCATTCCCGACCAGATAAATAATTAAGAATTTAACACAAAGGCCGGATAGACAAAAAGTCTTACTTCTTCCATTGGTAATTATATTTTTTAAAAGAGGCCTTCCACCTTTCGTTCCGACGAGGATTAGAAACAGTGATCAAGTTGAATCTGATTTAAACTTTTTAATTTATAATTCCGTTCCGTTCCGTTCCGCAAAGTACCAATTGCTCTGAGGAATTGGTATTTAACGGAATCGAACGGAACCAGACATTTATAATGTAATAAAAGCAGTAAGATAAAAAAAAAATGTGTCTGACACCCCTTTTTGCAGAAGAAATAAGTGTTTTAGATAGCATTCCCGACCAGATAAATAATTAAGAATTTAAAATAAAGGCAGCTTAGACAAAAAGTCTTACTCCTTCCATTGGTAATTATATTTTTTAAAAGAGGCCTTCCACCTCTCGTGCCGACGAGGATTAGAAACAGTAATCAAGTTGAATCTGATTTAAACTTTTTAATTTATTATTCCGTTCCGTTCCGTTCCGCAAAGTACCAATTGCTCTGAGGAATTGGTATTTAACGGAATCGAACGGAACCAGACATTTATAATGTAATAAAAGCAGTATGATAAAAAAAAATGTGTCTGACACCCCTTTTTGCAGAAGAAATAAGTATTTTAGATAGCATTCCCGAACAGATAAATAATTAAGAATTTAACACAAAGGCCGGATAGACAAAAAGTCTTACTTCTTCCATTGGTAATTATATTTTTTAAAAGAGGCCTTCCACCTTTCGTTCCGACGAGGATTAGAAACAGTGATGCAAGTTGAATCTGATTTAAACTTTTTAATTTATTATTCCGTTCCGTTCCGTTCCGCAAAGTACCAATTGCTCTGAGGAATTGGTATTTAACGGAATCGAACGGAACCAGACATTTATAATGTAATAAAAGCAGTATGATAAAAAAAAAATGTGTCTGACACCCCTTTTTGCAGAAGAAATAAGTGTTTTAGATAGCATTCCCGACCAGATAAATAATTAAGAATTTAAAACAAAGGCAGCTTAGACAAAAACAAAAAATCTTACTCCTTCCATTGGTAATTATATTTTTTAAAAGAGGCCTTCCACCTCTCGTGCCGACGAGAATTAGAAACAGTAATCAAGTTGAATCTGATTTAAACTTTTTAATTTATTATTCCGTTCCGTTCCGTTCCGCAAAGTACCAATTGCTCTGAGGAATTGGTATTTAACGGAATCGAACGGAACCAGACATTTAAAATGTAATAAAAGCAGTATGATAAAAAAAAAATGTGTCTGACACCCCTTTTTGCAGAAGAAATAAGTGTTTTAGATAGCATTCCCGACCAGATAAATAATTAAGAATTTAAAATAAAGGCAGCTTAGACAAAAAGTCTTACTCCTTCCATTGGTAATTATATTTTTTAAAAGAGGCCTTCCACCTCTCGTGCCGACGAGGATTAGAAACAGTAATCAAGTTGAATCTGATTTAAACTTTTTAATTTATTATTCCGTTCCGTTCCGTTCCGCAAAGTACCAATTGCTCTGAGGAATTGGTATTTAACGGAATCGAACGGAAACAGACATCTATAATGTAATAAAAACCTGTTCTTTATATTCCATTTAAATTTTTTATTTGTAGACTGCCTACGGATTTATATTGCTCTTATGGGACCCGAGATAAAGGGGGCCAATGGGGGGGGGGGGGGGGGGGGGGCCTGAAAAAATATATTTGTTTTTTATTTCAAGTCCGATTTTGATGAGTTTTTTTACATTAAATTCCTGACAAAAAGCCATGCCTGCCGGGCATTTTTCACATTGCACGTTCCGCAAAGTACCAATTGGTCTGAGGAATTGGTATTTAACGGAATTGAACGGAAAAAGACATCTACAAATGTAATAAAATCAGTATGATAAAAAAAGGCTGACACTTCTTATTTTGAATGAGTGGTAATTGTTTTATATAGCATTCTCGACCTGATCATTAATAAATAATTTAACACAAATGCAGGTTACCCAAAATCCATCCATTCCTTATTATATTTTAAAATTTTCGGGAAAAAAATGATGAAATGGGCAAAAAAATGTTGTCGTTAATTATTAAAGTTCGGAATGAGTTGCTACATTTGTATGTCTAAAGTAATGTTGATCCTCTTGGAATTCATTTGAATGTAAGTTTTAAATTGTGCTAATGAATATCATGCATGTGTATTTAAGTTAAAAAAAAATGAAAAAAAATGTCTTGAATAAAAACAAAGCTCTCGTCAATTATACCTGGCGTCATTACAGTGGTTACAAATGAAAATATCAAAATCAACCTTTTATTAAATTAGAAGTCCGCAACTTTGACAATATACAGTGCGAATGACATAAGCTTTTGATGTAGAAATACAAGTGTACTTAAACTATGACAGTGTCAATTTTTTAATTACTGTAACGGTTATTGGGTTCGGGATTGTGTACTTGTTTTTATGTTGTTCGTTCTATAAATAAAGTTTGAGTACTGCAGACGTCTTTTTGTCACAGCCAAGCTTTTTGTAGATCTCTGCTATTTGTGGTGCCAAATAGGACCCACGTTGCTTGAGAAATGTTTCAGGCATCACACTGGTGTCAGAAGTGTCGACTATTGTGAATTTATTCGACTGAGAAGTTTGGAAATTCATCGGAAAGTTGCCAGTTTGGAAAACCACGTGAGTCGACGATTGGGCGATCCAGAAGCGGATCCCCGTCAATCACAACCCAAACATAATTATTCCGGTGAGATCGTATGATTTTTATACTTTAAATACTGAAAATTGTTTTAATTTTACAAAAAATTTAGCTGACGAAAATTTGCATTTGAAAAAAAATAATTCCGGTGGCTCCGACCTCGTCACCAAATTACCGGACATACAAAAACATTTTTATTTTTTATTTTATTTTAGTCAAGATTTGCATTTTGTATCATAATAATTTGCATATTTTTAGACTGTTTCATGTAATACGTGTTTTTTAAGTATTACAGATCGAATTTAGAAAATAAAGGACTTATGAGTGATACTGTTCTACACAACTATCTCAGGTCTATTCCACTCGTCATCACACAACAGACAAAATATTAATTTTCACCTGCTAAGAGACGGGCTTCATCCTAAAAGAATATGGGCACAAAAGTGGTTTAGAAGATTACCACTTGACATATGCCAAGAGTATTGGTTAGATAGGGAATCATTCTCAGTACACGTCGATCCACAGGATTGAAAATTACAATCTTTTATAAATTGCAATTTAATAATAAACATGAATGACGATACAGTAGTAGAGACGGGTTCTGATCGAAAAGTCAGCGAAGATTCCCCGCCAAATGGTGATCAGTTGGGCATAAAAATGCTTAACGTGTTAGAAAGAATGGGGAACGACATGGGAACCTTGGCTGACACCATGACATATGTTTAGAAAACAGGATGAGGTTTCTGCCAATACAATGCAGCTACTCTACCAACAAAGTAGAAGTATAGAAGAATTGAACAATACGCTTTTGCAGAACCGGGAGACATCGAAATCCGACATTAAGAGCACAGGAACTAATACTTCCGGTTACACAGTTGACGATTTTTCTGGGTCTTCTATTTGTCCAAAGTATGGATTATATGATGGAAATAATGAACACCTAGACCCTAAGTTAGGTGAAAACAAACCAGTTGACAGTTTTCAGGTTGACCAAGAGAACAGTCACAGACAATCTCTGTTCGGTCAAGATAGCAAGCCGAAATCGGTTTTACAGTTCGGTCGTGGGAACAGTCCCAGACCACCTTCATTTAGTTTAGATAATCAACCAATAGGATATTTGCAGTTCGGTCGAGGGAACAGTCCCAGGCCATCGTCCCAGAATACAGATGATGACATACAGACCGGAAGTTTGCAGTTTGGTCGCGGGAACAGTCCCAGACCAAATGCAAATTCACACACACCATTGTCATCAACACAAAGGGATACAACAACACAGAATTTAGATGATGACAGACAGAACGGGAGTTTGCAGTTTGGTCGCGGGAACAGTCCCAGACTAAATGCTAATTCACACACACCATTGTCATCAACACCAAGGGATACCACAACACTCCCCCCTTTTAAACCGTTGTTAAGCACTATAGAAAGATGAGAGTCTAGGTCGAGTTCTATGAACACAAATAATAGACAAGATTTGATAAGAAACATACAACCTTCGTTTTCTAGTGATATTGAAGCTATGCACAGTAGTAACAATACACAGCAGACAAGACAAAAAGTACCAAATAGTGACGTTCCGCACCAAAAACTTCCAACATTCGACGGGAAGGATGATTATGAGGGGTTTATTATCCCATTCAACAGGGAAGCTAGGAGAAACGAATGGACAGAGGAGGAAAAGTTAGATAGGTACATTGAGTGCCTGCGAGGACAGGCGAGTAAATTTATGACCGCAATTCCTCGACAGGAAAGAGATACTTTTGAATCCAATTCGCGTCACATGGAAACAGGTTCAACCGAAAAGAGCCCCCATCCACTGCACGAAAAAAACTATCTGATTTAAGACAACACAATGAAAAGAATGAAGAGTTTGCTGAAGAAGTAAGACGATTAGTCTCAAGAGCATACCCAACAATTAGTATCGAGTTACAAGAGGAACTTGCAGCGGAACACTTTTTGAAGGGCCACAAGAACGCCAAAATAGCATATGAAGCTTTAAACCACCAACCTTAAACTGTATCTTCAGCACTAGATATTGTTGTACAACTACAACACAATTATCATGCTACGTTGGGCAGGGATGTTGATTATAATACAAAACAAAGGACCAGACGCGTTACGTTGAAAGATGAAGAGGAAAAGAGTACTGACCAATATGAAGGGATGGACAGCGTTAGGCAGTTGGTAAATTCATTTCGGAAACCAGATAATCAAACATTACAGAATGAAATCAAAGCACTAAGAGATCTTTTAGAAAGGGCCATGCTGCATGATTCAAAACCAGCTACCTTGACAGCACAGTCAACGGGATGTTATTTTTGTGGCGAAAAAAGCCATTTCAAACGTGATTGTCCAAAAAGATCACGATCACCCAGCCCTATGAGAAGACAAGATACTGGTGCTGATTGTGAAAGGAGATATATTATCAAATTGGCAGAGGACAAGATTTACTCATTCCAATTCAAGTCAATGGCAATAAGGTCGATGCTATTGTTGATACAGGAGCAGATGTAACGGTACTTTCAAGATCCTTTGCAAATTGTATTGGTTTGAGCGGTACTACCGGTATAAAAGCTTGCTTATTGAATGCAGAAAATGGGAAAGAAATGGAGGCTGACATGAATATTGTTGCAAAGCTTCAACTGGGTAAAAAGGAGATAATTTGGAAAGTATGCATTGCCCCCATAAGAGATGATATTTTGATTGGAATAGACTTACTGAAAGAAGTAGATGGTACCATAATGGCCAAATAAGGTGATCTCCTGATAAATAATGAGCTGATACCAGGACGGTATCGAACAGAAAATGATTGCCAAATATCAAGAGTGACGGCTGAAATGGAACCCACTTTAGATACTTTAAAGCCCATGAACGAGACAGATGTATATGGAGGAGTTGAAAGTCTAAAAGAAAGTATTGTTGATGTTTTAGACCCAGCTTCCTTACAAGACAATAACAACACTGGGTCGGTTTTAGTGGAAACTCGCCTACAGGATAATCTTGAAAAAGATAATGTTTCAGACATGGACGAGGTAAGTGTGATTGGTTCAAATGTGCCACATGAGCCGAGGACACAGGCTCCAGACTCAGGTGGGTTTGAGAACAAGAATATTAAGCTATCGCAAGAATGTGTTGTCGAAATTTCAGATGCTTATGATGCGGCTAACGACGATAAATCTGATAGTTCAAAGAAAGAGAATTCACTATTTGAAGACTATATCATATGTTCATTAGAACAGACGATACAAAGTTTAGATTCGGGCAAGAATTCAACCAAACAAGATGATGAATCAGAACAGAAGGAGATTATATCACGTGATTCGGGGACACTGAGTCCAGTCTCAAGTGGTAGTAAGACCCATGCAAACGTAACCAAGAAGATAGGGTCTCTCAATGATGCCTTAAATCCAAAGATTTCACCAAGATGGATGACAGTTCAGATTCCAGTGAGTCGAGGACACAGGCTCCAGACTTACCTGGGAATCATCAGATGACAAAAGAAAAGCACCCACCTAAAATCAGTCGATATGGACGCAAAATAAACCAACCCTTACGTTTCAAAGATTGACAAAAACATTTGTGCAAAAAAATAAGAGATATTCTTATTGAGAACTGTCTGTTTATAAAGAAAAGGGGGGATAGTGTAACGGTTATTAGGTTCGGGATTGTGTACTTGTTTTTATGTTGTTCGTTCTATAAATAAAGTTTGAGTACTGCAGACGTCTCTTTGTCACAGCCAAGCTTTTTGTAGATCTCTGCTATTTGTGGTGCCAAATAGGACCCACGTTGCTTGAGAAGTGTTTCAGGCATCACATTACATTGTGTTAAACTCGCACGTCAATCTTTTGTCTGTCAAGTTTTGATCACTGTTTCTAATCATCTTCGGAAGGCCCCTTTTTGTCGAGCCTTCGACTTTAGTCGAAAAAGCGAGACTAAACGATCCTACTTTCCGTCGTCGTCGGCGTCGTCGTCGGCGGCGTCCACATATATTCACTCTGTGGTTAAAGTTTTTGAAATTTTGATAACTTTCTTAAACTATACTGGATTTCTAACAAACTTGGACAGAAGCTTGTTTATGATCATAAGATAGTATCCAGAAGTAAATTTTGTAAAAATAAAATTCCGTTTTTTCCGTATTTTACTAATAAATGGACTTAGTTTTTCTGCGGGGAAACATTACATTCACTCTGTGGTTAAAGTTTTTAGAATTTTAATAACTTTCTTAAACTATCCTTGGTTTGAACCAAATTTTGACAGAAGCTTGTTTATGATCATAAGATAGTATCCAGAAGTAAATTTTGTAAAAAAATAAATCCATTTTTTCCGTATTTTACTTTTAAATGGACTTAGTTTTTCTGAGTGGAAACATTACATTCACTCTGTGGTTAAAGTTTTTAAAATTTTAATAACTTTCTTAAACTATCCTGGGTTTGTACCAGACTTGGACAGAAGCTTATTTATGATCATAAGATAGTATCCAGAAGTAAATTTTGTAAAAAGATAACTCCATTTTTTCTGTATTTTACTTTTAAATGGACTTATATTTTCTTCCAGTTAACATTACATACAGTCCGCAGTTAAAGTTTTCAAAACATTAATTAGATTCATTAACTATCCTAGATTTTTACCAAACTTGGACAGAAGCTTCTTACAATCAAAAGATAGTATCAAGAGGAATGTTTTTATTGATTTTTTTCCTCATTTTTTGTTGAGCCTGCGATTTACAGCAAAAGTAGGCGAGACACTGGGTTCCGCGGAACCCTTACAAATTTTTTAATTTATAATTACCAATGGAAGTAGAAAGACCTTTTTATCTAACCTGTCTTTGTGTTATTTTTTATACGTCCGTCAATTTTGACGGGACGTATTATGGTATACAAATGTCCAGTGTCCGTCCGTCCGTCCGCCCGTCTGTCCGTCTGTCCGGTGTAAACATGTCGCACCGTAACTTGAGAACGACTTATCCAAATTTCATGAAACTTAACATAGTTGTTTCTTATGATGGTCAAATGATCTGTATACTCTTTTGTGAAAATAAGATTACAACTTTTTGAGTTACGGCACTTTGTAACTAAAACAGGGGTGTGTTTTTTTCACATGTCGCACCGTATCTCAAAAACGATTCTTGATTATGGCTTTAAACTTTAAATACTTCTTAGTTATATTAATCTTAATATCTGTATACTTTTTGGTGATGATTCAAAATTTAATTTTTGAGTTATTGAGTATTTTGTAAAAAAGGGGGAGGTTTTTTTTGTGAAAATAAGATTACAACTTTTTGAGTTACGGCACTTTGTAACTAACACAGTGGTGTGTTTTTTACACATGTCGCACCATATCTCAAAAACGATTTATGATTATTACTTAAAACTTTACACATGTCTTTGTTATATTAATTTTAAGATCTGTATACGTTTTGGTGATGATTCAAAATTTCATTTTTGAGTTATTGAGTATTTTGTAAAAAAAAAAGGGGGGTGGTTACATGTCGCACCATATCTCAAAAACGATTTATGATTATTGCTTAAAACTTTACACATGTCTTTGTTATATTAATCTTAAGATCTGTATACGTTTTGGTGATGATTCAAAATTTCATTTTTGAGTTATTGAGTATTTTAAAAAAAAAAAGGGGGGGGGGTTTACATGTCGCACCATATCTCAAAAACGATTTATGATTATTGCTTAAAACTTTACACACTTCTTTATATTAATCTAAAGATCTGTATACTTTTTGGTGATGATTCATTTTTATATTTTCGAGTTATTGAGTTTTTTGTAAAAAAAGAGTTTTTTTTTTCACATGTTGCGCTGTATCTCTATTGCTTAAAACTTAACAGGCTAATGTTGCGTCGGGTTTCCAAATACATCTTGTACAATGATGAATCTTCCTATTGAGCGGGAATAAGGAAGGAGTCAGGATATACTAAGCATGACATCCTGTACAACCCTGTGTTATTCAAAAAAGATTTATGTTTTTTCACAAGACGACGGGCGTATCATGCGCTCATGGCGCAGCTGTTTATTTAAATATTGATCAAGTCGAAATGCTATCTAAAACACTTACCACTCATTCAAAAAAGAAGGGTCTGACTTGTTTTTATCATACTGCTTTTATTACATTATAGATGTCGGTTTCCGTTCGATTCCGTTAAATACCAATTCCTCAGAGCAATTGGTACTTTGCGGAACGGAACGGAACGGAAAAAATATATTAAAAAGTTTAAATCAGATCCAACTTGATTACTGTTTCTAATCCTCGTCGGAACGAGAGGTGGAAGGCCTCTTTAAAAAAATATAATTACCAATGGAAGGAGTAAGACTTTTTGTCTAAGCTGCCTTTGTTTTAAATTCTTAATTATTTATCTGGTCGGGAATGCTATCTAAAACACTTATTTCTTCTGCAAAAAGGGGTGTCAGACACATTTTTTTTTATCATACTGCTTTTATTACATTATAAATGTCTGGTTCCGTTCGATTCCGTTAAATACCAATTCCTCAGAGCAATTGGTACTTTGCGGAACGGAACGGAACGGAATAATAAATTAAAAAGTTTAAATCAGATTCAACTTGATTACTGTTTCTAATTCTCGTCGGCACGAGAGGTGGAAGGCCTCTTTTAAAAAATATAATTACCAATGGAAGGAGTAAGATTTTTTGTTTTTGTCTAAGCTGCCTTTGTTTTAAATTCTTAATTATTTATCTGGTCGGGAATGCTATCTAAAACACTTATTTTTCTGCAAAAAGGGGTGTCAGACACATTTTTTTTTATCATACTGCTTTTATTACATTATAAATGTCTGGTTCCGTTCGATTCCGTTAAATACCAATTCCTCAGAGCAATTGGTACTTTGCGGAACGGAACGGAACGGAATAATAAATTAAAAAGTTTAAATCAGATTCAACTTGATTACTGTTTCTAATTCTCGTCGGCACGAGAGGTGGAAGGCCTCTTTTAAAAAATATAATTACCAATGGAAGGAGTAAGATTTTTTGTTTTTGTCTAAGCTGCCTTTGTTTTAAATTCTTAATTATTTATCTGGTCGGGAATGCTATCTAAAACACTTATTTCTTCTGCAAAAAGGGGTGTCAGACACATTTTTTTTATCATACTACTTTTATTTCATTATAAATGTCTGGTTCCGTTCGATTCCGTTAAATACCAATTCCTCAGAGCAATTGGTACTTTGCGGAACGGAACGGAACGGAATTATAAATTAAAAAGTTTAAATCAGATTCAACTTGATCACTGTTTCTAATCCTCGTCGGAACGAAAGGTGGAAGGCCTCTTTTAAAAAATATAATTACCAATGGAAGAAGTAAGACTTTTTGTCTATCCGGCCTTTGTGTTAAATTCTTAATTATTTATCTGGTCGGGAATGCTATCTAAAACACTTATTTCTTCTGCAAAAAGGGGTGTCAGACACATTTTTTTTATCATACTGCTTTTATTACATTATAATTGTCTGGTTCCGTTCGATTCCGTTAAATACCAATTCCTCAGAGCAATTGGTACTTTGCGGAACGGAACGGAACGGAATAATAAATTAAAAAGTTTGAATCAGATTCAACTTGATTACTGTTTCTAATCCTCGTCGGCACGAGAGGTGGAAGGCCTCTTTTAAAAAATATAATTACCAATGGAAGGAGTAAGACTTTTTGTCTAAGCTGCCTTTGTTTTAAATTCTTAATTATTTATCTGGTCGGGAATGCTATCTAAAACACTTATTTCTCGTGCAAAAAGGGGTGTCAGACACATTTTGTTTTTATATCATACTGCTTTTATTACATTATAAATGTCTGGTTCCGTTCGATTCCGTTAAATACCAATTCCTCAGAGCAATTGGTACTTTGCGGAACGGAACGGAACGGAATAATAAATTTAAAAAGTTAAAATCAGAACCAATGTTTCTAATCATCGTCGGAAAGGACGACGTGAGGTCAGTCTAGATATCATAATGCATGACTTGCAAATGCGTTAATTTCATGATAATTTATCAGGACAATCCGACATATTCATTTACAGAATAGTTCCCGATGTTATACATTATTGCACATTTCACCTGTGAAGATGAGATTATAGTACATTTGTGTTATTTGTATATGGAAAACCGTAAAACACAGAAATTTTAGTTTGTTTTGTTTTAAAGATTTTTCGAAATTTTGATAAATGCCCCCTTTGGATACCTTAAATGAAATTCTGTTCCGTTCCGTTCCGTTCCGTTCCGTTCCGTAAAGTACCAATAGCCGACAGAGGCTCCTGGATTGGGACAGGCGCACAAATGCGGCGGGGTTTAACATGTTTCGTGAGATCACAACCCTCCCCTATACCTCTAGCCAATAAAGAATGTAAAACACACAGTAATACGAACAGTAAAACGCACTTCAATAGGAAATACAAGTCCTATGTCAGAATAGGAAACAAACTAAGAAACTAATTAAAATGCATGACAATGATAATAAAAAGGACTACTATACATAAGACTAGCAGTTACTGTCATACGCCAGCTCCAGATCTCAATTAAACTAATTGAAAGGTTTTAAATTTCCTCATTATGCACACTCTCTCCCTGTTGCATTTATTGCTAATTTGTTCCAGAACATTCATGAAATATTTGTCACTGGCAACAACAAAAAGTCGATAATTTAAAATAGGTTGTTTACATACAAATTACGAAGAAACGTAAGATTCAACTTCCGAGGAGAAAGTTGCCCTTATAGATGGATTTAAATATGTTTTAACTTCACTTTGGTCAAACACCTCTTTAATTGTTTCGTTCTTATTTTGCTTGAATTTCAAATTTCAGTTTCAGCGTTCCATATGTGAATTCTTTACTTCAAATTCTGCGTTTAACATTGTACTGGTTTTTCGAGAGTGACATTGGTGTACGGCCAAAAATGGAAAAAAATCCACCATGCAGCTGACAGTGTGGCTTCTCTTTGCACGCCCCATTCTGACTGGGTGAACATGTGAACTTTTAGTTTGCTAAAAGTCGATTGTCGTACGATAACTTCAAATATAAATACCCAAATAACAAAATGCAAATACGGGACAGTAATATCCTTTAATACAAAAAAATCTATTCCTTTTGTTTACTATAACAAAACAGTGGTTGATTTAGAACCTATAATGGAGCTACGTGTATGATAACCAGTCCAAACGTTGTCTTTAAGGTAGCAACCATGTAACTTTAAAAGTGGGGTGAGGTTGTTTTGTCGAAGCGCTAACAATTTTATTAAGTTTTTCATCGCCATTAATCAACTTGTCTGGTTCAAAATTTAACACTAAAAGGCATGGATATTTTTTTTGTCCTCTTCTGGCACAGAATATTATATCATCAAATTAGGGATCAGAATATTTTAATGTACCATTATCGAAGCCCCTAGTGGTAGTATCAAGTAAAAAACAGGGACTATCTAAATATTGGTTCCCCAGACGATTACCATTTATCGTTGATAAAAACTTTTGAACACAATTTTCAACTTTCAACGACACCTACAACTGGATAGATGCGTGCTTAATGTAGTACAGCGCCAACTATTACATAAACATGAATGCAAGTTGGGTGCTTAATGTAGTACAGCGGTAATTATTACATAGATATGAATGCTCGTGAAAATAATGTTTATGGTATACGTTTATATATGATATGAAAGGTTTCAACTTTTACAAAACCAGAGCTATACGTTGGATTTAAAAGTTTACTTTATTTGACCTTTTCAATTTTATTTGACTTTATTTGTCTTTTTAAGTTAACTTAATTTGGTTCGAGTGTTAATGATAAGTCTTTTGTAAACGAAACGTGCGTCTGGCGCAAAAACCGGCAAAATTTATATTCCGGTATCTATGATGAGTTTTTGTAGATACCTTGTAACAGTATCTTGGCTCCAATTTGCTGATATTACCGTCTTAATTTCAGCGTAAAAAAGATTATATTAAAAACCTCCCATACTGTGGACTAGCACAACCTTAAACCATGCATTCAGTATCATGAAGCGCTTTTCTTGATCGACCTCCTTACGGAACGCTTAAAGCTGAATATTCAGGGCAAACAACTTACAAAGAACAGATAAAAACGTTTAAGATGATCTTTCATTCTGTACATGAAATGATATATTCTTTAGCCAACATGATTGCAGAAAGTAAGAAGTCGTAAAGCAAAACAGAAAAAAAATGAAATCAAAAGAGATAATACATCGTGTATTGGGCCTTTTTATGGCTTAGAGTTTAGTAGAAAATGTATATACATGCTCAACATAAACATACTATTTGACCTACTGCGAGTTGTTCAGTTTTTACTGTTACTCCTGTTTCTCCTAAAATATGGGTGCTAGAAAAAACAGCAGGTAAAATGGTCAATATCAGAACCGTACGTCTGGTTTTTAAATGAATTATCTTCTTTTAAGAAATATTAATTTTGTCATCCAATTTTCACCGCTTCCAACTGTCCGTTTTATTTCATACATAAACTTTTAAGTATCAGTATGTTTTTAATTCATATTGTTTCGTTTCGTTCCGCTTTTATTTCGTTTCGCTTTTTCAGGTATTCCTCTTATTGCCCCTTTTCTATTTTGATATTTTAAGCAAACATTTAAAAAATGAAACTTTCAAAAAGTGAAATAATCAAATTGCGCGTAAGGTTTAGTATTTTAAAAGTTTGGTCAAATTTCTAAACTATCAAATTTATAAACGATATTTAGAATTTTGATATTTTAATAATTTGGTTAAAATTTCAAAATTTCAAAACTTTAACACAATTTGAAATTTTGATATTTTAAAACTTTGATCAATATTCCAAAAATCAAACATTTCAAAACTTTTTAAAACTTTGAATTGATAAGTGTTACACGGACCTGTATTCCTACTGTATTCATAAATGTAAAAGCACCACACTTGCACACAGAATACTTTTAAACATATATCACCATGGTGCTAAATGGCCCTACAGAGAACCAAGTAAATTTGTTTATACAGATGTAGATTCTAGATACAAAGCTGTGTATCCATCTGATTGGTGTGTTTGAGCTTTTGGTTTTGATATTAGCTTAGGGAAAAGTAAAATCACAAAAATACTGAACACCGAGGAAAGACTCAAAATCAAAAGCTCAAAGGCATCAAACGAATGGACAAAAACTGTCATATTCCTGACTTGGTTCATTTCGTTTAAAATTTTCATCGGAACTCGGTATTTTTGATATTTTACTTTTACTGTAATTAGATATATGAAGATGTGGTATGAGTGCCAATGAGATAACTCTCCATCCCAGTCACAATTTATAAAAATAAACCATTAAAAGTCAAAGTTCGGTCTTCAAAATGGAGCCTATCGTCGCTGTTATGCAAAAACCTCGTATCTCAATTTTTTGCGGAAATCTTTTTATCGATTATTTTGGATTAAGTATGTATGTTCCATTGTATGCGAAAATATCTGATCTTCTAACCAATCATTAATCCGAATTCTGACATATGACGAAAAAGTGTAGTCGGATTGGTGAGACATTATGTTGTGCGAAAATATCGTATTTCAAAACCGGCAGCTGACATTATAACAGGAAGAGTTTAATCAATTTCAGGTTCTCAACGCTAATATATTAGCTTAAGAATAAGGAAAAGCTTTGAAAATACAATATAGTAGCAGAAAGTTTTGCTCGTCTTGGTAATTGATTGGTTAAAAGATCAGATATTTTGGCATACAAAGGAACATACATATTTAATTCTAAAAAAGCGATAAAAGATTTCAGTTTTTACTGCCTGGTGTAAAATTATCAAAACCTTAGATACGAGGTTTTTGCATAACAGCGACGCTATGCTCTTGTCAATTCCCCTCTTGATATAATTTTAAGGAATCAACACTAACCTATGTACATTAATACATATAATGTAAGAGAATGTACAATGATTGGGTATATGAACATTGATTAATTGATTGATTCATGGTGTTTAACGCCACATTCAGCACTTAGCATTATCATGGTTGCCATTGTATTTTTGGAATTCGTAGTAACAAGAGAAAAACATTGAACTTCGAACGGAACACGTGTTATCAGAAGATCAAAGTCTAGTGATCTTGCAAAAAAAAAGAGGTTTCAAACCCATTATTTAAGTGTCGACAATATAGAGCACTATACAAATTGACATAAAACAATATCAATCATGGTAATTTTAAGTGTTTGTTCTGATTGTTAATGAGTGGTTACATCCTTTAAAAGTATCTATTTTCCTATTTAAACAGTGCATATTCGCAAACCAAATATATATAAGATACTTTTATATTTGCAGTCACTCTACAGAATTAACCCCTTCACAAGTCATTAAAAAAATCGCTCATCTAACAACAATAGTCTATATCTACACTTGCTAAAAAATAAACAGATAAATTCAATGTCTTCGAAAGAATGGTATCTGTAAATCTATTAAGATTCCACTAAAGTCATATTATAGGACACCACATAAACATCTAAACTTTGCCTGTATTTTTTAACCTATAACGAAGAAAGTCCTAAACCATGGGAACATGTGTTCATTAAAACGCACTGTGTAAATTGTAAATAAACTTGAAATTATTATGTTGTTGCCAAACCAGTTAATAGGATGAACACTAAATTTTCAAAGAAAAAATCTGGAGGCCTGCTAGATCACTTAATTTGTTTAAAATTAAAAAACGCATTTTTGCATTTTTTCTTCTTTCAAAAATTCAATCATACCAAGCATAATTTTGGGGAATGTTCTAGTAAGAAAACCAATGCCGATACATTTAATTTCAGAATTTTAATTTGATGACAATACAAGCTATTACGAGGCATGAATAAAAGGCTTCAAAAAGTTGATTTCCTGGAAAGCCATTAAAATTGCATAGTGGATAGATGGCTAATGTAAATGTTAAATGATGTATCTGAAACATTTTTTTTCATTGGGTAAGGTAGGGATAGTTTTTGCTTCAATAGAAGTCGCATGACGTTTTTTTTAATATGCTTATGAATAATAAGTATGTTTTAATTACATGTAATCTGAAGATTTAATTAGTTAGTAATTTGACGATTTTTTTAATTTTCAAAGAAGGAAATTCATCCTTATACCTAAATATTAGAAGATATACCTAAGATTACCTAAGCTGTATTTGGCAAAACTTTTGGTCCTCAATGCTGTTTTTTTTTTTATTCGAGCCTGAATGATGAGTCTTTAGTGTGTACCAAGTCAGGAAAATGGCCATTGTTATATTATATTTCGTTTCTGTGTGTGTGTTACATTTTAGTGTTGTGTTTCTGTTATGCCGTAGTTCTCCTGTTATATTTGATGTTTTCCCTTCAGTTTTAGTTTGTAAGCCGGATTTTTTTTCTCAATCAATTTATGAATTTCGAACAGCGGGATACTACTGCTGTCGTTATTTAGTAGACAAACGTGTAACCCGGATTTTTTTTCTCTCAATCGATTTATGAATTTCGAACAGCGGGATACTACTGCTGCCGTTATTTAGTAGAGAAACGTGTAACCCGTTTTTTTTCCTTCTCTATATCGATTTATGAATTTCGAACAGCTGGATACTACTGCTGCCTTTATTTAGTAAACAAAATACGCGTCCGACGCAAATATAGAATTGCAATCTTAAATTTGTATCTATGATGACTGCCATGCCAGTGATAGGTTTAGCGCTATAAAACCAGGTTCAATCCACTACTATCTACATTTGAAAATGCATGTACCAAGTCAGGAATATGACAGTTGTTGTCCATTTGTTTGATGTGTTTAATCATTTGATTTTGCCATTTGATTTGGGACTTTCCGTTTTGAATTTTCTCGGAGTTTAGTATTTTTGTGATTTTACTTGTTATTTATACCAAGAATCAAACTTCAGTGATCTTATAATAGGGTTTTATCAGTTTATTTTACATTACTTCAGACACTTACCTTATTATTATCATCCAGACGCTTTCAAGTAACAATCAATATATCTAAAACAAAATTGCCGGGGCTTGTTGACTAATATGACACAGGAAAATATACTATTATCAATCAAACATGTTGATAATCCAGAGAGACACTCCCCTAATTCTATAATAAAATTGTTATAAATATTAAGTACACTTCAAGTACTTCTATAAAACCGGAAAAAAATAAAGTTTTAAGATAAGTGGAAACATTTTTATCAACCAATCAATGTGCTTAGAATTTGAGCTATATCATCAAATGAACTTTTACAAAATGAAGCACAGTAAAGGATAACGATAAGAGTAATTGAAGTACGTTTACAAAAAACATTAAGTCTTTTGAAGCCATTGTGACCAGGAGAAAATACGTCTTCATAATCAATTAATAGACCTATAATTATATAAGAGAACTCTTGGTAGATTTGTTTGATTTTTGGTATTGTCCAAACTACATCGATATTTTCTAGAATTTTCTCACGTCTTTGAATTTTTGAAAAACTAATTACCTTAGCTGTATTTGGCAAAACCTTTAGGGATTTTGGTCCTCAATGCTCCTCCACTTCGTACTTTATTTGGCCTTTTAAACTTTTTTGAATTCGAGCGTCACTGATGAGTCTTTTGTGACGAACGGTGTATCTGGCGTAAATGGAAAATATTGATCCTGGTATCTATGATGAGTTTATTTTCAAAAAGGGAGTGCAAAAAATAGATAAGTTTAGATTAACAAATAAATGTCATTACATTTAGATGAAAGCTAATTTTGAGTTGACAATTTCAATAATAAAGATGTTACGACCTCGACTGTTTCTTACTGAATAGGACATATTAAAAGAAAATATATTTCATCGGATGGTACAAAGCTAATACTTTCGGTTTCCAGATGTTATACCAATTTGTCTCCTCTATCAATTTCAAGGTCATGGCAGCTATTTCTAAATCTTACAAGTACACCCTGTATAACTCCGATACAGATGAAACCCGACGTTGACGCTTTCGAATCGAGCACACCTTGTAACACTTTAGTTTAGATAGTAAGGAACATAAAAAACGCACGATGATATCGATGATAAAACGTGCTTGGTATTTTTAAATATTCGAAATTTAATGTTTCTCGTACCTCATAGTTTTTAAAACATTACCTAAAATTGTTGGATATATACTGACTAATACTTAAGATATATGATATACCTCTTAGTTGTAATTTGTTTGCTTTGAAATAACTATCAGTTACTACAATTGCTCCTTTGACGATATTTTATGTATATGTTTTTTGTTTTTTGTGCCTTGTACCGAAATTTTAAGTTGAGCCAATTGCAACTGTACATGTTTCTTTTTATCATGATGTGCTGTTACACTAGTACTCCAGGTTAACGAGAGGGTTCGGGGCTCGATTCTGTAGTACATTGGTTACATAGATCTGTCATTTTTTTTCTTCTTTACGACATAATTCATAATTTATAAATATATAACAGTTAGTTTTCTAGTTTTATTTTTTTCACATTTTATTTTATATCAGGGCCGTTTTAAGCCGACTATATGGTATAGGTTTTCCTCATTGTAAAATGTTGTATATTTGACTATACTGATTGCTTTATACACCCACTTCATATTTAAACTTTGGTGGAAGGTTGTCTCACTGGCCATCACACCATATCTACAAAGCTTTATATGTAAAAAAAGAAATAGAAAAAATAAAGCAGTTGGCATGCCATCTAAGGCATTCGGCAATCTAAGTTCAACGAGCTCCTATATCTGCTTTCGTCTAGGTGGATTTGGACCAACATCAGCATTTGAAATAGCCTCAAATTGTGAAAAGTAAGTCATTTTAAGTTTTATTGTCTACTATACTTCTTGAAAATTTCTTTCCTCTGGAATATATGTATTATCTGTTTATTTCATGTGGAATAACGTTGAAAGTCCTAATTTCAAATAGAAACATTCCTATCTGATATAGTCTGGTTAAACATTGCAATTTCGGCTTTGGATGACTGATATTTTAAGATCAAATACTTCGACTAGGTTAACAGATAAACATTTCCAATAAAATACAGAAAAAGGGTCGCCGACTTCATCTCGAATACCTTAAAAAGAAAGTGATTTGTGTCGGTTTTTGTTAACGAACTTTACCGTGATTATTTAAAAACGCACAACGAACGCGACACATTTAGATGAACGAACAATACAGTTAGAGAAAATTTATTATGCATGATATTTCCTTTCCTCTTAGTTCTAGACAACATTTGTAGGCACGTAGTTATTCAACGTATAGTTATTAATTATTGCTAAAAGTATTGATACGCAAAGGTGTATGCAAGAAAAGATATTCAGCATTGTTTATCGCATAAAACGTATGAAATTGCACCATGTCTGTGCGTTTTGCATCTAGAAGTTTTATCAAATGGTGTTTGCAATATCTAAAACTTACAACAATTGTATAATTGGATAAATAAACCAACATTCACATTGACATATTTATATATACTCATATAAGTTCTAGAGAGGCATTCGAAATTGTTGTCATCCTAAATCTTGTCTTGATTATCGCTTCGAACGCGTCAACGTCCGGATTCATTTGTATCCTGGTTATACGGGGTGGTTTAGATGGCTCTCAATAATGAAGACTTCAGTATGCGCACTGAAAAAATTTGTGCAGTAACTTTAACGGCACGCTCAATAACATAGTTTACGAAAAAAAAAATTGTTTTCTTTTTCTATTGTTTATTATCCATTTTAAGATGGTGGCTTTCACTTTTCGCCATCCTTGGGTGTTTCAATTTGTTCGATTCACTCATGTAAGTAACAACACATTTGATTTTAATTATAGAAATCTCTGTATAACTGAAAAAATATTACACAAGGGTTTTCGATAGGATAAACTTGTTCAACAATCAATTTACATAATTTTATTATCGACACAAGGACATCATTCTTGATTATTAATCAACACACAGACATCTTAAAAATTTAGGTATTTCACATCCAATCTTTGGTAATACTCTAAACAAAGCACACGTATGTCGTATTTCACCTGAAAAGTATACCAAACCTTTAAACAGACTTATTTAGGAAGGATAAGTTAAGATATTGGTGTCAGGTCATTAAGATGGCATATTTTAAAATTAATATACTAGTATGTCTCTCATAGCGTCTTTGCATCGGAAATAAACATATTCATTATAATGCCAGTTGTTGGCAAGATGCAGGTTATGTTCTTCTCGTATAGTTTATGATGATATGATGGTCGTAACGTTTTTTTTGCGTCTGTCCCAAATAAGGTGCATCTTGTCATTGTCAATCTTCAACATTTAAAAAAAAATAAAAATTTTATTTTTATGTTTTTGAGTTTAGTTGGATATTCATTTTCACTGAACTAGTACAAATTTTTATGTAAGGGCCAACTGAAGCCCCGCGCCTCCGCGTGCTAGATTGTCTCGCTGTCACATGAGAGATGTGTGACGACCCATTGGTAGCCGCTCTCTGCCGCGGGTCGGGTTGTTATCTATTTGACACATTTCTCATTTTCATTCTCAATTTTGCGAAAGCAATACACAATGTAATGTCATATCCAATACAATTCTGAATACAGTTAAATTTGTTTGAAATGTAGGAATATAATCAAACACCAATCTTTCACTTCCGGCTAATTGACATTATATGCAAAACAGGAACTGCACAGTTTAATTGAAGCAATGGATATATGATTATCTAAAAGTGAAAGAAAAACACGCAGTTGAAATCAAACTTTTTGCAAACATTGTCATTAAAATAAGTTATACTTATCAGATTTGTACTTAGGTTATTTTCCTATTTGCAACAATATACATCCATCAACAGAAATGTAGTATAAATGAATGAACAACGTCGGGAATGTGGCCTATCAAAATAACTGACTGACGCATTGCACTACTATACAGATGTTAAAAGTGGGTCTTAAAGGTACTAGTACACATTTTGAATTATAAGTTAAGATAATGTGTAGGTTTTGGTTTGTTTTTTGGTGTGTTTTAAAAAAAAAAGATTGTTTTATATTTGATCGCAATTTTGTCTATTCAATAAATAGGAATGTACAAGAGGTTCGAAAGATACCAGAGGGGCATTCAAACTCATAAATCGAAAATAAACTAACAACACTATGGCTAAAAATGAAAAAGACAAACAGACAAAAAAAAGTACACATAACACAACATATAAGACTAAAGAATAAGCAACATGAACCGCACCAAAAACTAGGGATTACCTCAGGGGCTCTGGAAAGGTAAGCAGATCCTGCTCCACATGTTGCTCATGTTATAACAAATCCGGTAAACAGTCTATATCGGTAGGTCACATTCATGAGAGGGAAGGAGATTGTAGTTAGGAATTGAGAAACATATCCGATATCATCTGTGAAACAGTTATTCCATAACGGTCAACCAACTCGTGATGGTGTCCGTAAAATTTATGAAGGGATGATTTCAACTTCACCATTTTGAACACTTGGTTTAATAGCTTGCTTTCCTTGTGAACAGCAACCCTCTATCAAGAAAATCCAAGCACAGGAATTTCGTATCAATTGAGAGATATATACCCCGTATGCAGGTGCTGCTTGAATGTTGCTACTTAGAAATGGAAAGTTTACAATTGGAAAGCTGAAATCATCTCTTGTCGTAAAGTTTTGTTTTCAACCAACCCTCATTGTCAATTTCTAGATGAAAGACAAGATATGAGGCCGACTTAACTGTATCTGTTGTATTCTTTATCTCTAGTTAGATGGGATGGATGCTTTCAACAAAGTCACCAAATTTTGAATTATTCAGTGAGAGAACATCATCTATATAGCGGAAAGTAAAGTTAAAGGATTTTATTAACTTCTTATCTTTAAGAAGTTCCTGTATGAAGTCAGCCTCAAAATAATAAAGAAACAAGTCAGCAAGAAACCAATTGGAATACCAACAGTCTGTTAAAAAACATGTCCTCCGAACATAACAAATATGTTATCAATCAAGAAATCAAGCATCTTGACAATGTCAGATTGATCCTTTACCAAGTAGAATTTATCCCTCCCTATGAGATAGATATTTTCACTTGTTACCTGTTTTTATAGGTACAAAGGAACTATATGTATATTTATATCTATAATAAAAGGGTTGTTTGTCCAATCTTTTCTTAATTTAAGAACAACAGCATGTCAAAAGTTTTCAGTTGAAGATTAGAATTGTGTATAAAGTTTCAGAATTTATAAAAGCAAGTAATTAATTTCATGATTTGTCTTCAAATTAGAATTCTGCACCATCTTAAAATCCAGAGTGCTCACATAGATCCAGCATAGCTGTATATAAACAAAATGAAAAAGATACTACCACTGGTATAGATAAAACTTTCAGACAAACAAGTTAGATCTTTGATGATGTTCTAAGGGTATTAAGCTGTTCAACCTCTTGTTATATTTGTCATGACAAGGCATATACAAATATTTTAATTGACAATGAACCAATCCAAAACATGATGAACTTTTATTTAAATATATATATACAATTTAAACACTGAAATAGTTTTTTTTATAGATCATGAAATTGTTAGTGAAATCAAACTCCAATGATACATGTGCATGTTCTTATGAAAAGTCTACTAACTATATTAGCATTATCCTTACAAAAATTAAAAGGAATGAAAAGAAGCTCAAAATTATCATGAATGTCGTGACAGATAGATAAGGTCCTTAGGCAAAGTGATATACAGTTATACATATTACACTTTTATAAATCCCTCTAAAGTGATAAATCTGGGTACTAAAGACTCTATAAACCTGTTATGTTCCGATGAATCAGTTTCAATTGCACTATTCTAATAACATGATATATTTAATGCATCCTTATTCAAAGAATAAAAATTCTAAAGCTGATATTTTCACATTTCTAAAATCATATTATAAAAGGAATGGTATCTACAAATGCTTCTGTTAAGAATTTATGTATGACAACAAAAATGTTTACAAACACATTTCCTATGACATCAAATGAGAACTTGTAATGATCTATGATACACAAATCTTTGTCATATTGAAAACTGCATCAAACAGTTATGAAATTTAACTTTCTAATATTGTTGTCTCGTCAGTATAACTCATGCAGCATATTTTGAAATCTGGAAATGGTGCCATGGTTATTTCTGTTCAACAGTTTTTTCCGTTTAAAATTCATGTTATTTGTCAGGATCCAGATGTTTGACCAATCTTCTTTTTCTGAAAAATACAACATCTACATGTACAACAATTCTTCTCTTAATTTTGGATGTGAATATGATTATTTTTTTCAATCAAATGAAAATTACTTTCTCAATTTAAAAAATCCCTATGTGTTGGTAGTTGCAGATTTTAAGAATTAAATACAAGTTTAGGATTGTTTACCAGATTTGTTTTAGATATACATATTTAAATCTATTTGGGAAAATATAATTCAATAATATTTCAGAAAATAAAGAAGATAAATGCATTACATGTATTAATATCTGGATTTTCAATTCAATTTACAATGAAGCAGTTATATAATTATTCAAAATTATAAAAATCTCTAAGAAATGACCAATTTACTCTTACTATAACTTAAATAAACCTATCTGGCATCTTTGCCAAATATGTAAGTGTCAGGTTAGGCTATAGATATGGTCAAAATAAAAATGAAAACGTTATTCCCATAGGGTTCAAAGGTAACTTATTGAGCCACCATTCAAAACAAGAATATTTGTAAAGGTCTCTTACTCGTCATGCAATCAAATGTATACAGAAAAGACTATTTACTGTGTGAAGGGTTGGAATATAAATATTAACAATTTGGATTCCATAATTGCCCTGTTTTTATTTCAGTTGAAACCAAACCAAACATCTTTATGTAAAAGTAATTTCTACAAAATTATGATCAATTGGGTCATGTCAGTTCAGAGAATTTGACCAAATAAAGAAGTTAATGGACAATAAATCACACATAACCTACAATGGATAAATAAAACAAAAGTACCTCTTTTTTCTTTTTTCTAGTTGATTAGAAAAAAACACTTGATAGGCTAGATACTTATTTTGTCTGGCTTGATATAAGTATGCAATACAGCTTATTTATATAGCAATTTCCCTTACATTTCTGATGACACCATCATGACCATGCTTATGTTTTACGAGACAATTGCTTTTAAAATTAAATAATTTAGGCAAATTGACTTAGTCACAAGAAGTATAAAAAAAGAACGCAAAATTGGTGTTTTAAACTGACAAACAATTACCTGAGCTTTCTTGATTTTCTTTTTCAACTCTTCAACGTTGACTGTATCATCTAAAATGAAGGAAATATTAAATATGTTACCAAAATTTACAAAGACATTTATAATTACATTACTTTTATATGCTTTCCGTCTTGGAATATGAATTTACCGATGTAAAGAAGCAATTTATTACACACTGAATTTTTGCATTACGTTGGATGGTAATAAATTGAAAGGAATGACTGCATGGGTAATGTAGAAATTGTGCTTTCAAGAATGCATACTTCCTAAATGTGTATTTTTAAGGGAGTAATTGTTTTTCAAGTTACAATGGAGCAATATATCAAATCAGATGTGCTTTACATAAGACTTTTCAGTATCCAGTGAAAATCTAGGGGTTTGGATGATGTAGCTTATCTGAGGTTTTTCAATATTAAGAAACAATTATGGATTAATTTCATATTACTCCCTTCATCAAATAAAACAATTTATCTCTATTTTCTCAATTTCTTCCTTGATTTTTCTAATATTATAATTTTCCATATCACCCTACTCCAGTGATATTGGATTTTCTTAGTTAAGTAGCAAGAGAATGTATGATGTCATAAACCTTATGTGTGATGTTGTTTGGAAAATAGCAATAAACAGATTATCAAAGGTATTTCAAATTCTTGAATATGTATTGGCTACATGCAGCTCTTCAATGGGAATGAATACTCTATCTTGTCTTAAGAATCTTCAAAAATCTATAAATCTTTTAATTAAAAGTGAGTGGGCATTAAATACAACTAACCTGTTTTCTTTAATTTCTTTGCTGCTGATTCTCCCGTCTCCTGTGGAGGAACAAATGCTTGTGCTCTCTTGTCTTGTTTCTTTTCAACTGCTTCTTTCTGTTTTTCCTGAGAAAATTCAACAATACTCATTAAAATTATTTACTGGTTATGTTTTGTTCAATGTTATTGTATTTAAATACTTTTCATTGGAATAGCAGACAGGCTATAATTTGAACATTATATTCTGCACATATTTTTTTTGTGTGCAGGTTAAGTGTTCTGAATTAATTTTCTTCTTTTTCTTTATTTAATTCTTGCAATTTTTTTGTGTATTAAAGAGTTTCCCATAAATGCCTGGAAATGTTGTATTGATTGCCATGATCATTGTAATTAATTGCATAAATTACTTTTTGTTTATAGTAAAATAGTTTGATACTAAGTTTTTTCAATGCACAGATCCTCCTTAATTCATTCTTTTCAAACAAATAATAAACAAAAAATAATTTAAAAAAAAACAGTAACTTAAGATTGATTTATTTGACAATTGTACAATAGAAATCAGAAGTACGAACAAATATTTTTTCCAGAACCTTTTAAAGTATTTTTGTCTATTTCTATTTTAAAATTGTGTGTATAATTAATTGATTACCTTTTTCTCAGCTTGCCTCCTTGCCTTTTTGGTACTGGGCTTCAGGAAATATTCACCTGAAGCAAGTTCTTTGTCAACCTTAAAGTAGAAGAAATAATTAATTACATCACCATCAATAAAGCAAACAGACCTCTCTCCACCCCAACAATATCACTAAAACTTTTATCATTTGGTTCTAGTCCGTTGGTTAAAGATGCTTATGTTATAATTCATTTAGTGCTTAAAATAGCTACATTACATCACATCATAGCTTAATGGATTCAAAAATGATGACACTCAACATTCAATACATGTATAGAAGTATGAAAAAGAACTAGGATGAAAATTCTAAATAGAAAGTCCCTAAGCAAATGACTAAATCAAAAGATCAAACACATCTAACATATGGATAACATCTGTCATATTCCTGATTTGGTATGAGCATTTTCTCGTGTAGAAAATGGTGGATTAAACCTGGTTTTATAGATAGCTTAACCTCTCACTTGTATGAAAGATGCATATAATTTCATTATATTGACAGCAATAATCCCTCACCCTACACATGAGGGTTGTAATGGTGTACCTTCATGACCATTTTGGCAAAAATTCTTGCCATTTCATGTTAACAGTATTTTTTGGTGTATGACAATAAAATTTACACTTTCTTTTAGACAATAAAAAATCAACAGATTTTGAAGAATCTCGTTAAATTTTTTCCAAAAATAATGGTAACGATATTTATTTTGGGACCTCTGACGAATCACGGTAAAGTTTTAACCTATTTGACTTAACGTTAGCCTAATACGACCATTTGACACCTGACAGTAAAAGTCACATCTAAATGACAACAAACAACTTACCTTACTCTCTGGCTGTGGAGGTGGGAAAGGTGTATATATTTTCTTTATTCTCTTCTTCATAGGTTGCTTCCTCTTACTGATATTTTTAGACTTAAATTTTGGCAAAAATCTATCCCAGCTTTCATTTTGTAGTTGAGGATCTTTTGCTAATTCTCTTCTTATCATCAATGTCTACAATTATAGTGCAAGTTATGTCATTTGAATGGTCAGAACATTATCCTCTCACTTGTATAGATAAGTATAATATGGTAAAAAAATTCAGTGTGACTCTTAAAACTCAAACAGTATTACTTAGGCCTTTCATCCTGCAATTATACTAGGTACTCTGATTACAAAATTTGTGCTCAAAACACAAAATCTACAATTATGATTGGTTGAATTTGAGTTTGAATACAATGATCATACTGTATAATTTTATGACCGGAAGGTCTGGCCTTGGAGTCATAAAACTTTCGATCAGGTTTTTTGTACTCATATTCCAAATCAACCAATCAAAACGCTGGATTTCATGTTTTCGAGCATGATTTTTGTGGTCTGAGCACTGACCAAAGTTTTATGAATTCAACCCTTGGTATTAGTTTCACATAAATCGTGTTTCATTTGTAACATTGTTTGTAAGTAAATTGTAAATTAAAACAAAAAGCATATATTATCTTATTTATAACAAAAAACTGGTTTATTCACAAAAAAATATAAATTTGAAAACCTCATTTACATTGCTGAGTATTGGGTTAAATTTATTTCCTACTTTTCGCTATTCAGGCCATTTCAAAGGTAGTCATTTGATGGATATCTATTGGTTTTCTGTCACTTTGACATTTATCAGAAAGGCTGTCTGTCTATATCAGGTTTTAAGCCTGATGGTGGTTCTCTCCAAGTACTTTGACTTACTTAACTAACATTGACTGGACCAAAGATAGAGTCAAGGGCACTGAAAATGGCATTAAACACCAACATACAAACAAAGAAACAAAGTATAACACATTACTGAACTTTTTAGCACACTAAAACTAAGTGTTACCTTAATATTATAAATAGGATGGATATTTTTCATAGTGTCTTCAATGATTTTTCTGACCTGAAAAATAAAACATTTGGCAATTTAAAAAGTTTGAACTTTATAAGCTAACTTATACATATATTCTAATTACTATTTATGGAGTGAGGACTAACTTCTGTAAATATTTTGGAAAAGACAGTGTTTAAGCCCATTTAATACATGACTTTTTGTTCTTAGTAAACAGGCTTTGGTTTAATTTTATTGACAGACTTAGAACAAATCCTTTGTCAATCACTAGGACTTTTGCTGTTCAGTTTGTCAATGAGTTAAAAAGGTTACTTTTGGGGGCAAATTCACTACTTTAAATAAATCTAGTACATGTATCATATCATCTTCTACGTGTTGGTTAAATATGTTTGACAAAATGCATTTTTCCCCATCATCTTTTCACAGGCTTTTAAAATGGTACCATTGATTAAACAGTTATAAAATCATGCATTTTAATATAATAAGATCTTTTAGGTTTATTCAGTTGACTGCCATAGATTTATATTTCTTTTAACTTACATCTCTTAATCCTTTGTGTGGTCCCAAAGCAGACACAGTGTTACCTTGTACCAGAACATAACATTCTGTTAGGAGCTCTATGGCCTGTTGAAATAAAATATGATAAGAGTAGTACAAAGAATCTTCTAAATTACTCAGAATCAAATATGAATAGAAGTAAATAAAGAGGTAAAAAGGAAATCCATGTTATACATGTAGATATAAAATTTGTAATCAAATATTGTAAGTGACAATTATTCATGTCCATGAATTGTATTTCAAAAGCGTACCAATAATTTGAAATGATTGCAGAATCTATCATTAGATGTTATAACTTTCAAAAATACTTTTTTCTCATTATGTTTTAAGTGTTTTAGTTTTTGAAAAGAAATATTGATGTTGTCTAAAATGAAGATGAGCATTATACATGTAATAGATAGCTATGCAGTATTGTTTTTTCTCATTGTTGAAGGTTTTACAGTGACATATAATAGGTCACTTTCTAGTCATTTGGTCTGTGGTGGCCAGTTGTCTCGTTGACAATCATACCACATCTTCTTATTAATATAAAACCCCACAAGCTCAAGATGCTGCTTCAAAATTTTGGTTCAGAATCATGAAACAGTGCTGTCCTACATTATGTGCAACAGAAAAAACTATATCATATGTGTCAATATTCACCTTTAGAGTAGATCCGTTTGGACCTATAACTCTCTGTCTTCTCTTTACAAATCTTTCTTTATTTCTACAAAGTGATGCTATCTTTATGATGTCACATGCTATATCATTCTCTAGAATCCTAATTGCCTGTAAAATTATAAAAATAAATTTGCAGACTCAGAAGGGATCATATTTCAATCTTAGGTTACCAAATCACTTATTGTAATTCATAATTTCATAATTATTGACTAGAACAGTCTGTATAAGTTTAATGCAAGCAGATATATTATGCAAATTTTCTATAGTAAAGAATGTTTGCATGGAGTATTCTGGCAAATGTAATCTATACTACTAAAGGAAGAAAATGGTTTAATTGAGTCGCAACTCCACTGAAACTGTACAAAGTCGGATATATTTGTGATATGAAGTATAAATGTAGTGTTCTCTACATTCTTAATTTGTCTTTGAACAAATAGAAAACAGGGATTTTTGAGAAAATATCCAAATTCAGAGACTTCTATTGATCTGTGTCTTATACACTTTTGTGCATGCTTAGACAATGGCATGTATCTTTGAACATTAGTTCTACCACTGTCAAAATAACTGAATCTGAGAAGAAACTTTTCAAAAGGCAAGTCTAGAAAGTCTAGAAAAATATTGCTATATTAAACAAGAATGTGTCCTCAGTACACAAATGCCCCACTCGCACTATCATTTTCCATGTTCAGTGGACCATGAAATTGGGGTAAAAACTCTAATTTGGCATTAAAATGAGAAAGATCATATCATAGGGAACATGTGTACTAAGTTTGAAGTCGATTGGACTACATTGAACTACATCAAAAACTACCATGACCAAAAACTTTAACCTGAAGCGGGACAGACGACGGACAGACCAGAAAACATAATGCCCCTCTACTATCGTAGGTGGGGCATAAAAACACTTCTACCTGTTCATAAGGGACGCTCCTGGCCAACAACTTGATCAGATCTCTAGCATTGACAATAGAATATGGATCCCAAGTTTTCCTGGTGGTAGATACACTCATACTTCCTTCTACTACATCTAATTCTGCCTTGATTTCCTGAAAAAGATTAAATAGCAAATACTAGTGTTAATAAACAGTTAATATTAATGTTTTTATTGCAGTAATAAAAATTAAATCACAAAAATACTGAACTCCAAGGAGAACTCAAAATGGAAAGTCCCTTTTCAAACTGCAAAATCAAAAGCTCTAAGACATCAAACAAATGGATAACAACTGTCATATTCCAGACTTGGTACAGGAATTTTCTTATGTAGAGAATGGTGGATTAAACCTGGTTTTATGGCTAGTTAAACTGGTATGAGAATGATAATTCATCTGTAAATCTAAATCCAGCACAAAGTCCAAGGACACAGTTATCGTCCTTTGTTTTTTTGTCTATGAATATAGTCCCTAGTGTAAACAGTGTATAACTTGCAGGTTTTATTTAATACACTTTCCCAATTTTTTCTTGATATTAAATGCATGAAATATTAAGCAGGGGATGTAATTACATGTTAAAAAAATTTGAATGCTGAATCTTTATGTTAAATAGTGATTTGGTCCAGTTCAAAAAGGTCAAATTTTAACACGTCTGAAGCTATCAAACTGAATTTTACACCCCATTAACACAGAATTGTCAATATTTTGATTTAGAGCTGGACGAAGTTTCTATAATTTTTATATTATTTATCTCACTGGTAGTATAAATCTTTTTGAAAGAGAGCAGGTGTGATTTTTGAAATTTGAATTTATTGTCTAAAAAATGCACTTCGAAATATCTGTGCTCTTGGGCCACAAGTTTCAAGAAAAATTGGTTAAAATGCTAAAACATGCTTACGGGTAACTGATAAAAATAATACATTTATCCTGAATTAAGAATAACTACATCCATATAATATATATTTTCCAGAACTTACATAGTCCGCTAAAGTTTTCTTAACCAAAGGCCAACATTCTCTCAGGTACTTTTCCCTATACTTTGGAAATAGTGTAGCAAATGAACTCTCTGCCAGCATGCCATGTTTATTATCTTCTTTTGTTATTCCTGGTTCTTTCCATCCTTTTGGAACTTCTAATAAACTGTCATTATCAACATTTTTTTTCCCCCATTTTTTTTCTGGAATTGAAAAATCAGTTTCATAATTCATTGACATATATATTTGTCAACTACAATATTTTTCAAACAATTTATCAAAATAAAACATCTATTGCCAAGACCTGTTCTAAATATGGCTTAAGCTGAGCCTTCTCCTGTAGGTAAACTATTGATTAACCGGTCAAAATTGTTATTAATCTTTCTTTTTTTTTTTTTATAAAATATGGAGGTAAGCTAAGTTCCTTAAATGATCCAAATTTTAAACCTTGTTACCTAGCATTTTATTGGCTGTTAAATTGTGCATGTTGTGTCTAGATAAATGCCTGTTAGGTATACTATAATCAACTTTCATCTTTGATTTAGTATACAATCATGTGATCTATAAATTACATGTATCATCTTTTTTCACAAAATATGCACTTGAGTTACATCATACTGTATGATGTCACTCATATGTACCTCTAGTGCACATGGTGCATGTTTTGTGAATAGAGAAGGTAAGTTTTTTATGATTATTTGCAAATTCACTCAACATCAGAGTAAAAAGTCATAGCATTAGTATTAATCACAATCTTTAACTTCACTGTTCAGTTCTACAGCTTTAAGAAAACTTATTATTTATAGCTACAGTCAAATATTAGATAGAGTCACAATTCCATTGAAAAGAAAATTGATCATAAATATTATGTACATTTGTATTATGGTTTTAAAGCAATGAGTTGTCATTCTTTCTGACCCTTTCTATAATATACAAATAATTTATTAATTCAATTTGGTTCCAACAGACCCTCGATTCAGCAGCATTTTACAGAAATATAAACAATCTACAATATATTATCAAAATTGTCTGCAATTGACTAAAAAGCATTCTATGGATTACCAATATTTGTGAAAATTAGTTTTTAAACTAATGATGTACATTTACAAATTTGAATTTCATTGACTAGTCCTCCTTACAAAAATATATAAAAAAGTAGACTAATGCTGAGTTCACACGTAATTCGCAATAACTAATTCGAAATAGTTTAATTCGCTTTCGAAACGTTTTACGTCCAAACATCAATTCTAATTTGAATTGCAATGGGGGTCAAATTCGCTTTACTGTCCAAACGATGTTAACTTTTAATTCATATTAACAAAAGCGTATTTCTAATGCAAATTGGATAATTCCGATTAGCCAATTAGAATTAATTTGAATTAAAATAGAAGAGTGTGTGAAAGTGATTAGGGAATTTGATTCGCATTCGATTCAAATTCAATTCGAATTAAATGTACGTGTGAACGAGGCATTAGATTACATGGATTTGTCTCCCTTTAATACTTTTATTACTAAAATGACTCCTGCAAGTGAAAAAGAGATGAAAGTATAGATCTGTTACTTTCTGAGGTGAAATTTCTATGATGTCATTTGTAAACTTTCATAGTTCAATCATTAATTCAAAATATTTTGGTGGATGGCATTTACGATTCAAACAATCCAGATCTTCACATCTAAAAACGATACAAATAGTTAAAACATACAATGAACCCAAAGTCTATGAAGTGGTTAATGTTGGAGGAAATAACCTTCTATTGGTGGGAGTATTTTATATATTTCCCTTGATAAATCATTTTATAATGTCAAATACTATTTGTGTCACTTAGTATATGATGTATCAGACAAAACAACAATTAATTACCTTTATTTCCGGTATTCAAATATAGTTCTCACTATTGGTAGTGTATTTTTTCTTTCCCACTTTCATTCATTTATTGTATTTTAGGGCCAGAAATGAAAAAAAGACAGTTTGGATGTTCATTTTATCTGATATATATTAATTGAAGGAGTCATTAGGTCAGGTGTAAACAGGTAATATTTTTTGTTTTCAGAACATCTCTTGACTTGTCAATACGGTATGGATGTGCATAACCTTAATTTTTTTAGCTGTAAATTAAAGGCTCATTTTTCTAAATGTATGATATTTTTACTTGCACTTTATATTACACACAAAAGTGGCAGTGGGCTATTTTGTGAATTGAATAATCTGACCTAATGACAATTTGTTTAATTTAGATTAAAGAATCACAGACATTACAAAAGCAAAATAATAAAATTAGAGAAAATTATAACATTTAAACTTTTGATTATTAATCAACTTAAGGTGGTACCCAACACTTTCACTAAAATTAATTTGGCTCGTTTATTTTTCATAAAATTTTGACAAAGTATTTACTTTGACCCTTTAACAAAAATATAAAAATTTCAAAAATTTTGAACCAACTGTTTTGTCAGAAAAATGACACTGGTTATATAGTAGTTTGACAAACACCAATTTTGGTCACTGAGAAACTTATTATTCCCATTACAATACAACGTAATTAAAACATTAAGTTGATTTTACAGAGTTATCTCCCTGTAGTGTTAGGTACCACCTTAATTACTAAACAAAAGAAAAACATTTAAAATTGCACATTAAAGCTAACCCAATAAGTTATTAGCAAATTGAGGAAGATTATATTTAAAGAGATTTAACTACTGTAATCATGGTAATTCAAATATACTCTTTATCATGTTTATGAAGCACCATTTATGCCAACCTCAGGGCGGTGTCATATGCAACAGGTCACATCACCATGGATATTACTTGATTTATTTCACTTGACTGGACGGGAGTTCTTATGTTGTACTGTTATACCACTGTCCCTGTTAGGGGGAGGGTTGGGATCACGCTAGCATGTTTAACCCAGCCACATTATTTATGTATGTGCCTGTCCCAAGTCAGGAGCCTGTAATTCAGTGGTTGTCCTTTGTTTATTTGTTACATATTTGTTTTTCCTTCATTTTATTTTAAATTTTTTTTTTTTTTACATAAGTAAGGCCGTTAGTTTTCTCGTTTGAATTGTTTTACATTGTCTTATTGGGGCCTTTTATAGCTGACTATGCGGTATGGGCATTGCTCATTGTTGAAGGCTGTACAGTGACCTATAGTTGTTAATGTTTGTATCATTTTGGTCTTTTTTAGATAGTTGTCTCATTGGCAATCATACCACATCTTCTTTTTTATATTTAACAGGTTCGCTTATTAAAGACCAGTCCATCTATAGACAGGACTTTTGGGATAAACTTATCAATGAATTCAAAATGCTCAGTCATTTGTCCCATATTATACATTTCATTCTTTTGTACATCTGTTCGGTAAAACAGATAGGTGATTAAAGATCAATAATAATTATAACAGCCTGATCAGTTGATATTACATTGGTAATACTAATACACCTCTGCAAACTTATCATTGTTAAATTTTTGAATCAGTCATTACATTAGGTAAAATATTTTACATTTGACACATTCTTGCACTCAAAACTGCCCACTAAATTATATCTCCTTCTAACAAGAGCTACATGTACAAGCACATGGAAAGGTAAAGGAAAGATAGAAGGTGTCAAACACGAAAACTAGAGGCTCTCAAGAGCCTGTGTCGCTCACCTTGGTCTACCAAAATATCAAACAAAGAACACTCTCCTACATTTTGTACATTGTAGATGAGAACAGAACATGACAAAAATCTCTATTTTGTAGATCTTGTATTACTGATCTTTTAGCCTGTTTAGTTTGACTTATTGATAGATATTGCCCTTCCTGATAATTTTTTATGATTAAGAGTGTTTATCGCTATTTTGTGCATTTTTGATCTTTTTTTGTGATCATTTTCATATCATGCTTCTCGCTTGAGATGGAAAAATTATCACTAGAAACTAAGGAGGCCATGTGGCGTTGCTAACGAAACATACCTGCCAACTTTTGAAAATGCCCATGGGGGTTTTAGCGCGCGACAACAATTTCAAAGGTTACAATTCTTTGCGACGACTATTTTGCGCGTGCTGTTTTGTAGTCTAGAGAAAGTGTCATATTTGTAAGCTGAGCTTACATGCCTTTTTCTTAAGTTTATTTGCATGATTCTAGTTATTATATCAGCAGAAAATATGAACATGTAACTGAAAGACCAGGAATTATTTTCATGTGTAAGGATACTAAATAGTTGTTGACTTTTCCAATTTAAAATTATACACAAAGAAGGACCTTTATCAGGTTAGGAACAACACCTAGGGACCCCCCCTCAATGTTAGCACATTTAAAACCACTTTTTAAGTACAAATGAGCACACATTCATATTATTTGAAGAAACTTTTTCCAAAGAACTATACATCTTATGATCTATCTGGTATTATATGGTCAACACATGTCCAAGAATTTTGATATGTTCTTGGCCTTATATCTTCTTTATTATTCAAAATAATAGGACTCTTCATTTAGAAAAGCTGTTCCAAATATAATGTCAGAATTTCCCATTTTTAAGTTAATAAATCTACATTTTTCTATTTTATTTTTTACAAGAGTGACCCCTTGACTAAGGGTAGTCCCTCATTTAAGGGATTCCTCATGTTGATTTTTTTTTTTGGGGGGGGGGGGGGGTGTTCCATGTGAAAAATAATGAATAGTACATTATACTTTAAATGATTGAATACATACAGTAAATAAAATTATGTTACAGCAAGTGTACATGTAATGTCAATAAATAAGTGAATAAACTACTATTTATTATCTTCATGGTAGTAATGCATCATTGAAGTTTGTCAATAAGCCATGCTTTTATTCTTTTTCTGTGTAAGAACCTCCTTGCAGTTGAAAAATCATTTGCCATGTTCACGTTTTACAATTCTGACCAACAAACAGGAATACAACACAAGTTCAATATCTAGCATGTTAAAATAATCTGGAGAGAAAACGTTTTTGATTGGCTGATTATTTGATCATGAGAAACACACAATTTGATTGGCTGAACACGATTTCCTCCATTGGACACAGTTCAAATTCGGGAACAATAATATTTTTCGTGTAGATTTTCACCAAATCGTGTTTTAGAGGGTTTTTCAGGAACACGATCGTGCAATCGTGACAAAGGGTCAAAATCGTGTAGTACACGCCTAAATCGTGACAGTTGGCAGGTATGACGAAATTGACAACGTTGTCATAGGTAAAATAGCGATAAACAGATTATCATTGGTCATCTCAACTCGATTGCTTTTCTCACTTTCGCTGTACCAGCTCAAGCAAGAAAATCAATCTCGTTGAGATGATCAACGATAATCTATAATTATTTATTTATCATAATGAGACATAACAAAAAAATATGTTTCTCTTTAAAAATGAGAAAAGGAAAAGTTAAAAAAAAAAATCATATTTTTTTTCATTTAAATAACTCCTAGCATAATAATTTATCTAACAATTTGATATATATATATATATGGACAATTGGTAGAGCTCATTATTCTGAATATTATTTTTCATTTCAGATTTTCTCTATTTACAGATTTATAACGATTCAAACAATTATATACAAAACTTCCATTTTACCCCTATGTTCTACTTTTAGTGATGTCAGCCATGTTGGTTGATAGGCACATTTTTTAACTAGATACATTTGTACCTTAATCATGTTAATGATGATTGTGGCCAAGTTAAATTTGTCTCAGTCATGTGTCAGTCAGTCAGTAGTTTCAGAGGAGAAGATTTATGCAAAAGATTACAAAAGTTTGTTAAAAATTTACTATGAAGGGCAATAACTTCTAAAGGGATCAATTATTTTAACAATTTTGGTCATGCTGACTTATTTGTAGATCTTATTTTGTTGAAAAATTTTGCAGTACAGTTGGTCCATGGACACAGTTATCCTCCTTTGGTTTTCGTTGTCTACGAATATAGTCCCTAGTGTAAACAGTGTATAACTTGCATGTTTTATTTAATACACTTTCCCAATTTATTTCTTAATATTAAATGCATGAAATATTAAGTAGGGGGATGTAATTACATGTCAAAAAAATTTGGGTGCTGAAACTTTATGTTAAGTAGTGATTTGGTCCAGTTCTAAAAGGTCAAATTTTATCACGTCTGAAGCTGTCAAACTGAATTTTACACCCCCTTAACATAGAATTGTCAATATTTTGAGTTAGAGCTTGGAGAAGTTTCTATAATTTTGATATTATTTGTCTCACTGGTAGTACACTACACTGTAAAAATATTTTTGAGAAAGAGCAGGTGCGATTTTTTTAATTTGAATTTATTGTCTTAAAGAAATGCACTACGAAATAACTGTGTTCTCGGGCCAGTTTATCTAGATGTCTATTATAATATTCAAAATAATAAGCAAAACTGTAAAATTGCCATAAAATTACCAATTCTACATGTTCTTAGGCAGCAACTCAGTCATCAATAGGGATTGACCAGATGAACATTTTCTTTCTTGACCAGATGGACATTTACATTCGGTCAGATTTGCTTTAAATGCTTTAGTTTCAGAGAATATACATTTTTAAGTCAATCAAAGTGCTTGAAAGCACTGAATGGTAAAGATTGCTTCAATTCATTAGTTGGAAGTATATAAAGATAAATATTGCATTGGTTGTAGTTGATTTAACAGCTATTCTAGGAAAAGGAAGATAACTTTAATTTTTAAAGATGAGGTAAACGATAACACAATTTATATCTTTAGAACAGATATTAGATTTTTTGCACCTTGCAAAAGTTATGTAATTTCTTGACAAGTGTATGTACATTTTGTAACATCATTTTGTGCCATGAATATCTAATATATATTACATCGATAAATTTCTGAATGGTCATGGATAAGATGTATAGAATGTTATGAACAATGCACTATATTTTGTGTAGGGCCTCGAAAGGAGTATTTTTTAATCAACAGCATTGTCCTTTATCAGTTATAAATAAAGTTGAATTCTTTGATTTGCTGTTTTATGTCATTCCGGCTAACAAATTGAAAACTGTACAGGCTGTACCTATACGCCTTATTTCAAGTCCAGATTTTTATTATTCTTATTGTCATTTTAGAAAGTCATACTGATTAAAATCCTACAATCGGGAACAATGTGACAATGATTGAATTTAGTAGTGTCAACCCTATGATTTTTACATGATGACGGCTGAAAAATTGGACCTCTTTATTTTAGTATTATAGATAACGTCACTACTAAAATCCCTAACAACATGAACAACAGAACCAAAATCGGAAACATTACGGTATTTCTGTTTCTAAATTTTAAAAGATTTTGAAGTTAAAATATTACTGCATAAATAGACTGAATGGGATTTCAATCCTGAAATCCCGAGCTAAAAAACACCTGATCTCAAAGTCCCGATAAATGTCCTATCCCCCCTCAAACACATGAAACATCCATCCGGAGAACATGAATCAGGCCAAATGGACTGGATTCAACTAGGAACATATATATACTGTTCCCAGATTCAACACAAGTGGAGAACTAGAGATCTATTAGCTATGCAATGAGGGGGGATAGGACCTTTATCAGGAATCCGGGATCCCGTGTTTTTAAGCTCGGGATTTCGGGATTGACCCTTTCGGGATCCCGGAATTCTTTTTTCGAAACCTCTGGATTTCGTGTTTTAAAGTCCAGGATTTCTGGATTCCGTTTTTTTAAGCATGGGAATTCAGGATCAGGACCCCTCCTACCCTCCCTCTGCAATGATAATTATGTAATCAACTTTATTGGTCTTGAATGTTGCAAGATCAATATATATATGTCTTATACATTATATGTAACCACTGTAATCATTTCTTTAATAGAGTTTACAAAACAAAATAACTAAATCTGGTGCACATTTTGAGTCCATGCCATGGCCATGCATGTAAATATTATTTATCAGTTTATAAACAAATGTCAAGATTTCAACTGTTGCAGTGTTGGAAAATAACATATTGAGACCAAAAATAGGTACAAGTAGATGGATAAATGGTTATAACTTGTGCAAACCTTGTCTTTCCATGGTTTGTTTAAATTTCAAAGCAGTGTTTTCTTCTTTCTCCCTCACGTTGTTTCTACTTTCAATTTAGTACAAGGATTATTTCCCCTGTATTGATCTTAATCATTGTTGCGTTTGTTAACGGAGAAAAGATACTTTTGAATGTAGAAATTGTGTACAGTTGATCATGTGATTACTCATTTTATTCCAGTTTGCAGTTGTGTATTATCCAGATTATACTGGTTATTTTCACACATAGCGTGGCTACAGAAACACTTTGTCGAATGAAATATCTTTTGTGAAATGAAGGTCATTCTTAATCATGTTTATAAAAATTTGTTTGGTAAGTAATGATTTAAAGAAAAAAATGGGTATCAGCTGTTTCTTATCACTCTTCGACTTCTTCTAAAAATATGAATCAACTCCTGGGAAGGAGTTCCTTTCAGCTGTTTCTCAGCCCATAGTCCCATGGGCCCCAGCTTGTCTGGAATAACAGCCGTTGGACGTCAGAGTAATCTCGGACTACTCAGCCCAATGATATTTATCAGTACTTGAAAATTTATAAAAGATGCATGACCATCAGCATTACTCTGGTCTTTATACTATATAGAGGGCAGCATTACTCTGGTCTTTATACTATATAGAGGGGGGTTAGGAGGGGTCTTGATCCTGAAATCCCGAGCTTAAAAACACAAAATCCCGATATCCCGGGCTTAAAAAATGCGAAATCCCGAGGTCGCGAATTTCAAAATAAGAATTCCCGGATGCCGAACGGGTCAATCCTGAAATCCCGAGCTTAAATATAGCAGACCCCAGAGTCCCGATAAAGGTCCTATCCCGCCTCTATATACATATGTAAAAAGAGTAGGGTAATGCCGCTACAAGGCAGCACTCGCACCCGCAAAGTGGAAAGGGATTAATATAAGTTGCAAAACTTGTTTCCCAATCCACTATAAATAAATATGTTTAAAACTAATATGGTTTTTTTTTCCCATATTAATATTTTCTATTTGGGCAGGATAAGACTTTAGTGTAAATATGTGCCAGATCAACAGGGGCCTGAACATATAGGGACCGATCGACATGAAAGCATACATACTATAGTTTCCGTCAGCTGAAATTCGTAGCGGTTATCAATTAAAATAATCTAAACTATCAACCACTTTCACTGGAGATATAGTTTTTCACATTCCATTCATAAATCGCAAAAAGAAAAACCAAACTTCAAAATATAAAAAAAAATAAAATAAAAAATTCAACCGTGCATGATATATATGAAACCGGGTAGAAATGGGCATCATAAAGACATTAGCGCAGTCGGTAGAGCATGAGACCTTAATCTCGGGGTTGTGGGTTCGAGCCCCACATTGGGCGCAATGAAACCGGGTGGAAATGGGCATCATAAAGACTCGGTTGTAGTGTCAACATATATTTGTTCCGCCTAACAGAAGTTCCAATGGAAACTTTGTTATAAACAATGTCAGAATACCTATTCCTGATGGAAAAAATATTCTATACTATTTATTCCGTTAGGAACATATACTGTAATATTTATTCCTGAGGAAATAATATTCCAGAATATTTTTTCCATTTGGAACTTATATTATGAAGGAACTTATTTTCCGTGACAACAAGACCTATGTGTAAAAAAAGTTAACAATCCAACTGGAATAGGAAAAATGGAATATCTAAGCTAAAACTAATACTTTACATTTGTGTTGGACACCTGGCTGCGGTTTCATAAAACGATCATTAGCGTAAGTTTGAACTTTAACCAAAAGTAACGCTAAAATTCCGTTTCATAAATCAATCGTACTTTGCGATGGTCGTACATTGCGTGTGAATCGCGAACAGTATTTACGTGTGGTTAAACCTTTTGCAAAGCAATCGTTAAATAAAAGATGGCCGTTGCCTTGCATACTTTGGGGTACAACCGACGCCAAATTTTAGGACGAGAAAGGGTTGTCAGGGAAGGATTGAAATCAGTGACAACTTTCAATAAAAAAGAGTTAAATTACAAGATTAATTTAATTCTCTTTTTGTTTTTCGTATGTTTTTTTCAATAACTTTCACTGTGGAACTCTTTAAACAGAGAAGTTGGGAAGTTGAGTACTTAATAACTTTAGTTCTTCCATGGCAGTGTTCCAGCTAGGTTTTCAAATGGGCAGGGTGCCAATCCTGAAAAAGGGCATTTAACGTGCGATATGATGCCACTGAGTCATAGTATTCATACAAAAAAGTCATGCAACTGTTGTTATGAAATGTTTACACCAGGATAATTGTAGAAAAGAGGGGGCAAAAGTTACCAGAGGGACATTCAAACTCGTAGATCGAAAATAAACTGACTATGCTGGCATTAATGAAAAAAAGACAACTTATAGTACACAAGACACAAGATAAAAAACTAAAGACAAAACAAGTGTGAAAAGGGAACTGGATTGTAGTAGAGAAATAAGTAACATATCCAATTTCATATGTGAAACAGAAAGTCCATTACATTCAACCAACTCTTGATAGCATCAGTAAAATTTACGAAGGGATGATTTCAACATGTTCAACTTTACCATTTTGAACTCTTGGTTTTATTGTTTCCTTTCTAGCAGCAACCCTCTATCAAGGAAATCATTATAGGAAACACAACCCAGGGAATATCGTATCGATTGGGAGATACAAATGCATATACTCCGTATGCAGGCCATGCTGTAATATTGCAACAAAGAAATGGAAAGTTCACAATTGGGAAGCTGACATTTTCACTTTTGTCTGTTTGAATTATTTTACTTCAGTCAATTATAATGGGGTTCTGTATTGCTTGCTGTTCAATGTGACATAGCCAAGGCTCCGTACTGAAGACCTTAATTATACCCCTGCTTTAAAAAAGGGGGGTATACTGTTTTACCTCAGTCCGTCCGTCCGTCAATCAGTCCGTCTGTCCGTCCGTCAGTCAGTCCGTCCAATAAATATTTTTTGTCGCATTTTTCTAAGTCAGCTATACCGTGTGATGTGTTTTCAGATTGATCACTTGAAAACTTCCTATTTACCGAACACTTGTATGATTTTACACATGATAGCCAAGTTGAAAATTTTCGTCACACTTTTCTCAGGAACTACAATACAAGGATTTCTGAAATTTGGTTTCAGGATTTATATTAGTCAGCTATACTGTGTGATGCGTTTTCAGATTCATCACTCGACAACTTCCTGTTTACTGAACACTTGCCTATTTTTACACTATTTATATTATCCACTTGCAGTGATCGGGAAGGACGTGCGCCCTGCGCCTATAGCGCATATTCACCAGAAATGGCGCATAGGGTGACAAATGTAAGCGCCAACGTGGCGCACGATATTTTTCACATCGTTTCGAAACGTTTAGTTATTGTCAAATAGATTTCCGATAGTGTTCCGTGCCGCCATGTGTGTGTACACAACTGTATAATGTTCCTCCAATCATAGGAGCACCTATATATTTTCAGGACGTCTCGGACGTTTTCCTATGGTAATAGAACCATGCGGTTAAACGTCTCGGGTGTTTTCTTATGGTAATAATAGAACCATGCGGTTTAACTGATAACCCAAAAAACGTAATTAACCATCATTCATGATATAATTTTTTATAAACAACTTTACATTTGTGAAATTTGGCTATTACAGACGACATTTAACTCTAATAATAATCTTTTAATTTAGTTAAGCATGCTATTATTTCGATTGAAAACCCCTGAAGCGTTTTTACGAATATAGTTTTTGTCTTCATAAAAGGCGCTTAACTGTCCTTGTCATTTTTTGGTCTTTGGCTCGTTTTGACATTTTGTAAACATGACTTCAGCGAATTATTGTTTTGTTCTATCAATTAATGGTACTCTCTACTGTTATTCTTGTCATCGTGATGAAGTAATAATAATAATACAAGAAGTGCAGAGGACGTTCCTGAAATGTCCTCTAATACGGAACGTCTGGAATGAGTATGGTATCGACGAAGACCCAAATTTAAGGTTTAAAAAAACATGAACATGAACAAGCCAAGGCAACAGTAACAGTTATATAATTAAAACATTGTAAATAAAGGTTATCTTTAATATTGTCCGTTTTGGAAGAAGTTATTGTATATTCATTGAAATTACAGAATCACATGAAC
Source organism: Mytilus trossulus (assembly GCF_036588685.1). Lineage (NCBI taxonomy): Eukaryota > Metazoa > Mollusca > Bivalvia > Mytilida > Mytilidae > Mytilus > Mytilus trossulus. The sequence continues at coordinate 735,411 of NW_026963318.1, forward strand.
AATATCCATGATATTATTTAAAATCATAAAGGTAAGTACCAACACCTCTTTTCCAAAACATAAAAAAATAATGATACTTTTTATGTTTTTACCAAAGTCAATTCAAATGGCCCACTCATTTGACAACATGGCCCATTATTTTTTAAAATGGCCCATTGAATTTATTTTTGAGGGGCCCTGGGCCCATAGTGAAAAAAACCTTCCAGATCACTGCACTTGCGGCGGGGGTATCATCAGTGAGCAGTAGCTCGCAGTTTCACTTGTTTTACCTATAATTGTTTTCTTTTTAACACATTGTGACTTGGATTGAGAGTTGTCTCATTGATACTCAAACTCAAACTAGAAAAATGTGGGTTCATCGTCTAGTGGTTAAGATCATTGGCTACAGTACTGAAGGTCCCCAGTACGATTCTCACTGGAGACGTCAAATTTTCAGTACATCAGTAGGATTATTTTCACCCCCCCCCCACACACACACATGTCTGGTAACCAAAAAGGAGTTTAAAACTACATTGGATACTTCGGGGGCCTCGGTAGGTCAAAGTTGTTCCAAGCTTGACCTGGAGATCAATCTTTTTGAAATCTCTTCGGGTTGTTTGTTCCCGCCGAAAATCCGGGTGGCTCTCTCTGAGTACTTCGTCTCCCTCCACCCTAATAAAAGACTTCCCGGTGTCCTACAACCTCCCTTGGGCAGTGTTGGGTGGCAATTGTTTTGGTGGTGGGATAATATTGTAAAGGACACATTTCCATTAATCCTAAGGGAGTGTACATTTTGTACATGGATCCGCTGTACCCTTGCAATCAATCAAGGGGTGCATCTCAACTGACAGAATCTCGGAAGTACATACAAACATACTCCATCTTCTTAATTCTATTGAACCGGTATTGATGAATGTATACGGTAAACTACTTATGACTCATAAATGGATTTTCTATCTTTTATTTCCCTTAATACCTTGTTTTCTTTATTTCCAAGCAAAAACCTGGGTTTAAAAAAAACTTTTTATGCAATTTATTAGGTACGGCATGCCATACCAACAAAAATTATTACCTTAGCTGCTATGCCCCTGTGTACGAGGGTCGTAATGGGGAATAACGGTAAAAAATCTTGAAAAATGACTTTAACCAATTTGATACTAACAGTAGCCAAAAATGACTGTTTGCACCTGACATTAAAAGGCATTACTTCCCTTATGTATGGATTTATACTTTACATGCATTTTCAAGGGAAATTGTGACGTCACAATTTGCCATTTCAGAATCTAATGCATTTAGGGTAATATTTTCAAAAGTGTACATCAAAATGTTGTGATTGGTCATGTTGGTTAAAAACGTTCTAATCAATTAAAATTCATCTAATGATGTATCAATATTCTCCTTTTGGTGTAAGAACAATGAGATTACCCATAGTCCTTGAGATTTTGAAAAGGCGAATTCATTCTAATAAAGTATATTACATGTATAAAAACCCATGTCAGACGAGTATAGGAATTGTAACTTATAAATTTGCATCAATTTTATAATAAAATAAAAGGTGTATGTGAATAGGTGAGAGTAAAAAATCAAGATATTTAAGTTAGTACAGATGTACATTGATGTTGACATTTTTAATTAATTATATCAAATTCTACTTTTTAGGTTACATCACAAAAGATGAGAATAACTGCAGTGACCTAAGGTTGGAACTACAGCAAAGCTGAGAGTAGATAAACTTGGACCAACTATAGATAGCTAGATACTCAATCATAAGCTAAAAGAATGTCCCAAGCAAAAAAAAGTATTTCATTCGAAAATGGTGATGAACCATGTGTTCCAATTACCCGTCCTGACTGTATAGAAATAATGGATCCTATGAAATCCAACTATTCTACCATCCATGACTTGGAGGGAGAGCAGTTCTTATCCAACTACTCAACTGTCACAAGTACTAATAGTGCTCCATATGTACGAGATACCGCTCTTCTTCTTCACAGAGAGCATAAATTATTTACACAAAGTCGGGAAGACAAAACGAGAAGACGATCAAGGAATGCCACATTCTGTTTCATCTTCGCAATTATACTCATTTTGGTATTAGTTGTGATTGCAGCAGTTTCTCTACATCATAAATTAACAAATACGAGCAATACTGATGAGTTTAACCACCAGAACAATACCATTTTTAAAGCAATTGGTGTAAAGGATATGAATCTCAATCTCAGTGATATAAAGGCAGATAAAGACATCAACCACAGTGACACAAAAGAGATGGGGCTGAAAACCAACACCACTTCTAAATTGTTTCTTTAGCTTATAAATACCCCTGGTAACAAAATTGTATTTTTGTGAGGAGATACTATTAAGAATTTGCTTTTTAATGAATAGTATATGCATTTTCCTTAAATTAAAGAAATTTGAAAATTGATAAAGCAAGATGATTGCAAGAGAGTAAAATCAGGGTTGAAAATGGTAACAAATTTTTGTTACAGCTGAAACCATGTATGCACATGGTGTTAGAGTTAAAACCATGAGGGTTTTGTTAAGCTTGTTTTTTTGTTTATGTTTTGGTTAAAGTTTTGATCAATAGAAATGTTGAGAATTGTGATGTTTTATTTGAATTTTACTTTAACCTGATAATTCAGATTAGATACATGTACAAGTAATATTTTTGCAATAACAAACTTACATCTTCTCTTTTTTTATTAATCGCTAAGCCTTAGTTCCACTGATTTTATGTCTTTAGCTGGGGCTAGTTATTGTTTTTTAAGTGCTTTATAATGTTTGATAGTGCTATATATTGTTTGATTATGTCTTTGTTTTTTGTCACCTATACATGTAGGTACAATGTATAGATGTTTGTTTTGGTGTTTTTTATTCACCTTATTACAAATGTATTTGATGTATTGTAGTATATTTTGATGCATTGTTTGTTTGTTGTTAACCCACTTCAACTGAAAATCCAGTATACCATTATTATTTATTATTTATGTGGTCAGTTATTAGTTATGAAGTCAGAATACCCTTATTTCAAATAAAATGTATTATTAAGTTTTCTTTATATAACATTCATGTGACCTGACCAAAAAAGGCCTTGTTTGAAAAGGGTAAAACCCTTACTCATTTATGCTTTGGACGATAGCTTTTATGCTGTCAGTGATACTTTTTTTTTATGTCACTCCAGAGTTCAGGGACATACCACACATGAATGTAGTTTCACCAAACAATGGTTTAATGGAAATATTTGGGACATGTAAATTATGTACTGTCTGTACTGTCAAAACAGCTGTACATGTGTCTAGTATTGCTTCATGAAAGTTTTGAAGGCCAAAATTTCTCATATATTATTTAACATATAACTGTCTCTTGTAACTACTTTTAATTGGCCTAACTACTACATGTATATGAGTATGGTATACACCATTGTCACGTGTTTGTAATGTACACATGTACATGTGTTCTCACAATATGGTCAGTTATGAGATATTATCTTTATTTTTTGTATTGATAATTGTCAAAATAATTTATTTGCAAGCTTGTATGCAAGTTTTTACAGTAATAGGGAGACCTCCACAAGAATGAATATCAGTTTGAATATGGTTGGGAAGATTTCCAAATTTAATATTTTTAATGATATAAGAAAATGATGAAAGGGGTGATATTCTATTTGTTTTTATTTATTTATTTAAATTGAAGTACATGTATGTTACAAGATGTTAGACAAGTTGACTTTTTTATGAATTGATAAGTGATAGAACAGATTTGTCTGGTATAATGTTTAGTAAGAAAATGGTTGTGATTTTAAATACATTATACCACAAGGCCAAATAAAATGAAGATGTTGTTCTGGTTGTTCTGGTTTCCCTATCTACACTTATTTTGAACCCCTAGCTCCTTTACCGTAAACTTTTTTGGGCCATTTTTAAGTAAGCATCTTTTATTCACATGTGTCTTAGTATATTCTATAGAAAAAATTATCAAAAAAAGGAAAATAACATACCTACCAACCCTGTTATTTTAATAACATATATAGATAATAACCAGAATCACACAATTATTCTATTTGGCCTGAGTGATTACTTTTATAGATGGTTCAGTGTAAAAGTTTTCAATTTTATATTAAAAAAATAGTAAAATCCCGACATGCCTGACAACTATTAATTTTCAGCTTTAATAGAAGACGTCTCTACTTAATTAATTTTGCTTGTAATCACATTTTATGAGGTTATGTTAATTAGATGCTTTAGCTAAATACATGATTTATGATTTACCTATCTTTTCATTAAAGCTAATAAAGCTGCCATACTTGGTATGGGTTTAACAACTTAAACACTTCAAAATAATTTGATTATTTTAACACAACAAAAAGACTGAAGTAAAAGAAAAAAGTCTAGAAATGTCCTTTGATAAACATTAATGATCTGTGTGTTAGATTCACATTAACAAGGGTCCTTAAACAGCCAAAATTTATTCCAGCAATTGATAAATTGAAAAAAAAATATTATGAAGACAGACATGCAATGTTATATTTATAATCCTATATCTCAATACCTGATTTTTAACTTTTTTGAATTGAGTTTACTTGATGAATATTTTTAACATGCCATACACACAAATATTATTATTTATTTGGTCTGCTCTTAGCAGAAATATTGTTGTCTTTTCAAAGTTTTTCTTTGTTTAATATTCAAACAATTTTTAAATACATCTTCACTTATTTTATCTATATTGACTATAACCATGATTCAGATTTATAGTCATTTTCAGTATGTAAACTAATACAAGGAGTGTCTTATAGTCACAGGTTTAATATTAGAAAGGAAAAGTTATCTAATACAAGAAATAATATGGAGATATATATATTTTATATTCTAATTTATTCGGTATAAAATGTAATTGTATTTATCATACTTAATCCCTTCAAATGACGCACATTTCTGTTCAGCTCAGTTAGATAATTTCAGGTGTTTCTTTAGATACTTTAATATTTTCAAAAACATTTTGAATTAGTATTTAATCAAAAAGGACAATATAGAACTTTCAAAACCTTTCTAAGGGTTCTTTTGTAATAAAATAACTAATGTGCATGTAGACTTTTATATACAGACAAATCTGATCACATGATTTCTACCTGAATGCCGCTGTTAAATTAATTGAAAAGAAATAAGTCTGCCTTTTTACAATTGTTTTTAACTTAAATAAGAACAGAGTATAAAGTAATAATCAAAACAGGAATTATTATGGATTTTGCTCTTAACTAAGACTGTAATGTACATGTATTGTTGGAAACATTTACATGATTTTATCTCTGGTTGATATTTTGTCTCTGTGGCAATAATATCATCTTTCCTTATTTTATAGCAATAGAAATGTTTTAGTATCTTTAATCTTTTAAGAATTTGCATTATGAGCCTTATTTTAGGGATTTTAAAGTAGTGCAGCCTAACTACGCATGTTAAATGTATACCTTATAGCTTGGGTGAAGATTATTTCTTAATTGATGGATGCAGTACTCCTTTTTTGAGGGATATTTAATTCAAAGATTTTAGGGATACAGGGTATTTCCTAAACAAGGTTATTATTTGACTTTCTTATACTTTAAATTGTTTATTATTTGTTTAGTTCTATTTTAGTTTTTTGTCTCCACCATTTATGTTTAGACTTAAAATAACAATATGACTGCTTGTAAATGTTAAGTTTCAGTAAATAAACCTTTATTGTGTTCACCATTTGTTTCATTGTTTAGGTAACAGCCTTGATATTCAGCACATGCATATTAACTATATCATGTATATGGTAGTTTCAATAAATGTCCTGTTGACAAAACTTTAAATATTTAAAAAAACTAAGGATTTTCTTATCCCAGGAAAAGATGACCTTACATAAATTAGCTGTATTTGGCACAACTTTTTGAAATTTCGGTTCTAAATGCTCTTCAACTTTGTACTTGTTTGGCTTTATAACTATTTTGATCTGAGTGTCACTGATGAGTCTTATGTAGAAGAAACATGTGTCTGGTGTATAAAATTATAATCCTGGTACCTTTGATAACTATTGATATTGAAAAGACAACCACAATACAAAAAAACTATAATTGTTCTAATTAGTAGGATTGATGCTACTACATTTGTACCTGTGGACAACTTCAAAGAATCATACTCTTTCAATGAGAACATCTATATGTATGTCTATGCTTCATTTACAAGGATCTTAGAAATCTTCTTTCTACTTTCTGTTTTTAAATCCCTTTTTATGTTCCTCTGTTGGTCTGGTTAAGTATTTATGATCTGTATACATACTTTTAAAATAATTGTAGGCAGTAATTTCTTCAAAAAAGTTACAAGAACTGAAAGTAGAACTGGAAACAGGATATGCATCTTAATTGGATTTAACAATATGCACATCTTTAATAATAATGGAAAATAAAGAAGAAACCAAGAGAACAAAACAATGAAACCACCAATGTATGGACATACAACACATACAACACATAGCAAAAATGATGAAAAGGAATAAAGACTAAAAAACATATTTACAAAACTTTACACAGATAAGTCAAAATTGAGCATACAAAAACAGGGTAGTGTTTATGTTTGCCAAAAGGGGTCTTCAGTTCTTTCTCTTTTGGTGGCTCCAATGCTATGAGAAGGTTTATATAGTCCTGCCACTGCTGCTGGACGTTTCGTTCCTAAGGGATATCACCAGCCAAGCAGTAAGCTATTTGGTGTTGACATGAATATCAAATATATGGTATTTTTTTTTTATATATTTCCTGTTTGCAAAAGTATGAAACTTAAGAATTTATTTATCCCAGGCTAGGTTACCTTAGTCATATTTGGCACAACTTTTTGAAATTTTGGGTATTGAATGCATTTCAACCTTGTACTTGTTTGGCTTTATAAAAAATTTGATTTGAGCATCACTGATGAGTTTTATGAAGACGAAACACGTGTTTGGCGTATCAAACTATAAGCCTGGTACTTTTGAAAACTGTGATGATTGAGAAAAAAAAACGAAATTGTGGCTTTCTGAAAAGTGGAGATTCAACAATCATTCGTGATAACAGAAGTCCATTTCTAGTAATGAACTCCTGGTGGAAATGATTATATTCATGGAATAGACTACCTTTGCAACAATCATTTATCAAAGAAATTTTGTTAGGGAACACAAGACTCGAATGCTTAATAAATTTCTTGGAGATACATATTTCAAATGCAGTTGCTGCTAGAAAGTGCTACATAACATTCGAAAGTTCAATATAGGAAATTTAGTAACTTTTTATGAAATGTCTACTATAATAGTAGGACATTATTTTTTTCTAGTCTTTTACATCTGTTCGTCCACCCCTTGTAGGATTGAAGATTATGTTTAAGGTTATGGACCTAACCAACTTGAAACTAGGTACATTTTTCCAAAAAATATAATAACACTTTATAGATATACAAAGATGTTGATTGAGTGCCAATGAGACAACTCCATCCAAGTCACAATTTGTAAAAGTAAATAATTATAGGTCAAAGTACTACGTACAGGATGATGTCAACTATGAAAATATTTAATATCGGAAGGTTTCGACCAATTGAACATAAAAAAAAAGAAGATGTGGTATGATTGCCAATGAGACAACTATCCACAAAAGACCAAAATGACACAAAACATTAACAACTATAGGTCACCGTACGGCCTTCAACAATGAGCAAAGCCCATACCGCATAGTCAGCTATAAAAGGCCCTGATAGGACAATGTAAAACAATTCAAACGAGAAAACTAACGGCCTCATTTATGTAAAAAAAATGAACGAAAAACAAATATGTAACACATAAACAAACGACAACCACTGAATTACAGGCTCCTGACTTGGGACAGGCACATACCTAAATAATGTGGCGGGGTTAAACATGTTAGCGGGATCCCAACCCTCCCCCTTACCTGGGACAGTGGTATAACAGTACAACATAAGAACGAATTATAAAAGTCAGTTGAAAAATACAAGTGGACGCGGCAGGGTACTTATACATCCCGACACAAAAAGACATAATGAACAGATCTGAGAGTACTCGCAGTTATCTGACAGCTAGTTCAAAGCCACTAACAACTAATAAAAAATCATGCCTCTAAGACTAAACACTCAACCCGTACACATCCAACATACAATGGATTTAGTGTAAAGATGTCCAAAACAGCCAGAGAAGAACATGGCCGTGTGCAATGCAAAGTTACAGGTATCGACAGATTGTAGATCCATGAAAATGTATATGTATATACCATACTAGTAATAGTTAGTTAGCTTTTAATCTACTGATAACAAAATCAATATTTATACCAATAAAACAATAATCAATGATCGTATTACAGTGTTGAAAAGGTAAACTTTTAGAATAAGTTTATTTAAAGGAGCAATAAGTTTACATGGATCATTTATTAATTTCTGGGCACGGTTAACAACATTTCCGTAAATCTGAGGATGTGCTATCCCGCTTGAAATAAGTTTTATACTGCAATCAGCTATTTTACTGTACAGATAAAGCTATACGTATAAACGTTAGCTTTATACGTCAATGACCCCAATTGACCTATAAGCCCCGCCTCCTTATTGTATTTCATCAACAACATCACGTCACGACCATGACAACGTAAAGTAACAATGGTCAAACTTTTTTGAATTTAAACTTTTATGTCTTCAAATTGGTTATTTATATATCATGTTTATCAAATGCTATTAATTAAGTTCATTTTCCCTTTCTAATTCCTTAATACGCCATTGTCTTACCACCTGGACTACGCTCATAGGGAAATACCCCAAAATGGTACCCCAAGAGGGAAATTCCAAACACTTTTTTTAACAAATTTTGTGACATGTTTTTTTCATTTTTCATTATTTTTTTTTCGATTTCAGTATAAAGACAATATACGTATAGTGTCTTGAAATATGAAATTTATTTGTATTCGGCACGAAACGGGAAAATACTCGGTAGAACCTCGCATTTTCCCGTTTCTAAGCCTCATACAAATAAATTTCATATTTCAAGACACTATACGTATATTGTCTAATTCTACAGGTACAACCAAACTTCAAAACCAAATCTTTATATCTATGGAAAAATTTAGTAAAGGTTTTAAGTAATTTATGGTAACGATATCCCTGGTTTAATAATTTACCAGTAATACATAGGTTGCGTTCGTTAAAATCAAAAACGTCACAACAGACACGGGCATAGCGAACAAGTTGTGAAATATAAACACCGTAAGATGGTGCCAAAGGAACATCCCCATCTAAAAATGGAAAATTAATTGCAATAGGGAACGAAAAATCGTCTCTCTTGTCGTAAATGTTTGTGTGTAGTTTCCCGTTTAAAACCGAAATATCTAAATCCAGGAAAGGACAGTTATTACCGAATACATTTGATTTATTTAAAGTAAGTTCCTTGGGGGTAAATTTCAGCAGTATATTGAGAAAATTCTTGATTATTTAACGAAAAAAGACCATCAAGATAACGGTAAGTGCTGTTGAATTTATCAATTAAATGCAATTTAGACGGGTCTTCAGTGAGTTTAGTCATAAACTGTGACTCGTAACAGTACCATGTTGCCAAATTGAAACATCTTGTTTTGTCTCGTCTCAAGTTGTCAATTGACTCTCACTATTGATTTGAAAGTATATGTTGTATAGTGTATATGTTCTATTAACGTATCAAATAAAGTCATCATAGATACGGAATAGATACCAGGATTTAAATTTGTAGTCGTCTAAAAACTCACCAGTGACGTCGGAATAGAAGTTTTAAAAAAGCCGAATAAAGTACGAAGATGTAGTCAGTATCTCAGATACTATAAGAAATTGAAGTCAAATGGTATCACGGCAATCTTTGAACGGTGCTTGTTCATGGCATCCATGCCCGAAGAATGTATAAGCCCTTTCGGATATTTATATCACATAACCACAAGCAACCACAATTTCGGAAGCAGTATCAACTTTTTATCAATCATATCAATTTTATAACTCAATATCACCCTAATTATAATTGACAGCACAGATTAACTTGACCAAATGACATTCAAATGCATCACTAACGCTGAAATACAAAGATTAAGAGCTAGACTGGAACTGAAGTCGGAGCTGGAACTGAGACTTCAATTTGGGCTCTTTGAATTTTTCGCGGTAGGTTAGAGACAATGCATATGGATTTATTGGTGTATGCAGCAATCGCTAACATTATAGGACTCGATTTTAATGCGGTTTTTTTGTGTTATACCTACACTCATGAACTAACCCGTGTTCGTTACATCTCTGTAAACAACTTTTCTGATTACCCATTTCTTGTACATCTTGTACATGGCAATATCAACGTTTACCTGTTAAACCTTTTCACACGTATCTACCCCTGACTTGACTTAACGTTAATGCCTTTAATTCACTGATCTAAAGTATTAAGTGACAGAACGCTCAGTGATTTATCAAGGTATACATTTTCAAACTAGTCCTCCCTGTAAGAACTCAAGGAGAGAACATTTGCTTTTTCACACTTCAAAGCTAGCTTAGTCGTTATGTTGGTGCTACCTTATAGGACAAATATAATCGTCTATAGTTTGATAATCTCTTGTATAGCTTTTAATCCCAATAGCTATTTAGTTTCTTATATATGCCAAGTCAGGATTTCTTTCTACCAGGTAAAACATGATATCCACTAGTATTTGTCGTCTCTTGTATAGCTTTTAATCCCAATAGCTATTTAGTTTCTTATATATGCCAAGTAAGGATTTCTTTCTACCAGGTAAAACATGATATCCACTAGTATTTGTCGTCTCTTGTATAGCTTTTAATCCCAATAGCTATTTAGTTTCTTATATATGCCAAGTAAGGATTTCTTTCTACCAGGTAAAACATGATATCCACTAGTATTTGTCGTCTCTTGTATAGCTTTTAATCCCAATAGCTATTTAGTTTCTTATATATGCCAAGTCAGGATTTCTTTCTACCAGGTAAAACATGATATCCACTAGTATTTGTCGTCTCTTGTATAGCTTTTAATCCCAATAGCTATTTAGTTTCTTATATATGCCAAGTCAGGATTTCTTTCTACCAGGTAAAAAATGATATCCACTAGTATTTGTCGTCTCTTGTATAGCTTTTAATCCCAATAGCTTTTTAGTTTCTTATATATGCCAAGTCAGGATTTCTTTCTACCAGGTAAAACATGGTATCCACTAGTATTTGTCATCCACCAATACAGCTGATCATTGTACCCTAGAGTTGACAAGCAAATAAAGTTTTGGAAAATTGCCATAGAAAGCTTGCGTTTAATTTAGAGTTGTACTAGTATTTCAATGATTTAAGAACGACATTATTTTGTTGGACTAGTCTTTCCACTCAATATAGGATTCTATGAACATTGCTCAAACTAAATTTTTTGTGGTCTATCGTACGACTGCACTAATGGTTTTCTTATGAATGGGGCATATCTACGATCATTAGTTTTATTTAGGCGCAGTTAAGGTGCCAGAATATTATCACCGAAGTTTCCCTCAAGTTCGATCTTTTCTGCGATCAACTCTTCAGTCAAATGCATTTCTATGCTGGTCAAATTATAAAATAGGGATTTAGCTACTCTAAAGTGAGTCATGTTCACCACAAAGATAATCCATCAATAGGCCCTCAGGGGTTGAAGTCATAAATCTTTGCTCAGTGCTTGGAGCACAAAAATAATGCTCGAAACATGAAATCCAGCATTTTGATTGATAGATTTTGGAGTATGAGTACAAATAAAATTGACTCGAAAGTGTTCGAGGCCAAGTTTGATGTCAAGAATGATCTTGTTCACATATTCTAAGGTAACCAAATGAAATGCATCAATTACTGGAATAAATAGATCAAGACTAAGACTGGAACTGAAGTCGGGACTCATAGGACTGGAACAGACACTACAGTTTGGGTTCAGGAATACTTCATGGCAGGTAAGAGGCAAGGAATATGGATTAACCGGATCAGGCAGGCAGTAATACTTAACATTATAGGAATCCATTTTGATGCGTTCTTTTCGTTTTTTGTGTTACGCCTAAACTCGTCAGCTAACCCGTTGTGGTAACGTGTCCAGTCTCTGTAAACAATCTTATCTTAATATTACCAAGTTCTCGTATATCATTTATATGGCAATATCAACTTTGAATTGACAAAACTTCACTGATCTGAAGAATTAAGTGTCAGAACGCTCAGTGTCTTGAAAACTTAATTTATCAAGGTATATCTTTTCAACCATTGTCAACCTAGCCATACCTGTCAGAACTCAAGCAGAAAACATCGGTGGTTTTTTTTTCACGCTTACATACTAGATTAGTCGTTTGTTATTGCTGCATAAGAAGACAAATATAATCATCTATAGTTCTCTTTTTTTCTAAAAGACTTCAGACAGTTATCGACACACCTTTGTTTCCAAAGACAGTTGTCGTCTGTGGACTGAAAGGTCGTAAGGGAGTCTGCTTAGTATAAATATGGTTACACGAGAGGAATCCTAGAGGTTATTTCGGTCCGTCGATGATCTGACTTATTACCACTGGAGTGTATATATTGTTCCTCAAAACGAAAGTAAATTATTGCAAATATGGTTTTCGGGAATGAAGCTTTTGCTTTGCAAAGGTAAGTACTAAAATAAAAGATACAAATTGGTGGAGACAAATGCATGAAAAGTCGATTATTGTATGATTTATTTGGTTAAAATCTAGGTCAAATTAAATCACAACATATTACATAATGTAGAAATGTTTTTGTAGGAATGTCTGAAAACAGACCTATTATGATTTCGAGACAAAAGCTGATATGGGGAATTATGGACAATTTCCATGTTTTTTTTATAAGGACTTCGCTCTGACACTGCCTAAACCCATAAAGACATTAAAAACCCGTGAGAGGAATAAAGAAATGAACAGTCTGACTGGTACGAATAAAAATGACCTATAAAGCGAAATGCAGAGTAATAAAATTGATCTGAAAATATATATAAACATATGTTATATTCAGACAGAATCATTTAAAAGTCTTAACAGTTTAAAAAAGACTATCTTATTATAAAAAAAGATCGAACATAAATTGACCGAAATATTTACAAATAACGAAACAATTTACAAATTAAATGCCACAAAAATGTTGTATAAAACGATGATATCAGACACCCTTATCTAACAAAAACATTTCTACATTGTGTAATATGTGGTGATTTATTTTGACCTTGATTTTTTTTATATATTTCAAAGGCCAAAAAAGCAGTGTTTATAGTATAATTGATAATATTGAAAATTTGATCTGGAGTTCTTGCATGTCTTGAGTTTTCATATAGTCTCAAAAATAAGTCATGACTTTGTCGCGGTTCTTAGCAAATGTGCCTGCTAATAGTTATCAAAGGTAACAGGATAATAATTTAGTACGCCAGACGCGCGTTTCGTCTACATAAGACTCATCAGTGACGCTCATATCAAAATATTTATAAAGCCAATCAATTACAAAGTTAAAGAGCATTGAAAGGATCCAAAGTTCCAAAACTTTGTGCCAAATACGGCTAAGGTAATCTATGCCTGGGATAAGAAATCCTTAGTTTTTCGAAAATTCAAAGTTTTGTTAACAGGGAATTTAAAAAAATGACCACATTATTGATATTCATGTCAAAACCGAAATGTTGACTACTGGGCTGGTGGTACCCCCGGGGACAAAACGTCCAACAGCAGTGGCAACGACCCAGTAGTGCACAAATCATCGGCGTAAAATCTCATACGTTTGTTTGCGTTGTCGTTCATTTCGTTATACGTTTTGTATGATTAAAAACTTTATTTAAGAACATATTTGAAATAGCATGTCATTTTTCTATTTGTAAACCACAGTGTTGTTAATCGAAAGTATACACTATGAAATGATCAAGTCAAAATAACAACACAGAAATGTTGATAGCACTCACCAATTTATTCAATCTTATACTTAACACTCTTTATATCCTAATAAATTGAAAACATCATTCATCATTATATATTTTTTTTGGAAGGAAGAGGGTTATATCAAAGGGGCACTAGCTACCAAATTCATGTTCACCGATTTGACTCAAATTCTAATATATTGTTTATAACAATGTAAAACCTTCTTTCAAACTATCAAAAGTACAAAAAAAATCATTTTACAGGACATGTAAATAGATTAAGCAGCTTGTGCAATTAAATTCTTATAGGTCTGTTAAATTTTGTTTTATAAATTAGAAATTTATGTTTATCGTCGTTTTTACCTTTATAAGTAAGATTTTTTTGTCAATCAAATTATTAACCTTTGTTTAATTTTCAATGTTGACATTATTTTCCTTTAAATTACCATACACTGGTAATGCATGCGTATTCTATCTTTTTCTACGCGGTTAAATTGAAGTTCACATGAATACGGATTTAATGAGGTCGAGTTTTTCACTTGCAAGTGAATAACTCATTATACATGTTTATTAGCTTAATTTGGCAAAATTGTACCATTTGAGCTGAAAAAAGCAAATTATTATTTCACTATTTCACTTTCATTAATGATTGAACAAACAAAAAAAATCATGCTTTAGAATTTTTTTATATATCTCGTACCTTAATGATAATAACCTGGTATGAAGAGAGTTTTGTCCATTGATCGTAAAAATTTATATCATGAATATGTTGCCTTGTATTGAGTAAAATATTCTCTAATTGCCCAATCATATGATTTTGCCCAATGAAAATAAACTCATCATAGATACCAGGACTGAATTTTGTATGTATGTCAGACGCGCGTTTCTTCTACAAAAGACTCATCAGTGACGCTCGAATAAAAAAAAGTTAAAAAAAGGTCACATAAAGTACGAAGTTGAAGAGCATTAAGGACCAAATTTCCTAAAAGTTTTGCCAAATGCAGCTAAGGTAATCTATACCTGAGGTAGACTGTTAATCATCTATATCAATACTTTCTTATCATATTTCGGATTGCTCAAACATAAACATACGTTTACAAATAAATCTATAGACCCCAACCTTAGTATGACACCACTGAGCTATTGAAGTAGATATTTTGAAAGATCTTAATATATTGAAGTAAATAAACCAGTTTGCTTTGGAAATTAAGACAATGCAGGTTAATACTCAGCTTACAATATACAATGCGTCTGCATCAAGTTTAACTTTAAAAATGCACCCAATATTCTTTTTAAAGGCGGATTTTGTTTCTAAAGATTTGATTATTCTTAAAACAACAGACAAGAAGAAATGGCAGAAGGAGGAACTACAAACACAGGTGATTTTTAAGAAACAGCAATAGTGATGAATATGTGATATTTATTAATACTTTCTTATGCTGTTAATTCAGAAATTATTTGCGAAGATGTTATTAGTGCGAATAATGCGTCTGGTTGAGTATCAAATACACAAAACTTGTATTCTTATATCTGATACATATAGACATCTACGCAGATTTTCCTGCAATTGCCAAAAATAAATAAATGCACGCAATCATTTCTTGTTCTACAGTTGTTGTTTTTGTTAATTTATGCATTGATATATGTATATAATTATGTTAGATTTTATGATACCCTTGGACCAGAAAGTCCCCCCAGAGACCTGTAATTCTTTTGTTGAAAACATTTTCGATTTTCTTTAATTGGTGGTACTATTAAATATAAAGACGATGTTGGTAATAGGAGGTGACCACACTATTTGATAACATACCGATAGGACTATGTATTAACTTTTTTAGCCTTTGAAATGGTGTCAAACAAAGAATCCGAATACGATAGCAATACTTCGTACAAGATGTATTTAGTCATATGTCCATGATACTGTCAAATAGTATAAGCTCAATATTCACAAAGATATTTCCTTCGCCAAAGATTAAATGTTTGCTGCTCATTCAAAAATGACAAGGAAGAATGTCATCACAAATACAGAATGGTAATGTTTTCACACCTTTTTTTGGTTCGATGTTATAAATTTTGGTATTAAAACACCAACATGTTTTCATTAGTTGAAAAACAACTTTGTCCAGGATGTTAGCTATAATTCTGGACATTATGACAAGATGGACCCTGTTAAAAAATCTTTCTCATAAATTATGTCGACAAAATACATTTATTTCAAGTGTGACATATAAATGTCAAAGCTATGACTCACACTGTACCTATATTATATTGCCGATCGGTTTCAAATAGGCGATATACAATGAATCACGACACAAACGCAACTGTAACAGGAAGAAAAGAAGTTGTATACTTTTTGTATTTGATGATACTTTATAAAATACGCTATATTTTTTTTCATTCCGTATCTCTTTTAAAGATTCACTGCTTATTACTGATTACATTGTATGCATTGCTTTATTTTTCTAGTTGTCAAATATGATATATGCTAGATAACTATTTAAGTAGCAAATAAACTCATCACAGAAACCAGGATTAAATTTGTATTTACGCCAGACGCGCGTTTTGTCTACAAAAGACTCATCAGTGACGATCGAAAAAAAGAAGTTGAAAAGGCCACACTAAAGTACGAAGTTGAAGAGCATTGAGGACCAAAATTCCTAAAAGGTTTGTCAAATACAGCCAAGGTAAACTATTCCTGAGGTAGAAAAGCCTAATTTTTTCATAAATTCAAAAAAGTTTTGTAAACAGTTAATTTATAAATATGAGCATATCAATGATAATTCATGTCATAGATAAAAGGAAGATGTGGTGTGAGTGCCAATGAGACAACTCTCCATCATAATTACAATTAATAGAAGAAGTGCTGACTAAGTACTGGGCTGGTGATAAACTCGGAGAATTAAAACTCCACCAGCACAGGAATGTAGAGAATTATTATCCATTATCCAATATAATCATTTTGCGCGTTTTATCTCTCTCCATAGGTGATTTTTCATCAGATGAGGACTATGCAAACGTACTTCAAAAATTGGACCAGTTTAAAGCTACTGGAGGTTTTGATGATTTTGGTAAATACATATAATAGTTGATGTACCCATATTTTGACTATCTTATTTATTGTGTCTGTTTCTTTAACGCATAAATGTAAATATAACGGAATTTGATGAGACTCTCATCAAAGTGAGAGGGTTAGCACTATAGAACCAGGTTTGATCCATTATTTTCTACATTTGAAAATGCCTGTACCAAGTCAGGAATATGACAGTTCTTGTCCATTAGTTTTGGATGCGTTTTGTTATTTGATTTTGCCATGTGATTATGGACTTTCCGAATTGATTTTCCTCTAAGTTCAGTATTTTTGTGGTTTTACTTTTAACGATAGTACTTTTCTAATTAGAATTCACTTTTAAAAAATTTTAAAACAAATTCTGATAATTAAAAATATGTTATATTGAGGGTCATTTTAAATGTGTGCTACGGAATGAGAATATTTACCAGGTTTGTTATAACTTGGCCAACACGGCGGATGCCACATGTGGAGCAGGATCTACTTTCCCTTCGGGGGCACTTTAGATCACCCCAAGTTTGTGATGGGATTCGTGTTGCTTAATCTTTAGTTTTCTATGTTGTGCTTTGTATGCTATTTATCCTCTGTTTGTCTTTTGTCATTTTTAGCAATGGCGTTGTCAGTTTATTTTTCATCTATGCGTTTGAATGCCCTTCTGGAATCTTTCGCTCCTCCTTTGGGTCATGCAGTTGAGTTTCATATGTGGTGTATGTTGTATGATTTGTGTACTGAATACATGTACAATGCCTACTAGTAAGATACCGTTCTGTATTTTTGTTTATAGATGCATCTTTAATAAACGCAAGAATAGACGAGGCTAACGTATTCCGTAAAATGGACCAATTTGGAGTTCCCGAAGGGTTTGATGACTTTGGTAAAACATTAAAATTCTACATTTATTGATATTTTGGGTTTTAAATTTATTAGTTTTTTTTCATATTGAAAATTTATTGATATTTATAGGTTTCATAACGTGTGAGAATGGAATATTGCTTGATAAAAACTCGAGTTATTTGATTTCAATATACTTAGATTTAACGAGAGTTGATATACAGCGATATCCAATTTTCACAAATTGTTATAACTATTTCTCTTATGGTCAACACATTCAATGTGTGAAGTTAAAGATTCATCGAAATGTAGTCTTTTGTACATTCCTGTAAAACGTCATATCTCCTTTACGGTGTCAAACTTTAACATCAGACATTTTTAAATTTTTTGTACGCTCCTGAATGAAATAAAATTTGACCAAAAGGAAGATTGTCAGGTGAAATGTGTAAGTGTTTTATATATTTTTTTCCGGAATCACATATGTTCTTTGCCATGGACGAAATATACATCATCTTAACCTTTGAAAACCATCAGTTAACGATAAGACTATTGAAATGCTGTAATATCGTCTTATAATACCGAACAAGCCTATCAAATTTACACAGATTTTCGTATCACTTTTTCGTATCGAACTCCGTGCAGTGTCATACAATAATTTTCTATTCATGCAAGTAATAAAAACAAGTCACAACCATAAGAAAATTTAATTTGATAAAGATTGATGTTCATGTGTGAAACTTATTATAATGTCAATGAACACAATACGGGATGGTAATCTTCTAACGGACTATAATTATTGCTTATCATAGTTTCATATTGTTGTTATAGATTTCACAGAAACAGGGTCTGCATCTCAGTGGCAATGTAATATTGGATGTTTAGGTGTTTTTATGACAACGACATGTTAATTCGTTTCTCAGTAAACTAAAATCATTTAAAATGCTCTTATTATACTAGGATGTTATTAGTTACACATTGTGCAATTGTCTTAATATGAAAATTTATCGGGTCAATAAAATCTATATCGCCAAACCCGAAATGAATTTATTGGCCCGATAAATTCCGTATTAGGACAATTGAAAGATGTGTAACGAATTTATCCTGATATTGTTATGTTACATATATATTATTATATTTAAATTCAATATAAGGACAATATCAACCAAATATATTTGAGATATTTCATTTAAAACTGTAAAAATAAAAAAATATAAAGCGACTATTTTTTTCTTTTTTATTAGGTTAATGGGTTAAGGGAGATAATCCCAATTGATTAAATAAGGAAGATAATTCATATTGACGTAATAAAAAATTGTACTGAAATTTATTAGGACAATATCAGCCAATCAAATTGCGAGAAATTGCTCTAAATCATGGTAATGTTACTAGTTTTTGTTATTTCAAATTGATATAATTAAGCTTCAATTTGCACATGTTTGGAATAGAAGATTAGAAAAACCACATACGTCCTTGGCATATTATCATCGGTTCGCAACAAACTTTGACAATACTTAATAAATAAAGTATAAGAATCATTAAAACATACAATGCATGACATTCCTATAATGAAAAAAGAAGGCTGAAAACAAAAGCATTAAGTGTGAACATTGATATATATATATATGCAGGCATTTTGGTGTCACGATATCACAGTAGCATGGGTTCGAATCCCGGCGAGGGAAGAACCAAAAATTTGCGAAAGCAAATTTACAGATCTAACATTGTTGGGTTGATGTTTAGACGAGTTGTATATATATCAACATCAACCCAACAATGTTAGATCTGTAAATTTGCTTTCGCAAATTTTTGGTTCTTCCCTCGCCGGTATTCGAACCCATGCTACTGTGATATCGTGACACCAAATCGCCTGCACTGCAGTCGTCCCGCTAGACCACACGACATATGCATATTATTCATAATTATAATTTTTATTAATATCAAGGTGGTACCAGCAAGTACAGTGACCAAAGTACTGATGAAAACAGTGACAATGAAACAACACTTTGGGATGAAATAATAGGTAAACACCATTTAAAGTTCAATTGTATTCGGACAAGTGCAAAGTTTGTAATATAAATAGTGATTTATATACACAATTGTCTATTATTGATGATATTCATGTAGTGCATTTAGATTTCTGACACATGATATCAGTGGCAACTCGTGATTGCGTCCGTAAAACTTACGAAGAGATGACCTCAACTTCATCATTTGAAACTCTTGATTTAATAGCTTACTTGCAAGCATCAACCATCTATCAATGAAATCATGATAGGAAATAAAAGTCCTAAAATCGCGTATCAGCAGGGAGATATATACTCCGTATGTTTGCTTGCATGCTGGTACATAGAAAAGGAAAGTTAACAATTATGAAGCTATATTCATCTCTATTTATCGTAAACTTTTCTATTCAACAAACCCTCATTGTCATATCTAAATGTAAGTCAATATATGAGGCATACCTAACTGTATCTATTGTATCCTTTTCTGTATCTCAAGTTCGATTGGATAGATTCGTTTAACATAGTCATCAAAATTGAAGAATTAACCGATAATGTAAGAAAACTTTTGATACACGCATATCGATTGAAATCTGTAATGGCAAAGCGTGATTAACAAATAAAACGAAAATAAACAAAACACATAAATATAATCATTGCACTGTAATATCATCTCATGTATTTGACATGTAAAGACGCGTCCTTAACTATGGTACGAAACCCGAAAGTTAATAAGCAGCAAAATTTTGTCAATAATCATCGAATAATTGTTTGTTGTCGATTATCTTTATGTATTTGTTATAGAATTAAAATAAGTGCACAGAGGACTAAGTTTATTATATATGCAAGCATGGTTCAATAATTTCCTCAACATAATAACCACCAGAAACGAGTTTCATAATACTTTTATAATGAACTTTAAAAATATATTAAAGTCATGGCACCATATTAATGCCGCGTATCCATCCCTTCATGGATGATGTGGTAATAAAAACACGGTATATTATGTAACATTGTGTCATCTGATTCATTCTAAATCTTGTTTTTATTAATATTGTATCAATTTGTTTATCTCTGCAGTAGACAAAATGATAATTCCACACTGAGATTGTTTGAAAATAATGATGATTTTCTTTATAGATGATTCTTTAAAAAATGCAGATTTAATAGACAAAGATGGAAATAATATTCTCCATAAATTGGTTCTAATGGGAGATGCCGATAATTTCGACAACTTTGATAGTCAAATAGACAAGCTTCTTTTTAAGAAAGGAAAAGAGTTCGTTAAAAAAGCTTTAAAGCAAAAAAATAATATAGGAAATACACCTTTGCTTGAACTTTTAAGATGTGAAGATATGGAATGTGTTAACAGAGAGGCCCTACAAATCTTTTTACACGAAGACTATGACTATGATATCAACACTTCGAACAATATGAAATTAGGTCCACTTCATCTAATAATGTCAAAAGAATTTTTGCCAAATATTTACGAGAATGTTTCATCCGCCACTGACAAACAACTGCTGGATGGTTACAACGAAAAGAGAAATAAGATTGCAACAGTGTTACTGAATGCTCGTGCAAATGTTAACCAAAAAGATATTTTCGACCGTACGCCATTGTTTTTAGCAAATGCTACAAGTTCAGTTCAGCTTCTGATAGACAATGGTGCAGATTTGAACATAAACGATATATTTGGAAGATCAATATTACTTGCAGCTGTATCTATGGAAAATCATAAACAACTTTCTCAGTATTATATCGAAACAATGGACAAAGAACATATTCTACATACTGATGTTTATCAATCAACATTATTTCACTACGTTGCGATATTGCAGAAAGAATTGGACACGTGTGATTACCTAGAACGTAAAGATAGAAAAGGTTGGGATAACTTTGAATGTAAAGATATTAAAGGACATGCACCATATGAAGTTTCGAGATTCCGGTTACAGTCTGAAATCAAGAGAATTCCGAATATCAATATCGAATCCATACATTCGCTTTTAAATAAGAGAGGAATAGGAGCCCCATGGGACTATGACGAAAGTGAAGATATCAAACAAACTGTTATAAAGTTTGCTGAAGAATTGTGCATAGCTATCGGTGAATTGGACGCAAGATTGAAATGCACTCTTCGAAGATCAGGGAGTTCAGAAGAGGGAACAAAAGTAGGGGATCCAAATGAATTCGATTTTATATTTTGCTTGGATGAAATCCAGAAATTGTGTAGCGTTAAGGATTTGAAGATGGAAAAAGAATTTGTTGAACTTAGTGCTAACATGGACAATAAAGACATCCCTCAGCCATTTAAAATGTTTTTTGGGGATGATGGGTTGTGTAAAATATCCGAGGTTCGAATGGCATTTTCTAGAGCGGTGAAAACAATTGTTTTCGATGAGAAGATTTGGAAATCAAAAAACGTTATTTTTGGGAAGTTGAAAAATTCTACTGAATGTGACAAACCGGTGTTAACAATGGAAATAAATTGGTTTGGATGCTCTTACAAAGATGAAGTTATAAGTATTGACCTCGTGCCAGCTATCAGAAAAACAGAATGGTGGCCTTCAAATGGCGGAAGTTGTGAGTTGCTGAAGAATGAAAGTATCAAAGGGCAAGGATGCTTATTACTTTTTCAAACAACAGTAATGGTACAGTCGGAAACACATTTGAGAATTTCCTGTTCACCAGCAGAGCTCAAGTTGTTAAAAAATGTTTTACCGACATATTTTCTTGACGGTTATCGTCTTTGTAAACTACTTTATTTATGGCTTATAAATACCCATAGTTCGGAAGACAAGTATATTCAGGCCTGTATAAAAAATAAATTGATAACAAGCTACATGTTCAAAAATTGTCTCTTCTATGTGTACGAAAAATACAACAAGAAAGGCATGCCTGTAGCAACCAGCAATGAACATGTAGCTATAGTTGATTTAGTAGGCGATATCCTATTATGTTTGCAGTCTTTTAACAAAAATCAGACGTTTCCAGTATTTTTCATCCCCAGACGTGAAGACATTTTCATCATCAAACCTTATGAACAAATTAATCTCATGAAGGAATTTAAAGACATCTTGAAACATCAATGCGAAACCCGTGCAAATGTTATAACGTATATGCTAAAGATACATGGTAGGGAAAAGTAACATTGAAAACTGTTACATTTAAATGTACATGTATGTGAAAAAAGGCTCTTACTTTGTTTCAAGAAGCTCTTTTGTTTTGTAGTTTATATTTTTAACATAGCTTTATCAGTTTTGTACATATATAAAGCAAAACCATCTAATGGAATGTAGTGGATGAATCGTTTCTTTAAATAATGTAAGAAATGTTTGTGCGACAAAAAAAAATTACACGGTCCTACAGCTCGAAGTCTGAATAACTGAATGAATTAAGTGATGTGTAAGAATGCATAAACACACTTATTTATTTGCTGACTCTGTCAAATATGTATTTAAGGAATGATGTCTACTGAAAACATAAAAAAATGTGGTGCACACTGAATAACCCGTGTAGCGGGTTATTACAAAATGTGAATCACATTTTTTATGCCCCACCTACGATAGTAGAGGGCATTATGTTTTCTGGTCTGTGCGTCCGTTCGTCCGTTCGTTTGTCCGGCCGTCTGTTCGTTCGTCCGTCTGTTACACTTCAGGTTAAAGTTTAAGGTCAAGGTAGTTTTTGATGAAGTTGAAGTCCAATCAACTTGAAACTTAGTATACATATTCCCTTTGATAACATCCTTCTAATTTTAATGACAAATTAGAGAATTTATTCCAATTTCACGTTCCAGTAAACATAGAAAATGATAGTGCGAGTGGGGCATCCGTGTACTGTGGACACATTCTTGTTTTATTATGTTATTTTGAATAGACGGAAAAAATTACAGTCATTCCTTATAATTTAATTATAAATTCTAATCTTAGCCGGAGTAAATCATGAAAAATTGTTGACGACTTTATGGTCACATGACAAAACTATGTACTATATGGTTTGTCTATCATCCAATCAGAGGACGCGTTACTTCCAAAATTGAATTCTTTAACGATGAAATAAAGTTTAAACATGTCCATTGAAACTACTGGCAAAATTGAAATCGAATTTGCATGAGTTTTACTTAGAGCGTACGCCCTAAAAATAATGTTCGAGCGAATACTTTTGGAGTCACATTTTATTATGTATTTGATTTTTATCTTTATTATTATTTTTATCATTACCCAGATCTGAATCAGGTGCTTCATATTGACACTTTGTCCATTGTAGCTTATTGACTTCATGTTTGGTGTAAGTACAAATATATATGATTGCATTATTGAGGGGGGATAGGACCTTTATCGGGACTCCGGGATCGGGTGTTTTTAAGCTCGGGATTTCGTGATTGACACTTTCGGAATCTTGGAATTCTTTATTCCAATTTCGGGACCTAGGGATTTCGTGATTCAAAACCCGGGATTTCGGGATTTCGTGTTTTTAAGCCCGGAATTTCGGGATCAGGACCCCTCCTACCCCCTCATTATTATAATAATAAAAAAGTACCTTTCGCCAAACGCTCTTAGTTGCCAATTGAGTGAAACCTGTATCCAAAATGGAAAACAATTACAAAAACGAATTTAAATAAAAAAAAATGAAATACGGAAAACAAATAGAAAAACAAATTTAATCGCTAAATTGAATATAGAAACGTTAAATATATTATCTAACAAAACAAAGCAGAGCAGGATCTGTTCACCCTTCCGGAGCAGCTGAGATCATTCCCAGATTTAGCTGGTTTTTGTGCTGCTTAGTCTTTAGTTTCAATGTTGTGTCTTCTGTACTATCATTTGTCTGTTTGTCTTTTTATTTTAAGCCCATGCCTTTTCAGTTTATTTTCAATCTATGAGTTTGACTGTCCTTCTGGTATCTTTCGTCCCTCTTTTGACAAATGGTTGTGTAGAAGGAATTTATAATTTTATCTCTGTATAGTATTTTTGAATTATGTCATAGCACTGCAGAACATTCTTGAAAGACTTTAAAATACATTTAAAAATATACGTCATACACATAGCTACAAAACTGCAAACTTTAACCAATCCATGAAGCATAGACTGATACAATTACCACATTGTTGTGGGTAAGAGAGATTTTCATTAAGTCATTTAAGTTCTAGTTTTTAGCTCCTTATTTAGTTTACCGATTTTAAAGTCATTTCGTAAACTGGCATTTGAAATATCGGTTTCAATTTTAAAGTTCATATGCACCTATAATAAGGTAGTCCATGGTCTTTGCCTTATATAGAAATAACGTACTGCATTTGTTTTTTTTCTAAAAAAATATTTGCAAACGTAATGTTAGGTATTATCTCCCTTTGAATGTGTTGAATTACTTTTTTTGTCTCTTTAAAAAACCCAGCCATCAGATGATTCATAGCTGTTTGATTGATAGTGCCTACAGCCCACTATTCATGTCCGCACTAAAGTGCTGACTACTGGGCTGATGAATTAAGTGTTTCTACCACTAGTTTACAAGGTATATAACACGATTGACAAATAGTGTGCGATTTTTCTGCATAAATACTTTCATAACTGTGATTTTTAAATGGACGACGTCCATGGTTTTGAATTCCTCACCAAAGGTTTATATATCGAACACTGCAGCCGGCAATCAGGAAAAAGAGGTTCAGACTGTTGAAAATGTGAACTAGTTTAATTAAACTCTTTGTTTGGTTATTGGTTTTCTTTTGTTCGTTCAAAGGCGAAACCTTAAATAGCAAAATTCGCATTTCCACAGAGAATAATCAACCTTTTTAATAACCTAAAGAATGATGATGTTTTAAAATTTCTGCATGATAAATTTGTTAATGTTAATGATATTTGTAGATTTTATATTGAGTTGATGTCTCGTTTGTGGACTTGGAATCAATGTTTTATCTGGTAAAAACAAAATATAACTAAAATGCCTACCTGAAATGTAAATAAAAAAAAACGTAAGCCCACTTTTATAGCACTCCCGATGGCAAGATTTTTTTACTGATATATTCATTAGGATGCTAAAAAACCAAATGGTTGACCGTCATGGAATATATGTTTCACAGATGAATAAATTCAAAAGTAGTATACTGCTGTTCAATATTCATGAATCGATTTAACTGAATCTGATGGAAACAAAGCAACTGCCAGCATAAAGAGAAACAAAACGGAAAAACAAATACACTGAACTGCTACAAAAACAAACGTTAACATACATAGAAGCAGACTATGTGATAACCGCTGTCCCACTTCTGACTTGAAATAGGATTTTAAGAAAACCTCCCACTTATTAGGAAATGTTAAAAAAAGTCCAAAAATGACAACATTACGCTACAGAAATACAGTCAAAAAATAACTACAAGAACATTCAGGACAGAGAAATACATAAAAAATAATATAATAGTCTATTTCAACATATTATCCAATGTATAATATCAAGAAACACCTCAAATTAATTTACAACAGAACACAAGTTCAACACAATAGAATAATGAACTGTGCATCTCACGAATGTATCACAAAAAGTAACGTCACATCTAAATCTCTGAAAATACAATATAAGATTGAGATTAAATTTGTGAATAAACTAGTATACATTTTTTTCAGGAGCAAGGTCCGCATGTCTCCGATCCGGGAGTTTCTCGGTGTAATGAAGACCCATAGGCGGCCTTCGGATGTTGTCTGCTCTTTGACACATTCCCCATTTCCATTTTCAATTTTATCATCATAGATTCAGGATTGAAATTTTGCATTTGCGTTAGACGTACGTTTAGTCCACATAAGACTCACCAGTGACGCTCGAATAAAAAAAGCTAAAAGACTTAATAAAGTGCGAAATTAAAGAGCATTGAGTACCACAATTCTTAAAAGTTGGTCTAGTTACAAAACCAGGTTCAACCCACAATTTTTATCCTTTTAAAAATGTCCTGTACCAAGTCAGGAATATGGCCATTATTATATTATTGTTCGTGGCTGTGTGTGTTACATTTTAACATTGCGTCGGGTTTTTTTCTCTTATTTTTGAGTGTAAATTCGCATTGCGATAAGACGAGTCACGGTAATTGTCTATCCCAAACTCATATACTAGTATTTGGTTTTGATGTTATATTTGTTATTCTCGTGGGATTTTGTCTGATGCTTGGTCCGTTTCTGTGTGTGTTACATTTAAGTTGTGTGTCGTTGTTCTCCTCTTATATTTAATGCGTTTCCCTCGGTTTTGGTTTGTTACCCCGATTTTGTTTTTTGTCCATGGATTAATGAGTTTGAACAGCGGTATACTACTGTTGCCTTTATCTAAAGTAATCTATTACTAGCGTAGGAACATTTTCTAAATTCAAAATTTTGTAAACAGTTGATTTATAATTATGACAATATTAATGATAATTCATGTCAACACAGAAGTGTTGACTACTTGGCTTGTGATACCCTCGGGGAATAAAAACTGCAGCACCAGTGATATCAATCCTATGATGTTATTTGATGTTTTTTCTAACCATTAGAAGAGTATTGATATAGAGATTTTTGTTTAATAATTTTGTAATAATGTGTAAATATATAACCATGTTGTTTTTTATAATCAAATAAATCCTGTGCATATACTAGTTGCTTTGAACTAAAAGTCATATAAATGAACAAGGTGATTATATCTTTACTTTTTTATACATAAAGAAAATAAAAATAGAATTAAACCCACAAACTTTAAAAGACATAATACAACACCCAACCATAATTACAAATGGAACATCATAACTAAATAAAGGCAACAGTAATGTACCTCCTTTCGAAATTCATAAATCGATTGAGAAAAAAATTAACCTGGGTTACAAACTAAAACTGAGGGAAACGCATGAAATATAAGAGGAGAACAACGACACAATAGAAACACTAAAATGCAATCCACACAGAAAAGAACTCAAAGGTGCTAGTAACAACTGCCATTTTCCTGACTTGGTACAGAACATTTAAAGTAAAAATGGTGGGTTGAACCATGTTTTGTGTCTAGCCAAACCTCTCGCTTTGATGGCAATTTTTAATATAATACTAAAATGATAACATTACACTACTGTACAAATAAACACAAGAACATTCATGACAGAGAAATACACAAAAAAAAAAATTACACAAACAAATAAGACATTTCGACATAGACAGTAAACCACAATCTAAGACGTGGTAAAAATGTCGTTATTTAGTTGAGACACAGACACATCGCATGGATCAACCAATTCGTGATGGTTTCCATAACATTACAAAATGCCATTTTAAATATTTCGTCCACATAACTCTGTTGGAGCAGTGTCTGTGTAAGAGCACACTCCTGTATATGAAATACGTATCGTGTGATTTTGCAGGTGCTTAACATATCAAAACACCATACGATGAGACAAACAGTATGTTACTGCTGAGAAATGGTTAACTGATAAAATATAGTCATACATTTTCTGTGTCAAGAATGAGGAAGGTATCAAAGTATCAAGCGGTCTATCTAGTATCAGAAGTATCCTTTCTAACAGATATATTCCAATTGTTGTAACTATAATCCCGTTTCCTTTTATCCGAATTTTACCTACCGAATTAGACTTATCACTGGGTTAGTACTATCATTAGTAATACGACGATTGCCATATGTGAAGCAGGATTCCCTTGGTCTCACTGAGAACCTGCAATCAAGCCAGATATTAAAGAAATGTATGGTTATAAAAATCATATCCATATAGGTTCTTCTAAATTGAAGTTTTTGGATCTACGACAAACAAGATTTCTGTTTTTCTATCACCTGCCCAGAGTTTCGGTTCGGGCATGGTTTTAGTTATTCAAGAATATTAAACCAGCTTTTCTTTGCTACATTCATATTTTGTTTTATTAATTAAAAATCCATCTTAGTTGAACTATTTTACGAAGTGTCGCAAAATATTTACCCAAAAGCGCAGAGCCCATAAGCCATATCTCAACCAATGTTATAAGGTTGAACAACTGATGATTGCTTTACAAGTTCTGTGATCGCCATAATGCGGGGTTCACACATTGCCGATTATTGCTCCCGTTTGAGATCAGACCACATTACGACACGAAAAGTGAAAAAGTCGGATTAGTATCCTCAATTATCTAGAATGTCCTATCATTGTCTGAACGCAGTCGTTTTAGTTCGTTACAGATTCCTACGGGTCGGGAAGGTTCCGAATAGTTCGGCAAAGCACCCCGACAGTTAGGTTCGTCCCGTAACATTCGGGGCAACTCAGCCGATTTTGTCTTGTCGGATTCCTATCGTGGCTATGTCGTGACAGATTCTGCTGTATCGGATCGAATTCCGAACAATGTCTTGTGTATCCTGAACGGTGTCCTGTGGAACGGGAATGATCTAGAGTAATTTTTCATAGCTGTTTTTCCGCCGATTGAGTCCAGATTGCATCCAGATCTTGTCGATTGCGAACCGGTTTTTGCCGAAACCGTTCCAAAACAGTCCCGTTATTAAGACGAAATTCGTCAATGATATCCACGTCCGAGTCCCGACAATTACAGAATACAATACGACTGAGACCAGACAAAGCCGTTTGCAATGCGATATATAGTGGATCATGATAGGATTACGTTCCGACAGTACCTGATTATCCCGAATATGCCGACAGTTTTCGAACGGATAACTTCCGTCAGCGTCGGTTCACTGTCTGGTCACTGTCTGATCTTTGTCGGATTACATTCGGTAGAGTCGGGACGCAGTCTTGACAGACTCGGTCGAATTTTACCTGGTGAAAAGTACAAACCGGATTAGATGCTGATCCAGTACGGGATTATCGGGACTAATTCGCTTAGAAACGGTTGAATATCGACGCTTCCTGGACACTATCTGATTGTTGTCGTGATCAAAATTTTTTTTTTTACAAATCTTAATTTTAGTTTGAATTACAATCCACGATTCACAGGATCTTGATCAGACTTTTATTTTTTTTAATCGGGAATGGTCCTGTCAAGGACGGTAGTAAAAATCGTGAATGTGTGACCCCAGTTTAAAAAAAAAAATCAAAAAAAAACTCAACAACAGTTGAAAGTTGATTTTTCCATTGTCCAACTTACAAGAGGCGTGTTACCCTGTTATAAATTACAAATTATTAGCCACCTGGCCCTCGCCTTGTATACTTAAATCTTTGTCGAGGTTTTGTAACCACTGAGTCGATGATACTGCGCGCTGGTTGACAATTTGTCTCTGATGGTATCACCACCCTAGTAGTCAGACACACTTCTCTGTTGGTGGAATATATCATGTATACTGTCATAATGCTCTTCAACTTTGTACTTTATTTGGGAGAAAAACTGGGTTGTTTACTACCACCAGCCAAAGGGGCTTTATCAAGAGTTTGATCTGTTTTGATTGATAATGATCTTCATTTTCGTTATTGATATGACATTAAAAATGTTACAATTTGAGTGCCGCTAATGAGTTTTATGAGTCTTGTATGGTCAAAGTGAAATTTGTTAATCGATAACTCACATTTACTTGTCATATTTATTTTGAAGATATACACAATCTAAGTCTGAAGCTTACAATCAACTCAAACGGAGATTAAAATATCTACCAAATTATCTTACCGATCCTGCCGGAAATCAATCTCTTTAAGCGTAGCTTAAATTTCGTTTTATCTATGTATGTAATTTAATAGGGTGACACACGAATTAAGATTAAGTGTCTTTTTCTGGATTGGTTGATATGCACCTTTTAGTTATCAGTTTATCGGGATCCAACGGAAACAGAATTAAGTGATAAGAGAATGATACATGTTAATTCATTAGGAAATCCATTGTCTAAAAATATCGTCATTGATTCTCTCGATTTAGCAAGGACGCTATTATAATTATAAAATTACAAAACTCGTTCCTGTAAACAGAAACAATAAAAATGAACTGGAATAAAAACGTTTTGTTTTATAATGTTATTACTTGACTCATAGTATAGAAAACGAACAGTGAATGTAGAGTGCACATCAAAGATTAAGATTAATGAAATTAATTTACTTGGCAAATTCAAATGTAACATATTCCAATGTAAATAAATACGATAACAACCAAATATAACAGAAATACACACAACATAACATAACAAATGATCAAATCCTATCCTCCACCTCAATTATCGAAAACCTAGAGTGATCTAATGATCACTAAAAGGGTATGAAGATCCTGCTTCATGGATGGTACCCGAAGTATTGATTGTGTTACCAAAAACCGATTGATACAGAATGCGAATAAATCGAGACTGCTTAACGGTTAATCTACTTTCTAAAACAATATTTTCCTTTTTAGCTCACCTGGCCCGAAGGGCCAAGTGAGCTTTTCCCATCACTTTGCGTCCGTCGTCCGTCGTCCGTCGTCTGTCGTCGTCCGTCGTCGTCCGTCGTCGTGAACTTTTACAAAAATCTTCTCCTCTGAAACTACTGGGCGAAATCAAACCACACTTGGCCACAATCATCATTAGGGTATCTAGTTTAAAAAATGTGTGGCGTGACCCGGTCAACCAACCAAGATGGCCGCCACGGCTAAAAATAGAACATAGGTGTAAAATGCAGTTTTTGGCTTATAACTCAAAAACCAAAGCATTTAGAGCAAATCTGACAGGGGGTAAAAATGTTTATCAGGTCAAGATCTATCTGCCCTGAAATTTTCAGATGAATCGGTCAATCGGTTGTTGGGTTGCTGCCCCTGAATTAGTAAATTTGAAGAAATTTTGCTGTTTTTGGTTATTATCTTGAATATTATTATAGTTAGAGATAAACTGTAAACAGCAATAATGTTCAGCAAAGTAAGATCTACAAATAAGTCAATATGACCAAAATGGTCAGTTGACCCGTTTAGGAGTTATTGCCCTTTATAGTCAATTTTTAACCATTTTTCGTTAATTAAAGTAATCTTTTACAAAAATCTTCTCCTCTGAAACTACTTGGCAAAATTAATCCAAACTTGGCCACAATCATCTTTAGGGTATCTAGTTTAAAAAATGTGTGGCGTGACCTGGTCAACCAACCAAAATGGCCGCCACGGCTAAAAATAGAACAAAGGGGTAAAATGCAGTTTTTGGCTTATAACTCAAAAACCAAAGCATTTTTAGGAAATCTGACATGGGATAAAAATGTTTATCAGGTCAAGATCTATCTGCCCTGAAATTTTCAGATGAATCGATCAATCGGTTGTTGGGTTGCTGCCCCTGAATTGGTAATTTTGAGGAAATTTTGCTGTTTTTGGTTATTATCTTGAATATTATTATAGATAGAGATAAACTGTAAACAGCAATAATGTTCAGCAAAGTAAGATCTACAAATAAGTCAACATGACCAAAATGGTCAGTTGACCCGTTTAGGAGTTATTGCCCTTTATAGTCAATTTTTAGCCATTTTTCGTAAATTAAAGTAATCTTTTACAAAAATCTTCTCCTCTGAAACTACTGGGCCAAACTAATCCAAACTTGGCCACAATCATCTTTGGGGTATCTAGTTTAACAAATGTGTGGCGTGACCTGGTCAACCAACCAAGATGGCCGCCACCGCTAAAAATAGAACATAGGGGTAAAATGCAGTTTTTGACTTATAACTCAAAAACCAAAGCATTTTGAGGAAATCTGACATGGGATAAAAATGTTTATCAGGTCAAGATCTATCTGCCCTGAAATTTTCAGCTGAATCGGTCAATCGGTTGTTGGGTTGCTGCCCCTGAATTGGTAATTTTGAGGAAATTTTGCTGTTTTTGGTTAATATCTTGAATATTATTATAGATAAAGATAAATTGTAAACAGCAATAATGTTCAGCAAAGTAAGATCTACAAATAAGTCAACATGACCAAAATGGTCAGTTGACCCCTTTAGGAGTTATTGCCCTTTATAGTCAATCTTTAACCATTTTTCGTAAATTAAAGTAATCTTTTACAAAAATCTTCTCCTCTGAAACTACTGGGCCAAATTAATCCAAACTTGGCCACAATCATCTTTGGGGTATCTAGTTTAACAAATGTGTGGCGTGACCTGGTCAACCAACCAAGATGGCCGCCACCGCTAAAAATAGAACATAGGGGTAAAATGCAGTTTTTGACTTATAACTCAAAACCCAAAGCATTTTGAGGAAATCTGACATGGGATAAAAATGTTTATCAGGTCAAGATCTATCTGCCCTGAAATTTTCAGCTGAATCGGTCAATCGGTTGTTGGGTTGCTGCCCTTGAATTGGTAATTTTGAGGAAATTTTGCTGTTTTTGGTTATTATCTTGAATATTATTATAGATAAAGATAAATTGTAAACAGCAATAATGTTCAGCAAAGTAAGATCTACAAATAAGTCAACCTGACCAAAATGGTCAGTTGACCCCTTTAGGAGTTATTGCCCTTTATAGTCAATCTTTAACCATTTTTCATAAATCTAAGTAATCTTTTACCAAATCTCCACTGAAACTACTAGGCAACAATCATCTTTGGGGTATCTAGTTTGAAAAATGTGTCCGATGACCTGGCCATTCAACCAAGATGGCCGCCACGGCTAAAAATAGAACATAGGTGTAAAATGCAGTTTTTTGCTTATAACTATGAAACCAAAGCATCTAGAGCAAATCTGACAAGAAGTTAAATTGTTAATCAAGTCAATATCCATCTGCCCTGAATTTTTCAGATGAATTTGTCAACTGGTTGTTGGGTTGCTGCCCTCCAATTGGTAATTTTTAAAGAAATTTTGCCGTTTTTGGTTATCTTGAATACTATTATAGATAGCGATAAACTGTAAACAGCAATAATGTTCAGCAAGGTAAGATCTAAAAATAAGTCAACATGACCTAAATGGTCAATTGATCCCTTAAGGAGTTATTGCCCTTTATAGTCAATTTTTAACAATTTTCATTAATTTGGTAAATTTATGTAAATTTTTACCAAATATAGTTCTCTATTACTAATGGGCAAAGTTCATGATAGCTATAATTGTAAGAAGCAAAATCGTTCAGTAAAGTAAGAACTTCAAACACATCACCATCACCAAAATACAATTTTGTCATGAATCCATTTGTGTCTTTTGTTTAATATGCACATAGACCAAGGTGAGCGACACAGGCTCTTTAGAGCCTCTAGTTTAATCTGAAGAGACATGAGCTTAATTCGTGACACATTGTATTTACCAAAAACAAACTATATTTGTATATTGAAAGAGCTCATGGCAATGAACCGAATAACGTGCTCAACAATAGGTATAAAAAAAAATCTAAAAGAAAATGTATCAAGCTTATAATGCATTTATCTCGATAATTTTTGAAAAATAAATATTATGTACTAGCATGCATTTTTCAAAAAACATAGTTTGACTAATCAGCTAGCAGGTGTTTAAAATGAAAGCCCATCAATTCAAAACCAAGCTTAAAATTCCATTCCTCATTAGCGCGAATTTCGTCAACATTATTTTTTGACATATATAAAAATGTTGATGTGGTATGATTGCCAATGAGACAACTGTCCACAAGAGACCGAAATGACACAGACATTAACAACTATAGTCCATACCGCAAAGTCAGCTATAAAAGGCCCCGATAGGACAATGTAATACAATTCAAACGAAAAAAATAACGGCCTTATTTATATAAAAAAAAATAGGTCACTGTCTTATAAAAAAGTCATTAATATGTAATAGTGTTGTCAAATCGTACACTTTTGCCTAACCGGTTACTCGGATAATCGTTCGACCGATTAACCGGTTAACCGGTATTTTAAGTTGATGTTTGAAAGCCTTATCAATAGAACCCTATACATAGATATAAGATGTGGTATGAGTGTCAATTTGAAAACCTTTCATCCAAGTCATAAATGCGCTTTTAGAATATAAGTTTTTCCCTTAGCATTATAAGGCTTGTCTGTGAGGATTCCTGGCGAAGTTTGACTTTTAATAATCAAATACACCGTATCAACTATAGCGTTTGTACCAACTTCAGATTAAAAATCACCAAAAAAAATAATCTTAATCACGTAGAATTGAATATGTCATAAAACAATTTTGCCATATATTGTAACAAATGGCAACTTAAGGTAAATGTTGATAAAACAAAAATTCTTGTTTTTACAAATGGCAGACTTCCACAAAATTTGAATTTTTACAATGAAATTGAGATTGTTAAAAATTATAAATATTTAGGAATATTTTTTTCTAAAAGTGGTTCTTTTTTACAAACTAGAAATACTTACGAGATCAAGGAATAAAGGCTATGTATTCTATCTTGAAGAAGAGTAGAATTAATAACTTATCTATTGAATGTCAACTTGATCTCTTTGATAAGGCTGTTGTACCTATTTTGTTGTATGGGTCAGAAATTTGGGGATCTGAAAACTTTGACTTATTAGAGCTGGTGCACCTAAAATTTTGTAAACTCATTTTACATTTGAAGCAATCAACCCCAGACTGTATAGTTTATGCAGAACTAGGCAGATTCCCATTATTTCTTTATGCAAAAGTTCGTATGATAAATTTTTGGGGCAGAATTATAAACGGTAAAGAGTGTAAAATTTCTCATGTTCTTTATAAATTATTACTTGTAAATTTAAATAACTATGGTTTTGAAAGTAAATGGTTGATCTATATTAAAAATATTTTTAATAATTGTGGAATGTCTAATATTTGGAATATGCATTTTGCTGACAAATGGGTATCAAAAAGTGTGGAGCAAAAGCTTAAAGATCAGTTCACACAATTATGTTTGTCACAGATAGAAACCTTACCTAAATGCCTATGTTACAGAATTTTTAAAAATAATTTGAAATTTGAGAATTATCTCAACAAATTGTCTAATAGTTTATTATTTGTATACTGCAAATTTAGATGTGGTAGTCATCGTTTACCAATTGAGACCGGCAGATGGCGAGGCTTGTCACAAAACGACAGACTTTGCCATCTATGCAACGCAAACGAAATTGGTGACGAATATCATTATATAATGACTTGTAAATCTTTAGATTTAGAGAGAAAGAAATTTTTACCTGAATATTGCTGTAAAAATCCAAGTACATACAAATTTAATAGTTTATTTAATTCAGACAATACTATTATTTTAGAAAAAATATGTAAGTTTATAAAAACAATACAGGTGAAAGTCAGTCCTCCAAGTTAAGTTACGTTATTTATTCACACATGTGCATGCTTATATATACATATATGTAACTGTAAATATATATTTTCTCTGTAACTATGACATGTAGTTTTGTGAGAATAAAGTTCATTCATTCATTCAAGGTTGCACATTTAAATGTAGGTTTACACAATATTAGATCGAAAACGAAATAATGAAGTAATTAGTAAAATTAAATCTCATTACTGATTTAAAGTTACTGTTAAAAAACATGTTTACTAATTATTATGTTTCTTAAAGATCCTGCCGTGAACTCTAATTAATTTTATGTTTTTAGGATTAAGAATAGCAATCAATATACTAGACAATTGATCTGTCAAACTAATTACCACGACGACATTTTTTAAATAAAACATAACTATTTAATGATTTGATTTTCAACACAAATTTTTATCAAATCTATCGAAATTGAAAAAAGACCGGTTAACCGGTTAGCGTTTTTGGTATTCGGTATTCGGTCGTTCGACCGATTAACCGGTTAACCGGTTAACCGTTGACAACACTACTTTAAAAACTTTGAATTTTTCGTAAAAAAAGGATTTTATTATCCCATGATTAGATTACCTTAGCCTTATTTGGCACAACTTTTTGTAATTTTTGGTCCTCAAGGCTCTTCAACTTTGTACTTATTTGGCTTTTTAACTATTTTTATCTGAGCGTCACTGATGAGTCTTATGTAGATGAAACACGCGTCTGGCATATTGAATTATAATCCTGATACCTTTGAAAACTATTACTATCAAATAGAATACTCCCAACTCAAAAACTACACCAGTAAGGTTTATATGAAGAAAAAACGACTGATATTTTATGTTGCCAAAATTACATTCGGCATCATTCAAATTTCTAGTAATATTTTTTAATTGTCCAAAATCACTGTTTTACGTTGATCCTGGCATAACCTTGATACTGAGTTTAACTTTCCAATTGTTTAATCGGTATTGCATGCATTACAGGATATATATATACTTTGTGTTCCCCTCGGTTTTGGTTTGTAACCAGGATTTGTTTTTTTCTTAATCGATTCATGACTTTTCAACACCGGTACACTATTGTTGCCTTTATTTACCCTGTTGACTCATCTGTTTCCATCCTGTTTGGAGTTGATACAATTTTGACTGGTGCAAGACCATTGTGTTATGTTATGAATGAATTTCAAGTGTTTTATATCTGTTTACTACTGACTTTCAGTGAGGGGTTTTGTAACATTATATGTTATGAATGAATTTTTCAAGTGTTTTATATCGGTTTACTACTGACTTTATGTGAGGGATTTTGTAACATTATATAAGAAAAATGAATACACAAATGCTGCAAAACTGCAAGTAAAATTTGATCTTGTATGTATTCAATAACACTAAAAATCTTAACTAAATACGGAAAACTCGAATAACCATATTGTGAATTTGGTTTCTACGATAAAGCAACGGATATTGAAAATTTGATATTCAAGTTAAATATCAAGATTCAAATTGTTGACATTTTTATTCATAGAAATATGCATTTTATACATAGAAATATCCATTTTCAGAAAACGACATTTGTGACAAACATAAACTTTTAGCTTCCGCTTTACAAGCAGAACCAAATACAATGAAAGTCCCAACTATGTATTGGCTTCCGAAGCTCCACAAAACACCTTACAGATAAAGATTTATTTCGTCTTCAATACATTGTTCCACAACTAAATTGTCTATTCTTCTTACCAGTAAACTTGGTACAATAAAACACCTGATAATAAATTATTCAAATAAGGCTTTCGAAAATAGTGGAATTAATTACGTTTGGAGTGACAATAACTCGTTTTGAAGTACTTGATAAATTGCATGCTTATATTGATTATTTTGAATCTGTTCAAAGTTTTGATTTTTCTACCCTGTATACCACATTGCCTCACATTCTCATTAAGAAAATAATCACCCACCTAATTAAATGGGCATTTAAAAAGTCAGAATGTGAATATATATATGTTCAAACTCTTTTATGTCATTTTTTTGTAGCAATATACAAAAAAAACCTATGTCAATTGGACAAACTTTGATACTATAATATGCCCTTGATTTTTTACTAGATAAAATTTTTGTTCGCTTTGGAGACTCCGTATATCGTCAGGTTATCGGAATTCCAATGGGGACTAACTGTGCACCACTTATTGCGGACCTGTTTTTGTATTGCTATGAGTTACAATTTATTACAAAAATCAGCAAAGATTTATGCGTTTACTTTTCTACATTGGCTAGAGTTATATGGGAGGGTTGAGATCTAATAAACATGTTTAACCCCGTCGCATTTTTGCGACTGTCCCAAGTCAGGAGCCTCTGGTCTTTGTTAGTCTTGTATTATTTTAATTTTAGTTTCTTGTGTACTATTTGGAAATTAGTATGGCGTTGATTATCACTGAACTAGTATATATTTGAAGGACGCCTCTGGGTGCGGGAATTTCTCGTTACATTGAAGACCTGTTGGTGACCTTCTGCTGTTGTTTTTTTTATATGGTCGGGTTGTTGTCTCTTTGATACATTCCCCATTTCCATTCTCAATTTTATTTGATCAAAAATAATTACAGAACGGGCGTCTTGCGTAAGAAATTATCTACATGGTTGTATTCGTCTTTAAGGGATGTAAACACTTACAAAAAGAAGACATAACCAAACTATTGATAAATTCTAAACGTGCATTGAAAGACTATCCCATCGAACTTGAAATAAGGAATACCATAGATACAGTAAATTACTGACTTATATCTTGACTTGCAATTACATATTGAAATTTCAAATTGATATCCATATTTTACTTTAAAAGAGGTGATTTCTGTTTTCTTATCGTGACCTTCACATTTCTATAAGGCAACATGCAAGAAGCGCATTCTTGTGGAATATGAACCTCCAAGTTGATTTCATATGCAACGGCGTTGTCAACTTGTCGTGTAGCTTTGTACTTTTATTATGAGTTTTGTATTCTTTATACTTTCACAGTAAATGTTTTTCAAAGGCATACATTATCATGAGGTGACGTACAAAAGAGTAGTATTATGTAGTGAAGTTTAATACAGAATGAAGGTTGTTACAAGAGAAACATCTTTATAATAAGTTGGTTGAAAGTTATTTAATGTCTGTCACTGTTGACCACTGATGTTTTTCTATTGCCCTAGACAAAATCCCTTCGTCGTTTCTTTGATTATGGCATTACCAAAGAAGTTGCTCACAATGAAACTATCAAATCAAGAGTTCCAAATGGTGAAGTTGAAATCATCCCTTCGTAAATTTTACGGTCGCCATCACGAGTTGGTTGACCGTTATGGAATAACCGTTTCACAAATGATATCGGATATGTTCCTTACGTCGTAACTACAATCCCCTTCCCTTTCATAAATGTGACCTACCGAATTAGACTATTTACCGAATGTGTTATCTCACAATCAACACGACGGGTGCCACATGTGGAGTAGGATCTGCGTACCCTTCCGGAGCACCTGAGATCACCCCTAGTTTTTTTGGTTGGGTTCGTGTGCTTTATTCTTTAGTTTTCTATGTTGTGTCGTGTGTACTGTTGTTTGTCTGTTTGTCTTTTTCATTTTTAGCCATGACGTTGTCAGTTTATTTTCGACTTATGAGTTTGACTGTCCCTCTGGTATCTTTCGTCCCTCTATTGCGCAGGAAATATTATTAGATTTTGGATTTTTCAACACGACGGGTGCCACATGTGGAGCAGAATCTGCTTACCCTTCCCGAGCACCTGATATCACCCCTAGTTTTTGGTGGAGTTCATGTTGCTTATTCTTCGGATTTCTATGTTGTGTCATGTGTACTTTTGTTTGTCTGTGTGTCCATTTTCTTTTTTAGCCATGGCGTTGTCAGTTTATTTTTGATTTATGAGTTTAACTGTCCCTTTGGTATATTTCGTCCCTCTTTTACAACTGCAGTGTAAAATAGTTTTTCTTTCGGAAAAAATGGTCACGAGACTCCTAAATCCTTTCAAATGAAATAATTAACGAAACATTTACATCATGGTGCAGTGAAAACAAACAGATTTTGTTGAGCAAAAAAAAAATAATTACACAAGTAGACATGTTCCGCGAAATAAGACTGTTAGAATGAAATTATATGAGTATAAACCTAAACAGAAGTGTTATTTTGTATTTTTAGTATTTATGATGAAAATCAACGTTACCAATTTGCTGTACCAGATGTGTGTTTTGACAATTAATGTTTATTGACTGATGCTCGAGACCAAACTACTTGAAAATCGAAAACAAAATACAAAAGTTAAAGAGTTGAATTAATACAAATGGAGCTTTTATATAGCGAATTCCGGGTAAGGAATAAGAGCTTTCTATTGGGGAGATATATTCCATAATTTGAAATGATTTTCTAAAATTATAAACAGAAGTACAGATGTAAAGATTACTGTGCTGGTGATTCTCTCTGGGACTGAGAGTAAAAAAGTTATATATAGAATGGTACCCATTTTAATATATTCCAATCAACCAGTATCCGCATGATCATGCCGGCAGTAGATCATGGGTGTTTCGTCTACTTAAGTATCAACAAATAAATAGTCAATACTTCTTTGTTTATATGAAGTTTTTCTTATATAAATTCACTGTTGTTGGACACACAACGGATCTTCTACGCCCAGACAAAGATGCCCTTTACAGTATTTTGCATTTTTCGAATCTCAGTGCTCTTGAACTTGATTCGGCCTTCCAGCTTTTTTTTCATTGGAACGGCCACTGATGAGTCTTTAGGATTTTGAATATTTTTGTTTTGAGTGCAAATTTTCTCATTTAACACTTTTTAGAAGTGGATGTTAGTGGAAAAGATTCAAACATAAAATGTTTCGAAAGCAGCAAAGTTAATACTAAGTAAGTATGTGATGTAGGGTAATGGGTTTCTTGTATCATGCTTATTTTCCTGCTGGCACAGACAGGTTGTAGTATCTCTATAACATACTTAAGATTTTTTATTTAAAATTAAAAAAAGACAAAACAGAAAATTCTCATATTTTAAATTGTATTCCTCTGAAAATTGGACAATTGTGTTGATGTTAAAAAAAATATTTTAAAGCAAGTATTTTAATGTTCGTCATTAAGACATAACATTTATTTCATTCACATTTCTAAACTCGTTTCTTAAGAGGAGTAGGTCCGGTAAGACCCCTTTTTGGCCCCAAAATATAATTGTTTTACACAATTGCTAAAATATAAATTTTTAGTTATTTATTGGGCAGAACAATGCCTCTGCGACATAAATATGGGCGGTTTTTGACAATGCAATGCACATATATCGGGTTGTGGCACCATTAAGTCATGCTAAATTACTGAAATCTTCAAAATTCGAGCATTTTAGTTAAATTTTAGACGGTTTCCGTGTAAAACGAAAGTGGCCGCCGCATTCGTGTTCATCCTTAATATTGAAATGTAAGTTGTATTTGTTGTTATAATAACATATATAAAGGTTGTGGATGAACACGGATGCGGCCACTTTCATTTTTGACAAAACCCATCTGTTAAGTGACATTTTTCGGCAAATGTGGTAGATTTTTCATATTTGAGCTTTAATCGGATCGTTTTTAATGACTAAATCAGTTAAAATCTTTCACATAATTTAATTGAATCAAATAAAATAGACACTTAAGTGTTTAAAAAGTGGTCAAAATCTTTCGTCAGATGAACCTGAAATTTGAGGCCAAAATCGGTCCTTACCGGACCTTCTCCTTTAATTAAAAGGGAAATCTAATTAACTATATAAATAGACAAAGGATAAATAAACTTAGATCAACTAAAATTATATATATATAATATAATTATATATATATAATATAATTATATATATATAATATAATTATATATATATATAATATATAATTATAAGTATAAGTATATGATAGATAAAAAAAAACTGTTAAAAAAATATGGACTTCAGAAAATTGTTAAAAAAATACTTACTTTGAATAATTTTAACTTTATTTTATAATTCTTTTGGAAAACTGTAAATAACTGTTGAATTTAATGAACTTGTAAAATAATAATTAAATTTTTAAAACTAATATATAACAATTATCAAAATATTTCGAGCTTAAATGTTACTCATTCAAAACCTTCAAATATATATTTCTCTAAACACTTATATTTGAAACTGCTGCTAGTATTCCGATCTTTTTTTCTGCATTTCTAGAAAATTAAGAAAAATCATGCAGTTATTTATCTTAACTATCTGAGAATAATTGAATACTAAAAATTAATAATAAAAACAACTAAAATATTTTCGAAAATATGACAAATAAATCATTTGTAACATCCAGACACAAATGGATAAAACTTTTTACAAATATCAAATGGTAATGATCATGATGATGATGGTTAAATAATAATAATAATAATAATAATAATAATAATAATAATAATAATAATAATAATAATAATAATAATAATAGAAATAGCAATAACAAAAATAGTAACTATTTACGTCTAGTGTACTAAATTCAAGCCTGGTATTTTTGCTGATTTTTAATACAATATCAAACCATATGCATTGGAAAGCAAAGCCATCGTCTATTCAAGAAGGTTGTAACCGAAAATGGCACAGTACTGATCGGACAGAAACCATAATTGAAGAGCAAAATAAATTTAGCATTCAATAGAAAAATGATGCATAAATTACACGTTGCCTTTGAAGCCAACAGCAATGCCAGAATATTGCAGATCTTTTAATATTTACCAAGAGATTTCTGAGCTAAAGTTCGTTCGATACTGATAGCTACCAAAAGTGCAAAGAAAGCTGTTGAATAGTCATGGCCGAGATGCCAAGTGGTGACGTCATTTCTCTATATTTGTGTATAAGGACGAGATTTGATTGGGTAACTTTGACATTCCAGTAAAACGGGTTACAACACAAGTCCAGTACGAAAAAACACCGTAGGCACTGTTAAAGGCCTGGACCTTTGTATCGATTAGGTACAGTTGTATTCATGTACGTAATAACGACTTTAATGGATGGATGTAGTTTTTCAACCGATTTACTAAGCCTCTCATTCTACGATATCGATGTCAATTGGATTATCAGTGTTGCTTTTAAAATGGCTTAACAAACAAGTGTATTTGTAAGAATGGGCGTGAATGAATGACCAACAACAACAAAGACTTCCATTGCACAGTCTCGTCTCCCTTAAGGAAAGGAATCCAAAAACAAAACACATATGGAT
The DNA here is from genome assembly GCF_036588685.1 of Mytilus trossulus. Classification (NCBI taxonomy): domain Eukaryota; kingdom Metazoa; phylum Mollusca; class Bivalvia; order Mytilida; family Mytilidae; genus Mytilus; species Mytilus trossulus. Next base: position 778,524 of record NW_026963318.1, read on the forward strand.
ATATTTGATGAGGAGGAACTTAACCGGAAGATCGAAAGTTTGGCTTCAGTCAAGTCAGTATATATAAAGGAATTGAGCAATCAACAGAGACATGTTGTCTTAAAATCCAACTGACATCACAATGAACGCAAAATCTGGTGGTCTGAACATTTAAACACAATTAAGTGAAATTTTATGCAATGTTTTACATTCAAAGATGATGGTGATATCGTGATGAATATATTCAGCATCACTTTGTAGATATCACATGAAACTTGCATCGACAAGATAGTTCCATTAATGTTTTAGTTGTTTACATTTTTTGACAACTCCATACTACAATATGTGTTATTTATTAATTTATATATCAACAAACTGGATCCATTCATAATGGTAAAATTATTGAATTATATGGAACCCAAAAATACAATGGTTTGGCACCATCGACAATCAGAATTACAGCCTAAACTGAAATTAAATTTGGTGTTAGTTACTAGAGCACATCATCATCAATTAAAGTTGCTATTTGGCATTTTTAAATAATAAAGTAAACAGACAACTCAATTCAGATGAAGGAGAATGCAGAGAAATGTGATAAAATGATATCTCATATAAAAATGGATGTAATGGAAGTTTACACAAAGAGGCTGCCGGGTAAAGTAAAAATCAATTAAGTTTAATTTCCTCTTGTTACAAGTTTTATCCAAATATTCTCTACTAGTACTTCTACTACTTGGATGAAAAACATAAAGCAGTTTTGATGTGTACATAAATATCATTGTAAACAAAGTTATATACTACTTCCAAAACTTTTTCAGAACAAAGAATATCCTCCTGTTGTGCTAACTGTTTGACTTGAAATATATTTTTTGAAAATGAACATCATATTTGATTTAATTAAAAAGTAAAACAATATTGATCCATGAATCAAAGCAAAAGTTCCTCAGAGAATATAAAAGTTTTTTTTATTTACTAATCATCATCATTTTTATTATCCTAATTATAATGAATTTGTAAATTAGAAATGGGACATGAATAAATTAAAATCAGAAAGAATAAAGTTAAAAAAGTAATTGTGTAAAATATTTTCAAATTAAATAAGAAAACGAAGCTTTCATATATTGATATTCAAAATTTTGAATTATAGTGACTTGTGATTATTCTTTAAAAATTTTTTTTTTAAAAAGTAGATGCTTGATATTATTGGCAAATTAAGACATAAAGACATTAAAATAGAATAATTATATTATCAAGTCTTACCTGAAAACACGTTTGACAAATCTGTTACCTTTGGTTAAGTTGATACTAATAAAGAGGGACAGCTCTTTTCATAATAAAACAACATTACCTAGTTATTAAGTCACACAAAAACAGTATTCTGAATAAAAACATTAATAAATAATAAATATATTCAAAGGGAACTTTCCTGATTATCTAGGTTTATCCTCTCTAAAAAGTTGTCCTTTGAAGTTGTTTGTTTCCCCTTTGTTTATTAGTCATATCATTTGATTGCACATATGAACACAAAGCATTTTTTTTTTCTTTTTTTTTCTTTTTTGGTCAATGTTATATGAGCTACGTACATTCAATAGACTAGTAATTGCTATTCATCAAGACTTTATCAATATTGTCTACATAATTGTTATGATCTCTCTCGGCTTGAAAGAAAGCATATCTGCAAGACATGCAGTGCCTATCTCATATTTGAATGTATTGATCACTAGCTTTTTTGGTATCATGAATCCTGCTTCTGGTGGTCTTTAGTGAAGTCACTGAGATAGTTATAGTATGCTTTGAAATTGTTGGCACATGAAGTCCGCCATGTTTGTTTGTCATCAAAAAGTTTGTTTGACGTGACCTGGAAAATTCCCATTGAAAAAAAACAAAAAAACACGTTCTTCGTATGCATGTTCCTTCTAAATTTTCTTTTTGTTTCATGGCAATTTTCTTCGCTCTTGGTGTTTGCACTTCGCAAAACTGTATGCAATCCAGCTCTTCACAGAAACGATGATACAGATCTTTTCTGAAGAAGAAGGAGGGCTAAATATGAAAACTATAATTATTTTTTTGCGATATTCTAAACGTAAGGTAATGTTGCATGTGTATGGTGTGAGCACCATACGTAAAAATATTTTGCATGTGTATGGTCTGTATGGTGTAAGCACCAAAAAAAAACTAAAAAAAAAAGGTAAACATCACGCACGTGTCAGGAAAGGAAGGTGTTTTCCAAAATTTATTTAAAAACAGATCTAAATTTGGAATTTGGAGCAGGTAAAGTTTGTTATCGCAGTGCATACTTATTTCCAGCAAAAGAATCGTGGATTGTCGTGATGTTTTTGTTCATGTCATGTTATTTCATTATTTATATAACACCTGTTTAATCCACAATTTTCTACGTAGGCAAATGTCTATTCCAAAGTCAGGAACATATGAATTGCTTTCCATGCGTTCGTTTGATCTTTTGATTTTGTCATGCATTTGATATAGGACTTTCTTTTTTTAAAGTTTTCCTTGGATTTCAATATTTTGGTTATTTTACTTTTCAGTCTATAATGAAATGGAATGGTGGCAGGAATGATAAGTCATTAATGATATTGGTAACTTATGCATCAAAATTATGGATCTAGTTAACAGAAGGGGCCCAACAGAAGATTGGTTAAGATTGATAATTTTGAAAAAATATAAATCATCGAAAGTGTAAAATTTCAAGTCTAACTCGCCTTTTAAAGTAATGTATATGTACAAATGTAATCTAAATTAATTTTGTGCAAATGCAACTAAAAAGCACGTAGCTTCTTTATTCTGAAACTAATGAAAAGACTGACCAGAATATATGTCACGTGAAAGAGTCATACAAGGGGAAGGATATCATGGTGATGTGTAATGAGCCGATACCACGAGTGGACCAGCAAAGAAATGACTTGATTAAATTGCTTGCCTAGCACCAAGTGATAAATATTAAATCGGCACACCAATTTAGAATCATATAGCATCATGCAATAACACTATTTTGCTGTGAGCGGTATGATCAGCGTACTCTCACAGACAGTATTTTGTCACATCATTATAAAACATGGCACGAAAACAAGATATGAATTTAGTGTAAAAAAACTAGACAACGGTGTTTGTCTGAGTGAAGCAGGAAAAATAGTAGCTCTATAAGGAGGGCGGTCACTCTATCCCCCTAAATTCCGCCTCTAAAAAAAACCAACAGTCGATTGTTAAAACGAAGAATGTCATCAGTAGCCTGCCCTCCTTACATCAAAGTTGAAAGAAAAATACCTTTAAAAGTTTCCAAACTTGAGAGAAAAAAGGCAGCAATAGACTGACCGTCATGACGTCCAGTGCCGAGTCTTGTCTAACATTGTATAACAGTGTCTTGACTTTAATCATTGTTTACGTTCTAACTTCACATACGACTGAATTTAAAATACATATATACCTAGACAAACTGAACAACACATAAGCAGTTACTGTATTTTTCCTATGTGAAACGGATTTAAAACTGTTACTTTTGTTCAAAACATATTCCCGGAATGAAAAGACACAATACAATCTGCTACAGTAGTCTCAGTTACAATGCATTGACATATTTACCTTTTCTGGTACATCCTGAATAACTCTGTCCAATTTTAGTGTTGGTATTTCCTATATTGCATTTAAGTATTTCTGGTCAGTCGGCCGGTTGATGTGTATAAATCAAAAAAAGCTTTAATAACGGGGAATTTTTTGATGACGTAGGTTTTAATTTTTGAGTCATTTCATCGATTTACAAATAGAAAAAAATATGTGTGACAGCATAAACTGAGGCGTCATTTCAAATGTTCATGTCCAACTGTTGTAGAGCCCGCCTGTACTCAAGAAATTCCGGAGTGCATTTGGTGACATAGTCCGGGAATGGTTTTTAATTTAGAACTTGGGAATTTCCCTTTGTAAAGCTTATTGGATAAACTGTGACTTGAAGAAGGAAGTAGCCTGTAGCAGCCGATTTCCAAGTAATTTAGCAGAAATTTTCAAATTAAGGTGAGGCCTTTAAATAAAATTTACAAATATCAAAACATGTTTGATCTGCCAATCTGGACTGAGCTTTGGTAAAGTTTGAATAACGTGTTTAACCCAAGCATGACGTAAAAATGAGGAGTGGGTTCATTGCACTTATCCATATGCAGTGTGCAAAACTAGATGACAGCCTTTAAAACATTACCTTTTATAACAATATTTCTTAAAGCAGGTTAACTGTTATATGTTATACCAACTTTATTTACTTAAATATATAATAGTGCAAGGTCATGTCTATTGTTTCTTAAAAAAAAACTTGTTTGAAGATTGATTATATATGCAGAAATCCTAGAAATTCCCATTATTTTAACCACTTGATCAGTTTCACTGTCATAACAGTAATGTTTCCCAGAAAAGACAAATTATACTTGTGTAAAATTAAAGAGTAAATATAACATTGAAATATTTAATAGATGGATTTAATTTTAACTATTAAAAGGAGCATGCAGGTGACCCACCACCACCTTTTGAAGAAGAAAACATGGTTAATGCAAAGACTGCTTCTTTTATCCACGTTCAGCATGATAGCTAATGTTTGTTTCAAAAAACTTAGTTCGTCCCCAGTTTTTGATGGGGTTCATGTTCATGGTGTTGCTAATTACTTCTCTAGTTTTCCTATGTCATGTATGTTGCATTTTTTTGTGCTTTGGTTTGCCATTTTTCATTTTTAGCCATGTGTGACGACATTGACATTTTCAGTTTAGAATGGAATTAATAATATGATTGTATTGTTTTAACATGTTTTATTTTTATTGCATCCAGAGTTTAAATTTAGAAATGAATTTTTAAAAACATTTTTTAATGAGCATACAACCATGACAAAAGTTTTTAGTTCTTTTTTTAGTTCGCCATTGGAAAATGAAACTCCAAGGAAGGATATGACTTTGTTATTAAAATAAATTTCATGGTAATTGAAACTGGAACTTACACATGTTTCATTGTTACATGTATATTTAACTCAACTAAATCAACCTTATAAAGCCATTTTATTACATGTATAATGTAGAATTTAATATTTTGAATAGTTCTCCATGGAGGTAATTTTAAAGTAAACATCTTTTTGTTTACATCAGAAAATAGTGATATCTAAAGTAATAAACATTGGTCAGGTAGTTAAAAAAAATGGTGAATTTGTAATTTAAAATTTGACAAGTACAATGTCAATGTAAGATTGTCTGCAAAGGCAAGATTAAGGAACAACATTCAGGTTGTAATCTTGTAATTAACTGATCAATCTATCTGTCTATAGGCTTAAATGCTCAACAGCTGATCTTTGAAATTAAAAAAAAACCTCAAAAGATGCAAGATTTAAAAAAAAACTAAATATGTTTCAATTCAGCATAAACTTATAATAAAACTGAAAAAAATCAGAAACAATGCACAAATTTATTTCACTCCATATGCATGTTTTGACATTCTGCTGAAACTGGAGTTGTAATACTATACTGCCGCCGCATTTTTGCGCCTGTCCCAAGTCAGGAGCCTCTGGCCTTTGTTAGTCTTGTATTATTTTTATATTAGTTTCTTGTGTACAATTTGGAAATTAGTATGGCGTTCATTATCACTGAACTAGTATATATTTGTTTAGGGGCCAGCTGAAGGACGCCTCCGGGTGCGGGAATTTCTCGCTACATTGAAGACCTGTTGGTGACCTTCTGCTGTTGTTTTTTATTTGGTCGGGTTGTTGTCTCTTTGACACATTCCCCATTTCCATTCTCAATTTTATGATTCTTTCATTTTGTTACTTCAGTCTGTGGTAAGCCATCAATCATTGTCAATAGATATGAAAACTTTGTCCAACCTTCAACAATGTTCCAGAAATTTAACCAAACCAAACTTGCTTCTTTTTTTCATAAGAAGACAGTAATAGTACAATCTACATGTACATGTACATGTAGATCAAGATTTTTAAAATTTATTATTCTCCCCGAGGCCTTTAGGCATCATGGTAATGTGATTCTATAATAACTATATTGCTTGACTGTGACACTTTCTGAAATTAGCCTCTTATTATATAGATAATGTTATGAACACAGGGGGTAATTTTGATATTTTTTTGGTAGGGGTGTGCCATTTTTGCCTCAAAAAACGTACTCATTTTAATGTAACATTCACTGAAATTCAGTACCTATAGTTATATAAATATTTAAGAAAGAATGACCTATTCTTATATACAATATTTAAAATATGACCCATGCTTATATAAGCACTAGCTCAGCATCACTCATAATTCAAAAATATACCAGCTAAAATGATTTGATTTAATTTAATATAATAATTGACCATTAATAATGTAAGATTCACAATAGCATATTTATATATGATATGTAGATCATACCCCAAATCAATATACAGTTATCAAATGTAATTTGTAAACGATTTAAATATAGGATGTCAGTAAAAAAGGAAGGTCATTTTTATATAATATCTTGCAAAATTATCAATAATAGGAAGTTACCCCTGTGGTTATGAATGTGCTGCTATTTCTTCTAGAAACCAGAAGGTTATGAAGGTATTTCATAATTCCATATTTACCAGAAATAATCAGAAATATCTGACACTGTAATATTTTTTCTACATTTTTTCTATATTTTCCTACATTGTACATTAGGATTCATTATTGCTTTTTTGCAGTTTTCATTTCTGGATTTATCTTCACCAGGATTTCTCAAAGACTTTTTTAAAGCTTTCATTTACTCACATAATTTTAAAGTGAGAGACAATGAAAGGCAGCTGACTATTAATAATTAAGTTATTTAAAAAAAAACATAGAATCTTGTGGACAGTTGTCTCATTGGCAATCATACCACATCTTCTTTTTTATATGAAACATATGATATTAAAGAACTGTTAATAGGTGAGCACTTATAAAAGGGTAGGTGGGGAATCCCTATAAAACCTAATGGTCTTTTTACCTTATCATGCTTATCTAGTATTCTATTCAATTTTATTTTGTTTGAACATTTATTGTATATATGTATAATACATGTTAAATTTGATTGACAAAATAACCATTTAAAATTGAAACTTTTAAAAACACTTAACGACTCAAATAATTTTCATTCAGACAGTTGCATGTTTTTTAAGTGTAGATCAGATCTGCTTACCCTTCCGGAGCACCTGAGATCACCCCTAGTTTTTGGTGGGGTTCGTGTTGTTTATTCTTTAGTTTTCTATGTTGTGTCATGTGTACTATTGTTTTTCTGTTGGTCTTTTTCATTTTTAGCCATGGCGTTGTCAGTTTGTTTTAGATTTATGAGTTTGACTGTCCCTTTGGTATCTTTCGTCCCTCTTTTAAATGTATCATATGAAAGTGCAAATTATCACCAAATTATAAACTTCCTTTTATGCCCCACCACAAATATACATTTACTATAATTTGTTCAAACTACTGTAACTATTGTTCCATTATATTAATTTTTACATATAGAAACAGTACATCATGGTACATAGAGGGGTTTTGGTATAAATTATGATTTGGTCTTATTCATTTGAAGGTACAAAAATGTACATGTACATATTTATTAGAAACTTAAGTGAACTCTCACTTGTTCAGTTCTCTTGTGTTGTTTAAGTTTTTCAGCAGCATATTGGTACTGTAACCTGCATTTTACACTCAACTGATAGGGTTAAAACCTTTGGTACATGTACTTTTTTTAAATTTTACATGTTATACATACAACCATTAATGGCCTCTTATTGGGTTGTTTTCTCTTTGAGACATAATCCCTTTTCCCTTCTCTATTCTATACAATGTGGTATTCATAAACAATATATGCATGACATCACATATATATGTATAAGAATGTCTGAGCCAGTGACAACTCTACAACAGATTTATCCATCGGATCACCAGCAGTGATGGTGATACATGGCTGTGTACATTATGTATATACAACTCGTCTAAACATCAACCCAACAATGTTAGATCTGTTAATATGCTTTTGCAAATTTTTTGTTCTTCCCATCGCCGGGATTCAAACCCATGCTACTGAGATATCATGACATTAAATCGCCTGCACTGTAGCCGTCCCGCTAGACCACACGACCACCTGGGCTTGAAATGAAATGAAGCTTTTGGTGGCCGGGTGTTTCCTTTCAACGTCAGTTTTAATCTAGCGTTGTACTACAGTACATGATATATAAGGCATGGAGATGTTTTTTTTTTCAGATCAGCTAAATTATCTATATAACATGTATATATATATGTTCCAGACCATTTGACCGTATGCGTATTTTGAATAAGTACACAAACGGTCCAAATACTTCTACGGTCAAATGGTCTGGAACATATATACATGATATATAGATAATGGGTAAGTAGGTAGGCATTTTCTTTTTTTTTTTTCAAAAAAAGAAATTGAAGTATCAGATGTTTATGAGTCTTCATGCCTATTTGATTAAAAAAAAACTTCTTCAAATCAGGACAATAAAAGAATTTGAGTAGGCAGCTTTTTTCTCAGTAGGTAGCGTTTGGGCAAACAAACCTATTATTTATTATGGCCTTGTCAGATCCTTGTAATCAAAGTGTGGACACAGGATATGTATTTCATTTAGAATAGATTTTACTGACCAGGTTCTTAAGACAGGCATTGAAATGTTAATTTTTTTTTTTAGATCTAAACATTCAATCTTGATTAGTGCTGATGTGAAATCATACCACTTCTCGTCCAATCAAATTGCTTGAATTTGCCTTCTAATTTTCATAGTACATACTTTTTCCGTGTACTAAGTAACTACGCATGAATGACCACAAGGGTAAGATTTCATTGTATTGTAATCAAGATATTAGAACAAAAATTGCTACTGGCTATTTTGAAATAAATTCTGTGTTCCAAATTAACTAAATAGTTTATAATTCGTTTTCAAACAGATTTTTAACATCCTACTAATCAATCTTTTGATCTAAATTTTGTTTTGACAATTAAAAAAGTGGCTTACATTAAAATAAAGAGTAATAATTATGGTGCTTTATACCTTGATTAAAGTACAACTCAATCTAAAATTTGTAATCATTTATCTTCCATGCAATTACTTTGTACACAAAAAGAGTCAACCATGAATCTTTTGAAGGGAAATTATTAATAAAGCAATTTGATATATTTAGTCATAAATTGGTCGATAATTGGTTGCCTAATGTCTAGTGACAAATATTTCATGCATATAAACTATTCACTAGACTACCTATGGGTACATACCAGGAGCAGATCCAGCCATTTTTAAAAGGTGTTTCTACCAAAGATGTGTGTACTCATTAAAAAGCATTTTCAAGATAGTTTTAGGTTTTATGTGAAATTAAAAAAAAATCAAGAATGTAAAGCTTTCACTGCAATTTAAGAATTGTCAGCTCTTGGTTAATTCATTTTGTCATCTTTCCAAGTAAATAAGTTCCTGTATAGTAAAACAACGCTTTATATCAATAAACATACTTACACCAGCAGCTACCTTCTTTACATTCTAAAGTCAAGGGCCTTTTGAAATCCTTTTTTTACAATGATATTATAGTGAGTAGATTAACAAAACTATGTAAATGAGCTACATCCAGTCAGCCAAAAAATGTCAATTGACTAATTATAGGATTACTCAAGTTGTAAATATGTGCTAAATTGGATATTGTATAGGCAAAGCCCCGCGCTATAATTTTCATAGTATATACCTTTCTATACAATAACCGAGACTTAATTCCTTGTTCATTAAACCTTTACACTGTTTTTGATAATTATCTTATGATCATCATCAATTCATTGATCAAAAACAACTGTTACCTGATTTAAAGCTCTATGTAATGTGGCCAATGTTCACACATGCCAAGAACTTTTTTGCACTAAGCATTTTTCTATTGTAACTAATGAACTCTTTGTTTAGATATGTGAACTTTCTGAGAGATCTATGTCAACACTGAATATATAAATGGTCTGGTAACAGTTTGTTAGTATGAAAGTAATGTATTTTCTCGTTTGAATTGTTTTACATTGTCTTATCTGGGCCTTTTATAGCTGACTATATGCGGTATGGGCTTTGCTCATTGTTGAAGGCCGTACGGTGACCTATAATTGTTAATGTTTGTGTCATTTTGGTCGTTTGTGGATAGTTGTCTCATTAGCAATCATACCACATCTTCTTTTATATATGTAATTTTCCATATATAATCTATATCTCTACTGGTTATTAATCTATACATTTGTATGTGTCAGGTTTTGGGTTGTCTTAGTTTATCCAGAGAATGGCAAAGTCGCTATTATGGCCTTGAAGGCCATCTGCCAGATCTGGTGATCTCTAGATGTTGTATCTTTGTTATCTTGTATTGTTGGACTGCTGTCATGTTGAAATTTACAGCACTTAGCATTGTAATAATATTTTTATTTTGAAATGAAATGTTCTCCAGATTTCTTGATATATGATATTGGTACTTCCTATATACAAGGTGATAGGACGTGTCGCTGGAATAGGTCACTGTTTTAAGCTTAAAGATATGTGAATAGGTTGGGAAAACTATTAGAAATATATGATAAAGTCAATAAAGTTCTTATATCTTCTTTGTCTGTCATCTTTAAGGTGTTCCAAGCTATTTTTATCAACCATTTTTTTCTTCTTCTGGCACTTTGGTATTTCACTCTTACATTACATACCATTACCTACCACATGAAACCCAAACAGTATGGGAAAAGGTTTTATTTTCACCTGCACAATATATGCAAATGTAAACATTTTAAACATCTAAATTATATGAAAAGATTGGGGTAACAGAACCCCAGTAGCACCCAGCACCCCTATCAATTAATATAAGTATTGAAGTAGCCCTCCCCCTTGAGGTCTCATTGACAGCAATTCTGAAATGTATTATATTTTAAACAATTGTAGTATGTTGTACATGTACGTATACATATCTTTTTATGAACATGTATTTAAGAGATATTAATCGCTTGCAGTTAAATTTATAAATGACGCTCTACTAACAGTAAAACTGTAACACGGGCAGTGTGTCATATAGCAATGTGTTACATATACATGTAATATACATGTACATGTATGTGTATTGTTTCACCTCAGATATGTGTCAGTGGATTGTGTCATTCCTTGTGTATGTTTGTGAAATACCACCACCTTATAAAGGATGTTCATGGACAGATTAAGTTCAGTAAGGGTTAAATGCATATGAAAAGCTCAGGAAATTTATTTGAAAGTTTTTCACAAAGAGATATAAAAAATAAATGACTCCCAATCTCCACTCTAGTTGTTGTCTGCTCTATGGGTGGGTTGTTGTCTCTGACACATCCCCCATTTTCATTCTCAATTTTACTTGTAAAAATACCAGCAAATCACCTTGTGTGTACTGTAAAAAGTTTTGTTTGACAAGAATAGTTAGGCCCAATGCAAGTGATGCACTTTTATGTATTTGCATTAAACATGGCAGATATACCTTTCTGGTCAAAAACTTGCAAATAGGCTAGTATATCCATCCTTAGTGAAACAGCATTTACATTGTAGATCTTAAGCTGTGGTTCCTTATGTCGTGACAACTCTGTTTCTCAGAATGATCAATTTATAAGTTAAATTAGAGTTGATTAAACTATCTACAAAAATGTTAATTGTAACCTTGATGAACTTGTATGAAACTTTATAATCATTAGTACACATTGGTACAGGAAGGCAGTCATTTAGCTTATGGCTTCCCTTGATAAAGTACAATGAGTGAAGTAAGTGGAACTTTATCGATCTATGCTACAGACTATGGAGTTCATTAAATATAGGTTATTGGTCAAAGAACATGTGACTTTGTTTATATGGATAATGATTTTTATAGACAAGACCAGACAATATTTTATTTAAGTCTCACCTCTTCATTATATAAAACATACAAACAGTTGATAAAACAACATCATAAAAACATACAAGAGCCACTCTAAAAAGAGTTATGGGAGACTATCTAAAAAGTATATCCAGTATTTACACTAAAATTAGCTATATAAAATACATTTTATAATATACATGTACATATACCTACAAAAAATGTGGAATCATATTGTGAATTCCTTATTATTCTGACATGGGACATCAATTATAATGGTGGTTCTAGATGAACCACAAAATAACATGTTTAACTTAGTCCATATTTTTATGTAGATTTTTGATGCTGACTTGAGAAAAACCATATAAAACCAATCAGGTATCTTCAAAAAATACAATTGTTCCTCAATCCACAAAAATTGGTACCCATGAAAATAAGGGATGACATCAAAAGATCGATGTAGGATAAAAAACTTAAATCAAATAGTTTGGGGGTGGGGGGTGGGGGTCAACATTGCGGTAAGTTTTGTTAATCTAAAATCAAATTTACATGTATCCCTTTTGGGCCATAAATTTTTCCCAAATTAAGTTAAGAGAAGGGTGTGGGGGTCAGTGAAAAAACTATGTGAATTAAGTTTTTTATTCTTCATTGAACTTTTGATGTCATTCCTTAATGAAATTACAGTCAATGACAGTGAGTAGAGCATTTGCTATTATCTTTCTATTCTTGCATCAGACCACCCAGTGATCTATAAAGCATTTGAGGAAGAGTCTGGTCATATATGTACAAAGTCGAAGTACATGTCATTGCCTGACAACTGTTAAAGTATAATAGTACTGAATATTGATTGAAAGTTACTTTTATGAATTATCACAAATGTTATATAATATGTATAAATTGATAGTCATTTATTTGGTCGCTATTCATTGATTTTATACACAAGTTTTTAATTGAGTCTAAAAACTGTTTGACATTATAGAAACCTATACATTAGTGATAGTATACACTGATATGATATGTATAGATTTAGTTATTCAAATTACATGTAGTTTTTAAATTTTTAGGTGTTTTTTTCTGTTGTGTTACTTCCTAGTTGAGGATAATGTAAAACAAATTTACTCCTTTTAATTCATGATATAACAGATGTCTCTGAGAATAATTTGTCTCCTGGACAATAGGTTACTGCTACGATTCTGACACAATGTATAGAAATATGGTCTGCATTATAATCCACTTTTCAAACTTGAGAAACAGTTGATAGTTTTGTTATAGAAAACAATTTAAACATGACTTTTGTAAATTATCAAGATTTTCATTAAGATTTTTCATACCGACAATAAACTAGGTTATCTAGATCTGTATACTTTATCTTAGTTAACATGGTTAAATGGTAGGGAAACATCATCTGATTTTAAATTTAATGGCCTTCTATTAAAAATATGTTATCAAAAACATTTTGAGGACTTCAAATGAATAAGAGTTCTGTTATAATGGAAGATAACTCTTGAAGAAGCAAGAAAATTATATTTTAACAGACAAATACACTGAGAATTCAAAATTACATGTATAACTCTAGAGTGATGGCATTATAAATGTATAATGAATATGGTTAAGGATGACCTTGATTTAACATTATGGCTGATTCATTCGCTGCATCCCTATATTACAGCCACATATTGACCTGTCCTTTATAAATATAAGTCCAGTTTATTTGTGGAGAAAACATCTTATTAGCTCACCTGGCCCGAAGGGCCAAGTGAGCTTTTCTCATCACTTGGCGTCCGTCGTCTGTCGTCGTCCGTCGTCGTCCTGCGTCCGGCGTTAACTTTTACAAAAATCTTCTCCTCTGAAACTACTGGGCCAAATTAAACCAAACTTGGCCACAATCATCATTGAGGTATCTAGTTTGAAAATTGTGTCCGGTGACCCTGCCAACCAACCAAGATGGCCGCCATGGCTAAAAATAGAACATAGGGGTAAAATGCAGTTTTTGGCTTATAATTCAAAAACCAAAGCATTTAGAGCAAATCTGACAAAGGGTGAAATTGTTTATCAGGTTAAGATCTATCTGCTTCAAAATTTTCAGATGAATCTGACATTCCGTTGTTAGGTTGCTGCCCCTGAATCGGTAATTTTAAGGAAATTTTGCTGTTTTTGGTTATTTTCTTGAATATTATTATAGATAGAGAAAAACTGTAAACAGCAATAATGTTCAGCAAAGTAAGATCTACAAATAAGTCAACATGACCAAAATGGTCAGTTGACCACTGTAGGAGTTATTGCCCTTTATAGTCAATTTTTAACCATTTTTCGTAAATCTTAGTTATCTTTTAGAAAAATCTTCTCCTCTGAAACTACTGGGCCAAATTAATTGAAACTTGGCCACAATCATCTTTGGGGTATCTAGTATAAAAATTGTGTCCGGTAACTCGGCCAACCAACCAAATTGGCAGCCATTGCTAAAAATAGAACATGGGGAAAAATGTCGTTTCTGGCTTATAACCCAAAAAACAAAGCATTAAGAGCAAATCTGACAGAGGTAAAATTGTTGATCAGGTCAAGATCTATCTGCCCTAGAATTTTCAGATGAATTGGATCATCGGTTGTTCGGTTGCTGCCCCTAAATTGGTAATTTTGAGGAAATTTTGCTGTTTTTTTGTTATTATCTTGAATATTATTATAGATAGAGATAAACTGTAAACAGCAATAGTGTACAGTAAAGTAAGAACTAAAAATAAGTCAACATGACCAAAATAGTCAAATGACCCTCTGAGGAGTTATTGCCCTTCATAGTCATTTTTTAACAATTTTCACAAAATTTGTAGATTTTTACTAACATTTTCCACAGAAACTACTGTTATAGATAGAGATAATTGTAAGCAGCAAAAATGTTTATTAAAGTAAGATCTTCAAAAACATCACCATCACCAAAACACAATTTTGTCATGAATTCATTTGTGTACAATGTTTAATATTAACATATATAGACCAAGGTGAGCGACACAGGCTCTTTAGAGCCTCTAGTTTTTATCTCTACTTCCTGGTTAAGTACAAAAGGTAGACAACCAATAAGATAGACTTCCTCATTGCAAAGTAAATATATACTTCATTCAATAACGTAAAATATATTACAATGACGTGTATAGCCGAACCAGAATGTTTAAAGTCAATTTTATTAAAAATGGAGAAAATGGTTAAAAATTAATATGGATTTTTATTTGTATGTTTATTAAATTTAAGGTTTGGCAGAATTGTATATTAGCAGAAATTAAGCATGAAGATTTTTTTCAACATGTATATATATATTATTAAAACATTAACAGTATAAATAAATATGATACAATATGCAAGAGCATCTGATTTCAAATCCGGTTATTGTAGCAATTAATTGAGAGTTTTATCATCATGATCATGTTTTAAATTTGGTAAGGAGGGAATATTAGTTTTTGTTTAAACATATTTATTTATAGTGGATTGGAAAACAAGTTTTACAACTTATATTAATCCCTTTCCACTTTGCGGGTGCGAGTGCTGCCTTGTAGCGGCATTAGCCTACTCTTTTTCGAAATCTACAAGGGTGTCTTTAACGTGCAAGAGATATGGCTCTCTCTTAACACGGGTCAGCCATTTATCGTCCCCGTCCGACGGACTATCATCGTTTCCTCAAGACCATACTCGCAAATGGTGTCAAGGGAGAGCCGAAAATTGAATTCCTGAAATTTTCATCCCAAACGGAAATCGAACCAGGAACCTTTGTGTTAGTAGTCCGATGCACTAACCATTACACCACGGCTCTCATTTAGAACAAATGTGGAATGCAATGAAGGAGTTTTGTATAAGAGTAATGCTACGTTTTTTATCATTTTTGTCAGTTTCTCAACAAATTAAAACCATGTGGATTTAATAAAGAGTTTTGTATAAAGAGTATGGAAGACTCGTCTTTCCTCAAGAACTATGCAATAACAGACAGTTTTCTATTTAGTACATCAGTTTTCTAGCATGTGAAGTTCTTAAGCAGTATGAAACTGCATTCCTTTAAGCTAATTGATTGTTTCTTAGTTTTAATTTGATAAAGTCATTTGTTACATAATAAATCACATGAAGAAGTGTCAAATGCATCCTCAAGATTAAAGTATAAAAGGAGAGGATGTGTATTTAAAAAAAATTATAAATAACAATGTTAAAGGAAGAATGCATGTGACTTTCTGTTTTTCAATCGAACATTGATTGGTCATTTATTTGGCCAATCAAATTGTGAGTTAAATTTGTACAGGGAACTCAAAACTTCTGTTCACCTCGTAGTGTTTCCTGTATTTTTTAATCAATGGATATAATACTGAATCTGCAGTATTGTATTTGTGTAAATTGCAATGAAATACAAATCACTGAAGGGGGAATTTCCTTTTAGAAATGAAATACAAATCACTGAAGGGGGAATTTCCTTTTAGAAATGAAATAATAACAATATGATAATCAGAGAGATCTTTTTCTAGCAGAAATACTTTCTTTTGTCCCCCCTGTTGACAGAATTGATATTCAGGGTCATATTGGAAGTTTTCTTGCAAAAAATAGAGATGAAAGTTCAGACTGACATACATCAAGGCTGTTGTATAAAATTGTAGATTTTTTACAAATATTTGGAAAAGTAGGTTGTAGTGATCCGATTCCTGTTAAATTAGTTGGCTATTTAAATCACCTTTAAATGAAATATTTATTTGATTGTTTCTTTATGAGTATTTATTATGTAAAAATTGCATCACATGGCCACATTATATGGTTTGATAACATCCATCATCTGTTTAGATTTATAATGGTTACTTTCATAACTGAGTCAAGCATCTGCTACAAGCAGTACAAACATTTATTTTTTATACCAGTGTGATTCACATATATCTGTCAGTCAACAAAAATCTTTAGGATTTAAGATTCTGAAGACATTCTTGAGAGGGGGGAAAAGTGTAATTTTGCCTTTATATGTGTCTAATGACTTTTGTTGTTGTGTGTATTAGTGTGTCATAGTGTGTGGGCTTTATCCAGTAGTATTATCTGTTAAAGATGTTGGTGACATATTTGGGTACAATTTGTATTGGGACAATGTACTGTACAACCTTTGAAAAAAACTATAGTCTCCTAGATCCTACTTACTGTTAGAATATTTATAAGTGCAATGACTTTTTGGGGATTGACTATACTTATTGATAACCAAAACCATTACTATGACTGTTCATATATTTTTAACACTAAACCTTCCTGTAAACATAAAATTGGGAATTACCTACTGAAATTTTTTTTGAGTGTAGAAACCAATTTTCTGCATGTAGCTTTAGCGTTAACAAATTGATCAAAGACAGAATTGATAGTATGCAGTTGAAGCTAACCTAAATTAAGGTAAACATTATCACTGCACTAGTATACATATTTTAAGGGGCCAGCTGAAGGACGCCTACAGGTGCGGGAGTTTCTTGTTACATTGAAGACCCATGCCTTGGTGGCCTTTGGCTGTAGCTGCTATATGGTCAGGTTATTGTCACTTTGACATATTCCCTATTTCCTTTCTTAATTTTATTTGCAATAGTTATGGAATTCCAAGTCTTTTTGAACTTTTAATGTGCTTGCCTGCAATGCCTCCACTGAAAAAAAACCTAATTAGTTTTTAATGTCCAGCGTCAAATATTAGAGGCATATCAGGATAAGAACATGTAAGTTTTATTTGACTTGAAACTCTGCTTTGTACAAGACCAACATTTTGATCCTCATTTTCAAAGTACTAGGTCACAGCTTTTAGGAAGCAGTTCATTTAACATTATTTTGATTCAGAGAAGACATGATGCAGTCTTTTCTCATACTCCGGTATGATATTCTTTGAGTTCCCTGTTATTATTACATCCAGTGCATGGATCTATGAAATAATATCATCACATTGCCTTAAAAATACACAATGTACATGTGCACTTGTTTTTATACGACCGCAAATTTTGAAAAAAATTTCGTCGTATATTGCTATCACGTTGGCGTCGTCGTCGTCGTTGTTGTCGTCGTCGTCCGAATACTTTTAGTTTTCGCACTCTAACTTTAGTAAAAGTGAATATAAATCTATAAAATTTTATCACAAGGTTTATGACCACAAAAGGAAGGTTGGTATTGATTTTGGGAGTTTTGGTCCCAACATTTTAGGAATTAGGGGCCAAAAAGGGCCCAAATAAGCATTTTCTTGGTTTTTGCACTATAACTTTAGTTTAAGTTAATAGAAATCTATGAAATTTTGACACAAGGTTTATGACCACAAAAGAAAGGTTGGGATTGATTTTGGGAGTTTGGGTTTCAACAGTGTAGGAATTAGGGGCCAAAAAAGGGCCCAAATAAGCATTATTCTTGGTTTTCCCACAATAACTTTAGTTTAAGTAAATAGAAAATAATGAAATTTAAACACAATGTTTATGACCACAAAAGGAAGGTTGGTATTGATTTTGGGAGTTTAGGTCCCAACAGTTTAGGAATTAGGGGCCAAAAAGGGACTCAAATAAACATTTTCTTGGTTTTCGCACCATAACTTTAGTATAAGTAAATAGAAATCTATGAAATTTAAACACAAGGTTTATGACCATAAAAGGAAGGTTGGTAATGATTTTGGGAGTTTTGGTCCCAACAGTTTAGGAATAAGGGGCCCAAAAGGTCCAGAATTAAACTTTGTTTGATTTCATCAAAATTGAATAATTGGGGTTCTTTGATATGCCGAATCTAACTGTGTATGTAGATTTTAACTTTTGGTCCCGTTTTCAAATTGGTCTACATTAAGGTCCAAAGGGTCCAAAATTAAACTTCGTTTGATTTTGACAAAAAATTAATGGGTTGGGTTCTTTGATATGCTGAATTTAAAAATGTACTTAGATTCTTGATTATCGGCCCAGTTTTCAAGTTGGTCCAAATCGGGGTCCAAAATTAAACTTTGTTTGATTTCATCAAAAATTGAATAAATGGGGTTCTTTGATATGTCAAATCTAACTGTGTATGTAGATTCCTCATTTTTGGTCTTGTTTTCAAATTGGTCTACATTAAAGTCCAAAGGGTCCAAAATTAAACTTAGTTTGATTTTAACAAAAATTGAAATCTTGGGGTTCTTTGATATGCTGAATCCAAACATGTACTTAGATTTTTGATTATGGGCCCAGTTTTCAAGTTGGTCCAAATCAGGATCTAAAATTATTATATTAAGTTTTGTGCAATAGCAAGTCTTTTCAATTGCACAGTATTGCGCAATGGCAAGAAATATCTTATTGCAAAATATTGTGAAATAGCAATTTTGTTTTTAATTAGAGTTATCTTTCTTTGTCCAGAATAGTAAGCAAGAAATATCTAATTGTAAGAATTTTTTTTATTTGGAGTTATCTTTCTTTGTCCAGAATCAACTTAAATCTTTGTTATATATACAATATACAATGTATATTCACTTTTTACTACCAACTGATAAATTAAAATAATCTTTACCATTCAGTGATAACAAGCAGTTTTTTTACATCTTAATATTTTATGATGTATTTAAATGAGTAGTAATTGTTGCAAACTCCATTAGAAATTATAATTGAGATTAGTTTTGGAATAAGGGAAAGGGGGATGTGATTAAAAAAAAATGGGTTCAATTTTCTCATTTGAAATTTCATAAATAAAAAGAACATTTCTTCAAACATTTTTTTGAGAGGAATAATATTCAACAGCATAGTGAATTGCTCTAAGAGAAAACAAAAATTTTAATTTCATTAGAACACATTCATTCTGTGTCAGAAACCTATGCTGTGTCAACTATTTAATCACAATCCAAATTTAGAGCTGAATCCAGCTTGAATGTTATGTCCATACTTGCCCCAACCGTTCAGGGTTCAACCTCTGCGGTTGTATAAAGCTACGCCCAGCGGAGCATCTGGTTACATGTATTAAAGATGAAAACTATAATTTTGAATCAGTTCTTGGAATTAATTTATGAATTTCAATATTACTTGGTATTGTTATTATATGGCTGAAGATTATATGATAATATTTGACCTTTATGTAACCTTAGATTGTGATAAACTATCACAAATTTCGAAAAAAATGTATCCTTAAACACAGTTTATATTTGTGAATAATTGTTTTAATCTTTAATAAGATTAAATTAAAATGGACATATTAAATAAGTATTTTTTTTTATCAATAATTAAGTTATGATTTATATCCTTACAAAAAAGATAATTCAAAAGTGTTGATTTTCTCATTCTTATATCAGATTGAATGAACTGACTGCTTTAAATAAATGTTGAAAGTGGAAATTGTATGCTTAGACTCTTGAAGTTGTATTGTTTTGGTGGATGTAAATGTGAAATGTAAGTTACAAGTATTTTGAATTTTAAGTGATCATGCAAAACATAATTTCTAAGTAATTTTCACACGGTGAGCTTTTATTTGGATACTGGACTGTAATGTTTATTTCTATTTAGAGCTAATATATATATTTATCATATACTTATAGAAAAAAATGGTAAAATTGTACCCCACGATAAAACTTATTTGAACATAGGTTTATTCATTAAATTTGAAGAATTGCCTTAGCCAGCCTGTGTGATAATGACTTCAGTTATCAATTGCTTTCCTGTAATATTAGCGGCTGACATTAATAGAACTTTAACAATGCATCCAATATAGATTCAAAAAATTGCTCAAAATATGAAGCGAGAAGTTGTTTTATGAGATTGATTTTTTTTATGAAAGCTTAAATGAAAAGAAAAAAAAAATGCCCCATGGAAATTTTCTGTGTCAGAAAAATACAATGTCTTGTTTTGCCTGCTTCAGATTCTGACACTGCCATGAATGCAAATATATTACTTTTAAAAAAGATGCTACTATAAAAGTCAACAAAATGTTACTGCAATGTAATGAATAAATGTGAGATACATTTGATTGAAGACCACAAGTTACAAAAGTATTTTAAAGGGATTTAATGTTAAGTTTTTTATGGGTTCAGGACTACCATATTTATATAGCTCATGATCTTTAAATACCTATAAATATTCTATGGAAAGCAGAATTTAAAAAAAAAAAATTTTTTCTTCTGAATTTTAAAAAACAATATAAACATATGAAAATATAAGTAATTACTGAACAGAATTAAAACTTACAACATAAAATGTTACATGGCTGATTACAGTTATTGTTATGTTAAATTTCCTAATAGGAAGATATCTTTGAGGTCATGTTAAAAGAAATTCCGCAAACTTGAATCAAATACGTAGAAGGATCCTGATATCTCCTTTTTTGTTTGAATGCACTTTTTCTGAATTCTAATGCATTTTCATAAACTGAGATTCTGGTTGCAAAAGCAATGTTTAAGTTGTACTGTAAATCAGTGAAATAAGTGCGTTATATTTAATACAAGCTATGATTAGCTCGACCTGATTGAAATTGACAACTAGGAAGTACAAATATATTATTAAACTGATGTTGGAATTTGTACAATCAATAAGGTAGTATAATATTCATTGCAATATTTCTTTTCATTTTAGCGTACTGGTGCTGTGAACAAAATATTTTTTGTCTTTGCATAAGCAATGATAAGTATTTATTGTTTTCTACAAGTTACATTAATTTTAAAATAAAAGAAAAAGAGATTAATTCTATCAGGAAAGTATGTATTGACATTCTTTTTGGATCCATATGCATTATTTCCGAAGTAGCTTATAATTGATAGAAAAATATACATAGGAATGCTTTTTTAATGTGCACAATACTTGTTTTCGGGAAAAACATAAAAAAAAGACAACAACAATTGTATGCTTTTAGTCTGCAAAAACTGGTAGCATCAAACCTCAGGCAGATGCAACCCTAATTTAGTACAGTTATATAAGTTGGAGAGTTAATTTTTATATATAAAACTTTAATCATGATGTTTTTTTTATCAAAGAATTTTTTTAGAATGTAATGATTGCCTTAACATACAAATATCTTTAATTAAAAGTTATTGCATTGTACATGTTCTATGGAATGCAGATAAAAATAAAAACATGCAATGACATAATGTATAATTTTTATTTACAATGTTTTAAATGTCTTTCTTTGATTAAATGCATCTAATGTTGCATAATAAGAGAGAAAAATTTATGTAAAACAGAGGGCTTTGACATTACCCAGTCCGTTATACAGATCACTTCCTTGTTCAGCTGAAAATGATCAGTCCTAAGTCAGGAATCTGATGTACAGTAGTTGTCGTTTGTTTATGTAATATATACGTGTTTCTCGTTTCTCGTTTTGTTTATATAGATTAGACCGTTGGTTTTCCCGTTTGAATGGTTTTACACTAGTAATTTTGGGGCCCTTTATAGCTTGTTGTTCGGTGTGAGCCAAAGCTCCGTGTTGAAGGCCGTACTTTAACCTATAATGGTTTAATTTTTAAATTGTTATTTGGATGGAGAGTTGTCTCATTGGTTCTCACACCACATCTTCCTATATCTAAACACATTTTGAATGATTATAGCCATCACAATTTGTAAGTAAAAATTTGTTACCAAACATCTTCACATAAATTGTCCTTGTTTGTATTAGTAATAGCGGCATCCTCAGAGATATAGTCAATTTTTGCATGAATTAATATGTCAATATTATACACATATATATGAATATATACTTGATAAGCAGTTATACTTATAGGAACAGAATTTCCAAAATCTGTATTTAGATTAAGTGGGCACTGTTGAAATTATTTTTATGCCAACACTCAAATTAAGGTTATTGAGATTAACCCCAAAATGTCATGTAACAAGTTGAGGGTGATAAATTAACTTTGTTTGGTATCAATTAAAACTTTAAATTTGATAGATGAACTGACTAGGTTAAACAGAGAAGTGTTCCATGTTGTATATATAGAGTTCAATAAGCCAAATTATAACAAGTGATTATTAACAAGTGTATTAAACTATTAAAATGTTTAAATTGACCATAGCCATGGTAGCTGTGACTAGTCATGCTAGTAGTGCTGTTTGTATAACAAATTTGCTTTTTTTTTGTTTTACACTTTTAGTGTCAATATAAGCAAATCTATACAAATCATTACAGATGTTCTAAATTCAAATTCTAATTCAAATCATTACATATGTTCTACATTCAAATTCTAATTCAAAACATTACATATGCTCTAAATTCAAATACTTATTCAAATTATTGCATATGTTCAAATGAATAAAATGAAGACTTTTTATCTGGCCTGCTATGTCACATTTGTAGTAGAATGCATGACATGGGCTCAGCATATGGGTTCTAATGGTGTAAACCTATTTATATAAAGCTTAGTATTTCAGACAGTTATGGGGATATTTTGTATCTTGGATACAAATGCATGTCTCGATGGTATCTGTATGAAGATTCCATTTGCCTATGTGGATTATCTATAACCTCATTTTCATAGTTCAGCAACTGCTTAAGAAACTTACATATAATAGTCTTTTGATCCCATGATTTTCTCTAAAAAAACAGCCCACCTCTGGTGTGGCATTGTCTCAGTGTATTAAAGACTAATTGGTAGCCTTTGACTGTTTTCTGCTCTTTGGTTGGGTTGTTGTCTCTTTGACACATTCCCCATTTCCATTCTCAATGTTAACTATATTTGGGATAAAGAATCATTACAATTTCTACATGTCTGTCAGTCAGCATTCATCTCACCTTGACCTTATTGTCATAGATCAGTGATGAAGGTTAATTTTCATTGGTTATGTCTGTATATAAAGCAGCTTTTCAATAATGATTTGCAACATTTAACCACTTTTCTGATCTGTCAGTAACCTACTTTATGTTTGCTGATACTAATAATTTCTAATTCTTCTTCATATTCTTATTATTAAATGTACTTTAATATTTTCATCACACATTTCCCCAGTACTACAGAACACAAAATGATTTTGCATTTGGTCAGCAACAGACAGTGATAAGTTGTAACTTATGACCATTTTTCAGATCTCTCAGACACATACTTCCTGATTGCCAAATTCTTTAATATTTCAATAAATAGGTGGACTTAAAATTTTAAGCCACACATTTCTCTTGTACTATTGAACAGAATAACTTCATATTCATACATGTGCTCACACCACATCTTCCTATATCTATGTGATGAGTTGTTATGTGTGGTTGCTTTTCTTATTTGTAAAACAACACACCTACTTCCTCTTTTTTACTGATACCTCAATACAAACAACTATACATGGCTTGCATTCTTGTTTAGTGTACATATAATGTGCCCATTTGGAAGGGTTCATTTGACCTTGACCCGTATTTCATGGTTCCATGTTCAATGCTAGGTTTTCATGATTTGATCCTTTTCTCAGATACTACACGATTACATTATTTGGTGTAATTGAAATGAATGTAATGTGGACAAGCCATTCTGGTAGGTTTAATTTGACCGTGAACATTTTCATGGCTCATAGGTCAGCATCAAGTTTTCATAATTAGACCAGTTTCTTGCATACAGGTACTATAAGCTATGGTCAGCATCAAGTTTTCATGATTAGGTGTTTTTCTTGCATACAGATACTATAAGCTATGGTCAGTGTCAAGTTTTCATGATTAGGTCTTTCTTGCATACAGGTACTATAAGCTATGGTCAGCATCAAGTTTTCATGATTAGGTCTGTTTCTTGCATACAGGCACTATAAGCTATAGTCAGCATCAAGTTTTCATGATTAGGTCTGTTTCTTGCATACAGATACTATAAGATAATGGTCAGCATCAAGTTTTCATGATTAGGTGTGTTTCTTGCATACAGATACTATAAGCTATGGTCAGCATCCAGTTTTTATGATTAGGTCTGTTTCTTGCATACAGATACTATAATCTATGGTCAGCATCAAGTTTTCATGATTAGGTCAGTTTCTTGCATACAGATACATGTACTATACGCTATGGTCAGCATCAAGTTTTCATGATTAGGTCAGGTTCTTGCATACAGGTACTATAAGCTATGGTCAGCATCAAGTTTTCATGATTAGGTCAGTTTCTTGCATACAGATACCAGTGGCGGATCCAGAGGGGGGGTTCCGGGGGTCCGCACCCCCCCTTTATTTTGGCCGATCAATGCATTTGAATCGGGACATATGTTTGCACCCCCCCCCCTGCACCCCCCCTTTGCCCTGGGCTAGCACCCCCCCTTTCGAAAATTCCTGCATCCGCCACTGACTCTTTCTTCTGATGCAAAAAAGGAACGAACAAGTTGAAAATATTACAAATATATATCGAATCACTTGGCCAGATTTATTGGGAAAGTAGAAGTTTAAAATGCATACAGGGGCGGATCCAGGATTTTGGAAAGGGGGGGGCGAAGTTTTTAAAGTTCGCCGAACGGAGCGAGGCGAACAAATTTTGAGACCTTTTTTGGGGATAAAAACATAAAACATGTGTAATATTCACCTTTTTAACGGTTCCTGGAGTGGGGCGTGTTTACTTTGTAGTTTCTGTAAAGTGTAAGGGTTGGACATTTTCGATGATGTTTTCTCCCTATTAATTGCCTATCTTAAAATGATAGTATGGATCCAAAGCTATGTACTGCAGTGGCGGATCCAGAGGGGGGGTTCCGGGGGTCCGCACCCCCCCTTTATTTTGGCCGATCAATGCATTTGAATCGGGACATATGTTTGCACCCCCCCTGCACCCCCCCTTTGCCCTGGGCTAGCACCCCCCCTTTCGAAAATTCCTGCATCCGCCACTGGATACTATAAGCTATGGTCAGCATCAAGTTTTCATGATTAGGTCTGTTTCTTGCATACAATATAATAAGTTACACATGGTCATGATATTTAAAATAAAAGTAGATTTTTTTGTCTAATTTGCTGCAATTTTTTTAGCATCTACAAGTCAAAGCTTTTTGATTTATATTTATAAGAAAAATTACAATGTGATGCATTTCCAGATCTGTCACTTATTTCTTTTCTCAGCTACAACATTTGGTACAAAGTCTACTATTGGTAAGCTAAACTATTTGTTTATCTAGATCTTCTTTTACTACTGTGGATTCATTTATTTTAGTGGGTACCAATTTTCGTGGTTCGAGGAAAACTTGCATATTGGTGGACATTTTATTTTGTGGTTTTGGCAAAGTCTGCATACATTTCTTTAGAAAATTTATAATTCCTACAACATGTAAATTCGGGGTTCCCATGTACCCACGAAATCCAAAAAAATTGGTATCCAACAAATATTAATGAACCCACAGTTTGTCGTTTGTTTTAACAATGCATGATACTTGTTATTTTCTTTCATTCAAAATCTAGAATGATGTATAATTTAGTGAGCAATCTTCTTGTAAAATTTAGTCATATCTTTAAAGGACCAAACCCGTATCATTATCAACTTTCAATCAGGTTTTACTACATCATATTCTTTTTATTGAAACTTAACACGACACGGAATGAATAGTAAAGTATTCTGTTTTTATATTATATAAAAAATTACAATAATTCACTGTAAATTAAGATTACTTTTTAATTGAGAACATAGTATAAGAGGTATGGTAAAAGGTATTTAAGTTTTAACATGAGTAGATTTGATTTTTCATGCGTAAAAATTGGAAGTAGTGTGTTATAACCCCTTTATGTACTAAGATACCTGTATTGAAAAAGGTTACAATGAGCAATGTAGTGTCGAAATCTTCAATTGGATAAAAATCAGTAGGTAGCTTTTGTGTGGTTTTATTTACAAGGGTGTGGTGTGTAAAAAAATTAGTACAAGGACGAGTACTATATATAGATATTATTAAAGAAAATGTTGTATGAGTACCAATGAGACAACTCTCGGAGGCAGATTTAGAGGGTTTTTCCAGAGGGCCCCGCCACACACCCTTTTGTAGGAAAAAATTTAGTTGATCATTATTAATGGAATCACTGAAGCATTACTGGAGATGACTCTCCATACTTAGTACTTGCCAGGAATGATTTTGACTTGTCCCTACTGATTGTTCCATTACAAGTAGTTTGAACATATTTACTTGTCTAAAAGATTTTTTAACAAGTCCGAAAAGTTGCTCATGAAATTTTCATGTCCCTTATTTGAATATATGTTTGTAATGGGGAAAAAGAAGAAGCATGTTTTGATATATTAATTAAGTAAATGGATATTGTATCTTCAGTGTTGTCTCTTATACATATACTGTAAACCAACTTGTTTTCCCGGATACTTTATTTCGCGTTTTACCCTTTCTTGACCACTTCGCGGTTATTTAATTTCACGATTTTCTGATTTACTTGATAAAGTTTTATAAGGTAAAATCCAAGTTTTACATATGACGATTTATTTTCGCTTTATTTTTCTACTCACGAAAGTGGCGAAAATAAATCGCTCGCGAAAATAAGTTGGTTTACAGTATATTGAAATGTTTTATATTAACATGTATACATACAGTTTAGTATCAACACTATAAGTATTTCTTATTTTTCAGAAACATCATTAAAAGAAAAGGAGTATTATGTCCCTGTGTAACCATACCTATGATTCCTAACGTAAATATGATGATCAAGGTCAGATGGCCAGTGTGTTCGACACATTAGAACCAAAGAACAACGGAGATTCTGGAAGTTACTCGTCAAATGTTAATTTTCTTACTGAACCGGAAGACGGTTATGACTTTGAATTTGTGAACTTAAAAGATGACAAATATGACTGTCCAATTTGTTTACTTATTTTACGTGACCCAGTTCAAACACCTTGTGGACACAGATTTTGTCATAAATGTATACACAGGTGGTTAAGGTAATTTTCAATCTACAATATACTTTTCTAATTTGTAAGGAGTTGTCTTTCTTACATTTATTATTTTACATTATGTATAAAAAAAAATGTTATCTTTTTTTATTTTGGTAAAAAGATGTTTCTAGGCACAACATGAATTTATCCTATCTATTTATATATAAATTTTCAAATCACTTTTTGTCCCGCGTGCAATGCGTTGCAGGGGACATGGAAATTCTAGTTGTCTCTCCAGTTAAGATTTGAATTTTTTCCATTTTATTTTTAAATTTACTGACATTAAATGACTATGCCACACTGAAATGAAATATTTTAAACCAAACCTGTAGTGTTTTATAAAAATACATAGGATCAATGTTTAATTTTGTAAATTTGAGAAGTTGTGAAGAAAACTTTCAAATATTCCCTTGTTGCACATTTTCAATAATATTTTCAGTGAGTCTGGTGAACAACGTTGTCCTGTAGATAATACAACTGTGATAAGAGACCAAGTGTTTCCAGATAATTTTGCCAAACGTGAAATCCTTAGTTTACAAGTTAAATGTCCCAAATCCAAAGAAGGCTGTAAAGTGATAGAAGTTCTTAAGCAATTACCTGTAAGTACAATTGTTTAAGATTAGTGTTTAAGTTATTTTATAGTTCAATCTGAGAAGGCTTTTTTTTTACATGCCAAATTTTCCCAATTTTTTTAATTTTGAAAAATTTACGATTTTGGTATTTTGTTCATTTCCGTTACCAGTAAACAGTCAATAATTTCAATAAATTAAAACTTCCAGTTTCAAATTTCGGTTTTCATATTTCTTGTTTCTTAAATTGATCCATCGATTTGTTGTATGTGAAAATTGACATTGCAATATAAAGTGTTGTTTGTTATCTCTTGAAGTCAGTTTTTTTTTCTTTTTCTACAGAAACATTTAGAGGTGTGTGGTTATGTGCCAATTCCATGTCCTAATGAATGTAGTGATATATTACTACGTAAAGACTTACCTCATCATCTATCTCAGATCTGTACAAAACGGAAAATTGTCTGTTGTAAATGTGGTGAACAGGTGACAGCAGAAAGAGAACAGGTAATTGATAGAACAGGTGACAGAAGGGAAACATTAGTAATTGATTGAACTGGTCATGTGACAGCTGAAAGGGAACAGGTAATTGTTAGAATAGGTGACAGAAGGGAAACATTAGTAATTGATTGAACAGGTCATGTGACAGCTGAAAGGGAGCAGGTAATTGATAGAACAGCTTATAGAAGGGAAACAATACGTAATTGATTGAACAGGTCATGTGACAGCTGAAAGGGAGCAGGAAATTGATACAACAGCTGAACAGGTGACAGAAGGGAAACAATAAGTAATCCAATAAATTGGAACCCACAAAAATGAATGAATCCACAGTTATGATTATGTGTCAGACATTTCCTAAGAAACGCTTCAACCAATTTGCATGAAACTATAGTGAATTCTTTATATTTATTGACATGAGCTCCCTTTCCATTTTTATAAATTTTAGATTTCATGTTTCAGAGTTATTGGGTTTTATTCTTTTCAAAAAGGGGATTTTCCAGTTTTTGGACAATAAGTTAAAAATGCTTTGAGCAGTTTTTCTGACATTTTGGTGAATTGTTTATATTTATTATTGTATGCTCTCATTTGATTTTTATAAATTTTAGATTTGATGTTTACAAGTTATGGGATTTTATTCATAGAAAAAAGGGTTGATTTTCAAGTTTTCAACAATATCCTTAAAAGTGCTTTGAGCAGTTTTTATTAAACTTTGGTGACTGATTTATATCTATTAAGATAAACTTTCTTTGGATATTCATAAATTTCTGATATGACATTGAGAAGAAGTGAAGTTTAATCTTTGAAAACATGATGTGTATATCATGCTCTCACTGTTTATTTTATTGTCATGTGGACTCAATCTACTTTTATTTAAAAAAAAAAAATTTCTCAAAAAGGTTGAAGGCTTAGCCAAGGCCCTCAATTTGCTGTATATATTTGTTTAACTAACTGCCATGAAAATATTAGTAATGTTGCAGTATCCATCATAAATATCAGCCGTAAAAAAAAGGATGATTTTGATTTTGGTACAATGAAGGTTCAATGGAATTTCTGACAGTTAAAAGATATACAGACTTTTCACCCACAATTTT
The DNA here is from genome assembly GCF_036588685.1 of Mytilus trossulus. Lineage (NCBI taxonomy): Eukaryota > Metazoa > Mollusca > Bivalvia > Mytilida > Mytilidae > Mytilus > Mytilus trossulus. Next base: position 808,259 of record NW_026963318.1, read on the forward strand.
TTAGGTTTTCTAATGAGGTTTTGTTTTTTGACTTTTTAGGAACACCTGCATAAAGAGTGTCCTATGGTGACAGTTGTATGTCAATACTGCCAGATTGAACTCTTGAGAAATCAGGCAAGTTGATCTATAGTTAGCCCATTATTTAGGAACTGATAAGTCGATCTATAATTAGCCTATTATTTGGGAACTATATTTAGCCCATCATTTGAGAACTGACAAGTTGATCTATAATTAGCCCATCATTTGGGAACTGACAAGTTGATCTTTAATTAGCCCATCATTCTGGAACTGACAAGTTGATCTATAATAAACCCATTATTTGGGAACTGACAAGTTGATCTATAATAAACCCATTATTTTGGAAATGACAAGTTGATCTATAATTAGCCCATTATTTGGGAACTGACAAGTTGATATTTTTGGGAACTGAGAAGATGGTCTTTAATTAGCACATTATTTAGGAACTGACAAGTTGATATTTTTGGGAACTGACAAGTTGATCTATAATAAGCCCATCATTTAGAAACTGACAAGTTGATCTAAAATTAACCCATTATTTGGGAACTGACAAGTTGATCTATAATAAACCCATTATTTGGGAACTGACAAGTTGATCTATAATAAACCCATTATTTGGGAACTGACAAGTTGATCTATAATTAGCCCATTATTTGGGAACTGACAAGTTGATATATAATAAGCCCATTATTGGGGAACTGACAAGTTGATCTATAATTAGCCCATTATTTTGGAACTAACAAGTTGATCTAAAATTAACCCATTATTTGGGAACTGACAAGTTGATCTATAATAAACCCATTATTTGGGAACTGACAAGTTGATCTATAATTAGCCCATTATTTGGGAACTGACAAGTCGATCTTTAATTAGCCCATTATTTGGGAACTGACAAGTTGATCTATAATTAGCCTATTATTTGGGAACTGACAAGAAAGTCTTGTTGTAGCATACTCATCTCTAGAGATGTGTCAAAAATGTGTATACTGCAGTGATCCTTGGATGAATTTGGTGAAGGCAATGGGAAGGTATGGTGTTCATAAGCAGGGTTAAATGTACCTTGTAGACAATAATTCTCAGGTTTATCAAACAGAAAGGGATTTGTTCATCATTCAAGACCGTATAGTGACCTGTACAAATAAATTATAAGCATGGTTGAAATTTTCAGTTGACTCTAATAGTGTTATTGTCCTTTGACAATGATTTTTACTGAGTTTTTGCTTTTTTATGCCCCTTGCTGTAAAGTTTTTTTATCCTACATTGAACTTTTGATGTCTTCCCTTAGAGAGTTCTCTTTGTTGAATATGCACATATTTAGTCATAAAATATTGCAAAAAACAAAATGTCACCATCACACTTCAGAGTTAAACCAACACACTTCAGTGTGGACCATCACACTTTTAAGCGTGACCATCACAGTTCTAAGTACCATTGCAGTTCTGAGTACCATTGCGGTTCTTGGTCCTAAATATATACATCTCCTTTTGAGTTTGGGATTCATTTATGTTTAATAATGGGTACTAGTTTTCCTTGATTGTGGAAACCTTGCATTTTCCTTGATGTGTGTTCTCGTGGTTCTGCCAAGAAGTCTAGACTCAGTATTATAGAAATTTATCTTATATGAAACATTTAAATTTGTGATTCAACTGTACCAATTAAACCCACGAAAATGAGTTTCCAGAGAATAATAATGAATCAACAGTATCATATATCTACATTTATTCAATCCAGTGTTTTAATCATACTTTTTTTGATTGAGTTAAGTCTGCCAATTGATATTTTATCGTGTGTTTTTCTATGTTGTGATGTTATGCTATTGTTTCAGAAAAAGGGAGAAGGTTCAGATCCATTAAAATGTTTAATCCCGCTGCAAATGTTTGCATCTGTCCTAAGTCAGGAATCTGATGTAAAGAAGTTGTCGTTTGTTTATGTAATATATATACGTGCTTCTCGTTTCTCGTTTCTTGTTTTGTTTATATAGATTAGACCTTTGGTTTTCCCGTTTGAATGGTTTTACACTAGTAATTTTGGGGCCCTTTATAACTTGCTGTTCGGTGTGAGCCAAGGCTCCGTGTTGAAGGCCGTACTTTAACCTATAATGGTTTACTTTTTAAATTGTTATTTGGATGAAGAGTTGTCTCATTGGCACTCACACCACATCTTCCTATATCTATTATATCCAAATATTCAACTGATATGACTTGCTTGGAGTTTAATATATATGAATAAAACGACGACACACAGGACGATCTTATATATCATATTGACAAATTGTAATAATAAGTTAATGTACAAAAGTGCATTCTTTTATAGGTCATATCACAACCTAACATCTCTCACAATTTTAACAACCAATTAGATTTTTAATGACCATTAAAGTCTATTCAAATAATGTGAATCTAACTGTGATATAATACGTTGTTGATATCGTAAAAACACTTCCTGAATTTTTAATAAACAGAAACTTTACCTAAATTTGATCTTCCTATTATATGTTAGAAATACGAGTCATATGAAACTAAATTGAAAGGTGTGCTTTCTTGATATATGATCACTGAAAGCAAAACGTGCATTTAATGTAAATATTTGAACAATTTATGATTAAATGAAAATATTCTAAATACAGGTAGGTAGTTTGTTTCTTATCAATAAAAAAAAATCTTTTTCATTTTTTATGGAAATAATTTCTCATTGAAATACTTATCAATGCTTATGGCTGTTCCAGATTATATGCATTGGAAGAGGGGAGGCATTCAAATTAATTAATTGAGGGTGGTAGTATTTTCTTAAGAATTGCAATGATTGTCAAAAAAATGATTTTTAGACCCTGAGACCCCGGCCCCTCAAGTTACAGGACATTAGTTTTGGTAAATATATACAGTTTTACAAAATTGTGCCACTTGTGCTTTGATCTGTTTTTTATCAAACTTTTCTTGACAGCATAAGCTATGTGTATAATGCCTTTTACTTCAGAAGGTAGATGACCTGGATGCATTTTCACTAGAATTAATACAGACACCTTATGATAATAAGTTTCTCTGTCATATGTCCATTGTCCTTGACTTCATTGTAAATGGTGAAGTGACTGCTTGGTTGAGTTTTTGGTTAAACAAAATATTCACTTATTATGAGAAACAGGATAACTGGTCCAAGGACACATTTATCGTCCTTTGGTTTTCGTTGTCTACGAATATAGTCCCTAGTGTAAACAGTGTATAACTTGCATGTCTTATTTGATACACTTTCCCAATTTATTTCTTGATATTAAATGCATGAAATATCAAGAAGGGGGATGTAATAACATGTAAAAAAAAATTGGGTGCTGAATCTTTATGTTAAGAAGTAAATTGGTCCAGTTCTAAAAGGTCAAATTTTAGCACGTCTGAAGCTGTCAAACTGAATTTTACACCCCCTTAACACAGAATTGTCAATATTTTGAGTTAGAGCTGGTAGAAGTTTCTATAATTTTGATATTATTTGTCTCACTGGTAGTACACTACACTGTAAAAATCTTTTTGAGAAAGAGCAGGTGCGATTTTTTTAATTTGAATTTATTGTCTAAAAGAAATGCACTACGAAATAACTGTGTTCTCGGGCCTAAGAGATGGATTCCTGAAATCTAGATTCTGTACTTTGGCAACTTTCCTGAATGATTTGCTGGTTTCAGTTTGTCAAACTCAATCAAAGTAAAGGATTTACATCTTTGGTTTACAGAAATTCTGTTAAAATGTGCCATTTTGGCATTCTACGGCTATAATAAGCATTTTAAAGCAGTTTACATTTTATGGCTAAGAGGCATGCTGACTTTCTATCTGACAGCTTTTTTGTTCCTGATATTTGTGTTTCTATGATTAAATCAAATTTAATTAACCATTTGTGAACTCTGGATATAGAGAAAAGTAGATTATCACAGAAAAAAAGTGCAGATATTTGTATTCACGGTCATGGTTAAACGGCCTAATAGATGTATGTAAAATGTGAAGAGCTTTGTACATCAAATCTGTAGTCCATCACAAATATTTCACTAAATCTGTAAAAAAAGCACTTTATTATACTCAGTACACCTTACTCCATTCATAGGCTACCATTTTTTTTCTCTGTATGATAGTAAGTGGTCCAACTTTATGCCTATTAAGGCCAAAACTAAATGCAAGTTTTCCATTGAAAAGTGAAAAAACTGGCCATCAGACCATATTGTTTCTAAAAAATTTAAATGCAAGAGTCCTTTTGCAATTAGACTTCTTGTATCATAACGCCTTAGCATATAAATGAGCAAAAAGTTACACATTTTCATTTCTAATAGCTTCTGTGTGCATTTTTATATGTCAATATGGGCTACCGCCTAAATCGACTCTAAATAATTCTCAGTACTACATGGCCCAAGACCATTTTATACTCATGTGGTATGCTTTTTGACACTTTTCTATACATTTAAAGTACATTTTATATATATGAAAGAATAAATTAGGCATAAAAAACTTCAAAATCTTCAAATTGGCTGAGAAAAATGCATATTTATATAAGGTGTCCCTAAATTGGAAAATCTCTATTTTCAGGCATAGGCTTATATAAATTTAACTTTGGAATAATTACAATACATCTGATAAATAAAATGAGTGTTCAGATGCTTTTAATACTTTTAAATATTTGATATTCAAGAGCATTTACAAAGCAAATATTTGCAAAATTTTAAATTTTAAGGCCAAAATCTTGACAGTTGAAGATATTTGATTTACACGTCAAAAATAAACATTCAAATGTCTATATTAAAATGACCCTAGTGTCTCTAATATATGTCATATGGCCATGAAACTTGGCAACCTATCTCACAATTGCCTAAGCTTAGGTTATGCAAAGTTTTATAAAGATTGGTCAAGTCTTTCTGTCCTATTAGGTCCAAGGACACAGTTATCGTCCTTTGGTTTTCGTTGTCTACGAATATAGTCCCTAGTGTAAACAGTGTATAACTTGCATGTCTTATTTGATACACTTTCCCAATTTATTTCTTGATATTAAATGCATGAAATATCAAGAAGGGGGATGTAATAACATGTAAAAAAAAATTGGGTGCTGAATCTTTATGTTAAGAAGTAAATTGGTCCAGTTCTAAAAGGTCAAATTTTAGCACGTCTGAAGCTGTCAAACTGAATTTTACACCCCCTTAACACAGAATTGTCAATATTTTGAGTTAGAGCTGGTAGAAGTTTCTATAATTTTGATATTATTTGTCTCACTGGTAGTACACTACACTGTAAAAATCTTTTTGAGAAAGAGCAGGTGCGATTTTTTTAATTTGAATTTATTGTCTAAAAGAAATGCACTACGAAATAACTGTGTTCTCGGGCCAACTCTTTTTGATATATAGGTTCCTTGCAGCGTCTTCGTGTCTGTCAGGTTGGCTCACCTGACCCCAACCTCACTTCATGCATAAACAGACTTATAACCCCTGTTTAATTATTTTACACATGTCTTTTTTGGGGCCCTTTTTATATAGTTTGCTGTTAAGTGTGAGCCAAGGTTCCTTGTTGTAGACCATACATTGACCTATAATTGTTAACTTTAAATGTATTGCAACTTAGATGGAGAGTTGTCTCATTGGCACTCATACCACATCTTATTTTTATAAAGGTTAAAGTTGTGTAGTCATCTCTAGTTCAGATAATAAGGTGTAAATGGCTGCCTAACATGTTTTGACATCATTTCCAAGGTTCAGTGGACACTGTCAATACTTTCAAGAATAATATAAATGTTTTTTAAAATAACTTGAGTTAATAATTTGAATTAATTCTATTACAGATAAATAGCCATGAAGAATTTGACTGTCAGAGAGTAATAGTTCCCTGTCAGTATCAACCCATGGGTTGCACCACAAGGGTAAGTTATAAACAGAGTTTTACTGTGTATTGCTGTGTGTTTCTTCATTCTATATTGGTTAGAGGTAAAGGAGGAGGGTTGAAATCTCACATGAAATGTTGAACCCCAACACATTTTTGAACCTGTTCTTCTGGCCTTTGTTAGTCTTGTTCAATTTTAGTTCAGTTGTTTTGTAGCCTACATTTGTAGCTATATGTGAGACATTCATTATCACTGAACTATAAAAAAAGAAGATGTGGTATATGATTGTCAATGAGACAAATCTCCACAAGAGACCAAATGACACAGAAATCAACAACCATGGGTCAACATACATGATTTAGCAATGAGCAAAGCCTATACCACATGGTCAGCTATAAAAGGCCTGACATGACAATGTAAAACTATTCAAAGGAGAAAACTAATGGCCTAATTAATAAACAAGAAATGAACGAAAAACCAATATGTAACACATAAACAAAAGACAAGCACTGAATTACAGGCTCCAGACATGGAACAGGCACATACATACAGAATGGGGCGGGGTTAAACATGTTAGCGGGATCCAAACCCTCCCCTAACCTGGGACAGTGCTGTTACAGTACAACATAAGAATGAACTATAAAAAGCAGTTGAAAAAGGCTGAACTCATCAGATAATAAAAACTACCAATAGGTTCTCATCATTATGTGTCAATAAGTATATTTATACCCCTGCTTTAAAAAAAAGGGGGGGGGTATATTATACCCCCGCTTTAAAAAAGGGGGGTATACTGTTTTACCTCTGTCTGTCCTTCTGTCAGTCCGTCTGTCCCATGAATATTTTTCGTCGCATTTTTCTCAGGAACTACAATACAATGATTTCTGAAATTTGGTTTCAGGGTTTATCTAAGTCAGCTATGCCGTGTGATGCGTTTTCAGATTGATCACTTGACAACTTCCTGTTTACCTAACAGGGATGGGGTCGATTACTTTGAAATGTAATCGATTACATTACAATTACTTTGCTTATTTTATGTAATCGATTACATTATGATTACACCCAATTTCAAATGTAATTGATTACATTAGATTACTTTTCTCCATTGTAATCATGATTACTTGTGATTACTTATGATTACATTGTATATTTTACTTAACATCAACAAACTAAATCTATAGAATTTTTTTAATATCATAAATATATACAAGTTAAGTAAAGTGATACTTGTACTGTTTGATAATGCAGCCATAAGTCCTTTATGCAATTGCAAATTTTTCATTGCATTTTATCATCATCAGCATTTGAAAGGTTGAATCACTAAGTCTGCATCTATCTGGCCTAAAGAATTTTCCAGCAACACTAAAAAGTCATTCAACTGGAGCAGAAGTAGCAGGAATTGTGAGATATTGATATTTTGGATTCAATGATTCGACAAAGGTCTTGAATTCGGGACTCTCTACAACTGAGAGTGGTGTTAAATTTCCAGCTACAAATGAAACCAAAGCATCTGTAATCTGCATTTGAGAAGCATCATTGGCAGAGTATTTTGAAACTGATGTAGATTTTGTAAAGTTGCTTATATTTGTTTGTGATATTTGTGTACCATCCTCAGATTTACTTTGAATGAAAATGTCTCTGTGCTTTCTCTGTAAAAGAAAACAAAAACATGGTTATTTATTTATTATTTATAAAAAGAATTAAACAGACAGTGACTAATTAATGATCAAGTACATTGTAGTCTTATTGTGTTTGACCTGAGGACATAATTGACATGTATACATGTTTTTACAGGTGTTAATCCCCATTTAAAATTTTATGACAATCAATAGGTGTAAGAAAAATGTGTTGTGTTAATTGCATTATTAAATAATGTTATGAATTGCTAATATTAATTGCATGCACAATTATATAACATATTTTAATATTGAACATTTAAAAAAAACATTTTGTGTAAACTAAAAATTGGAAGTAATTTCAAAGTTTATATAGATGTTTAAAGCAATGAAAACATAAAATATTGTAATATTTATAAAGTACAAATTGTAGACCTGATACCCTTGCTCTAAATTTTGGTCTCTCAAGAAATGATAATAATCATGATAATATTTCAACATTTCAATAATTATTTAAACTAACTTACCTTTAAATGTGTCACAAAGTTTGATGTTGTTTTGGCATTGCCACAGTCCCAGAATTTGGTGCATGATCGGGAAACACAAAGTGTTTCAAAGCAGACATTTTATATAAATTTCAACATAACATCCAATTCAAAAATTAAAGATAAAAGCTTAGTTATAGACTTATAATATAAATAAAATCTTTCAACAAAGAAAATTTAAATATCCAATAAAAAGAGTGAAAATAACTAGTGAGTAGATTTCAATGCAAGAGTTAATACTAAGAAAATTCTAGTTTAAACCAGTGTGATCACTGAAGTATAGAAAATAAACATGTTTCACTTTTTTCTAATTAAATAGTTTAAATCTTAAATCAATCTCAAATCTTAACCATAGTTATACAAAACTTTTTCAAACAGTAATAAAGATCAATGACAATTGGACAATGTAAAACATTGTAAACCTAAGTTTAATGTGCAAGCATGATTTATTTTAAAAATAAATTATGTCTCTAAAATTTGTAATCATCAAGTAATCATATAAATGTAATCTAGAAGTAATCTAAAAGTAATCATGATTACACCTGTTTTTTGCAATGTAATCGATTACATTCCGATTACTTGTAATCAGAAAATGAATGATTACTGATTACATGTGATTACATGACAAAATGTAATCGATTACAGCTGATTACGATTACTGATTACGATTACCCCATGTCTGTTACCTAACACTTGTATGATTTTACACAAGATAGCCAAGTTGAAAATTTTCATCACATTTTTCTTAGGAACTACAAAACAAGGATTTCTGAAATTTGGTTTCAGAATTTATATAAGTCAGCTATACCGTGTGATGCGTTTTCAGATTCATCACTCGACAACTTCCTGTTTGCCGAACACTTGCATATTTTACGCTACATGTATTAATATTATCCACTTGAGGCAGGGGTATCATCAGTGAGCAGTAGCTCACAGGTTCACTTGTTACATAATATATATGGATACAAAAATAAAGGGAGGTTCTAGGAAAAACTCTCATTGAAGAGCACTAAGGGAGATAAGAAGAAGCTGACAATTTTTTATCAAGATTAGATACCATTAATAATCTGTTATTTTCTTAGGCAAAATTAAAGATATTGACTTATATCATGTCATTATATTCTCATTCTAACCAGCTGAGTCAATTGAGATGGAAAATAATCAGACAAAAAGATGAATACAAAATTAAAGAAAAATTGATAAAAAAAATTATTATATATTTAGCCATGGGTATAAAAAAGATTTTTGTTAGGTAATACAAATGTTTAGGTTTTGATATGTTGAAATTGTCAATAACTGGAAAATATAAAGTAGATTTATCTTTCACTGTAAGTAAATTGACAACAGGTTATGTTTTTTTATATTATCACAGCTGATTCCAGAGAATGATATATATCAAACCAACAAGGAAGTAAAATACTTCTCATTATGCTGTCATCCTTATGTACTATCTTGATAACATTTTAATTTGGAGTCTTCCTAGCGTTCATCCCCATTGGGTACTAATGTTCATTGTTTTGATCAAACTGTGACATTAAGTAATTGATGCAAGAACCCAGGAACAAGGTTTTATCACTTAAAAGTAATTTCATTAGTCGTCAAATCAATGGAAAGGTACATTTCTTTCCTTGCATCAATGCTTGAAAAATTAACAGCATGGTACTGTAACTTTGAGTTGGCTATATATATTATGATTAAGGTCTTTTTAAAACTTGCAGAAATTATGAGGATTTTTGAAGGCTATGACTGCTCATGCAAGACTAAAGTCTACATTTTATGCTTTAATATTTTGTAGTACAATTTTAAAGATAGGAAAATCAGTTTTATTTTAATTAATCTAATTGAAGGCTGTTTGAGTTTGATAAAATAACAATTTGTAATGCGCTTTTTGTTTTCATAATCCGCGAAATGGAATCGAAAGGGCTAAACGCGAAATAAAGTATCCATGAAATAAGTTGGTTTACAGTATATCTCAATTAATCAGACAGATATTTAAGATATTTTAAACATGTTAAAAGCAAAAGATATATAGAATGATAAGGTGAGATCTCATGTTCTTGTAACAATGGTCAGTTAACATTATCAAATCTCATCATGTTGTTACAATGATCTGTTTTTTGGTGTTTTTTTTTGTCAGATCTCATGGTGTTGTAACAATGATCTGGGTTGTTTTTGTCAGATCTCATGGTCTTGTAACAAAGATCTGGGTTGTTTTTGTCAGATCTCATGGTCTTGTAACAATGATCTGGGTTGTTTTTGTCAGATCTCATGGTCTTGTAACAATGATCTGTTTTTTTTTGGTCAGATCTCATGTTAAACAATGATCAGGTGGTCCGAGACCACCATTGTCGTCCCTTGATTTTCGTTGTTCACAAATATAGTGTTGACAGTGGGTTACTTGCCATTAATTTTTATACCCCTTCCAAATTTATTTCTCCATGTTCACTGCCTCAAATTGCAAGTAGGGGGATGAAATTACACTGTAAAAAAATTTGGGTCCAGAATTTTAAAGGAAAGTAGTGATTTGGTCCAGTTGAAAAAGGTTGAAAATGAGCACTTCGGAAGCTGTCAAAAGATTTCAAGACGCCCTAAACATAAAATTGGCCATATTTTGAGTTAGAAGCGATGAAGTTTTCTATAAATTTGATATAATTTGTCCCAAAAGTAGTACAACACACTGTAAAAGTTTCTTTGAGAAAGCGCAGGTGGGATTTTTTTTATTTTCATTTATGTTTTAAAAGAAATGCACTACGAATTAATTGTGTTCTCGGACCAGGTTTTTTTTTTGTCAGATGTCATGGTCTCGTAACAATGATCTGGTTTTTTTGGTCAGATCTCATGGTCTTGTAACAATGATCTGGGTTTTTTTTTGTCAGATCTCATGGTCTTGTAACAATGATCTGGTTTTTTTTTGTCAGATCTCATGTTAAACAATGATCTGGGTTTTTTGTCAGATCTCATGGTGTTGTAACAATGATCTGTTTTTTTTTGTCAGATCTCATGGTCTTGTAACAATGATCTGGTTTTTTTGGTCAGATCTCATGGTGTTGTAACAATGATCTGGATTTTTTTTGTCAGATCTCATGGTGTTGTAACAATGATCTGTTTTTTTTGGTCAGATCTCATGGTGTTGTAACAATGATCTGTTGTTTTTTTGGTCAGATCTCATGGTGTTGTAACAATGATCTGTTGTTTTTTTTGTTAGATCTCATGGTCTTGTAACAATGATCAGAGTATTTTTTGTCAGATCTCATGGTGTTGTAACAATGATCTGGTTTTTTTTTTGTCAGATCTCATGGCATGCATGGTGTTGTAACAATGCTCTGTTTTTTGTTTGTCAGATCTCATTGTGTTGTAACAATGATCTGGGTTTTTTTGGTCAGATCTCATGGTGTAACAATGATCTGGTTTTTTTTGGTCAGATCTCACGGTGTTGTAACAACGATCTGGTTTTTTTTTGTCAGATCTCATGGTGTTGTAACAATGATCTGGTTTTTTTTGGTCAGATCTCATGGTGTTGTAACAACGATCTGGGTTTTTTTTGTCAGATCTCATGGTCTTGAAACAATGATCTGTTTTTTTTTGGTCAGATCTCATGGTGTTGTAACAATGATCTGTTTTTTTTTGGTCAGATCTCACGGTGTTGTAACAACGATCTGGTTTTTTTTTTGTCAGATCTCATGGTCTTGAAACAATGATCTGTTTTTTTTTGGTCAGATCTCATGGTGTTGTTACAACGATCTGGTTTTTTTTGTCAGATCTCATGGTGTTGTAACAATGATCTGTTTTTTTTTGGTCAGATCTCATGGTGTTGTAACAATGATCTGTTTTTTTTTGGTCAGATCTCATGGTGTTGTAACAATGATCAGGTTTTTTTTTGGTCAGATCTCATGGTCTTGAAACAATGATCTGTTTTTTTTGGGGTCAGATCTCATGGTATTATAACTGTTAACTTTGTCAGATCTCATGTTCTGTTGACTTTTCAAAGACCTTTGAATTTGACATAAATAACACTTTAATATGTTTATTGTTTGTTGTAAAGGTCCAATCACTTTAATTCAGGAAGTAAATAGAATACATGTATTGTATTGAATGGATTACCCTTACGACTCTATCAATTTCTAATTGGCATTGTTGATCATGCTATATTACAACACAATTTAAGCTGTAAGTTGACTTTTATTTTGCAATTTTAAACTCTTGGTTAATTTTGATCTAGAGTATAATGAAAGCATAATGTGCATCTGTACATTTATGCTATAGATTTTAATGCAGTTAGAAAATGTAAAGGGAGGTTGAACAGTGCTATTATTTAAAACTATATTTAATGCATCCTTTCCCATTTTTTCAGTGGATGCTTACACGGATACAGTTTGCATTTTGATTAAAAAAAAAACCTAACATTTATTTTGATTGTTTATATTCAGGTATCTTTGAAAATTTTGAAAACTTTTTGTATTTGAAAGTTAAAAATACTATAATTATAATAGTTTAAAATGAATGAGGAAATTTTTCTTTAAAAGTTGATGTTTTTTTATGATCAAAGCAGAATTTTGTTTTACACATACTGTTAAAAAAAGGTCTTGTTACGGAACCTTTTGCAATGCATTGCAGTTTTAATTTTATTTAGCTTTATATAATTAATTTTTGAAAATTAAATACTATATCAGATATATAAAAAATTTAAACTTAACCTGTACTCTGATTTATGGTTGATGACCTTATGTTAACCCAAACTTAAATATGACATTTATAACACAGGATTATAACTCTTGAACTGTAATTGTCAAATCAGCCATTGAAAATAATGTAAACTTGATAACCAGTTAACACTGGAGAAACAAAAATAAAATACATAAATAGACTTCAGGTAATGCAGTTAAATGCAGTGCAAAAGTAGCTTCCACAAAAAATAGCAACTGATCTGTAATATTTTTTAAAAACCTGCATTTTGTTGAAGGAAGATGTGGTATAAGTGCCAATGAGACAACTCTCTATTCAAGTCACAACTTATAAAAGTAAATCAATATAGATTAAAGCATGGTCTTCAAAACAGAGCCTTTACAGTAAGCTACAAAAGACCTCAAAATAATTAGTATAAAACCATTCAAACAGGAAAATTAATGGTCTAAACAATATAAAAAAAAAACCAGAAACACTTATGAACCACATCAATATACGACAACCGTTGATTATCAGGTTCCTGACTTGATAGGACAGGTACATTTCAGAGGCAGATTAAGGGGGGGGGGAGGGCCTGGACCCCCCTTTTTGGGAAAAAAATTGTTTGCTTATATAGGGAATCACTGAAGCTTGAATGGAGCGGGCCCCCTCTTAGGTCAGTCAATGGGCCCCCACTTATGAAAATTTCTGGATCCGCCACTGCATTTTGTACAAACAAATGCAGCATTTCAATAGTTATCAAGTTTTACCCTTACCTGAAACAAATGTGAAACATCATACAGTGACTTGACTGTTAGTGTTGCTATCCACCAATTGCAACTCATTCAAAATTTTGACCCAATTGCAATTTGTTTTATTAAACCAAATTGTTCAACTGGTCAGAATATTGAACAAATTGTTCAGTCAAAATGTGAAAGTGCAAGGTGATAAAATAAAACATACTTACAATCCTATAAGACTTTAACTCCACTTTAATGATGTAGTGAAAATTTGAGTCTATCAGTTTGTATAGGTATATTATAGTCATTACCATGCTTAAGGTGAAATTGTTTATTTTGAATAGCTATAAAAATGTCCAAACTAAGCTTTCATATAGTTTTTCTTTCTAAAAGTATTCTTTATTCATAAGAACCAGATATCATTTTAAATAAAACATCATATACTCAGGAAAATATGTGTGAAATAACAATATGCTATTGACAATTTTTCATGGGGAGATAACCTAAAATATTAATCTTTTGAATTAAGACTTTTTGAAAGAAAAGAATATTATCTCCCCATGGAAACTTCCTACAAACATATTGCAATTTTACACATATTTTACTGAATATGAAATGTTTTAATTAGGGCCCCGCCGACTAAGGCGGGTCGCCCTATAGTGATCAGTCTGTCCGTCCGTCCGTCCGTCTGTCCGTCTGTCCGTCCGTCTGTCCGTCCGTCCGTCTGTCCGTCCGTCCGTCCGTCCGTCCGTAACACTTTCGTGTCCGCTCCATATCTAGAGAACCATTATGATTTCATACTTAATACTTAACATGATTATCAACCAACACCAGAGGGTGTGTCATGTTGTATGTACAACTTTCTAGGTCAAAGGTCAAGGTCAAAAAATTTGGTTTTAGTTGACAACCCCCTGTCCTGTGGTGAAGATCGTGTCCGCTCCATATCTAGATAACCGTTATGATTTCAAAGTTTATACTTGACATCCATTTCAACAACCACCAGAGGGCGTGTCATGATGTATGTACAACTTCCTAGGTCAAAGGTCAAGGTCAAAAACTTTGGTTTAGAGTTGACAACCCCGTGTCCTGTGGGATTGTGTCCGCTCCAAATCTAGATAACCGTTATGATTTCAAAGTTTATACTTGACATCCATTTTAACCACCACCAGAGGGCGTGTCATGATGTATGTACAACTTCCTAGGTCAAAGGTCAACGTCAAAAAAACTTTGGTTTCAGTTGACAATCCTGTGTCCTGTGGTGAAGATTGTGTCCGCTCTATATCTTGAGAACCATTATGATTTCAAATATTATACTTGACATCCATTTTAACCAACACCAGAGGGTGTGTCATGATGTATGTACCACTTCCGAGGTCAAAGGTCTGTCTGTTGGTCTGTCCATCGCTAACAAATTTGATCCACACTATATTTTGAGAGGACAGCTGTTATTATTTCATACTTTATACCTGACAAACATTTTCAACTTAACATATATATAAACCAACACCAGAGAATGTGTCATAATGTATGCATCCTAGGTCTAAGGTCAGTCTGTCAGTCTGTCCATCCGTTTGTTGTTCTTAACAAATTGTGTTCGCTCTACCTCTCGAGAACCGTTAATATTTCATACTTTATACTTGGTGGGTCATAATATCACTGAATATATTGAAGGCATAATTCTAAAAATATGTGACAAATATCAATTGGGCAGCACCTTTAAACATATTGTTCAAACATCAATCCATACATCCAGAAGTCACCTTAGAGTAGTCAACAATTAGTTCACATCATGCAGTCATATCACTATTATACTATGAAAGTAAGATGAGAATATTTATCAGTTTTAACTTAAAATCTTAAATTGAAATCACACATGAGACTCCTTAGAGTAGTCAACAATTAGTTCACATCATGCAGTCATATCACTATTATACTATGAAATAGTACTATCACTATTACCCCACGTTATTGACAGCGGGGCCCACAGAGATGGCTTCCATTGTATGTACAACTTTCTAGGTCAAAGGTCAAGGTCAAAAAATTTGGTTTTAGTTGACAACCCCCTGTCCTGTGGTGAAGATCGTGTCCGCTCCATATCTAGATAACCGTTATGATTTCAAAGTTTATACTTGACATCCATTTCAACAACCACCAGAGGGCGTGTCATGATGTATGTACAACTTCCTAGGTCAAAGGTCAAGGTCAAAAACTTTGGTTTAGAGTTGACAACCCCGTGTCCTGTGGGATTGTGTCCGCTCCAAATCTAGATAACCGTTATGATTTCAAAGTTTATACTTGACATCCATTTTAACCACCACCAGAGGGCGTGTCATGATGTATGTACAACTTCCTAGGTCAAAGGTCAACGTCAAAAAAACTTTGGTTTCAGTTGACAATCCTGTGTCCTGTGGTGAAGATTGTGTCCGCTCTATATCTTGAGAACCATTATGATTTCAAATATTATACTTGACATCCATTTTAACCAACACCAGAGGGTGTGTCATGATGTATGTACCACTTCCGAGGTCAAAGGTCTGTCTGTTGGTCTGTCCATCGCTAACAAATTTGATCCACACTATATTTTGAGAGGACAGCTGTTATTATTTCATACTTTATACCTGACAAACATTTTCAACTTAACATATATATAAACCAACACCAGAGAATGTGTCATAATGTATGCATCCTAGGTCTAAGGTCAGTCTGTCAGTCTGTCCATCCGTTTTTTGTTCTTAACAAATTGTGTTCGCTCTACCTCTCGAGAACCGTTAATATTTCATACTTTATACTTGGTGGGTCATAATATCACTGAATATATTGAAGGCATAATTCTAAAAATATGTGACAAATATCAATTGGGCAGCACCTTTAAACATATTGTTCAAACATCAATCCATACATCCAGAAGTCACCTTAGAGTAGTCAACAATTAGTTCACATCATGCAGTCATATCACTATTATACTATGAAAGTAAGATGAGAATATTTATCAGTTTTAACTTAAAATCTTAAATTGAAATCACACATGAGACTCCTTAGAGTAGTCAACAATTAGTTCACATCATGCAGTCATATCACTATTATACTATGAAATAGTACTATCACTATTACCCCACGTTATTGACAGCGGGGCCCACAGAGATGGCTTCCATCTCAATGATATCTAGTTCACACAATGTCTGATTCTTATGAATATAAAAGACTTTTCGAAAGAAAAACTATATGAAAGCTTAGTATGGACATTTTTACAGCAATTCAAAATAACAATTTCACCTTAAACATGGTAATGACTATAATATACCTATACAAACTGATAGACTAATTTTGTCACAACATCATCAAAGTGCAGTTAAAGTCTTATAGGATTGTAAGTATGTTTTATTTTATTACCTTGCACTTTCACAACCTGACTGTGGTTTTCTACAGCAGTTAGTTCAAATTTCTGACCAGTTGAACAATTTGGTTTAATAAAACAAATTGCAATTGGGTCAAAATTTTGAATGAGTTGCAATTGGTGGATAGCAACACTAACAGTCAAGTCACTGTAACATCAGAACGACACAGTATAAATCCTTGTTTTTCAAAATTCCAATAGGGAACATACTCTTTATAATTGTATCAATAAATTTATTGATACAATTATTCACTATAAATCATCAATTGAAATGGCTTAACTCAATCAAAAGTCATATAACATAACAAGTGAACATACAAGACCATACCAACTACCTACACTAGACTCCTGTGAAAAAAGACACACACAATAACAAATAATAACAAACAACATATGGCCCAGAAAGCCTGACTTGGTACAGGCACATATATGGTTGGGTAAACCAGATTTAGCTGTGCACAATTTTCCCCAAATTTGAATAAAACAAGGGTTAAAAAGTACCCAGTGATTTTTTTTCTTCATATTTTGACTTTCAGCTACTATCTTATGAAATAAGATTGATTATAACCATTTGAAAACAAAAAATAAAATGATTATTGAATGTTATTATCTTCTTTTTTAGCTGGAGAGATGTGAAATGTCACAACATTTACAAGAATCCATACAACAGCATATGAATTTGATGTTCAACATTTTAATGCAGCTGAGCTCAGCTGTACAAAATATAGCCCCTGGAGCATTACAACATTTTACTGCAGTCCCACAATCTCACAGTTTACCTGTCACATCATCAGAACAATCAATCACAAACTTACTAGAAACTTTACGTATAGGTGTACAGCATATAGGTGTACAGCAAGGAATGAATGTCTTATCAAACCCGACTCCAATTCCTTATTCACCTGATTCTAATGTCTCCTCCGTCGAGGGTTTCCCAGAACCTGTCGCTAGTAGTCATAGTCATAGTCTGATCGAGAGGAATATAAGTGAGCAAACACAAATTGCTCCGAGTATAAGTTATTCTTCTCAGCAATCCAATAAGGATGTAGAAGGTGGGGCTTATGTCTCTGTCCAACAAGGATATGAATTAAAGTCTCTGAAAGATCAGAATGTTACACAGGACGAAAGTTTAGCTAGACACGAACATCAAATCGATCAAATTCGTGGTAGAAATGATAATCATGAAAAAATTGTCAAGGATTTAAATAAACGGCTTAAAATGTTAGAAAGTACTATTAATGAATTTGAAGGAAGGACTTGCAGTGGAACTTATGTTTGGAAAATAAGAAATTACCGCAAATACAGAAGAGAAGCAGAAATTGGTGATACAACAGCAATTCACAGTCCACCATTTTATTCTCATTTCTATGGGTACAAGTTATGTATAAGAGCCAATTTAAATGGTGTAGATTCTGCCCGAGGAACTCATCTTTCTATTTTTATTCATTTTATGCAGGGAGATTATGACGACATTTTAGACTGGCCTTTTAATGGCAGAATAATATTGACCGTTATTGATCAAAATCCTGTATGTGAATTACGGCATCATGTTGTTGAAACTTTAATCTCTAAACCAAATTTAGCTGCATTTCAAAGACCAAATACACCTCGCAATCATAAAGGCTTTGGGTATATGGAATTTTTGCCAATTGGAATTCTGGATAATTCTACATATGTTAGAAATGATACATTGATAATCAAAGCATGTATTTTGCCAAATGGATAGTATATATAGTGTGGTTTTAGTATATTTTTAAATAAATTAAAGATCATTGATGTTTATATAAAGAGGTACATTAGCGTAAATCAAATTTATTATGTTTTTATTGTATGTTTAAATGAACATTGTGCCGGTATATTTTTATGCCCCCTGCTGCTTGGTGACAAGAGCAAAATGTTCTCCCTTGCATGTCTGTATGGCTGTTCCCTCCTACAGAACTTTAAACATTATGCATGTTACTAATCAAACACAGATCAAGCTTGAATTTGGATGGTGTCCCTTTAATCACTTTTAAGTACTTTCCCTTTATAAATGGAAAAAATGCTTCATTAGCTTTTACAAGCAGAGTCATCTGTCACAAGAACATATTCTTTTTATGTCCCCGCCATAGCTGGAGGGGTAGTAAGTTTTGCCCTGGTCCATATGTACCCAAAATTGGTTTCCCTTCTCTAACTTCAGTTTGCTTCCACCAAATTCTATGAAACTTATACACAATGCTTATTACCCCAAAATACGGATCAAGTTTGAATTTTGGTAGTTTCACTTTAACCATTCCAGAGTTATCATGAGTTATGCCTCTTAATAAAAAGAAAAATTGTAAAATATTTATTTTTCCGTTCTCTATTAACTTAAGCTTGCCTGAAGTAAATGTTATGAAACTTATGAACAATGCTTATAACCACATAACACAAATCAAGTTGAATTTTGGTGGTGTCACTTTACCATTATCAAGTAAAAAGGGGGGATCATCTGCGTCCATGGGTACACATTCTCCATTTTTATACGACCACAAAAATTACAAAAATTTTGTTTGTATATTGGTATCATGTCATCGTTGTACCAACAGATGGTTTCCGGATAATAATATAAGATAGTTTCTGGATAATAAAAAAAGATGGTTTGGATTGATTTTGGAGATTATGGTCCCAAAAGTTTAGGAATTTAAGGCTCAAAGGGGCCCAAAACAAGAAATTATCTAGTTTCAGGACATTCAATAAGTTGTGCATCAGTATTTCAATTGCTCTGAAATTGTACCACAATGTTTAATACCATAAGTAGAAGGATATGATTTATTTTAAGGGTTATAGGGCAAACAGCCAATTTTTCTTATTCAGATTTCAGAAAATAAAAAAGATTTTTTTTTTGAGGGGACTAATATTCAACAGCATAGTGAATACTATTACTCAAAGGCAAAAAAATAAGTTTATTAGACTACATTCATTCTGCGTCAGAAACCTATGCTTTGTCAACTTTTTAATCATAATCAAAATCCAAAGCTGTATCCAGCTTGAATGTTGTGTCTATACTTGCCCCAACTGTTCAGGGTTTGACCTCTGTGGTTGTATAAAGCTGTGCCCTGTGGAGCATCTGGTTTAATATCCTTTGATATTTCTTTAGCCATATATCAACACAATTTGATCTGAACTTTCCTGGGGTATACATCAGTGTTGTATCTATATTTTGTTTGGATGAATCATAATCACTGACTAGGTACCTACGTGTCATCATCTTTGTCTTATCTTATCATCACAACATACATGTAGCAAGAGGTGAATATGTTTAAATTTATCCATGTCCTAATCAAGCATTTTATTGATAATATATACTCAGATATTCAATTCTGCAGATTGATGTATATGAGAATTAACAAACGTGTTTATTAAAAATTACACAATATACAGAAACTCAAATTCATGTCATGAGAATCTATCTGTAAGATTCAGGTGAAGATTCACAGGTAGCAATCCGACAATACAATTACCCAAAAAATTTCAGAAACTAATTTAGGGATCTATTCGTATTGAGCCTTTATTTGGTTTATGCTTTTGACAATTTAGGAATTGTTTTGTCAGTTCCTCTGTCCTTGTATCTGAAACAACGCATTTGCAGATAATAAGGGAGCTAGGATGAAAATTTTTGTCCTGCTTTTTTTTTTAGTTGTAATCTCTGTCCTGCTTTTTTATTTTTTACTCTATTCGGTTCTGCTTTTTTTTTACTAGTTTATCACAGGCACTTGTCTCAGAAAAAAAAATCCTATATACCTTATTATAACACAATTAGAAAAATGTTAGGTGGTGACGAAGTTCCGTTATATGCCGCTTTATAGACTGTCAATCCCACTAAAGCTTGTTATATCGTAAATCTAAATTGATTTTTCTATACAATGGTGTATAACATGCCTACATTTGTTGTCGGAATCATCCGTAGCAATCCTACCAAAGTATGTCAATCGTAATAATTTTGCAAACCGCTGAAGAATTGGCAAAAAGCATGCCAGTAACACCGTGAGGCCTGAAAACTTTCGAGCACGATTTTTGTACTCAGACTCAAGAATCCACCACAGGCACTAGACATTCTGTCAATTACAAATATTTTTATACTATTGACAGAACGTCTATTGCTCTATATTTTATATATGTAATATGGACACTATTTTCTTCCAATTGCCAAT
The DNA here is from genome assembly GCF_036588685.1 of Mytilus trossulus. NCBI lineage: Eukaryota > Metazoa > Mollusca > Bivalvia > Mytilida > Mytilidae > Mytilus > Mytilus trossulus. Next base: position 829,238 of record NW_026963318.1, read on the forward strand.
ATTTTTATACTATTGGCAGAACGTCTAGTGCCCTATATCATATATATGGACACTATTTTCTTCCAATTAATTGCCAATATTTTTATACTATTGACAAAACGTCTAGTGCCAATGAATTAACATACTTGATTTTGTGTGTTCGAGCACTTATTTTGTACTTGGAGTACTAAGTAAATGTTTATGACCGAGAGCCCTGATATGATCAATACATCCACGGTTTTTGATGGGGTTCATGTTCAGCTGCTCTTCTTAACATGCAGTGTTTTGTGTACCTTTGTTTGTCTTTTGGGTAATGAATTATCTTTTATCCCTTGAACTTACCAATACTGATTCAGTTGAACCCTTATCCCTTGAACTTACCAATATTGATTCAGTTGAACCCTTATCCCTTGAACTTACCAATATTGATTCAGTTGAACCCCTTTTTTGGACGATCAATACATTTGAAAGGGAGCATATAGTTGGACCACCTTTTTTACTCTGGGTTGGGAACCCACCTTTTTAAAATGTCTCGATAAGTAACAAATAAAGAAGTTAGTACATCCAACGCAACCTCTCTAAACTGCACATTAATTGATCTAAAGTCTGCTTCAAAGGTGTATACTTCCTGCCTTAGGCAACTATTGGCATAGTCATGTCAAGTAAAATTGGAAGTATCTCCATTTATGTAACAGATGAAACAAAAGGAAGATAACTCCATTCAAGATATTCGAAATAATACAGTTCAATGTTATACAGAGTGGGAACTTCATGTATTATATTATTATCACATTATGTACTGTTTCATGTAAGGCACTGGCTACGGTTACACAGAATGTAACAATATATATATATATTAATAAAATTATTGACACATTGGAGACTAATTGCCGGAATGCAGGATTGGGTAAGGAACCGATTTATTAAGAAATGATATGGGACTAGTAATATGAATAAAACTTGAACACTTTTGTTTGAATTTTACAATATTGCAACCTTAATGATTTTTATTTTTTATTAACAATGACAGTTCAGGCTACAAATCCACTGAGTATAAGTTTTGTTTGACCGGGGAGCATGTTTAATCCGACGCATTTTGGCGAACTACCACTAACTCTAAACGAGTGATGCAGCAATGTGCACGTCTGACTATCTGTATTGTATACTGTACAACTCCATTCTGGACTATCCCTTGTTGAAGTTAAAGAAACTTTTTTTTTTGCCGTTCATTACTGATTTTGTCGAGCCTGCAATTTTTGTTGCAGAAACTCGACATAGGGATAGTGATCCAGCGGCGGCGGCGGCAGCGGCGGCGGCAGCGGCGGCGGTGTTAGCACACTTCTTAAAAGCTTAATATTTAAGAAGGTAGAAGACCTGGATGCTTCATACTTTGTATATAGATGCCTCATGTTACGAAGTAATTGGATAACTATATTTGGTATGTGCGTACCTTGCAAGGTCCTCATGCCTGTCAGACCATTTTCACTTGACCTCGACCTCATTTCATGGATCAGTGAACAAGGTTAAGTTTTCGTGGTCAAGTCCATATCTCAGATACTATAAGCAATAGGTCTTGTATATTCGGTGTATGGAAGGAGTGTAAGGTGTACATGTCCAACTGGCAGGTGACATCTAACCTTGACCTCATTTTCATGGTTCAGTGGTCATAGTTAAGTTTTTGTGTTTTGGTCTGTTTTTCTTATACTATATGCAATAGGTCTACTATAATTTGATTTCTATAACTATATTTGTTGTATGGAAATATTTTATGATCTTTATGTCGGTTACGCAGGTTTTATTTGACCATGACCTCATTTTCACGGTCCATTGCTAAGTTTTAAGTGTTTGTGTTTTGGTCTGTTTTTCTTAATTTATAAGCAATAAGTCAACTATATTTGTTGTATTGAAGAATTGTTAGCTGTACATGTCTGCCTGGCATGGTTCATCTGACCTTGACCTCATTTTCATGGTTCATTGATCAATGTTTCATTTTCCTGGTTAATGTTGAGTTTATGTGACAGTTGTAATAAAGCTTTATGTTTATGTCTAGCAATATAGTAACAAGGATTAGTAAAGAAGGCGAGACATTTCAGTGTGTGCACTCTTGTTTTCATGTTCACCTACGATCTTAATATCCAACTTAGCATAGCCGAAAAAAATCTAGAAAGCTTGAAGTCAGTTATGAAAGCAATTGATGTCAACATTTGCCGACAGTGTGGTCATGTTTAGATTCCAGATATGTTGTGATCGTTATTTATGACTTATTGACGAAAAAATAAGCAACAAAACTATTATACATTGGGTTAAAGTTTAATAAATCTAGCGTACATCGAGTGCAATAATGTAACAACAAAGCAATGGTACCGTAGACTCAATTATTATAATTACTTTCGTAATTAATCGATTCCCTGCCCAACCCTGCTTTCTGGCAATTAGTCTCCAATGTAACAAAAATTATTTCCACGTTCAACAATGAAAAAGTCTGAAAGATTCCCTCCCTGAATGACTGCTGAATTAATGTTTTGATATAGCACTTTCATCCATTAATGATAGAATCGCCAAAATTAAAAAATTTCAATACATTTAATAGAAATTCCCATGAAATAGAATCAAAGGCTTTGTCAAAATCTATCAACAAAAAAAGGCCTGGTATATCATTATCTTCAGTATATTCCATGATATCATAGATCAATCTTAGATTTTCCCCAATATATCTTCCACTCTTAAAACCTGTCTGATCAGTATCAATAAGTTTAGTCAAAACTGTTCTAAATCTTCTTGCTTTAACCCCAAAGCCAATTTTATATACAGTATTAAGCAAAGATATAAGGCGCCAGTTTTTAAAAAAATATTCTAGGTTTGTTACCCTTTGGAAGACATGTAATTATCCCCTGTTTTTGAATAACAGAAAGTTTCCGTTTATCATACCCTGCATTCAAAGATCTTACAACAATTTTTTTTAAGTCAGACCAGAAAAATTAAAAAAATTCACTTGAAAAACCATCTGATCCATGTATCAATGATTTTAGTTAATATTTTTTTTGGTACGGCAGGAATACTGGATGCATGGTTTCCAAATTAAGGTTAACATTGTGCTAATCCACAACGTGGGAGATTTTTAATATATATATATAAATATCTTATTTACGCTGAAATTAAGAGTACTAACATCCAATATTAGTAGATTAGAGCCATTTACAGGTGAGTTAATTAAACATACAACTACACAAGATATGCGACCCATTCGAAACTCCCTTTTCGTCCTTTTACGTAAGAGAGAACTGACTTTGAAAGACACAAAGCTTGTTGAAAGAGCACAGCGAGACAATATCGGTGAAAAACTTGGAAGGAGCTAAGAATATTTCAGAATTAAAGCAATGTATATCTAAAAGTCCGCGACGTATGACTACGGGAGGCGATGATAGTGACTCGAAAATTACAGATATATGTGTAAAACTAACAAACAGAACAAAACTAAACAAACAAATAACGCAGTTATTATAGCGTTGATTTTAGAACTCAAACAAAGTTTCGATGAACATGTAAAGAATACAGAAGGGAAAATTGACAAAATGGTTACGAAGTATGATGGAGAAATTAAGAATTTACGAAATAAAATTGATTTAAAAGACATTGAACTTATGAACCAAAAATCACAACTAGCTGAATTACGTGATAAAAATACGAAGTTACAGTCTGGATTAAAACTGAAATCACAACACTTACGAGAATCAGAAGATGAAAACAGACAAAACGAAGAACAAAAAGAAACAAATTTAAAGATTTTTAATCGTTTAGAAGCAATCGATGGAAAATGTAAACAGATGTCTATGGTGCAGAAAAAACTATTTTCTGACGTTGTTAAAGATTCAAAATTATCATCAAATCCTAATACCGAATTTATAACACGAGAAAATGACACAGACCAGTTTGGAAATGAAGCACAAATTGAAAGCGTGAGCATGGTGACTCCTGAACAGTGACATTACCCAACGTACACGGATAATGATAGTGAAATCACAAATGACCGTTTTAATCAAACTCTAAAACCTTATCACGTTCTGTCAAACCTAGTGTTGTATTATCAGGTAATGACCAAATACCAAAAGGGAACAAAGGACAGCCAATTGAACCATTAGTTTCAGACAGCGATACTTCAGTATTTAGGGGAGTAGTTCGAAAAAGGACTAGACGTATTGTACTTTATAATGTTCGAGCTGACAAACCATATAAACTTGTAAATGGAGCCGTAAAATCGTTTGCAGCAAAAAAAAAGGTGTGAAAATAACTTTTTCAAAACTACTTAAGAAGCGTGAAGGAAGAGGATATACTACATATATAAGTAGTATATATTGTGTGGCAGCAGCAAATATTTTTGCCACGTTGACAAAAATTTTGCCCCCGTCAGCAAAAATTGCATAATATATTTGTTGGATAATATCAAAATATTGATTTTTAATTTGTAAAATATAAAAGAATGTTTTTATTTTTTTTTCTCACTGCATTAAACAATTTTAATGCATTACCAATCAATTTAACATTGTTGATATGCTGGATATGGAAGTAGTAAAAGTAAATTGAACATTTAAAAAAAAATTTCATTTCATTAAACAATTTAACGCATTACCAATCATTTAAATTGTTGATATGCTGGATATGGAAGTAGTAAAAGGAACATTTAAAACAATTTGAGAGCTTTAATTTGATAAAAGTTTAATTGGTAAATATAATAATTAACCCTAACCCTAACCCTAACCCTAACCCTAACCCTAACCCAAACAAAAATATCATACATTATAAATTATTATTATTATTAATAAAACATGGATGAGATAGAATCATGTGAAAATATAGCCAGACTTGATAACATATTCGATATAATATATGCAAAGTCAGTTTTTGACAAAGTCAACACCACATGCACAGGAGGAAGACAAGGGTCTAGATAATATTAAGATCATTCTTATAATGATTTTTGGTAAGTATCTAAATTTAATTTATTTATTTGATTGACAAACAATATAAAAATAAAATAAATAAATAAAATAAAAATATATACATGTTCTAATAAAAACACTTATTTATAAATAAGAAAAAGATGCGGTATGAGTGCCAATGTATTATAGATCAAAGTATGACCTTCAACACAGAGCAAAAGCTCACACCAAACAGTAAGCTATAAAGACAATTCAAACAGAAAAACCAATGGTCTAATCTATTTATATATATCAATATATTTTATAATTTTTAAAGTAAGTGACATATTCAAATTTATCTTTACAGCATCTCTAGCATGTGTTATGCTCTTGTCGCTGATGTTATTTTGCATCTGCAAAAAGAAGAGAACTGCAAAAACCAATTTCCGCCAACACCAATTCTCCTTCAATGTCGATGCAGATTCACTATCCGAAATAGAAATTGCAGATTTTGTTAATACACCAAAAAAAACTGTTTAAGTTAATATCTATCTCTGTATTTACTACTTTTTAATTTGTAGAATATATCCTCATCGCAATTTATGAAAGGCTTCAAGAAATTATAAATTATTTTTTTCCACCACGTGAAAATAACAGACGAGTAGCCCCAGCACAACAACAACCACCAAGAATATTGAGAAGATCAAACAGGATATCTATTCGGCCACAGAGACTAACCTATGATTAATTTTCTAAACTTTTAAATTTTATGAAATTTTTTAAATTTTTTTTCTAAATTTTATATTTTTTTTATTTTTTTTTTTCTAAATTTTATAATCTTTTTTCTAAATTTTATAAACTTATTTATACACTGTTATCTAAATTTTAATAATCACTGATGAGGATGTATTCTACAAATCTACTTATATTATGAAAAATTATATCACCAAAACTTTTCAATTTTCTTTCATTTGATTTATTTGGATTAGTTACACTTTATTTTAATTAAAGAAAAGATTTTGATTATACTCGCATTTCTCTACTCTCATTTTATTATATTGTAAATAGTAGTATACATGTAGTTTGTTTTTATAAATTCACCTTAGTTTATATGTTTCATGCTCATTCAAACCATAAATTTCATTATAAATCTATTCTTTTCATTAAATAATCTACTTTCTCTGGTATTAAAGTTCATTATTAATCTATTCCTTTCATTAAATTATTCTTTTTAGTTTTCCATTTACATATGTTTAGTTTTGTAATAGAAATAAATTAAATTAAAAAACAAATATGATTGGTATTATTGTATATATGTAAATAATATATATATGTATATAATGTTTGGAGAACTTTTTGTTTTTATGTTTACTTTATCATCATTTTCATCTTTGGAATTTTTTCATATGAGAATTTACAGCATCCAAATTTAATTACAACATATTATCGCATATTTTATCATATTGTGTTTGCTTAAACTTTTTTTCTTTTGTTTTTATTACTTTTTATAGTGCTATATGATTAAGTTAAACCTAGAGATAAATATATAAAAATTCTTGATTTGTAACCGCTGTCATGGTGCTTTCTATAACATGTTTTATGTGAAAAAAATGGTGCATTACAAATGATGTAAGTTTTTTATAACCAAATTTCATTTGATAGTTCTCTTGTTTATATTATTTACAATTGTTATATAAATAGTGCAGAAAACTTGATTTGTTTTGAAACTTACTATGTTGTTTCATGGAATAAAGTATTTGTATTTGATATGTGTTAATAAATTAGACTTTTCTTAAACTTTTCCCACTGCATTGCTACCCCAATCAATGTGGATGATTACCAGTTGACACCATTTGTATATCATCTAGAAATTTGCAAACAAAAACTTTGCTTAATTAATTTTTATCTACTTTAAATTTATTAATTATAAAAGAAATATGGTTTAATTGCTGATGAGACAACTCTTCAAAGAGGTCAAACCACAAGCTTCAATCTCAAATCTTGTCAAGAAAATGAAATATTTACACAGGAAAAAAGAAGCTAGCTGAAAAAAAAGTCATGAACAAAACAAGATTCACCATTTACAATGATCCAAAGAAAAGAAAAGAGCATATCTAGAAATTTGCAAAACAAAAACTTTGCTTAAAACATTTTTATCAACTATTAATTATAAAAGATGGTAATCCACAAGCTTCAATCTCAAATCTTATCAAATGAAATATTTACACATGGGAAAAATTAGCTAGCTGCAAAAAAGTCATGAGCAAAACAATTAACTACGATCCAAAGAAAAGAAAAGAAAAAAGTAGCATGTAGGGGGAAAAATAGAGAGAGAGAGAAAAAGGAGATATGATCCACCATTGAAAATATGATCCAAAGAAAAGATGATCCAAAGAAAAGAAAAAAGTCGCTTATGTTCTAACGAAGGAAAAAATAGAGAGAGAGAAAAAGGAGATAGGATTCACCATTGAAACTATGATCCAAAGAAAAGAAAAAAGGTGTTTTAACGATGAAAAAAATTAGAGCGAGAGAGAGAGAGAAAAAAAAGGAGATAGTAATGAGATGTAAAAATAATCGTCAAAATCCAACTCGATTTACCATTGAAAATATGATCCAAAGAAAAGAAAAGAAAATAGGTTTTGTTTTAATGAAGGAAAAATTATATATAGAGAGAAAAAATAGTAATGAGATGTAATATGAATTAATAAAATGGTGTAACATGGATAATGGAAGGTTGGCGAGCCTTTAGGAGTAAATAAGTGTTGGAAACTATTATTCAAATTTAATGAAACGGAAGCTTTATTCCTTTATTAACGCGGTACACTCAATTCTATCATAAAGCGATAAAAATGATGAACCAGGTTGAGTACATGAGGGGATTTGGTGGAGAAGTAGAGCGGGCTGAGTTGAATTTTGGAAGAAAGAAGAACATTGCGGTTACACCGTACAAGGGATATGTTTATATCCACATAGGCAGTTTAACAAGTAGCAGAAGCATAACTCTTGGGACTGATGAGTTTAAAGAGCTATGCAATCTGAAGCCAGTTCTTTTAAAAGCTGAGGCAGAAATAAAAAAACAGGTTAGTGATTTCTAATATTTAGCAGTAAATATTTACATGAACATATAGCTAAATTATTATCGTTCAGCAGCAAATAGTTGAGCGTGATATATATTTTATTCTCTAAGAAATAGGAGCGATCTACAAAATTATTTTAAAGTAAGATATTGCGAGTGTTTAATAAAAGCACCAGCTGCAGATGTTTCACCTTATATGTTTTTTCGTAAATTTCACTACTGCTAGTAAGTACACATAATTTTCAAAGTTATTGAAAGCGAGTAAAAACTATATGATAAACGTTCTAATTATCCTTCAACAGCAAATAATTGAACATAAATATATACTTTATAGGTTTAATATACAACAAACGTTTTAGTTAAAAGTAAGTTATTGATAGAGAGTATTTACAAGCGGCTTGCGTTCAGCTGCAGATATTTCACTTGTTTCTGGGTTGATTTCACCACTGTTAGTATTAATTTTCAAAGTTATTGATAGCAAGTAAAAAATGTTTTGATAAACGTTCAGTTGCAGATATTTCAACATTTTTGTTTCTAGGTAAATTTCTCAACCGCTAATAAATACGAATTTCTTTCCCACAGCAAACGTTGATTTATATGATTTCTTACACGTTCAATTGTTTTTATTATATATTAATTTTTTTAGCTGCAAAAACCTAGCAGGAAAAAGAAGGTTATAGTTGTTGAAGAGGAAGAAGAAGAAGAAGAAGAAGAAGAAGAAGAAGAAGAAGAAGAAGAAGAAGAAGAAGAAGAAGAAGAAGAAGAAGAAGAAGAAGAAGAAGAAGAAGAAGAAGAAGAAGTAGAAGAAGAAGAAGTAAAAAAAGTTACTTTGAAAAGAAAGGTAAAACAACTTTTTTTTTTTTTTTTTTCTATGTAAATCAAAATAAGTAGTTATAATTTTCAAGTTTATGAATTTAAAGTAATTATCCAATTAAATGTACCATAAAAAGAAAAAAAAAAAAAAAAAAAAAAAAAAAAATTGAAAACATTGAAATAACTTTAAAATTTTAAGATGATTTTCTATATTATGATATTCTTATTTTAGAGAAAGGTGATTGCTATCAGCGATAGCGATGAGGAGGCGGGAGTGTCAGAGTCGGACGTCAGAAAGGTGATTGTTGCAGCAGAATCTGGCCCGTTCAAGGGGCTAAAGAAGAAAAAGAAAACAGCTGGAGCTGGATTCATACTTTCTGAAGCAGTTGAAGATGGCGAGTGAAGATAACACCAGTAAGTGATCAAATTTTTATTCTGTTTCTAATATGTTCTTATATACAATAGTTAGGATAGAAATCATTCATAACTTAGCAACATTTTTCCAATCAAAGATTGATTTATCAATATGTGAAATACTCGCTTTAAGATAAAACCATTGCCTTTGATTTAAAGCGATCTCATTTCTAAGAGGATCATTTCTCAATAATACAAACAGTTCACTATTCAATATACATGTATTTACAAAAATATCTTCAGATAAAGCAAAAGTGTCCATTTTATTACAAAATAAATCGTTTCCGCTACTGTTTCGTTTAACATCATCAGATATGAATGGAGGATCATTTTCACTGTTTAATGGTCCATTTATTAATATAACTGCTAGAGTTATCGAACAGAATAACAATCCGACAATTTTCATCTTTGCACCAAGCCTGTGCAGTTGTGGAAACTGGTCACTGATTTCAGCTGTATCCATATTGATAAAATTGTAATCATGCTCATCTGTCATTTTAAGTGAATATTCTTCCACATTTGCACTACTCAATTCATCCTTTTCATTTATTTTAGAAATCTCCATTATGAAATCCAATTTCTTAATACAGGTGTCGCACTTTGTTCATTTGTTTTCATGCATGTATCTGTAGATTTATGATGTGAAAACTATTTTACTAGAGTTTATGTATCTTATTTATTTCTTTTAGCCAATCAGAACAGAAAAAGGACAATGGGAGAAGAAGTAGAAAAAAAGACACTGAGTGAAAAACGAAAGCGGTCAGCTCCACCTTCATTAAGAACTTTATCTGTTGCATGTATTTATAATAAATTAACAACAAAATGTGATATTCAAATGAGAGATTTTTTTGTAAAATTCCCTCACCAATTTTAATTATTTTTATGGATTATGCAGACTTTCAATTTGTTTTAAATCCTGGATTTGCCGAATTAGATGTGTTTAATGCTGCCGAGGAAATTTTTGATCAAAGATATCAATTAAATAAAATGATAAGGGAATGCAGCCATTTCACATCTGAAGAGATATTCATTCATTTAAAGAACGTCCCAGGGTCTGTTTTAAATTCACTCGGACTTTCGTTCAATAGGGAGAACTTTTCCGATATTTTAAGGAAAATATTAAACATGCGATTTTCACGTGTTTAATTTACCAAAGAATATGTCTCATATATTTTAATCTAAAATTTAAGAAATTTATTTGTAATATTTTCATCGTGTTTGAAGGTCTTTTTCCCCATTGCACAATGTATTTCACTGGTGCGTTTGAAGGTGTAATTCCCCATTTTCATAATTGTGTTTAATTTACCAAAGAATATGTCTCTTATATTTTAATCTAAAATTTATTTGTAATATTTTCATCGTGTTTGAAGGTGTTATTCCCCATTGTCCAATGTATTTCACTGGTGTGTTTGAAGGTGTTATTCCCCATTTGAAGGTGTTATTCCCCATTGACATAATGTTTGAAGGTGTTATTCCCCATTGTTCTAATGTTTGAAGGTGCTATTCCCCATTGTTCTAATGTTCGAAGGTGTTATTTCACATTGTCCTATGTTTGAAGGTGTTATTCCCCATTGTCCTATTGCCTTAATGTTTGAAGGTGTTATTCCCCATTGTCCTATTGTCATTATGTTTGAAGTTTGTTTGAAGGTCCATTTGGGTTTTAAAGTTATGTATTTTCATTGGGGTTTTTAAGTTAAAGTCGCCATTTTACCATGCTACTCCCCATTGCCCTATGTATTTCACTTCCCCAGGTTGATAGCAAACGGATAAAACTTAAATATGTTGATATATTTTATTATAAAATCATATATTTATTTACATGAAATAAAATATTATATAATTATTGTACAGTGTGTTTTCTTTTTCTTGAATTTATTACGGATATGGATTTTTTTTTCAATTTACAATTGTATTAATGTTTTTCTTTTAATTTTCTATGAAAATATGCTAGCGAATGCACATTATCATCCAGCAAGTGTCTCTTGTCATCATATGGTGATAGTCCACTTTTCACAACCTTCACCATGTGAATCTGATGGTTGAAACTTCTCAAAGTGTACATATGCGAGAGTAGTGGAGAACAATTGAACAAGGTGTTTTTATATTGTTCGAATCTAACATTTCGGGTTTTAATACCCTTTGCTACTACAGTTTCCTTGTCGTCTGCGGTGATAAAACTATACATTTTTGCTCTTAGTCCGATATATTCCACCATTTGAATGGACTTGCATTCATCTTTGAATAAACCAATAATCGATTTCCTGTCTTTGGTGTAAAGAGGGTGATCAGCTGGATAATTTGAAAAGTCATATAGCTCACTGTTTAACGACATGTCTCTATATATGTCATCAGTTCTCACATGCATAATGAAACTGTCAGTATCTGTGTAACATAATGTTACATTCTCCTTGTATAGTTTTTTCATGTGGTTGTAGTAGTAATCAACCATGTGCGCCTTTGACAGATCGAGAATCATTTGTCCTAGGTAAATTGGTTTGTTGAAGAAAATTTTTGTTTTGGTTTGTAGCACGCCGCACAAGTGGTCGTTGAATATCTTAAAGCTTTTAAATGATGATTTTGCAGTAAGTTTTTGAAACTTATCCCACCTATGACAGAGAGAGAAGTTGATATGTTTCCGCAACGATTCCATTGATTTACCGAAAATAGCATTGTTGCCATTTTTAAAAAGTTTTTGCTCGAAATTGCTAGTAGCCTTTTTCCTCATTTCAGTATTGAAGTCAATATACTGTTTCAACCATGGACGCTGTTCAAATGAAACTATATTGTGAATCTTCTTCAAAACCAAACCTAGTTTGAGGTATAACTTTAGATTCACATAGTGCAAGATGTAATGCTTTTTATCTTTCAAAGTAGCTAGCAATTTGGTGCTCGGTTGGTATTCTTTCCCATCATCATTTGCTTGCTCATACAGATGACGTGAATGAGGTGAAAGCATTTCATTTGTTATCACTCCTTTTTCAACTGCAAGAGGAAAATCATTGTGAAGATCGTGTAAGTTATCTGGGTAATCCAAATCGCATTCAATGACATATCCGATGTCAGCGTTATTGGATACATTTAAGACATTGAAATCGTTTATTTCCTCTTCTGACAACCACTGGAATTTCCCCACAGCTAATGGCATGCTCATGCTTAAACCGTATAAATTGTTCGCATCTACATACATCAAGTATGAAGTTGGTAAAGCTGGATCATAATTGCTCAAGTAGGGATTGTTTGCTTTTGCATGTCTGCAGCTCACCATTGTTAAACCTCCTCGTATACTCTGCTCAAAGAAGAGCCACATTGTAGGATCTGTCAATAGCTCAAGTCTCACACCAGTCATTTTCAATGCAGATTGCCAGGAAAGCCCTGGAAGAGTGTAATAATTTGCAGGGTCGAGGGAATAGTTCGTTATCCACTTCTTCCTGAAAGTTTCAAATACATCAGCTAATAATAGAACGTCAGTTTTTAGATAAAGATCATGATATTCGCCTATATTCTTAATATTCATTTGATTCCATACCCGTTGCGCATGTTCATACTCGGTTTGACTAATTGTTTTCTCTGATAAATTGCTGTAGAATTTGTCTATAGAGGGTAATTCAGTTTCATTGAACCTTGCTGCATTGTCAATGTATTCGTAAGGATATGTTCCTTTTTTCAACAAAAGAGCAATCCGCTTATCATCATCAAATTCTTTTGTAAAATGTTTAAATGTTTCTTTCGGATTCTCCTTAGACATTGACGATACCAATTCCTCTAGTGAACAATTCAAAAACTGGTATGAATCGATAAAGCGCAGATTGGATAGGTTGAAACTGATGTACTTTTCTGCATTCGTGGCTATGCAACCAATTTCTTCACTCTTGAAAATACCTATCGAGGAACAGATTAAATGTGCATCAAACTGTTTCAGGTTATGAAATATAACTGGCACGAATGTGTGTTCTTTAAAATTAAGATTGCAATCTCTGCATGAAGCGCCACGAAATTTACCTGAAACATGTGCATGGTCTCGAACGCGGATAGTGGAATCTGTAAATTCTTCCATGCAAATGTGGCAATGTGTACTTGATTGAAAATCTTCCTCATCTTCAACAGTCATGCACAAGGGTTCAGGATTGTTCAAAATAGCCTTTATACGTTTATTTTCGTCAAGAAGACTATGAAGGAAGTGTTCACTAACATTTTCACCTCTATATATTTTAGGTGGTTGAGTGTATCTGTCATCGATGCAAACAACTTGATAACCGTACCCGCATGGTATCAACTTTGTTAATTTCGTTGTGCTGGTTCGATTATCTTCTGGCTCTTCAGTAACCATAGGTTCGCAAAATGTTTCCATGTCAGCATAAATAACAAATGATGTTTGTAACTGTTTGGCGTGATCTTGAAATGTTAGTATATCGTCTACCCCCTTGGTGGGATATGTCACATGTTGAGCTTCAAATTTTGAGCAGTATTTTATATGTTTCTCTAAAGTATGTTCACTGGTGAAACCTGATAAACAGAATCTGCAATACTTATGACTGCGTCCCAAGCATTTTGTTCGATATAAAAGTCTATTGAGATCTGTAATCAAACACCAGTGACTTTTATTCCCACTTTTCAAATACAATAAGTCAACTTCATGATGAGCTTCTCTTAGACCTGTTACATGGAGGGGGAAAAATTCACCCTCTTCAAATCCTAACACCATTACTGAAATGTTATTCTGCCTTTCAAATTTACTCACAAATGATGGTGCAACGGGCAATTGTATACCTTCCATGTTCAATTCATGTTCATATGGGATGTAGTGATGCACTTTAGAAGGGTCACCTGAACACGTAGGATGTATGGATGCTATAATAGCATATACAAAACATTTTTCATCTAAGTTTCTTATGTTGAGTAACGCTCTGGTTGCAGCAAGAGTTCTTGGTAGGGGTATATACGATCCACCGCCTAAAGGTTTATATTTAGCTGTATTAATCTCAATGTGTTTAATATGATCTAATGACCAACCGCTCCCATTTCGTATATACTCATCAAAACTTTTGAATATTTTTTGATATGTCACATTAATATCATGTTCATCATCTATATTTGCTCTATCAACTAGATTCGATGTCTTCGAGATAAAATGTGCATTATTCTTTAAATCATTACCACCTTCACCTCCATTCGGCTTGATCATTTGCACAAGACAATTCATATACCACTTAATATGACCGAGTTCAACACACATCTCTTGTAAATGAGTTTTTACCTCATGCTTAATTCCAGATAAAAATGCTAGAAGATCATACTTTTCCCCATTATCCTCATTCGGATAAATGAAACGAGCTCGTGCTATTCCCAAGAGAGCAGACTTATCCACACTTTTATGTTTGATTGTAGTATGTGAATTTGAATCAGTGTTTCCTGAACCAGTCTGATAAGTTGTATGATCGATGTTGCTATGTTTAAACAAATTTTCCGCTGAATCAAAATGTCTATCACATTGTCGACATGGAAATGTACAACTGTTTCTCTGGTGTCTCTTCAGTTTGGAAGGGTGATCAAACAGAAGTTTACAATAATAACATGAATAGACCTTAACCGTAAGATTTGATCTGTTGTCATTATCAACACTCAATCGATCATTTAACTCTCGCAACTGCTGTTGATATTGAGGGTTACTGTCAGGATAAAGACGCAATAAATCCTCGCAGAAATGATCATCAGCCATGACAATTGTGATATCAATAGCACTTTCAACGTTTTATATATACTACGCGATCGTGGACTAGAACTAATAGGCGAACATATGTTATCTAAATATTTATTTTATTAATTAAATTTAAAGGTACACAGTGTAAATATACAAATAGACAATATATTATATACATATATAAATATAGACAAATTTAAAGAAAAATACAAGTGATTGATTGAAGTCTCCAATAGTTTTAAATAATCCACTTCTTCATTACAAATGAAATGATAACCATTTACTCTTTAATCTTTTGCGATTTTGCGATTTTTCCACATTTCTTAAGAATTTTTCAGGAGACATCTTGATAGCTTTACCCTCTGCTGCACCATCATATTCATCAACATCCATCCTATTTTCCTCTTGATTGTCTGATTTTGATCGATCTACAGTTTCTTTTAAATTTTTCAATTCTGTTTTTTGCAAAACCTGACCACTACCATGTTGTTTGGTTACATCTTCTTCTAGGTTTATTTCTGTTTTTATACTGTCACTATCTTTACCATCATATTCCTTTTCTTTTTCTTTCACATTAACAATTTCACATTGGTTGGACATATTCATCAATCTTTCATATTTCTCCTTGGGTAATAGTATTAACTCCCGAGTCATAGTATTTGAAAAAAGATGATATCAATGTTGGAATAATAACAATTATCTTCAGTAAACGTTTTCTCCTCAACTGAGGTGTTATATTATTAACTACCACAGCACGAATGAACTTTGCAAAAGTTGAAAGATTCCTTTTAACCCTCTCAGACTATGGTATGACGCTTTTTAGACAGTTGAATACTATTTCTACTAATAGTTGTAATTGTCTGTGGTCCGTGCTTTTTATGATTTGAGCAGATTGTTCAGGTGTAGTGTTCGCCAATAATTTAAGGAAGCTTCTACTTGATTCTTTTAAAATCATTTTGGTTGATAAACAATCGTGTCCTCCCCCGGAAAAGGATTTGCGCGCAACTGATATTCAGGGTTTGAACCTGGTGCTATATCCACTATCAAGCAATTGTATGGTCTGCTAATTGCACGTTGGTAAACGTCCATGAAAAAGCGAACTTGACCTGGAAACATTTGTCGAGCTAAAGATTGTATTTGCAGTGAATCTCTACCATTTTTGAAAAGAAAAAAGACGTGAGAATTCAAACTGATTGATCGCATAACCTTCCCCTTCTGATATAAATTTTGTAGTATAAAAATAATTGATGTTAAGGTGTGATGACTTAAAACGCAATAAATCTTCTGCATCAGTTTACAGTCCACTACTTCATCCATTTTATCATCAATGATCCATAATGTGTGTATATCCTTATCAACAAGAAAATCACTTTCATCAGGCAGTTCCAGTTGAAATGAAATGTTGGAGACAGTTTTTTTCAATTCATCGAAGACATCTTGCCATATGCTGTAACAGTAGTATATCTTCTGAGGTGGTATTGTAAACATTTCCTGAGCGTTCTCTAATAATCTTTTAATGTATGTAGTTTTTCCTGAACCCGTTGGACCGACACATATTGAAGTCATGGGTGTTTGAAATTTCACCAAACTCATGATGATCACCTCTTGCTCGAATGATGATTGTTACCATGTGTCTCATCATTTTAAACACTTTTTCATATGCAGTGTGAATAGGTTTTACCAATCACATTGAAAACAAAGATGTCGTTTGCTTGATGATTATCACTGAAAAAATCGTGAATGTTAGTTAGATCATACTCTCTACATTAGAGTGATAAGATGAAAATGCAATATTGACCGCATACTGATGAATTCTCACTCTGTAATCGTTTTTGATTTATTTCCAGAGATATCGCATTGTGTTCAAAGAATTTTAAGAAGTGACGTGAATAATAATCGGGAGAGTGTGCGAAGCTGTCGAAAAATATCCCTCTTCGTTCCTCATTTATGAAAAAGGCGATCCAGTGTGCACCATTCTCAAAATGATTTTCAGTGTTACAAATAAATCCCATGGGTCGATTTCTCACTATCTTAGGTATCTGATCTGCTGCAAATATACCAACAATTTTATCCTTCATTAGTTCATCACAATTAATCATACACTCCAATTGCATAGTGTTCATTCTTGAATTATGATGTCTCGAGTTTGAGTTATTTCAAAATATCCACTAAATTCACTATAAATGATTATAGTTGTTGGTTCAGTGAGGGGAGAATCAAATGTGCATTCCAAATTGACACGTTCATTCCTTTTCAATGTTAAATAATCTAAACCTTCAAAAATTGGTTCCAGTTGAAAGGCATACAAGGCATATCCTTCAGAAAAACTGTCTCTGTTTAATCCATTACCACAGTCTTGCAGAGTTTTCCCAGCAACCTCAAATAGATTGCGAAATGCAACAATGGATGATTCTCCACTTGACGAGTCAAATTTTACTCTGACAGGATTCCCGGAAACTGGCACTCCCTCAACTTTAAGATTTATTTCACTTAGGTGGCAATGTTTGAATGTCCACGGACATAGTGAGTAGTCACCTGCTATGTTTTGACTCCCCGTAAAGGCTATCAATACCTTATTGGGTCTATTATTCTGGAATATGTTGTTGAAGTTAAAACTTATTTGACCAGCTGGAAGTGAAATTGTGCGAACATCATTTTGCACAATGGGATATTTAGCGTTTACTGTCCTGAGTATAGAATCGTGGCCATATACAATGCCGGGGTGAACGTGGATCTTTGCTATTGATAGATACATATCTTCAATCTCAAGGTAATAATCAGCATCTTCATCAACCGACATTAGATAAAATTCTGGTCTCGATCTGTAGAATTTCACAGTAACTCCTACTTGATTTAATATGTAACGATTCATTGAAAACAGGGGATGGAAAATGTTTCCTTCAAGATCAACAGTTTTACCATTTTTTATGTATGCTGTTCTTCTGTAGAGCCCAAGATTTGATCCTGTGTTACAATCTGCATCATCCAATGTTCCTTGATGATCGTCTATCCATAATTGACTTGAGAGCTGCGATTCTTTAGCTTCTTTCCCATATTTCAATAAAGTTTGCATATAAGCTTTGTAAGGGTAAAATCCTGTTGAAGATGTGACAATTTTATTTTGAATTAAAACATCTATTTGATTAAATAATGCATGCAAAACATAGTTCACAGGCCCGCAATTAACGTCACTGCTATCTGCTATGGTTCCATCTCCTCTTTTAAGTCTTAGACGTACATGCATTGTTGATTTACTTAAGTCTAGATACTCTGTTCCACCAGATATGTGAAACTCTATTGGCGATGTCTTTGTAAAAGTTGCAGCTGGTCGAATATGTTCATATGTGATTCTTGTGACTGCAGTTTGATGACCTGGTAGATTGAATAAAGACAACTGACTTGGTTGCAGCTCATGAAATGTTTCAGGATTTATTTTAGCCATTTTGAATTTTACTGGAAATTATCCTTTTCAATTAGCTGATTCTTTAATCTTTTTTTCACACTCTGTACACTTCCTTTCTTACTGTTTGTTTTATTTTTCCTTCCTCCTTTCTTTGTCTTTTTCGTTTTCTTCTGCTCCCCTCTATGGCTTTTTCTATTACTGTTTTGTAACTTCCCACGTTTGCGTTTTATCTATTTCACAGCTCGACTAATTTCCGACTTAGCATTTTCCACCTGCTGCTGTGCATGTGTTACAAGTTTAATGGGTGATTGCGCATGTGGTTTACTTTGTGGTAATGTGATTGGTTCCATGAAGCTAGCTGCTGAATTAGTGAGGGAACCACCACTCTGGATAGTTCTTCTGTATGAATTATTAAGATATGAATTGTGATGTTTGTCATTCGCTAGATTTTCATAGTACATTATCCATGTCCTAGGGTCTAGCACATATTGAGAATTGTTCAATTCCATGATTATCATGCAAAGTATGGATACGACCTGAAGTGCAGTGTAATCGACACTGGATTTTTTAAAAATGATGCATGACTCCCTTGCATGTCAGTAATAAAGAATTCAATGTCTCTTATTTCACTTTTCACCACTGGAATGTAATCAAGTTGATCAAAGTGGTAGTATTCAGTTTGAGAGCAGCAACATATTCGCTTCAATAAGGGTTGTTTGTTACCATCGACTATTACATCACCGCATATGTTTGCATATATATATAGATCATTATTTGATGATAATTTAATATCAACTAATGCGACTTTCCATTTTGATTTCATCACTATTGGCGTCTGAAGATATGTACGGAATTTGTGTGGTCTGTTATGTGGGTAAATGTCTAAATTTTTGTTACTGTTAATGACCATGTAAAAGCTCATTTTATAAGTCAACAATATCTCTCTCAGGAATCCACTGACAAAAACGTTTATCCCAATCCTGGAATTTTACATAACCCTCACGTTGACCATTCCGCCTTCGCCATTTAAGCACTTTCTCAACAAACCACAATGCGTCAGCCTCCTTTTTCACACGCTGCAACTCTGTATAATTGAAATTGCCTACAACTTCCTTGTCCAAAAAATCTTGTACTTTATAAAAGATTTTCCCATGTATTAGAAATCGTCTATATATTTTAAATATTTCGGAGGTCCACTGTTGCTGATAAGCTCTTTGAAACGGTTTCTTCAAATGGCTCAGTCTTACCATGTCATTGATTTTAAAATGAAACTGTTTCCCTCTTTTACGTTGTACTTTTAATGTTTCTTTCTTTTCTCTGATTCGTTTTTCTTTGGGTGGAGTTTTAATATACATATATGCCCACAAATCATATTTGTTTTTCTCATTCACATCTTTTGGAGCTGTATTATTTAAACTTCTAAGTGGCGTTGCATTATAACTTGCTACCAAATTTTGTAGAACATTGAGATAGCTATAAGTTCTATGCTTTGTAAAATATCGGAACATCATCCTCCGAAATGTCAAATTGACCCTCTCTGCTATTGACGCTTTACTACTGTCGGAATTTAAATAGACATGATGGTAAATGTCATATTTTTTAAACACACGTTTCAAATCTTTGTTTTTGAATTCAGTTCCCGCATCTGTGGAAACCTTCAAAGGGATTTTACCATGTTTGAAGATTTTTTCAAATGCATCAGCTACTGTCTTCCCAAACTTGTTTTTTAATGGATAAATCCATAAAAACCGTGTGAAAATATCGATAACAACCAACAGGAAACGTGTCTTATTGTTATATTTCTGTATGTTGGATACATCCATAAGGTCAGCATCGTATTGCTCATACGGTTCCGATACAATTATTTTCACTCTTTTAATTCTACGTTTTACAGGTTTTTGTAAATTGTAGTCGTCTATTTTTTCCATCCATTTCCTGATCTTGTATACGCTTGGTACATTTCCATCTCTTGATGTCTTCAACGTTTGATAAATTTTTTCAGCACTTAGGTATGCTCCCCCATTTGCTGTATTGTAATATACATTCCTAAGTTTTTCATCTAAATCATCATTTTCCATTGTTAAAAATAGGTTCCAAATCTATCATTTTTTCAACTTTATCTATTATGCGAGATGCTCTGTGCGGTGTTTTCAATATAGTATTTTTCCAATCTGTTGATTGTAAAAATGTAAGTTGATAGTAGACTCTCACATTATCTGGAATATTTGATTGTCTGACTAAATTAACAAAATCGGTGTACACTTTATCTGTTTCTACTTGATAAAAAAAATCCCATGCATTTCCTCCACTTATGTGTTCCACTTGATTTTCCTTCTTCAGAATGTCAAAAACTGACTTTGCATATATTATATCGAATATGTTATCAAGTCTGGCTATATTTTCACATGATTCTATCTCATCCATGTTTTATTAATAATAATAATAATTTATAATGTATGATATTTTTGTTTGGGTTAGGGTTAGGGTTAGGGTTAGGGTTAGGGTTAGGGTTAATTATTATATTTACCAATTAAACTTTTATCAAATTAAAGCTCTCAAATTGTTTTAAATGTTCCTTTTACTACTTCCATATCCAGCATATCAACAATTTAAATGATTGGTAATGCGTTAAATTGTTTAATGAAATGAAATTTTTTTTTAAATGTTCAATTTACTTTTACTACTTCCATATCCAGCATATCAACAATGTTAAATTGATTGGTAATGCATTAAAATTGTTTAATGCAGTGAAAAAAAAAATAAAAACATTCTTTTATATTTTACAAATTAAAAATCAATATTTTGATATTATCCAACAAATATATTATGCAATTTTTGCTGACGGGGGCAAAATTTTTGTCAACGTGGCAAAAATATTTGCTGCTGCCACACAATATATACTACTTATATAATGTGTGTAAACATTGTTGAGAGTGACTTTGAGATCGTAGAGCTGAATGAAAACTTCTGGCCAGCGGGTGTATACTGGAGAGAATACGTACCCTACAATAGTAACTTTAACAATAACAACCAAACAGAACAATCATGGAATTACAATCTAATTAAAATATTGATCTCTGATTACGTTATACTACATATGACAATCTAATTAAAATATTGATCTCTGATTACGTTATACTACATATGCTCATATATGTAGTATAACGTAATCAGAGATCAATATGTTAATTAGATTGATGGAATTAAAACCTATATTATATTTTGTATATTTTATATTTTTGCCATGATAAGGTTATTATGTTGGAACATGAGGGGTGCAATGTACGGTGTGTCGTACTTTCAAACTTTACTTAAGCAATCAGATATATGTTTTTTTACTGAACATTGGCTGAATAAAACTAATGTATGTTTTCTTCATAATATTGCTGACGAATTTCATGTTGTTTATAGTATTATTAGCTCTTGCATGAATAGTTCAAGGGGCTCGGGTGGGACAGAAATATTGATTAGAAAATCATCAGGTTTTAAAATTAAGCCCGTAGAAATTCAAAAGGACAGAATATGTGGTGCGATATTGTCAATCGATGGTTTTCAAGATATATATGTAATTTGCACTCTATTACTGTCTACTAATTATTCTCAAATATCTAGATTACTTAGATGTTTTATCGTGTTATTATGATAGAATGAGTGAAGACTATATTACAATTATAGGTGGTGATTTTAATGTTGACATGTTACAAAGGTTATATTGATACTCTCGACAAACCGATTACTGTAGATGAAATCAAGGATCAGGTACGAACTTTGAAAGCCGGTAAATCGCCAGGACAAGATTATATATCAAATGAACACATACTATATGATGGTGAAAACTTATTAAAACATCTGAGTGTATTATACAATTTAATTCTCGAACAAGAATACTTACCTTTATCATTTAGACATGGAATAATTATACCTCTTTATAAAGGAAATAATAAAGACAAAACAAATCCAAAAAGTTATCGTGCAGTTACTTTAACTTCTTCATTAGGAAAACTGTTTGATAAAATAATTTTGAATCGTATTCATAAACTCCTTGTTGATATCAATAGTGTGATGCCACATCCACTCCAGTTTGGATTTGTAAAAGAACATGGTGCGATACCAGCTATTTACACCTTGAAAGAAGCAATTCATTATTATCTTGAACGTAATTCGATTGTTTATGCCATTTTTATTGACAACGAAAAGGCCTTTGACCGAGTGTGGCAAGATGGCCTACTTTACAAACTGAACCAAATTGGAATTCAAGGTAATAGTGGGAGATATTATGGACATAATTGTGCAAATCGTGATACAAGCATGGAATTTGGTATAAAAGGTTAACTAAATGATACTTATAAAAAATCCGCTGCTGGCCAGAATAAATAATCATTTTTTCGAGATGGCCACCACACATTTTGAAAATGGCGTCATAACAAATTAGCCAATATTTGTTAATCCTTTGAAAGGTGTGAAATATGTAAAATCCATTGTTAGATTTGATAAAAAGAAAATGACAGTTCATAAATAACGACTAGAAAATACATTAATGAAACTTAAGGTGACTTCCGGTTTCAAAATGTCGGCTAACGAGTCAAAAAATTCGATTTTTTTTAACTTTCAAGCAATTTTACAAGGGATTTCAATTCTTGAAAGATGCGTTATGTATAATTCAATGTAAGATATGATAAAACGTTAAAAACAGCTCCTTAGTACGCAAAACAACACATAACTGAAGACAAATAGTGGTTTCCGGTTCCAAATTAGATGCAAATACGTTAAAAATATTTTAATAATTTTCATCAACTTAACAAGTAATAACACAAGCAATAAATACAAGCATGAAATTTGGTATACAGGTGGACTAAACGATAATTAAAGAAATCAGGTGCTGGTCATCAAAAATTTCCATTTTTGCAAGATGGCCACCGATCATTTTGCAAATGGCGTCCGATATCCAGTTGTAAATCATTGAAAGTTGTGTTATAAGTATAACCCAATGTAAGGTTTTATATAGCGTAAAATACAGTTCCTAACGTACGGAAAAACAACACATAAATGACAAAAAAGAGTGATTTCCGGTTTCAAAATTTTTTGAAAATGTACTTTTTTATAATTTTCATCAACTTAACAAGTGATATCAAATTCTTTGTTAAGATTAAATGCCTACTTTTGTTAGAAAGACATGTTCGTTATCTTAAAATTATCGGACAGTAGCCAATAACAAAACTCGTACAAGGAAGGACAGAACGGTAGCATTTACAGTCAACAACACAACTGGATTTTTCGCCTCCTCATTTCGAAAGTTCCCGACAGGAGGATGCAACTATAACGGTAGCCGAAGAAGTCCTCGATTTTTTTCTTTCATCCAACCCCAGTGTTCATGAATTGGTACATAAATCAGGCTGAGCCCAAACTAATCCTCCTTGATACGCTGCTCTTTGGATGTGCTCCGAAAAAAATTATGTTGCTCTGTCGTACAAGATGCAAACAAATGCTTCTTTTATGTCCTTGTATGTGTCTTTATACTTCAGCAAAGAAATAATTACGACCCTTACATGTTGAAATACTTCATATTTCATCCAAACTGACCTATTCCCTTAGTGTCCGGAACATGCACTGAATGTATGAATGAAAGGAAGAGTAGCTACACGAGGACCAAACGCATTTGATATATCACGTACAGGAAGCCATCAAAAGTCTTCATTCCTGCAATAACCTATTCACAGTTTGTTCCACCATATTTTTGGAGTGCTGCAATTCTTAATACTACTACATCTGTGTCGGTTCTACCTTAAATTACCGTCCTACAAAAATTTTCATAATCAGGCCGAACATGGACAAACATTCGTATATCTGCTTCTCCATGCTTACAAGGGGTAGCTGGAAAGTATCCTTATTAGTCTCTACAGAAGCATTTCTGTCGGCAAGACACTTGAAAAATTTCGTTTCGTTGTCATCTTCATAGAGAAAACTACTCCAGAACCCAACTTTTGTCTTCTCACATCTAACCTTTCAATGATTCATTTAGTAAATCTAACACAATATCTACTCTTGAATACTTATCGATGCAAGATTTTATTAAAGGCCGTATAATACAATTGTAAGATCATCCAATATTGATTCCCTACAAGGTGGCCTGGAATTAACCATTGCTGCTCTATCAACGATAAATGCGTCAGAATTTGGATCTGCAAATTACAAAATGTTTCAAGTTTATTTCTTTGCACCGATTTAATACCACTGTTTAAAATGACATCCGAAGACAAAAACGGAGGAGCAGTTTATCTTTATGGATTAAGAAATATTCCAAATCAATTTGTCCACTGCGACAAAAAATAAAAGTCTAGAAAAGATATCTAAGAGCTCAAGCTTTTTTTTTACAAAAACGTTTACAGTTTTATTTTACCGACATAATAGGAGTTGTTCTTTTTAATCTGGTTATAAGAAACCGGTTCTCCTTCGTTTTGTATTTGCTTCAAACGATCTTCAAATTATTTGCCTTTGATCTTTTTAAAGAAACCCTTGTGTGTTCATTAAGCCGTTCATCTATTATAGAATGTCTCAAACCACTAGATCTTGCAAATTTATCTGATAGTCTACTAACTTCTGGTCTAGCTACCAATACGTCTAAATGAGGTCTTCAGTTAAACCTATGACAACACACCGCCCTTTACAATTGCATTATTCTGTTTTTGTCTGATCAATTGTGTTATAAGAAAAATATTTTCTGGTCTTACGTATAGTAAAATTACCATTTTCAATTGCCACCTGTGGGTGACTTAAGAGAAGGGAAGCCATATCTCGGAGAAGGTCGGTAGCGATCGAGAATATGTTACACGATCAACACTTAAATGAATACGGTATCATGCTTTATATGGACTGTTATTACAAAATCTGACTCATGAAATAAGCATACTACCAAATTCACAAGAAGTTCTTATTTTAAAATTGAACGCCAGGAATTGAACTGTGGTAGAGATGACTATATTTTGTTACGCCAGTCTATCAAATCATTGAACGTCACAGAGTCATGACATGATTATAATTTCTGTGTTTGACTTTCTTAAGCCGATATATACCTTTCAAGCTAAAACACATAGAGTTATTTGATGATCGTGTCTAGTCCTAGGTACATTTGAACATACATACAAGAATATGCCGTTCTAGGTGTTGCAATATTGGTTTTAGTGAGGACACATGACACATGTGTCCATCTACCTTCACGTAATATATCACCCAGAATTTTATAACGTGTCATTTTAATGTGAAATCCACCTTACATAACGATAAACTTATCTTCTCTGTACAAATCAGGCAATTCCCACTGAATATCCATTACCAAAAGTGGCTGATCTGCCGTTACTGTTGATGTTTTTTCTCGTTTTAACCACATTTTCTGTCTAATCTATCAAATACCTTATTATTGCAACTGAATTGGCTTGTTTTTAAACAGTGGCATCATAGATTTTACACGCATGCGCAAACCCTGTATGTGTCAAATACTCATGTCTAGTGAATTATTCACATGTAAAGAAGGTAGATACCAAACCTGACAGCTATTTTTCACCAAAAGAAGGTAAACGAAAAGTTTTCCAGAAAAAATCAGTATTTTCAAACTGAAAAAAATAGTCATTTTAGAAAACGGGCGGTGGCCATCTTGAAAAAGTGATTTTTTTTAATGGCCATCAGTTGTTTCTTTTAAAGTATATAATAATGATGCTTTGTGGTAATTTTCATGCTTGTGTCAACATTTGCACAATTCCCTCCATTTTGCTTGCTAATATCTTCCACTATAAATTGTTGAATCTGATACACATGTGCAGCATAGTGGACTAACAAGTCAAGTGTTTTGGATTGAACAAGGAGTAGGTCAAGGCCGTGTGTTGTCTGCCTGGTTATTTTCCTTATTTATCAATGACTTGATTTGTGAACTCTTATCGACACATTATGGACTACTAGTTGGCCCGATAAGCATACCAACAATCTTGTTAGCTGATGACACAACTTTATTTAGCGCAACTGTAAATGGTGCTCAGACATTATTAAACGTTGTTAACAGCTATGCGCTCAAATGGTGGCTAAAATATAATGCATCGAAAAGTAGTGTTTTGACTTTTACACCACCAAAAAAAAGACTCGCAACAATTACGACTCTGCAGCATGTCTTAACTTAGGTAATATTGTACTCGAATGAAAACGTACATGTACTTACGCTGGAACACTTATTAGCTCAGATGGAAAAACTTTCGATAGATCAGATAAATCCAGTAAAAAGTTAAAACAGACTCTTCACTCACTATATACTGTTGGTGTTAATCCACGAGGGATGAGTGCCTTAACTAATCACTTGATATTGAAAAGAGTTATTCTTACAACTGCACTTTATGGATGCGAAACTTGGGGTCAGCTACCCTACCGTGAAACTGAAATGTTGGAAATAACTCAAAGATTTATACTAATGATGGATACACGTAGTCCGACTGACTCTTGTATTAGTAATGTTGGTTTGTTGTCTGTCGAAGGATATACTGATAAAATAAAACTTTTGTTTTTTGGGAGACTGTGTCGTGCAAAATCGACAACAATACATAAACGGATGTTTAATTTTCGTATGGGACAAATATTAACCGGTGAACCAAAATATCATTGACTTACGATTATATCAAAATTTTGATAATATATGAATTTGATGTTTTTGTTGAAAACTTTCTGGCTGAAATATTTTTTCCAGACAAGCTACTGTGTAGCAAAATTGTAAAACAGACTTTAGACATATACGAAGAAAACAAATGGAAACACTCAGTTGAACGACGACTAGAACTTAAGCGGTACCATAAAATACATACATGTTTGACGGAGCATCGTTTGTTACGACTAACGGTAACTTATCCATCTCTAAATTCAAAATTTATGACGTTTGTTAAATTAGGAGCCATAGCTATTCAAACAGGCAAATGCTCCTTGTGTAACTTATATAATACGGATATACTTATGCATTATATACTTTGCTGTACATCTCTTTTACAAATTCGGACAGAAATGTTCTACAACATTGTTGATATTCTTGACGTAGAAGATTCCGTTCGTTTCTTTAATCAAGATGATGACGAAATTGTCGAGTCGTTACTTGGAAGTATGAATCATACCATGCAAACTATAAATGCTGATGTATGGAGCCTCTTGATGTGCCACATAGCAGATCATATGTATAAACTATATCAGGTCTTCAATTATGATCTTTATAGTCACATATTTGATCTTAACTAATGTTGTTCTTGTATGAAATTGGTGAATTATAGACGTTTTGTTTTCGACTCTATTTCATATGTATTTATGTAACTACCTATAGACTTTTTTTTTATTGCTGTTTATATACTTTGATGTTATTTAGAATATGTAAATATGTTAAGTGTTATGTTCTTGATTCTGTTCTTATAATATAAATTGTAAAATCTTCATATATGGAGGAAATAAAGATAATCAATCAATTAATCAATCAATCAATCAATCAATCAATCAATCAATCAATCAATCATGTAAATATGTACGTGTAGTTACATGTACATGCAACTGTAAATTCCATTTTTTTTTATTCCTTTAAGCACATTATGCTTATCAAAGCAATACATACAAATACATTTTAATAACACAACATGACATAATACATCAGAGAAGCAAATACATACCAAGTATTGACCACTACATGTACATTCATTGGTAACAGTTTTGTCCTGATATGATTAAGTGCATTAAATAAGAATTTACACAAATTACGCAAATCTTTTTCATTTTCAGTGCCAAGAAGTTGAACTAATTTGAACGACGATGGACGTCTATAATAATAAGGTTTATTAAACTGTCTCCTTATGTCTCTATAGCATTCACATTGTAAAACAAAATTGAATTCATCTTCAGTGGTTTTCAAAGTACAAAGAGTACAGAGAGTACACTATCTGCCTAACCTATTTACTCCATGATAACGGCCTACTTCAACAAACGAATTATGTGAAGACAATCTAAGGCGAGTTAAATACACTCTAAAGTTCATATGTTTAGTTAGAAAATTCTGTAAACATACATTATTGACAATATATTTATATAAATAACACTTAGATGAAATGTTCATTTGATCATTCAGTCTGTTTTGCTTGATCATATATATCCTTGTTTTTACAAGTAATGATAAATTTGCATCAATAATCAAATTGGCTTGGTTATACCGATTCTCATTAAAATCTAAGTTAAATAAGAAATTTTGTAATTGATAAATCCAACTGCTACTTATATTACAGAAGTTATATAGTTGTTCCCTGTAGCAGTTTTTAAGAATATTTGCTGGTGTCCCGCTTGACACTCTCCCTAATTATCAGAAATTTAAGAAAACACGTGCAGTTTCGTTCCAATACTGTAGATACATGATTCTGTTTATTAATTGTAATTGGTATTTAACTAATTGCCAGTTACTGCTAGTTCTCTCAGATCTGTACTTCATGTTTTATTTTGTAGGGATGTATAAATACCCTGCCACATCCGGTCTGTATTTTTGTTACTTGTTTTTCTGATTTGTATCGATCTAATAAGTTTTTATGACTTTTCAGCTAATCTCATAGTTTATTTATATGCGGTACTGTCCTTTGTTAGGAACATGGTTTAGCGCCCGTATATATGTTTTATCACGCCAAATTCTGTATGTGGCTGTCCTTATGCAGGTGCCTGTACTTCAGTGGTTATTGTAAATACATGTTCACAGTAGGGAAGCAAAGTTTGGAAAAAAGACTTATCTTGCATTATAAAATTCAGTCCTAAGGGAACTAACTGTGATATCTATAATACTAAAATTACGAGGTCCAATTTGTCAGCCGTCATCACGTAAAAACGACAAATCACAGAATACAACTTTATATATAACTAATATAGTACAAAGGTGTAGATTAAAAATTACACCACTTCAGGCCCTTTTGTTTTCCACGTAATTAATATTGCCAATAATTAAGAAGTTCCGGGTCGAGTCCGATACCGATACCAATAGTATATTAACCTGTTACCTATTACCTTATCTGTACGTTCCGCATCTGACGGGTGCACCACCAAATGGTGTATTCAGGATTAATATGCTATATACACGGGTCATAATCACAGGGTTGACAATACTAAATTGTCAAATTGTTACCTATTGTAGTATTTTAATCAGTAAGACTTTCTAAGATAACAATACGAATACTAAAAATCTGGACTAAAATAAGGCGTATGGGTACAGTTTTCAGTTTGTTAGTGGGCATGACGTAAAACAGCGAATCAAAGAATTGAACTTTATTTATAACTAATATAGGACAATGCTGTTGATTAAATAATACTTCATTCCAGGACCTTTTGTTTTCCAAATAATTAATATAACCAATAATTGATAAGTTCCAGTTCGACGGGTTCAAACAGAAAGATTTGAACGCAGAGAAAACTGTGTATCCTATAATCGGCATGACTTTATCAGATGACAATACTAATACTAAAATAAGGCTTGCGCATATTTATATACTTTAATTCAGTCACGGACCCGTGATATCACGGGTGTGTTCTAGTACTGTAAAAAAAAGAGAGAAGATACCAATATGAGCAAATACAATGATTAATATAGACTGTTGTTTGCTAAATGCGTTAAACAATAAATTGTTCAGGGCGAAGTTGCAATAAGTTGTTTCTGCAAAACAGTGGTCGTCTTGAATAAAGACGAAAAAATGTGGACTACAAGTAAATTTTTTTTTTCAAACATTGTTTCCCTACTGTGATAATAACGATTTTTTTATACATACAAAGGCATAGCAGATACATTAATTTTATAATAATTGTCTTTAATAATATATCAAAATATTACCACTGACGTTGATGTACAATGTACGTGTAGGTGTTAAAACAATCTTTTCTGGGTACATATACATTGCGGCGGGTGCCACATGTGGAGTAGGATCTGCTTACCCTTCCGGAAACACCTGTTTTTAGTGGAGTTCGTGTTTCTTAGTCTTTAGTTTTCTATGTTGCGTCTTGTATATTGTTATTTGTCTGTTTGTCTTTTTCTTTGTTAGCCTTGGCGTTGTTAGTTAATTTTCGATGTATGAGTCTGACTGTCCCTCTTGTATCTTTCGGCTGTCTCCTTTGAATTCAGGGTTTACGATAGGTTTAGTCCATGTGATAGTAAAGAGGTCAGGTATGTCGGACCCCTACATAAGAACACAGGTATAGCCCCTGAATGCCGAGCCTGAATGAGTTCCAGACCTGGGCCTTTTGGTTCAGGAAACCTTTAAGGAACTGACTTTATTTTCAATAAGTGCAAATACAAATATTCAGTATTGCCGTAAACAATATTTTATGTATTAATCTCAATATTGCCTTATTAGACATTGGAAGACATTTTAAGTATATGTCTTAAATTGTGCAGCACTATGTTTATGTATAGGTAAAGTATATATAATTCTATTTTCTATAAATTTTGAACAAGAAATGAACTTGTAAAAGTCATGGCATTGGTTATCAACTTTAAATTATAAATTTGATAAAAAATAGGAACAGAACCGTCTTTCTTTTCTAGAGTTGTCGTTCTTTCGCCGCTACTGTTATTCTTGTATTTACATAAAATTCAGTATTAACAAGTTGTTTGCTTAACGTTAAGAGCAGCAAATGTTTCATGTATTTTTCTTTCACCACTGCTGTGATTTTTAATGTATAATTAAAAATCATATGAGCAAGAGTTATTATAAAAAAGAAGATGTGGTATGATTGCCAATGAGACAACTCTCCACAAGAGACAAAATGACACAGATATTAACAACTATAGGTCACCGTACGGTCTTCGACAATTAAAAGATATAAAAGCCACAAAAATAACAGTGTAAGACAATTCCAACGAGAAAAACAACGGCCTTATTTATGTAAGGCGTTAGCTTTTTTTCAACGCCCAGTAGCAAATATTTCATACACGTTCAGTTCGACTACTAGGTAGATTCTACTGGGTCTTGAAAAAAGGTCTACAACTTCTTCTGAAAATTTAAGGAAGGTGTGTTTAAGAAAATTTCACATTGCAATAGGCTATAATCTTACACTTCGAAGAGTTGTTACAAGGTTTCTTCGATGTCAAAGAGCGTGAAAAGAGAAGACCAGGCATGTATACGTACTTGCATGTTTCAATCAGACGTGGTAAGATCAAGATTTTCTGCCAGTTGTGTTCGTGGGGTTTTCGAATGGAAACTCATTTTTCACATTAATATAATAAAAAAAATTAAACCATCTGACTGTTTTGTTTATAGCTTGTAACAGCTAGCATTTGTGATAAAAAGTAAATATTATAGATATACATTCGCTTGGCTATAAAAGTTGATTCATTTTGTGCCAATTTTAAAGTTTAAAGTTGAAGAGGCTTTTATGGCTTTCAATTTCATGAGAATTATTTTTTATACTTTTACCATGAAAGGATATGAAATCTAACATGTACACTTCGTTTACAGAGAGACAATGTATTCCTTTTCTTTTCAACTAACAACACAAGGCCTTACTTATTCATGTATATCAAAGACAAATAGAACAGAAATAAAATGTCAATTTTTTTTTTGAATGCAAACATTACAACGATACTTTTCGATTTGAAGTTCGTGCTTGTTATAGGTTACACTTGGTTTTGTGCAAACAGCAAAATATTCTAAAAGCGGACCTTATTGTAATCATACGTTTTTTGATTGAGTTAAGTCTGCCAATTGATATTTTATCGTATGTTTTTCTATGTTGTGATGTTATGCTATTGTTTCAGAAAAAGGGAGAAGGTTTGGGCGCATTAAAACGTTTAATCCCGCTGCAAATGTTTGCACCTGTCCTAAGTCAGGAATCTGATGTACAGTAGTTGTCGTTTGTTTATGTAATATATACGTGTTTCTCGTTTCTCGTTTTGTTTATATAGATTAGACCGTTGGTTTTCCCGTTTGAATGGTTTTACACTAGTAATTTTGGGGCCCTTTATAGCTTGTTGTTCGGTGTGAGCCAAGGCTCCGTGTTGAAGGCCGTACTTTAACCTATAATGGTTTAATTTTTAAATTGTTATTTGGATGGAGAGTTGTCTCATTGGCACTCACACCACATCTTCCTATATCTACTTATTGCCATAAAAGAACCCAACACATATTTATTATACTTGTACACATGTATCAACGAAAGCTAAATGTCCTCTGTCATGACAAACTTTTCTGGGTTTAACACTATTGGGAACTTGAAGAATAATGTTTATCGGAGCTTGTAGATTATTTTATTCGTTTCATTTTTCAGTTAAAAAATTTGGGAATATAAATGTACAAACAAGTCATAAAAACAAAAAATGAAATATCTTGGAGTAATTACTCTTTCTTTTCTAGAGTTCTTTCACCGCTGCTTCGATTATTAGATTTACTTATTTGAACATTTAGTATGGACAAACGTTGTTTACTTCACGTCCAGTAGCAAATATTTTAGACATATCTATTTTGAGAACGAGGTAAATGTGTATGTTCTGTACAGTGGGTGGATCTTCATTATAAGCAACTATTTCAACTGCTACTTGGAATATTTTGTACGTTTGTAAGAAGAAATATGGTCTTGCAGAAAGGCTAAAATTAAGCCCTTTAAAGTGTTGTTTCAAGGGTTCTTTAATGTACGTAGAGCGTGGCAGAGGGCAGACCAAGCATTGCATTGTACTTTTTCTTATTCCAATCGCATGTGATTGTGATAGTTTGCTCAGCAAAGCCATTCTTTGAATTCAATTTTTTTTCAAGAATTGTGAATTCAAGTGGTCACGTATTTTAATAATCCCATCAACTCGAGTATTATTCAAGAAATTGTTCGGGAATTTCGTTTTCTAAATCTAATCATAACTAAAATTTAAACAGTACGTAAAGTGTCCGGTCAGAAGCCTGTAATTCAGTGGTTGTCGTTTGTTGATGTGTGACATATAGTTGTTCAATTCAGTGTCATTCGGTGTATTGTGGAGAGTTGTCTTTGAAACTGAACTATGAAATACATCTGTTTATATAATTGACGCTTTCATTTCTGATCGAAAATTTAAGAAATAATTCCTTCATGTCATGCTCTATGCTCATTTTAACATGGGTAGGCATTATATTTGTCGATATTTTACACTGAGCGTGACATGAAGGAATTATTTCGATTCTAATAGGACAAATATAGTATTTTTATAGGTCGAAGCGTACGAAATTACCGTAAAAATGTTTGGCTGTTCCCGTTTCCTCCTCGAGGAATCTGTGCATTGCATTTCATGTTTGATAAGTTTAAAAACTACTAGCAGGATTAATATATGTTGTTTCATAAAAATATATAATAAAAGTTTATGTTAGCTGCTTAAACGTATATATTTTAAAGGATAACGATGGAAATAACGTTAATATAAGCAGCAAGTCCTTGCGCATGTGTCAAGCATATTTTTTGTGCTCATTAGAACACGGCTTTGTTTACAGAGCGTAATAAGGACGTCATATTAGAATAGCTTTTAACCCATGCACACACCACTTTGTAACGGTAAAATAGAATAAAAAGTTTTAATAGATATAGGAAGATGTGGTATGAGTGCATTGAGAAAACTCCGAGGCTCCATCCAAGTAACAGTTTATAAAAGTAAACCATTACAGGTCAAGATAAGGCCTACATCATGGAGCCTTAGCTCACACCGAACAATAAGCTATAAAGGGCCTTAAAATTACTAGTATAAAACCAATCAAATAGGAAAACAAACAGTCTTACCTATATAAAAACGAAAAACGAAAACCACGTATAAACTACATAAAATGACTTAGGACAGGTGCAAACATATCAATGCAAGTTATACACGTATGTGTACTCATTTATAGAATATAAAGAGCAAATGTTTTCAATCAACATAAAATTGAGAATGGAAATGGGGAATGTGTCAAAGAGACAACAACCCGACCAAATAAAAAACAACAGCAGAAGGTCACCAACAGGTCTTCAATGTTCCCGCAACTGGAGGCGTCCTTCAGCTGGCCCCTAAACAAATATATAGAAGTTCAGTGATAATGAACGCCATACTAATTTCCAAATTGTACACAAGAAACTAAAATTGAAATAATACAAGACTAACAAAGGCCAGAGGCTCCTGACTTGGGACAGGCGCGAAAATGCGGCGGGGTTAAACATGTTTATGAGATCTCAACCCTCCTCCTATACCTCTAACCAATGTAGAAAAGTAAACGCATAACACTACGCAAATTAAAATTCAGTTCAAGAGAAGTCCGAATCTGATGTCAGAAGATGTAACCAAAGAAAATAAACAAAATGACAATTATACATAAATAACAACAGACTACTAGCAGTTAACTGACATGCCAGCTCAAGACTTCAATTAAACTGACTGAAAGATTATGATTTCATCATATGAACATCAGGCACAATCCTTCCCGTTAGGGGTTTAGTATCATACCATCATAACATATATGAGAGGAACATAACCCGTGTCATGCCAACAACTGTTTTTAGAATAAATGTGTTTAGTTCCGACGCAATGTTTTTTTTTATTGTAATTATGTTTTTATTATTACTTTAGGGATGGAAAAGAAGAACTATATGCAAGTGTTGATATAATAAAGAGGAACCCGATATCTCGCATGCAATACTAAGTCCTGGCTTTTATGAGATGTTATTTATTTTTACATTACAAGTGGGCTATAACAAATTTTACAAAAAATCTAACATCCTCAAGGTATTATTAAGCGATTGTTAAAAAAAGAACATTAATTGTATTTCTTTAATACTTAACTTCCTTACATGTAGTATGCAAGTATTTTCAAGTCAAATGGAACATATAAATTTTGTCAAATAAAATTTTGAATGACGAAAGTGTCATTCGTACTTTTTGTTAAAATCAGGGCGTGGTTGTATTAGGTAAGACAATAAAAAAAAATTAAAAACCGGGACCAATTTCTATCATGACCAACTGCGATTTTGCCATGTGATTATGGACTTTCCAAATTGATTTTCCTCTGAGTTCAGTATTTTTGTGATTTTACTTTTTCCTACACCTATACTTAATAGGAAACCCCGACATATTTTGATTTTAGATTTATATACAAGTGTACGGATGCAACTGGTTTTTTTTTCCCAACGATTTTGTCTGGGTTCAAGATTATTTGATACTTTCACATGATGTATTAATTTCCATAATTATTTCATTAAATTTGAGAAGATCAGTGTACATACAACTCTTATTAAAAAAAATCAAAAAAAAATCGTCTTTCTTTTTCAGAGTTGTGGTTCTTTCACCGATGCTGCGAATCTGAATATTTTCTTAACCTTTCGTATGAACAAGAGTTGTATATTTAACGTCCAGTAGCAAATATGTCATACATATTCTGTCAGTGTTTGTGAAACTGCCTATATTCTAGAAGTGGCGTGAATCGGACAAGGATACTAAAAAATTCCAAAAATCTTTTGGAGTACATACAATCTAAGACTCTCTCATCACGCAATAGTATAAACACATTTGACTTTTCTACACTTTACACAAGTATTCCCTGTTCCAAATTAAATTAAAAATTGAAAGAGTTGGTATTTCTTTGTTTCATTAAAAAGAATAGCGAACGTAGATACATGTATCTTGTCTTGGAGAGGAATAAATCCTACTTTGTAAACAATCACTCTGATTCAAACAAAAAAAAATTTCTTAAAACATTATGAAGCTGCTTGATTTATTGACGGACAACATATTTTTAACGTTTGGAGGATGTATGTTTTTCAACAGACTGTCGGATTTTCAATGAAACCAATTGTCCATCTCTTCTTGTCTTATTATTATGAGGCTGACTTCATAAAGGAATTTCTTTGGAAGAAAGATAAAAAGTTAACAGTAACTTCTAACCTGTTCCACTGTATAGATGATGCTCCCTCCTTAAATAATACAACTTTTAGTGACTATGTTGAACGGGTCTATCCTACCGAACTAGAAATAAAGGATACTACAGATACACTTAAGTCTGATCTTGACTTACATCTTTGAAGTTTACAATGAAAGTTGGTTGAAAACAAACTTCACGACAAAAGAGATGCTGTCAGCTTCCCAATTGTGAACTTTCCGTTTCTATGTAGCAACATTCCAGCAGCGAACGCATACGGAGTATACATCTTCCAATTGTTAGTATATTCCCGGGCTTGTATTTCCTATCATGATTTCCTTTTTAGAGGATTGATGCGAACAGGGAAGCTATTAAACCAAGAATTCCAGATGGTGATGTTAAAATCATCCCTTCGTAAATTTTACAGACGCCACCACGAGCTGGTTAACCGTTATGGTAACCGTTTCACTGATGATATCAGATATGTTCCTTATATGTCGTAACTACAATATCCTTCCATTTTCACAAATTTGACCTACCGAATTTGTAATAACATAAGCAACACGACGGGTGCCACATGTGGAGCAGGATCTGGTAACCCTTCAGGAGCACTTGAGACCACCACTAGTTTTTGGTGCATGGGTTCGTGTTGCTTATTCTTTAGTTTTCTTTGTTGTTTCTTCTGTACTATTATTTGTTTGTTTGTCTTTTTATTTTTAGCCATGGCGTTGTCATGTTTTTTTCAATCTATGCTTGTGACTGTCCCTCTATTGCCTAATTGATGTTAGGCATTAGTCTCAAATCCTAGGATTTAAGCTTAAATCCTGAAAAATGTGTGCAGGCATTAAGCTTAATGCCTAAAATATAAATTCGAGTAATTAAAAGACATGTACTCATTCAAATAAAAAATGTTGTTGCATAATAACATTATAAGAACTGGGGCCTGTTATCGATCCTATAAGATATTCTTAGGACAGAAATTATGAAAAAGTAAGGACTAACTTGCGATATTTCTCAGCATGCACATCGCTATCTTAGGATTGTCTTAGCTAGGATGTCCTAACCGTTGTCCTAAGTATTGGCGTAAAAGAAAAAAAATGAAATATTGTATAAATTTAACCAACAACTTTATTTTAGAAACCGATTAATTATTAGAAAATAATTAGTAATTTTAAATTTAAGGGTAATAAATAATTTTGATATAATAATTGTACATTTAAACTATTTGAAACAAAACATTATAAAAAAGTATAACTACGTTTTATATTAGAATTGAACAAACTAATTGTAAAAAGTTTTAAATATATAATCGTGTATTTTTCTTATAAATATTGAGTACTTCAAATATTTTATTCTATTACTGCAAAAGAAAAAAAAACCTACAGGACCCAGTTTCATCTTAAATATAAAAAAGAAGATGTGGTATGATTGCCAATTAGACAATGCCGTGACTGTCCACAAGAGACCGGAAATAAAATCATCAATAAAATATGTATTTATATTAATACGCATCAAATAATAATTTAAAAATATGAAACCTTTATAGAAATTTGTGTTGAAATCATTTTTTATCACAAATTGTTAAACTGTTAACAAAGAAAACTTACTTATCCACTAAAACAAAAATGAAAAATGGTGTACAAAAAATCAGATCTTAAGTTTGTCTACTTTTGACCAGTTCCAAAACAGCTCGACTAGTGAAGTGTACAAATTTATTTTATGTGCAAAATACAGACCTCACCAAATGGTTACCAAAAAGTATCAAACTTAGATTAATTGACCAGTTTAAACAAAGTTGGAATTCAGCTATCCAGAGCACATCAAAATGCATTACTTATAGGCTCTTTAAGGAACATTTTGAATTTGAGAATTATTTCAACATCATAAATGACCGAGATATATATACACTTTGTAAATTCCGAACATCGAATCATTCACTGCCAATAGAAAAGGGGAGATGGTATAACATTGATAGAAGCGATAGAAAATGTTCAATATGTACGAAAAGTGATATCGGAGACGAATACCACTATATTTTTGTTTGCCCGGCTTTACAAGATGAAAGAAGAAAATTTATCCCAAATGAACTAATACCAAGACATAACACTATTGCATTCAACAAACTGTTTAATTCAAAAAAACCAAAGACACTTAGAAATCTCAGCAATTTTATAAGATGTATTAATAGTAAGCTCACTCCTTCTTAACAACCATAATTTATATACCATACCTATACTTATAGGAAGTATTACTTTATACAATTTTAACTATTACACTTGACTATCAAAATCTATATATATATTCTTTAATATGTTATCTCATCCGAAATTTTTTGAATTTTATGCATTTTAAATGCATTATTTGTTTTTTTATGTATATTATTTTTCAACTTCTCTGTAACCTTTGTACTTGCATGGTTTTATGAGAATAAACTATCTATCTACAAGTTTTCAAATAAATACTATTACCATTCTATAGAATTCCCCCTTTTTAATTGAATACAATGGCTTTTTTTATTTTAAATCTTTTCAATATTTGGTTATACCTCAAAAACATGAAAAAAGTATGAGTTAATTCTGTTTTGAACTGTTAAAATTACTAAATAAACTTACTTTTGAAGGTATTAATACATGTAATATTAGAAATGTAATAAAGAAACGACTTTATATCAAGAATAAATCACCAAATATGCATAAATTCCAGAGTTTACTTATTGCCTAAAATTATGTTCGGCAATAGGATGAATAATCGTCGTCAATTGCAAATTTCAGGAAATAAGATTAATGCCTGAAAATTTCAGGCAATAACTTAATGCCGAGGCGTTAGCTTATTGCCTAGGATTTAAGCTTAATGGCTAATTTCACTTATTGTCGCTAACATATATAAGGCTTACAATCTTTCACCAGAATCTCAATTTACAACTGACATGATGTTCTGGACATTGATTCAATAAGAATGTTTCTCAAAATCAATACATGTGATAATATACATTTAACTGTAGATATTACTTGGCACACATCACATTTAAAAGAAAACTTAATTTGAAGGTGACAACGCAAATGATATGAATGAATAAATATCAACTACATTGTCTGAACCTTTTTGTTCAGGGGTGGTGTTCTCGAAAGTATCCTAAGATTCGTCCTAAGACACATCTAAGACCAATTTTAGGATGAACTTAGGATCAACTTAGGACACTCTTAAGTTGTTTCTCGAAGCTATCTCAGACGAATCTTATGTTAGGACGTCCTTAACATATCCTAAGTCGATATTTTAAATCGCTAAAGTAATTTTTTGATAAAACATTTATTAATGACGAAATTTATTTGATAAAATTGTTTACAAATTTTATAATAACATCTACAGAATTAAATGCATAATTACCAATGTAATTATATCAAAAATGATTGTTATTTAAACTGGAAAACAATTTGTTTTGAAATGAAAATTAAATTTGTAGTGTAATTGTATCGTGAAACACGAAGTTCAAAGTTTAAAATCATGCACAATTTCTTTTTATACGAGTTAATAACCGAGAGGGCGTTTCATTTCATGTTAATTTTCACGTAAAATAATGAGCAAAAAGCGAAATCCAAACTTTAAGGTGGTACCCAACACTTTTGCTAAAATTAATTTGGCTCGTTTAATTTTCATAATATTTTAACAATGTAATTACTTTGACCCTTTAACAAAAATATAAAAATTTCAAAAGCATTGAACCAACCGTTTTATCAGAAAAATTACACTGGTTATATAGCAGTTTGACAAACCCCAATTTCGATCATTGAGAAGCTTAATATTCCTTTACAACACAACGTCATTAAAACGTTTAGGTGATTTTACAGAGTTATCTCCCTGTAGTGTTAGGTACCACCTTAAACACTAGGATGTAGATAGGATGCTCTTAAGACACCTTATTTGGTGTCCTAAAGTTAGGACGAAACATGAGATATATCATAAGTTCAGAGAGCTTCGAGAACACGACTAAGGACAAAGACTTGTCAGAAGATAGACTTAGGACACGTCCTAATCATAAGATAGCTTCGAGAACATCACCCCAGAATTTTAAGTTTATACTTTTTATACAAAATCATATAAAAGATTGCAAGTATATACTTTTTTATTGCATACATAAAACTATTTCCTTAATGATATGCACGAACTCATCACCTCTCCCAAAAAAAATTACAACTTCTAAAAACTTTGTAATGGATTTCACCCTCTTCAAAATCCCGATTCTTGCCTGGCTTAGTGACAGATAAGGGTTAATATTTAAGTCGATTAGTATTGATGCTTACTATTTTACGGACTTGTTTAAAATATCTCTTT
Organism: Mytilus trossulus; assembly: GCF_036588685.1. Classification (NCBI taxonomy): domain Eukaryota; kingdom Metazoa; phylum Mollusca; class Bivalvia; order Mytilida; family Mytilidae; genus Mytilus; species Mytilus trossulus. The sequence continues at coordinate 869,727 of NW_026963318.1, forward strand.
ACGTCAAGGCTTATTTATGTTTATATGCTCAGTTGCGAACCCATTGAATGAATAATATCCTTTTGTCGTTTTATTTGAAATATTCATTTGGACAAATAAATAAACATCAGCATATGAAAAGTATAGAATTGCATCCTTTACAATTATTATAAGTAGGGCTATATATATATATATATATATATTAGCTAGACGAGACAGATCAAATTACTGGATACATTACACTTAATATACGAAATTTTGATAATTTAGTAATTTTACGCTATCCCATAAAAAGTTTAATTTGATAGATCAGCCGATTTATAAAGAAAGCAATATTTGGAAATTTATATAGGTTGATTATTTATAACATAAGGTAAAATCAAAAAAAGAAAGAACACGAGTTAGGCAAAAAAATAAATATTAAACTTCCTAATTGAAAAATTCTTCACTGTTTCTTACAACTATAAAATAAATAATTTTTTGTTAAAAGAATATACGTGGATGTCTTAAATCAATCTTGAGAATCTGATATACCCCGAACATCGTCTTAATGTGATAAAATATTAAACAATTTGATTATTTGGTGGGAATGTGATACAAGTTCGGCCTTAACACTTTCCCCTTAAGCACAATGAAGTTCGGCAGTGAGCTTTAAAGAAAAGTGCAAAATCACCAAAAATAAGCAACAGTCGATTTCATTGGTTCATATCATTATTTATGCTCATTCATCATGAAACAAAATCGGTGCATTGTGTTTAAAAAAAGATAAATTACACCCAATTTACAATAACCTTGACAAATCTCACTACTAGTCTTGTTTGTAGTCTGTTCGACTGTCTTCTCTTCTTTACTACTTGATTGTCTATTATTGTTCTTTGTATCCAAATGAATTCTATTTAGTAACGCTTCCAATACCGGGAAATTAGTTTGTTTGGTGTATATAGCTCATCAATTACTTGATTACTCTTTGTTGCCTAATCTTTTTGCTAATGGATCACATTTAACTCTGGAGGCCAGTTTGTTTCGACAATAGACTGTCTATTGGAGGCAAGTTTGTTTCGAGAAGGAGTTGAATTTTTTCGTTTGGTTTGTTTCACATTTTGACATGTCGGGTCCTTTCTGACTAACTACAGGGTATGTTTCTGGTTTGCTCATAATGGTGTAGACCGTATGATTACTTATAGTTGCTGTAACCACCTTTATTTTCAATCTATTATTTCTAATCTGTATGTTAGGGGACGATCACTTGATATTCTGAGGAGAGGTGCAGAATTGTGAAAATCAATAGTCTGGCATGCATGGTGAAGACTTAAAAATAAATAACCTCGCCCAAACAGAATGAAAATATATATTTACCTCAACGTTTACACAATGTAGAAATCAAGTAAAAAGTAAAGTTTGCACGTCAAAATCGTACAAAGTTGAAAATTAATTTCCCTTCGAAAAAAAATCACCTTCCCCTAAAAATAGCAACTGGTTGTTCACTGAAATATATAAGTAAACCATAATCGGAAGGACAACAGTTTTTTTTTATCCGTGAAAGATACCATACATACTGCAATACCGGTCTGTTAAAAAAACCGACAATGACGAATGACGGACGGGTTATGGTATATAATAAACTATATATGCTTATTTCAAATTTCAAGAGTACAGACTTTCAAAATGGACTAACATATTCTAATTTCCATCGATATGGAAGTAATTAGTTATTAGTTGTTAGTGGCTTTGCACTAGCTGTCAGTAACTGCGAGTACTCCGACTGACAGATCTGTACTTGGTGTCATTTTGTTGATAGGATATACAAGTACCCGGTCACGTTCACTCTGTGTAGTATTTCTGTTTGTATCCATCTGATGAGCTTAGCCTTTTTCAACTGATTTTTATAGTTCGTTCTAATGTTGTACTGTTATACCACTGTCCCAGGTTAGGGGACGGTTAGGATCCCGCTAAAATAGTTAAACATGCCACATTCTATATGAATGTGCCTGTCATAAGTCAGTAGCCTGTAATTCAGTGACCTATATACTCACACCGATAACCTCCTTCATGGGCCTTTTGGCATTGAAATTTCAATAGTTTAGCTATAGGTGGAACTTCAAATGGATTTTGTCTCGTTTCTAATGCTTGACATGGATAGATTGATTTGGAAAATATTGCTTTTGTCATGAACAATTGTGGATTTCACCACAGACGATTCGTCGAAAATACCTTTATATTTATTATTGGACACCGTCATAGAGATTTATCATACCAACCTATATATCACAGAGACCAACATTACATAGACATTAACAACTATAAGTCACCGTACGGCCTTCAACAATGAGAAAGCCCATACCGCATAGTCAGCTATTAAAGACCCCTATATGACAATGTAAAAGAATGAGAATGTTTTAAAGTTATGATACTATTTGCATAGTCATATGAATTACGCACGCACGTGAATTGACCGAGATGGTTATATATGCAAAGGTCTAGAACAAGTTGCAGCGTCGAAGGCTATTTCTATATTTAGGGGATGTGGTTATTTGTAAATATACTTGCTGTATACTAGTATTATACATAAAAAATTATATCCTTAAAATCCATCCAATTAAATTTGTACATGTGATTCTTTTACGAATAAAGATCCTTTCAATTAAAGTGTATTTTTTTCTTAATTTTTGTTCTTTACCTTCCTCGTTCATTTCTTACGTTTTTCTTAGGGTAGAAATGAAAAGAAAGGAGAAATAAATTTTTGGATGTTGTATTTGGCTGATTTTGATATGGAAAGAGTAATTAGGCCATGTGCAAAAGGGCAATATTTACAGTTTTCGGAACATCTCTCGACTTGTCCATAAAAGTGTGGATGTGTACTGGTTAAATTCGTAAGACAGATTAGTTCAATCTTTCTGAATTTTGGATATATTTTTGGACTAGTACTGTACTTAAAACACACAACATATTTCACAAGAAGACTTGGTGCGTTCTTTAATGAGACAAAACGTTATGAAGAACTAATAGAGGAATTTAATCTGACAAAAAGTGAATACTACTATTCCCAAACCAGTAATATTTATAGGTTAGACAATACTTGGTCATGTTTTATGAAGATTTTAGCCCAAGGCGAAGCCGAGGGCTTAAATCTTCATAAAACATGACCAAGTATTGTCTGACCAATTTAGAACATATTCACACTTTCGAGTGACCTTACAAAACTATCCTTTCCCATTATAATATTCAAACCTTAATAAGAGTTCACTTTTTATTGAACTAAATATAAAACATAGCACTGACATAGTTTGCAAACGATAAATTGTTTTTCTTCTGCTTCAGGTAAAATTTTTAATACTTACATATTTTTAGATTTTTTTGATTTTAAAAAGCAACACAATGTTATATAAATCCCCTTTTTGAAATTTGATCTTTTTTTTTATAAACATAAAACCTTCTGTATGAATATTTGAATTCAGATCATTCAACATTAAATGATTACTTTTTATGGATAAATTTGAATGTATTGTGTTTCTCCGAAAACAATCCTTTGCTTTATATATCAGCAATCTGGCATTATGTTTTTTTGAAAGAAAAAGAAAATAATTCCTTCAAATGTTAGGTATGTATGTTAGCGGCAATAAGTGAAATTAGGCATTTAGCTTAAATCCTAGGCAATAAGCTAACGCCTAGACATTAAGTTATTGCCTGAAATTTTCAGGCATTAAGCTTATTTCCTGAAATTTGATGATAATTATTCATCCTATTGCCGAACATAATTTTAGGCAATAAGTAAACTCTGGAATTTATACCTATTTGGTGACTTATTCTTGTTATAAAGTCGTTTCTTAATTATATTTCTAATATTACATGTATAAATATAACATGCATTTGACAGATCTTCAAAAGTAAGTTTAATTAGGAATTTTAACAGTTAAAAAAACGAATTAACTCATACGTTTTTCATGTTTTTGTGGTATTCCAAATATTTAAAAGATTTGAAATTGAAAAAAGACATTGCATCCAATAAAAAAGGGGGTGATTCTATAGCATAATTATATATGAAAATTTGTACACTTCACTTGTAGAGCTGGTATGAACTGCTCAAATGTAGACAAAATTAAGATATGATTTTTTTGCTCAAACCATTTTCTATTTTTTTTATTGGATAAGTAAATTTTCTTTGTTAATATTAAACCATGTAAACAGTCCCACAACTTGTGATAACACAATGATTTCAACAAAATTTCTATCAAGTTTTCATATTTTTAAGTTATTATTTGATGCGTTTTAATATTAATAACATATTGTATTAGTGATTCTATTTCCGGTCTCTTGTGAACACTTGTCTCATTGGCAATTATACCACATCTTCTTTATATATTTAGGATGAAATTTGGCCCTGTATATTATACTTTTGAAGTAATAGAATAAATTATTTGAAGTTCTCAGGATTCATATGAAACTTTTCATAATACAATTCTAATATAAAACGTACGTATTTATATTTTTTGGCTTATTTTTTGTTTCAAAGAGTTTTAAATGTACAAATATAATATCAACATTATTTATTACCTTTAAATTTAAAAAAACAAGTAATTTCTAATATTGAACCGGTTTTTAGAATTAAAGTTGTTGGATAGATTTGTTACACTAATTTGATATTTTCTTTTACACCAATACCGGTACTTGGGACAGCGGTTATAATATCCTAGCTAAGATAATGCTCAGATAGCTTCGATGTGCATGCTGAGACATGTCCTAAGTCGGTCCTTACTTTATCATAATTGCTGTCATAAGAATATAATCTTTTAGGACCAATTTTTGGACAATTTCTTCAATAAACTTAATTCTCATAATGTTCTTATGTAACAATTTTTTTTTTATTTAAACAAATAAAGGTCTTTTATTTACTCGCATTTATATTTTATGCATAAAGCTTAATACCTGCACACATTTTTCAGGATTTAAGCTTAAATCCTAGGATTTAAGACTAATGCCTAACATCATTTAGGCATTAGACCTTATGCCTAGGCGTTAGCTTATTGCCTAGGATTTAAGCTTAATGCCTAATTTCACTTATTGCCGCTAACATATATATTAAATAAATATCATTTTATTTATCCTTACCAATTTTTTTGGGGTATTCTATATATGTGTACCATTAGAAAATGCATGAAATTTTGCAAAATCCAAAATGTTTATATTTTAATCTTTGCTCTTTCATCTTTAATCAGTAGGCTATTTTCCCAAGAAAAATGCCTTCGGAGATTGTACACTTCGTTAGTGCAACTATTAAGTGTTCACTTTCATAATTAACTTACAATGAAAAGTCATTCATGAATAGTATTTCATAGTGCATGGAAAACCATGTACTATGAAAAATAGAGGGCAACAAACTGGCTTTTCATTGGACGAGAAGGAGTGAGTATGTTCTAAAAAAAAATTTAGTCCGAGGCTATTTATAATATAATAATTACTTATCAACCAATTGACGAGTTTATACGGTCAAGTCAACTAATCATTTGGTATTCGAAGCGTTACTAATTAAATTTCTGAAGAACTCATTTGGATACAAAGAACAATAATAGACAATCAAGTAGTAGATACGACAGTCAAACAGACTACAAACAAGACTAGTAGTGAGATTTGTCAAGGTTATTGTAAATTGGGTGTTAATCTGACAATCTTTTTGTTGTGAATTAAACGATGAAATTCACTAGTCATTGGACCATTTAGTTGAAAAAGAAATAAATATGTATTTGCTAAATTTATAATGATTATGAAACTTTTATTATTAGCAAAACATGCAATACAAAATTAAAGATCAGCGGTTGAAAATTGTTAGTCGTTAAAAATGTTTAATTCAGATTCGGGATTTTGATTGTAATGAAGAAATGTATTTACTGAAAAGTGGTCATCGATTAAGGTTTTTTTCTTATGTATGGGTGTTATCTCGATAATATTTCATTTGAACGACAAAAAAAATAAACCGCACCCCAACTGAATGCAAATATAAATCAGTCCTTGTACATTATCTGTTATTATCAATTAAAACAAAAAGAATCGCAGATTTTATTGAATTCATGAAACTTATTTTAAAAAGGAAAACAGTTTTAATACAAATAACTAGTTTGCTCATATTTTTCGAATCTTAATTTCCTAAATAAAATATTGCCCGTGTACAAATGTCAACAGATTATCAACAGTGAGCTGAAATGTTTTTGATATACCATTTATTCTCAATTTAATGCCTTTTTGGTATTCGACTGCTCCCTATTCTCTTTAACAGACAGCTGTCTGTTATTGGGAGAATGGAGGTGCTGTTCTCGGTTGAAATGTCGTTTCTGGGCTATTTCTCTTTCAATTCGGTGCATCTTGGTATTCAGGTGCTTCATTACCTCTTAACCAAGAATTGGCAGTATATTCATTTACTTGTTATATTTTTTTTAATATAATATCACATAGAAGGCTGCACGTATATATTTTTTATTACATACATAAAACTATTTCCTTAATAATATACACGAAAACATAACTTCGCCAAGAAATTGACAACTTCTCACTTCTCTCTAATGGAAGGAGAAGTCATTTCTTTCTCTTTATAATCTCGATTCTGCCCTGGCTCTGAAAGAGATTAGGGTAAATATTTATTTAAAGACAAGTTGTAATGATGTTTACTTCTTTACATACGTGTCTATTAAAAATAAGGTTACGCTCTTCCGTGTAAAAATGGTTAAGTACACTCGACTAAAAATGCTTTCCATTTTACATATTATTCGGGTTGTAGAACTTATTTGATTGAAATCTACTGATTTCGTAAGGTTACCACACTTAGTACACTTTGTAATCAAAAATAATTATATCGTTTGAATTTCGAAATGTACATGCTGTCTGTCTCTTTTTTGAAGCAGCAAGGAACATAATCTATGTCAATTGGCAATCAGAAAGGACATGTGCCAGTCCTTGGATCTCAACAAGGTCATGTAAACAATATTGAGTACAAGATACAAAAAATATACGCGAACATATTTCTTTACGTCAATGCTTATTTATGTTATGCTGCGCACCCGTGTTATGAATATTATCCTTTTGTCGTTTTATTTGAAATATTCATTTGGACAATTAGATAAACATCAGCATATATACATATATTGCATCCTATACGTTTTATTATAAGTCGAGCTATATATATATTAGCCAGACTAAATAGATTAAATTACTGAATACATTACACTCATACGATATTTTGATAATTTAGTAATTTTACACCATCCCGTAAAAAGGTTCAATTTGATAGATCGGCCGATTTATAAAGAAAGAATTTTTGGAAATGTATATAGGTTGATTATTTATAACATAAGGTAAAATCAAAATGAAAAAAGAAACCAGTTAGGCAATTAAGTAGATATTTAACTTCCTTATTGAAACATTCTTCATTGTTTCGTATATAATAACTAAAAAAAAAATCAAATTATGTTAAGAGAATATACGCTATGTTTTAACCAATCTTTAGAATCCGATATACCCAAAAAAAACGTCTAAATATTGAACAATTTGATTATCTGGCGGGAAAGATGATACAAGTTCGGCCTTTACAATTTCCCCACAAGCAAAGTGAAGTTCGGCAGTATGCTTTAACGAAAAGTACAAAATCACAAAAAATAAGCAAGAGTCGATTTCATTGGTTCAAGTGATAATTCAGGGTTATTTATCGTAAAACAAAATCGGTCGTTGTGTTTAAAAAATAAATTATAAATCTGACAAATTTTTGGTTGTGAATTAAACGATGACCTTGACTAGTCATAGGATAAGTTAGTTAAAAAAGAAAGCAATATTCATTTGCCCAATTTATATTGATGAGAACACTTTTTAATATAAGCAATAAAATGATTGTCAAAACACAACAAAAGGTCATGGGAAGAAAATTTTTCCGTTGCTGAAAATATTGCTGTCAGATTCGAGATTTAATTGTAATAAGGTAATGTGTAACTGAAAAGGTGTCACCAAATCCGTTCTTTCACATACTTTTGTTTTAAATAAATAACAGAAAAACCCAACGTCAAGGTTTAGCAGATTTTATTGTAATCTTTAAATGTATTGTTAAAAGGAAAACCGTTTTTATAAGATGAAGACATAATATTTCAATCAGTTTAATTGATGTCTAGAGCTTGCATGTCAGTAACTGCAGGTAGTCCTTTGTTTATTATTAAATCATTGTCATTTTGCTTATTTTCTTTGTTACTTATTTGATATCGAACTTGGACTTCTTTTAAACTGTGTTACTATCCGTATTGTTATGTGTTTCTTCATTCTACCTTGGCTAGAGGTATAGAGAGAGGGATGAGATCACACAAAACATGTATAAACCCGCTGCATGTGTGTGCATGTTCCAAGTCAGGAGCCTCTGACCTTTGCTAGTCTTGTATGAATTTTTTAATATTAATTCATTTTTGAGTTTAGTATGACGTCCATTTTCACTGAATGTAGTACACATTTTTAAGGGGTCCAGCTGAGGCACACCTCTGGGTAAGGGATTTTCTCGCTGCGTTGAATACAAATTGATGACATTCGGGCATTCGGCTGTCATCTGCTCTTTGGTCGGGTTGTTGTCTCTTTGACATGTTCCCTACTTTCCATTCTCCATTTATTGCTCATATGTTCGTATAATAAAGTCAAATATTCTTTTTGTATAAAAGCCAACAGATATCATCAACATTGAGCTGAAATGTATTTGATTTACTATCTATTCTCAAATGAGTGCCTCTTTTGTAGTTGGGTGCTCCCTATTCCTTTAACAGGCAGAGTGCACTTTATCAATCATACACGGTGCATTGCTCTGTTTTAAAATGAAACAAAGAGTTTGTCTGTCATTTGGAGATTGAAGGTACTGCTGTCGGTTTCAATGTGTTTTTCTGACCTATTTTTCTTTCTTCTATTCGGTTAATTTTCTTATTCATAAAATTGAGAATGTGAATGGTTGCTCAATTGCCTCCTAAACTGGAATTTGGCGGGATATTCACTTTACTCGTTTTGTTAGCCTGTCTTTAAGTTCAATCAATGCGCTATATCCCATTTTGCACCAATACGGCATAAACATTAATTAGTTCATCAATAAAAGCTTCAAACTGACATTCGATACATGTCTTTAGTTCTTCCCAATGTTGGTGCAAATTTTGGAGTTGTGGGTCCTCAATGATTTTCAACTTTGTACTTGTTTGGCTTATGAATTATTTTGATCTGAGCGTCACTGATGAGTTTTATGTAGATGAAACGCGCGCTCGTCTGGATTATAAACAGGTATTTGGTTGTTTTATTACCCTTTACATTAAAAGTGTGCACTATATATACTATTAACGTTTTGAGCTTTTAATTCTGTGATATGTCAAAGGACTTTCCGTTTTAAATTTTCCTTGGATTTCGTTTTTTTGCTATGTAACCTTTTGCCTTATTTTGTTTTGCTACTTTAAGAAACCAAGCTGGAGAAGTCATTGACAATTGATGACTTATTTTAATACCACAATCAACACCTTGTAAAATTGATGGTACTAGCATAAACAAAAAGTAGTGCAAATAAATGTTCCAAATCTGATGAAAATTACAATGTACACAGTAGGTACATGTACACTGTCAAGTTATAAAATTCGAGTTTGTTTTTGAGTGATCCCCAGTTATTCTCGTGATAATGATCAAAATGAAAACAATTAGTCTCAATTTCTCATAAAACATCAAACCGAACATAGAAATCCATTTGTATATATAAAAAAAGACTAGCATTTACAATAGAAAAAGAAAAAGGTCCTTTTATCACACATCAATGCAAATTATAATAGTAATATTTTATCACATCAAGTAAGCGTGTATACATGTTCTGTTTGGTATAATATACAAAGTAAATGGTTTCAAGATGAGTTTTAATTGAAAAGAAGTAAATACAAGTACTGAAATTATGAACAGGAATTTTATATAGCCCATGAACTATTTCGTCATGTAGTAAGGTCAAATAATTTGATACTTCAAAATTCTATCAATACTTGTCTGAGGAGGATACAGTTATCGCCCTTTAACTGACTTGATGTTCTGGTCATTCGATATACTAGTAAATGTTTCTCAAAATCAATACATGTGATAATATAAATTTAACTGCCCAGTCATTTAAGGTCATATTACAAACTGAGAGTCATATTTTACTGGATTAAAATAAATGCAGCAGATGTACATGAGTTTAATGCATGATAGTATTACAAGGAAAGCAATACATATTTTTGTTAAAACTGAATTTCAAGTTAGCAGAACAAATCATATGAATGAATAGATATTAACTATTGTCTTGTTAAGATTTTTCATTTTATATTATTTTATACAATATCATATAAAAGACTGCAAGTATCTTTTTTAATTGCAAACATGAAACTATTTCCTTAATGATATGCACGAAAACATCATTTCTCACAGAAATTGACAAAATCTCGATTCTGCCCTGGTTCAGTAAGATATTAGAGTTAAAATTAAATGACAAAGGACACGAGCCAATCCTTAGATCCCAACAAGTTAATGTATAAAATTTTGCACTAATAGATACGAAGAATATACACGCACATACGTCAAGGCTTATTTATGTTATGCTGCGCTCATAAGGAAAAGAATATTATCCTTTTGTCGTTTTAATTGAAATATTCATTTGGACAATTAAATAAACATCAGCATATGAAAAGTATAGAATTGCATCCTTTAGGTTTATTATAAGTAGGGCTATATATACATATTTGCTAGACGAGACAGATCAAATTACTGAATACATTACACTTATACTAAATTTTGATAATTAAGTAATTTTACGCCATCTCATTAAAAATTTAAATTGATAGAACAGCCGATTTATTAAGAAAGCAGTTTTTGGAAATTTATATAGGTTGATTATTTATAACATAAGGTAAACTCAAAATAAGAAAGAACACGAGTTAGGCAAATAAATATATATTAAATTTCCTAGTTGAAACATTCTTCACTGTTTCTTACAACTATAAAATAAAGCTTTTTTTGTTAAAAGAATATACGTGTATGTCTTAAACCAATCTTGAGAATTTGATATACCCCGAACATCGTCTGAATGTGATAAAGTATTAAACAATTTGATTATTTGGTGGGGATGTGATACAAGTTCGGCCTTAACACTAACCTCTCAAGCAAAATGAAGTTCGGCAGTGAGCTTTAAAGAAAAGTGCAAAATCACAAAAAATAAGCAACAGTCGATTTCATTGGTTCAAAATGAAATTATTATTTATGCTCATTAATTTTGATTGTAATGAAGAAATGTTTTTACTGAAAAGTGGTCATCGATTAAGGTTTTTTTCTTATGTATGGATGTTATCTCGATAATATTGCATTTGGACGACCAAAACAAATAAACCCCACCCCAACTGAATGCAAATATAAACAGTCCTTGTACATTATCTGTTATTATCAATTAAGATAATAAAGAATTGCAGATTTTATTGAATTCATGAAACTTATTTTAAAAAGGAAAACAGTTTTAATACTTATAACTAGTTTGTTCATATTTTTCGAATCTAAATTTCCCAAATGAAATATTGCCCATGTACATATTTCAACAGATTATCCACAGTGAGCTGAAATGAATTGGATATACTATTTATTCTCAATTTAATACCTTTTTGGTATTAGACTGCTCCCTATTTATTCCCTTTAACAGACGCTACAAATTTATCCATAACATACGTTTTGTTTCCCTGTCTTAAAGTTTTAATATGAAATACAGAGATTGTCTGTAATTGGGAGAATGGAAGTGCTGTTCTCGGTTGAAATGTCGTTTCTGGGCTATTTCTCTTTCAATTTGGTGCTTCATTAACTCTAAACCCAGAATTGGCAGTATATTTACTTACTTGTTATATTTTTTTTTTTATACAATATCATATAAAAGGCTGCAAGTAAATATTTTGTATTACATACATAACACTATTTCCTTGATAATATACACGAAAACATAAATTCTCCAAGGAAATTGACCTCTTCTCACTTCTCTCTAATGGAAGGAGAAGTCATTTCTCTCTCTTAAGAATCTCGATTATGTCCTGGCTCTGAAAGAGGTTAGGGTTAATATTTATTTAAAGACAAGTTGTGATGATGCTTACTACTTTACAAACCTGTCCATTAAAAACCCGTATACACAAACAAGGTCACGCTATTCCGTGTCAAAATGGTTAAGTACACTCGACCAAAAATGCTTCCCATTTAACATATTTTTCGGGTTCTAGTCATTTTGAAAAAGAACTTATTTGATTTCGTAAGGTTACCACACTTAGGACACTTTGTAATCAAAGATAGTTATATCATTTGAATTTCGAAATGTGCATGCTGTCTGTCTCTTTGTTGAAGCAGCAAGGAAAAAAAATCTATGTCAATTGGCAATCAGAAAGGACACGTGCCTGTCCTTGGATCTCCACAAGGTCATGTAAACAATATTGAAGTACTAGATACAAAAAATATACGCAAACATATTTCTTTACGTCAATGCTAATTAATTTTATGTTATGCTGCGCACCAATGTAATGAATATTATCCTTTTGGCGTTTTATTTGAATATTAATTTGGACAATTAAATAAACATCAGAATATAAAAAGTATACAATTGCATCCTATACGTTTTATTATAAGTCGAGCTATTGTTATTAGCCAAACGAGACACATCAAATTACTGAATACATTACACTTATACGATATTATGATAATTTAGTTATTTTACACCATCCCGTATAAAGGTTCAGTTTGATAGATCGGGCGATTTATAAAGAAAGCAATTTGTGGAAATTTATATAGGTTGATTATTTAAAACACAAGAAAAAATCAAAATAAGAAACAACACGAGTTAGGCAAATACATAGGTATTAAACTTCCTTATTGAAAAATTCGTCCCTGTTTCTTACAACTAAAAAATCAATAATTTGTTGTTAAGAGAATATACGTGTATGTGTAAAACCAATCTTGAGAATCTGATATTCCCGAACATCGTCTAAATGTGATAAAGTATTAAACAATTTGATTATTTGGCGGGAATGGGATACAAGTTCGGCCTTAAAAACTTTCCCATAAGCAAAATAAAGTTCGGCAGTATGCTTTAAAGAAAAGTACAAAATCACAAAAAATAAGGAACAGTCGATTTCATTGGTTCAAATAATTTTTTATGCTTATTCATTATGAAAAAAAATCGATGCATTGTGTTTAAAAAAGATAAAAGATGTTGACAGTTTTAATTTGCGAATTAAACGATAAAATTGACTAATCATAGGACCAGTTAGTTGTAAAGATAAAAAAATATGCATTTGCTAAATTTATACTGATTAGAAAACATTTTACTGTTAGCAGAACATTGACAATAAACTCATGCAAAACAAAATAAAAGATCAGCGGGTTTTTACAGAAAAGTGGTAGTGAATTTTGTTTGTCTTGTATGGGGATTTTATATCGATAATATTGCATTTGGTCGACCAATAAAAAATACAACAACTCAAAGCACAAATAAATCAGTCCTGGTACATTATCTGTTATTATCAATTGAAATAAAAAAGTTTGTTGTATTCTTGAAACTTATTTCAAAAAGGAAAACAGTTTTGATACAAATTACAAGTTTGATCCTATTTTTCGCTTCTAAAGTTATCAAAATAAAATATTTCCCGTGTACAATTTTCGACAGATTATCAACAGTGAGCTAAAAAAAATTGATATACTATTTATTCTCAATTTTAGGCCCTTTTTGGTATTTGACTGCTCCCTATTCCCTTTAACAGGTAATTACTACTTTATCCATTACAAATGCTCGTTTTCACCGTCTTTAAATTTATAATGATTTAGTAGAGATTATCTGTAATTGGGAGATTGGAGGTGCTGTTCTCGGTTGAAATGTCGTTTCTGGCCTTTTTTTCTTTCAATTTAGTTCATCTTGGTATTCAGGAGCTTCATTACCTCTAAACCCAGAATAGAGCAGTATATTCACTTTACTCGTTATATTTTTTGTATATAAGATCATATAAAAGGTTATATTTTTAATTGCATACATAAAACTATTTCCCTTATAATATGCACGAACACATCTTTTCTCAAAGAAATTAACAACATATCACTACTATCTGATGAAAGGAGAAGTCATTTCTCCCCCTAAAAAATCACGATTCTGCCCTGGCGCAGAGAGGGATAAGGGTTAAGATTTGATGCTTTCTAACTTATGGACCTTTTTTTTTTTTATTAAAAACCCTTTTACATATACAAGGCCACGCTATTCCGTGTCGAAATGGCTTAGGACACTCGAGTAAAAATGCTCCTCTTGTTACATATTGTTCGAGTTGTAGTCATTTTGTTAAAGATCTAATTCGATTGAAATCTGCTGATTTTGTAAAGTTACCACTCTTTTGTAAACACTCAAAGATAATTATATCGATTGAATTTCGAAATGTACATGCTGTCTGTCTCTTTTTGAAGCAACAAGGAAAATAATCTATGGCAATTGGAAAATATATATTAAACATCAGAAAGGACACATGCCAGCGCTTCGATCTCTACAAGGTCATGTGAAAAATAGTGCACTACTAGATACAAAAAATATACACGGCCATATTTCTTTACGTCAAGGCTTATTTATGTTATGCAGCGCACCCATGACATGAATATTATCGTTTTGTCGTTTTATTTGAAATATTCATTTGGACAATTAAATAAACATTAGGATATAAAAGTATACAATTGCATCCAATACGTTTATTATAAGTAGAGCTATATATATATATTAGCCAGACGAGACAGATCAAATTACTGAATACATTAAATTTTATATTTTGATAATTTAGTAACTTTACATCATCTTATCAAAAGTTTCAATTTGATAGATCAGCCGATTTATAAAGAAAGCAATTTTTGGAAATTTATATAGGTTGATTATTTATAACAGAATATAAAATAAACATGAAGAAAAAGCACGAGTTTGGCAAATATATAGATATAACACTTCCTTATTGAAACAATCTTCATTGTTTCCTACAACTAAAAAAATACATCAATTTGTGTTTGTTTTATGTTTTAAACCAATCTTGAGCATCTTATATACCCCGAAAAACGTATATATGTGATGAAATATTAAACAATTTCTTTATTTGGCGGGAAAGATGACACAAGTTCGGCCTTTACAATCTCCAAACAAACAAAAAGAAGCTCGGCAGTATGCTTTAAAGAAAAGTACAAAACCACAAAAAAATAATAAGCAACAGTCGATTTCATTAGTTCAAATAAGTATTCAGGCAAATTCATCATGAAACAAAATCGCTGCATTGTGTTTAAAAAAAAAGATAAATTAAATCTGACAATCTTTATGTTGTGAAAAAGAAAACGATGAACCTGACTATTCATAGGACCATTTAGTTTAAAAAGAAAGAAATATTCATTTGCTCAATTTATACTAATTAGAGAACTTATTGATAAAATAATACAATGATAGTCAAGCCACAACAGGTCATGGGATAAACATTTTCCGTCACGGAAAATGTCGCTGTCAGATTCGAGATTTTGATTGTAAAAATAAATAATTTTCACTTGAAAGTGGTCATCAATAATGATAAAAGGGCAGTTTTGTTTTCTTGTGTGTTGCTGGTATCTCGATGATATTGCCTTTTTTTTTTATTATCCCCCCCACCACTACCACCAAAAGAAAAAAAACCAACCAAATGCATACATAAATCCGTTTATAGACACAAAAGTAAAATAACCAAAATAGCGAACGCCGATGAAAATTCTTAACGGAAAGTCCTTTAGCCAATGGCAAAATGGTTAAGCGTTAAGTTGAGTATTGTTGTGGCTTACTACATTGTACCTGTGCTTTAGTAACATGTCTAGTTGAAGCCTCAATACATGTACAAGGTCGGTCACACTGTAACGTGTCAAAATCTAGAAAAAAACGCAATCAATTTAAAATATTTAATGGGTTGTATTGTTTTTTTTATTATTAATTCCTTTTATTGACATCTGATTATAAGGGCTGCGACCCCTTTGTCAACACGATCAATGATGAAAATATCGAATTGATTAAGAAAGGTGTTTTCATTGATGATTGTCTATTGTTTAGCCACATGGAGAAGAATCGATATCAATGGGTAAATATTAAACGAACATCTGAAAGGACACATGTCAGTCCTGGTACAAATGTATATCTATAATGTCCTGTATACAATATTGCACTGCTACAGAAAAAGAATAAGATGTATAACATTTGTAACAATTCCTGTGTGTAAAAGAGGGGTACAATATACCAGAGTGACATTCAAACTCACATTTCAAAATTAAACCAGCAACACCACGGCTAAAAAAGAAAAAAAGACAAACGATAGTACACATAAGACAACATGGAAAAATAAAGACTAAGCAGCAGAAACCCTACCAACAACTGGGGTGATCTCAGGTACTAATAAAAGGGTAGACAAATTCTGCTCCAGATGTGGTATACATACCCGTCGTGTTGCTCATGTTAGAACACACCCGGTAATAAGTCTTAACTCGTAGATCATATTCGTGAAAAGGGAACGGGATTGTTGTTACTACACAAGGAATGTACTTGTTTATAGTGTGCGCTATTATCTGTGCAACGGATATTTTATAACGGTCAACTAACTCGTGATGGCGTCCGTACATTTTATATAGGGATGATTTTAGCTTCAACATTTAGAATTCTTGGTTAAATAGCTTATGTAAAGTTATTCTTTGGATCCATGAAATGAATAATATTATTATTTCATTTTATTTGAAATCTTTTTATAATTCAACAATTATTATCATACTAAAAGTATACAATGAATGCTGTATATTTATTATAAGTAGAGGGAAAACTACGGAGCCCTATTAGTCTCACACAGATTATAAAGTGTCTTTTAAAGTCCTGCGCTGAAGATGTGTAAAGTCTAGCACTGGAGATGTAAAGTCTAGCGCTAGAGATATAAAGTCTAGCGCTGGAGATGTAAAGTCCAGCGCTTGAGATGTAAAGTCTAGCGCTGGGGATGTAAAGTCTAGCGCTGGAGATGTGTAAAATTTAGCGCTGGAGATGTAAAGTCAAGCGCTGGAGATGTAAATTTTATTATTTTGTTGCCGATCGGATATCCAAGATGGGCGCTACAGTCGAACATAAATTAACATAGAACCCTACGGGAAAAGCATGCAAACAACGTCTACGGAGACATTGTGTGACATTTTGATTCCAGTTTATGCATGAATGATCAGATAATGGTCCTCCATACATTTTATGATTTTAGTGCCGATCGGAAGTCCAAGATGGCCGACACTGTCGAACATAGTTTAACATTGAACCCTATGGGAAAAAATACAAACTATTTCTACTGAGAAACCGTTTTCCTGTAAACCAAGTGAACGATTAAACCATATTACAAAATGAATCCAATATATGCATGAATGATCAAATGAAGGTTCTTGATAAATTTTATGATTTTGGTGTCGACTGTAAATACAAGAGGGCTTCCATGGTCAAATACAATTTAACATAGAACCATATAGGAAAAAAAATGTACAAACAACTTTTACAAAGAAACTTTGACATATCGATTCCAGTTTATGGATACATGATCAGATAATAGTCCTTAATAATTTTAATGAATTCGGTGCTGATTGGAGAACCAAGATGGTCGCCACAGGCCGAGACAGTTGAACAAAGAACCATAAGGGAAAACATGTGAACTGCTCTCTTTGAGCATCCGTATGGTACAATGAATCTACTTTATGCAGGAATGATCAAATGATGGTCCTGAATTTGACAATTTTGTGATTTTTATGGCAATTGCAAATCCAACATGGATTCCATGGCCAAATATAGTTTATCATTGAACGCTATAAGAAAAACATACTAACTACTTCTTTAACCAGGCTCGCTAGAACCTCTGGTTTAAATGCATATATCTCACGAAATTTTTGACCTGGGACCACCAAATTTGGTGCCAATGTAACTTGAGGCATAAGCTTGTCAGTCGGTCACATATCGGCTGACCTTGACCTCATTGTCATGTTCAAGTGACCAGGGTCAAGTTATCATGATTAGGTCAGTTTCTCAGTAACAAGGTATGGTAGGCCAATAATATTTGGAGTGTGAAATTCATTGTTAGGTGTACATGTCAGTCTGACATATGTCAACTGACCTTGACCTCACAATCAAGTTTTTGTGATTATGTCAGTTTCATCAGCAGTAACTAGGTATGGTAGGTCAATATTTGCTGTATGAATTTGTCATAAGGTGTACATGTCTGTCTAACATGTGTCGACTATGTCAGTTTGACCATATTGTCGGTGACCGGGGTCAAGTTTTCGTGGTAAGGTTAGACTCTTAGTAACTAGATATGATAGGTCCATAATATGTGGTTTGCGAATGTGTTGTAAGGTACTGACCTTAAGGTCATTGTCATCGTCCAGTGACAAGGATCAAGTGTCCGTGAATAAGTCAGTTTCTAAGTAATCAGGTATGGTAGGTCAATACTATGTGGTGTGTTAATTCCTTGTAAAGTGTACATGTCGCAGTTTGACAGGTGTCAACTGATAATGACCTCATTCTCACAATCCATTTATTTTGGTCAAGTCTTCTTATTTTGATGCATATAATGATCCAGTTTTGGATTTGTAATAAGCTTACATCTGTGTCCACGTCCATATTAAAGCGAGACATCTTCGTGAGTCTGTAAACGTCCAATCCCCAATTCTTTGTGTAAAATGGAGGATTAAATTCCTGTTTTATGATTTGTCTGGCCTGGATCAAAGTCTCTTAAGGCGAGACAAAGGGATTGATTTTGAATTGTACCAGTATTTTATTGATCTAATAGGCAATAACACGCGTCTGTCCGCCATCCTTTTCTGTGTTTCTCCTCTGAAGTCCTTTGGCGATTGGTAATTTTGGTATGGAAGATTTCTCAATGAACAGAAGAATCTATTGCATTTGCGTCGTGATTCTTGTTTTTTTTTGCCAAACAAACCGTTTCCGTGCATGATTCTTCTTTGAAGTCCTTTGACCAATAGGTCTGATAATTGGTATGCAAGTTTGTGCTCATGAATAGAACATTTTCAGAGTAATTGTATAATTGATGCATTTATGTAGGTTATTATGTGGATTATGTGGATTACTTAAACCAACATTTTTAACTCCCTAATGATAATTATTACCCTTCCCTACGGCTATATCTACTTGCTGAGAGCAACCGTAAAAGTTGTCTCGAAATGGCACGTGCAGAGAGCAGAACTTATCGAACGAGAGCAGAACTTATCAAGCGATTCTCAAAACGTTTAAACAGTAATTACTACGTCAAAATTTTGATAACATATATATGTTATTTAAAAAATGTTCATTTACATATTTTGATTTCAATTTAAACGAAACTATTTAGAATTCCCGAATGAAACGTTCTAAAAACTAGCTGGACGTCGTTCTTATCAGTTCTGTTCAACGTTGCCAAAACGAACGCTACCGTTTCCCTATACAAGTATGTAAAATACCTGTGGAAAATGAAAAAAAGAAAGATCATTGGTAAATTTTATTATATAATGTAAAGTCATAATATGGATGATGATACAGATGGTGAAACCAGTATTGATATGCAAAATAACATTGTGCCGCTTCCCGCGCAAAAACGTTGGGAGAATTTGATCGTTGTTAGATTTTACCCAGAAATATCGCCTATGAAGGGTGATACACATTATTATCTGAATTTTTAACACTTAGATATTGTAAAATATCAATCCGCTCGACAGAATATAAAGCTTTGTGGCTCGTTTGCTACGCTCACTAGCCTCCAAACTTTACATTCTGGCTCACGGGATGATATTTTACTATATCTAGCTGTCAAAATCCCGATAATATATACATATACCCACTGGCGGGGGACACATTTAGCTACTATGTAGCAATGCCAAGTGTTAATGCGGTGGTTACAATGTAAACGTTTTATTAACTTGATTATCTCAGACACCTGGGACAACCATATTGGGTATGAAATGGCTTGTCAGCAAGTTGCTTTTCCCATAGCCTTGACCTCATTTTTATTATTTTTTCAAGTTTTTTGATAAGTGTTTATAAAAAAATCAAAGTTTTGAACTGCATGTCCTTAAAAAAAAGTTAAAAACATATTTCTAGCGATAGACTTTACATCTCCAGCGCTTGATTTTACATCTTCAGTGCTACACTTCATATCTTCAGCGCTAAACTTTACATCTTCAGCGCGGGTCTTTACATCTCCAGCGCTTGATTTTACATCTCCAACGCTTGACTTTACATCTTCAGCGCTAGACTTTACATCTCCAGCGCTTGACTTTACATCTCCAGCGCTTGACTTTACATCTCCAGCGCTTGACTTTACATATCCAGCGCCACACTTTACATCTCCAGCGCTTGAATTAACATCTCCAGCGCTTGACTTTAGATCTCCAGCGCTGGACTTTACATTTCCAGCGCTAGACTTTACATCTCCAGCGCTTGATTTTGCATCTTTAGCGCTAGACTTTACACATCTCCGGCGCTTGATTTTACATCTCCAGCGCTTGACTTGACATCTCCAGCGCTAGACTTTGCATATCTCCAGCGCTAGATTATACACATCTCCATCGCTAGACTTTACATCCCCAGCGCTAGACTTTACATCTTCAGCGCTGGACTTAACATCTCAAGCGATAGACTTTACATCTCTAGCGCTAGACTTTTCATCTCCAGCGCTAGACTTTACACATCTTCAGCGCAGGACTTTAAAAAAATCTGTGTGAGACCAACAGGGCTCCGTAGAAAACGGAACTATTTATTTTGCCAATGGCGACAATACTAACATTTTCTTATTTTATCACTTTTAATAAAAACCTGGGTAAAACAGTTATGTGTAGTGTGAGTACTTTCCTATTCTGTTTTAAAAATTGAAGCCAAATAGTATCATGACCAATTTCCAAAGGAGCTTGTTTATGTTATCCATGCCTACCGTCATTACACCAAATTTATGAAATTTTGGAAGTCTTTTCGAATAATTCTCTAGAATTTTTTTTAATAGGTTTCAAAATCTATATTGTAAATATACACATTGCAGTTATTAATAGATAAATAAAAACATATTTTGTATCCTTACATCCAATCACATCACTCCGAAGTTGACTTCACTCACCTGATCTGGGTACACAAAAGGCCAACATATTACTGGGAAACTGTAATAGTACCGTTTTCTTTAGAGCTATTATTCATTAAATAATGAATAAATAGAGCAAAACGGTCGATTTATAGAAAATGCAATTTGTGGAAATTTATATAGGTCGATTTTGTTTTACGTACCATACAATCCGAAATAAAAACAAAGCCTTGAGTAAGGCAAATAAACTATATTAAACTTCCATAGTGAAACATTCATCACTTCAACCTATATATGGTTAAATTTATGTTATGAGAATGCACATGTATGTTTTAACCAAATCTAAGAAACCGATGGACCCGAAAAACGTCAAAATGCCAAATTTTGCGGGAAAGATAATGCTAGCTCGGCCATTTAAATATAATGAAAAGAAATTGATAGGTTCGGCAGTGTGTGTTTAAACAAAATACAAAATCACCTAGAATAAGTAATGGCAGATTTCATTGGTCACCATAAAATAAAATCGGTGCATTATGTGTTTAAAAAAAAAGACATTTAATCAGACAATACTGTTATCGTGAATAATGCGATGAACATGTGAAGTCAAACCTTTGGGACCTTGAAAATGTATAAACCATTCTGGTTTACTTATGCTTAGACAACTTAGTTTTAAACGAACACATTATTGGTGTTCAATTCGTGATTTTTCTTGTAGTTCAAAAATGTTTTTTTCACCGAAAAGAATCCTTTATTAATGACAAAAGGGTAGCATTTGCATTTTGTGTGAATGATCTATATCACATCGCATTTAATAATCTAAAACTGCATGCATATTATACAAATAAGTAAGACACTTTTTTGAGAAAAAAACCCACATAATTATCACTCAAAATATCAAAAAGTCAAGTCAGCAGAATTTGCTGAATATATCGAACCTATTTAAAAAAGAAAATATCTTTGAATGTTAATAACATAATATGAACAAGATTTTCGTTGATAAAGGTTCAGATACAGCTTGTGTGCAAATTTATACAGATCTCCGTCAGTCTGCTGAAACGATTCGATTTTGTAATTTTTTGTCACAACATTACTTTCCTTCGATTATTATTATTATTATTGTTTTGTTGTGTCTTACTTTCGTTTGATACCCAGTAAATTCAATTGTAAATTATGTTTATCCTAGTCTATACATATTTGTTAAATATAGAAAACATGATACGGGGTATCCATTCATGACAAAAAATCAGTATAATTATGCACAACAGAAGACCAAAAAAAACAAGGGAACATCTTTTTAATGCTTTTGTCATTTCGGAGTGCAGTGAGACCCTTCAAAATTTTTCTTTTATAAAAGCCTCACTACAAGTTAAAGATAAAGACGGCTCCGGCACCGGTTTGATGGACTTCAGTGCAACATTGAAATGATGCATCAAATGTGAATTCGAGAAACAAAGTCTTTGAGTAATATCTATCAAATAAATCTGGTAAAGTAATCAATCAGGTACTGTCATAATTGACCCCAACAATCACGCTGATGCATGCTTTAACGAAATAGCAACATTTTGTCTACCGAGGTACACATTGGGCTATATATTATGTATGTAAAGGGCAAGTTATGTCTGAATGAAATCGTAAGACATTTTTCAATTTACAAATTATTACAAATTATTCAATTTGCTTTAAAAAATGACTTTTGCAAGTTATATTATAAATAACTCTGCTAAAATTTTCTCTTAATATGACGTTAATCTTATTTCTTCATAATCATAAAACTTCACAAAATGATTTCTAGCCACGAACATTATTTACTATTTATGAAATGTTTTCAAAATTTACAGTTTTGGACATCAATGAAATATTTGTTTTCATTTACACTACTGACGTCATCCAGATAATTGCAACGTATGTTAACCATGATCATGATTTGACCTCTGCATGATATATTATGAAACTCTTTTTAAATGTGAATTAAAATCATCCAATCTCCAATTATCAATGCATAGATTTTCTCACAATTTGATATATTGTTAAAAATAAATTTCTGTTTGATAGATACAATTCAAGGTCGAATATACTTAAAACGCGATTAATTAGCAAACTTAATTTTGCAAAGTTGGTGTACATAATATGCACCAAACGCTATATGTAAATACTGGCTTCAAATTCATGAAATGAATATAAATGTTTTGTTTTGTTTACAGTATTTATATGAATAATTCAACAAACATAATCATGTGAAAAGTATAAAACTGCTTGCATTATGTTTATTAAAAGGGGAGCTATTAGCATGGTGAAGTAAATCAAGTTACTGAATACATTACGGTTAAAAATATTTTGGTAAAATATAAAAGTTTCAAATTGATAGAGCAAATAGACCGATTTAAAAAAAAAGAAATTTGCGGAAATTTATGTACATGTAGGTTGATTATTTATAACATAAGGTAAAATGCAGAAGAAAAACAACCCACGTGTTAGGCAAATGTATAGATATCAACTAAAAGATAAACTTATGTATGCTACGAACATGTACGGGAATGATTTTAAACAAACCTGAGAATCAGATAGTCCCCCACAACGTCTAAATGTGATGAAATATTAAACAAATTGATTTTTTGACGGGAAAGATGATACAAGTTAGGCTTTTAAAATTTACCTACAAGCAAAATGAAGTTCGGCAGTATGCTTTCAAGAAAAGTACAAAATCACAAAAAATAAGCAACAGTCGATTTCATTGGTTCAAATAATTATTAAGGCTTATTCATCATGAAACAAAATCGGTGCATTGTGTTGAAAAAAAAGATAAAATTAACCTGATAATCTTTTTGTTGTTAATTAAACGATACAATTGACTAGTCATGGGATCAGTTAGTTGTTCATTCAGTTTAATTGAGGTCTGGACCTTGCATGTAAGGAACTGCTAGTAGTCCTTTGTTTATTTTTGAATCATTGTCATTTTGCTATCTTTTTTGTTACCTATTCTGACATCGGCTCGGACTTCTTTTACACTGAGTTTTACTATGCGGATTTTTTCTTTATTCT
The DNA here is from genome assembly GCF_036588685.1 of Mytilus trossulus. Taxonomy (NCBI): domain Eukaryota; kingdom Metazoa; phylum Mollusca; class Bivalvia; order Mytilida; family Mytilidae; genus Mytilus; species Mytilus trossulus. The sequence continues at coordinate 893,867 of NW_026963318.1, forward strand.
ACCTAGGCTAGAGATATAGAGGGAGTGTTGATCACACAAAACATGTTTAAATCCGCTGCATGTTTGCGCCTGTTCCGAGTCAAAGCTTTTGGCCTTTGTTAGTCTTGTATGTTTTTTAATATTAGTTCATTTATATGTTTTGGAGTTAAGTATGACTTTAATTTTCACTGAACTGGTACACATTTTTATTTTGGGGTCCAGTTGTGGCACATATCCGGAAGCGGGATTTTCACGCTGCGTGGAACATGTTGAAGGAAATTCAGGTGCTATCTGCTCTTTGGTCGGGTTGTTGTCTCTTTTTTGACATGTTTCCTAATATCCATTCTCAATTTTATTGCTCATATTTTCTTATTATAATGTTCCTAAATCAAATATTGCTTTTGTACGAAAGTCAACAGATCATCAAAAGTGAGCTGAAATGTATTTGATATACTATGTAATCTCAATTTAGTGCTTCTCGGTATTCCCCTGCATCATTCAGTGTGCGCTTTATACATTAAGTACGTTTCGTTGCCAGGTTTTTTTATTTTTAAAATAAAAATACAGAATGTGTATGTAATTGGGCTATCAGTTTTTCAATTTGTTGCTTCATTACCTCCTAACCTGGAATAGGGAGGTATATTTACTTTATTCGTTTTGTTGTCCTGACTCTCAGTTCCAATCAACGTTATATAGCCGTTTTGCAAGGATGCGGCATAAAACAAAAACAAATCAATTTATTAATCAATAAAAACTTCAAAATGGCAATCCATACCTGTCTTTTGTTATTTTTTAATGTCTCGACTGTCGGTTGAACTATATAAGTAATCTGTTATTTCCAAATTTGGTTCAGTGTTGGTACTCGGTTGTTTTATTACCCATAATAATGGAAGATATTAGCAAGCAAAATCGAGGGAATTGTGCAAATGATGATACAAGCATGAGAATTAGCACAGAGCATCATTATGATATACTTTTTAAGAAAAAACTGCTGGCTATTAAAAAAAAAAAAAATTTAAGGTGGCCAATGCCTTTTTCTAAAATTGCTGTTTTTATCAGTTTAAAAATGCTGATTTTTCTGAATTTCTTTTACCTTATTTTAGTAAAAAAAATCAATTATCAGGTTTGACGGATATCTTCCTTACATGTGACGTATTTACTAGAAATGAATGTTTGACATATCCAGGGTTTGTGCATGTGCGAAAATGTAACAAATGTCATTCAAACACATTTGAACTATTTACTATATATTTAGTGTTCTTGGATTTTTAATGATATGAAGAATTGGTTTGATAACATTTTTCAAGGTTATGATACACATGCATTTTAACAATTTTTCGTATGCGCAAACCATTTTTCAAGGTTATGATACACATGCATTTTAACAATTTTTCGTATGCGCAAACCATTTAACAATGTTTAAAGACATACATGTAATGAGCAATTTGCATGCACTTATAGGGCACACTTGTATAAACCGTAGTTCATCTCATTACTATAAAAATCGAGTCTCTTCTAGAGCTGTTCAAGTAAGGGTAACTTCTATGATGCCACTATTTGGAAACACGCCCATTCAGTTTCAATGATCAGGTATTCGACGGATAAGGCGAAACATGTGGTTAATCCCTGAGAAACATCAATTGTAACAGCAGATCCGCCACTTTTGATAATGGCTACGCAAATGCAGTGGGAAAGGCCTGATTTGTACGGAGAGAATAACTTTATCGTCATGTTTGGTGGATTGCACATTGAAATGACTTGTTATACAATAATGGGTGATATATTGCGTGATAGTGGATGGACACGTGCCCTCACTGATGCCGATATTGGAACACCTAGAACGGTAGATTATTGTTATGTAAGTTCAAATGTATCTAGGACTAGACACGCACATCAGATAACTGCATGTGTTTTGCTTGAATTGTTAATGTCGGCTTATGAAGGCTAAACGCAGAAATTATTATTATGTCATGACTCGATTTGTGACATTCAATGATTTAATAGACTGGTTTAACATGTTTAAGGAAATAGAGTCATCTCGATACAAATTTAATTCCTGGCGTTCAATTATAAATTAAGAACTTCTAGTGCTTTTGATAGTATGCACAATTCATGAGTCAGATTTTGTATTTTACAAACAGTCCATATAAAGCATGATACCGTATTTTTTTTTAGGTCATGATCATGTAAAATATGCTCGATCGTTATACCCATTCATCTCCGAGATATGGCTTCCCTTCCCGAACATCACCCACAGGTGGCAATGGAATTTGAAAATGATAATTTCACTGTACGTAAGACCTGCAAAAAAAATGTATAGCACAAAAACAGAATAATGCAATTGTGAATGGCGATGTTGGTGCCATAGGTTTAACAGAAGATACCTTTTCGACAAACGGATGATAGCTAGACCAGAAGTCAGTAGACTAAGAGATAAATTTGGAAGATCTAGTGGTTTGAGTCATTCTACAACAGGTGAACGACACAATGAAGACTCTACGAAAACACAAAAGGATTTCTTTGAAAAGCTTTGAAGGCTTTGTAAACTGATGAACGGGTTTGGAAATTCATTTCTAGAAGAGTCGTTAGATTTGTAAAAAAAAACTCTCTTAAGGAAATTGTTGATTCGGTAGCAGGAGGTAAGATATACAAGGTATACAAACTCCAAGATGTTGGTACAAACAAGACGATGATCTTTTGAAGCAAATGCAAAACGAAGGAGAACCTGCTTTTTATAACCAGATCAAAAAGAACAACTTCCTATTATGGCCGTAAAATGATACTGGAAACGTCTTTGTCAAAAACAAGTCTAGAGAACCTTAAAAGTGATTGCAATATATTTTCGAGACTTTTCATTTCTTGTCACAGTAGACAGTTTGACTTGGATTATTTCTTAATCCTTAAAAAAAAACTACTCCTCCGTCTTTGTCTCAGATGTCATTTTGTGGTAGTAAATCGCTGCAAATGGGTATACTTGAAACATTCCTCGATTTGTTGATCCAAATTCAGACGCCTTTTATCGTTGTTGGGGCAGCAATGGTTAATTCCAGGCCACCAAGTTGGGCAACACATATTTAAAGATTATACAAATGGTGTCATACTGCCTTACATAACAGCTTGCATCGATAAGTATTCAAGAGTAGACATTGTATTTGATGTTTACTAACTGAATAGTTTAAAGGCTGTGACAAGACAAAGTCAAGGTTCTTGTGCTAGAAGGACAGGTGTTTGTTCCCGTAGAACGCAAAGGGTTTGGAGTAGGGTTCTCTGTGAAGATGACAACAAAACGAAATTTTTCAAGTTTCTTGCCGACAGATTGCTTCTTAAGAGACTAATAAAGATGTGTATGTTTCTTATGGTGAAAATATTCTTTGCAATTTCAATAAGGATACGTCCCAGCTATCCCATTGTAATCATGAAGAAGCAGATACGCGAATGTTTGTCCATATTCGGCCTGAATATGAAAATTATTGTAAAGAGTAAGTTTAGGTAGTACTGACACAGATGTAGTAGTATTAAGAATTGCAGCACTCGCAAAATTAGGTGGAACAAATTGTGGATAGGTTTTGGAAGGAATATTCTTTGTTAATGGCTTCCTGTACGTGACATATCACATTCGTTTTGGTCCTCTTGTAGCTGCTCTTCCTTTCGTCCATGCATTCAGTGGATGTGACAATTTGTCGGATTTTTGCGGGAAAGGGAAGACGTCAGCTTGGCAGACATGGAAAGTATTTTCAGATGCAACGGACGTTTGTTTTCACTTAAGTGTGAAGACACAGACATGGACATCATAGAAGCATTTATTTGCATCATGTATGACAGAACAACATCAACATTTGCTGTAAACGAGGCACACTGTTGATTGTTTGACGGGAGCAGCGGCATTGTGATGCAATTCCGCCTACAAGAGGTTTTTATTCCGGAGCACGTCAAAAGAGAAGCATACCAATGGAGGACATGTTTTTCTCATGCTGATTTATGTGTTAGACATGTACATGTACCAAGTCATGGGTTTGATGAACGAAAGATCAATGACAGTTGAAAACCAAAATGTAAGCAACTTTTGAAATTCGGAGGCAAAAAATCCAGATGTTTTCATGGTGTTGGTTACTGTAAATGCTACCGTTCTGACTCCTTGTACATGTTTTTGTATTGGCAACTGTTAGATAATTATAAGATAACCAACCTATCTTTCTAACCAAACTAGGCATTTAAACATAACAAAGAAAGTGATATCACTGGTTAAGTTGTTGGAAATTATTAAAAAAAAACATTTTCAAAATGTTTGCCGCCATTTTGGAACCGGAAGTCACGCTTTTTCTTCATTTATGTGTTGTTTTGTCGTACTTTAGGAACAGTAATTTAATGTATTATTAAAACTTACATAGGATTGTACCTCTAAAACAGCTTCAAAGATTTACGAAATATAGCCAATTTGATATGACGCCATTTGCAAAATGATCGGTGGCCATCTTGAAAAAAATGAAAAAAAAATGATGGCCAGCAGCTGATTTTTTGTAATTATCATAGTCAACCTTTTATACCAAATTACATGCTTGTATCACGATTTGCACAGTTATTTCCATAATATCTCCCACTATAACATTAAAAGTGTGCGCTATATTAACTATAAACGTTTTGAGCTTTTGATTCTGTGATTTAATAAAGGACTTTTCGTTTCAAAGTTTCATTGGATTTAGTTTTCTTCTATATTACCTGTTGCCTTATTTTGTTTCGACATAAGTTGTAGTGTATGTTTATAATAAAAGGAATAACGTTTTGATAGTCACTTGAATTGTGTTTGATAGACTATAAATTCTCAATCTAGTGCTTGAAAGTAAAAAAACAAAAAAACGATGATCTCCGAGAAAAATTCTAAACGGAAAGTCCCTAATGTCAAACAGGTTAAGATTTAAGTTGAGTATTGTTGCGGTATAATATTTTACGAACATGTCTAGTAAAAGCCTCAATACATATACAAGGTGACACTGTAACGTGTCAAAATCTAGAAAATACGCATTCCATTTCAAATAATGTTCGGATGTATTGCTTTTGTTTATCAATTCACTTGATTGAAATCTGATGAATTCATGGGAGTACCACACCTTTGTCAATACTATCGAATTATGTTAGAAATGTATTTTCAATGCTGAATGTTTTAGCCACAAGGAGAAGAATCGATGTCAATGGGTAAATATTAAACGAACATTTTAAAGTGCACATGTAAGTTCTGATATATCTATATTGACCTGTATATAATATTGCGCTGCTACATAAAGAGAATAAACACTCATATGTCAATTTAAATGTTTTGAAGTTCTTATATTCTTTACAAGGTAATAATAAATCTACATTTGTTTGCAATGTTGTATATACTATGCAATAGTCCCTTTGTGTAAAAGAGGGGCGAAAGATACCAGATGGACATTCAAACTCATGAATCGAAAATAAACTGACAACGACATGGTTAAAAATAACCGACAAACATACAAACGATAGTACACCAATTACAACATGGAAAAATAAAGACGGAGCAACACAAATTCCACTAACAACTGGGGCTGATCTCAAGTTCTCCGGAAGGAAAAGTAGATTCGGCTTTATATGTGGCACCTACGTGTTGCTCATTTTAGTACATACCAGGTAAAAAGTATAATTTGGTAGGTCACATTGGTAATAAGGGAACGGGATTTTAGTTACGACATAAGGAACATATCCGCTTTAATTTTGAAACGGATATTCTATAACAGTAAACCAACCCCGGATGGTCTCCATAAACTTTGCGAAGGGAAAATTTCAACTGTACCATTTGGAATTCTTGGTCGCCAAATTTTGTTCTTGCGATAAATATTTGTTACGCAATATGTCGCTTAGACATTTCTCATATTGTATCGTATAGTTTATGCACTTTTAAATTTCACCCTGCTAAGACGAACACTTTTCTTTGTAAGAGTTATCTCCCTATTCATTGTTTATCATATGTTTGCATCTCCTTCGTAACAAAAAAAGCTATCGACAAAATTTCTTTAAGAAATTGTTCATTACATCCTCAGAAATTTTTGGCTAATTTGGATCGAAGCGGTTCTATAAAATTTTATATGATTTATCTACCTTTACGAAATAAATTTCTCGGTATGTGTTATTAACTTATAACCCTATAACTCTGGAATGTTTTTATTTGAGGCCCCTATGTCCTAACTCAGAAAATGAGATCAAGGTCAAAGGTCAATTTCAAGTTCTCAATTGTGACTTTTCCTTGTTTTTGCATTTTCTCCAACACTTTAAAAGATATGTATAAAAGAACAAGTGCCAAAATTATTGCTTTATGATAATGAAGATATGTAACAATTGGTCTGATACAATTTAATGGCATTTGATAGGAGTTAGTGCCCCTGAAATGTCTTAATATAAGGTTATATGATTATAACTTTAATTTGGTTCATTATGAAGCCATATGACCTTTTACAAAAGGTTAGGTCACATATGACCCTGAAAAATAACTACCGGAAATGACATTGAGAAAAATGAAAGTAGCTATTTTTGCAGTTTATTATGTAAAAGTACTTGTAACCAATATATTTTGTAATATAGACATGATAGATACATAAACCTATCACTCAAGACTAAAAATTACTTTCGATAAACTAATACTGGAAGTGGCCAATTATCTCCTGGTTAACAAGCAAAAGTATAAACTATATTTTTTTTGAATCAGTGTGTAAGAAGCTATGATATATAAACGGAAGTGACATTTATTTGACCGGAAGTAGCAAACTATCTCCCTTATTTCACTCAAAAGTATATAGAAACACTTATGTATCGCATCAGTATAAAGAAACTTATGATTAAATGACAATTTTAACTGTGAGAAACAGGAACTAACTTCTATTCTTAACTGTGAATATTGATGTGGAAAGACCTTCAATAGTTCTCCGAACAATTGGTTTTTATTTCTATTTGGAATCTTTTTAATAGTTTACAAACAAAATTACCTAATATAAGCTACGATTTATTTCATTGGTCAAAGTATGTTTTATCCTTTTCCATCATGAAACAAAATCGGTGCATTATGTGTTTAAAAAAACCGAGAAATTTAATCAGACAGTATTGTTATCGTAAATCATACGATGAACATATGAAGTCAAACTTTTAGGGCCTTGATAATGTATAAACCATTGTGGTATACTTATAAATATACTTTTTACTTTAAAACGAAAAGATTATTGGTCTGCAACTCGTGATTTTTCTTGTAGGTTAGAAATGTTATCACTGAAAAGTAGTCCTTAATTAGAGACAAAAGGGCACAATTTTCCTTTTGTGTGTATGATATCTACATAGCATTGCATTTTGGTTATCCAAAACTGCATGCACACATATATCCAAATAAGTAAGGTATTTTTTTTGAAAAACACATAATCATCACTCAATATATCAAAAAGTCAAAAAAGAAGATTTTGCTGGATTGTTCAAACATATGTAAAAACGGAAATCACTTTGAAAGATAATAACAAGATATGAAAAAGTTTTCGTTGATAAAGGTTATCAAACAGATATCGTTTGTGTTCAAAACTATACTGATCTCCGACAGTCTGCTTAAATAAATTTGATTATTTAATTTTGGGTCATAACATAATTGTCATTCGGTAATAACTATTGCTTTGTTTTGTCGTTTTTTGTTTTATACTCAGTTACTACCCTAGTTAATTCTGTTTATCATATATAGGCTTTACTCAACCACTTATTTGTTTAATACAGAAGAAAGGAAACGGGGTATTCATTCATGACACACAATAAGTTTTTGAATAACAAAAGACACAAAAATTAAGGGAACTTCACTTTGTTGCTTTTCTTCATTTCAAAGTCACAGTGATACCTTCAATATTGATTTTTTTTTATCTAGCCTCATTAAAAATCGAAGATTTAAACGGCTCTAGCACCGGTTCGTTGGAGGTATTTGTAAACTTGTAATGATCCAAAACTGTGAATTCGAAGAACAAAGTCATGGAGTAATATCTATCAAATAAATCACGCACAGAAATCAATCATAAACTGTTATAATTGACCCTGTCAATCACGCTAAAGCACGCACCAAAAAAATAGAAAAATTTAGACAAACACGTGGACATGGAGCTATATATTAAACAACGTGGCGAGAAACTCGTTTGTAAAGGGCAAATTATGTTTTCATGCAATTTTCAGAACTTTTACAATTTATTCATTCTGCTTAAAAAATAGCTAGAAAGTTAGATTATAAATAACTCGGCAGAATTTTTCTCTAATTATTAAGAAGTTCATCTAATTTCTTTATTATCATAAAATTAGCAAAATCATTTCTAGCCACCAAAATTTATTATTGAATTCGAAGCAACTGTTATACAAGAAAGAGGTTCAGCTGGCTTTAAAACCAAGTCAATCCACCAATGTTTACACACGAAAATGCTTGCACCAAGTCGGGAATATGATAGTTATTATCAACTCGTTTGAACTGTTTGAGATTTGTATTTTGATATTTGATAAGAGACTTTCCGCTTTGAATTTTCCCCTGAGTTCTGATTTTACTTTTAACTTCATATGAAAGTTACCAGTAACAAACAAGAGCATTATTAGTTATGGGCACCAAAATTTACAGCTACGGACATCAATGACTATTTGTGTTCAAAAATATGCGAAACACTTTTTAAAGGTGACTTAAAATCATCAAATCTCAAATTATCAGTGCATAGACTTTCCTTTAAATTTGATATATTGTTGAAAACAGAATTCTGTTTGATAGATATAAAAAGTTCTTATATACTCAAAAACGAATAATTAGCCAACTTATTTTTGCAACAATCGCTATGTGTAAAAAATAAATATTAATGTTTTGTTTTATTTAAAATATTTATATGAATAATTCAACAAACATAATCATGTGAAAAATAATGTAAGGGCTTCAAACTTATAAAGCAAATAATTAGCCAACTTATTTTTGCAACAATCACTATGTGTAAAAATGGGCTTCAAGTTCATGAAATGAATATTAATATTTTGTTTTGTTTAAAACAGTTATATGAATAATTCAACAAACATAATCATATGAAAAGTATACAATTGCATGCATTTTGTTTATTTAAAGTGAAGCTATTATCGTGTGAAGTAAATCAAGCTACTGAATACATTACGGGTAAATACCGTTTGGTAAAATAATAATATAACACCATCCCATAAAAAGTTCAAATTGATAGAGCGAATAGACCGAGTTATGAAATAAAAGAAATTTGTGGAAATTTACGTATGTTGATTATTTATAACATATGGTAACATACAAAGTAAGAAACCACGAGTTAAGCATATTGATTATTATTAAATTTTCCTATTGAAACATTATTGAAACATTCTTCACTGTTTACTACAACTAAAATGTAAATATTAAACAATTCGATTTTTCGCGGGAAAGATGATATAAGTTCGTAACAAATTCCTACGGGTCGGGAGGGATCCAAATAGTTCGGCGATGCACCCCGACTGTTAGGTGCGTCCCGTAACATTCGGGGAAACTCAGCCGATTTTGTCTAGTCGGAATACAATCGTGCCTATGTCGTGACAGATTCTGTTGTGTCGGATCAAAATCCTAACAATGTTCTGTGTATACTTGACGGTGTCCTGTGAAACAGGAATGATCTAGAGAAATTTTTTATTGCTGTTTTTCTGCCGATTGAGTCCAGATTGCATCCATATCTTGTCGACTGCGAACCGTTTTTTGCCGAAACCATTCCGGAACAGTCCCGTTATTAATACGAAATTCGTCAATGATACCCACGTCAGAGTCCCGACAATTACAGAATACAATACGACTGAGATCAGACAAAGCCGTTTGCAATGCGATAGAGCGGACCGTGATAGGATTACGTTCCGACAGTACCTGATCATCCCGAGTGCCGACTGTTTTCGAACGGATAACTTCCGTCACCGTCGGTTCACTGTCTGGTAACTGTCTGATCTATGTCGGATTACATTCGGTAGAATCGAGACGCAGTCGGGACAGACTCGGTCGAATTTTACCAGGCGAAAGATACAAATCGGATTAAAAGCGGATTGAGAACGGGATAATCGGGATAAATTCGCTTGGAACCAGTTGAATATCGACGCTTTCTGAACAATATCTGATTGTTGTCGTGATTCAAATTTTATTTTTTTTAAATTTTAATTAAAGTTTGAATTTCCATCCACGATTCACAGGATCTTGATCAGACTTTTGACAAATTTTAATCGGGAATGGTCCTGTCAAGGACGGCAGTAAAAATCGTGAATGTGTGACCCCTGCTTAAGAGAAATTAAATCAGACCATGCTGTTGTTGTGAAAGGAATGATGAACATTACTTATCACACATATGTACCTGTCAGTCGAAAAAGAAAGATACAATAACAGATCTTGGAATTAACATTTTCCTTCGCTGTAAATGTTACTGTGAGATTAAGGATTTGTTTTTAAAAAAGGAATGTTCTCATTGATAAGTTGTCCTCAGTGCTCTTCAACTTTGTTCTTGTTTGGATTTATAAATATTTCGATATAAGCGTCACTGATGAGTCTTGTGTAGACGAAATGCGCGTCTGGCGTACTAAATTATAATCCTGGTACCTTTGATAACTATTTACACCACTGGGTCGATGCTACTGCTGGTGGACGTTTTGTCCCCGAGGGTATCACCAGCCCAGTAGTCAACATTTCGGTGTTGACATTAATATTAATAATGCGGTCATTTTTATAAATTTCCTGTTTACAAAACTTTGAATTTTTCGAAAAACTAAGGATTTTCTTATTCCAGGCATAGATTACCTTAGCCGTATTTGGCACAACTTTTTTGAATTTTGGATCCTCAATGCTCTTCAACTTTGTACTTGTTTGGATTTATAAATATTTCGATATGAGTGTCACTGATGAGTCTTATGTAAACGAAACGCGCGTATGGCGTACTAAATTATAATCCTGGTACCTTTAATAACTAATTAAGGGCATACGATACATTTACAGAGGACGTTATGACGCTGCTAAAGTAAATTGTTATTTTCACAACGTCAAACTGTAATCATTAAGTCAAAATGATTTATCTTCAAAACGGGTTCACGGACCCCTCTTTTTTTTTTAATTACATTTGGTTTGATATTGTTTGTGATCGGAAACCACAGTTATCGTCCTTTGATTTTTGTTCTTCACGAATATAGTCGCTATTGTGGACAGTGTGTTACTTGTAATTTTTTTTATATCCTTTCAAAAATTTTGTTTTGCATGTTTAATGCCTCAAATAGCAAGTGGACTGGGGGCAGGTTGAAATAACACTAATCAAATTTTGGTCATGAATTTTAAAGTAAAGTTGTGGTTTGGTCCATTTGAAAAAGTTTTAAAATTAGCACTTCCGGCTGTCAAAAGATTTCAAGACCCCTTAACATAAAAGTGTCCATATTTTGAGTTAGAGCCGATGACCTTTTTTTATAATTTGAATATAATTTGTCCCAAAAGTAGTACAACACACTGTAAAAATATTATAGAGAACGCACAGGTTGGATTTTTTTTAATTTTCATTTATTGTCTAAAAGAAATGCACTACGAAATAACTGTTGTGTCGGACCTAAGAGTACCAATTTTCATGAAAAAGTGAATAACGCAATGTTTCAACATTTAAAATATATTCAGCAAAAAATTACGTTTTTTTCTACATTTATGAACATTTGATAAATATGAGTTATTTATTAAAGTAAAATGCCCAAATTTAAAGATCATTTATTTAGAATAGAATTTACAAAACTTTAACAAAAAACGACTTGTGTTTATCTTTATAAACAAAAAAAATATGTATTTCTGTCATAAGGAAAAATACGTCCACAAATCTGAACTTTGAGCAAATATCTGAAATTTCTATATCGATTTCCTCAAAAAGTAGCACATGAAGGTATATTTTTTATTACATATTTGATTAAATCTGTTAAACAAAATAGCCTATATGCAAATTTTCATTAAATTTCATTATGGAATTAAGGACAAGAGGGCCGTTTTTTATGTGGATTTTATCTTGAAACATCGCATTTAGTCAATCAAAAAAATCCGTGGACGCATAAATTTCGACTGGTAAAATATATTTTTGAGAAAAACATGTATTATCAGTTTGAATAATAAAAAGTCAAAATAGCAGATTTTGCTGGATTCTTCAAATGCATTTTAAAAAAGAAACGCATTTGAATATAAATAACAAGTTCTGATCATATATTTTGATTATAAAGTTCCACAAACATATGCCTAAAGATCACCAAAAGTCATCTGAAATTTATTTGATATACAATGTATTTCTATTCTCAATTAAGTGCTGTTTTGGTATTTGGGTGCTCCCTATCCCTTTAACAGGCATTGTCCACTTTATCCAGTAGATACGTTTAGTTATCCTGTCTATAAGTTTTAAAATGAAATACAGATGTGTCTGTTATTGTGAGATTGTAGGTGTTGCTGTCGGTTGAAATGTGGTTTGTGAGCATTTTTTCCAATTTGGTTTATTTTGATATTCAGATAGTTCATTACCTTTTAACCCATTCTTGGTGAGTGTTTTCTCTTTACTCGTTAAGTTATCCTGTCTATGAAATCCAAGCAATGCAATATAGCATAAATGCGGCACAAAACAAACACTAGTCAAATAATCAATAAATAAAAGCTTAAACACTACATACAATGCCTGTCTTTTGTGAGAAGATTTCATGCCCCGACAGTGGGTTGAAATAGATTTGGTAATCTGTCATTTCCCAACTGGGTGCCGTTTTGGTATTCCTTTGTTCAATACCTATGAAATGAAAAATGTGCACTATATTAACTATAAACGTTTTGATTAAATTACTTTCTGTCCTTTCTTTGTGTCGAAATAAGTTGTAGAGTACGTTTACATTAAAGGAAATTAAGGTATTGACAGTCATTTCAAATGTTGGTAGACTATAAATTCTTTTTTGCTGATTCAAAAAAATATTTGAAGCTGTTGTATTGCAGCGTGGCCATTTTCTACTGAATTGTCAAATGCATGCCCAATTGGGGTATAGGAGAAAAAGTTAGCATGGTCGAGCATTGGAAGAAAACTTATAATAAATGCATAATTTCCCCAAACCGAAGAGAAGAAAGAAAGGAGAAAAGGAGCTGCAATACCAGAAGCAAACCTATGTTTGCAGTCTTGTTACGTAAATTAAGTACACATCCGAATACAACGAAATTGAATGCAATAATGTATAATACATTATTAGCTTCCATTCTAAACCCCAAACATATAAGTTTGGTCAGCTTCTTACTATATTTGGACTTTTTGCCATTTTTTATTCGAGCGACACTGATGAGTCTTTTGAAAACGAAACGCACGTTAAAGAATGCATATTTCAATGACAATATAGCTATGTTTTTTTTTATGTTATTCAGTAAAGAGTGATTAGCATCGAAGAGGTGGTAACTGGCCTATCAGCTACAAAAAAGGATAAATTCCGCCATACACATTGATTGTTTAAATAGACCACAGCACCATTCAACAAACGTCAAAATGTATCAATTATTGGTGAAGACTGCAAAGAACAAGTACACAATCTGTAGTTATAAAAAATATCAGCAGCAAACAAATGCATTTTTTGGTAGGGTATGGTGGGCTACCTAGTACTTTCACTCAATCAAACATATGTTTCATAACGAAATGAGAATAGGATAATTCTTGATATCAACTTGAAATATCAAATTTCAATATAATGATAATTAAGCCTTCGGCGAATTTATTATTACTTTCTAAATCAAAGTGATATCAAATTTTCACAAGTTGTAAAACCTATTTCTCTTATGGTCAACAGTATCACTATTCAAAATTAAAAATTCTGAGGAAAGTTGATCTTTTGCACATTTCCATATGACGTCACTTTCCACAAATAAACCTTTACATTAGACATTTTAGACCTTTTGTATACTTTAGGACGTAATAAAATGTTAAATCACAAAAGTACTGAACTCCGAGGAAAATTCCAAATGGAAAGTCCCTAATCAAATCGCACAATCAAAAGCTCACAAAACTTATAAGTAAAAAGTATATTGTCAAGTGAAATGAATGAGTGTTTTGTTTATTATTGAAGACATAAGAACGCGTGTTGCCATGGGCGATTTGTACATCGTCTTAACATTTGTGAGTCATCATTGACCTAACAAGCAACCAACTGAAATACTGTTATGCATGTACCGTCTTGTGATGTTGGATACGCTAATCAATTTAACGCAGATTTTTGTAAAACATTTTCGTATCACACTCCGTGCAATATGACAAGAGACATATCTATTTGCACGCAAACAAATCTCTGAATGTCATCGACATTCAACGGAACTATTTTTGGTAGGTTACTGTGGATTCTGTCGCCTTATGTAGAAGCTTAAAATGAGATATAGAATATATCTTTATTTCAGGAGTTGAAGGTGGCAACATTCGGTTGAAATGTGTTTTGAAGGCTTTTGTTTCAAAATTATGTCCTCGTAGTATTATGGTGCTCCGTTACCCGTAAATCGGGAAAACGCACTATAAAAATGTAGCCAATTCAGTAAGCTTCCAGATGGTATGCTGTTTATGTCTGTAATAATGAATTTCTAGGTCCCGATAGTCGTTTGAAATGTGTTTGGTCGGCTACTTCTTTTCACAATTTGATGTCCTTTTGGATTTTTTAATTACACTGCTTTGTAACCTATAAAACAGGACATGTGCACTATATTAACTATAAATATGTGCATGCCCTGTGTATTAGCTTCAAAACATTAAAAAGGTATGTCTGTAACTAAGAAATTCAATGTCTCAATAGTCCTAGAAATGTTCTGAAGAGCTACTTCGTCTGACTTAAGTGTATTTTTGGTATGCTGTTGCTTCGTAATCTTAAAATCTGCATCCGGTACATTTTTATTGCCATGTACATAATCCTATTAAGATATCAGAGTATATAATTGTAACTTGCAGATTTAAATTGCCAACAGATTTTGTAGTTAACAATAAATATGCTTTTATTAGCTTCGAGTTGACATAATTTGTATGTCTGTAATATAAGAGAAACAAAGTCTCGATAGTCATGATAAAAGTCGGTTGAAATGTTTTTAAGAACACAGTATTTTTGTGATTTTACTTTTTTTTGTTGGAAGTAAACTTCTCAATTGTGTATCGTTTTTGGTATTCCAGTGCTCCATAAACTTCTAACATTTTACCCAATATTAAAAAATTTAATATATTATATGATTTGTATGTACATGTTATGAAAGTATATTCCGTATTTGCTTTGTCATGTTTACAATTAAGGGATGGATGACTGCCAAGCAGTACGGTATCATCCTACATTTGAATTAGGAAAAACTTGATCCGAGCTATTTGAAAAACCATAATTCATTATTATACTTATTAGAATTCATACAGTCGGTTGAAATGTTTCTGTGTTCGTATTACACGGATCTGACTAAACGTTTCTTGAAAACATGAGTGTCGTCGACATTTACATTTCTATATACTAATATATTATATTATATATGATTTATTTTTCAGATTTCTACTCTTCTCTTGAAGGTTATAATTAATGCACTCTAGAGTTGTTAAGTAAAAACATGATTAGGCATATCAAAAGCGATTGAATGGTGTCCTTGGTCATTGTTATTAAAACTAATCTAGTTTAAATTCATGAAAAATTACGTATATTCATTTAGATCTTTAAAAATCGCCTACTGACCCTTTCAAAAGTACATACTTTAAAAATATCAAAACTGTAATACATTACAAGTAATAGCTTTTTCCTAAAAGCTAGTCGTCTCTTAGCTGATAAACTTGGAAAGTGTATGTATAATTATTAAAGCCTAATACAATTTTACTTGTGTAAAGGGTAACGTGTTAACACTGGGATTGTTGGGGTTATGTCATAACTCGGGTCTTGATCGTTTATATCTTTTAATCCTGTTTTAGATATGTTGTTTTGGTATTTTGTTTACCTCTTTGTGCTAGAAAAATGTGGCGCTTTCGTCTGAATGTTTTTCGTTCAAAATAGGCATGACATATGTAATGATTGAAACATAATAAAGTTTAAACAAATAGGAACAAACAAGTAATGTATTTCTAACGGTTTTTCACATCTTTTTAAATTATGATCATGTCGTTGGTTATAAAAGAAGGTGATAAGTTCTGCAGTGCTATGTTTTATTTCAAACTCGTTTTTGGACATTATACTGTATCATTGGTTATTGTGTTACTTGTACATGTCTTCACATCTTTTAATATACTATACTATTAATGTTAGGTGTCAAAACAGGTCCTTATCGTACTTTTTCTTCAAAGTTTAACATACTGAATTGACACAGTTTTTCAAGAGAAACCAGTCATATGTAAAAGTCTTTTTGTTTTGCGATCATAGTCTCTGTATGTTAATGCTTGTTTTCAATTCTTGTAGAAAATATACAGTCCAAATCTATCTTTTAAAATGCCAATAGTATCTTCCTCTTTGAAATTTGTAATTTTCTTTTATTTTGCTTTCTCTAATTTGGCATTTATATTAAATAAATAGTCAATTAACCTCAAATCAACTATAAGACGTTTGTTCTAAAACCTGTTGATTGTTTTTAAGTAATATATCATTTATGTATTTTTGCCACTAAGATTTGTTTTACCTGTATTAACAACTATTATATATATGTTAGGGGAACATTAAAGACTTTAACAAAATATTGTTATAATATGTCCTTTGTAGAAAACCGTAGGTTGAACTATAGAAATAAATTGTTTTGTTTGTTGTTTAATGGGGTTGCTGTCTAAATTAATTACATATACTACATAGCTCCTGTAAAATCGTTGGTAGACATTAAGCATTGCTGAAATATAACAGCATACATGTATAATTGCTTTCATCATCTGAGAGTAGTTTCATATTCTTCTTATATAATATATTTCCCTTTCGATTATGTGGTCTTCTGTTCTTCATCGCCTGCTATTTTGATAGGGAGAGCTACACAACGTTCAATCCAGCCAAACCCTACTCTAAAGATCCGGGACCTAAAATAATATTCATTTGTAGTGAGAGGTAGGAGTGTGTCGTTAGAATAGGCATTTATTTTAATCTTCATGATATTTGATGAGGTCGAGAAATGTATGTGTTATTTAGGTCAAGATTGAAGATTGAATCTAAAACTAATCAGATGTCGATACCTTTTAACACCTGCAATTAAAACCACTGTCGTAAATGTTTTACATATTTGTCAAAAACATTATCAACTATGATGAAATAGCGTAAACTTGCATGACAGCTATGTAATTGTAAAAAAATATTTATTTATGGGGTTTTATTTCCTTTTATCAGATACATATATTAAGTGCTTTTACCATGAACAGATCGAACCCCCTCCCCCACACCTTTCCGAGATAAAAATAAAACCCCAACCGTTTAAATTGATATTCAAATGAAAATAATTGGTTTGGATCAACAGTCATTTTTTGTTTGTTGCTTTTGTATTATCTTACCATGTATAAACATTAATAATCTAGGCAAGAAAAAACGATGTTTCCATAGCTATGCTTTGTATAAAGGTATAAGATGTACGTAGCAGTGAGATACAGGATAGAATGTTAAAATTTAATGTTGAATAATCACATGTGTGTTTAAAAGAATTGAGATCAGGAGTTTCTGTTATTTATAAGTGTTACCTGTGTACTGATATATATTATTGGTAACCAGGCAAAATCTTATTGCTAAAATAAAGAGTTCAATACCGATACTTAACGGGATCAAAGTACATTTAATAGGTTTCGAATTGTCCCAACCAATCAACAAACGTTAGCGATGATAGAGTTTGGAACAGTATATATGATCTGGATAGAGTCAGCAATATCTTCCAATCAGATAGTTAGAAGCATTCAGCCCACAAACTGTCCATCGTTCAATTATTTATATCGCCTCCGCGGAGACGATAATGATAAATATTCCTTGATGGACTAGAGTGTTTTTGAAAATCACATTTATTTTGTTCAAGGGTTGATATTCGAAATTAAACTGATGTAGTCTATCTTGGAACTATATTTTAACCGTTACTGCAATCCAATCGCGAGTTAAGTGAATTGTCCTAGTAATCAGCATGTTGAAGTTAAAACATTCCAGATAGTTATGAATGTATTAATATGGATGTATCCATTATAATTTTATAAACTAAACACTTAATAATTACTACTGATTATTACGTCTTGTGTGGCAAAGGTCCTCCGGTTGAAATTGCCGTCAGTTCCATTTCTGCTAAACAGTGACAAATTTGTATTTTAATAGTAGAATTTGTCAAAAGCTTTAGAAACGAGCAATATATTACTGTTTTTATTAATGAAAATTTATCGGTAGTTAATAATTGGTCTTAAGAAAACCCGGGATTTTTGTCAATGAATAATGTTGGTCCCTATTTCACATTGAAGTTGGTCCGTATTTCATATATAAGTGTAGAATAACAGTTGAAGACCTGCAAAAGGTTGTTTATCCAACGAAATGAATAAAACTTTTGTAAACACAAATTTCATGTGAGCTGAATGATACAATTATACCAAATATTGACGTCATATTCATAATAAAAAAACCAGCAAAGATATTTTCAAATTTTGCACGTGCGGTTATAAACCAGTACTCATCATTTAGTGATAGTCAACTTGTTTTCAACATTCATATGTATACGTAGTTTTGCTTTTCTAATATTTATTCCTTTTTTTTTTAAATTTGTTGATCAACCACATATTTAACAATACCTACAAAAAACTTGCCTGATCTTGTAATTCGCATGTTATAAAACACATCTTCATTCATGGGTAATTGATACGATTTTATCGTTACCTACAAACTAGAGAGATATTTATATTCTGTATGTAGAAATAGCTTTTGCATATGAAACATTACACAATATTCTAGAGGTTGAGTATCCATTTAGAAAAAAAAGGTTCATACAGTTGCTCACCTGTAATTAAGTTTGATTTTTTCATCCATCAACAAAACCAATGCTAAAATATAGAAAATTTATATGTCATTTCACGATGAGCCAAAGAGCAGCTACAATAAGCCAAATAAAAATAAGTAAATGTTATGTCATGTTTAGATAATAAAGGAACAATGCATCGCTCTTTGCTCGATATAACCCTTGCATTAACACTTTGAGAGGACACCATAGGCTGCAGGACACAAGTTGTATTTCTATACACAATTTCTTTTCCCATGGCAGTTGATATTTTCTTGCTCCTGTTCAACTCAATTTTTGGGGTTCTGTCTAATAGATTATTTTTTGATATTTTTCGTTATGCATATATAGAAATACTATCGTTGCCAATTAATTTTTGTCGAAAGAGTTATAACACTTGACAAATCAGAATCTAAAACATACATCCCTTTAACACCTTAGTGAAAAAAATAAAACAACAGAAAACCACCCAAGGCCATAAATGGGTTTTCAACACAGCGACAAACATCTCTCATCCGAAGGAAGGCTTCAGTTTGCCCCTTAATATAAATGTGTTCTAGTTCAGTGACGGACGGCACAATAATTTCCAAATCATATAAATGAATTCAAATTAAAAAAAACCAAACATACAAGACTAAAAAAGTCTGACTTGGGACAGGCGCTTAACTGTGGCTGAGTTTAATATGTTTAGTCCGATCTCAACCCCGCATATACCTATAGTAGAGTAAACCATTATACATCAATACGCAAAGTAAAAGTCAGTGTAAAAGAAGTCCGAGTACGATGTCAGAATAGATAACAGAGGAAACTAAGCAAATTGACAATGATTCAGAAATCAAAAAGGATTACTAGGAGTTACTTACATGTCAGTTCCAGATATCAATTAAGGTAAGGTTGGCGTACACAGGGGATAACTCGATTTCAACTTATAAAACTAAGAAGAGGCCCACCATTTGGAACTGCTTCAATATAATCGAAAATGAAACAACACCCACCTAAAAATCGACGTTTTGATATGACTGTATGTCATGTAATAACCTTCAGTTTGTTAGTTATCTTTTGTTTGACGTCACGTAAAGTCATGACGTCTTTGCGCCAAAATCATTTTCATAAAAGAGGGGCAAAAGATAACAGAGGGACAGTCAAACTCATATATCGAAAATAACAGACAAATAATACAAGACACAACATAAAAAACTCGGAATTTTATTTTATTTTTATTTATTTCATTTTTTTTTATAAAGCTCTAACGTATTTTTTTTATGTGACAGCACAATAATTTCTAAACCTATAAATGAACTCAAATTTAAAACAACAAAAAAATACAAAACTACACAGTCTGACTTGGGGCAGGCGCTAAACTGTGGCGGAGTTTAACATGTTTAGTCAGATCTCAACCCCGCATATACCTATAGTAGAATAAACCATTATACATCAATACGCAAAGTAAAAGTCAGTGTAAAAGAAGTCCGAGTACGATGTCAGGATAGATAACAGAGGAAACTAAGCAAAATGACAGTGATTCACAAATTAAAAAGGACTACTAGGAGTTACTTACATGTTAGTTCCAGATATCAATTAAGGTAAGGTTTGCATACACAGGGTTAACTTGATTTCAACTAATAAAACTAAGAAGGGGCCCAACATTTTGAACTGCTTCAAGTTTATCGAAAATAAAACAACACCCACCTAAAAATCGACGTTTTGATATGACTTTGTGTAATGTAATACTAGTAACCTTCAGTTTGTTAGTTATCTTTTGTTTGACGTCACGTTACGTCATGACGTCTATGCGCCAAAATTATTTTCATAAAAGAGGGGCAAAAGATAACAGAGGGACAGTCAAACTCATACATTAATTATAACAGACAAATAATACAAGAAACAACATAAAAAACTCGGAATTTTATTTTATTTTTAATCAATACATTTTTTTTTATAGCTCTAACGTATTTTTTTTATGTGATGCATTAGAAACGAACAATTCATTGATTTGATGTTTTAGTAATCAAAGTATGTGAAAGTTTTTGTTATGTATCAGTTCTACATAACTACATTACATCTATACTACTAAAGGAAGAGACCTATTTCAATGAGGTTAAAAGAGCGCAATTATTTATATGCATTTTCCATAGGACCCCAATTGTATTAAAAAAAATATTTCTTGAAGAATAAACAAACCAGAGAAAAGGGTAGTTAATATATATATATTAGCCTGTATTACAGCAAAAACAAAGTATATGGTAATGCGGCAAAAAAGCGCCCTAACATGCAGTCGTTATGAACGGTCCCAAATTCAGCACTAAATTGGAATGGTTGATTTTGAATGAATTCCCATTTAATAAAAAAGATAATATCTTCCACACATTATGAATTATGAATTTAATTTTCACCTATATTCAAATTTAAATATATAAGCTTTCAAATAACACTTAAACAATTTTTTTTAGTTACTTATATAAGTAATTTTTGTTTAAAAAAAATATAAAATAGCTCATAAGAGTTATTTTAAATTTCAATAAAAGCAGGGACTAAATGTAGTTTTCATGATTTTTTTACATCATCGTATATCATAAATTTAAGAATTTTTAAGATTTGAGAGGAAAATAGACACAAAGGGTTACTTTAAAAATAATGACAAAAATGTTACTTGAATTTTGTACATCTTTGAAAGAATTAGTAATAACACTTATTTAAGGAACATATGTAATTGTTTTGGGTTACAAATTATAAATAACTTCAAGTCTTAATTAATTCTTAAGTTTCTATCTATTTATATCAGTCTTCCTTCAAGATTTTGAAGGAAAACGATATTTGAATAGTCCCAAGAGACCAATCTTTGACCAAGAAGCGTCGCTATCAAAGATAACTGCGTCAGAAAAGCAATTAGTGTTTCAGAAGGATTAGATTTTATATTTCATGGGAAAAATAACCAGATGACTGTAAAAATATGTTAAAACTAGTAAAATTTGTATAATTGGTCACCTATAAAAATAATTTTTACAAAAGTTATTTATGTAAGTAATTTTTGAAATAGCCTCGTTTTCAACATTACTTATATAGGTAATTTTAAAAGTTACTTGTTTAAGTAATGCCCCTGACTAAATAAGGCATAAATCCGACCTGCATCATCCATCAGGAGCCTCGACGTTATTTTTATTCTAAGTACCATATTGGGATAAAAAAAATTGCCGGTTGAATGTTAACAAATAATTGCTGTCTTGCAACCTAGAGCTGCAACTCCTCTGAAACCATACAAATTCGGAAATATGTGTGATATGACGTTTAAATTTAGTGTTTTGTACTTACTAAATTTGTCTACGAAACAATTGTTTCCTAAAGAGAACGCCAAATTATGACAAAATATACAAATTCGGAGAGCTTTATCACCGTATCTTTAAGCTTTCGCGCACGCTCAGTCGATGTACTGCCCGCAAATTCTATAATATCAAAGTAACGAGGTCATCAATTTCGTCATTAATCAAGGACTAATACAAATACATTCAAACTTTGTCACATGTAGTTTCCGGTTGTAGTAAGAAAACCAGAACGGGTTCAAACAGAAAGATGGTGATAGCAGAGAAAACTATGCACCTTATAATCAGCACGATTTTGTCAGATGACAATACGAATACTAAAAATCCTAAACAGCTGGTCATTTGTGTTCCCTAGTAAGCATTTGTTACTATCTATTTTGCTATCTATTATATCAATATTAAAGTGTATATCGCGTATATGACAGTCGGCAATCTTCAGAAGTCAACTCGATAGTTCATAAGATGGCATAAAGACTGAAATATACAAGAAATCATAATGCATAATATTGAGCCAATGTCCTGTAAATTGCTTTTTTTAGACTTTGGATATAAGTTTAAGTAATTTATAAATCAAATTTAAGTCCAATCGATGAACGTGGCTTGGCAGCCAATGTCCCTTTAATAAGTTGTTGTAAGGTTTTAAGGCGAATGACGACATGTTTATGCTTTGCGTTGAATATATCTATAAAAGATTTGGATGTGAAACACTTGAACGTATAATATATCTTTTGATTATATTTACAAATGATGTACTTGCAAATGTTGCATTGTTGATAAAATTTAATAAATGTTTTTACTTGTGTGGGATATCGAAAACGGGTGTAATATTTTTCAGCAATATATAGAAATTTCTTTTTTTAAATCAAAAACGTTGTTACATAAAGGGACGAATCGAGTAATTTGAGAAACATAGACACCATTTAATAAAAAAGGAAGATGTGGTATGATTACCAACAACACGACACGACTGTTCACAAGAGTCCAAAAGACACAGACATTACCAACCAAAGGTCACAGTACGGCCATCTTCAATGAGCAAAGTCCATACCGAATTGTAAGCTATAAAAGCAATTGTAAAGCAATTCAAACAAGAACAAATTAAGAGCCTTATTTGTGTGATTTTTTTTAACGAAAAACAAATATGGAACAGCAACACACGACAACATATGAATGACATACTTCTGACTTATGACAAGCACATACATACATATGTGGTTCATAAGTGTTTTCGTTTCACATTTTTAAATAGATAAGACCGTTGGTTTTCTCGTTTGCATGGTTTTACACAAGTATTTTTTGGGATCCTTTATATATTGCTGTTCGGTTTGAACCAAGGCTCCGTGTTGAAGACAGTACTTTGACCTATAATGGTTAACTTTTATAAATTTAAAAATCTATAAACTTGGATGGAGAGTTGTCTCATTGGCACTCATACCACTTCTTCTAATATCTATAAAATATGTGGCGGAGTAAAACATTTAAGCGGGAACTTAAGTCTCCCCTAACCTGGGGTAGTGGTGAATATCATCAGATATATCCAAATAGAAATGCATTTAATAAACACACAGAGTTGACTTGGCTGGGTACTTGTACATCCCTACAGCAACAACAACAAAACACAAATTACCCATCTTAGAGTACTCGCAGCTACTGACAGGTAGTTCAAAGTTAAAACCACCGAAAAAAAAATCATGCTTCTGAGACTCAATGACCAATCATTACACATCCAACATCTAATAGATTTAGAGACGTCATAAATGGCCAAAGAAAAACATGACCTTTTACATTTCCACGATACCAGTACCGACATATTGTAGATCTATGAATGTGCACATGGGTATAACAATAATAGTTAATTTGCATTTATTCACCTGATAACAAATTACTATTGATTCCATTACAAACAATATTTAAAGATCTAATTGCAGTGTTGAATTGGTAACTTTCAGAATAAGTTCATTTAAAGGATCGATAAGTTTGCAGAGATAGTTTCTAAATTAGCAAACACGATAAACAACATCTCCGTAAAAATGAAGATGTGGTATTCCGTTTAAAAGATGGTGACAAGAAAACGACATAATTTAAAAAGGGACAATTGATAATTGGCAATGACAAATCGTCTCGTTTATCGTAAATGTTAGTATTAAACTTACCGTTAAAGATATAGATATAAAGATCCAGTAGTGTTCATTATTATTATTAGCTTAATTTATAGTCAGTTCAACAAGATAAATCTCTTAAGTGTACAAACTGAAGTCGTCATTATATTTGCGCAGATTTATTATCCAAATATCTAAAAGTTTACGCAAATTTCGTATCAGATGTTGTTTCGATGGGCAGTTGTATACTATGATTGATTAGTTGTATCATACTGACTTAGTGCAAGATGGTTACGATAAAAATGAGAAAAAGAGACGATTTTAAATAAAGACAATCACACGCAATTATTATATGTCATATCTAATTTTTCTATTATCTGAGGATGTTTGCAATGACTGAATACCTTGTTTAATTTGTGTCCGAACTATATTTAGCCTTATAAACGTTTGCACAATTTCAATCCTGGTATCTATGATGAGGTTATTTACATCTTTGTGTATTGTCCTAACACATCCCGTATATCATGTATATTGTTTAAGACTGCATATTGCCAGCTGGTTGCGTTTTTGTAATGTTTGATGTGTCCCTAAATGAAAGAAATCCATCAAATTCTGTTTACTACGTATTTAGACTTTGAAATACAACACACTTAAAGACAACTTCATTTTCTTAAAAATGACTTTTTTTTTAAGGACAATTCCAAAAATGGATCAAGGTTTCTTGTTGTGGCCATATACAATCAATTGTAATTCGGATTAATGTAAAAAAAGGAAACGGGAAATTTCAAAGAAAAACAATAGCACTGATGGCACTATGGACAAATAATTGAAAAGCTTTTGTAACGACCCATCTTGTAAATAACATACAAAAGGTTAACCCTTCCTGTTTGCGTCTTTAGTACAGGAAACACTTGACCTATATCTGATGCAGAATGATTAATACCGTTTATGATATTACTACTCCTGGGTTGATGCATCTACTCTTGGATTGATAGTCCCTGAGAACATCACCAGCCCAATATCCAGTTTTTCGGTACTGGCATTAAAATACGTATTTTTTTTTTAGTTTGTTTTTTTACAATATTCTGAAAAATTGTTCTAAATTAACATGTTAGGGGTTATATCTTCATCATGCAAATTTATTATTTCTTGGCCGACATTGGAATAAATGTTTTTCCTTTGCGGTTCATAGCTCTTCATCTTTTAAATAAATTTCGATTTTCAAATACTTTTGGCCTGCAACATCATTGAAGAGACATAGATTGTCGAAATACGCACCTGGTACCGTTCATGTTTTATTTAACTTTATGAGATATTCTTCAGTTGAAAGTATAAAAATATATTGAGGTAAACATTTAATGTAAAAAGCTACTACGAATTATTAAATTTAAAATGATTTATAACGTCTGTTATGTCTAATGCATTCATTATTGTTGCCACCATTTTATGTGTTTGTTTACATAACACGCAAGTATTTTATTCGCTTTGAACATTTACAAATTCATAGAAAGTGTTGTGATGCACGATTATTACAAAATATAACAGCTGGCCGGCATCGATAATTGAAAAGGTAATTTCCCACATATGTTTTGCTCTAGATATTGTCCATAGACTATTGTTACCTTCTTCAAGTAATTTCACAATTCATTGAAATGCTCATATTTACAGGTGATCAACATACAGGTAATAAAACATTGTGATTAGACGTGTTTTCGTCATAACAAACTCGGCATTGGATCATACCTCACCATCATTCCTCTATATCGAAGACAATTTTCTACACAAGCAAAGGTAAGGATATATTGTTCGTACTATTATAAACTTAAAATATACTCAGCAAAGTAGATATTCAAAAAGAATAGCAAATACATGTATCAAGAAGTTATCTTTTTGTCTTCTTTTTTAAAATTTGTCATCGACTTCATTGTTCAACCAAGGACGATTTCATAACATTGATATGACCGTTCCGGCCACAAAGTTAAATGGTCATACTTTTTCTATTTGGGGGTTGATTTTGAATTTTGTCGTTGGGCGCAGATGTCGAATGTTGTTTTTATGTGACGTGTTGATTTTTCCCCCTCATTTTTATTCACAAAATCGTTAATAAGATAGTTAATTTGTTCCATTTTCTTGATCAATTGATTCTTTCTGATCAGTATTTTAGCAAATAAAAAGCATAGCAGTACGACATAAAGTATAGTTGAGTGACATCCGTAAAAGCATATAATGGTACAGACTAAATTCATTTACATTTTTCAAATGTTTTTTGACATTCAAATTTTGTATTTGTTTGTCCATTTATTCATTGGTTTGATTTTTTGATACTCAAGAATAAACAGTTTTATAAAAAGATCGAATTTCTCAGATGTCGGCTTATATAAAGACTGATACCGTTTTCGTATATAATATAAACGAAAAACGTTCTGTTATTTTGAAGGAGCATACACTACTTTAATTTCATTATGATTGTGTTGCCTAAACCTTTCAAACAATTGTTTTCCTCTAATAATTGATGTGTTCTCTCGGTTGAAATTTTGTTACCTGGATTTGATTTTTCTCAATCGACTGATGAGTTTTGAACAACTGTATACTACTCTTGCCTTTATTTATTGAAAAAAACATCGACATTGACTAACTTGAAAATGGGCTTCAAACTGCAGAGTCATTAGAAATATGTTTGTGCTGTTGGTACCAAAAGGGTTTAAGACCCGGCTTTTTGTTTCCTAAAGCTTGTCGTCGGAAATGATCATTAATCAAAAAGACATTACATATGATTTAAAGAATAGTAATTTAGTATAAATAGCGTAGTTGCAATTTCTTATATTTCAGCTCTAAAAATGGCCCAACGCATTTTGCGCCGTTGCAGCCCTGCCCTATTTTGATTGACATGCAGTTGTCACAATGTGTTCACAGTTTATCGGATTAAACAGTCAAATCAACGATAAGAGTAAATGAAAGTGACAGTTTAAATAAAGGCTTTAACCTAATACTAAAAAGGTAACACTTGAAACAATAAAATTTCTATAGGAATTGCAACATTAGCATCAACAATACCAATCACGATTTCTTAAACCCTCGTTAGATTCATTCTGTTTGCAACATATGTCACGTAAATCAGCTTACAAAACTGTACACCATGCAAGAAAAGGGCTATGATCTTTGTCTGGATTTACTAAGGACATATAATGTAGAATTATCAAAGTTAGCAGTTCGAGTCGTCTAACTTCATTCACGACGGAAGAGTGAATTTGACAAAAGTATTTTTTTAAACTTATATCCCAAACAAACATCGGTATGACCGCTTGCTGCGGTTATCTGTTTACACCGGAAGTTGTTGAAAATAGATAGCCTACTGACATTTCAAGTGTGCACTAACAATTTGTTGATAGTGTATAGAATGAGTTCGATAACTATTTAACTTCTCCTTTGGGGGTAAATAAATCATTTAAAAGATATAACGTTTTTTACATTTGGGTTTTTACTTTCAGATTCATCCAGAACTTACTGAAAATGTCAAATGTTGAAATTACCATCCATGTTTTTTCTTCACGGGAAAATCCTAAATGGACAATTGATGGACATTGTCACAATTTCCAAGAGATTTTTAGTAAAGTGGCAACCAGTAGTGATAACAAGATAAAACATGGTAAACATTCAAATATATAACGTAAAAAATCTATCAGATTTCGATCTGAAATAGTTTATAGGAAACTAAATTCCATTGTGATTTTTACAATCAAATGGGTGTTTTTTTCCTTTCAAAAGCTAATCGCCGCTATCTCAAACTGTTATAATTAATACGCTCATAAGAATGTAGCGACCGCTGAAAAAAACCCCTCATATTTCCGAATCAGACACGCATCTATTGTTTCTGGCTATTATGCTTTCATATTTTCCTTAAATAAATTTACTTTGGTACCCATGCCATGTCCGATTTCCACAGAGGGTTTGCTGCTGACTTACCACACCAAACATACTGTTCCTTCATCCTGGTCATCACTCAAATTTGAGAACTGGACGTCAGTACTAGAAAAGAGTCTACATATTACGTAGCTTTCCTTACCTGTGCGATAGAACTTGTCTTTAAATAAATTATCAAACACTTGTTTAAGCACACGTTGGCACTACCGTGAGTGCTCTATTACATTAGTAGTTCTATGAAACGCATATTCATCTGCATTAATTTAAGAAAAAAAGTTTGGGTCACCAACAATATTTCAAATATGTAAAATGCTAAAACCTTTTTTTCTTAAAAGTTACAAATTGACTTTTGTTTAAAAAAAACAACATAAAAACGTATAATTGTAAAATTCGTAATGATATTTATTTTCCTATATACCATTTTAGATCAAATGAATTCCTATGATCATACAATCAGTAAGAAGCCTTCCAAATGCAGATATCATGGATTACAGTTGTAATAAACAACTTTTCTTTCTTTAAAATCATTCAATAAACTGAGAGCATACTCCAAATACAATCCTGAACATGAAGATTTTGATATTCCTTAATAGTGGAGCGGCGGAGAGGACAATTGTAGAAATTTAAATTACCTAAATACCTCATGGGATTTTAATAGCTCATTGGAAAGCTGAAATCCTGTTCTTTTTGAAAATATGTGTCGTCAATGTCAAATCTGGTACAATAAAATCGAAAATCAAGGTCAAAGGCCATCACTTAAAAAAATCCTACTTTCATCTAGAGAAACAATACCATTGAAATTTGTCAAAATTAATAATCTATTCAATAAATTATAAGAGTAGTATTATGTAGAAAAACGTTAGTTCATACAAAATCTTTCTCATATTTGCACATGACGTCAGAACAACGTTTTATTTAACTTTTTTGAAGGTAGTCCATGGTACATACAAATTTTAATGCCTAATGGAAAACAGGAACATAATATGAGGCAGGCATAACCTGTGAATGGGGACGAAGTCTGTATGTATTTTTTTTTACCATGTTGATAAAAGAAACCGAAATACCGTACGTAACGTTCCCGATTTTGGTTCTGTTGTTAGGGAATTAGCTGTGACGTTCTTTAAGTTATGACGTCATATTCGATGTAAACAAAAGAAACGCTTTCATCAGGTTACGTTTTTTTCATATCAAACAATTATTAAAATTGAAAATGTATTGAGATCCAATCTTATATTTTACTTGACTGATAAATAAAAAAAAAATCAAAGTCTCATGCAAACAAGACAGATATCTGCGCAAATGCGGGGAAAACCGGAACAGGAAGTAGATCTGAAAAAAAAGTTAACGATTTTGAGTTCATTAGTACAATGGAAAAAGTCGGGAAATTTTCCCGATTTTTTTTTTTTTTTTTTTTTTTTTATTGATTTTTCTACCGTAATTGGGGACTTCGTCCCCATATTAACATTGATAATTGACATCGACAATTCGTTTCAGTTTTCAAGGATTCGACGTGTCAACGAGTTGTCTTAAAATGAATTCAAACTATCTCAATACAAGATACCTTTTTATTTAATATAGTTATTGGAGTTTGATATATTACTCAATTAGTGTAAGCGTGTTGTAGAACAAATTCCTAAAATTGAGACATGACCGTTAGAGTTTATTTTCATACCAAATGAAACGTCCAAAACATTATAATAGCAAATTAAAATAAAGTTACCAAATATTAACAACTACCTACATTTTGACAAAAATCATCAATCAGTGCAAGGAAGACCCTACTCCTTGCAAACATGTGCTGACTAGCATTTTTTCTCACTTACATGAACTAATTAGATCTTGTAGAAAGTCCGATGCCATTTGTACCTCAAAGAAAACTGTCTCTAACTTGTCATGTTGCGCAGTTTTCCAACAAAGACACATGGGGAGCCATTACTTCGGTTGGCTAGATTTGCCGACAACCGTACTTTGCTTTGCCATATTGTACGTAGTACGTGATGCTTAAATACGAATTCACATGCCGAAAGCTTTTCGTTTGAATTGTCGTACACTGTCTTATCGGGGCCTTTTATAGATGGCTGCGGTATGGCCATTTGGGCTTTGCTCATTGTTGAAGGCCGTTAGGTGACCTAAGGCTACAAGATTACCGAAACGGCTTGGTTTTGTCCTAAAGAGGTTGAATACCGACTTTGAACCGATTCCAAAAAAAACTTGAAGTGACGTCACACCCACCCAGAGCATGAACGACCGGCATAATAAGACTTTAAATGGAGTAATTATGTTATAACAATTTTTTATCATAAAATTGAGGCTGCTTCATAAAGTTCATGGATACCGATTTGTCGTTGGTTTTGGTGGAGCTACATGTACTTAAGTCGGCTTTTATCTCAACCATTTTTAATTATGCTTTGATTTTATTCGCTGTCTTAACAGCGTCTCCAATGGAAATATCGCTAGCAAATACAATGCTAGACTAGATTTATATTGTCCTTGTTGAGCAAAAAAGGCAATGGCATCCCTGTAATACCTCTCAAGTTTAGCCTTATGTTTAGAGGAATTACAGTATGTCTTACTTATTTTATCAGGTAAAAAAGACTAATACTATGTCAAAAGTGATGATAAAATAAGAGACTTTTTTTCAAGAATAAGGTCTCTGTCTATAATTTAAACTACTGCTAAATGCCAAATCATACGCAGATTGATCAGTGGATTTTGGTCTATATGCCAAGTTTGTGGTTAGACATGCTGCGTGATACACTGCATTATTGAGCAAATTATCTTGCTCTATTCGATTAATCATTTCACCGTCGCATGCTCTAAAAGCAGCATCTATAAGATTGACTAACCTTTCAGCAGATGAAATTGTATGTAATGTTTTCACCCTTTTATGATATTTTTTTTGCAAATAATACACTTTTATGTATTGTGATAATTTTTTCAGGCACCAAACAATTTATAGATAAATCGGAGTCTATATCTGGTGATTCCTTTTCAACTGATACTGATTTTAAATTCTGCTTACTTGTGTAGCTTTTATAACATAACCTATGATACCTAAATACGGGCAATTCACTTGCTGTTTCATTGCAGGATTCGTTCAAATAACTCAACAAATCATCATCACGTCTCTTTGCTGCAGCAGTGAACAGAATTTTTCTTCCAGATTCTGTTGATGTTAATAATATTTCATCAACAACAGAATCGCAGATAACACAAACTTCCACTTTCTTTTTTTTTGGCATCTAGCGGGACCAGTTTTAACGAGATTGTTAAATTGTCCATGTGATTGAATAAAAAACCCCAAATCAAACACACCTGAAAACCAAGCGAACCCTATAATGAAATTCACTTTCCCAGTTCAATTCAACAAAAACGAGTATACAACAATACCAAACAACATAAATTAATCACAAGGCTTTGGAAATTATAAAATGAACAAGAAATATGCTTAAAAATGACTACAAATGACCTTCGCTAAATCGCTGAATGCGTGACTATAACTAGAAACCACAACAATGTCGGTAAATCTGTGACAAATATTCGGACTTGAAATCTGGATAAAAAACAGATATTTAGTCAAATATTCATATTATTAGGAATTAACTTCAAAAAGTAAATCGGGTCGATTGAAGTATTATACGGCGGCTTCATTGTTGTGACTTTAAAATACACCTATACTGCACGTGCAAATAATACTAGATGAAAAACGATGATTTTTACAGTGTTATTTTCAACCATTTTCAGATGCATTAAGCATTAAATTTAGGACTATTTGGAAATGCCCATACATTGTATGAAGTTCACGAATAACTTTATTTACCAATTTCATTCAAAAATTATTTTTTAGAACGGGTTTGTTGTGCAATTTGACTACCGAATCGGCAGTGGGGTATTCGATGCAAGTTGGGTAACGTCAGTAAAGGCTATTTTTAACGTCATTTGTACCACATTTGATATTGACGACAAATATTTTTCTAAAGCTGAATAATCGATAAACATTTAAGGACCTTAAAATTCCATGAGGTATTTAGGTAATTTAAAATCGTTAACTAAGCGACTTTTTCAACATTCGCCGCTCCACTATAAGTATATGTTTGTGCTTTTTACATCTTATATATTTGAAAATGTGTAATACTATAAATCCCCGATGGTATCATTATCTCACTAGTGAGTAAATGACATGTTATACCTACATGAATTTTGAAATTATAAGATGTAAGGTTTTAACTCTCTCATGCAAAGTTGATCTAAGACTAATGTAATTATTTTTAGTACTTTTTTTGTCATATAGCTCTTAATTTTTTAAAGTTATATACATCTTGACTTTCAAATACTTGACTCTAAGCATTCTTTTATAACGTTTTGTTTTCATTTTCAAACTAAATGTGTGTGTCAACTTGATAAAATGACATCAGTACAGAAATTTATAATTTAGTTCAAAACTAATGAAAATAAAATATAATTTTCAACAATAATTAAGCAAAATACTATAAACTTTATAGATAAAAATTAATCATAAAAATCTCTTATGCAATACTTCTAAGTGCTATGTATATTATGAAAAGAGTTTAAATAAATTTTGACCTTGCAGGTACTAAAATCAGATAAAACCAATCAATTTAATTTCAATATCAATCAAAAACTAAATCTGAATGTCTGGGAAAATGTCTTTAAATTGATGCTATAAAACGTAGCGTATGACTATATCATCATACAATACATGTCTTCCGAACAAAACGTTCTAATGTGATATTGAATGAATTCTCGAAAACTATACAGGAAGGCATGTTCAAAGAGGAGTAATTTAAATATTATATATTTACTTTTCATTTTCATATTGTTAAGTGGTTAATTTTGAATTTTAAATGTTTCATGTACTTAATTTTCGTAATCTCTATTATATGGGACCTTTGCATAATTGGAAAGAGTATACAGTTACGTTGTATTGTCTTTAACGGTGCACCATTTTTGACTCAAATTCTCATATTTGATTTATAAAAATGTAAAACATTTATTCTAATTGTTATTTAATGTCTAAAATACTGGTAAACAATTTACAAAACAGGGGCTCGATAATATGTAGCTGCGTTTAGGGTGTTTTTAAGCCTAGACATAAATATCAAGTTAACGTCGTGAAACCTCATATGCTCTATCTCTAGCTAAGGGATTAAATTGCATTTTACATGAATACGGATTCAATAATGTCAAATTATTCACTTGTAGGTGAATAATTCATTTTTAATGTTTCTTAGCTTATTTTCTCAAAATTTAACCATACTTGCTGATAAAAGCGAATCAATATTTCACGATTTCACTTTCATTAAAGGGGCACTAGCTACGTGATATATAAAAAATCTAAAGTATGATTTGTTTTTTGTTCAATCAATAATGAAAGCGAAATAGTGATAATAATTCGCTTTTAACAGCCAAAATGGTTCAATTTTGTCAAATTAGGCCGACTAAACTTAGTAATGAATTATTCACTTGGAAGTGAAAAATTCGACCTCATTAAATCCGTATTCATTTGAACTTCAATTTAACCCCTCAACTATAGATGGACAACGCATGCATTGTAGTTAAACTGGTTTTTTAAAGGAAAAGAATGTCAACATTGAAAGTGAAACAAACGTAAATCATTTGATGACTGATTCGATCCACCAAAAATCTTTCTTATACAGGTAAAAGCGGTGAGAAACATATATTTTTAATCTATAAAATAAAATTAAACAGACCTATTAAAATCAAACTGCACGAGTTTGCTTAATCTATTTATATCTATATTATGTTTACATCGCTTATATAGTCGTCTGAGGTCAACTCGATAGTTAATAAGATGGCGTCTATACTAAAATACACATAAAACGAAACTACATATTATCGACCTTATGCTCTGTAAATTGTTTACTTAAGACTTTTGATAGTTTGGATCAATGTTTTAAATTGTTATAAATAGAATATGAGAATTTGAGTCAAATTGGTGACCATGAATTTGACAGCTAGTGCTCCTTTAATGATTAGATTTTTTTATACATCTCGTAGCTAATGCCCCTTTAACGTCGAATCTGTTATTATTACGGTATTTTGGCGAGATCAAATTGTTCTATAAGGACTTGGTACAGTATATGTTCGCACCGGTCTTTTAAAGAACATAATCATAAAACATAGAGAACAATAACTGTAAAATCTATAAATTGATATCCATGATTTATGCATAAAGCCTTAGAACATATTAACCTTTATAAGACATTTAAAATCATTTAAAAAAAAAAGTTAAAAACAATATGTTTTTGCAAATGTATTGCAGGTTTCATTCTAGATTTTTTTGTCTTAACTGGGATGATTTAAACAGGAACACAATGCCAGAGGACCCTGGCCTTAATATCTTTGTTTTGCATTTTTATGTTCCAATACAATATAGCAACTTAGTTGTGAAGTGTATGTAGGAAGAATTTGTAATGTCTCAATACTTGTCATCATCTGTTATTCTAACAAAAAATGTATCCAGTCACACACAGGATATATTATATTTGTTGTTATATAAACGATATTTATGTTATTGTCTTATATTCTTGAATAAACAGATGAGATGTAAAATTGTAATACCACTCGGATTTATTACTTCGAAGTCAGATAACTGTAATGTTATACTGTAAAGAGTTATTCTATAGTTTATAACTGCTGGGATGTAAATAAGCGATAAGAGTCGAATTTATTATTTCGAAGTCAAAGAACTAACTCCCTCCACCAACGTTCAAGGTAGGCTTATATAGATACACTGTTTCTTTGGGGGGAAACAAGGTGGGAGTTAAATAACAGATATTAAATATGTTTTTTTACTATTTCATAAAAAGTTGGATTTAAGATCGGCAAAGAGGCGAGGTGACAATGATAGTCTAAAGTCAGTTTAAAACATATATCCGATTTGTTTAATTTCAATCTAAAAAAAATCATATTTTTGTTTTAACCCAGTTTATGAAAACACCTAAATAAGATTTACATTGTATGACCCTGTGAAGTACATTTATACATGTATACAGCGCCCTGTGGTTATAATGTTCCAGTGTCTATGTTTAAATAGAAGCCAAGGTGGTCGAGTGGTCTAGTGCGTCGGATACAGCGCAGGCGATTCGGTGTCACGATATCTCAGTAGTATGAGTTCGAATCGAAACATTTGCGAAAGAAAATTTACAGATCTAACATTGTTAGGCTGGTGTTTAGACGAGTTGTATATACAGAATGTACACAGCCATGTATCACCATCACTGCTGGTGATCCGATGGATAAATCTGTTGTAGACTTGTCACTAGGTCAGACGTACTTATATATATATTCAACGAAATATACCTAACTGTATGGCCAGGTGGATTTGTGCTATAGTGTCGGACAATGACATTCGAGACGTATATTTGAACGAATTGAAAGGCTATTAGACACACAATTATATTTAGAGCGTATCATCGAAAGTGGATTACGCAAAGCAAAACAAACTGACACTTCAAGAATTAAGAGCCTCGAAAATAAAAACACGGATGAAAACTTAAAGAAAATACCGTTCGGAGGTACACATGACCCGTCTTTACCGAACGTTTTCAATACTAAAAAATCAAACCAACCGATTCTACATGAAATTGAAACCATGAAAAAAATTGATACCGGAAGGAAACTTGATCTGCAGTCGAAGTCAACCTATAAACTTAACGAAGCACTTAACAAGAGCTCGATTCGAACCGAAGGTTAGTGACTTTAAAATAAAATATTGCGGAGATTCAAGATGCGGTGTTTGCGGTCAAGATGTAAAATATTTGGAAACTAGCAAAATGAAAACATCTAAAGATGGAAGAAAATTTCATGTGAACTCCAAAATGACTTGTAAGACAACTATGACAATCCGATGCATCTACCCTCTAATATATAAAGTTATACGAAAGGTGAACGGTGTTGCCGCATCCATCATTGGAATGCATGAGTTATGCTTCTCATACAACTGGCATTAGCTCTCAAAATCTAAACCTGGTCTATGGGCTTTCAACATAACAGAAGATAATGAAACGTTATGGCTAGCTTAGGCAATTGTTGTATGTTGTTTCAATATGATAAATTTTAA
The DNA here is from genome assembly GCF_036588685.1 of Mytilus trossulus. NCBI lineage: Eukaryota > Metazoa > Mollusca > Bivalvia > Mytilida > Mytilidae > Mytilus > Mytilus trossulus. The sequence goes on from NW_026963318.1 coordinate 930,254, forward strand.
TATGTATTAACTCGCGTGTTCGTTTATGTAAGCACATATAAAAATCACGAAATCAGAGATCTATATTTTAGATTGATGTCGTTACAATCATCTTTTTGTAGATAAACTCCATGTCAATAGTAGGCAAATTTATGCTCAATAAGGCATATAGATAGAGCAAATATATACTTATACCTGCTAATTCATTATACGTTAACAAAACCCCAGTTGTAGATCTAAGTACAATTGTATATGCTTTTACACTCACCAAAAGAAAATTGAATGTTTTCAAGATTATCATCCACAACATCTTTTATTAAGATCTATTAATGACGAAAAAAAAAACCAACATTCTGAAAGGGTAACTTATAAATGTTAATGTCTTTAAAAAAACGTCATTAGAGAATACTTGTATCGAATCTTAAGGGAACAGTTCCAAATTTTGACATTTTTATAGAAACTTTAGATATAATTCTTAGAAATAACCGACTATATTTTGCTATAAACGCATAAATGTACAATATGTAGGGGCGACCAGCTGTCTAAACGTGACTGCATTTTTTTTACGTTTTCGTTGTGACCTGTGTCACGATTTTAAGAGAGTTGTGGCCACTGCAGACAACGACGACATCAATATTTCGATGAAGCTTCTTCTCCTCCTTCTAATGATATAAAAACAGCCGTGTGTTATTCCGTTAACCGAAATCGAGAGAATTTGTTGACTGTGCACCCTACTAGATATTATATTATTATTTTATACACAAAGTTTTGATGTTATAAGAAACTATATTCCGATTTGCGATATATGAGTTTGACTGTCCCTTTGGTATCTTTCGTCCCTCTTTTCGCACATACATTTTTAACTATTAAACAAGAACAATGCGACCGAAACAATTAATTAGATAAAATGCATCAATCGTATACACTTTATCTTAACTTAAATTTGACACAAATGATAATTCAAATACATTTGCATATTCAACAGTTTAGAAGAAAAAAAAAATGTTTCCAAATTACCTTTATATTGTTACAGCTGGAGGAAGATGTGCGAAACTTTTGCTCTACAAAAAATGCATTTACTATTGTTACACTTGCCGATTCTAAACTGTGTTTGTTCCGTGTTGATGATGTTATGATCAATATTTCAACTACTTGGATTTGGCTTCTTATACAAAAATACAATAGTTTTTAAATTCTCCATATCATTTCCCTTTGTAAATCAGACCTATACTGATTATTCAATTTAATTTCTAATTTTAGTAAAACTAGCACATATTGTATTTCTTTAAAAGATATTTGACTTGAGGTTACTGAACAAGAGGAAAATTTAAATCGGAAATTTCCTTATCAAATTCCAAAATAAAAAGCTCAAACAAATCAAAAGAATAGATCGTTGGAAAAATAAAGCTTCAAAATAGATTTGTTTTTTAGGTGGTCATGTGAACAAATTTAATAAAGCATTTAGAGTTATGAATGGATACAGAGTTTATGTATGTACAGTGAATATATAATATTCTTACAAACACATCAATCATGTGCATAATCAAGACAAGCCGAAGGATTGTCGGTAAACAGTTCTCATTTCGGTAACGGCGAAGTGTATGAGATATTAAAGTCTCCAAAAATTGGTGAAATTGTTACAATTTTTTCCACATTTAAACATTTATATTTAGACCATCGTCATGCACTGTTGAGATCTTATGAAATGAAACTGACAATGAAATTTAATTCACTTGATACGGTACGCAGTTACCGTACAACTGTTGGCATACTAGAATCGAATCATAAATATATCATAATCAGATCTAACATAGATTCATATGAATTATATCATCTTTAACTTTGTTATCATTTTAAATTTCAAAAATGTTTTGTCATCACATTTTACTTACAATATTTTTTTATGATATGATGTTGTTGTTATTTGCAGGATTAGGTTACAGTGGCTTCACTGTTCGTCAGAATGACACAATCTACAAGATACCAAAACTAACAAACATCAAACTGGAAAAGTTATTACTTCACACGAGTGACCAGGTGATGGTTTTCCAATCTTTGTCCCACAAAAAAAAAATATCAGAAATTGTCAAAAACCATGTTTTAAGAGCTATACAATTGAGAGACGAATTTTGAAAGTAATCTTCAATCATGCAGAGTTTTGTATTGCACATGTCATACGATTGTGTATTAAAAGATATGCATTCACATTTGCCTTGATTTTAACTTCTTATACTAGTAGTTGGATATGTTCGATAGGGGAATTTTCAACATCACAGCACTATCTATCCTTTTCAACATTTAAAAAATAAATTTTCAGAAATTATTCACTAAAAAAAACAATATGGTCTGCATTTTTAGTAACAGGTACGTATATTTATAATTGATAAATAGCGTTCATATTGAAAGCAGTCAACGCCGTGAACATAGATAATATGCTAGGTGTCATTTATCGCTTGTTCGCTGTGAGCCAAATGAATGCTCCGCGTTGAAGTCCTTTGACCAAATAAATAAATAGAAATTCTACCTTTTCTGTCTGTTGATTGTCAGGCACTGTACCGGACATTAGATACTATTGAGTTTAAAAAATATTTTGGCCGGGCAAGTTTAGATACAGTGACATTACTCAAGTAGAATAGGAACCCTGTTTATCTATCGTTAATAGGTTCCAAAAGTAATTGATGTTAGTCAGATGAAATACCTCCAACAAATGATATATTGATTTAGTCATCGTCCACATATTTTAACTTAATTCTAAATGTCCTGTCCCACGGCGATCCAGAAAAGCACAACACGTGCACGGCGTTTGCACTTTATGGCCCCAAATTGTGATTCGTGTATTTTGTTCAACACTTCATTTTGTATTGCTTTTTTGGTAGAATTACTTTGTTTGACTCTTACAATAGTCCATCGATGATTGATAATTTATCAAAGAAAGTTCAATATGGATGGAAAGAGTTTAAAAACTCAGATTTCTCATTTGACCATCTATCAAATACTATGGATTCATTTAATGTCGTCAGTAACAATTTTCGTGGATTGCTAAAAACTTGCATTTTTGATTTCGTAGTTTTGCCAATCTCCACATACAAAGCCTAGTTGAAATATGTTATCCGTTGCATATTTGAATTCGTAGTTCACTTTTACCCGAGAAAATTAGTATCCAACGAATCCACAGTATGACATCTTGTAATTCCTGAAAGTGCTCACCATTTGCAGTTTCTGTCTGAAATGTAGAATACATTTCTGGTGCGATTGGCATGTGTGATATCAAATGAATGTCATTCACGTGTAAATCAGGTATTAATACTACATTTGTTTCACTAAGAACAGTCTACTGAGAAGATCCGCGACATACAACTCTTTGCCAGGTTTATTATCAACTTTAAGATCAATATGTTCTAATGCTATGACAAGTCCCTGTAATATCTAGTTTGGTGTATCGGTTTCAAGAAGATTGATTTGAGCGGTTTATTGTCAGTCTTAACTTGAATTTTCATATACAATTGCAAGTGTTTCTTGATCTATGGATATCGTTGTTTTTGAGTTAAAGCACGTGCGGCATATGCAACTGGTTTCTGATTTTGTACCAGTACAGCCATAAGTCCTTTGGACCAAGCATCAACACTGAGTTTAAGCGGTTTGTTTGAATCGTAGAATTAAATCAGTGTTGCAATTCCTGCCATTACTTTCAACTTTTGCAAGCTAGTTTCCTGCTGTAAATCCCAGTGTCATACAGTTTTTTTTTTTTTATCTAAGAGTGTTCTTAACGGTGCACTGACTGTTGACATGTTTGGCATAAACTTGTCAAGAAATTAAATAAAACCCATGAAGGTTTGTTGATCTTTGACGCACTCCGGTTTTGATATGTTATTGACTGTACGTTTTTTTTCTGTATCCGGTTTCACACCTTCACTTGTTAGACGGTGACAACGTATGTTACTTCCTGTTTACTGATTTAACATTATCCGGCACTTAATTTCAAGTTGTATTATCGCGCTTTTTATTGTTTTGGACGCATAACACATTCTTTTTAATTTGATCCTCAAATAAGTATGTCGTCGGTTATCGCCTCTGCTCCTTCTATGTGGGATATTATTTCAGACACAACTAGCACGTCGTTGACCTTCATTGTTTTAGTCCATTCGTCGGTATGCAGTTCTGAATCACCAATTGTAGCAACACAAAGGTCATCATTAGATTTGCTGCATATGTCTGCGCTGCTAGACTCAAAGTTGTTATATTTATGGCACTGTGTCCTAAATGCAAGGCATTTTCTACGCTCATAATTACCTCCAAATTAAAGTTTTTACATTTGTTTGTGAAATAAGGTTGTTGCCCTATTTTGATATGCCCCCCTCCCCCCCTTTCGTGGTGTGTATTGCTTGGCATATTTTTGACAAGATGTAACATGATTTGTTCTTGATCCTTGTTTGATCAACATGTTGATTGGTTTATATTTCCATTAATTTAATTGTGCTTAATAAAGTTCTTACGAAATTGATAGCTTTTTCCAGCATGAGTTCAGACCCTTCGGTGATACATATTTCACGAACTTTGTGGTTTTCCGTTCCAAAAAATAGAATGGCTTCGCGGGCCATTTTGTCATGCGTCGCATTGTCACTATCTTTTACCAATATGTTAAGGTCGGTGTCAAATCGTCAATGCCTTTTTGTACACGGCTTCACTAATTTATATAGTGAAAAGAATTTGTTTGATTTAGGTCGAAAGTGTTTCGAAGTTCTAATATTTCACTTATAGTTTCTTTTTGTCTTCTTCCAAGAGATCCCAGGGTGAATAAATGTCCCTATATTTGTTTCTGATCCATATCACTAGATAGTTACCTTTTTTGCTTCGACACTTTTAGATAGAGGTCCCGCGAACCAAAATTCAGTGTATTGTTGGAAAGATTTCCAAGCAGTCACCAGGTCTGTTGCTTCCTAGTTCATTTTTGGATGTGATCTTATTAGAGCATCCATGATTTAAAACAACATATTTTGATTTATGTCAGTTGCTGGATTGTTCATGCAACTTTTAAGTTTGCGTCCATCTACGGATGAGTTATTTTCTTCATGTTGACACCATGTTCAATAAGTTGAAAAGAACAAACTATATGTATAAACCTTCTATACAGAAGAGTCTAATAATACGTAACAATAAAGTCCGGATCAGATCCGATTGAGATACATTGTATGTGTATATTACGGTATGTGACATTATTGACCAAACCGGAAAGTAACCGCGAGTTATTACTAGTTGTCCATTAGACAAGGTCAATGACATAAATGCTAGTAAGTAAAATTCAGTTGAACAATTTGTTTTCTGGATAACATTAATACATTCCTTAGTAATAATTATATGTAGTGATGTAAAATAAGTGATCATATGAAATACCAATTTGCCTGCCCTGAAGCAGATGATCACCAGTCAAGGTGCATATTCACACAACATGAGGTATGATAGGTCTATTTGAACTATTATTTGGTAAAGTTCTGATGAATACATTAGTTTTCCGTATATTTTAACTACATTCTTTAGTACGTATCCTTCGCAGTGTTGATTTTGTTCAATAATATGAAGTCCCAAATTATAAAAGAGGCTCTTATTTCTGGTCTTTTATATCATGTGGTTCTATTTAGAAGTTTATGTTAACTCAGAGATAATTTTGTTGTGTTTAGTCATGTAATCTGGAAGCGTTTCCCGATTAATAATATCTTTCAATTCGTAAATAAACATGGAGCTGCACTATATCTTTATATTATATTATATTATATTACCAGTCTAAAAGTGTACAACCTCACCAAAAAAAATATCAATAAAATTAACAAATTGTACTATAAATATCTCGGATAACAGATATCTTTCATCAGTATGATCACGATGTAAAATGAATCATATCAATCTATTATGATTCTTATATGTTGCACATTTTAAATACAGCTATTTATCAAACCACGCCTCTTTCGGGGAGGTATAGAATATTTATAAATAATTAATTTTGTTTGCCGACTGGTTCCCAGTTATGATCTCTATGTTTCATCTCATAGCAACATAACTTGGGAATGATACCAGTAAATATACACATGCATATTGTTTATATTGAAATCTGTTGTAATCCTACAGTCAAGGTAGGGGTAGTTAAGAAATTGAATTTTAGTTTAAAGTTCGGGGCATATGTACACGTTGAAAATATGCCGCACAGTCCTATAGTTTGACCTTTGAAAAAAACAGTAGTGCATATGAACTTTCCATTTCAGGATATAGCTGCTTTTTTTTCAAAACTTCAAAGAAAAAGTGGTACAGTTTAAGACTTAAAAGAAGTTCCTATGGGACATTCCATTGTCGATATTTACAGAAATGCAACAAATAACAATCTTGAATTCTATACAAAAAAAAAATAATTCCAGAACATAATAGAGAGGCTAGTACAGTTACAAAATTCCGTTTGTTTTACACTTTTACCACATTGTCGATGCCACTGCTGGTGTACGTTTCGTCCCCGAGGGTATCACCAGCCCAGTAGTCAATACTTCGGTGTTGACATGAATATCAATAATGTTGTCATTATTACAAAACTTTGGATTTTAAAAAAAAATAAGGATTTTCTCATCCCTGGCATAGATAACCTTAGCTGTATTTGGCACAACTTTTTGGAATTTTGGATTCTCAATGCTCTTCAACTTTTTACTTGTTTGGCTTAATAAATATTTTGATATGAGCGTCACTGATGAGTCTTATGTAGACGAAACGCGCGTCTGGCGTACTAAATTATAATCCTGGTACCTTTGATAACTATTAGCATACAATCCCGCCTTTACTAACCTTTCACGTTTGATCCGTGCCAATTTGCAAATTAATGCCAAGCACCCATAATGATCGATCCAAGATCTTTCCCAACCCTCCTGTCGTAGCTTTTCGGAGACAGTCTTATGTGTGAGAACTGACGTCTCCTCTAATAAAAGCGACTCAACTGCAGGATGGTGCAATTCGTGTGGTAACAGACGATGTCTGACTTTCCAATAAATACTAAATACTCAAACATTTACTGGTCACTTACTGGGTCTGTGTACAATATACTTTGTAATGTAACTAGCAAAACCCAAAATGTTTTATACCTACTTGAGTTTCAATGTGGCATGCAGTATGTTCGCGATACAGAACAGCCATTCGACAAATGCATGAATTGTCATCGGAGAGACTACATCTGCAAGCCCGACCCCCCGTAAGTCTTCATTTGAGATCACCTAGGCACGACCAGGCTGATTTCAAAAACCTTACCATCACAATCATAGACCACAACAAGGGTTGGTCAAGGGCCGACAGACTTGCTCGGGAAAAGTTTTGGATAAGAAAGCTAAGGACAGTTTTTCCAGAGGGCACGAATGAAAAAACATAGAATGTGTCACTCATTTTCCTACCATCGCTATTTTCCTGCCATCACTTGTTTACAGTAACTCCGCCTTCTGTCCTTACATTTTTCATGAATTTTTTAATTATACTAGTTTTAATTACAGGGTTCGATTTATTAGGGATGGATGTAAAAGTACGCAGTCGCGTTAAATAATTTAACATCAGTCAAATTTTGTTTTAATTTTTTTCAATTTTCATTATCAAACTGCTTTTTATTGGGGACGTTTAATTACACAGCCTCTGTTTTAATTACTCTACCGTAACATTAACTATAAAACCCGAGTTTTATCTTGGCATGCATTTTATGTCAAATTTTAAATATTATAACGGCTTAGATCTGTCAGTGCTGTTGTAGCTTCTTAACTGTCGTCACCTTTGAAATTTTAGAGTTGTGTCAGTTCATATCGCAAATTATTTCTATTTTTATTTAAGGCATGTCGTTTCGTCGTGTTTGGAAATTTTTAAATTGTACTAGCTTTTCTATGATGTTTTGGTACAACCTTTTTTTTTGTATAAGAATCAGAATATATTGATATGATTCATTTTACATCATGATATCTGTTATCATAAATATTTATAGCATTTGTTCATTTTATTGGCTTTTTTTGGTAATGTTGTACCCGTTTAGACTTGTTATATATTATATTTTGTAGTGTACTGTATCATATTATATGACCCATCGGCCCGTAAGGTGTGTCGTTGGCTATTATTCAGTCATTTTATATTATTTTACAACAGTAGGTACACAAGAGATACACTTAACAAAATAAAAGAAATTCAAATGAGTGTTGCGAAATTCGAAAATTGTCACTTAAGAACAATTTTCTGTTGAATTGATAGTTCACACAACATTATGTTATAAGCATATTTTTAAGTGTTATATTTCAAATAAAAAAACGAGTCTTTAGATCTACAGACGTCACCATGGCCACGGTGTCGTCTGATACGGAAGTAGTCCTCTCATCACTACACATGACAAATATCCCATACATTACACATTATCATACTAGTGACAATAGCAATAATACACATAGACAGCCAATTTTAGTTCTTCATAAAGACATTTGGGATTTTGATGACTCTGAACCGCACTGTCTCATTTCGAAATGTCACACAAATGGCTGCAAACCTTCTTGAATTTTAATACCAGATGATCAATTCACTAGCAATTTAACGTTACAATGATCTGAATTGTATATTATGCATGTAGTCTACGGATTAGAGTGTAACCTTTGCGGATTGGTATATGTAGATGAAACGAAAGTTGAGCTTAACATACGTATGTGCGGCTATAGATCAGACATCAACCACAATGCAAGCATCATTCTTTACCAGTCTTTTAATCAGCCTTATCATTCAATCGTTTCTATGAATGTACGGATTATCGAAAAAAAATATAACACAGGACTAACAATCCTCATTTTTCAACGCCTCTCCGTGGACAACAAGACGACTACTGGATTCGATAATTGGGAAATGCGACACAATATGGTTGCAATGACAAAATTGATCGTATAAGTATTCTATCTAGTCTTTCTGTAGGTCGGTGAATGATTTGAATATTTTAAACTCTACATCATTCAAACGAATACAAACCTACAGCTATCATTTCGGATATTGCAAGTTATAGACTTTTCAAACAAGTTCGCATTGGAAAAAATGAAAAAGAGGTGAGATCTTTTCTTAAATTTTGCTTTACAAACAAAGGTCTCGATGGTATCAATTTGGGCAATGTCCTTCATCATGAATTAGTTCAATCGAAAATACGTCCCTATTTCAAGATCAGTCTGTACCAATCATTTCTTATAACTATACTAAACTTATTGTTACAATTTTTTTAAAATATACAAACACGGTTTGCAGGATCTCAATATTGACGACTTCAAGTCTAAACCTCCTGATTGAACATGTGCTAGTTCCCAAATCACATATAATCCGGATAGACATTTTCTAACCGGTGACCTCAACATTGTAAACACTACTTCCCTGCGAAATGTGTTATACAAAGGTCCAAAATATCGTTAGACACAATTCATCATTTGGAAACACAATTTAAAACTAGTATCTCAATTGTTTGTAAAACAGTTGAAAGTTCATTCCTTTCGTAATGTACTTTTTACGACACCTTTCATTTGATATACGACAAGCATACCCTCTGAAACTTTTAACTTTTTACACTTAATTTTCGAGATCGGAAGTATGACATTAGTAACGTAGACTTGATGATTTTTTATTTGATATGCGACAACGCTATGTTCTAGAAAGTTTGATCTTTTCACTTGATAACTTTAACCAATTATTTTTTGAAGGACAGGAATTTGATATTTAAATTGTACGCGTTATGCTCTTGCATTTGATAAACAACAAGGATGTACACCTCTGAGGAGCAAAATATTTCTAGAATTCAACGTTTTTTTCTTAACCTGGATTTATATGACTGTAAAAAATTAAATGGTGAAGAAAAAATCATACAGTTGTGCACTTCTTTTTTTGCTACGGCCCTTTGAAAGTACTCAATATTTTGATGATTTTCTCATTTTGGCTATTGTCGTGAAAAAAATCATAGTTCCTCAATTAGACTTTTTTTCATACTTTCAATAAAAATGGAGTCGACCAATCGGAATAAATTCCATAAAAAAAACTATAGGTAGGTGTTAATATATTCGTTTTTGAACTCAGTGACCTTTCACTTTGGGTGTTAATTTAAGGTCACATGAATTAAAGATTATTGGTAAAGTTTCTAAGTCTTTACGACTCCCGATTCACGAAAAAGATTTTTTCAAAAGTTGTTTTTTTATTTTTCAAGGGAAATAACTCCTTATAAAGGTGAATAACAAAATAGTTGCCTAACTTGTTTAATCCTGTTGTCCCTTGGTGGAGGATAGGTCATTAACGATATTTTTCCACCTTATTTTTTTTTTTGCTAGCCTCTACAGATCAAGCCACTAGTACCCTTCTTTCTCCATCTCTGCTGCAATTTTCCACGTGTATCTTGGTCTGCCCCTGCTACGTTTTCCTTGGGGTCCACTGTAAGTCTTGCCTTGTAATGTTGTTCTTTGGCTTCCTTAGTATGCACCCTATCCATCTCTTTTTCTGTTGTCTGCTCTATGGTCGGGTTGTTGTCTCTTTGACACATTCCCCATTTCCATTCTCAATTTTATTCAACTCTTCCTCAACTTTTCCAACAGATCACGGTTTGATATTTTCTCAGGCCATCTGATGATAAGGATGTGCCTGAGACAGATGTTGATGAAGACTTGAAGTATTTGAAGCAGTTTTTTGTTTTGTTTTTCCAAGTCTCAGCTCAATATAAGTGTATGGTTTTTACATTTGAGTTGAAGAAGCATACTTTGGCCCTTAGAAAGATGATGATGAGAACAATATTTCTCATGATTAACATTCTATGTAAATAACATGGAAAACCATAGTTGTCCAGTAGGAAATATTTGAGTATTGTATTTTAGGTATTGTCACCTAGAATGAATAGAGTTAACTTTCTTTTTACTGTTTATTTGTACTTGTATTGCAGGGTCATTTCTTATATTACACAATAAAACGAATCCATTGATCCTGAGGTGTTTATTTTATTATACGACCAATACAATCTGGTTACACTTGCTTTCCAAATTGATCTCATATAAAACGCAGTTCTAGCTTTGCCAATTCTGATTTTTAGATCTTTGTCTGAACCGCCAAAATTATCCAAGGTATGTGAAGGAATCCACTTCTTCTAAAGCCTGTGTGTTAACCATCATAATTGCTATGGACCTTGTGTTAGACTTTAAAACTTTGATTTTATTGTGGTTGATGGAAAGTCCTGTTTCTGCTGCTCTCTTTTCAACTTGTACTAGTTTGTCCTGAATTTATTGGTGGTTGTGGGACGACAGCAATGTGTCATCGGCAAAGTCTATGTCATCCAGCCGGGTGAACATGGTCCATTGAATACCGTTTATTCTGCCGTCTGTGGCTTGCTTCATGATCCAGTCAACAGCCAGTAGGAATAGCATCGGTGAAAGAAGACAGCCTTGTCAGTTGACCTTCAAGGATAATCTTGCTCTGCATTCTTGTATAGATTTTTCTGATGATGGTAATAAATTTTTCAGGAATGCCATAGTGTCTCATCAACTGTCACAACACATCTCTATCTAAACTGTCAATGGCTTTGGCAAAGTCGACAAAAATAGAATAAATTGATGAATTGAAGTATTGTGATTGTTCATGGATGATGCGTAAGGTTGCTATTTGGTCTGCACATGATCTGTTTTGTCTAAATCCAGCTTGTTTGTCACGTAGGTTTTTATCTATTGCATTTTGAGTCGGTTTAACATAACTCTATTTAAAACTGTACCTGGAACTTATAGTAGCATTATTCTTCTATATTTGTCACAAATGCTTAAATTGCCCTTCTTTGGAAGCTTTACCATGTGTCCTTATTTCCATTCTAGAGGGAACTCTTCCTCTTCGCCGATCTTTCCAAACAGTTTATATAGCATTTGAGTAGATGTTTCAATGTCTGCTGTCTGTGCTTCTGAATGTATGTTGTCAGGGCCTATAGCTTTGTTGCTCTTCAGCATTTTTATGGCTTTTGTTTATTTCTCCTGTATATCGTCTTTTTACAGTCCAGTGCCAAAAGTTCTTCTGCGGGTGAAATGTCAGCTTTATTTACAGATGGGTCTTGGTTTAGCACATTCTTGAAATGCTCAACCCATCGTTTCATTTGCTCCTCATGTGTGTTGAGTCTTTTCCCTTCTTTGCTTTTTACTGGTATACTTCCATTCTGGTATTTCCCGGTAAGCAGTTTTATATTATCATACAGAGCTTTGATGTTGTTTGCTCTGGCTGCTTCTTCTGCTTCTGCTGTCAGTTTGCCTACAAAGGCCCTCTTATATCTCATTTGACTTTTCCTGGCATCCTTGTAAACTGTAGTATACTCTCTTGAGGCTGATTGTTTTTGCAGATCTTGTTTTGCTGTTGTTCAGGATGTTTTATATATGTTTTTCCTTTCTTCCACTTTTACAAGAGTTTCTGGTGATATCCATTCCTGATATTTCCTATTTTTCAAACCAACTGATGTTTCGCAAGCTGTCTTGAAAGCGTTTTTAATTTCTTGCAAGTGATCTTCTATTGTATATTATTTATATAATATAAATGCCGAGAAGCGATTTTTTAACTCTATTTAGAATTCTGATTTCTTTATATTTGTTTGCCAACTTTGATATGTTAAATCATTTTCCTGTTGATTCAATATCGTAATGCTTCTTTTGCTTCAGTTTGACAAAATAGTAGTTTATATTTATTAACATTGCCATCTGTTCGTGTACATGCTGTCGTTTTCAAATTATATCTCTTATACTTTTTAAGAAAAATGATAATAAAAGATATTGCTTCAAGGGTACATAACTCTAAAATGGGATGATGAAATCCTACGCAACCTCATGTGGTAATACATAATAATACAACGAGGGGGGGGGGGGGGCATGTCGAAAAAAACAATAAAAGTTAGATAACTTCTAACGTGGATGATGAAATCATACACAGCCTCACTTGGATAAGGTATATCAGTTGTTTTGATAACTCCAAACGAAACAGGGGGAGGGCAATGTAAAAAACAAATGCTGAAAAAAAAACCCGGAACAAAAACAATATGGTTTTCTGGAAAGACCTTAAATACTACTGGATTCAGTCGTGGATTATGCCAGACAATGGATAAAACGCAAAAAAGAAGACGTAGATACTCTTTCCGAATGGATAAGGGCGATAAAAATCAGAACTAAAAAAATAAACGAGTCCATCAATATTCATGCTACGTCAATCTTTAAATACCCAAATGTTGAAAACACTTGTCTTTCCTCCCTGACAAATATGATGTCACCCACGCAGATAAGTCCCCATACAACATCATTTCTGAGTGTAAATTTCATTACATAAACTGCTTGATTAATGAATTAGGTATTGCCAATTCACTTAGTAACTCAGCATATATCCCCACGACACTTACTAAAGAAGAAATCCTTGTTAAGCATAGGTTTGTTATATGTTCCTTTAGAATTTAAACCAAAGTTAAAGAACTGGATCTTCCATCACTGTATTGGATACTTAACATACATAAAAGGTAAAATCACAAAAAATACTGAACACCGAGGAAAATTCAAAAAGGGAAGTCCCTCATCAAATGACAAAATCAAATAATAAAACACATCAAACGAATTGATAACAACTGTCATACACCTGACATGGTACAGGAATTTTCAAATGTAGAAAATGGTGGATCGAATCTGATTTTATAACGCTGAACCGTTCATTTGTTTAACAGTCGCATCAAATTCCATTATATTTACAACGATGCGTGAACAAAACAGACATAATAGGTAAAATAGTTTAAATATGGGTACAGCAGTCATCACAGTGTCACAATCTCAAAACAAACAAATATTTAACAAATAAGCACAAAAAGCATCTATAAAATTTAAACGTCACATAGCGAGAAATATAAAATAATTGTGCCGTTCAATGTATTTTCAGGAAAAAAAATATTATTTCACATGGGGAATGGTTGTATACAATCATAAGTGTATATAACAACAGTATATTGCTGGGTCTTCCAAGTGCTCCATGAAACCATGTCAAAATAATAACATCAACTTTATCAGCAATTAAAGCCGGATTTATCGTGAAACTGCTTGTTGTAGAGATGGCGTGAATCAGATCTGGATACTAAAGAATTCAAAAGATATTTAGAGTACCTACAATCTGCATTTGTATTTAAGAACATTTGACTTTCTACACTTTACACTAGTATTCACCATTCCAAACTAGAATACAAATTAAAAGAGTTGTTATTGGTTTGTTTCATAAAAAAGGATGGCCAACTTAGATACAAGTATCTTAGGGAGGGATAAATCATACTTTGTAAAACTCACTCTCATTCAAGCAAAACATTCTCTGAAACTGACATTACCAAGATGCTGGATTTCTTGATTGACAATATATTTGTTACATTTGGAGGACGTGTTTTTTCATAAAAAAACTATCGGCATTCCCATAGGAACCAATTGAGCCCTTCTTCTAGCCGACATGTTCCTATATTCTTATTATGCTGACTTCATACAGGAACTTCTTAGGAAGAAAGAAAAAAAGCTATCAATATCCTTTAACTTTACTTTCCGCTATGTAGATGATGCTCTTTCATTAAATATTTCAACATTCAGTGACTATGTTGAACGCATCTATCTCATCGAACTAGTGATAAAGAATTAAACAGATTAATTACAGTTAAGTATGCGTCATATCTTGACTTACATCTAGAAATTGACAATGAGGGTCGGTTGAAAACAGAACTTTACGAAAATAGAGATGAGTTTAGCTTCCCAATTGTGAACTTTCCTTTTTTATGAAGAAATATTTCAGCAACGCCTGCATACTGAGCACATATCTCCTAAATAATACAATATTCTCAGTCTTGTATTTTCTATCATTATTTCCTTGATAGAGGATTGCTGCTTACAAGGACGCTATTTAATCAAGTTCCAAATCATGAAGTTGAAATCATTTTTTCATAAATTTTACGGACGCAATCACATGTTGTTTGATCGTTATTGAATATCCGTTTCACAGATGATATCGAACATGTTTCTTATATCGTAAATTACAACCTGCTCTTTTTTTCACGAATGTGATCTACCGAATTATAGACTATTTACCGGGTTAGTAATAACATGAGCAACACGACGGTTTCCACATGTGGTGCAGAATATGCTAACCATTCCGAAGCACCTGAGATTACCCTCATTTTTTAGTTGGGTTTGTTTTGCTCAGTCTTTTGTTTTATATGTTGTGTCTTGTGTACTTTTATTTGTCCGTTTTTCTTTTTCTATTTTAGCTATTATGGCGTTTTCAATTTTTTTCGATCTCTGATTTTTTAATGTCCCTCTGGTATATTTCCACCCTCTCTTTTACTTTCAACCATTAGAATATATAAGAGTAAACGTTATATAAACCCTGTAAATATGCAACGAACTTCATACTCGAAAAGTATTTGTTACTGACGCTCTACCAGTGATTAATACTAACTGAACTCTTATATATATAATATCTTGGACAAGTGTTGAACCCATACGATTTTGTAAAGCAGTTTTTAAGTGAATAATATTTTATAATTACTTGTGTTGAATGGGAATTACGGTTAAATCCATTGTTCGAAAAACACTATTTCGGTTCTAACAACTCAAGAATTCAGAAATCATGCAAAAACAGCTAAGGTTATCTATTTCTGAGGTAGAAATTGAAAATTTAACAAATCTTCACCGGCAGACTTTTTTATCGAACACATTGAAAACATTTTGGATTTTAAAATCAAAACTGTTTCTTCGGTTGGTGGCAATAACTCTAGTTTAGGCATTTTGTTGTGAATTGAGTCTTAAAACAAAAGATTTGCGCAAAACAATATACAATCTTTTACATACATGTAGCTATAGCTCTGACTATGCAATAGGGGTTTTGGTTATTGTCGAAAGCCATACGATGACCATTAGTTGTTATGATGTGTAGATGTGTCATATGTTTATGACCATATTATTGACATGCATATATTGAGAGAATGGATTTAAAGAAAACATACTTTAGAATACATACATTTTGAATGTCGTTGAAACCGAGAAAAGGAATAATTAAGAAATAGTTCATGGCAGCTGTAGATTTTTATATTCATTTAACCATGGGTTTGCCATATTTATTTGATTATTATATCCCGAGCTTCCATGAACTATTCCGATTCTAATATGACAATTACGGTACTTTCGTCATCTGTGGAGCTATAATCACACGGTACTGTTGAGTTATTCCGTTTTACCCCCAGTATTTAAAAACATACTTTTTTCTTGAATATTATAAGGTGTGCATATTCATCTGATTTTTATTTTATTCAATTTTTGTTTTAACTCATAATGTTTATTACTTGAAGAGTATGTAAATTTTTGTTGACAAATTCGCCGAATATTTGTTAAATCAAGCTGCAACCAAATAATTTATTTTCCTTTCATTTGCAAAGTAAAATATGGGAATTTAATGTTTTTATCTTTAATGATTTTAAAAATTTTAAGTTAGTAAATTTATACAGTATACTAATAATTGAACTTATAAATCCCTTCCGTGTTTTAGAATTAGACCATATACATTATTAGGCTTATGTCAGAAAAATATAGTTTTTTATATGAGGCTGAAAAAGTTTGGATGTTTTCATCGAGCCTTTCCCCAGTTTTGTACCAAATACAAAAATGTTTATATTTTTATGACATTCACTTAATATTGTTGTTATACTGCAACCTAAATAGAGGCATTGCTAGCTATTTGAATTGAAACAAAAATTGCTAACTTTTTTTCATCCCCTGATGAACACTTGATTAGGGAAAAAGTGATCCATGATGAAATTGATATTGAACAAAATATAGGTTTTACTATATTTAGTAAATACAAACAATTAGTTGCAACATAAATCATTGTTTGATTTATACCAAGCCGACTATGCTGTTCCTTTTACATGCAACCGACGATTTCTACATACATACCAATAATAACAAAATAATAATGAAGTCTCCATCAATTTATTATTTTACCATATTTGTTTACAAATTAATTTCATTTTTTGGTAATTCAATAGAAAGTAGGTCGTTTAAAGGGGGCTTACATAGAAGACATTGCTTTAATTTGTGCATGCTAAACAAAGAAGGGGAGCAATGTTGAGAAGTTATTTTTTCAAAAATCAGATGAACTTGTTTTCTATTTATTGTCATTGAGGAAATGTATGATAATATTAAACTTTGTGAGCACTTTCCTCTCGCGCTATTCCTTAATCAATTTCATTACACAATAAAACTTATCATTCATGATGACACGAGGCCCCACAGTAAAGTGCACCGGTAAATTAAATAAAAATTGATTAAAATCGTGTTTTCATTATCCTAGCTAAAAAAATGTAACTATAAGTATTGAATGCTTCTTTTTGTAACTTCATATGGTTGTAAAAGCGTTGACCGTGCGCACATTTTGTTGCGCTTCTTACAGAATGTATTTCGGTCAACGCTTTTACACTCCAATGAAGTTACAAAAAGAGGCATTCAATTCTTAAATAAATTTAAAATGTATTTTCTGCTTTATCTAAAGTTTAATCCTTTTTTAAGCAATATTTTGTACATGTTTAACATGTACGAGGTACTTTTGTAAATATTATAATTTGTATTTTTGCATTAAACATGTTTTATCATGTACTCTATTTTTGTACATGCTATAACGTGTACAAAATTGCAACATGTACACGACACATATATAAAGGAACAAGCCCTGTGAGTCCGCTGTATCATTTGAAAAACATGATACATTGTAGATGCAATTGCCTTTTGTAGTTCATAAATGAAAAGGAATTCAAACTAACAGCCAATAATGGTCAATGTCGCATTAAACGTTGAAATTATTTCCCTTTATATCTTTATCAAAATGTATAAAAAAAAGAGCTATTAATGTTAATTTTGATTGTGATCAAATTTGGTACATAACATAGGTTTCCGATACAAAATAAATGTGGTCACATATCTTAAAAATGAATTGCGCAATACTGTGCATTTGAAGATTTCTTCTTGAAACTTTACAAAATATTTGAAAAATTTTGAAATAAGAAATTCCCCCAAACTTTTTGACCCCCTTTGAATCAATTACCCCCAGACTTAATACCAGCATTTCCTTTGAAGTTTGGAATCTTGTCGTACAATGTTAAGTCTCTACTCTTAAACGTAAGTTATTGTCTGGAAACTAGAAACATGCTTGTTTTTGGCCCCTTATTTTGCATGTTTAGAGCAATTACTCCCAAACCTTATCACAGCCTTCCCTTTGTGATATGGAACCTTGTGGTACAATTTCAGAGAGATCCATACACTTACACACAATTTATTGTCAAGAAACTACTTATTTGCTTGTTGTTGGCACCTTATTCCAAAACTGTTGGTACCATAACCCCTAAAATCAACCCCAACCTTAGTTTTCGTCTAATTTTCAAACTTCTAATGCTCTTTTCAGCAATGGATTATTACATGTACCAGTAATACATGTAAAGTTCATAACATTTGTTTAAACCAATCAAAATCAGTCAGGGGAATTACTTAAATAAGTGATTTATTAGGTGATTTATAAAATAACTTTTTTAAGAAGCAAATTAGAAATTGTAACAAATTGAAATTTTGTAGTTTTTTACAATTTTAAACATACACGTTTCCATGGTTTATATTATACCTAACTTTTAGTAAAAAAAACCCCACTTTTTGCTTCTTCATAGTAACACTTAAAGGTGATTGCCTTTGATGCGATCATTCCGCTGTAAAATCTATATTTGTTAAAAAAAACTCTAATAGAGGCTTAATATATTCTTTATTAACTTTGAGCCTTACGGCTCATCAGTATAATCAAATACATGTACAGTGTATACATATTACAAACAATATTAACAATATGCATAATTAACAATAGGTAACGTCAGAAGTTTCATCAATACAAAATATCTTTTATTACAATAAACTGTTTCTGAATTTAAAAGAGGGTTCATTCTGGCTATTCCTACATTTTGAATTTTATAGGTAAAATAGTATAATTTTATGCAGGAATTCCCAGAATTTTTGTGTAAACAATGGGATTATGTAGGATTATGTTGTAACAACACTACACTAATGAGATCTAATGAATTAAGGTAAATCCGGGTAATTCTTGTAGAAAATAAAGAAAAAGAATAATTTATATCACAATCTTTTATTTCATTTAATAATTTCATAGCAAAGTTTATGTAAATTGTATTCAAAAGCACAATATGAATTTATAGCTATAATGGCATGCACAAGTAATTGCAACTATTTACAATAATATATACAAGTAAATGATATCATTTGAAATATCAATTTTAAATCATTCTTTAAATCAAAGCACTAAATTTTGAGTTACACTAAACAAAGTACCAAAAGTATACTTAATTGACATTATTCATAGCACTCACATAGTAATACATTGAACATGATTGAACATACAAGAGAATACAAAGTCTTAATCAATGTGCAGGAGATGAGAAGCAGCATCTCCATACTCGACTGGAGTAAGTTCATCATTCTGTAATCTTATTTTCAGTGTTTGGAGTCTGTAAAAGAGGGACGAAAGATACCAAAGGGACAGTCAAACTCATAAATCTAAAATACACTGACAACGCCATGGCTAAAAATGAAAAAGACAAACAGACAAACAATAGTACACATGATACAACATAGAAAACTAAAGAATAAACAACTATGTAATCTATTTCCCTGTACTTCCTCTTTCTTGTGATACGTTTCCCGCCAGCTCTGTACTGGATCAATGTGTGGGCATGGAAGGCTTCTTCTTGTCTCAACAAACTAATCATACTGAAGATGTTTGGGTGAGCTGCCTTTACTAACTTCTTTAGCTTACTATGCCAACCTTCTAAATGGTTTGTTGTTCTAGGACCTTCTATTGCATAGTGATTCCACAAACTTTGTGTGTTCTCTACCCAGTAGCTGGTTACATAGTCAGTAAAGTTAAGTGTTGGTGTAATAGTATCTGCATCATCGATGTCTTCAAGTGCATTTAACCAAACATCTTCAATTGTATTGAGTGGTAAAAAAGTAGCAGTACTGCAGCTCTACGAACACGTTGGTGGATATCGCCCTTTTTGTTGTATTCAGTTTGCAGACCATGCTTCTGTGCATTTCTCCAGATACACTGAGTGTAGTGGAAAAAGCACCCTTTGATGTTCATATCTTGGAATACTAAAGTTGCTGCATTTCTGATGGCTATTTCATAGTCGAGGAACATCTTGGCTGGTTGGAGGAGGATGTTGAATTGGTTACATAAATCTTTAATAATAGTAAGTAGCCTTGTGTACATCTGCTGATCTTAACAGGGTAGGAAACAGTAAACCAGTGGAAACATAGTACCATCACCTTTGCCGTGGAAAGTGTACAGCTGGTAAAACAGTGTTGGACAAACATAGAATGTTCCATCACAGCAGAGGGTGTCTGCTGCTGCTAGATGATATATGTTGTCTTGGGTATTTAATAAGGACTGATGACAGTGTCCGTCTTGATGACAATGCCCTCAGGTTCCCCTTGATATTTTGTGGGTACTATCTCCCTGCTTTCCTCCAGTGCTGTTTTGGCTTCTTTCTGTTGGTTCTGATCTACCTTGGTGGTGTGTGGTATAACCTCAGCCGATGTTGCAGCCGAGCTTTTGGCATACACCCACTGGTCGTAACGCTTGGCGTCCCTTCTCCTGGTGGATGGTGGTTTACTCTTTTTCAGGGCCGGCTTGGATTTACTGGAGGATGCCTCTTGTTCCTTAGCATTGGTCCATATCAACTGTACTGTCACCTGGACAGTACTTGTCGAGAACTTCCAGGCAGGTTCTTTACCAGACAACTTATTGGCTGCTAACAAAGCGTTCAATTCATTAGGGATTTCCATGATGAATTGTCCAAAAAGTGAGTTGTCTTAAGCTGTGATCAGGACGAGTACATGAAAACGAAAGAATGATCATTACAGGAAAAATCTGGCTACTTATATGTACATGTTATAGTAATGCTTTATAGTTTGGTAGAGCTTATGGTGTTCATTTAAGACACTGAACACAAGTTAATAGTGGTCAAAGCTAATCAAAGTTCAAAGTCATTTGGCTTTGCTTAATTTATTAGGCCAATTTATCATGAAACAGTTCTGTGCATTTCGGGATCTAGACAGAGGCATGTTATCTGCCTGACTATTCACCAGACAAGGAACAAATCAATGTCTGGTTCTAGTTTGAAATTAACCTACACTACTATGGTTAGTACCTCCGTGGGATAGTGCGTATGCACGATTCTCACGGGACCACTGGCTGGGGCAACTGATCAAAACTTAAGTCGTATATTTAAAAAGCAAATAAGTCACATCTGATAAAAAACAACAAATAAGCGACACACTAGGTTCTTGTAAAACTCACAACAAAAGTCAAACAAAAAAAACCAAACTTTAAGTAGATTATTTTTTGTAATAAAAAAAAACATTAGGAAGATATAGGGCGCAATTTCCATTAGGAAACCCGTACTTAAAGAAGCCACAGAAGAAGATTAGGTCAATGTATACACTTATCTATGATAATTAAGTACTTTTGATATTATATTAATTTTTAAAAATCACAATTTGTTAAAATATATATATTTTTTTCAATTCAAAGTTTTACTGCCATATAAACTTTACATTTTGTGACATATAACAAAAAAAAACCCAACAAATAAAGACAATAACTAAGGAACTCAATATATATATATACAAATTCAGGTAAATATTAAAGGGTCCCCTGTCCTCAGTTCCATTGACTTTTTTTTATAAAGGATCCTAGTTTATTCACTTGTGTTGGTGTTGATGGGTTAAGTATATATATATATATATATATAACTTTGTCATTGTCAGTGATATTACTAAATGAATTGCTTTCTCTGTTAATGCAATTAAAATATGTTAATCTAATATTTGAATTGTGAGAGCAATGTATTAAGAAATGTTTCTCATCATCTAGTACTTTGCATTTTTTTCTCTTCGAGAGGAATTTTAAAATGCCTTCCTTTTTCAATTGATAATGAATGGTCACCGATTCTAAGTTTTATAATTAATTTTCTAAATTCAAAGTTTGAGTTAGAGAGGTAAGGTTTGATCAATAGATTTGGCTCAAGTCCTTTATAAAAATTTAATTTACTTTTATCATCAATAGATCTCAACTTATCCATCAACAGGCTGTTGTAGTATGAGTTTATTTGGGGTTTAATATAGCTTTTTATATCTTTTAATTGTTTTAAATTATCACAAGTTTTTAGTCTATATATATCTATGTAAGATTCAGAAAGAATATATTTTGCAAAAGTGAACAATGAATAGGAGCCACTAGAATCAATAATGAAATTATTAAATTCTTTGAGGCTGAAGTTGAAAGTGTGGGTAAGTATTAATTTTCTTTTTAAATACTTTTTTTTTTTTTTTTAGACTTTCCAGACTTTTAAATGCTTTTACTACTTTTTCTTTCATTTCATTTTTATTTTTCCAATGCTTTTACTTCCTTTTATTTTATTTTTTTATGAAATTCTATGTTATTAAAATACTTAAAATGATTACTTTATGCATGTTTTCAAACAAAAAAGTCTCATTTTTTACATATAAATAATAAATTTCATTTAATTTCCACAGGTAAATTTACCCTTGACCAAATTAGACACTAATGACTAAAACAACATATTTTGCAATAGCAACATGCATTGTTCTTCCACTAATCCCCCATGTAGGAATAGCAACAATAGTAAAATACTAAATGTAGGAACAGCCAGAAGACACCCTCTTGATTAGCTTGATCAAACAAACGCTGTCTTATCAAAGGTAAATATGATCTGTCTACATTTAACAACCACTGGTTACCCCACAAATTATTCATACCAAGACTATATATCAATCTTTGTGCATATGTTGCCCATTTCATACATTTTGAACAATTTAACGCAAATTCTTTATAACAAGACCTTAATATACAATTGTCACTAATTAAAATTTTGAACCAAAATTTAAGTATTCTATAATTACGCTCATACTGCAGTGGAAATCTAGACCATCGCATTTGAGGTCGTTCTTTTGACACTTAATAACATTTTACAATAGTCCAAATCGACATTCTCTATCATAGGAGATTTGTGTACTCCCCATATCTCACACCCATACATTAATATACTACTAACATAAGTATCAAATAGACTAAGCATTGTAAACACATTTAAACATAATGATGATGTAGTTCTCCTCATACTGAACATAGCTTTTCTACCTTGTTCTGCACAATGTTTCTGTGTATTAAGAAATTTACAATGATATGGTATTAATACACCTAAATAACTAAATTGTTCCACAATATCCATTGTTTTACCGTTATAGACCCATGTCTCGTTAGGCCGTATAATTCCACACTTCCTGAATACAACAATTTGTGTTTTCTTTGTATTAACTGACAAGCCCCATTTTTTGGTGTAAATTGACAAAGTATTCAACATTTCCTGTAAACCTTCTACTGTTTTAGACATCAAAATCATGTCATCAGCATACATCAACAAAAATAATGTTATATCTTGACATTTTAAGGCACAATTGACATTAGAAATAAATTCATTTTCAAAATCATTCACATAGAAAGAAAATAAAATTGGAGAAAAAAATTCCCCTTGCATTAAACCAAGCTTGTTACAAAAGTAATCAGAGTTTAGCCCATTGAATCTAATACATGTTCTAACATTTATATACATAGATTTCAAAACAGTTAATAGTTTTCCCCGGATACCTAATTTGGCAATTTTGTACCATGAACATAGCGATCAATTGAATAAAAGCTTTCAAGTAGTCTACAAAGCAACAATATAATCTTTTATTTTTACAGAGTTTTTGAATAACAGAGTATAAACACAAAACAGCATCAACTGTACTATAACCGTTTCGAAAACCAAACTATGCATCATATAAGATATCATTAACAGTTGCCCAATTTAACAATCTTTTATTGAGTATTGTGGTGAAAAGCTTACCAAGATTACTGTTAAGGCTTATGCCACGATAGTTTGCTGCATCATTAGCATCACCAGATTTGAAAATTTGTACCAGGATAACATCTGACCATATTCAATACGGCGTTAAAAATAGTACATAGATGTGGTATAATAAAATCCTTGTATTTAATAAAAAATTCATTCAGCAAACAGTCTGGACCATGACTTTTGTCCTTTTTAAGTTCATAAATTGCCATAATAATCTCATCAGCAGTAATATCTGCATCCAACTCATCAAAAACACAGTCATTATTAATCACTTCAGGTTTCTTATTGCTATTCGGCACACTTGATACAAGGTCTTTGAAATATTAAAAAAAGTTAGTAATGTTTAAATCACATTTTCCTACCGTTATTCAATTTAGATAATCCTTTTTGATTATTTCTAAAAATTATTAAAAACAAAACCTCGTATATACTTATAGCAAAATTAAAGTAGATATTTTCCCACAACTGCAGCTATTTGAGACAGATGTCCTTAATCACCCATATTACTAGCGGGTCATGCCATGATTAACATCAAAGGTCATGATTAAGCCAATGAACAGATGATTATCTCTTTAGCCACTTAATTATGTCTAGTTAAATACACCAGCTGCATTTGTTATTACCAGTTTGAAAAAAAAATATTACACGCATACTTGACTTCGTATTGATAAATTGTTTGAATTCCTATTGGTAAAGTATTTGAATTCTCATTGCAACATTATTTGAATTCTTCTGCTAGATTATTTGAATTCTCATTGCAACATTATTTGAATTCTTCTGCTAGATTATTTGAATTCCTTACAATCAATTAAAATGCGCATGCCTGCTTATTTTTGCGCCACATTTAAACGTGTAATAAACGACGACATTTTGCTTATTTAGATTTATTATATAAATTGTTTGACATATCAAATAATTCACATACAAAGACAACAAAACCTTTTCGAGAAAAACATATTTTATTAAACTAGAAATACAGTATTTACAAGTCTTGTAAATCGCGTGTGTTAACCCATGATGAAAATCTCTCTGGTCCATAAATCATCATCTTTAGTGGTTACCTTCTAAACTTCACTCTGGTAAAAGGTCCCAACTATTTCTTTTCCGTTGTAATCCTGGAGGCGATAGATTGCCGCATTGTTTCTCCAAAATCTACCAGATATTGTAAATATCTCCCCGGTCCATTTTTCTTCATATTCACGAGTAAAAACATGTTTAAGATATGTTATTCTAACACGAGTTCCTATTGAAAATCTGAATCTCAAATGTTTTGGCATTTTCTTTGAAGGTTTCCGTGCAAATTATGTAGCTAGATGTACGCTTATTTCATTTTGTTCAGACACCTCACCTCATTCGGTGGCATATCTATGGTTCTATGTACAGTGTGATTATAACCTTCAGCATAATCTTGCAATTTATCTATGTATTTGTAAGATTGTTTATAGGCAAAGTAACGATATATCCTGGTCTAAATGGTTTTTATTGCTCTTTCTGAAATAGCTGCGGTCACCTCGTTTAAGGCATAGAAATGATTAATTCCCTCGGATTGAAAAACGCGTTGTACATTTCTTGATCTGAACTCTTGGCCTTTATCGGTTCTTATTCGGTTTGGTTTACGACCCTCCTTAAAAATGTCTGTAAATGCCAAAGCAACGGATTCGCCCTGTTTGTTTTTCAATTTTCGCAGCCATATGTATTTGGAAAAGGCATCAATTACGACCATAAACGTAAGAGTAATCGTCGTTATATTTTTTAAATTTCACCATATCCATGAGATCTGCAGACCATTGGTTGTCTATACCGGCGACATTTATAAGAGTTCGATTTTTAGGTCGTCGAACACCTCTCTGCATTGAATAAGACTCTTGGTTCTGTAACCATTTTCTTATCTTATATTTACTGAGTTTGTATTTTCCGTCACGCTTTACGAATGCGAACAGTTTATCTGGTCCCGCAAAACTAGCGGCGTTTGATGGCTCATAATAAATCTTCTGTAAATATTTTCCCCACGACGCCATGTGCACTGGTTGAATGTCAAAAATAAAATGAAACAAAAATTGAGTTTTCAATTTATAATCCCTCCTTCGTCTTCCCCTCCTCCTCTGAACATATAAACGAGAGAGCGAAATGATTTATATTGATATTTCTAATCCTCCTCCTCCTCTTCCTCGTCATTATCAATGTAATCATTTCCCTTCTTCTCCTCTTCATCATCGTCATCATCACCCTCCTCACCCTCCTCCTCACCTTCATCATCATCATCACCATCCTCTTGTTCCCCATCCTCTCCTTCTTCTTCCTCCTCAATGACTTCATCAAGATAATTATCAAGTTCATTTTGGTATTTTCTTATCGCCATTTTTATTGCTTTTTTATATTCAGTTCCTTCTTGCACTAGTTTTTCAATGAATTTTACTACCTTTAAATGCAGTCTACCGACTCTAAGTTGTAAAATTTAATGTACCAAATTTGCATATTTCAACATAAACTTATCAAGTTCATCATCTCGAAGTTTTCGGTTAGCTCTGTTTTTTGCTTCAGTTTCACTCATTCCATTTTTCAAGTACTTTTCAACTTTCTCTTCCCAAAGGTCTTCTGTCTCGTCTCTTGCATATTTAGCTAATTTCCTAAAAACATCGTCTTCCCCGTCTTCAATCTGTATTTCTTTTTTGAATTTCTTTGAAGGAATATCCTCATATTCCTCGTTGAATTTACGCTTCAAATCGTTATTTTCTGGACACCATGTCTTAACATGACTCATTAAATCAGATACGTTTTCGAACATCAATCCATATTCGTCACATGAAGGCATTTTTTCTTCTTTATTTTCAAACGGTTCTGAATAGTCTCCTAACAGCGACTTCTCTCTTGTTCTTCTTACTTCAAACTGGTCAATGTTTTCACCTTCATCGTTTTTATACTGCGACATACCGCCACCAATCATGACATCCGAACTGTCTACCTTTTGGTTTTGTTCATTAAATATATCAATTTTTAATCTCTCTTCTTCTAACGTGTTCTGCTTGAGGTCAATACACAGGTAGTCGTATGGTCTTTTAACTCCTTCTATATATTAGTTCATGAATCTTTTTGAATTGTTTGGATACATCTGTCTAGCAAATACAGCAGGTGTTCCTTGATCACGTGGATTTTTGAAGTGAACTATGTACTGACTATTAATGGTCATCTTTCTATTTTCCTTTCCTTTCGAAAAAGCATTTTGCATAATACAAGCTACACTCAAGTTACGGTGATGACTTCCCTCGACAAATAATTCGCACACATCTTTACTATGTGTTGCGTCTTTCATGAGATCATCTATTACGACAAGACTAGGGTATTTAGGGTCTATAAATGAATCGTTGTTAAGGTCATCGGGAATCCCTTGAACGAACATAATGTTCTTTACCGTCTGTTGCATTTCAGAAAATAATGGCTGCCATCGTTTATAACACCATATTATCCTCTCTGGCGATGGTTTTATCATTCTCCTTGCTCTCTCTAAAAGAGTTTTCATCCAAAATGTTTTCCCCGAGACTGTAGGTCCGGCCAACATTATGGTAAATGGGTGCCATAAAATGACATTGTCAACAAGTGTCAATGTTGACTGAGAGAGCATTTCTGTTCATGGTATGGTTGATTATTCCCATGGCTATTATTTATATGTCTTTGCATATTGTCCTTTCTAGAAAAGGATATTAAACAAGAAGGACACTGGTACATCTTTCCACTTTGAAATCAAATATTCATATGTCAGTTTTTATCAAGACATATTTGTTTTATAGATCTGTGTATTCATTTCATTTATAGATATATATATTCCTTTAATCTACAGGAAATCATCATTAAAGAATGGATCGTCAATCAGGGAAGATGTCACAAAAGTATGAATATTTGCATTGTGGGGCAGTCTTTTCCAAGCGGAGTTTATTAGAGGAGCACAAAAGAATACTTTGGCATAGAGACTTATTTTCCTGTGATGTTTGTCATAAGAATTTTTACAGAAAAGATAACTTGGACACTCATAGAAAAAAACACAACAAAATCAACAATATATGCTATCAACACTTTTCTGAACCGGAATCTCTAGAGTTACATCATGTACATACCAATGGTCAGACTGGACGAGGTCTAAAGCGAAAAGGACAAGAAAATTATGGACCCCCCGTGAAAAGAAAATTAACAACCTTCGATAATCCTGAAGATATGTATACCATATGGTCACAGGGGAGCAAAGAAGGCTACATTTAACACAACGTCAACACGGTACAAAGTTACCTTTAAAGATTTATATATCAGAGGGATTCCTAATACTTTAAAAAGTTTGAAAGTGCTTTTCAACTCCATCATGAGGAACATAACAGAGTTTATGGATCAATCTGATCTCTTTGGACTGTCATTTCAATGTCCAGAACTGGACTTTCCAATCTCTTTGCCGTTTATGAAATTATCTCAACTGCATACCGAACGCCTACTCTCAGAAATAGAAAGGGTTCTTAAATCATACGAACAATTTGTTCTTGATGAAACACTTGAAATTGAACTGATCCATGTAAGTCTCCCATCTGGTGGTATTGGAAAGCGTTGTAAATATGTAGACTTGGAAAAGACTTTGAATGAAAAATGATGTTTCCTCCAAATTCAAAACAAAGATGATTTATGTTGTGCCTGAGCGATAATGACAGCCAAAGTCAGATGGCCATGAAAAATGGAATTCAATCCGACAGGGCAGAAATATACAAGGGGAACTAGCCAGAAAGTTGCACAATAAAGGTGGTGTTCCATTTCGCAGATGTGGGATAAAGAAGATCAAGTCTATCCAAAGAATATTAGATGGCTAAATGATGCATGGTTAAAGGTTACTTTCCACACTTGTTCAATACTCAAGAAAATCAGCACACAGATTTACCAACTCTTCCTGATTTGAAGTTCTACAATCCAGATGGAATGACAAAGGACAAAAGATCCACGTTTATGCAGTGGTATGGAGAGCACAAGTACGATCATTTCAACCTCCAGGAAGAGCTGTTGAAACATTGGAGATCTGATGTCGATATTTTACGAAAAGGTTGTTTAGAGTTCAGAAACATGTTTATGAACCACGAAAGGCGATTTAGATGGAATCGACCCTTTCGAAAGCTGCATCACGAGAGCATCAGCGTGTAACCTGGTTTTTAGAAGAAATTTCTTGGAGCATCAAAGTATCGGTATCATACCAGATAATGGATACAGATGTGAACATAAGCAGTCCATCAAAGCTTTGAAATGGTTAAAATATCTGTCAGCAAAAGACACTATCGACATTGTGCATGCAGGAAACGGAAGAGAGAAACAAATTGGTTCGTTTTTAGTAGATGGGTAAAGGGAAACAGAAGCAGGTGAACGAGAGGTATATGAATTTCATGGTTGTTTCTGGCATGGTTGCGACAAATGCTTTGGAAGATCTACCATATATCCGGTAACTGGTAATACCATGGCGGATCTTTTCCAGCGAACAATGGACAAGAGGTCATTTCTTGAAAAAGATGGTTACAAGTATATATCGATTTGGGAATGCCAATTTGACAATGAATTAAAGAGTAATGTACAGATGAGGAATTTTGTTGAAAATCTGTGCCTTAAAGATCCATTGGAACCTCGGGACGCCTTTTATGGAGGTCGAACTGAGGCATATACAACCTACAAAGAGGCCAAAGGAGATAAAATTGATTATTATGATGTAACATCGTTATACCCGTTTATTAATAAAACGGGAAAAATTCCTTTGGATCACCCAAAAATAATCTCCGAAAATTTTGAGGACATCAATAGATATGAGGGGCTAATCAAATGTAAAATTGTTCCACCCAGAGGATTGTTCCTACCAGTGTTGCCATTAAAATGCAATGGAAAACTTTTGTTTGGGTTGTGTCATACTTGATGAAAAACAACTTTACTGACGAATGTAAGCATACTGATGAGGAAAGAGCAATAGTCGGAACTTGGGTAACTGACGAAATAAAAAAAAGCTGTATCAAAAGGATATTTAATAACAGAACTTTATGAAGTATGGCATTTTGACGAAGTATCACAATACAATCCTGATACCAAAGAAGGCGGAATCTGCACAGAATACGTAAATACATTTTTGAAGATTAAACAAGAGGCAAGTGGTTGGCCCGAGTGGTGTTTGACAGACCAAGATAAACACACATATATAAAGAACTATTTCGAAAAGGAGGGAATCTGGCTGGAAGAGAAAAACATTAAAGAGAATCCAGGTTTACGACAACTTGCCAAATTGATATTAAATAGGTAAGTTATTCTTTTTTATCTTCTTACGAATTTGTAAACTTGAGGTCATATACATATCAAAACTAAAAATAAATACAGATAACCATGCTTCAAATGTAAAAACATTTTAATGAATATTTGATAACATATATTTTTTAAATATTAAATTTGTATCTTAATTCTTTTCTTTTTCAAGCTTCTGGGGTAAATTTGGACAACGTTTGAACCTGCCGAAGACGACATATGTTAAAGATGCAGCAACTTATTTTGACATACTGACAAGCGACGGACAGGAAGTAAAAGATGCTAGCTTTGTATCAGAAGAAATGGTTCGTCTTCAATGGATAAATAACGAAAAATTTGTTGAAGAATCTGGAAAAACGAATGTAGTAATTGCTACATACAATACGGCTCAAGCTCGACTACAGTTGTACAAATACCTTGAAAACCTTGGTGACCGATCACTGTATTGTGACACGGATTCAATAATATTTTCTTCAAAACCAGGCGATTGGCGACCAATGACTGGAGATTATTTGGGTGATTTGACTGATGAGCTACCAAACAATAACATTGACGTTTTTGTAAGTGGTGGGCCTAAGAACTATGCGTTCAAATTAATAAAACCTGACAAAGCTGGAAACCAAACATGCTGTAAAATACGTGGCATCACATTGAACTATAAAAATTCACTAGAACTGAACTTTGAAAAAGTAAAAGAGATGGTAAAAGGTAGAATGAAATCGGTAACAGTTACAGACGAGTACAAAATTCGTAGAAACGTCAAATCCAATGATATCATCACATGCGTGAAGAAAGGACTATAGAATAGTTTTTGATAAAAGAGTGCTCAAGGACAACTACACAACAGTTCCTTATGGAATGTGATGACAGTAGAATGTTCGTTTTAATATAATAAAAGAATATATATTTGCTTGTGTTTTATCAAATAAGCCAAAAATAAAAAATGTACAGAAACGGTAAAGAAGAAGAAAAACAGTACAACAAAATAACACAAAGCATCCAACTTATTGTTGCCTGATTACTTAATGACAAGTTTTAGTTCATATCCATCAATATCAAATTGATAATAATTATCTTACGGTAAACAAACCCAAAGGTTGAGTGAATGTAATAATCAGGCTAATTACTCATATTAAACATATGTACATGTTGCACCGTTTTTGCTAGTTAGCGTTTGCAACACTGATTTGCTTTTTTTTTGGCGCTACTGTTGAAAATCATACTTCATTATATAGCACTATTGCGTACATCTCATTATCATGTCTTTATTAGCTACAGACTGCACATATATTACAAATTAATCCTATTAAAAAACATAGTATTACATAAAACTTATAATATGCATTAGTATGCAATAAGTCGATTATCAGCATTACGCAATTAATGCAATATGCATTTTTACACAATAAGTAATTAGCAATATGTATTATTACACAATGCATTATTACGTAATTTAAAAAGACAAAAACGCGGGAAAAAGTGGTCTATACGTATGAGGTTGACTACTAGTAAGCTTTACGTCTTTATTTTGTCCATTGTTGAAGACTGATTGTTGCCCCCTATATGTCCTATATGTCGTTTTGTTTTCTTTATCATTGGGTCCTCATTGACGTTGGGTTCTCCTTTGACGTATACTCGCATGTAATTTATCAATGTGAATATGAATGAAATTCGTCAACGTAGAACCACCTTACCCCCTCCCCGTCCTTTTCTAGATAAAAATAAGGATGGGGTGGGGTGTACCTTCGGGTGTACCTCCATATTTCTTGATAATACTGTGATAGTCGAGTTTGTCATATCTTTACACCGTCATTGCTAGGATTACTAACTTCTGTGACTATACATGTACATGTATATATTTGTTTTGTAATTGGTAAATTCAATATCATGGCAGTATGGTATTTGCGGCATTCCCACGTAAACCTGGTAAATGCCACGAGTAAATTGGGATATACCATTTTCATGGCTGTAATGTAGGTCATTTAGACACACTCAAGTGTAAAAAAAAACTGAGTGTCATGTTTCTGTATAATAAAGTATCATAAAATTGAGCTGGTTTCATTAAGAAACACATACAAACATACGTTTATCATACAACTCAAAATGTAAACAACCCCTAAAATACAATGTTATATGGAATCGTCCAACATACATTTATCATACGACTCAAAATGTAAACAATCCCTAAAATACAATGTTAATTGTTATAGAGAATCGTCCATAGCTGGTGAAAGACACAGAATTCACGAATACACGGTTTCCGCTGATTTTGTCAGTTGGTATGACTGACATTAGATGAAATAAAAATAGATATGTCAGCTGATAAAATATTCAATAGTTTTTTGTTGGTTGAAATGTCCCTGAAATGTGATGGGATTATGCAGCACATGTATCCCTTCACCAGTTCACTGGCTTCTGTTTTGAATAAAGAATAGACTAAATGTGTACAAACCTGATATCTAACTATGTTGTACAAAATGTGATCATTAATTTATCCAAAATATATACACAGAGAACAATATATTTCACAATATATATGCGCTAATCCAAATTTACACCCATTCGTACGGTCTCAATAGAAGAATTTCCCGCGTAAATGTCATGTGATATAAACATGGAGTTGACCACACCGATACAGGTGAAATACGTAGAATAACAATTATGGAAAAAGGAATAAGATCAGATATAAGACCCTCATGAGCTCGGTGTAAAGTAAAAAAAGAGTAAAAAACAATTATTAAATAAATTTGCTCGATTAACGTCAAGTTAAGACTAATAAAAATTTGCGTCTGTCGAGTGAACCCCCTAAATAAAATAATTATGCTGTATTCTTGACGACTTCTGCGCGGGATGATCGATACAAATGATATATTCTTATTAAGTATCGGTACGTTAATTACTAGTCATGAATGCATATGTTTTGAATCATTATTATTCTTTAAGAAAGGTTACGTCTGGGAATCTGTTTATTTTTTGTGTCTAAGGGCCACTGGATATCTCTCGGCCGGAAGTCAGAATTAAATTCTCGGAATGTCTCGAAAGTTTTCTATCATTTATACAGTTAGTTATCTACGTCTTTGTAACGGTCCCTCTATGGCTAGGCTACCACTTGACATTACACAATCAAAGTGAATTTGAAAGTATACAATAAGGCTAGCTAGTTTATAGGCAATGAATCGTATACATATAAGAACCTTTTTGTCTTTTCACAAAGTATTTGTGTTTTTAATAATGTGAATGTTTATAAGCGCTTTGATGTGAAAGTATCTAAACAAGTATTATGACAACGCAATTATATTTGTTTTAAAACGACCCCTGTACATTGTGTGTATCTAGGTCAATTATAACGTGGTCAGTATTATGCATTGTCATGATAACTTGTAAAATATCTTAGATGCTCATTTAAAAAATAACAAATTAGAGTTGGCAGGAAATGGCCACAGCATTTATTAACAAATATGATATATGTACTATTATATGAAATACAATTTGTGATATGATATGAACTAAAATTCAATAAATGCATATGTTTCGTTGAAAATGTTGTATGATGATCGCCGTATATGTTCGAGGTGGCAGACCATATATGAAAAGGGGCAAGTTCAAGATAAGCTATTAACCCTGGAAATCAGAGGCTAATGTTATCATACGATTTAGATAAGTCTGTTAACTGCAAATATGTTCTTTAAGCGCAGCGAAATCTGTCAAATTGACGGTGCTGCGACAATTTTAGTCCTCAGATAAAAAATTCGTAGAACCGTCAACCGCCAATAAAATTGGGGGGAGCTGCGCGTAGCTGTGCCATTTCAAGCAAATTTGAATGAAACAATTTCTAATAAATGAACAGAGGAACAAGGAAGAAATTATTTACATTATACATAAAACAGCATCAGTAACGCTGATGTTTCATCTAAACTAATTACAAAGTTCATAATATGAGCAGATAAAATATTTTCAACGAGTCAACTATCAAAATTCAAAGTGTATAATAGTCGTCTGGAAAAGTAATGCCACCCGTCTTACTAGAAATAATTGTTTCTAGTGCTCCCTGGATCATATTCAGAAAAATTCCATTTCCTATCTTAGTTAAATGCACCCCATCTTCTGCTTGGAACTTATGTGTAGCTTTTATGTCAGGATACCGAATGTAACAGCCTCCATGCTTTGGCATGTGGACACCAATGGAGCTGTTTAACCGACGTCTGCACCTCTCCATACAATTCCCATTGGTTGAATACCTCCACAACAATCTTGGTAATACTTGCGACCAAATTAATGTCGTTTCAGGCAATTTATTTGATAACCATGACATAAATTTAACAAACTGGAAATGTAAGTAACCTAGTTTGATATTACCTATTTCATTTCCCCCAATGTGCACTATAATATAGCTGGGAGGATCTTCAAATCTCAGCATTAATCTAATGCGATTTTTCATCTTAGAGAGAGTTAGTCCACCGGTTCCTTGCCACCAGATATTTACTCCCAACCTATTCAAAGCCACCAAATTAGCTCCTCCCGGGCGTTGCCTTGATTCCACAAACGCATTCTGAATAATTGACGACCCAACACTCCAAACCCTTAAAGGAGAATCTGAAACTAACAGCAATGTACATAAGCAATTAAACGGGAATTCGTATGTTACGCAAATATGCACCTGATTTCCAACGACCTAAACTTTTAATCTTTTCGTCGGATAACCCTTCAATGGCACAGGCTGTAGCCATACCTATTCCGAAAGAGTGAGACTACCAACGAGCATTATCAATACCTAAAGCATGTAGTGACTTTTTGAGTATTGCAGAAAACTGGTATTTAGTCAATGGTTTACCGTCAAAATGACAAAATAGCGGTCCCTCTACTACAGGTCTGTCTCGTAAATAGCAAGGCAATAAAACCACCGGACAAATACATTTGTTTAATTGCTCCGGAATGTGTATGGTTACGCCCCTACCAAACTGATTGGTCTTAGACGAAACCAAAAAAATTTCTAAATATTTTTTGTAAATTTGTACATCATTCATGTTTAAAGCATGAGTTGAATAACATGTATTACTCATAGTTTAAACTAGCAACTCCCAAACCCTAAAAAGACAACGAAAGGCCAAGAAAAAACCGCCTTGAATAGCCTTACCTCGTATGCAGAACTGCAGATACAAGATAATATTGACAAAATACGACCCAATAACTCTCTTGAACTAGGCAGTCTAGTGTCCATCTGAGCCGACCTTGTACGCTTTACACCATCGATCATTTTCCTTACGATAAATTTTTGTGTATAGTCTTCATAATCATTTAGTTTGTTGTAGAAACTTAGACCTGATGTTTGCGAATTAATTGTTGAATGAGCGAATCCAGATTTATACATATATGCAATAAAAGCAAAAAAGTCGTGCAGTGACACAGGCCATACATTAGCAAGACCGATATCTTTCCTGAAACTGTTAAATAAATTTAAAGCCCTGGTGTACAACTTTGCTGTACTAGAAGCTACCGAATTGTTTATTAAAAAATCTACTCCAGTACCGAAATGACCATGTGAAACTCCACAGGAATGTCTGATGGAGTTTGATCTGCTTCCGGGGCCAATGTACGGAAACGGATCACCTGAAAACGAGACAGAGAATCTGCAATTGCATTACTTTCGCCTGGAATATGCAACACTCGTACCTGAATATTTTTTCTCATTAATAACAAAACTAGAGGACGAATTAACTTCATTACGTACTAAGATTTTGATGTTCGCTTGGTAATTATCAAAACTAGTGCTTGGTTACCTATTCTTAATAAAATTTTCTTGTTGCTGGGGACCAAATTAACATGGCCAATAATATAGGCACCAGCTCTAAAAAAGATATATCGGACATGAACTCTTTATCCCTCCACTCGACAGGCCATCAAAACTGAGTCCATTGCTTGTTAAAATAAGCCCCACAACCAAGAGCAGCATTTCCAGAACTATCAGTAAACAGCTCAAGCGTATCACTTGATAACCAGAGACTTTCCGAAATGAAGCATCCGCCATTAAAATTTTCTTAAAACTCTAACCAGACTAAAGCATCAGATCTCAGCTCTTAATTAATTTTTACATAATAATACGACTTTCCGTGTTAGTGGTTTGAAATAACATCATAAAACCCTCTAGTAAAAGCCCTTGATGACGGAATTGCACGTGAGCAAATTGCCATTAGCCCAATGATTGACTCTAGTTCCTTCAATTTTATCTTTTCCCGACCAACCATGTATTGAATACCAGACCTTAACTTAATGACCTTGTTTCCGGAATTTCTACCAACATAAGTAAAGTATCAATTTCAAAACCAAGAAATGTCAAGGTTGTTGTAGGACCAACTGTTTTGTTGTCTGCCATTGGCACGCATAAATCCTTACAAACTTTCATAAAAGTGTCCATTAACAACTCACAATTATTATTTGACTCGTGTCCAGCAAATATAAAATCATCCAAATAATGATCCAAAGTGTCCAGACCCGACTTTGACTGAACAACACTGTGAAAAAAGGTCGAAAATCGTTCAAAAAGCTGACATGAGCTACTAAATCCTAAGGGTAGACATATATTGATGTGAAGCTTATCCTGAAATTTGATACCCATAAGATCAAAATGTCAAATGATGAGTATTTCACACTAAAATAACCTTCGGGTATAAAATCATTAATACTACCTCCACTTGGATAAGACAAATGAGATATGAGACGCCAACCATTATCTGGTTTCTGAACAAGTCCAATTGGAGAAATTCGCAGTGTCGATATAGGTTTTTTTAGAAAATGGACCCAAAATCCTACCAAGTTTGACCTCGTCGTGCAACTTTGCTAATGTTTCGAACTTGTGTATTTCTGCAGAAACCAAATATTTTGCGGTAGTAGAAATATGTGGACCTTCATATTGTATCCTAAATCCAAAAGTAAACCCCTCAAGCAGGAGCTTAGCATCCACCCTATTTGCATAATCACCAATATACGTGTTTAATTCAATTATGTTTATTGGAGTCCACCCTTTACCCCATATGTGGCGCAATAGTTTGGACTCTGAAAGTGATACAATCTTAATTCTATACAAAATTAACAATATGAACAATGTCATAAATTCTTACACATCTCTTTAACAGAGAAACATAAAAAATATTGTGCCACAACTTTAATTGCATTCTGCTAAAGAATCACTTCATATATTGACCAGAATACGATTTCGTATTGTTGGGATATTGCACTGGGTTGCCACCACGTGCCTGAAATCTCGGTCTAAATCGAGGTCTAGGTTGCTGAAGTCTTGCATTCCCGCCTACCCTATTAGGAAAAACGTTTTGTCTTGGGCACTGTATAAGTGGGTGCTGATCAGAACATCTTAAACAAGAATGATTATTAGGACATGATTGATTCACGCAATTGCCCTGGTAATTGAATGCGTAACATTTAAAGCGCCCCGTGCTTACTGGCGCATTACTATTAGAAGACGGAGGATACATATAAAGCAGCCATAGCTCAGGGTCAACAACAGCCCAAGACCCTGCTGGATCCTGTGATATTCTGAGGCGGAATTGTTCGTCATACGATTTCCACCCTAGTGCGCACCGCTTAGCACCTAACCGAATACTATGCATGTACTTTTTACTAATTCTTGAAATACATGCGGGTGAGCAGTACAATATATACTTATATACAATAAATATGCGTCTGTCCAGGTATCTATGGAGTCAATTTTTTGTTGAAGCTGTCGTGGTTGTAACAAAATTTCTACCTGCGAAATAACTACTTTTTGTTTATCCCCTGCAGAGGCTTGTGAATTGACTAACAGTAAGGCCAGGTCAATATACTCTCCAGCAATATTTTTTTGTCTCAAGCTTACAGGGATATTTCTAGCAAGGTCATCACTGGCCTTAATGCAAGGAGAAGGGGTTTGAAATACTG
Organism: Mytilus trossulus; assembly: GCF_036588685.1. Classification (NCBI taxonomy): domain Eukaryota; kingdom Metazoa; phylum Mollusca; class Bivalvia; order Mytilida; family Mytilidae; genus Mytilus; species Mytilus trossulus. The sequence goes on from NW_026963318.1 coordinate 968,505, forward strand.
AACAATTACCTGAATGCGTAATGGGTTCAGTAGCGGTTGTTGGGACCGGAGCCATAGTCATCACTTCTGTATCTAGTGTAATGTTTGCCACTGGACTCTCTGTTGATCTGATATCATGGACATCTCCAACTTTTCGACGCAAGACACTTCTCCTAGCGGCCGGAGCCACGCTATCTCCTCTTCCCTTGGGCACCACCCTTTTTCTTTTAGAAGCTCTAAGCATTTTAAACTGAAAAAGACACACTATGATAACTTATGTAAGTATTTGTTTATATGTCAGATAATATATGATTTAAGACAATGTAAGAGAAACACAATAATTTGCCCGATTCTGCTGTGGCCGATCGATGAAAAAAAAATAGATTTGCATCCACCTCAAACAAATAATATTGGACTTCTGCTATCTCCAATATTTGATGCGTTCACTGTATCTATCCAATATAATGTTAAAAATAAAAATTAAACTTCTGCTAGATATAAACTAATTCAAAATGTAAAAAATTTCAAAACCATGCCATGCCGTCTGCTGCATGAAAATTTTAGTTTCGCCCTGGCGCTTCGACAATTGTATCAATCGAGTCAAAATAAACGATAATCAAATCTCTGAACAAAATTGTTTGAAATACTTTAAAAATAAATAACGTTTTTAACAACTTATGTGTCAGATTTGTGTAGATTTGCTGCAAATATTTTTTGCTCTAAAAAGCGTCTTCTTTTGCCAAATGTCGACGGTAAAAGGAGGATTATGGGTAAACAATCACTTGTGAAGATCGATAATCCAATTAAAAACCAAATATTAATAATAACTGACGAAGTAGTATAACGGACTGAGCACAACCGATAACTGATTGAAAATTTAGATTTTAAATCTTATTATATCTGAAGATTTAACCACGTGTGTATGTTCATCATAGACTAAGGAGAAAACATTCGGCTGGTTTAGATGTGTTACAGTATATTAGATCGGAAATCAGAAAGATATGTTTATTATCAAAAGTATTCAATTTAATTAATTCAATAGAAAGTAAAGAAATATAAACAAAATATATTCTGTATTTATGTTTCTGTAGAAACTAAATATTAAATTGAAGTCACAATATTTTCAGAGTTGCAATTAAGAAATAAGCATTTATATGACAAGATACTCTGCTTTAGTATTTCTAAGTATTCATTTGTAAATGAAACATGCATAATAATTAAATCTAAATAAATCCTTGCATCATATGAACAAAATGCTGATAAACAATACTAATAATTTTTCTACGTTAAATATTTCCTACCGTTTTAGTAAGTTTTTATAAGTAATTGTTATTTTTTTTATATTCTAATATATCCATAAAACGAAAAGTAATATATATTTATTAAATATTCACAAATTTTAAACAGTCGTGAATAAAATACTTGTGTGTTTTCAAATCACAAAGATTTCAAATCCTTGCAGCTCACAAAAAAAACCCAACGTAACAATTGTATAATAGTCCCAGTAATAATTTACAATAAGCATAACAAAATTTATTCGAGTACTGACCCGAATAATGTCAGTCGTTATTTTCCGCCGATCTCCGTCTAATCTTCGATTGCTATTATTTTGTACTGTTTTAGTATGAGTTAATAAATCTTTGCTTATCTGTTGTATAGTAATCTATTCATATAGTGGAATAGTAGAATTTAAAAATAGATTCATTTGATAAATAAAATGTCCTTTCCTTAAATAATTGACGTTTGTGTTTATTGATACATTTACTACATGTATATATATTCAAAGTTTTCGGAAAAAAATCCTAACAGGAACGTATATTTATCATAAAATTTCAACCCTATTTTTGTGTGTTTGTTTTCATAGTTAAACCTTATAACATCTACATATTTGTGCTATGGTACGGTTTTGAAAATTGTATTCACTGTGTTCCCAACTATCCTTCACGTCTTGATTTATTCACATGATAGATCACATTTCAAACGCACACTTTCGGTTTGCTTTCTAAAAAAATCCAATTACACTAATTTCACTCGTGAATGCGCATTTTCGTTTTTCTTATCAAAATTAATGACACGGCGTTAAGAGATTGACTTTCATGCACGGTAATCATCACTTACGGTATGCTGACTTCAAGCTGTTTCTCTTTTGTTTCTTTTTGAGTCACTGTTCTATAATAAACTTTGACCTTTTCGAAAAGCTAAGGATTGTCTACCAAAGGAATTATTATAGATTTCTTAACTTTGTAATTTATTTGGCCTTTTAACTTTTTTCATTCGAGTGTCACTGATGCTTTTTTCTAGACTTGCGTCTGGTGAAGATCATTTTAATTCTGGCATCTTTTTATGTCTACATAGATCTACCTTTCTATATGAATTTGTTGTTTTGAGGTTGTGTACAGATATTCATAACATTTCTGAATTAAGATATTCTTCGGCAAAATCAAGTTTCTCGGTGGAATATGTTATTTAGAATTTAAAACTCTCTGGTAGATGTGATCTTTTTAATAAGTTTGCCCCAAGCAGAAGGTATTGGTTTATAAATCACCACAAATCAGAAGAACTATTTTAATAATTTCTTTAATTTTTCTTTGCTTTTTGATATATTTATATGATATATATATCAAAAGGAATAAAACATTGAAGGAATTATATAACTAATTTATATATACTTTTTCCAAAATTATGAGGAAAGATATATTTCTAATATTGTAGCTTTTTGACCTACATGTAGATAAATTAAATTCTTAAATTTTACAGCAATACATCAAAAAAGTAAATGAAATGGGATTCAGTAAGCTTGATATATATCTAAGATAGCTACATAGTTTGATGACAATCCAAGTTGATTTGAAAAAGTTATTAAAAAAGTTAAAGTGTACTGGCTCTATTTTGTCCGAATTGCAAATCCTAGCTTTTTTACCAACATTACTTTAATTCTTAAATTTTACAGCAATAAAATGAAATAGGATTCAGTAAGCTTGATATATATCTGAGATAGCTGCATAGTTTGATGACAATCCAAGTTGATTTGAAAAAGTTATTAAAAAAATTAAAGTGTACTATCTCTATTTTGTCCAAATTGCAAATCCTAGCTTTTTTTTACCGAGACGACTTTAATTCTTAAATTTTACAGCAATACAACAAAAAAGTAAATGAAATGGGATTCAGTAAGCTGGATATATTTCTAATATAGCTGCCTAGTTTGATGAAATTCCAAGTTGATTTGAAAAAAGTTATAAAAAAATTTTAAAGTGTACTAACTCTATTTTGTCCGAAATTGCAAATCCTAGCATTTTTTACCAACATTACTTTAATTCTTAAATTTTACAGCAATACAACAAAAAAGTGAATGAAATGGGATTCAGTAAGCTTTATATATATCGAAGATAGCTGCATAGTTTGATAACAATCCAAGTTGATTTGAAAAAGTTATTAAAAAAATTAAAGTGTACTATATCTATTTTGTCCAAACTGCAAATCCTAGCTTTTTTTACCAAGATGACTTCAATTCTTAAATTTTACAGCAATACAACAAAAAAGTGAATGAAATGGGATTCAGTAAGCTTGATATATATCTAAGTTAGCTGCATAGTTTGATGACAATCCAAGTTAATTTGAAAAAGTTATAAAAAAAATTAAAGATGCCTATCTGAATTTATATAACAATTTTTTATTACCTATTGTAAATTTTTTTTCTTTTATTTCACAGCCAGTATTCAAACTACCTAATACACTTGAATTTTGTAAGATCAATATTTAATTTAGTTAGATTGGCTTCTTTATACTAGTCAAAACTAAATTTAAAGGTCAAGACTAGTCGAGACAGGTCGAGACTGGTTCAGACTGAGTCGAGACTGGTCGAGACAGGTCGAGACTGGTTCAGACTGAGTCGAGACAGGTCGAGCCTTGGTCAAGACCATTTCAGACTAATTAAGTAAAGTCGAGACCTAGTCGAGTACACTTAAGTACAGTTAGGTCCAGTCGAGACAATGTCGAGACTAGTCGAGTAAAATGTGTGCTCGATTTTACTGGTCGAGCACAAAAACTGGTCAATTCAGACTCTGAGCAGTTTGTAGTGTATGTTGCAATATGCAGGACAGCTAAATTCAATTAATGTTACAGCCGTATTTTTCTCACAAGTTAGCCGGACTAGAATATGGACGGATTTAGAAAGTGAACAATATATACCGTCTTGCTGGCAAAGCGGCTGTACAATAAGTATTATTTAACGACTATAGATAAAAAGTTGAACTAAATTCATCAATATGGGGGAGGTGTCCGTATGCGCTCCGAAGTCATGGCAAAATATTCAGTAAGTTGATTGTGGCCATTATCCGGGTAGAAGTAGAAGTGGAACGTGTCTTAGCAATGGCCGCCATGTTTTCGTTGACAAGCACATCGGGTATGGTTTCTGTCCCTATTCATTCAGCAATTGCTCTGATTTAAAAATTGAATGTACAAGATGACAGATGATGGACGTAACATTCATGCATCACCTAACTAAGGTGTAAAAAAATAAAGAAATTTGAATATTTACCTTTAAAATATTATTATGTGCCATGCTTCCAGACAGGATAGAGTTGTACGCAAAATATCCAGTGAGACCACGTGGTTAAAGTATCAAGCCCTGCCGACAGATTTCAGACCAAGTTGACTTTCAACAAGTAAACTTGCAACATTTCCAAAGCAAGTTCATTTGTGAAAAGTACACTTAGTTACATGTAGATACAAACAATACAAGTATACATTCAGTAAATGAGAAAGGTGAGAAACAACTCGACATGTAAACCTTATTAGCAAGGAAAGTGAACAAAAACAACACCACAAGATCAGAATAAACATGTTGTTTACTTTGTTGATATAAACTTGTTCAGAAGAATTTAACAAGTGCACTTTTGGAAAGTCGGAAAGTTTAGAAAACAACTAAACAAGTACAGTGAAACTTCTCTAAACCGGTCCCTCTTAATACCGGTTCTCCCTTCATACCGGCCAAAACCACAAGTCCCGGCACAAAATGTACACAAAATGAAGTATACAAGATGTGTTGCAATGCTACTATCAGACTAGTTGTATGTTACAAGTGAACAAAGACCATGTACACGAGTCTATACTTTTTGTTCACGTTGTCAAAGTCAACTTGTTCAGAAGAAGTTAACAAGTACACTTTCTGAAAGTCGGAAAATTTAGAAAATAACTAAACAAGTACACACAATCAAGTTCACAAGGTTGAATATAATGCAACTTTACCACTTATTTATGTCAACAAGTTGAGCTGAGAACTGATCAACTCGTGACTATCATAAGCTTCCATAGTTTTCATAAAAAAATGCATTACAATGTCGACTTGTTAATATAAATGTAATGACATAGTAATAAGAAGTCGAAATGTTGAAATCAACTTGTTTTAAAATGATTAAGTCGACAACTTGTTTTTTTTATGATAAGGTAAAACCACGTGACCATTTTGGAAAACATAGTTAGATTTTAAATCGATTTCTATAAGCATGTGCTTCGGATGGGTCTCGCTTTTCACCGAGTTGAACGTTCGAGTTGTTGTTTAGAGTTATTTGGTATGAAAAGGGGGAACCGCAGTCAAATATCAGAAAAAGTACTAAAAATAACAATATTTCAGACATAAAGGGGATATCCCAACACCACTTGGTCCGGCGTTCAGTTTCCCTAGTTCTAAAACCGAAGCAGTATTAAAATGAATTCGCGAAGGATTCCAAGGGACCTTCTGTTTTGCCTGATAATGCTGCTGTCAGTGTAAAATTGTAATGTTGACTTTAAAAAGTTTATTTTTCAGTAACACACAAAAATAAAATAACTGTTTTATCATGAAGGTTTATATCAGGACAAACAGTTTTATTTGCTGCAAAAAATGTCATGTTCCCTAGTATCTATGTAGTATCGCAGTGAAGTATACACAAAGGAAGCGCACGGGGAGGGATCCGCTAGATAAATAAAAACAAGATGAGCAAAACTTTTACCGCATAGTAAGCGATCAAAGAATCCGAACTGACATGTAAAACAACTCAAACGAGAAACCTAACGATCTAAATGACGAAGACGTCGACTCTAACATGGGACCGCCAAGTAACAGCACAACAAAGACTATAAAAATCAGTTGTGGCTGGCTTACTCGATAGATCGGTCTTACTGGCTAACATAAATTGATCAACAATCAGGCATAGCTCTCGATGCTCCGAAAAAGTGAGCTAATGCTTAACGTGAGTAACCTGTTATGTTATTTGTGAAATTACAAACCCAGAGATTTGGTCTAATGCGGTAGGTCATCCTCGAGGAAAATAGGACGGAATTGTGGTTACGACAATTGGAACATATTCGATCCGTCTTTCCCTGTGTGGGTTGATTAAAAGTGTTTCATTTGTTGACAATAAAGTACCAGTTATTTTATGTGTGTTGAGCCTGCGACATTAATGTCACGGAAGTGAGACACATCAAACCTATATACTGTCGTCTGTAATGGGTTCGGCATCTTAGTCATTAAAATCGTTATGTTTCTCTGTTTTTTTTTACATTTATCATTTTGGGATATTTTATAGCTTACTATGCGGTAGGGTTTTTGCTCATTGTTAGAGACCATACAGTGATATTTAGTTATTAACTCCCTCGTGATTTGGTATGTGGTGGAGATATGTCTTATATATGGTTGATTTTTAATTCCGCGGGGGTATCACCAGCCCAGTAGTCAGAACTTCTGTGCTGACGTGAATTATCATTGATATGGTCATATTTATAGATTAACTGTTTACAAAACGTTTAAATTTTTGAAATACTAAGGCTTTTCTACCTCAGGAATTATAGATTACCTTAGCTGTATTTGGCAAAACTTTTAGAAATTTGGTCCTCAATGCTCTTCAATTTCGTACTTTGGCCTTATTATTTTTTTTGGATTCGAGCGTAAATACAAAATTCAATCCTGGTATCTATGATGAGTTTATTATATTGGCTAACATACCACATCTTATTTCTATATAGGTTTTTTTAAGTCAATGAAACTGTTTTTTCCTAAAAATTTGTAAATCTCCATGAATTGTATAAAACTTGTATAGAAGTTAATCATTAAGATCAAGATAAAGCATCTACAGAAACATCTTTAAAAAAAAAATCATGTATGTTACAGACAAATTATCTTTTACAGTCGACATAACAATTTTACACTGACAGTAGCAGTCTCAGGCGAGACACTCAGAGAGTTCCGTGGAAGCGCCACGATTTTTTTACAACACTGATTCCATTTATGACCTAAGAAAAAAAATGGTCGGACTAAGTGGTGTGGGGATATCCCCCTTATTTCCATAATATTATTATTTGATAAGTACACTTTTTCTAATATTTGTCTGTCGTTCCCCCCTTTTCATACCAAATAACTCTGAACATTAACTCGAACTTTAATTTGAATTTGAACTCGATGGATAGAAACACTCATCCGTAGCACATTAAACAAAGTTAACGAAATATGAATATATAGTCTTTAATGTTGGAGAGTGGTCATTGTTAAAGATGCTCAGAGATTCTTGCAGATACATATATCTTTAGAACCTTTCGTTTAACATGCGTTAATAATTTTTGTCTCGTCTGTGACGAAAGCCGCAATATACGAGATATACATTTAGGTATTGCTATCCGGAAGCGGCGGCGTAAACTATTTGTATTAAACTTTATATTTCAGAAGGTAGAAGACCTCGATTTTTCATATCTTGTATCCAGATACCTTATGACACGAAGTTTCTTTCAATCATGTGTCTAATGTCCTTGTCGTCATTTGTTCGGCGAGTGCTTGAAAAACACATTGATTTATTTTTCGTCATGTGAATTTTTCACTTATTATGGGTCATAGCACAAAAATATTTAGTATATGGGTTCCTTGCAGCGTCTACATGTCCGTCAGACAGGACTCAAATTACCTCGACCTAATTTCATGGATCGGTGAACATGGTTGAAGTAACGTGGTAAGGTCTGTTTCTCAAATACTTAGAGCAGTAGGTCATCTATAGGTGATGTATGGAATGACTGTAATCATTTGGTTTATTTTGACCTAGACCTCATTTTCGTGGTTTATTGGTCGACGTTAAGTGTTTGTGTTTTGATAAAGTTTTTTTTCAAGTACTGTAAGCAGTAAGTCAACTGTACTTGTTGTATAAAATGACTGTAATGAGTACCTGTCAGCTGGCAGGTTTATTTTGACTTTGACATCATTTTCATGTTTCATTGGTCGATGTTCAGTTTTTGTTTGTTTGTTAAAGATTTTTTAAGTACTATAAGCAGTAGGTAGACTTTACTTGGTGAATGGAATGGCTGTAATGGTTGCATATCTGTCTGGCAGGTTTATTTTCACCTTTCAATTTCATGTGTCATTAGTGGATGTTAAGTTTTTGTGTTTTGGTCTGTTTGTCATGTACTATAAGCAATAGGTCAACTGTATTTTGTTGATGGAATGAATTTTAGGTGTTTATGTCTGTCTGGCAGATATCATCTTACCTTGACCTCATTTTCATGCATGCTTTTGGCAATGTTAAGGTTTGATGATGAATTCCCGGTTTGAATGGCTGACAACCATTTTCCAAGATCCGGGAAATAACACATCAATTTATAGTAATGTACAGATGGGAGAGTCACTCTGTCTGTTTAAGCAATAAACAAAACAACAATTAACATAAAAAAACTGTCTGATTGCCTTTCTAGATCAAAACACAACAGTTTTCTACTTTGCAACCATGAGTGGTCTAAATAGTGAAAATCCGGCAAGTGACAAAATTGCAGGCCCCTATGATTTTGCACTTAAACACAACATCAACACTTATAAAGATAATGCAGAACCTGATGGTGAAATATTCAACGTCAAGCCTGTTTTCATTTTTGAATCAAACATTTTTGGTACCTCAAAACCTGATTAAAACAGTTATCTTACACATACCGAATTGATTTTACCATACCAGCTAACCACCTGAATTGGCTTCAGAGAGTCATTGGAGGGGTATGGCGTATATACACAGACAGTGAGGAAGACCGAGAAATTGTCGTGGTTAATTCCATAACAGTTAGAAAAAAGCGCATTGAGGTATGCCCAAGAAATCCAAAATATGTTGAAAAAGACAGCCCAACCACAGTGAGAATAAGAAAAGAAAAATATTTTACCATCCGCCGATGATGGGCAATTGGTAAGGTGACCAGATCTTTCTTTGTGAACCCTTTCTCCACACAATTCCAAGAAACGTCAAAAGTGGCATATATCGTAAACTCATTTTCTATAAAGGTCAAATAAATCAAACAGCACAGAAATTGAATGTACCAAATGACTGCAAAAAGGTCATAAAAAAACAGACTGTAACAATGACTGGACATGCAAGACATGTGGTGAAAATGGGCACATCTCTAAGGACTGCACAGCTGAGTTTAATCAGAAGTGTCGTCAGAAGAGTCAGATGAAACAAGTAACTAAAGATGAATCTGAGAAAGGTGAGGAGATTGTTTTATCACAATCAACCGAAAATCTGTTAGATACACCACATACTGAAGAAACCAGTAAAAAAAGCGGAACTTCCCAAAGATACAAACAACATACATGTACAGGAACAAAACTCATCTGAATTGAAGTCAGACGTACCCGCACAACAATCCACAGAACATAAATTGAAAAAAAGCAACAAAAAAAAGCATCCAAATCACATGGAACAACTCACGGTCCACTCGATAAATACCTTGGGACAACCCCTCAGTAGAAATCAGCAAGACGATATGCCACAACACCAACTGATACACTGCATGACCGTGAGATTGGCTCATCAAAACCAAGGACATCTGATAACACATAACGATAAAAAACACATAATTGTCCAAATATAAAATACTATGAATCATTGTAAATACTGTATTATGTTTTTTTTTTTTTTTTTGTCTATATCTGTTTTTAGCCAGGAAAAATATATATAAAAAAAAATGTCAGAGTGTGATATAATTTCAGATTATATACACCTTGAAAATAGTATTTCAATAAATATGAAGGAAAATGTATATACATGTAATAAATTGTGTATAACACTGTATATTTAAAAAAAAGATGATTTTCAAATGACCCCATGCATTGGTGAAATTCGTAAAATCACTATATAAATGTCTCTATTCTAAATATGATATTCAACAAATAACAGATACACGTAGGAACAAGTCAAGTTGTGATAAAACAATCACAAAAATAATGTTCTCAGTTTAAAAAAAATAGATATGGAAATCTGTATTGCTAATTATATTTATTATGATGCATATTACTCATATAACGAATCATAATACAATAAACATAATAATCATATTATATACTTGAACTGTTTAAAAAAAAACAATGGCTGCTCGAAGTAGAAATAAGGATAAAATATAAGATAAATCCAACAAAATTAAAGTCCACGAAGAAAATATCCTTGATAAATACCAACTGCCCTTTTTCATTTCACGTAAAAAGCATTTGGATATCTTATTCAATCCCCATATTAGGAATAGTTCAAATGTTCCATTCAATTCACATAGTAAAAATCATCCTTCTAACCTCAGCAAGCTACATATTATTTGCCAAACTGTTCCTACATAGAAATATACAAGTACCGTTTCTGCAAACAAAAAACATCTCGATTGTTTCTAAATCTATTGTAAATTCCTACACCATGTTTATAGTCCAACAATTTCACCCTATTGTTAAAATATCAGACCTAAAAATAAATCACCATGAAATTCTAATACATGATATATTTATATATAGTCTCAAGAAATGTAAAAAAAGCAACTGAAAATCTCATACATATGAAAAAATCAATAATATTATGTGTTGAACTACATGTATGCATGCATATATTTGCTTGTGTTGTTATATTTTATATATGTTTATGTACATTGTCAAGTTTGTGTTTATATTTTGTTTACTATATGTACTTTTTTCACAAATAATCATGTAACAATGTTTTTATAGTAACCATAAAATCAAACAAATAATGAAAATATGTTGTAAATATGAGGTTATACAAAGATATCTTCTTTTTGCACTAATGTCAACAACCCATTTAAACTCAAAATTTAAACAATGGGTGAAAATCTTCACATAGTATTACTAAACTGTCAAGGTTTAGGCCAAAATGGGAAAAGAGAAAGATTACAATTATGGCAAAAAATCAAAAATGTAATATTCTTTTCATTCAAGAGTCAAATTTTATAGAAAAATATGAACAAACAATAAATAATGAGTTTGATGGTAAAATGTTTCATAGTTATGGTAACACACAATCAAGAGGGGTATCAATATATGTAAAAAGTTATTTAAAATGTGAACAATAAACGAGATAAAAGATACTGAAGGCAGAATGATTTTGATAAACATTGAAATAAATGACAATATTTTTACTTTAATAAATGTATATGCTCCAAATCAACACAAAAACTGAAATACATTTTTCAAAAAGGTTCAAAATATAATTGAAAACAATCGCTTGGGTCTTCCTATACTAGGAGGTGATATGAAAGATGATAAAAAAACTAATAATATCCCAAGAAACTACAAACCAGTGAATAGTTTAAAACAGTTAATAAAGAAAAATCATTTAACAGATATATGGAGAGAACTTAATCCAAATACAAGTCAATTCACATGGAGAGGTAAAAATGATTAAAAAATAGCCAGTAGAATTGACTTCTTTTTTATAAGTCCTGACATAAGACCGCATGATATAAAAGCAGATATTCGGCCGGCAATGATCTCTTATACTGATCACCAAGCCATTTCTTTACAAGTTAGACAAAATTCGGAAATTAGAAAGAGACAAGAGATTTTTAAAAATAAACAATAGTATACTTCAAGCACACAATTATATTAACCTCATAAATAACTTAATCGAAAACTATAAAAAAAAAAAAAATACTCACCAAAAATAAAAAAAACGCTGTTGGATATGTTTAAATCAGAGGTAAGAACCGCAACTCTTACTTACTGCAAACAAAGATCATCTTAAAATAAAAACAATATAAAAGATTTAGAAATAAAATTAAGAAAATTAAATGAAAAAACAAATGCAAGCCCAATTATGAAAAAAGATATTACAACCATTGAAAATGAACTTGAACACCTCTATTCAAATAAAGTTAAAGGTGCACACATAAGATCTCGAGTGAGAAGAAGGAGAGAAAAATATTAAATTCTCCCTGGGCCTTGAAAAATCAAAACAAACAAAAAAGAGTATTATTGCGCTAAAAGATAAACAAGGGAAAATAGTTACAGAACACGCAGAAATTTTAAACATAGAAAGATCATACTATGAAAATTTATATTAAAGCACTTCTTCGAATCTAAAAGATATTAAAAATTATATAAATGAGACCAACATTGATCACAAACTATCTGAAGTAGAACGTGATTCCTTGGGGGCATCTTAACAGTAGAAGAATGCACTAAGTCAATATTTCAAATGAAATTAAATAAATCGCCAGGAAAAGATGGGCTAAGTGTAGAATTCTATCGCACTTTTTGGAATAATTTAAAAGAATGTACAGTTGAAGTTTTAATAAATGCTATGAAGAAGGAGAACTAACAACCACACAAAAGATAGGTATAATATCCCCAATCTACATAAAAAAGACCCTTTGTCATTAGATAACTATAGACCAATTACGTGTTTGGGTCGCGGTAAGAACGTGATGGTCGTAGTGAGGACGTAGTAACGTCGCTGTGATATCTTGGCGCACTATTCCCGACTATAATCGCGCAATCGCTGTACGCTGTCGCTACGATGGTACAGCAACCTTTGCGATCTTACCACGACCTAACTGCGCTATCACTACGCTTCTAATACGACCTGATTTTCGCCACGCCGGCACCATGATTGTTTTGAATATGTTCAAAGTTGGTCACTCTCATCACGATCATGAAGACCTCACCATGACCGTACAACGACCTTACTGCGATCTGCACAATCGCACTACGATCGTTAAAATTTTCATTTTATTCAAAGATCGTAGTGCGATTGTGGCTTAGTGGGACTGCGGTGTAAGAAAAAAGGAAAATATTAGCACCTTTTAATGTTCTCAAAAAAAGATTTTGCAATTGAAAATGTAATTCTTCTCTTTTTTTTATCTAACGATTAATCCTGGGGTAGAAAATACTAATTTATCAGTAGGTACAGGAATATTAAAAAAATAAAATTATACTTTTTATTGTTATCAACATAATTAATACATGGTATATACGTACTAAACTATGCCAGAACTTATCATGAAACTATTATGTTCACTTGATATTTATGATTCTATGAAAACTAAGTTTAACAGCTCTTGGCATATAATTTTTTAATATATCGAGAGCCATCAGTTACGTGTCATGCATACATTCATATTGATATCAGTATATTTAGTTTTTTTTTTTTACTATTTACGCAACTTTTTTTTGCTCTGATTATTTACAATTACAGCAAACGTGATGCGATGGACGATTCATGTCATCATAACAAAATAGTATGCATCAATAATTCCCAATGTCATTTCCAAAACATAAATAATCTCCTAATATAGTCAAAAGCATTATGTTTCTTTTTCTTAGTAATCGTTCAATTGATCTACAGGCTCAAGTGATCAATATGACGTTATAAAATCTCTTCATCAGACGTGTTTCTAACATTACACTCTCAACACAGGATCACAAATAATCATCTTTCTTGAATATTGAAGAATACTTTAAACATCAGCACAGGTAAGACTATTTTATTCATATAATTTTTTATCTATAACTCACAATAATTTTAGTAACATATATGTTCCAAAAATATATCAATTATATCGACGTTATCTTTTTGCTTTCGATTTGAATATAGTTCATCTAATAGATACAAATATAAGACCAATCGGCAATCACAACTAAATCTGCCTCAACGTTAAAAGGTTTTGCACTAATGCTTTAAGTTTTATTTATATGTGTGTATCGTGGGTGAAAATATTTCAATACTTAAAAAGGGTACCAGGCCTATCATTTAATACGCCAGACTCGCGTTTTGTCTACATAAGACTGACCAGTCACGCTCAGATCAAAATAGTTGTTACCATGCAAAGTGTACGAATGATATTCTTAAAATTAACGACAATCCGTATCTTTTCCTGAATTTTAATTCACAATAGGCGAAACATATTTCGTGTTTCAGATTAAGTTTCGAATTAAATCTGGTTATTAATGTAATGTGGACATTTTTTCCAAGGGAAACATTACCACTGTATTGCACATTGGAAACAAATTCTGACTATATTTTCTTACCTAAACCAATAAGATAACGGTACCTTTTAATTTTAATCTGAATAAGACATGAATAAGAATAAAAATTGAAATGTGCTAAATAGCGCGTATAAATTCGCTTTATCGGCTCCATCTCACAGATGACAAACAGGGTACAAGAATTTCCCTGGCTCTATTTATCACTATTTTCCCTGTCAGTTGTTTTCATTCAAAATCATGTACCTTCAGGTTACAAACTTCCAAAATCACAGAAATCTACAAGTTTGTTAACAAGGTTTTTTACTCTTACAGCACCGGTTGATTGACACAAGCTTTTTCATTTATTGTGAACAATATTCGGATACATTTGTAAGCTCCCCTTATATTTTGTTTTTCTCGCGAAAGACATGAGGCATGATGCTTATCAGATATGTCATAAAAAAAACAAGCTGCTAGTTCAGATTTCAATTCGGGTCGTGTTATGTTTCAATGATTACTGATTTTTTCGTAGAAAATAGATGATACATAATTTATGATTATGACATGCAAGTAACAGAACCAAACTTATTTTGACTACAGCATTACTTTATTTCATTCTATGTTATGTTTCAAGCATTAAACACATAAAAAGCTTCAGTCTAAAAACGATTTTAATGTTTTAAGCTCAAATTGAATTGGTAGCAGCAAATGGGTTATTCAAAAACAATTGCATATGGATATTCCCAATGGCAATACAAAACTTTTATTCTCAATATGATGGTTATATTTGTTAATTTCTAAGAGGACATCATAGTGTTTCTCAATAGTCGTATTTTTATCAGAGGTTGTTCATTTAATAAAGATGTATATAAATCCAAACCTAAGACATAATTGAAACTATTGTCTCCCCCCTCGTAATTTCTTCAAGATGGAACAGGGACATTTTTGGAATAAACCATACATCTGTGGTACAGCAAATATAATTAAGTCCACTTTATATATGCCTTAGCTGGATAACTTGCTAAACTGGTTCAACATTGCAGGTACAGTGAGATTGTTGACTTATATTTTAACTACATAATAATTACTTAGTTTATATAGATTGAAAAAGGCTACCATAAGAAAACCAATAAAACTAGAAAAATCATTAGATTTTTGGACCAAGAGCTAAGTTGTTACTTTTTGTGTCAATTTGAGAGCTCAAATTTGCCATAAACAGAACTGTTCATACAGAGAAACTGATTAATCATGATGAATGATATCAAATATGATAAATTGTCATTGGAATAGGTACAACTTCTAAAAATTTAATTTCTAATGATTATTTGTATTCATGGTAATAAAAGTACACCACTAGTTAATGCTTTTTGTTTATTATTCAAAATTAGAAATTATATATTGTTCTTCAATGATCACCAGCCATTCGGCTTTCATTTGTTACCACTATTTCCTAAATATTCTACATATATAACACCTATGCGTAGCAACGATTTTGTATCTTAAATATGTACTACTTTCTGGCAAGTACTTTTTGCCGGGCCCGAATATGTGGTGTTACACCGTTAACGTTTTAGATGACTAGTAATATAAGTAGCAAAGGAGGAGGATTTGGTAAAAAACATACTTCTATGTAAAAAAGAAATGGATCAATAAAAGCAATGGTTTTCATTCACAGAATTTAGTACACCATGAGACGCCACTGTACTAACGGTGGTAACGTAAGCGTTTTATTGTTTACTTATTGGTGGATATTTGAACATTATGATAAAACCCAGTATCCATTTTTATTGGAATACCCGTTTTTATTCGCAATGGTTAGTACAAATACATTTGTATACAAACGAACGGGGCGCGATGAACAAGGTCAAGGAAGTTCTGAAACAGGTGCCCGATGTAATTTTTCAATAGAAATTTTCAATACCTGAAGAATTATTTTTTTATGAATTAAGAAACATAAATATTTCTTTGACAAGTAATACAATCTCGATACTCACGAAAGTATGTCACACATGTGGGTTTTTACCTTCAGCACTACTCACTGTCAGCACCTGGCCATGGCCAAAAGTTTACATCATCTGCATGTATTTGCTATATTTCATATACACATACATGTTTTAAAAAAATATTTTGAAGTCATTTATGGTTAGATTTTGATAAACTAAACGGGAAATTGTCGAAAGAATATTTGTTTATTTGGTCATAGTTTTGTTTTCATTTGTTTTCTCTTGATGTGAACACAGATAATAAAATTTTACAATTTACTTCATAATGGAAACATAGAAAGGACCAACAAAGATACTATAGTAGGCTAACACAACACAGCATATAGAATAATTGACTGATAAAAGACAAAGAATAATTGACACAATAAATAGTGAATTTAAAAGAGAAAAACAGAAAAATGATATAAAAAATAAAACATATGGAAATAATAATCCCAAATCAAGACAATCATACATAATATACATAATTTGAATTTCAATGAAACATAAAAAGTATAATTATTGCCCTTTAAACAGGAAAACACTTCTCAAAGTTTTTAATATTATTTATTTTAAATCATCATGATCACAGAAAAAAATGTGAAGCATTTGGAAAAATCATCTGCAAAGTTATAGCAAGGTTGAAGCAATAACCAATCATTTTCACTATAGTAAAACAGTGACAAGTTCTAGTACAGAAAGAAGCAACAGACATGTCATTAACACTGAAAATATTTACCCAGAAACAAAGTGTATCCCATCAGTATCTTGTAGAACTTTAGAGACATGAGCTGATTTTGTGAGGACACCATATCAATAGATTGATTTATTTCACATTTAAATATTGGAATGTGTATTTAAAATACAATTTGTGGTTTATCCAGTTTGTTAAATCATCACTTCATCAAGAATACATTATGATTTAACAACATTATCTCAAGCAAGTCATGGCAATATAATTTGCTTTTAAAGTAACTAATATCATCTAGCATACAATCTAGTTTGGAACATACATATATACTTTCCCCCCAAAAAAGCTGGACATACCTCATATTCGTTGATACATATAAAAAGAAGATTTGTTATGATTACCAATGAAACAACTCTCCACAAGAGACCAAGCGACACAGAAATAAACAACTATGGGTCACCGTACGGCCTTAACAGTCAGCTATAAAAGGATCCGAAAGGACAATATAAAACAATTCAAGGGAAAAAATAAAGTACAAAATATTATAGTTATCATATCTCGAATAATAAGAAAGAAATTAATCTTTTTTTTCAAGTAGTCACTGAACTATGAAACTGAAGTCAAGGACAATAGACATATGACAGACAGAAACTTTGTAATATAAGGCGTCAATATACAAAATATGAAGCATTCAGGTCTTCTCGCTTTTAAGAAGGTAGCTAATGCCATCGCCGCAGCTGCCCGTTCACTATCCCTATGTCGAGCTTTCTGCGACAAAAGTCGCAGTCTGAACAAAAATCAGCTTTATGCTACCCCTCTTATACTGGATAATTCCAGAATTAAATATAACAATAAATTCATGTAATTGGTAAATTTTGTCACGGTTTTTAATATTGAGATTATTTCAACCATTTAGGTTTCAATAACTTACATTTTCACTTTTTTAGCATACTTTGTCTTATTTGTTCGAAGTATACAATTTCTTATAATATAAGAAGATTTAATCATGTTCATAGTCTTAAAAAATCAGCAATCGCACTGTAGTCATGCTGCATAAAGATACCATTTTAAGATTTTTTCTGGGGTTCATTTTGTTCATTCTGCCATGCACAGCTGCTGAACTTCACTTCGTTACCTAAAATTAAAAAGTACATACACTTTTCTGAACTACAAGGTTAATATTAAATAAAAAAACTAAAACATACTAATATGCAGAGGAAAAGTGCAAATTATATCAATTATTTCATGTATTTTAAAATGTCAAAATGTTACAATACATTCATTTTCACACCGTTAAGTATTTTTCTATTATATTATAAATTGTAACTTGGATAGAGAGTTGTCTCACTAGCACTAATACTGCATCTGTTTATATCTTTTTTATATCTATATATGATGCGTACCAATGAGACAGCAGCTTAAAAAGAAAAGATGACGGTGTGCATAAACAAACAACATACATCAATCCCTTAGCCATGAGGCTGTGTTCCAAGGGTTACTATAAAACCCTGTTGAATCCTAATTAGTCTATTAAGGCCAAATAAAAACAGATATATTTTCTTTTACCCTACCATCCCTATTTTTAAAGCTAAAAAATAGACTACCCTGAAGGAAAAAAAAAAGAATCCGTACCTATATTTTTTTTTCAAACAGGTAAGGCCAAACAAAAAAGAAGGTGTGTTTGCTGTCACATGCTGAAAAAAACAGGTTAGGGAGGTAGGTTTTTGTTTTACATTGAGTCTATTGGAGCAACATTGTGATTTTAACAGTGTTTAATCAAAAATGCTTTAGGGGAGGGGACAAAAATTAGGGTACGTAGGGTACAGTAAACACACATATTTTTTTTTAGCCTAACAGGAAACACACAGGTTACATTTTGGGATATTTTGTTTGTCGCAAGTCCGTAGTGATCCCTTCTTAACTACAGGCCCGTACATTTCGTTTTTTACATGTTAGTGAAGGTATGAACATTTTTCTCTTTATGCATATTCTTACCTTAAGCAGCAACAAAATTCCAATTTTGTTATCTATTGATTGAAAGTTAAACACTCAGTCAGGCCAAACAAAAGAGTATGTGTCTAAACTGTCACAAGCTGGAACAAAAAGTTTTTTTAAATTTAAATTTTTTTTTTATATTGAGTCTATGAGAGCAACATTGTGACTTTAACAGTGCTAAATCAAAAATAGCCAAAACAACTTAAGGGTAGGGGATAAAAATAAGGGTAGGTAGGGGTACAGAAAACACACATACTTTTTTTTTTAGCCTCATGGACAAGAATATCTCTTACACTATAAAAGAAGTCATGCATAATAAAACATATTGAAAAATATTTCTATTTCTATTTTATTAAGTTGTTTATTATGTTTATGTATCAAGTGAAAGTTGTACATGAACAGGGTTGTCACTTATGATTTTTGAAGGCAAGTCTTAGGTTTAAGGAACTCATATTTTTTGGCCCATGGTGAGTCCATCAGTTTGGAGATGAAATTGTATTGCTATATATACAGTTAAATTAGAGTTGAACAAGAAAATAAGATAAAATTCAAATTATTTTTAAACTACATGTTTTGAAAAAAGACATTTAAAATGAGGATATTTATATGCATGCCACGGGTAATGCTCTTCTCATATATTTAATGATGGTATGATACTAAACCCCTAACGGGGAGATTGTGCCTGATATTCATATGATAAAGACATAATCTTTCAATCAGTTTAATTGAGGTCTGGTGCTGGCATGTTAGTTAACTGCTAGTAATCTGTTGTTATTTATGTATTATTGTAATTTTGTTTATTTTCTTTTGTTACATCTTCTGACATCGGACTCGAACTTCTCCTGAACTGACTTTAAATGTGCGTATTGTTATAAGTTTACTTTTCTACATTGGCTAGAGGTATTAGGGGAGGGTTGAGATCTCATAAACATGTTAAAAGCCCGCCGCATTTGTTGCGCCTGTTCCAAGTCAGGAGCCTCTGAGCTTTGTTAGTCTTGTATTATTTTTACTTTTAGTTTCTTGTGTATAATTTTGAATTCAGTATGACGTCCATTATCACTGAACTAATATATATATATTTGTTTAGGGGCCAGCTGAAGGACGCCTTCCCCATTTTCATTCTCAATTTTATGTTCATTTGATGCAACATTTGACTATTTTGATGCATCTTTGGACTAATTGTAGTTTAAAAAAATATGAGTACATACATTTTTCTGGGCTCGCTTTAGTCACCGTCGCGTCTCTGAGAACCCCGCCTGAGTTTGCCAGGGTTTAAACATCATTATTTTAAATTGTCCTGCTACACACAGCTTTTATAAGTTTGTCATATTCCAAAGTAACTGGGCCAGTAAAAATTATATAATTATTTGAGCAGACAACATAAACAATCAAGAATATAGCATCAAGTGTTAATCAATTGTATCTAAGGAATTGTGTTTTAGGTATTTTTTATTATCTTCTTCATCAAGTTCTGAGGAATATTTATTTACTTTTAAACAGTAACAAAAGGCATTCCCATATTCTTTTTAAAAATACATTCATAAAAAATAGTAGACATGGCAGATGTATAGACTCATCTCTTTCATCATTTTGTTCATATGAACAATTGTTGAAAAAAAACCCTTATTTATTCCTGTGATTGTGGAATCTTCTTTTGTTATATTGAAAGTAACAAAATAATCATAATGAATAAGAAAAACAAGTTCTTCTTCTTTTTGGTATAGACTACTCCATCGACATCCGATGATTACATTGCATTACATGTATACGTGTACTATATGAACACTTTTTTGGCATATTCGATATTCCTTTGTTCATGATGTTGTACAAGTTTGATTGGCAGGTTTTAAATCTGACCATGACCTCATTTACATGGTTCATTGAACAATATTTAGTTTTCATGGTTTGAATGTTAATATAAAACAGGAAGATGTGGTATGATTGCTTATGAGACAACACTCCACAAGAGACCAAATTACACAGAAATTAACAACTATAGGTCACCGTACGGCCTTCTACAGTGGGTAAAGCCCATACCGCATAGTCAGTTATTAAAGGCCCTGAAATGACAATGTAAAACAATGAAAACTAGAAAAGGTACGGCCTAAATTATGTACAAAATATGAACAAAACACAAATATGTAACACATAAAAAATCGACTGAATTTTAGGCTCCTGACTTGGAATAGGCACATACATACAGAATGTAGCGGGATAAACATGTTAAACATGTTTGGGGGGTCCCAACCCTCCCCTAACCTGGGACAGTGGAAGTCTTTCTCAAATATATAGTATAAACCACTTAATCATGTAAAGGAGTAGGTTCAGTAATAAAATTGAGAATGGAAATGGGGAATATGTCAAAGAGACAACAACCCGACCAAATAAAAAAACAACAGCAGAAGGTCACCAACAGGTCTTCAATGTAGCGAGAAATTCCCGCACCGGAGGCGTCCTTCAGCTGGCCCCTAAACAAATATATACTAGTTCAGTGATAATGAACGCCATACTAATTTCCAAATTGTACACAAGAAACTAAAATTAAAATAATACAAGACTAACAAAGGCCAGAGGCTCCTGACTTGGGACAGGCGGAAAAATGCGGCGGGGTTAAACATGTTTGTGAGATCTCAACCCTCCCCCTATACCTCTAACCAATGTAGAAAAGTAAACGCATAACAATACGCACATTAAAATTCAGTTCAAGAGAAGTCCGAGTCTGATGTCAGAAGGTAACCAAAGAAACAAAATGACAATAATACATAAATAACAACAGACTACTAGCAGTTAACTGACATGCCAGCTCCAGACTTCAATGAAACTGACTGAAAGATTATCATTTCATCATATGAACACCAGGCACAATCCTTCCCGTAAGGGGTTTAGTATCATACCATCATAATATATATGAGAAGAACATACTCACACCACATCTTCCTATATCTATAACCCGTGTCATGCCAACAACTGTTTTTAGAATAAATGTGTTTAGTTCCGACGCAAAGACCTTGTCAGTGACTCAATATTAACGCCAAAATATGCAATCTTTAATGACTTGACAACAGTATCGCAATTATATCCCTTCTTAATAAGTCTATTCAAAGGTTTGTAAGTTTCTGAGGTGAATACTGACACCTTTGTGCTTTATAAAGAATATTTCCATAAAAAATTGGATGTGAAATACCTGAACGTATAAGAAGTCTGCATGTTGAGCTATATTTACGAATGATGTCTTTATACCGATGATAAAATTTAGTGAATGTTTTGACTAGTTTGTGATATCGAAAACCCTGGTGTAATAATTTTTCAGTAATACATAAATTTCTCTCATTAAAATCTAAAACATTGTTACAAACACGAGCGAATCGTACAAGTTGAGATATATAAACACCATTAGATGGTGACAAGGGAACGTCACCATCTAAAAACGGATAATTAACGATAGGAAATGAAAAATCATCCCTTTTATCATAAATTTTAGTATTCATCTTTCCGTTAGTGATATAGATATCAAGATCGAGGAAAGGGCAGTGGTCATTGTTAGCATTAGCTTTATTTAAAGTAAGTTCAGCAGGATAAATTTCATTAATAAACATACTGAAGTCGTCATTATTGAGAGCCAACATATCATCCAAATATCTAAAAGTATTATTAAATTTGTTTATCAGATGTTGTTTTGATGGGTCTTTGCTTATTTTTGTCATAAATTGTAACTCATAACAATACAAAAAGAGGTCCGCAATAAGTGGTGCACAGTTAGTCCCCATTGGAATTCCGATAATCTGACGATATACGGAATCCCCAAAGCGAACAAAATGTTATCTAGTAAAAATTCAAGGGCATATATAGTATCAAAGCATGTCCAATTAAATAGTTTTTTTGTTTATGCTACTAAAAAATGACCTAAAAGAGTTTGAACATATATATTCACATTCTGATTTTTTGAATGCCCATTTAATTAGGTGTGTGAATTTTTTCTTAATGAGAATGTGAGGCAATGTAGTATACAGGGTAGAAAAATCAAAACTTTGAACAGATTCAAAATCACCAATATAAGCATGCAATTCACACCACATCTTCCTATATCAATTGACTCCTTTTTGGCCCCAAAATATAGCAGTTTTACAAAATTGTGAAAATGTAATCTTTAAGCTATATTTTGGAAAGTATAATGCTTCTGCTACATAAATATGAGCTGTTTTTGACAATACAATGCACAAATATCGCGTTCTAGCATCATTAAGTCATGCTAAATTACTGAAATCTTCAAAATTTTAGCATTTTGGTTAATTTTTAGACGGTTTCCGTCTAAAATGAAAGTGGCCGCATTCGTGTTCATTCATAATATTAAAATGTAAGTTGTATTTGATGATAATACAACACATATATAAAGGTTGAGGATAAACACGGATGCGGTCACTTTCATTTTTGACAAAAAACATCTGAAAACTGACGTTTTTTTTTGCATATTTGATAGATTTTTCATATTTAAGCTTGAATCAAAGCGTTTTTAATGACTCAATCAGTTAAAATATTTCACATAAACTAATCGAATCAATTGAAATAGACACTTTAGAGTTTAAAAAGTGTCTAAAAACTTTCGTTAGATGAACCTGAAATTTGAGGCCAAAATCGGCCCTTACCAGACCTACTCCTTTGGGGTATGAACTGTCAGTTTGTAGATTGTGCATCATCTGTCTGGCATGATGGATTTGACTGCGACTTCATATTCAGGTAAAGTTGATAATAGAAAGTTTATGTGATACTTGTACATGTAGTAAAACCTTCATACATGTATTACATTTTTTTTACATGTAATATAAACTCAATTTTACATGTAGGCAAAGCAGACACTTATTTCAGTGTGTGCACTCTTGTTTACATCGTCATTGATCATGGTGATCATGTTGATTATAGCTGGTATTTGTTAAAAGTCGGACAAGTATTAACAATTGTTAACATACATTTGATAATATTGTAGTCTAGTGTAATGTACAATAATCATAATAAGGAGATGCTGTATGATTTTCATCATGAGACAACCATCAACCGTAGACCAAGTGATGCATTTGTTAGTAGCTACATGTAAAAGTGAATGCACATCCTTCAACAATGAGCAAAATCAATATCGCATATTCATGATAATGAAAAACCTATAAAAGGATTAGCAATAATGTAACACAATATAAAGAATATTAGATATTATAGATTATTATAATATTATAGAAAAATAAGCCTGTTTCAGGATGGTCCAATCCAT
Source organism: Mytilus trossulus (assembly GCF_036588685.1). NCBI lineage: Eukaryota > Metazoa > Mollusca > Bivalvia > Mytilida > Mytilidae > Mytilus > Mytilus trossulus. Next base: position 992,648 of record NW_026963318.1, read on the forward strand.
CATCTGGCCATATTAGCATATATAGAAAATTATTCATAAAATACTGATTGATACAACAAAAAAATCGAGATCTATTACAACATGAGTTATATCCATATATATCCCAAATGTATGACTACCAACGTTTTAAGAAGTCACCCGTTGGCGATAAGATTTAATAAAAGTTAGGTCAGTCATTTTTCAGTTAGGCATGTTTAGAATATGAAACAATAGTTCCTTGATGATAATTTCTGATGTCTCCAATTTTTATGATGTGTATAGTGCTAGGCTCATTGAAACATGATTGATGACAAATGTTTTATGATTTACCAAAGACTGTTACATGGGTGACCCAATATTTGCAGGCTTCTGTCCTTATTGATGTTTTTCTAAAGATCCATTCTATTGGCTTTTGAATAAATGCCTTCTAAATATCTCAAGTGTTTTGGCAACATTTTCAATAAACACAATAAGCTTTACAAGGATGTTAATGCATTATGCACTATTAATGAGCTGATTGTTTTAATATAATCTTAATATTTTATGTGGGAGCATATTTGTATGCCCCCCGCCGTAACGGAGTGGGCATTAAGTTTTACCTTTTGTCCGTCTGTATGTATGCCCTTCTGTAAGTCATAATGCCCCTTTATCAATGGAAAACTTGCTGAATTTTTCGTTTCTCTTGGACTCTAACTTAAGTTTGCCTTCACCAAATGTTATGAATCTTAAACACAATATTTATTTCCACAATATTCAGATAAAGTACAATTTTGGGTAGCGTCACGTTTGCCGTTCTTCAGTTATGTTCCTTTTTAACTTTATATGAAATGCAAGCGGGTGCATCATCGTGTCCAATGGACACATTTCCCATTTATTTGGCTTTTAATTTGCTATGATTTTCATACAAAAGGTTTCAAGAGAGGTGGTGAGAATTGGAATTTTCTTTTTGTGGCTGTACAATTAGAATTATTGTATTGACTATGTTTGTACATTATACATACATCACATATACATTGAAGCATGGTGTAAAAAAGCTTTTGAAATACAAATAGATTAAAACATATGATAATAAAAGGATGAAATTGAGTAAACTGCTATTAGCATTATCATGATTATGAGACATCAACCCAAAAAACAAAATAACAATCTAGAGGTCAACATATATATATATATACATTATGTACACAACCATGTATCACCATCATTGATGGCGATCCGATGGATTAATCTGTTGTAGGGTTGTCACTTACTCAGACGTACTTATGAATATAATTATTTTCTGTGACTGTATCTTACATTAATTTGTAGAATCCTTTACTATAGATAATTTAGCTGATCTGTAACAATAACATCTTCATGCCTTACATATCATGTACTGTAGCACGCCGCTAGATTAAAACTGACGTGGAAAGGTAACACATGGCCAGCGAAAGCTCTTTTTTTGAGAGCCCAGGTGGTCGTGTGGTCTAGCGGGACGGCTGCAGTGCAGGCGATTTGGTGTCACGATATCACAGTAGCATGGGTTCGAATCCCGGCGAGGGAAGAACCAAAAATTTGCGAAAGCAAATTTACAGATCTAACATTGTTGGGTTGATGTTTAGACGAGTTGTATATACATTATGTACACAACCATGTATCACCATCATTGATGGCGATCCGATGGATACATCTGTTGTAGGGTTGTCACTGACTCAGACGTACTTATGAATATAATTATTTTCTGTGACTGTATCTTACATTAATTTGTAGAATCCTTTACTATAGATAATTTAGCTGATCTGTAACAATAACATCTTCATGCCTTACATATCATGTACTGTAGCACGCCGCTAGATTAAAACTGACGTGGAAAGGTAACACATGGCCAGCGAAAGCTCTTTTTTTGAGAGCCCAGGTGGTCGTGTGGTCTAGCGGGACGGCTGCAGTGCAGGCGATTTGGTGTCACGATATCACAGTAGCATGGGTTCGAATCCCGGCGAGGGAAGAACCAAAAATTTGCGAAAGCAAATTTACAGATCTAACATTGTTGGGTTGATGTTTAGACGAGTTGTATATACATTATGTACACAACCATGTATCACCATCATTGATGGCGATCCGATGGATACATCTGTTGTAGGGTTGTCACTGACTCAGACGTACTTATGAATATAATTATTTTCTGTGACTGTATCTTACATTAATTTGTAGAATCCTTTACTATAGATAATTTAGCTGATCTGTAACAATAACATCTTCATGCCTTACATATCATGTACTGTAGCACGCCGCTAGATTAAAACTGACGTGGAAAGGTAACACATGGCCAGCGAAAGCTCTTTTTTTGAGAGCCCAGGTGGTCGTGTGGTCTAGCGGGACGGCTGCAGTGCAGGCGATTTGGTGTCACGATATCACAGTAGCATGGGTTCGAATCCCGGCGAGGGAAGAACCAAAAATTTGCGAAAACAAATTTACAGATCTAACATTGTTGGGTTGATGTTTAGACGAGTTGTATATACATTATGTACACAACCATGTATCACCATCATTGATGGCGATCCGATGGATACATCTGTTGTAGGGTTGTCACTGACTCAGACGTACTTATGAATATAATTATTTTCTATGACTGTATCTTACATTAATTTGTAGGATCCTTTACTATAGATAATTTAGCTGATCTGTAACAATAACATCTTCATGCCTTATATATCATGTACTGTAGTACGCCGCTAGATTAAAACTGACGTGGAAAGGTAACACATGGCCAGCGAAAGCTCTTTTTTTGAAAGCCCAGGTGGTCGTGTGGTCTAGCGGGACGGCTGCAGTGCAGGCGATTTGGTGTCACGATATCACAGTAGCATGGGTTCGAATCCCGGCGAGGGAAGAACCAAAAATTTGCGAAAGCAAATTTACAGATCTAACATTGTTGGGTTGATGTTTAGACGAGTTGTATATACATTATGTACACAACCATGTATCACCATCATGGATGGCGATCCGATGGATACATCTGTTGTAGGGTTGTCACTGACTCAGACGTACTTATGAATATAATTATTTTCTGTGACTGTATCTTACATTAATTTGTAGGATCCTTTACTATAGATAATTTAGCTGATCTGTAACAATAACATCTTCATGCCTTATATATCATGTACTGTAGTACGCCGCTAGATTAAAACTGACGTGGAAAGGTAACACATGGCCAGCGAAAGCTCTTTTTTTGAGAGCCCAGGTGGTCGTGTGGTCTAGCGGGACGGCTGCAGTGCAAGCGATTTGGTGTCACGATATCACAGTAGCATGGGTTCGAATCCCGGCGAGGGAAGAACCAAAAATTTGCGAAAGCAAATTTACAGATCTAACATTGTTGGGTTGATGTTTAGACGAGTTGTATATACATTATGTACACAACCATGTATCACCATCATTGATGGCGATCCGATGGATACATCTGTTGTAGGGTTGTCACTGACTCAGACGTACTTATGAATATAATTATTTTCTGTGACTGTATCTTACATTAATTTGTAGAATCCTTTACTATAGATAATTTAGCTGATCTGTAACAATAACATCTTCATGCCTTACATATCATGTACTGTAGCACGCCGCTAGATTAAAACTGACGTGGAAAGGTAACACATGGCCAGCGAAAGCTCTTTTTTTGAGAGCCCAGGTGGTCGTGTGGTCTAGCGGGACGGCTGCAGTGCAGGCGATTTGGTGTCACGATATCACAGTAGCATGGGTTCGAATCCCGGCGAGGGAAGAACCAAAAATTTGCGAAAACAAATTTACAGATCTAACATTGTTGGGTTGATGTTTAGACGAGTTGTATATACATTATGTACACAACCATGTATCACCATCATTGATGGCGATCCGATGGATACATCTGTTGTAGGGTTGTCACTGACTCAGACGTACTTATGAATATAATTATTTTCTATGACTGTATCTTACATTAATTTGTAGGATCCTTTACTATAGATAATTTAGCTGATCTGTAACAATAACATCTTCATGCCTTATATATCATGTACTGTAGTACGCCGCTAGATTAAAACTGACGTGGAAAGGTAACACATGGCCAGCGAAAGCTCTTTTTTTGAAAGCCCAGGTGGTCGTGTGGTCTAGCGGGACGGCTGCAGTGCAGGCGATTTGGTGTCACGATATCACAGTAGCATGGGTTCGAATCCCGGCGAGGGAAGAACCAAAAATTTGCGAAAGCAAATTTACAGATCTAACATTGTTGGATTGATGTTTAGACGAGTTGTATATACATTATGTACACAACCATGTATCACCATCATGGATGGCGATCCGATGGATACATCTGTTGTAGGGTTGTCACTGACTCAGACGTACTTATGAATATAATTATTTTCTGTGACTGTATCTTACATTAATTTGTAGGATCCTTTACTATAGATAATTTAGCTGATCTGTAACAATAACATCTTCATGCCTTATATATCATGTACTGTAGTACGCCGCTAGATTAAAACTGACGTGGAAAGGTAACACATGGCCAGCGAAAGCTCTTTTTTTGAGAGCCCAGGTGGTCGTGTGGTCTAGCGGGACGGCTGCAGTGCAGGCGATTTGGTGTCACGATATCACAGTAGCATGGGTTCGAATCCCGGCGAGGGAAGAACCAAAAATTTGCGAAAGCAAATTTACAGATCTAACATTGTTGGGTTGATGTTTAGACGAGTTATATATATATTATATATAAGTACGTCTGAGCCAGTGATAACTCTACAACAGATTTATCCATCGGATCGATACATGGCTGTGTACATTATGTATATACAACTCGTCTAAACATCTACCCAACAATGTTAGATCTGTTTATTTGCTTTCGCAAATTTTTTGTTCTTCCCTCGCCGGGATTCGAACCCATGCTACTGAGTTATCGTGACACCAAATCGCCTGCACTGTAGCCGTCCCGCTAGACCACACGACCACCTGGGCTTCATTAAAATGAAGCTTTCGGTAATAAAGTGCAAATATTGTCAGTTTTGGTTGATGCGGACAAATAATTTTGTTAAACCAGTCAGTCTGAGGTATTATATTAAACAATTCATCCTGATATAAAAATATAAGTGATTTACTTTGCGGCTATTAAAATTTACATCATGTACATAATAAAGTACAACTATGGTTAGTTTTGGTTGATGCGGACAAATAATTTTGTTAAACCAGTCAGTCTGAGGTATGAACACTACTGATATTTGTTTATGATGTAATATTTTGAAATAAAAGAGGACATGCTGGCACTCTAAAATGATGCAAACGAAATTAGGTAGCATTGTGTTCCAATATTTCTATCATTCGTATTATACATCCATCCTTACATAAAAATATTACAGATTTAATATGCGACTATAAGAGTTACATAAAAAAGAGCAAATATGGTCAGTTTTGGTTGATGCGGTCAAATATGGTCAGTTTTGTTTGATGCTGTCAAATATGGTCAGTTTTGATTGATGCAAACAAATAATTTTGTTACATGAGTCAGTCTGAGGTTTCTGATGCGATATTTTGAATAAAAGTAGGAAATGCTGGCACTCCCAATTGATGCGGAAAAAAAATTTTGGTCATTAATTTCCAATATTGCAGTTATTTATATACTACAGTCCCTCTTGACCTAAATTTATAACTGATTTACTGTGCAGTCTTAAAAAATGTAAAACTTCTTCCTTGAATTGCGAACAAGTCAGACACAAAACAAAAGAAACCAAAAACAACAGCTTGACCTGACTACTTATGCAGAAAAACTATCCGGCAACGGTTGTTACCGGCCTGTTTCTTTGTTACTTTTGTATTGTATCTAATACATATATACGTCTAAAGATTTGCACAACGATACTAATACAAGATGGTATTATACGAAGATGATGTTATTAAATCGTGCTTAAAAAATAGCCTTCTTCGGTGTCAATAATTTTAATAATACTGATAAGTGTCCTCCGCTGCTATAATATATAAGTAATATATACGGAGTTATTTCTTAAAAGATGTTATAACATACATGGAATAGTACAGACACATGCATTTTATTTTACCCTGATACTTAAGTGTCGGACTAATGGGTTGCCGGAGTATTGGGCTGTCTGAGTACTGGGCTGTCGGAATATTGGGTTGTCGGACTAATGGGTTGTCTGGCCAATGGGATGTCGGAACAATGGGCTGTCGGACTTATGGGCTGTCGGAATAATGGCGTGTAACGGTATATTACAACTATAACAAAACTATCAATTCAAAAAAACAATTAAAGTTATAAAAACCAACAAAAAAAATATTCTCTAAAACAAAACAACGATCTTCAAACTAACTGGACTATTCAAAATATATAGATTGACCATACAACAAGCAAAAAAGAAAAATGAAGTTGGTGACAACTGTCCTAGTAAATGAACTGATAGTGTAAGCTACAAAACAATTAACGGCACGAGAACAGGCTTGTTTGAATCAAGTCAGAATTCTCACAAAATTTGTGTTTTAAATTGCTATTTTCTTCGCACCAATAGACATTACGCGAAAAATATTTGGCACACATATGAACCATGTCTTATTGATGTAATCGGATTAAAAATTTCGTGAAAGTAACATGCAATACATTTTCTTTCTTTCAAAATGTGGTAAATTTCAGCTAAAAAAATAGTCTTACTAAAATCATGAAATACTTATACTTACGTTATATGATAAATTTAATTTTTTAGCTAAATGACCAGTATCATTTCAACAAATAACACAGAAAGAAATAATTTTATTTTTCGTGTTGAAGATGGCCTGTATGATGAATTATCTTTGGGTACTCTAAGAAACCACACAATTTTGAAAAACATGACCAATAGAGCTTACGACGACATTCATGATTGGAAAATATAATGATTTTCCAAAAGTTTGCATATAAATATAGCCGTGTGTTATCCGTTAACTTACACTCGTTAACTGAACGCCTTTTTCGTTACTGGACACCCTACTTTTAGATTAGGCAAACATTTAAACTTCAGGTTAAATCAACTGTGTTTATGCTAAATGGCCCAAAAAGGCTGAACTTCCATTCGGTTTGTCTCACTCGTTCATATCTTAAATGTCTCCACTCGAATATTATCGTCACCGTTGAACAGACGAATTAGATGTCGGCAATTGTATGCGACTGTCATACGTGTTAGAAGTTTAGCTAGCTACAAAACCAGGTTCAATTCAACAGTTTTAAAACAAGAAAATACCTGTACCAAGTTAGAAATAGGACAATTGTTATCCATTCGTTTGATATGTTTGATACATTTTCCTAAGGGACTTTCTGTTTAGAATTTCCCGTGTAGTTCGGTTTTCTTGATTTTAGGACCACAGAGAAGTTGTATTTGATAACAGCTCAAAATAATTCCATATGGCCAGCAATCAATAATACACAGCACATCTAATTGGAGATCACAAGTTGACCACAAAATTATCAATTAAATTAGATCATCAGCATTACAAGAACATTATTTAGTAGTTTACAATTGTTACCAAAAAAGAGACATCAAATCTGTTTGTATTACTTAAATCGTACACAAAAGGCAAAACCAATGGGTAAATCGAGATAGATGCAGGATATATTTTAGTTTTCCTCTGAAGAAAAACCGTATTTATATAAACGAAAAATAAAAAAAACGAGTCATATGTTTCTGTTAGTTACGGGTTCTATTCTTTACTTTGTTGGTTTTAATCTGTTTAAACATATCTTCCATTCATATTATGACATTTTTAAAAACATTTTTTTACAAATGAAAATTTCCTGTTTTACAATGTCATTTTGTCTTATGGCTTTAGTTAACATGTATGTTGAACTAATGGGATATTCGGAACGTTAAGTGGTATAGGTCAAAATTTATATATAATGAAACAACGATGTTGCTAGTTTACTAGTCATAGGAGATAACACTTAAACGGGTTTTGTGTGTAAAACCTCTGGTGTTTACAATTTTTTAAATACTATATAGAATGAGTTCTTTTTTAAACTTGTTATGTTTGTATAATGAAACATGTAAGAGATAATCTGTGTTTTTTGTAAAAGTATTTATTTACTTTCAGATTTAACAAGTCGTTACTCAAAATGTCAAAAGTTGAAATTTCAATGCACGTTTTTTCTGGGCTGGAGAATCCCAAATGGACTATTGATGTAACTCATCACGAATTCAGAGAGATTGTTGATAAAGTAAAAAAACATACTCAAACGAAAATGGAAACAGGTGGGTGAGCTGAAATCATATGTATGAGGAATATATTGTAACTGAGCACAACGAGGGTGATACCAGGCTGTCTCATATCAAAGGATAATATATGTTCTATCTGAACTTGAGTTCTGTAGAGGATAAGAAAAATAGATATTGAATCCGATACTTGTGTGCTTAACTTTTATGAGTTATTGTTGTCCAATGATTGCCCTGGCCTGATATATGAGATCATGGTAGAAAATTCTCTAAAAACAGCTAACCTCACTGTCTAACTGAAATTAAACTTTACATACTAGAATGAATTAGTTAATATATCATATAAAAGGTTGAAACACGTGTATACCAGTAATATCCTTCTTAACATGATTTATCATTTTAAATCATTATTTTTCTCGTGACATTTTACTGATCATATTCCCGTTATGTCATGATACTGTTATTATTTGTAGGATTAGGTTATAGTGGCTTCACTGTTTGTTATGATGACACAATCTACAATATCCGAAAACAATCAGACAGAGAACTTGAGACGCTTCTACTTCAAAGTAATGAACATGCGATGGATGCCCATTACTCGGCTCACAAACACATCATATCCAAGATTGTTAAAAGCCATGTTTTAAGACAATTGGATGAGACTTCGGTAAAACAGGTACTGATGTAATTTTTTGAGTAAATTTCCTCAAAAAAATATGTTTTGTATAAAACTGAATGCAATACAATTGAGGTATTCCCTTTAACAATGTGGAAAGGCCTTACTGTATTTCTTCTGATTGCAAAATGTATAAAGTCGTTCCGCTGTTCGTGAACAAAACATCACTTCTGTTATGTTTTTTTTTTCTTCTTACGAATATTTTCTTCTTCTTACGACTTATTCATGTTATTGTTTTTTAAAAGCTGTCCCTCAGATTTTTTGGTATATCATATCATACAGTTTATTCCATTTTAAAACTAACCCTCTTGCTGTCGGCCGTTTTTCAAGGTTGCATTTCATATGCCGGAAAATACGACAGCTCGACGTCTGTGACGTAACATTCTAAACAACGACGTCATTCGATATATGACGTCACGAAATAATGACCGTTACATTTAGGACCCATTATCAATCTGCAAAAGAAGTTAAAATAATTACTGAAAGGTTTCAAACTGAATTTTATACACACCAGATTTTAAATAAACATAATAAAGAATAATGTGAGTTGTTTTAAAATATTCTTGTCAAAATTTGAAAAGATCTATACAAAGAAACATAGCCTTCAGATACACTTTCTTATAGTGAATCAATATTACAAATAAACATTTTATATACTCTAATTATAAATATACGAAAATTGAACAAATTAATAAAGACAAGCATTTAAATGTACACTAAAAAGGAGGATTTAATTGATAGTATGATGACTATCAGATTTAAAACAATAAAGGAAAAGTTGTTTATCAATTATGACCATTATAATAAATAATACCTCTTATATATATACCATTGCATGTGCCTGTCTATGCAATTTTATTAAATGCATGCAAGCCATAACTATTAATATGATGCATGCACAGAGTCAAGGATGCATATATTTTGATTTTTTTGTTTTGTCTATCTACGATATATTATAAATTGGAATAAACACCTAAATAAGAAATGATTTTGCATGTGCAAACAGGGCTATATGAAGATTCATGTTCGAATATACCTAATAGATCTTAAAAATAAATTGTTAAGGTGTTTGCCTCCAACATCAATACGAATTATATGACATGCATACGACACAAATTAGGGGGAGAGAGCAGAATTTAATTAAAAGCTTGCGGGCAGTGCTCAGACTTTTTAACAAATTCCACACCTTACGTTGCAATCAAATGTGCTGCCCATTTGAAGAGCCCATATTTAAAATGTTAGATCCGCATCCGTGCATGGGAAGTCAGTCTGCAAAATGTCAGTCAGCAATGAGGATAAGATTGTTTTTAAGCGAGTAAAAGAGTGTTAACGTGCATAATTCATTCATATGAAGGTTTTTTATACAGTATACAGACTGCCCTCGGCATGTTTACAGCGAAACGTGTAACGAATAACCCCCTTTTTAAGTAAACAATGCGGCTTTCTCTACAGATTATAGTATAGTCTATAACTACATCCATACACAATCGTGAATGACAGGAATATCGACGGTGCTCTGCAGTAGGAGGCTGAAATAATTTAAAACAAACTTACATCAAAATATTTTCAACACACTTCTACATTAACGAGTTTTTTTTTTTGGACTGATGAAAATTACACTATCATAACAATGTGCCCGATCAGCTGTTCGTGACAAGCTAAAAAATTGACGTCGACAAAACGTTCTAGTCAATCAGGTGTTGAATAATTGAGAAAATGACGAGTCAGATTTAGTCTGCGATGCAACCACCGAAAAAAATTGCCAAATATTCTTAAACTGCAATAACCTGCCTGCGCATAGTTTTTCTATTGCTTTCTCGGAAAATCACTATGCAAAATATGTAAAAACAACTAACTCGCATTATGTTTATGAATATTTTTAACAATACATGATGGTCAGTATAAAATAGCATGGTTTTGTTCAAACGTGTATGATTCGTTTCTGTGTGTGTTGTATTGTCTTTTGTTTTTTTTGTTGAAATTCAGTGTTTCTGTTGTTTCGTTCTTTTCCTTTTATAGTTGATGTGTTTCCCTCAGTTTTAGTTTTTTACCCGGATTTGTTTTCTCTCAAACAATTTATGACTTTCGAACAGACGTATACCACTGTTGCCTTTATTCAAATAATCAAATTGGTCTGGAATATGTTAAAGAAGGTATCAAAACCTTTTAAACTAGACGCGTACGGTTGGACCAATTAAGTATACACTCATATAGTCATGACAAAATAAATCATATACTCGTATTGTCATAAACAGATGTCGAAGCAACATGATATGAATAATAATAAAAATGAGTAAAAAAACTTCAATATTCACTGCCTAATTTACATGCGTAGTAAGGCGTCCTTTTAAAATCCTGTAGATGTTTAAGTATTATAAAGTATCGGTAAAAAAGCAGCAGACATGTGCTTGATTTGATCATTGTCTTCTTAATATGCTTTTTTTAAGTATTTACGATGCAGAAACCCCACCAAAATGGATAAACTAAAGCAATACTATGCGGTTTGTCATACGTAAAAGCAAGTGATATTCATATTTAAGGTGTGATTACTATATAGGTAACATCTACAGTAAAACAGACCCGTTATTTCAAGTTTTTATTTTAGCAAGATCTACAGCTACCTGAATTTAATCCGATAAGGTGGAATACTGAAAACTGTCAACCATACAACAATTGTTACAACTACGCCAATGATATGATAACCAATACCTTTGCACAACCTGGCAGAGCGGCCGGTCTTACAATGGAAGAAATTACAGATAAAGTTGTGCAGAGAAATGCCACAGCAGATGGTTTACAGTTACTAAAAATAGATGAGAGCAATGACGTCCCGATAAATTGTCGCAATCTTGTTGCACTTGTGATATGGCCATTACAAGATTTCCATTGGTATCGACTTGACAACAATACACAATTCTCACATAAGCCAGGGCAAGGTAGAGTCAGAGACGGAGACGAGAATTCATGTTGCATAGCAGATCCTCGCAAATGTAATGTAGATCCATACACATTCGTCACATTCATGAAAACTGACCCTGAACTGGTATCCATTGACTAGAATTATATACTTTATTGTTTTGCTTTATGAACTAATCATATGATTTACTTCATAGTATGTTATTGTTAGCTAAGATGACTAAAATTCAGAGTGATCTTTTGTCATGACTTTATGTCTGTCGCCATATTTCAGTAACTTTCAGAACTTCTTTTCTAGAACTACTTATCTGAATGGTTCGAAAATAGACTGAAATGATTTATGGTTCTTTAGTTTAACCTATTTTCATTCTGTTTCCGGAAAAAGAAAAACAATATTATCGCCTTGGCTTAACATAAACATAGGTCATAATAAAATAAAAATGGAAATGGGGAAGGTGTAAAAAAAAACCCAACCACCCGACAAAGGGCAGGAATAAGCCAAACCAATTGGTCTTCAATACAGCGAAAAAATCCCAAAGCCGGATGCGTTCTTTAAGCTGGCCCCTCAACCCAAGTTCTACTAATTCAGTGATAATAAATTCCATATTCAACTGCCTTGGGACAGGCGCAAAAAAGCGGTTGGGTTAAACATTATTTTAAGATCCCAACCCTCCCCCATTCCAATAGCCAAAATTAATAAAATAAACATCAACAATTCACTCAGTTAAACTCAGTTCAAAGGAAGGCCGAGTCCGATGTAAGAATAGGTACCAAAAGAACTAAATAAATTGAAAATGATACATACATTACCACCGAACTACTGGCAGTTACTGACATACCTTAATTAAACTGATTGAAAGATTATGTATTCTTCGTACGATTATAAAGCACAATTCCTCCCGTTAGGGGTTTATTGTCATACCTTCATAAAATAAATGAGAAGAACATAACCTGTATCGTGCAAACAATTGGTTTTAGAATAAATGTGTTTATTTTCGATGCAAAAACCCTATAAGTGAATACATATTTAATCCAGAATATGCCCTCTTTAATGACCTGACAATAGAACCGTAACTATATCCCTTCTAGATAATTCTGTTTAAAGGTTTTGTTTGCGTTTGAGGTGAATGCCGATATTTTGTGCTTTTCAAAGAGAATTGTTACTAAAGATTGGATTTGAAATACTTGATCTTAAAAGATGTCTGAAAGTTGATTTATATTTACGAATGATGTCCTTGTATACGTTCCAATGATAAAATTAAGCAAATGTTTTAACTACTTTGAATTGTGATATCAAAAATCCTAGTGTAATAATTTTTCAATAATACAAGTATTTCTTTCTCTAACAACTTATACTTTATTACATACACGAGCTAATCGTACACGTTTAGATATATAAACACCATAAAATGGTAATAAGCGAACGTCACTATCTAAAATTGACAATTACCAACAGGAAATGAATACCAGTTTTCGGCTTATATCTTACAAACTAAACATGCTTAAGCAGATAAAGAAAATGTTTACATGATAAGAATGTCAAGATCTATCTATTCCAAAATGTGCCGAAACCAAGATTACCCGTTTTTATTAGTTCTTGTCCCTGAAATGTAGTTTATGACTGATGTCTCCATATATTTAGCTAGTACCTGATTATCAAAAGATAGATGACAGTTATAAGTAGCAAAAATAAACATACGAACTAATTCAAACTACATTCCAATTTGTCTCATAAATGTCAATATATCAGTTTTCCTTGCATTTATCAAGAAAACTATAGTTAATAGTATAAAGATGGGTTACAAACAAATATTAATGAAACAAAGTATATCTTCCTAAACAACCTCGAGAAAATTGAGACCCATTTGTTTGGACTAGGGCATGTTGAAATTGAGGATGTTGTTCTTTTTGCATGCTTCATTCTAATAAGACAGCACTTCTATGTATAAATGTGCGTGATGCGGGCTGCTGGGAACTTTTTTTCTTTACCTCCAACAGAATATCAACGAATTAGTTGGTTTATAATTGTTGAAGGCCGTACGGTTGTCTATAATTGCTTATATTTACTTCATTTAAAGTTTGTTGTATAGTTGTCAAATAAGCTCTCATACTACATCTCCTCATTTTTTTTATAATATTATCTTCATCCAGCTCGTGATTGGGACAACGATACTACTATAATGGGGACGTCATTTTCGCTGGGTTTTTAACTTTCACGCAGTATTTATTTGTTGGCGTAATGACATACGAAACTACACGATATAAAAAGTACGAAAGTTGACAATGTTGTAAAATATAATACAGACGATTCTGAATTACCAGTATTTAGAATATTTTTTTCAAATTTTGGCTATAATTCTACGTTTATACAGTCGTCCGCCATAAGTATTCGTAAAAACAAAATGGCCACCAGTCAATGTAAATCTGCCCCTGAAAAAACTTGGAACTATTTAACAAGTAACAAAATAAAAAAATCCTACCTCAATACTTTGTTATGTTTCCTTTGTTCCTCATTACTCGTAAAATCCTCCTTGGAATGCTGTTATACAACGATTTCAGGTAAATAACAGTTAATTTGTCCCATAGGTCACGAATTGCACGTTCCATGTCTTTGGTATTATTTATGTTCTGAGTTCGTTTTTGCAGTTCCCTTTTTAATACCCACCAACAATTCTCTATAATATTGAGGTCGGGACTCTGAGCTGGCCAGTTCATGCTTTTTAGACCCGTTTCCCTACGAAAATCTTGAACAGATCGGGCTCGATAGACGGGGGCATTATCATCTTGAAAAACGTAGTTATCATCTGGAAAATGACGAACAACCACTGGCCACAAGTTATTGTCAATAATTGCAATGTATTCTAAAGCATTTATGTTACCTTCAACAACAGTAATAGTTCCGACACCATGGTAAGTGATGCATCCCCAGATCATTAAACTATACTTGTACTGAGATGGAGGGCAAATACAATCTGTCAGCCACTCTTCTCCGACCTTTCTCCAGACACTGACACGAGAATCCTGCCCAATGATTACCTTGCACTCATCACTGACGATTACTTTACTCCAGTGTGCATTAACAGTTTTATGTAAATTCCCCCTGCAATATGCGACTCGTTTCTTCTTGTTGACCTCACGGATACGAATTTTTTTCTTTACTGACCGCTTGTGAAACCAATCAGAATGTAACTTACGTTCAACAGTTCGTTTAGAGAAAGGTCGATCAATGCTCTCATTAAAAATATTAGTAATTTCACATACAGATTTACGGCGATGTTTTTTTACACAACGGGAAAGTTTTCTCAAGTCCCGGTCATGAAAGGATTTTGGTCTGCCTGTTCTCCGAATGTTTTCTATATCACCCCGGTGCTCATACCTCTTCAAAAAACTGTAAACAGTACTCTTTTTAATGCCTGTCAATTTGATGATTTCACTTTTTCTGTAACCTGCATCATTTAATGCAGCGAGACGACTTTTCTGATCAGATGTCAGTTCTTTTCCCTTGCGACCCATTTTGTTTACATAAGATACAACGTAAGTGCAGACGCCTCTGACGTCATTACGAACGTGTCACATGACAACCACATGTTTTTCCACATGATCATCTATCAATAGATTCATTGCAATCCCGATTGTGACATGGAGACGACGCTCAAATCTTGTTTACTCGTCCGTGACTTGACCGCCATTGTTGTTTTACGAATACTTATGGCGGAGTACTGTACGTATATAAAACAAATATGATATGATATGATACAACTGTCCACCATACAAATATATTTCAAATGAAATAGAGAAAAGCAATTATAAGCAACCACAGAGCCTCTAATGAGAAATAACCCATACAGTATAGTTGGTGGTTAGCGTCCATGATATAATCAATTGAAAACAATTCAAAGGAGAAAACTAAAGGCCTAATTGATAAAAACTCAATTACGTAAAAACAAAAATGACAGACATAAGACAACGGCAACAACTGAACTGAATGCTTTTGACTCCAAACATGAACTCATAGAACGAGCGAGTGTTAAACACCCTCAACCTTCTCTTTAATATAAGAATGCGATGGTCAGCACAGCTTTAAAACACACTAATGTGTTTAACTCAAAAGATCGGCACGAGGTGCAAAAACGACCAAAAAATCCAACAGCAACAAATTACCAAGTACTGGCAGTAACAGAAAAAAATAACAAAAAAATACGAACTGCAAGTAAACGTCAAAACGGAAATTTCCTAATCAAAATGCAAAATCTGAAGCCCAAATATATCAAACAATTGTTAGATTCCGGACTTGGATTAAACCTGGTTTTATAGCTAGCTTAACCTCTCACTTGTATGACAGGTGCATACAATTCAATTATTTTGACAACAATGTGTGTAATCGAATACACAGACAAAATAAATAAAAATGTCAAAAAAAAGGGTTCAGCAGTCAACATTGTGCTATAATCTTAATCACTGTAAAAACAAACAAATGTGTCTCAACAGAGAATACCAAGAAGGCATATATATAAAGCATATTAACAAAGACGAAGGACGAGACTAACACAAATTATCACAGCACAATAATGCGATGAGCTAGTACAGAGTCACGTCAAATGGATATGAATAAAAATAAAAGACTAAACAACAAAAGTAAAAAAAAATTAATACAGGAACACAATAACACGCAATTAGAATGACAACCAACGTCAGTACTTAAAATCTATAGTATAATATGTGTAGTTGATACGGAATATTTATCAACAAGGTCTTGGTATCTTCCGATGAACTTTTTCAGCGAAAAGGACGAGATGTTCTTTGACATAACCCTGTTTCATCACCTTATACGCAGGCACTGATAACGTATGAGCAGCAGCTGAAAACTTTTGCATGTCGAATGAGTTGGGAAATTCAGTAAGAGTTATACACCGTATCCCGAAGTGTATAACTGACTTACACCCGATGCTAAACCATATATTTGTTAAGATTGCATAACAAGTGAAAAAAGAACTGATACTTTTTATAAAACCATGATAAATAAAAAATATATTTTTTTTTTATTCGAAACCCCACTAGTAACCTTCTAATTTGGGCTATTATTGGCCATCTTCATTCAAACTTTGACAATAGTTTAATACTGAGTAGATATAACAAATGTCCTAACTTTGACCATTGTTGACCATCTTCATTAAAACTTTTATACTAGTTTACTGAGTAGATTTTATAAATGTCAAAGTGTCTGTTTTGCAATTTATTCTTAAATACACGTGCTTAATTTGGCCGTAGCTTTGACATAGTTCAAGGTTATCCGTTTATCAATGCATTCCTAAAAAAAACATCGCGTTCCTTGTATGAAGTTGCCGGTATGGACGGTTATGAAACTGACGACATTTTAAGTCAGGCATTAGATTTGGCAGAGGAGATTGAAGATGATGCAATATTTATTACCCAAAATACTTATCAGTCTAATGAAGGTAATCATAAATGTATTTTGAATGTTTTATATTTAAAGAAATATCCCCTCCCCCTTTTCCCAACTTGAAACAAACTTCCACACTGGGGAATTTGTGTGTCTGGACTAGAAACCCCGACGAATGGACACGCCTAACATAAAAAAAACCACCAAAAAAACAGAGTACACATGTAGAAATCCACTTTTAAGGGTAGTTATTGTTTTGTTATTGGATTACGAAAAACGCCCCCTTTCTTGTAATGACCATCACGTTAAACAAAATCTTTAAAATTTGCAAATTTGACAGGATCTGCTCCTACATACCATTCTGTCATTTCAAATCCAAAACATAACAGACATTAGAAAATTTATATCCGTTCCTGTTTAAAAAAAAGGTTCTAAATCAACACAGCTCTGTAATGTAAATCAAGATACAGAATTGGCCAAGGTGTGTCGAATAGATACCATTGGTATTTGTTTTTAATTTCTAAAATGTCGAAAATTTACGCCCTTTTTTAAAAAGATAAAACTTGTGCATGCATCATTTATTAATTTGCTGTGTATAACATAAGGTCTTTGATAAGTCAGTTTATCTATTGTTACAAGTAAATCTTCTCATGATGTTCACCACTGGACGTTAAGCAACCAACAATCAATTTATAAATCATGATATTCATTTTATAACTCTTTATAATCGTTACTTTTTCCCCACAGATAACATATCTGAGGAAGGTTCTGACATCGGTGCATTTCAACTTTTACTTGAGGATGAAAGAGAAGATTTACACTCAAAAGAAGTTTTCCTAAAGGTATATAAATTTTACAGTAAATAATATGTTATACAGCTTCATAAATCGGACTCAACAATGAAAACATGGGCGGATCCAGGAGGTTTGGTTGATTTTATAGCAAATCACTGAAGTGATACTGGAGTGCCCCCTTTTTTTATTGAAAGATCTGGATCCGCCACTAGAAAAGTTTGTAAAGGGCTGATATAAGGCATTTTTAATGTAATCAGAGACGTATACATGTAACTAACATAACTTATATACTTCCTTGGTTTAAAGCTTTAATTCCTAAATATCAACTAATGTTAGGTATACTCCAATCCTTGATTTCAGGATAATTATATTGCATTGAATGTTAAGTGGTTTTATCGTCGAAGTCTGTATAATTATGGTATCCATTAATGTTAAAAAGTTATCGCCAACGTTGAGGTACCCCTAATGCATTCAGTCAAGATCCCCGTATTACGCCACCAAATTCTTTCAATCTTTCAGTTATATAAAAGCAAATGGAAGGATGTCACTCTATCAATTAAGCTATTGTAAACCGATCAATTTACCCACAAAACACCATTCAATCCTTACATATGCCAATTGTATTTAAAAAAAGGGAGTTATCTACTAGCTACCAAGAATAGTTAAATATACTCTGAGACCTAGAGTAAAATTAAAACCACTGTCTCGTGGGTTTCTTCGTAAAAATACGTTGATGAGATGCACATTTGCGTAAAATTAAATCCTAAATCATGCACCTATGTTTATAATTTAAAGCTGATAGAAACAGATGTATATAAATAATTGAAATACGCTAAATCTGCTTTAGATTTTTTCGACTGATCTTTATATGCCCGTTTACGGGACGGATTATACCGTTGTCCTTCTGTCGGTCAGTCCGTTGGTCGTACCGTCCGTCCTACCGTCCGTCCTACCGTCCGTCTGTCCATCCGTCTGTCCGTCCGTCTGTCCATTCGTCTGGTTTTTTTTTTTTTATTAAAAAAGGGGATTTTCAAGTTTTCGGACAATAACTCAAAATCACTTTCACTTACATGCAAGAAACTTATGTGATTTGTTTATATCTAATGACATGAGTTCCTTTTCGAATTTTTAATTTTTGTAAATAATAGATTTTATGTTTCCGAGTAATAACTCAAAAATATTTTCAGCAGTTTTCATGAAACTTTGGTGAATTGTTTATATTTATTGACGTAAGCTCCTTTCGATTTTTTTAAATTTTAGATTTTACATTTCGAGTTATGGATTTATTCATAAAAAGGGGGGATTTTCCATTATGAAACTATGGTGACTTGTTTTTATATCTGTTAATATATCCTCCCCACAGTTCGTCATGAATTTCTGATATAACATTGAGAAGTTATTGATTTTTTTTCTTTGGAAAAGAGACGGGCATATCATGCGCTCGTTGCACAGCTGTTTATTATAGTTTGTTCTTATGTTGTGCTCGGTTACACCACTGCTCAAGGTTTGTTGAATATATCTAAAGCGTTCATTATTTGTTCAACCCGCAATGTGATGTGTATTCCTGTCCCAAGTCAGTAGCCTTGGTTGTCGTTGGTTCATGCCTGTCCTGTTTGTTTCTCATAAATTGTTTTGTTATAAGTTAGGCCGTTAGTTTTCTAAAAAGACGTGTTTCATTTTTTCGACAGTTTGCCTAACATGTGGTTGGACATCCTGGTACTCGGTCAAGTAACAGCAGCCTAAAGAATTAGAATCAACATAGTTATAATATGTCAATTGATGGGGGAGCTCATATTGTTTTCCGATAATAGTGTCGTAAAATGAAACATTAAACATTAAACAGTTGATTTCCCCCAACAAATGTACTAAGCGAGATTTAACTTCTTTATACTGCTGTTGCTAGACCTAGGATCACGATGCCCCAACACAGAAGTCGGAGCGTTTTAATTACCGACTTACAATACATATAGAGTTTTTTTCATAATTGAAGGTCGTATGGTTGAATACAGTTGCTTACAACCACTTCAATTGAACTTTTGTGGAAAGTTGTCTCAATCGCAATCATACCATTTCTATGATAGGCTGTTCTCGTCAAAACTATGTTTAAACCATTTTTCCAAAAATTTACACATTGAGAATTAAAAAAACCACACACTGAGATTAAACAACTTAAAGACACACACTGAGATTAAAAAACTTAAGACAAACACTGAGATTTCAAAAAAGACGCACTGAGATTTGCAAAATGCACACTAAGATTTGAAAACTACACACTGAGATTTGAAAACTACACACTGAGATTTGAAAAACTACACATTGAGATTTGAAAACCACACACTGAGATTTGTGCGCACATTTTCTCCTTATATTGATTTTAAACAACTTTGCCTATTTGAAATTCTATGATAAAGAGTTTCATTTCTTATGTTTAACGTCAACTGGATCTTAGCCTGCTTACATTCTTGTATCCCTGAAATTAACTGAACACAGGACTAAAAATAACAGTAAACAAGAAGGATAATATTGGATTTCAAAATGTTATAGCGTTAAACATTGTATGTAAAATATACTGATCTGTTTATAAACAAATAGGTTACATTGTAAAATTGAGGATGGTTCCGAGGTAGGAGGTTGGGGGGTCAATTGAGATAATTATTCCTAATTGAAGATGATTGATCGGGTTTTGGACATTTGCCAAGTAAATTTTAAAGAAAACATATTTGAAAGTCGTTTTTGAAAGAATAAGGTTAAATTGTTAAATGGTTGAACATCTTAAGAAAATCATTCCCTGCCAAATTCTATTTTCATTGCATTATAAAACAAGCAAACAGACCGTTATCTTTTTGTTTTGCTTTTATATTCCTTTATTTATATACTATCAATTTATGACAGTCTTCCAAAAAGCTTGTATTTTGGAAACGGAGTAGCGATCAATCATCTTTACAAAATGTCCAAGCCAGGATGAATAAATAGGGTGTTGAATCTAAAAACAAATGGTATAGGCGCACAGAGGATTTAATTACTACTTTTTGTAAATTACAAGTATTGTCCAGAAAATATTTTCATCCATCTCTGTGATCAGAAGTTTGTTTGCGAAATTCGGACAAAGCCCCTTTGCAATCATAGCACAGTACTGACATTTCTAGTTAACTCACTTTTAAACAAAAGATCTATTACAATTCAATGGCGGATACAGGACTTTAAAAAAAATTGGAAATTGGAATCTGAATGCTAAATCCGCGTCTGTATTAAAACATTTTGCCAGCGTTTCAACTGAGTTTAAATATTGACAACTCGCTTAAAAAAGAATTTATCTATAATAATAACAATTGAAAGACGGATTTAAAAAAAAAAATTAAAATGTGTGGTGAAACTTAAAACAAAAAAAAACCCACGAGAACATAGTTCATATGGTGATCTCTAGATTTCTTTTATATGTTGCATTTGGTGATTCTGGGATGTCATTGCCCATATCCGATCTTTTTTATATAGTGGCCTAAAATGTAAAAACAAATATACTGTTTGCCTCATAACACTTGTCCTTGGTCCGTTACTGAATATCAGATAAAGTGCATTTTATTGAATAAAAAGTTTTCAATAGTAACCTTGTTTTTCAGAAAAAGACAATGTGGATTTTAAATTCAGACCCGTAGAGAACGGCGAAGTTGATGCGCAATCAAAACCATACATACCAGCCCATACAATTAAAAAGGCAAATTGGGCAAAAAACATGTACAATTCATGGCGCCTTGGTGCAATCTTGAACGCAGAAGAAAAAGAACGACTCATTCTACAGAAAGATTTACTTTGTCTTACTGATACTGAAATAATATCTCTGTTTCCCAAGTTTATAATATCTATCAGGAGAAAAGACTGTGGAGAATATAAAAGTGACACCATTTTTTCGATTATAACATCAATTCAAAAGTATTATGAAATTAATGGAAAAGCATTTCGTTTCTTTCGGATATATAATTCAATAGCAATAAGAATTGTGTCAGCAACACCATGAGAGAAAAAGTACAAAAGGGAATTGGTCTTTTTAAAAGACAGGCCCAGGTAATCCCGAAAGAAACGGAAACCATGTTGTGGGAAAACGGGTTTCTTGGATACGGGGATCCGGAAACCCTATTCCATACAATATTTTGGATTATAGGTATTAATTTTGGTCTTCGGGGTGGTCAAGAACATCGCGACCTCTCCATGGAAAACTTTAGGTTAGAAACAGCAGATAACGGGAAACAAGTTTTAGTTTATAGGGAAACAGTGTCAAAAACATACAGGGGAGGACTGGACCATAGAAACATAGAACCTCACACGGCCAGAGCATTTCATATAGGTGTCCTGTACACATTTTCAATACATACATCAAGAAATTACCATCAGAAAGAGCAAAGGAAGCCTTTTATTTTCAGCCCCTTGCATGCTATAAAGATAAGCCCGTTTGGTTTTCGAAGTAACCAGTCGGGAAAAACAAACTTGAAGTTGTTGTTAAAACTGTGATGGGAAAGGCAGGCATAGATGGATTTTACACCAACCATTCTCTTAGGGCAACTACAGCAACTCGTCTATTTAACGCGAACATTCCGGAGCAGCTAATACGGGAGCAAACTGGTCATCGGAGCAACGCTTTGTGGTCATACAGCCGACCATCTGAACAACAGAAGCGAAAAGTGTCCGAAATCTTGCAACTGAATGAAGATAGTTGCACCAGTATCGGACCGACCGTGTCAAATCAAGCAACCAACAGCAGCAGCCCGACTGCGGCGAAGCAAGCCACCACAATAAGTGCCGAGTCAGTTCCATCATTTGTTTTTTTACAATTCAAACATTAATATCTATTTTAGCAAGTGATGATGTCTTATGTAAATAATTTAATGAAAATAAAAGTGCTTTAAACGTAATACTATGTTCTTTGATAAGGTGCCATAAAGGTTTAAAATTTAGATTTCAAGCAAAGGTGTATTTAAACCTATTTTTTTTTATTCCAAATTGATGCTGAAATTTTTTTTACTATGAGATTTTATATTGAACTATGTTTTTTTTAATATGTCACGAGACAATTTGTTGTGAACACTTTTAACTATCACTTCAGTTCATTTTATTGGCAAAAAGAAATCTATTGTTATGAATAACAATGAACTCGGCTTTCTGGATGTAGAAGCAGGGGTTTCCAGAAACCCCGCTCATTACACCCTGTGGCCAAAATCCATTGTTATTCATAACAATAGATCTATTCAATTTACACTTGTTTCAGAACTAGAAACTGTGAGGTAGAACAATAGAGCCGGGGTGTAATATCATATATGCAGGTAAAGTTATTGCTACTAAGGTAGGGGAAATTGATAATTTCAAAATCAAAATCGTCTTGTTTCTAAATTATGTTACTCAGAAATATAGTTTAATAGTTATTCGGTCAACTAAATATTATCTATTGTCACCATTGTCAGAGTTACACCTCTATTATATATGGAAAATTTACTTATACAACATGTTGACCTTATTTCGGTCAATAACCGTATTTTGTAATTTCTAATTTTATGCTGACAAGAAGGCATGTTGGTATACTGTCAAATAAATGATTTCTATATAAGTAGAAATTCTGCTTTGAAACGTCAGTGTTTTAATTTTGAAAGTGATAGGTAAGTCATGATTTTAAAATGATTAAGAATTAAAGTAAAATATGTTCTAAACAAGTTAAACTAAAATACAGATAATTAAAAGTTTTCATTAATTAAGTTTATAGGTGTCATTTGATCCCGACCTGCCTTTACATCGGCAACAACGCTTTGCCTGCCTTTACATCAGCAGCAATGCCATAATCATCAAAATCATTCTTCACAGTTAGTTTCCCCCAGCATGAAAACATCAGAATTATGTCTCACAGAAGTAGTTCGTCTGTGGAGGGTCTGCCTGGAATCAACACAACAGCTGCACAACACACTAACATTCTTTATACCATGTACCTGGATATCAAAGTCGTTCATTATTGAATACCATAAATGTACATAGAAATAGCGATATCTATTTAGTTATGTTTTAATTTGACTATAACAAAATAAATGTTTGTTCGTGAATCATTGAAACCAAATATTTTTATAATTTCACTACTGTTCCAAATTTATAACTTTAAAAAAATAAATGATTCAACGGATCAATTAGTTAACATAGATCGCATCTAAATGTCCGTGCTTTGTAAAAGCAACGCCGTAAATATAATTTTAATAAGATCTCTAAATGGAGAGCAAACATTCCTAACCGAATGTTTGTATAAATGCATTAATTTGATGAATGTTTCATATAAGTCGAGACAACGAAATCTCTGACTTAATGGTTTAGCACTTTTACCTACTAGTAAATAATGTTCAATGATATTTATAACGTGACTACTGACAGAACATAGCGAACAAGTTGTGAAATATGTACACCGTAAGAAGGGATCAACAGAATGCAAACATCCTAAAAGTAAAAAAAACAAAACAATCGAGATTTAACAGTTCAATTTTGTGATTCAATGATTGATGGTGGCTTAACATAAAATGGCATACACTATGCATATTTAGGACAATCATATACCATCTTTGAACAGGCCATAAGATAATCAAGTGCCCTCAGGTATCCGGGGAAGTTTGTCATCGATTATTTCACACGAAAATACAGTTCCCTATTTGGATCACTCTTAATACCAAATTTTAATGTGACTTAATACCAAACAGCAAAATCGATACAATGCTAGGGTATATTTTTATGCATTAATAAACTAATTTCTTCATTCTAAATGAAGAACTTCATGGACGTTGTATTGTTTAGGTTATGTATTTGTTAAGGTGAACTGACTTTATTTGAGATGAATTGGTGGTATTTTGTGGGTTTTTTGGGTGACCTCAGGTAACCCCGTAATTAAAAAATTGTAAATACTCTGCTATGATATATAATTATGATGCAATAAACTAATTTCACAAATAAAATGTAAGACTTCATGGCCATGATAAACATTGCATAGTTTATGTCATATATTGGTTAAGATAACTTGAGTTAAATGGGTAATATTAATTGTTTTTTGGGGTTACCTCAGGTACCCTTGTATTGAAATAATAATAGATACCCTGCTAGGGTATACAATTATTCTGTAATAAATTTTCGTCATTTTAAAATGTAGGCTTTCGTGGACGTTGTATTGTTTGTGTAATGTATTTTTTAAGGTGAACTGAGTTAATTTGAGTTTAATGAGTAATATTCGTTTTTTGGGGGGATGACCTCAGATAACCCCTGTAATGAAAGAATAATAGATAAAATGCTAGGGTATATAATTATGCTTTAAAAAACTTATTTCTTCATTTTAAATATAGGACTTCATGGAAGTTGTATTGTTTATGGAATGTATTTGTTAAGGTGAACTGAGTTAATTTTCGTTAAATGGGTTATATTCGTTTGTTTTTTTAGGGGGGGGTAACCTCAGGCAATCATCACTGTAATGAAAGAATAAAAGATACACTGATACGGTATATATCTTTTGTTTTTAATGTGAACTGAGTTAATTTGAGTTAAATTTGTAAAATTTGGGTTTTCTTGGGGGGTGACCTCAGATACCCCTGTACTGAAAGAATAATAGATGCAATGCAATATAATTCTGCTTTTATAAACTGATTTCTTCATTTTAAATGTAGGACTTCATGGACGTTGTATTGTTTATGTTATTTATTTGCTTAGGTGTACTGAGTTTTTTGGGTGACCTCAGGTAACAAAAAAATTAAAGAATAGTACATACTACATGTATGCTATGGAGTATAATTATGTTGCAATAAACTAATTTCTTCATTCTAAATGTAGGACTTTATGGACATGATAAACATTGCATAGTTGATGTCATGTATTTGCTAGGTCGTCGAGGACGTTGTATTGTTTATCAAATGGATCTGTTAATGTGACCTGAGTTAAATTGAGTTAAATGATTTATATTTGCTGGTTTTCGGTAGGCCGACCTCAGGTACCCCTATAATAAAAGGATAAAAGATACATTCCAAGGGTATATAATTTTGATGTCATACCCTTATTTCTTCTCTTTTAATGTAAGACTTTATGGACGTTGTATTGTTTATGGAAAGTACTTGTTAAGGTGACCTGAGTTAACTTGAGTTAAAAGGTTTATATGTGTCTGTATTTTTGGGTGACCTGAGGTACCCCTATAATAAAAGAATAAAAGATACAATCAACGGGTATACAATTATATTGTAATACACTTATTTCTTCATTCTAAAGGACGGCCTTGGTGGACACGATGGACATTGCTAAACTTATGTCATATATGTGTTAATGTGACCGGAGTTGTCTTGAGTTAATATTTAATATTTTTAATTGGTAACCTCATGTACCCGTATGATTAAAAAAAAAGTTTAAAGCAGCATAGTTATTTACCATAGCCTAGTAAGTACTATTCGTTAATAATAGAGGTTACGTGAGGTCACCCCAAAAAAAACATGCACAAATTCATCTCAGTTCACCTTAACAAATACATAACATAGACAATATCAAGTTCTTTATTTAAAATCAATCAATGAGTTTTTTACAGCATAATTGTATACCCTAGCATTGTATCTATTATTATTTCATTGCATGGGTACCTGAGGTAAACCCAAAAAAACAATAAATATAACCCGTTTAACTCAAGTTATCTTAACAAATATATGACATAAACTATGCAATATCCATCATGTCCATGCAGTCTTACATTCAGAATGAAATAAATAGTTTATTGCAGCATAATTATACTCTATAGCTTAGTATTCATTATTATTTACTAACGGGGGTTAACTGAACACAAAATACAACCAGTTCATCTCCAATAACATCAGTTCACCTTATCGTCAAATACATAGCATAAACAATACAACTTCCATGAAGTTTTTCGTTTAGAATGAACAAATTAGTTTATTACAGCATGATTATATACACAAGCATTGTATCTATTTAGCTCTTTGGTATTAAGTCACCTTAAAATTTGGTATTAAGATTGATTTAAAGAGGGAACCATATTTTCGTGCGAATTAATCGATGACAAACTCCCCCGGATACCTGATGGCACCTGATTACGTTTCGCAGGTTTGAAACATGCTTTGTTGTACACAGATTAGTGTAACCATATGTTAAGCATGCTGCTTGGAACGCTCTACTGAAAGACAATTCAACATTTTCTTTTATCCTTAATATATTAATGCTGTGCATGTTAAACAAGGAGAACAAATATTAGTGTTAATGTTAGTATAATCAAACTCACAATCCGTACAATCAACAATTCTAGAGTAAGCAGGCTTATTTTCCGTGTTTATCGTGTGCTGCTGAATGTCATGTATCTCTTTTGTTCATATCAAAAAGAAGATGTGGTATGTTTGCCAATGAGACAACTCTGCATAAGGGACCAAATGACACAAAAATTAAAAACTATAGGTCACAGTACGACATTCAACAATGAGCAAAGCTCATACCACAGTCAGCTAATAAAGGACCCGAAATGACAAATGTATAAAACTAGACATGAGACAGGCAATTACATACAGAATGTGGCGGGTGTTAAACATGTTAGCAGGTTCCCAACCCTCCATTTACCTGGGACAGTGGTATAACAAAACAACATAAGAAATAACTGTATTCAGTTGAAAAAGGCTTAACTAATCAGATTGATAAAAAAAATACATCTAACAAATACACAAAGTTGACGTGGCCGGGAACCAGTATATCCCAACAACAAAAAGACACTACTTACAGATCTGAGCGTACTCGCATGTAGTTTTGTGCATAGCTAGTAGTTATCAAAGGTACCAGGATTATAATTTAGTACGCCAGTAAGGCTCTTGGGTCTTCGTTTACATTGTTTTACATTGTTTGATATTTTCGTATGCCATGGCCGTTTATACATCTATCTAGATAAGGGTATAGATTATATTCATTGTTTAAGACCTTACGGTGACCCATAGTTGCTAAAATCTCCTACGGTTGGTCACTGGTGGATACTTGTCTCATTGTAAAAATGTACTCACATCTAATTATTCTAAAGTATACATGACTACACTATTGTAAATGTAATAGATATATAAAAAGTTGTGGTATGAGTGCCAATGAGACAACTCTCCATCCAATTCACCATTTATAAAGTGGCAAGGGAACGTCACCATCTACAAATGTATGATTTATGATTTGAAATGAAAAACCATATCTTTCATCATAAATTTTGTTATTGAGTTTCCCGTTAATGATATAGATATCACAATTCGAGGAAAGGGCAGTGTTTATTATTAGTAGTAGCTTTATTTGAAGTAAGTCCAACAGGATTTCTTAAGTATATATACTAAGTCGTCATTATTGAGAGCCAATGTATCATCCAAATATCTAAAAGTATTATAACATTTTTGTATCAGATGCTGTTTTGATGGGTCTTGTCTGATTTTAGTCATAAATTGTAACTCATCACAATACAGAAACGGGTCTGCAATCAGTGCTGCATAGGACGTCCCCATTGGAATATCGATACATTGACGATATACGGAATCTCTAAAGCGGCACAAATGTAAAAATTCAAGGTCACGTCCAGTTGACATATTTCTTTTGTTTGTTGTTACTAAACAATGACCTAAAATGGTTTGAACAAATGTTTTCGCATTCTAACTTTTTTAATGCCCATTTAATTAGGTGCGTCATAGCTGACAATTTTCTTAGTTAGTCTTTGATAAAATGTAAGATTTATAAGGGACAAACCTATCTTTTTAGCAGTCGGTAATTTGCTTAGATGGTCAGTGATCCCCTACTGTTTTGCTTTTTTTAATCCATATTTTAAGAGGTTTCAATCAACAAATAATAATGAAAACAGTAATGTAAATGTTATACCATCGAACCTGCTTAAAGCTTGTAATCCTTGTGCTCTGTGTTGATAACTATATAGTAATACTTAGTTTCTTTTGACATTTGGTCTCTGGTTGAAATTTGCCTCATTTCCCCTTATCATGACATAAAGACAATAATAACATTTCTCAAATTCAAGCAGATACATTTTGTTCACCAGTTTTTAAAAGTACAGAAAGGACATACCTTTAAACGTACATTATTTAAGAAATAATTCATGGAAGCCATAGATTATTCGAAATTTACACATGACCTGGGCCGTGATATTTGAATTTTATCCTGAGCGTTAGCGAGGGATAAAATTAACAGATTCGAATTTTATATATTTTGATGCATAATTATGCAATTCCAAAATTATTTGATTGCATAATATTAATTCACACATTATGCTATGTTATAATAGTATTGATTATCATAATATATCCTAGATTATGGGATACCATAATATTTATTATAGTGTTATTTAAACGCATTGATTGGTTGAATGGTGTCAAAATTACCTGCTTTTTCGTTCGCTCATATGGCTCTGTAATCCAAGTAATCAATGTGTAGGGATGCAAGTATTGTTTTATAAAGTTGCAGGTGAGTATATATAAAAAAGAAGATGTGGTATGATTGCCAATGAGACAACTATCCACAAAAAACCAAAATGACACAAACATTAACAACTATAGGTCACCGTACGGCCTTCAACAATGAGCAAAGCCCATACCGCATAGTCAGTTACAAAAGGCCCCGATAAGACAATGTGATATTTTTTTTCGTATTTGCTGCCTAATTTGAATGAACGAATCTGTGCACTTATCAGCTTTCAAATTAATGAACTAAAATGTATGTAATAGAATCGTGTAGTGCATCAATAGAGTATGGTTATGAATTGTAGTATGTTTCACAAACTCTGGAAGTGGTTGTATTTTTTAATTATTTTGTGAGTGCAACATTTTAGTATACTTATGAAGTAACAATCATATATGTTAAATATGATTGTATTGGTTTAAAGGAGGGATACTGTAGATCGATTTAATGGGACGTCATATATCATAAATAAATTTACTCGTTTAAACTGTTACTAGAGAAAGACATTTTCCTTGATAGCAGGACAAAACACAATAATGTCATATAAACCCGGCTTTGTACTAGTCTGACACGTTGACCAGGATTGCAATCGTGTTAGTTCACAAAGTATTAGTCTGTTGTCTGCTCGGGCGTATTGCTTTTCCGCTAATTTTTCAAAGTCCCAATACTACGATTGTTGCAGATTTTTTTTTAGGACAAAGTTGGTGGCGCAAAAGTCAGTCGTTAAGGCTTACTTGCCAATTGACAATATTGAATCTAATGCTTTGTTGAATTAATAGCCGATGCTCCATCTGACGCTAAATTCATGAAGTTTGCCGATTATATATTGGAATTTTATATAGATTGCAATTCGAGATTAACACCAACCATGTGGACTTTGTACAACTTGTTGGCTACAAATATTCTGCCAGAACTGACTTTGAACTCATATCAAGATATATTACTTGCATGTTATGATGACCTTTAACTTAATAAATTTACAATTTTAGGTCAATGTCAGGAAAATATAAACTTTTTTGTATGAGGCTGAGAAACTGGGGAAGGGCGAGGTTCTTCCGAGCCCTTCCTCAGTTTTGCACATTGACCAAAATAGATCCAGATGTAATTTGATGCCCTTTATGGGTTCTTGATTAGATTAATAAAATTCGTATCTTATCTTATAGGTGTTTCTCCACAGTTTAGTTTTAGAATATTAGCTATTATATCTATCGGATGAATCAACTGATTTATCATTCAATGCGATAAACATAATATTATGAACTTATTGACACTTTTTTTTCTCCTGTACAGGTGTACAGGTGTACAGAACTCTATAATGTAAATATTTCGTGTATTTAATTTATGTATACTGTATAATATTTTTTTGCAAACTAGTTGATATAAAAATGCTATGCAAAGGCAAGAATACATACATTTATATTAATAAAAATGAAATAAACTTTAGTCTATCTTATTTTTGTTTCTGAAAAACAATTAAAAAAAAAGTGTTTAAAATGAAAAAAGCTCGTATTTTTGTGAAAATCATCATTTTCAAGGATATTGACGCAAAACGCTCGGTAATATTTAATTTTGTATGGAAAGCACACAAATTCTTTTGGTTTTATATTAATAACATATATAACTAGTTTTTTAAGTTCTAATGTCTCGCCTAGCATGTTTTTATACCGACAAAATATTGATAAAAGTATATTAAAACATATCGTAAAACTGCTTTAACGCGCATATTCACCATGTTTACAGCACAGTTAAAATATATGTTATTTTGGTCTCCTGTTAGTTCGACAGTTATAAATAAATTATGATTTAATTGTTTTAAGCTTGCCAATCACGTCAAGTTCGAAGATCACTAGCAAGGTTGTTGTGTTTTTTTTTTTTTTTTTTTTTTTTTTTTTTTTTTTTTTTTTTTAATTCATTTTTAATTTTTAACTACTACTATCATCG
This sequence comes from Mytilus trossulus, assembly GCF_036588685.1. Lineage (NCBI taxonomy): Eukaryota > Metazoa > Mollusca > Bivalvia > Mytilida > Mytilidae > Mytilus > Mytilus trossulus. Next base: position 1,024,007 of record NW_026963318.1, read on the forward strand.
CATACGGAACGTAAGTATACAACCATTTATTTCAGCGGGTAGAGTTATTACAAAAAAACAAAATTAATTACAATATACATATTTACATTGAATAACAATGAGGCAAGTTAAACTTTATGTTGCCCCTTGCTCAAATGCTCTTTCGTTAGTCAATAACAATAACGATACCAATTTTCCAGCACCAGATGCGCATTTCGACAATAAATGTCTCTTCAGTGATGCTCGTGGCCAAAATATTTGAAATCCAAAGCGTATATAAAAGATGAAGAGCGATAATCCAAAGGGTCCAAAAAGTATAGCCAAATCCGTGAAAGAAATCAGAGCTTTGCATGAAGGCGATACATTCCTTAATTTATAATAATTTCTAACATTTTGTCACAGCAAATTTTAACAACACAAAAAGTCCGTATTTTCGGTACTGGCTACTGGGCTGGTGATACCCTCGGGGACTAAAAGTTGGGGACTAAAAGTCCACCAGCAGAGGCACCGACCCAGTGGAAGTTATAACATTTATGGTACCAATTTTCCTGCACCAGATACACATTTCGACTATACATGTCTCTTCAGTGATGTTCGTGGCCAAAATATTTGAAATCCAAATCTTAAATAAAAGATATCGTTTTCATCTTCATCATCGTCATTCATTTTATCTTCGAGGTCGATGACCTCTTTAGAATATATATTTTGGCAGGCATCAATACCCTGACATGGACAAGGCTCAGTGCAAGACATCTGCTGATCTTGGCAAATACATGAGTTGCTACATATATATTTCTCCTGGCAACAACATATTAAATCTTGCAGGAAATCGGACGTCATCATGCCTAAAAAGGAGACTGGATCCGGGCTATGTGAACTCTTTTCCATCCGTATTCATAAGGAGACAAAGGATTTGGATGATCGAGATGTGAGGACTTACAAATTTTCGGTTGAAGACATGACTGCAAGATATGTTCTTTGAATGCAGGTTCGCTTGGTGGCAATCGCAACAAACTTGTGTCTTTGCATGTTGCAAGTTTAACACGTAACTTGTTTAAATCAACATATTATGAAGCGAATTTGTCTTTTGTGTCATTCAAGCTTGAAATAAGCTCTCTGGCTGCTGACAACGATGTGGAAAAATCAATCTTGTCAAAGTTTTGGAGATTTGAAAACTTACTCGGAGATTTTCTTATCAACTTGAATACAGTCTTTTTGCCAAACCCAAATATAGCGGAAGTGGTATCACAACCAGTTAAAGCATGCACTGTAGGGAGAATGTTAGCTAGTAAAGGTGAGAGAAAAATTGTAAATCAAAAGTTTCAATAGAAAATGGTTGACCAGCCTTCTGACACATATCAGCACACTTCGTCATTGTTGTATACACAGTGCCCATGTCGGAAGGTTTTGCGTCAATGATTGGCGGATAGCTGACAACATGAAAAGTGGTACTAATATTCGAGATCTGCTTGTTGAATCTAGTCCAGAATCGAATTTGTTGTCCTTCAAACGAAGGTTGTTTGTATAGAAGGTATATACTCTAGAGATTTCGATAAAGACATTTCATCAACTGAAGTATAAGTATCCATAGGGACAACAGTATTTTGGATCTCACGTCTGAGAATTGAAGCAGCTGAATAAAATATTTGATTTTCGGTCGTTTTTTGAAGTGCACGCAGACATCTGCAGTTTAGTAAGCTTTGTTCTGCCTTGAAACGAATAGCAGTTCTAACTGCCTCGGGCAATGGGAGAGAACTACTATATACGAAGATATACTCTCTTGACCGTAATTTCACCACAATATATTCTCGAAAGTGATATTTCAATCTGAGTTGAAGTCTATAAGAAGTGTATTTAGATGAAATGTCTTCAGGCAGAAATGATTTATATTTAGAAAAGAGATAAGACAAGGAGAACACCATTTTGTGAACGAACAATTCTTTGCTTATAGACTCAACAAATGAGGTAAATGCTTCATCGTACATGATACCAGTATTACCAGTATTATTTTCATTGGTACTTCTTTTTCTCGCAAAAGGTATTTTGTTATGCAACCAGAGTAAATATAAAGCATTTGATGAGAAATCTTTATCTGCAATTTATAGGAGCATTTCATTGTCAGCATGTTTAGCTGCTGTTTAAAAAAGGCTTTAAACCCTCACAGAGGAGGAAACACGATGAAGTTTTTGATCTTTTTTAAAGGTCTTGTTTTTACAAAAGATATAACACAAAAAATCTGGTGATAGCCTAGAACTAGTAAGGATATTTGGAGATGAATATGAACTTGTAGTTTCTGCTTGAGACTGTTGTTGCTTGACATTTGCAGCAGATATACGACTTGATGGAGATGGTAGGTTGTGTTTGCTTGTTTATGTCCAGTAACAAGTTTTGTGATATTTTATGTTGTTCATAATAATGTCATCTATTGTATCAACCTCACTCAAGAACAACCTAATCACATCATCTTGTCTTTGCCTTACTGCATTCATGCATTTTTTTCCCGGACAAACTTTGTTGTTTTTCGCTTTCTTTTTTTTTGGCGACAAGTCGAAAACACTTTTTTCTTTCAATTTTAGCATTACATTTAGTGACAGCTGAGGGGGAAACAGGTTAAAAAAACAAATTATTTTTTTCTCCAAAAAGTGGAAACACCAAAAAAATCCTTAGCCCTCCACCACCCCCACCCCACCCCCCAGAAAATCAAATGATTGCTGCATTAGTAATTATAATATTCAAGAATATACTATTCTACAAAATGCAGTCTGCTGCTTACATATCACATGCCAATATCGTTAGTAAAGCTTAAAATGGTCTTTCGTTAACACATATACGAATATTTATTTAGAAATGTGTGAAAACACGACTTGTGATTTGGCAACTCAAATGTTACCTGTCCATATTAGATACTCGATTTATATACATTTTGCACGTCTGGGATAAACACGATACAGATCCGGAATACCGTTCAATAATGCAGATTTTTGGAAAAGTCGTCAAACATTTATTATCCATCATTGAGCTTCGATGTGCGTCGCAATCTTTCAAGGTATGTGGAATTTATAAAAACAAAACATATGAGAGTTTTAATAAGTCATTGACACTGACATTTTTAAAAATATTCTTTTTTTTATATTTTAGGTTTTGTCTGACAGATGCCTCTGAAATAACAATTTTTTCATAAAATCTACTTTTTTGGAGATTCGATGTCTTTTTAGAATGTAGATAAAGCTATCTTAGATAAAAATGAATAATATATTTACAACAATGTCGATATTTTCAATGTTAAATGTCACCGTATAATCCAAAGTATTTTGACATGTTTGTGTTCTCGTGAGATTTGCAAGAAACGTGACCATAGGGAACTTTGACGACCAACCAAATCGTATGCTCTAGAAGTTTTTCTTTCAATTGATACCAAAATTAGCTGTGTGTACAGCCCAGTAGTCAGCACTTCGGTGTTGTCATGAATATCAATTATATGGTCATTTTTATAAATTTTCTGTTTACAAAACTTTGAATTTTTCGAAAAGCTAAGGATTTTCTTACCCCAGGAGTAGATTACCTTAGCCGTATTTGGCACAACTTTTTGGAATTTTGGGTCCGCAATGCTCTTCAACTTTGTATTTGTTTGGCTTTTTAACTATTTCGATCTGAGCGTCACTGATGAGTCTTATGTAGACGAAACGCGCGTCTGGCGTATAAAATTATAACCCTGGTACTTTTGATAACTATTTACACCACTGGGTCGATGCCACTGCTGGTGAACGTTTCGTCCCCGAGGGTATCACCAGCCCAGTAGTCAGCACTTCGGTGTTGACATGAATATCAATTATATGGTCATTTTTATAAATTTTCTGTTTACAAAACTTTGAATTTTTCGAAAAGCTAAGGATTTTCTTACCCCAGGAGTAGATTACCTTAGCCGTATTTGGCACAACTTTTTGGAATTTTGGGTCCGCAATGCTCTTCAACTTTGTATTTGTTTGGCTTTTTAACTATTTCGATCTGAGCGTCACTGATGAGTCTTATGTAGACGAAACGCGCGTCTGGCGTATAAAATTATAACCCTGGTACTTTTGATAACTATTTACACTACTGGGTCGATGCCACTGCTGGTGGACGTTTCGTCCCCGAGGGTATCACCAGCCCAGTAGTCAGCACTTCGGTGTTGACATGAATATCAATTATATGGTCATTTTTATAAATTTTCTGTTTACAAAACTTTGAATTTTTCGAAAAACTAAGGATTTTCTTACCCCAGGAGTAGATTACCTTAGCCGTATTTGGCACAACTTTTTGGAATTTTGGGTCCTCAATGCTCTTCAACTTTGTATTTGTTTGGCTTTTTAACTATTTCGATCTGAGCGTCACTGATGAGTCTTATGTAGACGAAACGCGCGTCTGGCGTATAAAATTATAACCCTGGTACTTTTGATAACTATTTACACCACTGGGTCGATGCCACTGCTGGTGGACGTTTCGTCCCCGAGGGTATCACCAGCCCAGTAGTCAGCACTTCGGTGTTGACATGAATATCAATTATATGGTCATTTTTATAAATTTTCTGTTTACAAAACTTTGAATTTTTCGAAAAACTAAGGATTTTCTTACCCCAGGAGTAGATTACCTTAGCCGTATTTGGCACAACTTTTTGGAATTTTGGGTCCTCAATGCTCTTCAACTTTGTATTTGTTTGGCTTTTTAACTATTTCGATCTGAGCGTCACTGATGAGTCTTATGTAGACGAAACGCGCGTCTGGCGTATAAAATTATAACCCTGGTACTTTTGATAAGTTTTTACACCACTGGGTCGATGCCACTGCTGGTGGACGTTTCGTCCCCGAGGGTATCACCAGCCCAGTAGTCAGCACTTCGGTGTTGACATGAATATCAATTATATGGTCATTTTTATAAATTTTCTGTTTACAAAACTTTGAATTTTTCGAAAAACTAAGGATTTTCTTACCCCAGGAGTAGATTACCTTAGCCGTATTTGGCACAACTTTTTGGAATTTTGGGTCCTCAATGCTTTTCAACTTTGTATTTGTTTGGCTTTTTAACTATTTCGATTTGAGCGTCACTGATGAGTCTTATGTAGACGAAACGCGCGTCTGGCGTATAAAATTATAACCCTGGTACTTTTGATAACTATTTACACCACTGGGTCGATGCCACTGCTGGTGGACGTTTCGTCCCCGAGGGTATCACCAGCCCAGTAGTCATCACTTCGGTGTTGACATGAATATCAATTATATGGTCATTTTTATAAATTTTCTGTTTACAAAACTTTGAATTTTTCGAAAAACTAAGGATTTTCTTACCCCAGGAGTAGATTACCTTAGCCGTATTTGGCACAACTTTTTGGAATTTTGGGTCCTCAATGCTCTTCAACTTTGTATTTGTTTGGCTTTTTAACTATTTCGATCTGAGCGTCACTGATGAGTCTTATGTAGACGAAACGCGCGTCTGGCGTATAAAATTATAACCCTGGTACTTTTGATAACTATTTACACCACTGGGTCGATGCCACTGCTGGTGGACGTTTCGTCCCCGAGGGTATCACCAGCCCAGTAGTCAGCACTTCGGTGTTGACATGAATATCAATTATATGGTCATTTTTATAAATTTTCTGTTTACAAAACTTTGAATTTTTCGAAAAACTAAGGATTTTCTTACCCCAGGAGTAGATTACCTTAGCCGTATTTGGCACAACTTTTTGGAATTTTGGGTCCTCAATGCTTTTCAACTTTGTATTTGTTTGGCTTTTTAACTATTTCGATCTGAGCGTCACTGATGAGTCTTATGTAGACGAAACGCGCGTCTGGCGTATAAAATTATAACCCTGGTACTTTTGATAACTATTTACACCACTGGGTCGATGCCACTGCTGGTGGACGTTTCGTCCCCGAGGGTATCACCAGCCCAGTAGTCAGCACTTCGGTGTTGACATGAATATCAATTATATGGTCATTTTTATAAATTTTCTGTTTACAAAACTTTGAATTTTTCGAAAAACTAAGGATTTTCTTACCCCAGGAGTAGATTACCTTAGCCGTATTTGGCACAACTTTTTGGAATTTTGGGTCCTCAATGCTCTTCAACTTTGTATTTGTTTGGCTTTTTAACTATTTCGATCTGAGCGTCACTGATGAGTCTTATGTAGACGAAACGCGCGTCTGGCGTATAAAATTATAACCCTGGTACTTTTGATAACTAATTAGATAGGTGCATTAAAAACCTTAACGAGAGGCTTTTCTTAAATCGGCGCTTGCCTCTTCAAAAGACCATGGACGTGAACGTAACCAACAAAGCATTTCTCAAGAAATAAGTATGATTTACTGTATAACTACAAATTGAATAGATAAGTATCCCGCCATCAAAATATAACACACAGTCATTTTCTATTCTGGAAATGAGAATCGCAAGTATCACTTACATGTATATATCAAAAGTCCATTCATGATATCCAATATTATTTACAGTAAAGTCGTTTATATGCAAGATGGAAAATACTTTCAAAGAGTCAACAGGTAAAATGAAAGATCTAAGTTTACTTTAAAAACATTTAAAAAAGGAAACAGATAGTTCATGTCCAAGCTGGTTGCTGTAGCCTTAGTTTTTGAAGACAGCTATCTCTTTTAATATGTTAAATGATTGCGATATAAGTATTGTTTGTAAACTTTCGTATGCGTTTTATATTTGTTGCTATTAACATACACATATATGGGATTGTCTACTCTGCCTTTTTTCTAGTACTTGTGCATGTGTATGCAACTGACTTCTTTATAATTAACAAAGACTTTGTAAAACAGCAACATTACCTTTTGACTTGGATATTATTTTAATAGATATCTTTTTATAACGTAACATGCGGAGGCATTATCTGTGTCCCATAGACACATTCTTCTTTTTTTTCATATTATGTCTGTTGAAACATATGAAAACATATACAACATAAACATGTATATTGTTCATATGATAACACACTCAAAACATATGACACCGTATGTTTGCTCACATCTGATTCGTTTGTGTAAATGGTGTGTAAAGTTACGTTCGTTTACATATGTTTCTCATAGATTGTATATGTTCTTTCTGTGTAGAATAAGTATTATAGAAGTATATAAACCTTTACATGTGAAAGCAAATGCAAGTTTTTAGGTAAGTCACGCCAGATTTGTTTTTAGTTAAAATGAACCTAAATACATAAATACATAAAGCGAATGCAAACGTTCAGATTACAACAGGTTAACCAGAAATGAAAACGTATCAAGTATCTTGAATAATTATTTGTGTTTAACAATATTAAGAATTGTAAGAAAATGTTTCTATAAGGGATTTAAAAATTTCGCGGAATATAATTCGCCTATCATAACATGTATAACAATTGGTATGCATCTATAAATAACAATATCCTTTTCAAAACACCAAATATGGTCAAAATTTTTTTCGTCCGTTTTCCGAGTAGTCGTACAATGCAATTTATGACGCATCATAACATGTGCTCATCATTGCGGTATAAAATCACTTGATCAGACGTGTGTCTAACAAAACTTAATACTGGATGACAAATTACCCTTCTTCCTGAATATCCACGCAATCGCAGGTAAGGATATATTAATTATATATGTTAAAGGTATATTGTAGGTATCGCAAAGTTATCTATTTGTAATATAAATCAAAATATGTGAAATCCACACTAAAGTGCAACCTAGCGGCGATTTACATAAAAACTTAAAAATACACAAGACACCTCAAAATAAATGGTCGTTTTGAAACTGTTCGTTTGATGCAAATGTTGCGATTTGATTTCTTGCGCAGTGTTTAATTAAAAAGTAAAATCACAAATTAAAATACTTTACTCCGATGAAAATTCAATCAGAAAATCCCTAATCTAATGGAAAAATCAAATGACAAAACACATCAAACGAATGGACAACAACTGTCATATTCCTGACTTGGTACAGGCATTTTCAAATGTTGAAAATGGTGGATTGAACCTGGTTTTATAGCGCTAACCCTCTCACCTGTATGACAGTCGCATCACATTCCATTATATTTACAAGGATGCGTGAACAAAAGAAACATAATAAATAAAAACCTCCAACAAATGGATACAGCAGTCATCACTGTGTTACAACCCCAAAACAAACAATCATTTACAAAAAAGCACAAAAGCATCTATCAAATTAAAAAACACATTCATTGCTTCGCGTGTCTGACGTCAGAAAATTCAAACGTCACATAGGAAGAAACTTCGTCGTTCAATGTCCACAAAAAACAACCACAACCCCACATGGGGAATGGCGGCGTACAGGGCCAAAAATTAACAAGCTATGTTAGAATCAATTTCAGAAACAGACCGAGATCCAAAACCGTTCAGAAGTCTCCTAGAATTCCCAAGAATCCACATATGGTCAATACCACTACGCGATTAAATATGTTCTTTAAAACTTAATGGCAACATTTTTTGTTTAGAAAATTATTTTCTTTCATTTCTCTGATCAATATATATATATATATTCTTCAAAAGCAAATATCACTATAGAGTATGCTGCTTAGTAACGTCCGAATACGCCAATGATAGTACCACAGATACTTTATCCAAATATTCAAATTCTTTTTTTACTTTCATGAAGATTGTTTATTAATAATACAAACTTAATATGTTTCCTCGTTTTGAAAAGTCACACGATTCTTTGATTTCCAATCAAAACTCATGATGTCTAAACCTGTAAATAATTTTTCTGTTTGATAAATTGGTATTTAAAAAATGACCTAAATATGTTTTCTCTATCTGAAGAAACGCACACTTCATTAATTCTAATCTTAAATTTGGTTGTCTCAGTTTGTCAATTTCTTTTGCTGTATGGTATATCACGGATGAACAGAAATGATAACATTGTCTACATGTGTGTAAATACATGTGCGTACAGTCATCTAATTATTCAAAAAGGATACACATGAGTTCAGTATATATTGCTGCGTATCTGTTATTCAAAAACTCATAACATTAAATTCAAGTTGTCCGTTGAAACTATTAAATGGCGTTTGGTGAATGGGTAATCACCGTATCATCATGTTGATCTATTTCCACTAAAAAAAAAACATTCCATCTAATTGTGGATCTTTGTTAAGACATAATGCACATTTATTTCTATGACATTTATTTCATGTTGTGCATTGAAGCTGTTGTTTATTACTTATTGAAACTTTGTCTTCTTCTTAAATATTTGCAATTCTATCAACGCTACAAACTTTTTTTTTAAATTGAACGGTATTACAAATTATCATTATAGAACATACTATTTTATTTTCAACAAAAGTACATAATTGCTCAATAATAGGTTTCGGTATTCACAAAAACTGTTTCTATTTTTTTCTTTCTTTTACAAATATGAAACATGTACGAGATTGTATGGTTTACGGTTACCATTCAATGTCAATCTTATTAGTACTGCTATGTAAACATTTTCTATAGGTTATATATTAACATTGTGAACTCTCATGTATCTGATAATGAATCTGAACCCTATTTGAGACAATGAAATCGCCAAAAAGGATGGCCCTTTTACTTATCACGTTCAAAGCCTAAATCTTTTAGAAGAAAATCATTTACTAATTATATAGGTTGCACATCTGTAAATACAGAGAATAAACTCCCAACTAGGAGTTACTGGGACAAATCGTTGTGACTTTTACTAGAAAGTTTTGATAAGTGTCATATCCTGTGATAAAAAGTTAATATTCGTTACTTTCTTTTACAAAGGTAAAAAACATATGGTTTTGCGGCATATTTTCAACGTGTGTATGCCCCGATCTTCGATGATTTAAACGTATTCTTAATATTATGTTACTACATTTACTCCTCTCTTCATTTATATTCTGCCTGATGATCTAACCTATCCTCTGTTCCAAAAGATCTATACTGGTTATATTCCATATGTTGTGTTTCTTTGAAATAAAACATTAAGATCATATATGGGAACACGTAGGTAAACAAAACGAAATATCTCACGAAAAGAGGCGTGGTTTGTCAATAAGCTGTGTTTACAAAGTGCAACCTTTACTGATATTTAGTTATATAGCAAAAAAATGTTACACGTTTTATTATAACAAAACTTTCTGTGTAAATTGTTTAGTCGTAACGTCTAACCACATATTTAGCATAATTTGGCTAATATATGAGCTAGAAGATTTTTAAAAACCATTTGTATTTATGAAGCTACCATTTTGATATCTTAGATTCTTAAAATTGTTATATAACTGACTGTTGAAATCTATTTCTTGCATAAATTGTTCAGTTTATAAATCTCGTCATAACTTCTAAATAAAGGCGCCAGTAGTATACCGCTGTTTAAAACTCATAAACCCATGGACAAAAAACAAAATCGGGGTAACAAACTAAAACTGAGGGAAACGCATTAAATATAAGAGGAGAACAACGACACAACATTAAAATGTAACACACACACACACACAGAAACGGACTAAGCATTAGACAAAATCCTATGAGAATTAAAAACCAATTGTTCAGAGAACAATTGAAGGTCTTTCCACTAGTAAAGAACTATTTTGATATTGATATAGGAAAAATCAGTTAATAATGTTAGTTCCTATGGCTTTATGATGTATTTATATGAATTTAAAACAAAGGTCAAAATCTTGAACGTCCTATTAACCTATGACCTTGACCTCAATTTCAAGGTCACAAACCAGGGAACTCAAATCAAAAGACTATAGGTCTTATTTATAGTTGGTTAATGAGTTATATCACCATACGTATATTTTTTAATACAAGAGGGGAGAAAACTCCCTTTTACGTTCAATGTACCCTTGCAATCAAAATTTACGTGTAACGACATGTTGCAACAAACAATTTAGGTAAAATAATTTGTCGTTATCTTATACAGTTTCTGGAAATAAGAGATAATAAGCCAATTTCAAAAATTAGAATATGACCTTGACCTTTGACCTTGACCTAATTTTCATTTTTTTGGACCAAGGACTTCAAATCAAAAGATCCTAGGTCTCTAGCTCTTATGGTTTACAAGATAGAAATGCATATCACTTATATCAAATGCATAAGGGGAAATTACTCTCATATGGAGCGCTCAAATCGCTTCAGTCAAAATAGGATTAATCACGCGAAGGATATAACGAGCATTTTTGTAAAATAAATTTGTCATAATATTTTACGGTTGCGAAGGAGTTGCGCTCACAAGGAAAACAGTGTTTGGGGAGATAACTCCTACAAAGAAAAGTATTCGTTTACGCAGGGTAAATTTCAAAAGCGCATAAACTGTTCGATGTTATATACCAACATACCTAAGTGACATATTGCGAAACAAATGTTTATCGCAAGAACAAAAGTAGGCGGAAGAAAAAAAAAAAAATTCAAGGAACAATTGATGGTCTTTCCGCCAATAAGTATCTATTTTGATATGAAAATATTAAAATTCAGTTGAAAATGTCAGTTTCTATGGCTTAATGATGTATAAATATGAATTTCAAGCAAAGGTCAAAATCTAGAACGTCCAATTAACCTATGACCTTTACTTCAATTTTAAGGTCATAAACCAAGGATTCCATATCAAAAGACCCTAGGTCTGTATTATGTATGGTTCATGAGTAATATCCCTTTACGCATAATTCTAAATATAAAAGGGGCAAAAACTCCCATTTATTGTCTACGCACCCTTCCAATCAAAATTTTTAAGTTACGACATGTCGCAATTAACAATTTAGTAAAAATAATTTGTCGAAATCTTATAAAGTTAATGAAAAAGAGTGAAAATAAGCCAAAATCAAAATTTTGAATTGACCTTGACCTTTGACCTTGACCTTATTTTCATTTTTTTGGACCAAGGACCTCAAATCAAAATATCCTAGGTCTCTAGCACTAATGGTTTACAAGATAGAAATGCATATTACTTATAACAAATGCATAAGGGGAAATAACTCTCATATGGAGCTTTCATATCGCTTCGGTCAAAATAGGACAAATCATGCAAAGGATATAACGAGCAATTTTGTAAAATAAATTTGTCATAATATTTTACGGTTGCGAAGGAGTTGCGCTAACAAGGAAAACAGTGTTTGGGAGATAACTCCAACAAAGAAAAGTATTCGTTTACGCAGGGTAAATTTCAAAAGCGCATAAACTGTTCGATATCATATACCAAATATCTAAGCGACATGTTGCGAAACAAATATTTATCGCAAGAACAAAATTAGGCGGAAGAAAAAAAAAAAAAAAATCAGAAGAAAAACAATAGGTCTTTCCACAGAAAAGTGGAAAGACCTAATAACAAATATAACATCAAAACCAAATACATGAATTTGGGATAGATAAGTACCGTGACACGTCTCATAGTAATATGAATTCACACTCAAAAATAAGAGAAAACAAACGACACAAAGGAAACACAACGTTAAAATGTAACACACAGAGAAACGAACTATAATATAACAATGAACATATTCCTGACTTGGTACAGGACATTTTTAAAGGAAAAAATGGTGGGTTGAATCTGGTTTTGAGGCATGCCAAACCTCCCTCTTTTATGGCCATGTGAAATATCACATTAAAATGACAACACAACATTACAAGGCTACAATATAAATAAATAGGAGAACACAATTGACAAAGAAACACACGAACAATAGCTAACAAAAGGCAACAAGTTTAAAATATTCAATACGCCAGAAGTGCATTTTGTCCACACACGAACCAAGTATCTAACATAATTTGGCTAATATATGACCTAGCAATATATTTCAAAGCAAGTTATATTTATGCAGTTACCATTTTGATATCTATGTTCGATTAAAGGTGTGATATAACTGACTGAAGCAGTGTTATTGCTTTCTATACCCAAGCTATCTATATTTTACAATCAACAGCATATAACGGTTAAATCGTTTGTTTTATAATCTAGAGGTAAGGAATTTTTCTTAATCCTTTGCCCCTGTTGCTTTACATTTGCAAAAATCTACTATTAATGTGAAAATGTAATATGACTTATATTTGTAGGTTGAAGCATATTATGGTAAGTTTATAGAGCCATTTTTTTTTAATCTCTAGCCAAAATATTAAATGCAACGATCACATAAAAGCATATTAAGACTTATAACATCAATTTGAACAAACATCATTGAACTTAAAGACGGCAAAAAGTAAATATAATCATTTTTGATCAATTTAAAATACATCTATGCATATTTTATCAAATAAATTTGCATCAAGGGCTGAAGTTAAACTATGCATCCTGTTGATAGTGTATTTACTATTTTGAGGGCCCAGGATTTTCCAATCTTAATAAAATATATATAAAACTTTATAATTGGATTAATTTCATAGAAATCTCTGATCATATATCAATATTTGGTGAAATAATTCCACATTGTTTTTCACTCAATATAAGAAACACTTCTGTAGAAATAGACAATGCAGTTTCAAATAGGAAATTTTCATACAGCTTAAACCGTGGCTCTTTTACACTGTTTTTTGTTAAAAAAACAATTTACAATAAAAAATGCACATGTTCACATTTATATGCCTGCAACTTTCAAATGTTAAAAATTATACTAAAATTATGTTCAACTCTTTTCTTCAAAAAGTAAAATAACAAAAATACCAAACTCCGAGGAGAATTCATAACGGACACTCCGTAATCAAGTAATTAAATTTCAAAATCAAACATATCAAACGAATGGATAATAACTGTCATATTAAAGACTTTATAAAAAAACGTGGTAAAATTGCCAATGAGAAAACTCTCAACAAGAGACCAAATGACTCAGACATTAACAACTATAAGTCACCATACGGCCGTCAACAATGAGCAAAGTTCATACTATAACAGGCCTCAAAATGACAAATGTAAAACAATTTAAACGAGAAAACTAACGGCCTAATTTATGTAAAAAAAAAAAAAAAAAAAAAAAAAAAAATTAGTGAAAAACAAATATGTAACACATCACCAAATGACTAGCATGTTCTTATGTAGTAAATGGTGGATTGAACCCGTGTATGTAAACAGTTTACCTCAGCACCTGAATCCATAAAGCTACGACACCTTTACTTGTCCACTTGTATAATACATGACATAGGACTGCCCTGCAACCGAAATTACTTTGAAATTTTCTAAACTGCTTGTGTAAATGATTTTTATCAGTTCAATCTTGTAATTCACGTTTGCCCATGCTTTCTTGATAAATCTATTTCTTGTCCATTTAATTCATTCTAGACCATTGTATATGCCCAAACCTTTCCAGAATACTACTGATCCATGTTATTTGTCATCAATGAAACATTGTTAAGAGCTTTCCAACCCTTTTCTTTGTGAACTTTTTTTTTTAACCTTTTAATTTAGTGTTACATTCAACGATTTCCATAACATTTGAATCAAATTCGCAAGCCAACACAGACGACATGCACATAGCTTGGCGGTAAATTGCATCTATTTTATTGACAGAGCACCTGAATCCATAAAGCTACGACACCTTTAATTGTCCACTTGTATAATACATGACATAGGACTGCCCTGCAACCGAAATTACTTTGAAATTTTCTAAACTGCTTGTGTAAATGATTTTTATCAGTTCAATCTTGTAATTCACGATTGCCCATGCTTTCTTGATAAATCTATTTCATGTCCATTTAATTCATTCTAGACCATTTTATATGTCCAAACCTTTCCAGAATACTACTGATCCATGTTATTTGTCATCAATGAAACATTGTTAAGCGCTTTCCAACCCTTTTCTTTGTGAACATTTTTTTTAACCTTTTAATTTCGTGTTACATTCAACGATTTCCATAACATTTGAATCAATTCGCAAGCCAACACAGACAACATGAATAAAGCTTGGCGGTGAATTGCATCTATTTTATTGACATTAACTTCTTTAGCAAACGCGAACACATATTTGAACGCATTCATCAATGTTTAGTTTTATTTTTGAAATAAGGAGGAATTAATGAAGCAATACCCATTGTGTTTGATAATAAACTGACTTGCAAAGTCTTTAAATGGAGCTGCAATATACTGGTGAGCCACTTGTAACAAGGTAGACATTCATAATTATGCTGCTTCTATCTGCATCTCCTCCTATACAAAAACCTTTTAACCGTATAAATTTGTTGAATAGATTATAGTTCAAAATTTTAAGATATAACGTTGATTACAATATACATATGAATTAAGTTACATCAATGTTTAAACACCAGTTATAAATAATAATCTCAATTTTTTGTTCTGCTAAGTTAGTTCTTATATTCATATAAACATGCTGTTTAAATTCAAGAGTCAGAAAAGTTTAAACTGCAATGCGAAACTTTGTTCATTTACTAGTGTAGAAGATATAGGTAGAACTATAGGATAAAGAATAACAAACGGACCAGTAAACACCTAATATACTATAATATGAATTGATTCTACAACTGCTTCGAGTGTGATACGATGTTTATCAACTCGAGACTTTCAAATTTAAAAAATTAGGCTCGCCCAGCGTAATTAATCTTTAAAATGTAACTGTCTAGAGTGAATAAATATCGTATTACACGAGATTTGGTAAAGAAATTTGTTTCTCTAATGATTTGTAGACGATATGAAAATATCATAAATCCATCCTATCGAACGACGTGTAAACAGATGTGGTCCTTCTACATGACGTCATCAGGTATGGTCGCCTTTTTCACAATAGGAGTTTCAGAGGAAAGCAAATAAATGTGATGTTATAATTTGCTTGACACTGATGTGTCATTACTACCCTTCAATGTAGATAAATAGAAGTCATATCAAAATGATATAATGTGAATGAATGATACACCAGCCCAGAAGTAAGCATGTTAATATCAATTATATGGTCATTTTTATTAATTTATTTTTTTGGAAAAGTATGAACTATTCACAATACTAAGAATTTTCTTATCCAAGGCATATATTACCTTAGCCGTATTTGTCACAACTTTTTGGAATGTTGGGTCCTCACTCCTCTTCAACTTTGAACCTGTGTTGGCATTATAACTATTTTGATCTTAGCGTCACTGATGCGTCTTAGGTAGACGAGAAACGCGTCTTGCGTATCAAATAATAACGTGCGATTCGTGTGCTTGTAACGTGTGCTGCGTGTCCTTGTGATGTAAATCTGGGTGTTTTTCTAGGAAAATAATATCTTGAACACAAGATTGATTTGAATTCATCAGTAGAACAAGGTTGATTACCTCCCTGCCAGTCGTAGAAATCTTTGATTATTGTTTACCTTTGATGTCAATTTGTAGCGTTATTTGCCACTTCCAGCTTATATCTGGAAGACAATAGTAGCCAGTAGACGTTTTGACTCCAGCAACGTCATTTTTGCAAATATCTGCGAATATTTTTGAAAACTATCATGGTTAGAAGAAACGATCGAATCAATAGAATATATATTTACTCTATAAAATGTAGGACAAAATATCAAAGCAACTGTGTTTGAGGCATTGCCTTTGAAATGTCACTGTGGCCGAATTTTGCTAATTTTAGGAATATATTTAAAACTGAAGTAGCTAGATTGAAGAGAAGATATGATAAGCAGGACAACATATATCTATTACTGCAAAGTTCATACTAATCTGATGAGGCGACTTCAGGAAGTGACCTCATTTTTAGGGATTTTTGTTGTTTTTTGTTTAAGCTATATAAATGTTAAAGGTTAAGATTTGATGAATTAATCAACAGGAAGACGTATTTCTATCCATTATTTTTCTTAGCTCGATGGTGACATGAGCAGGATTTCCATAGACCTCCCGAGATCACCATTGGTGTTTGGTAGGGTTTGTGTAGGTCAGTCTTATTTTGTATGTTGTGTTTTGTGAACTGTTGTCTGTCTGTTTGTATCTTTTTTTTTTACCCATGGCGTTGTCAGTTTATCGTCGACTTATGTGTCTGAATTTTAGCTTGCTGTTCGGTGTTAGCCAAGGCTCCGTGTTGAAGGCCGTGCCTTGAACTATAATGGTTTCCTTTTGTAATTGTGACTTAGATGAAGAGTTGTCTCATTGGCTCTCACACCACATCTTATTACAAACGACAGCACTTTATTTCATTGGACAGGTTTTGGTTTTGAATATATCATAACATTTTACTGCGCACCTTCTTCCGTCCATACGGTAAATAATATCATGAACGATACTTTATAAGAATGTAAGGGTGCAACATAATATATATATTCACTATACTTACTGTTGGCTTAGTAGAAAGGCAGACTATTTTTCTGAAACCTTTACATGAACAGTTTTGGGGAATATTCTGGACATTTAACATGTAAAAGGACAATGCTTAACTTAACATGTTGAGGTTAACAATGTTTTACCATAATTATTTTAGTGTAAGTATGAAAATTCAAGGGTTGAAATTGAACATTGTTCATCAGGCAAGGTTTTTACCATGTTATAACTGAAAAAATGTCCTTAAGGAAGTATCGAGTAACTGTTGAAAGAAGAAAAATGAACTAATGTGAAAATTAGCTTCAAACAGCTGTAATGAATTGTTATGTCTCATCAAATATATGTTTCTCCCGTCAAGTATATGTTTCTCCCTGTCAAGGCCAACATGGTTTTAGACAAGGGATTGTCGCAGATACCAGGTTGTCTGCATTGGCCATAAAACCAAAAAGACGTTGTTTTTTAACAATCTATGGCTTGTTTTGATACTCGTTTAGAATATCCTAATCGCAGTAGATGTAGACATGCAGTTTTTATTTGTTAAAGTGACTAATCAAAATAAGATTTACACCTACAGTTGTCCGCAAATAATTAATTTCTATTTCAAAAATTGCCTTTTTTATTCCTGGCGACCCGTTGTTTTGACCCTTGACTAACATTTAAACTTATTGATGGATCCAACTTAAACAATATCTCAAAAGCTGCTTACATTGAACATGAAAAAGCTGCAGTCAGTGTATGACAGTAAGGTTTTTTAGTAGATTGATTGATATGGAGTAACATGCCAGGTAGATTTAGACATAGATACAGACTCTTCTGGGTCACAGAGCCGCCCACTGTATCGTCAGCGCGTTCACCAGGGTTTAAGACTGGTATTGGTTTTCCGAAGAGCCATGTTATTGACCTAACTTATTCAATGCATTCATAAGATATATATTCACCAACGCGATTTTAGAAAGGGACAATCTATGCAGATGATGTCACAATATAATTCACCGAAAATCATCTATCACTTCTTAAATCAAAATCACACCAAGATTATCAAGTTGTATACATGTTGACCAAACACTGACTAGTCGAAATAAATTTAATCTTTAAATGAAATATCGCACAAAAGATGTTTTGGAAAAAAACCTAGTGTGAAACTGAGAATACATCAATCACTTTTAACCGGATTTGTAATAACAGAAGTGACACGACGGGTGCCACATGTGGAGCAGGATGTGCTTACTCTTCCGGAGCACCTGTGATCAACCCCAGTTTTTGAAGGGGTTCGTGTTGCTTAGTCTTTAGTTTTCTATGTTGTGTCTGCTGTACTATAATTTGTCTGTTTTTACATTTTTTTTTATTTTTTAGCCATGGCGTTGTCAGTTAATTTAAATCTATAAGTTTGACTGTCCCTCTGAAAAACCAAAAAAAACTATCATTTGAAACAAACGAAATATAAAAGTGTCATTAAAAATATTTATCATAGCTGCATGTGTTTTATAATATCTAATAAAAACCAGCTTCACCAAATAAACTCCTAACAAAGAAAGGCCTTGGTCTTTGTATTTACTAAGGACAGCTAGTGTAGAAATGTTGGAAGGAGCAGCTGGCGTCATCCACTTCATTTACGACGAGGCTTTTGGTGAATTAGCAGACAATAATTCATTTCCACTTATTTTTTCAAACAAACAGTGACTACTGGAACTTAGAGGTAAAATCATGTGACATTGTCACAATTTTTAGCCTAAATGGTGGATGATTATAATCAAATGAAGAACTGGTCAATTTTACAGAACCATGGTTTATTTTCAACAATCTTCTTTCTTAAATGTTTTAACCAGAGTACTGCACTCACATTTGAAAAGACGGATTTCATATTGGCAATTCTGTGATCGTGCAGAAGTTCACATCCACAATGACAACATATTGTGATCTATAAAAACTTGATTTTCAAGGTGCTTCCATCCTATTTTCAGAATTGACTTTCGTCAGATGAACTTGAAATTTGAGGCCAAAATCGTCCCTTACCGGACCTACTCATTTCCACTCTACGTTAGTTGAGCAACATAATTGTGTTTAAACGTTCTTCATTATTTTATGACATGTAATCGACAGTCATCGAAAAGTAGTGTATTTACTTTTGATGAAGTAATCGATTACAATCGATTACAAACACAAATCATAGTGATCAATTATAAATCGATTGCACAAAAATCCTTCACAATCGAATACATTTTTCTGTAATCAGTAATCCCTGGTTAAGACTGTACTGGAAGTTTAAATTTTGCATTATCTCGGACTGAAACCAATGAAACATGAATATATATACTTGTTTATAGTATACATATAACATTTGGTCAAATTATCAAGTTAGTTCAATGCCTGTTTTTTTAATTACTTAGTGTATCACTTATTTCAGACGAAATTGAAGTATACTTATCATGCTTTTATATGATTTCCAAAATCTCATTTGTATGCAATTTATAGCCAAGTTAGCAATTTGTCTAGATGGAAGAAACATTAATTGCTCTTTTCAATCTATGGTTTTACATATATAAGTATGGTTTTTACCAAATCACTGTCCTTTCTTCAACATGTAGTAAAAAAGGGGGGATTATCATTTATGTTTTATGTTTGGACCACTATATTTATATTCAATGAACAATTTCTAATAAAAAATTAGACATATGGGTAAGAACATTGTTATTGAGTAGATTATAACAAATAAGAACGGGTAAAAATAAAACAAAAGTCTCATATTGTTTTTTTTATTACCCGTATATAGTACAGTCTTAGTATAACGTAGATGTTACTATCAATCCAATTTCAGCTTGATTTCATTTATATATTGTTTCAACAAAAGCTTTATCTGTTTTGTATGCTAGAAATAGATTATAGAGAAAAAATAAAGTAAAGTAGATGTCAATAAAAAGTGTGGTGCTGTTAAAGATTTATAACCACTAATTCATGCCCGGTCGGAAAGAACATACAGGAAAGTAGTACATTTTTGTTATCACAAGTAATGATAAGGTATAGTTTTGATATGAAATAACGGCCACCTTATTTCAACTGAAAACAAAGTTGCCAGTAATGTTTGACATTGCACAATTTATCATAGAAAGCAATGAGGCTATGAATTAGTGGTTTTATTCCTATTAAATTCTTACCCATCTTCACTTTATCATTGTTTATGTTCCTGACTTAAATGTTCTATTGGTAGGAACACATACATATATGATCAAAACAACCTAAAATGTGTTTGAGTATTTTTTTCTTTTTTGGCAAACTCGGATGATCAATTTGCAAAATGTGTAAAGGTTACTTTTTTGGATCATGTTTATTAGATGGAAATCCTTCCGGACCATTAAAACAGGTTAGATAAAACTGATACGGTCATGGTCGTACGGTTTGCTCCAAATCTTCATATGGTCTAAAACATGTTTATGTATTGATGTAAACCTTTCAGACAATACATAATGACCAAATATATATATGGTCAGAAACAGTAAAACAAGCAACTAGAAATGGATAGTAATCTAACAAATTATAATCTGCTGCGTAATTAACATGTACGATTCCGCGGTTTTGTTTTATTTGTTTTAGAAATTGAAGCTTAGGTGGCATAACATTAGCAGTAAAATAGCAATTAACATTTTCTGTACATCAATTTTATTTCAATATGACTTTTTGGGAGTGTTCGTGCTACCAAAATAAAGGCAACAGTAGTATATTTTGTTCAATACCAAACCACACCAATTAACTATAGACAAGTTTTAGACATATCTTCGGTTTTGATTTCTATATGGGTAACACTGTCACACAGACACACAAATCTTTATTTTAGGCTAATTTAGAGCTACCAGTATTTAATCCAGGTCAATGGAATGATCAACCAGTAAGAAGTGGAAATAATTGCTACAACTACGCCAACAATACTGTAACCAATACCTTTGCCCAACCAGGAAGGGCGACCAATCTACCAATTAACATAATTCAAGGTGATGTTATCACGAACAATGCTATACAAGATGGTTTACAGGTAGTAGATGTTGCTGTAATCGGAGACGTCCCGGTTGATGTTCGCAATCTTGTTGCGCTTGTGGTGTGGCCATTTCAGGATTTCCATTGGTATCGACTCGACGACCATTTATTTTTCTCGCATAAACCAGGAGATGGGAAAGTTCGTAACATTGATGAGGCTGATCAACTTATAATAGATCCGCGCGCATGTGCACGGGGTGTGTACACTGAATTCGTCACATTCATGAGTACTAACCCCCAAACTATAAACATCAACTAACGATTGGATTAGTGTTTCATTTTATTTTATTATTAGCTCACCTGACTGTATGTCGAGCTTTTGTCATCACCTTGTGTACATCGTCCTTCCGTTAGCTTTTAGAAAAATCTACTACCCGAAAAAATGTTTCGAATTGTTGCAATCATGATGTGTGGCATATTTGTTACAAACGTAACTCATTGTATTACCGTAAAATTAAAAAAAAATATGTTTGGTTTATAACTCATAGTTTGCAGCATATAGAAATAGTCTGGCAAGATCAAAATGAAATCATGGTCAAAATGTATCTATTCTTAAATAGGCAGAAAACCATATAACTCTAACCTGCGATGTAATTTTTTTAACGGATTTGAGAAGCCTCTGTTCACTATTATTTGGACAAATTATTGAGATAGATGACATGTTTGAGTTCCAAATAGTTGGAAAGACAGAATAAATCTTTCTTCCAAATTTCAGAAATATTTGTCGATCCTGGAGGCGTTACTACCCCTAGTAAATATTATCTACAAACCTATTGTAGAAAGATTGATTAGTATGATTTTAAAATATCATTCAGAGGGACGATTCATTTTATCATAAAAATTCGGAAAAAATTTAGACCCATTCATGAATGATTGACCATAAAATTGAAAATATATTTCTTCTTGCACATTTTATCCGACGTAGGCATATGCCTATGTTTTAATTTGAGTGATTCAGGCTCCTGGGAACGTTTAGCGTAAGCATAGTTTAATTGTATCTTGTAACTGTATTTGTTGTTTCATTTTAGATAGTCATACATTTGTCATAATAAGTGCACGCTAATACAAATGCACATTGCAAAATCAAGTTTTCGACTGATATTTTTTTTAAAACATTTGTTTAGTGATTGGTTTCAAGGAAAACGTCTATCTACAGTGCAAAGTGTAAATATCTAAACCAACGAAATAATTATTTTGGAATATGTGACAAAACATGCCGATTTTGGCGATGTTTAAGCATTTTGGTTTTTCATCTGGAAAACTATAGTACAGCACTCAAGTACCTACTAAATTCGTGTTAATTGTGTCTCGTGTGCATATAACGTGTATGAGTTATGTGTTGAATGCGTGCTTTTATCGTAGCAAATAAAGGCAACAGTAGTATACCGGTGTTCGAAATTCATAAATAGATTGAGAAAAGAAATCCAGGCTACAAACTAAAACAGAGGGAAACACATTAAATATAAAAGAAGAACAACGACACAATATAGACACTAAAATGCAACACACACAGAAACGAACTATAAGATAACAAATGACACCCTCCCGACTTGGTACAGGACATTTTAAGAAACAAATGAAAGGTTGACCTGGTTTTATGGCTAGCCAAACCTTGTGCTTTAATGGCAATGTTGAATATAACACTAAAATGACAACATTACATGACAGGACTAAAGTAAAATTAAATGCAAAAACATTTAGGATAGAGAAATACTCAAATAAACATTACAATAAGACATGTCGACATGCTGATAGTTATCAAAGGTGCTAGTTAATACACCATACGTGCGTTTAATCTGCATAAGACTCACCAATGACACTCAGATCAAAATAAAAAGTGGTGCCAAATACGGCTAAGATATGCCTTGGATAAGAAATTCCTTAGTATTTAGAATAATTCTTACTTTTGCAAACAGTAAACTTATAAAAAAATGATCATATAATTGATGTTCATGTAAACACCGAAGTAGTGACTAAGCACAGAATAAAAACAAAGACGTAAAAAAAAAAAAAAACACAAGCGTGTGTGTGTGTGTGTACCTTGCGATCCGAGTGTGTGAAAAGCGACCACTGTGATTGTAACAAGCGAACCGCCTCCGTGGAACATGTTATACGTGTTCGTTTTTATTTAAATCATGATGCGTGCACCGTGTGTATCGTGTGCGTGCACAGTGTCCTTTGTGTACCAGGTAATTGGGTACTCTGCGAGTGTTTAGGGTTTTGACTTGATGAAATGTTTTAATTGATGAAATAATAAGCAGAAAGAGATCTACAATGCAAATTAAACAAATAAGAATGAACCGGTTTGAAGGTATGACGATTATATATGATTTCTTTTTGTAACTTTAACAGTTTTTCCTCGCAAATTAAAGAATCTAAACGAAAGCTAGATAAAAGGTTTAATTTGTTAAAATTCTCAAGAGGGAATATATTGTGAACAAGAAATTAACAAATGCATTAAACCAATTCCATGTATAACTCATGAATAGTCCTGTTTTTTTTCAATTCTGAATTTTTAGAATTGATCAAATTAAGAAAAAAAAATCCGCTGTACTATACGATAACCGGATGTAAAATGCACCCAGTCAGGTAAATGAAGTTTGTTGAATTGCTAAATTGTTTTTGACAATAAATCGGCCATAGGCATGTCGACAATGTTTAAGAAAAAAAGTGTAACCACAGTGATTGCAATGGTGATCAGAAGATTCAAAGCATATTGGTTTCCCCCTAATCGAGTTTTTGTTATTGCAAACATAGAAAATACTTGGTAACCGGACACTTAACAAACAGAAACAAATGAAACCTTTCATGATGCATTTGATTTTTGTTGACAGCTTTTAAAATAAATATTCCAAATGCAAATGTGAACAAGTCTATTCTTGCTGAATGCGTTTATGAAATTTATGTTAAGTTACATAGACAAAGAACACAGCTGTTCTATAAATTTCTTTTTTTCCTTATTTGAATTAATATACCTAACCTAGAAGATAAGACAATAAATATATTCCTTGAACAACATTTATATAGTTTGCTTTAACTACAATTATACGTATGCAATGCTATTTATAACATTATGACGTAAAGTTAAATATTTGTTTAACATTTTTTAAGCTGTTATATAATTACTCATGTTATTTTTTAGTTCAACCAATGATAGATTTAGCTAACTTATAATTCTCATGGATGCTACGATTCTGTATAGATAAATTCATGAAGTGTTCAGTGTATTATAGAAGCTTAATGTACCAAAACGATAACATCTGTAATTTGTCAAAATCGTGTGTGGTAATGTATCAAAATAGTTGTGTTTATGGAAAAGGAAACAATTAAGGTAATAGTTTATAGCCACTAGCGTCGGAAAAGCTTTTCTGAAAAGACACAATTCAATGCACATTTAAATTTTCAAAGAGTCGATATACTTTCGCGCAGATAATTACAAGCAGATGAAAACAGAGGGCGATTCTAAAGATCAATTTGTAACTGACAGTGTATTTATGTGTTCATTTAAAGTTCATAGGATAATATTTTAGATTTGCTAGTAACTTACATCAATTTTATATTCAAGAGTGAATACTATGTTTCATACCGGATCAATATTAGTAGGGTTGAGTTTGTTTCCCCTTTTTTTGATATGGCTATACTCGTTGTATATTTAAATCTGGATATGCATCTGTATGCACTTTAAACAGACTTTTTAACAAGTAGTATATTTACGATACTGGTATCAAATCATTAAATAGGGTCTTTGCATGAAAAATAATCAAACGTATTCTTTAACCTGGTGTTGGTTTGAAATCAGTTATGTTATTCTCGTATAATTCATTATGGCATGATACTAAACCCCTGAATGCAGTTATTGTATTACATTTGCATACAATTTGCATAAAATGTTTGAAGAATCTATGGTCTAGAGCACAACTAATTACAAACACTTCAGAAATTAGTTCCTAATATATCTGGGGCGATTAAAAAGATCAATATTTACCTGACAGTTTATTTATTTGTTCACAAGCTGCATAACGTCATTTGAAATTTTGCCACAGTGCAATACACAGGGCGTTCTCTTGCACACAGTATTGAAAAGGAATTATTGTATGCGCTTCATTCTGCTTTGGACATGACATTAACAATGGCAAATATAACGGTAGCATACCGGTAAGTCAAATTTCTTTATTTTTCTCAAAGCATCAGCATAGTGATAGTCAGAAATAAGAATGATACGATATAAAATCAGCAGATTTTTCATCGATCAACATTTTGAGTTCAACGACAAGTTATAATTATATTTTACTTAGTTTAGTGGATAAAATTACATTTATTTTGTCATTATTCGCTCAGTGTTCATCATGAAAAGGATCATATTGATTTCAAATAATTTTAAGAAAACACTGTGAGCCAGTGAGGAGACATGCATACAGGACTGTCAGGAGGCATTGCAAGCTGACTGTGAAGTATCTGAACAAGCACATTTCCTGTCGACTTCATAATTATTTCGAACATTTTAATAGACGTCACTAAACGTTTAGCTTATTATTCTTGCTTTTTCAATGTCATGTTCATTTATTTTAAACACGGACCAGAAATATGAAACTTGCATTTGAAAGGCCCTGCGTACCTTTAATTTTAGAAGCGAATTTAGGGGTAGCCGACCCGGGTTACAGTCACCCCTTATAAAGGCTACAATTCTGGTCAATGCATAAATTTATAGTTTGGTGCCCCCGAATACCCCCCCCCTTTTTTAAATTTATCCTAGATCCGCATATGAATCACGGTTCACTTTTTGTTCTTTGGATTCTATGGATATCTGTCATATTGACAATGAAACCACATCTTTTAAAATTGTATATGATGGTCCCATAAAAATGTCGAAAATGCGTAAATTTCATTTTTTTTCTAGCTTCTCTCATGCTATAGCGGTACCTTTTTGCTAACTACATTATATTTATGTGTCGCGTTTAAATATAAATTGTAACACTTTATAGTGACTGAACAGGCAAAACAAATACTTCTCAAGAAACAGAAAGAGAAAACTACTTGGAACAGCACCAGGCTATGTATTGGTATTGTATGAATAAAAACTCAGCATGGACGATGTGTAAGTTGTACTTCATATAAGTATAACGCATTTTTTTAAAGTCTATCGGGTTTTTCATGCATTGTCTGTTCACATTTTCACAACAATCGTTCAAAAAGGCTTAAGTTTCTAACAATGTCATGTGTTTCATTCGCCAAAAATCTCGTGCGTTTCTGCGGAAAAAATCACGCGCAATTTGTTGAATGAAAGGGGAAAGTAGATCCTTACGCGTTGCAGTCGCGCATGTTATTTGCGTACTAATCCAATAATTTTAATATCACGGCCAGTCCACTGATACGTACATTATTAGCGAGTACACATCAAAGGAAAAATGTACAAATTACCGATAAAAGTTTTATATTTGCAAGTAACTTACAATAATGTTATTGTAAAGAGTGAACTTAGTTTAAACAAAAATATTTATGTTTCATACAGGTACATGTATAGGGTGGAGGATATTTGCCTTTTTCTCTGTTTCCTGTACATTTTGCATATTTAAAATCTGGATATGCATTTATAAAAACTTAAATCAGACTTGTGAACAAGGAGTATATTTACGATACTTGTGTCAAGTCAATAAAAATAGCATTTTTTGGAATCAATAGGTCTTTGCATCGAAGATAAACACATGTATTCTAAAACCTGGCGTTAGTTTGAAACGGGTTCTGATATTTTCGTATGATTCATGGTGGCATGATACTAATCCCCTGACCGCAGTTATTGTGTTTTCACTTGCATATGATGAAGACAAATTATTTCGCTCAGTTTGATAGAGGCTTGGATCTTGCATGACCATAACTCCCAGTAGTCCTTTAATAATTGCTGTCTATCCTGTCATTTTGTTTAGTTGTCTTGTTTCCTTTTATAACACCAAACTCGGACTTTGCTTTTAACTAAGATTTACTCTGTGTACTGGTGTGTGCTTACTTATTCCTTATTAATTGATGACAATTAAACTGTTAATTTCGTGCGTCTGAAAAACTTTACCAGCTTTACTTTCAGCTGGAATTTTTGAGGTTAACCTCATATGTGTTGTGATCATCGAATTGAAAGTTTTCTAATAATATTTCTAAGACTGCAGTCAATGAACCTTTCACAAACGACGAAAAATAAAGGCAACAGTAGTATACGGCTGTTCGAATTTCATAAATCGATTGAGAAATACACAAATCCGGGTTACAAACTAAACCTAAGGGAAACACATCAAATGAAGAGGAGAACTACTACAGAACAGAAACACAACACTAAAATATAACACACACAGAAACGAACAATAATATAACAATGGCGATATTCCTGACTTGGCACTGGACATTTTAAGTAAAAAATAGGGTGGGTCGAACCTGGTATTGTGTCTAGCGAAACCTCCCGCTTTAATGGCAATGTTGAATATAACATTAAAATGACAACATTACATGGCAGGACTACATTACAAATAAATGAGAGAACATATATGACAGAGAAACAAACAAATAATAGCTATCAAAAGGTACCAGGTTTATAATTTAATACGCCAGACGCGCGTTTCGTTAACACAGGACAAACCAGTGACGCTCAAATAAAAAAAGTTCGAAAGCCAAAACAAGATCAAAGTTGAAAAGCATTGAGGACAAAAAGTTCCAAAAAGTTGTGTCTAATACGGCTGAGGTTTTCTGTCTGGGATAAGAACATCCTTATTATTTAGAATAATTCATACTTTCATACTTTTGCAAACAGTATAATTTATAAAAATGACTATATAATAGATATACATGACAACACCGAAGTGGTTACGACCTACAGAGTAAAAACGATCACATAATATTACCTAAGTCAGCACAACCAGAGATCAACGCACAAAGTGACGTCACATTTGAATTTCTTAAAATTTCCCAAAAATGAGATGGAATAAGAATAGAATTCAAGATTTGGTTGGTTATACTGACATACGTTGTTTACATGTTTGAATTTCCTTACTTCATGCCAAAAATGTAGCGCTACATATAGTTCCTCTTTTTATATCTATCAGTGAAATGACATGTAATATCAACAAAATTTAAACATCCAATAACACATTTGATCAATTATTTTATTTAAAAAATATATTGGAATGAAAATACTTGCTTTATAGAATACACACTTTCATCTTATAGCTCGGTTTAAAAGGCAGTATCAATGACATAATCAGAACTTTCTTAACGCGTTAGTCGTAGATTAAATGATCGCATGTCTAACTTATTTGCCAGTCATTTCGCTATGCTGATATTGTTCGAAGGAACAACACTTTGTCATAATCTCAACCGTATTTTATAGTTTTTACGGATAATGATAATGAGTTTTGTAAAAAGTGG
This sequence comes from Mytilus trossulus, assembly GCF_036588685.1. Lineage (NCBI taxonomy): Eukaryota > Metazoa > Mollusca > Bivalvia > Mytilida > Mytilidae > Mytilus > Mytilus trossulus. Next base: position 1,052,625 of record NW_026963318.1, read on the forward strand.
AATGCATAAAAAAGGGATTTAATGAGTTAGCGTTTGCTGGAATTATGTGTCAATTCTCTCTCCCCTCAGAAATATTTAAAGGTATTTTCAATACTGAAGTATTATCAGGGTTATAATGTAACATTTTGAAAGAAAGAAATATGACTCTCTAAGTTACCTGTTTTTGAGCTGATAATTGCAGTTGTTTTTCTATGAATTCGTTGTTCCAAACAGTTTAATGTGAAACAGGCATATGTCCATACTGTTACTGAATACATTGAATATCTGATTGTTTTGAAATTACGTTATGATAAAAAAAACAACAATGTTTTAAATACGAAATAGTTAGTGTTTTGTTGATTTTGTTTTAAGTGGACTTGAGTTAGACCAAAACAACTGATTATATCGTGAGCTTCATATATCGTTAAGTTATAATTAAATAAAACATGTTTTTTATCTTGACTTACATCTAGATATTGACAATAGGGGTCAATTACAAAAGTTAACTTATGACTAAAAGATATAATCCAGCCTCTTATGTAGTTTGAGTGTCTGTATCATAATTGATATGCTATTCAAAGGCTTGCGTTTCCTATTTTGATTTTATGGTATTTCTAACAAAGAGTTACTCTTGACAAGAACAGTAATGCATCAAAATGTTCAAGTTGAGTTATCCTTTTAAAGGTTTTAAGGATGTCATCATGCTAAGTTGATATTATTGAATGTTTGTTTCTCAGATAACTGCAGATTTTGCGATTTGATATAAACATTTTCTTCTGGCATTGAAAATCTTTACGTATAACGAATAAACAATAAGATTCCACATATGGAGTAGGACATGAGCATCCTTCCAGAGACAATGCGTTCCCACATCGGTGTTTGTGTTGGGTTTTGTTATTGTGGCTTGTCCTTTCGTCGTTTGACTATGGCTTTGCATGTTTTAATTTTAATCATCATTTGAAATCATCCCCTTTTTGAAAAGCGGTATACTAATGTTGCCTAATGTTCTTTTTATCTTTCTATCTTTGTTATGAGTTGGTGCAAAATATATATTAAAAAAATAACTACGTATATTGGTCATGAATTGATATAAACTCCTTGCAGCATTAGGCTGTGTATATGACAAACGAAAACGTTGACAAATAGTTGAGATAGATAAAGGGAAATGTGTCATAGAGACAAAACTAATGACTAAAGAGCAGACAACAGTCCAAGGCCACCAATGGAAATGCTTCCTTTTAATTGGATTCATATTTTTAAAATACAAAGAAAATGTTACTATAAAACACGCCAATGTACTCTATTATTACAGACAATTAACCGAAAACATAATTATACAAATGGTAAAGTGTTTCTGTGTAATAACATTTGGTGTATTACTTGTTTTGCATTAGTTTATATTTAAATTTAATTGACAGTAATTGGTATGACGTGGGTTGACTGTTTCTTTTTCAATAGTTTATGGACAATCAACATGAAACTCAAAACTGCGAGCACACCAACCAAAAACAGCCAGGCTTACAGTTGTTGCATCTACAAATATAAATTTATTTTCATTAACACAAATGCAACAATTCAAATTCAATTTTCATTCCATTTTTCAATTTTATCGATAAGTTGATATTTACATTTATCTGCAGCAGTATATTACAATACATGTCATACATCCGACTGGACTTACCTATTGACTTATCTAAAGGGAAGTTCTTTATAATCAACAAATTTATCTTAAGTTATTTCTATGTTTCACAGAGAGTCATTTAGCACACAATTAAATCCATGTCCCAACTTCCTTTCGGCGTTATTTGAACATTTGAATGTCCCTAAATGGTATTGTCTACCTAAATAAAACATAAAACCTTTCAAATAGTATTTCAAATCGGAAGAATGAGTAAGTGCTTTTGATAGTCTTTTTTTTAATTCAGAAAGAAATATTCTCAACCTTTCACCCATTAATCACTGTACTAAGATCTATAAAGATTGTGTACAGTTATAAATTGATGAATTCAGATGCACACTATATTGTTTGAAAACACTCCCCTGACTCTATTGTATCCAAACCTTCTCCCTTTTTCTGAAACAATAGCATAACATCACACCATAGAAAAACATACGATAAAATATCAATTGGCAGGCTGAACTCAATCAAAAAACGTAAATTAATACACTATGAACGAATAAATTTGATCTGTGATATCTGAATGCAAATGCACAGTTAATAAAATATTAGGAACAAACATTAAAGGCCAAGAAGTAAACAAACAAGTCCAAACAAAGCCATGGCAAGACATCACTGCGAAACAAAACCCTTCGAAAATATTCACTTTAGAAAAAAAAAAGGTTTAAAAAAATACAGGTAAATCTTGAAGTTTATACAAATGTAGTAAGACGAAGTGAAAATTAGAAGATATTCCAAAAAATCAAAGCTGGTATATAGACAAGGTCCATATAAATATAAAATAAAAAAAAAGCATTATAAACAGTATCAACAGTTCGAATTAACAAGAACATACGATTTGAGAGTACTCGAAGTTACTGACAGCTAGTTAAAAGCCAAAAACAATTAATAATAAAAAGTTATGCATCAGAGACTAATAGTGTTAATGGTATGTATTTGTTATACACTGTAACATTCCATTCAAAATAGGTGAAATTATTAATAGAATTTAAGTCCTGTACTTAAATTCAGTTATCACGGTGCGCTGTACTATTACATTGGTTGGTTATTAGTGAGTTTAAGAAAACTCAAATTTCATTGGTGGTTAGTGAACCAAACAATTTGACGTCACGATCCTTTTTTAATTCGGGTCCAACAGGAGAGGCTGCTTTTGTTATCAGAGGAAAATTTTATTCAAAATTGTCAGGGAGTATTTTATGTTATATAATAATTTTTGAAAGGAATTGTTATAGCTGTACGCACATTAACGAGGATTCGTGCAATAAAAGACAATATTGACGTTAATTATCCAAAAACAAGGATACATGTACATGTGTATGGCGACCACATGGCTGAAATCAAAAGAACAAATTTTATTTTTTTCTCTTTCAAAGTTAATTTTATTTAATTTTCTTAAGTGCCAACAGTTTGGTTTAGATTTGAGTCTCTTTCAACAGGGAAAAAGTACATGTTTACTTTGAAACAAGGATACATGTAACTGACTTAGTGAAGCACATGGCGAGCACATGGTTTATTGAATTTTCTTTCAATGTTTTTTCGTTGCCTTTGCTAATTTTCAAATATAATCAATGGTAAATAATGCTTCTTGGTAACATGTTAGGACTACCAGAATTAGCAAAAATATTCAAGTTATCTGGCGAGTTGAAATAACCTTTCGTGTGTTGGTTTGCGAACTTGAGCCATGGCAAAATATTCAGTTTGTTGATTGTGTCCATTATCAGGTGAAAGTAGAATATCATCGCGGCTACACGCCCACATTAATGTGTTTCAATACTTGAATTTATAAGACGCGTCCTGGTCCGCATACTTAATTTAGTTATTGTTTATTTACACACTTAAATGGAATGTACCCGTAATGCTTTGTATTGTTATTATATATGTAGTTCGTACTGAGTTCTATCAGTTAAAAGCTGAAGCCAACTTTATACATGGTGTCAGATGTGGGAACGTGTGCATTACATGTATGCATATTATTTGCAAAACTTCTGTTCGAGGAACAAGAATCCACTTAATAATAAATACACTAGTCTCCGTTGTTTCGCCTTCTATGAACGAGTTTCTCCGGTGTACAAGAGGTCAATTGGTTCTTTTAAAATGTAAACAATAACATCAAGTCAAATAATTATCGAATATTGGTGTTCCTGATGGATAATGGAGTACAGAGTTACATGAAATTCACACAACCTTATTAATAGTACTGTCTTCTTTTAAATAATAAACCGGTCACAGCCTATTTAATTTAATTTAGCTATTTTGTGATACATGTACATCAGTATTTTACTTCGTATATATATATATATTAATTTCACATGTGTGATATTTTCTACTGGACATTTAATCAAGCAATAATCAATCTGGATTGACCGAATATTCAGACAGTGTTTTTTGTTTTTAAATTCTAGTTATTCTTTTAAGAGTCATGTCAGCACAGCTCGGGCGGTCAGCCAGGAAAAGGAAAAAATTGCCAATAGTGGCTGCTGCATCAGCAAGGAAAAAGGCTAACCAGAGAGTACCTGACACTATGTCAGTAACTGCACCACAGTTGCCTACAGTTGATACTGGTACAGTACACCATTCATATCCGTTACTAGTTCTACTGGTACATACCCAATGTTGTTTTCACAGACAGGGGCAGGCATATATACCAGTGCAAGTACAGGGCCAGTCGATTTGACGAGCACAGCTAATACCCTTTTATACTCAAGAGTACCACTACCAGACCAAAGAGTGATCAACACTGTAACCAGTCAAGATCCTCCAGAACATTCCTTAGGTAATACTAATGGTGCCTCAAGTTTTACAATGCCATTTAGTACTTTTGATCACCCTATTCAGATACCCAGCATGCATGCTGATATTGCTTTTAATGTTTCTCAAAGTATTAGACAAAAAATTCAGAAAAGTGAATTTATTGATTTAGGCATTTTGTTGATTAACAATACTCAGCAGGCTACACAAAAGTTTGTTTTTAGAGGGGGTGAATTTATTGTGCAAACGAAAATATGCAAAACAAAATTGGGTCTATTGACCAATGGACATCAGCATTTATCATTTTTGTTAGTGTATATTGTACTGTGCATTCAGGTAGATTACAAGATTTACTTAAATACATGTCAGTTGTACGTTTGGGTGCAAAAAGAAATCCTAATAATTTAGGTTGGAAGTTATATGATGAGCAATTTAGGTTGCGCAAAACACTGGATCCGTCAAGTTCATGGGCTATAGTAGATCCAGAGCTTTGGTTATTATATATGGCTGATAGTATTGGCACACAAAATTTGGAAGTAGTTTCTTCTGGTTACAATACATTTTCTGCTAATAGAAATGTGAATGAAACGTCCAAGTGCTATGCCTTTAATTATAACGGCAAATGTTTCAATTCATTTTGTCAATATAGTCATGCATGTATACAATGTCATGGTCTTCACTCAGTTATAAACTGTCAATTCACGCAAAATAATTTGCCTTCGCAAATAAGACCAAATCAACAGCCAGAATGACCCCAGCAGGGATACCAGAAGATTTAAACATAAATTTCAAACTATAATTGGGTCCCTTACAGATAGTTCAGTTGCCCAAAGTACCTAAACAACATATCAAAGAGGTGTATTGGGTTCAGAAAATTGTTTGGTTTATAAAATGTATGGCCAATACCTTTGTATGAATTGTGCAATTTTATAGCATATTTGTTTCAAGCGTTGCTCGCATTCCTCTATTATTAAGTGTTATTTAGCAGGGATAAGTTTTTTCAGTAGATTGAATGTCTTGGGCGATTTTACTCAAATTTATTGTAAAAATGATGGAGGGAGTTAACCGGTCAAGGCCAAAATTAGGGATTCAAGATTGCCTATTACCAAAGAATTACTTCTATTAATAGTTAAAATTCTATTGTTTATTTGTTCCTCCAGTTATGCAGTTAAGTTGTTTAAAGGTTGTTTTAAGATCCTCCAATCCTAAATTTCTAGTCGTACATGTAGGTGCTAATGATTTAGGGAATATTAAAACTGAAGACTTAAGAGAAAAGTTGATACAAGCTATGACCTTTATTTCAAAGGACTTGCCTGACACTAAAATTGTGTGGTCCCAAATGTTGCTCGTTTAAACGGAGATATTTTAAAGTGTAGATACAGCCTATTACAGGGTTCATAAGACAGTAGCTAACTATATATTGGAATCGGGTGGTTATTGTTTAATATGCTATCCAGACATTTCTAGGACTGAAACATGTATAAATCTGTCAGATGAGGTGCATTTGTCTGTCATAGGAAATAACAATTTTTTTCAAGGTGGTCTTTAGTTTTTCATGCATAAAACCAATGGCCATGTTTTCCCCTCTACTGATATATAAGTATGAAATATGTTGTTTTGTTTTGTGTTTTTGTCTCAGAGATATAAATACAATATTGTTACCTAAGACAAACTTTGTATAATTGATCTTGTGTGTAAATTTTTACTGTAGATATATACAGTTTTTTTATGATTTATTGAGCAACTTTACTAGTAGTTACATGTAACTTGAAAGTTTACTTTGATTTTTTTGTGGATGTATTTGGCTCACAGCTTGGCAGCGAACCTCCATTATATGGCGGTTGACAATGAATCATTATTCTGTTTCACTGTCAATCTGGCATAATTCGCTGCATCAAAAAACATTTTGTTTTATGAATAGGATCATTTACTACAGATCTAGATGAACAATGTAAGGGTTTCGATCCATCACCTGTGTTCCCACGGTGATTTCCAAATTGTTTTAATCCTATCTTCAGTTACCATTATCTGTGGTAGTAATTTATATATATATATGACAGTACGGTTGCCATAATCAGCAATATGCGGGTAACCTCATTTTTCAGTTATATACAACATGTATAAATTATGAGAATAATAATATTAAAAGGCTGTGGCCAAATACTGCCAATTTGTTGTTTGGTCTTACTAAGCATCTGGGATAATAGAATTTAAGTCCTGTACTTAAATTCAGTTATCACGGTGCGCTGTACTATTACATTGGTTGGTTATTAGTGAGTTTAAGAAAACTCAAATTTCATTGGTGGTTAGTGAACCATACAATTTGACGTCACGATCCTTTTTTAATTCGGGTCCAACAGGAGAGGCTGCTTTTGTTATCAGAGGAAAATTTTATTCAAAATCCCTCCCTCCTCCCAAAATGTATATTTATTGTAAATACAATGTATTAGAATAAGATACTGCCTGTGTTGTAATTTATAATTTCAGGTGATGTTTCAGTTGTCAATTGTTTGACCACCTATATGTATTTGGCCATTGGACAGACAGGACCTGAGAAGAAGTCTATTGAAGTTATCAAACATTCCAACAAAGACTTTGAATTTATTAGGCCTGTGATTTGCATAATTCGCTGCATCAAAAAACATTTTGTTTTATGAATAGGATCATTTACTACAGATCTAGATGAACAATGTAAGGGTTTCGATCCATCACCTGTGTTCCCACGGTGATTTCCAAATTGTTTTAATCCTATCTTCAGTTACCATTATCTGTGGTAGTAATTTATATATATATATGACAGTACGGTTGCCATAATCAGCAATATGCGGGTAACCTCATTTTTCAGTTATATACAACATGTATAAATTATGAGAATAATAATATTAAAAGGCTGTGGCCAAATACTGCCAATTTGTTGTTTGGTCTTACTAAGCATCTGGGATAACGATGTGATACTTTTGAAAGCTCTTTAAAATTAGTTAAACTGCTTATTGGTTACATGATTCTATTTGCTGAAAAAAATTCGTATGCTTATGCGTTTGTGATAGAATTGTCTTTTGAAAAGATATTGTTACTTAGATGGAGAGTTGTCTCATAGGCACTCATATCACATCTCCTTACATATATTGGTCGTTAATGTGTGAATGAGATAATCATTCAATCAAACTGTTACAATTACATTAAGTTCATAATATCAAATTTAACTTAATGTGACTGTAAAACATCTTTGTGTTTACTAAAACATCAGAGACGTTAAAATTGATAGATTAAACATTTAACGCAAATATTGTATTTGTGTATAGGACGAAATGAACGGAAGCCACACTTTAAGTTCTACTGCCAGTCGAAAGAAGACTAAAGTGACTTTAATTTTATTTCCTAGTCGACCAGGATGTATCCACTGTTGATAATTTAAATTGGAATTGATTATAATTGGCAGTTTCATTTTGTAAGTATAGTGCCACTCAACGTTACATTCATAACTGTAGTTTACCCTACCGGAACAGCCAGACTAAGCGTTGTTGCATCTGCAAATATAAATTCAGTTCTTTAATAAACAGACAGCTAAAAATGACGACCAAGACACTCCATAAAGTTAAGTAGTTCACATCACTATAAAAGTCCAAAAGTCTGAAAAGACCAATCTTTGTCTTAATTTGATGAACAGTTACTCGACAATCTTTAAAAGTATAACTTGTGTCCTAATTTTTCTTGACAAATTCTGATTTATATTAAATTTGTATGAAATTAAATAGACAAATTCTCGACATTATGAATATGGTATTAAAATTTCTTGCAATTTCTCGATATTTGAATACTGTATTGAAATTTTCGACAAAATCCCGACATTCTATTTACTCTCAGTATGGCTCAAGATTGCTGAACTTATTGAATTGTGTCTTACAATTCTGAGTTAACAAATCATGACTTATATACATGATGTAACTTTATCTATAATTTTCTGTATATAATATACATGTACTGTTATTTCGAGTTACACTGTCTTTTTGACTTTTGTTATGCATAAAACAATACGTAATTGACAAAGGAAAGAAGAAGTCATTCTGCAGTCAGGAACGTTACTTAAACAAGTAACTTTTTTAGTTATTTATATAGGAAATTTTTGTTTTTAAAAAATATAAAATAACTCAATAGAGTTATTTTAAATTTCAATAAAAGCAGGGACTAAATGTAGTTTTCATGAATTTTTACATCATTTTATATCATAAATTTAAGAATTTTTAAGATTTGAGGGGAGAATAGACACAAAGGGTTACTTTAAAAATAATGACAAAAATGTTACTTGAATAAGTTATTGTGTACATCTTTGAAAGAATAAGTAATAACTCTTATTTAAGAAACATATGTAATTGTTTTGGGTAACAAATTATAAATAACTTCAAGTCTTAATTAATTCTTAAGTTTCTACAGATGGGTGCACTCCTAACCTGTACAGCAAGTTAACTTGATAACCAGTCATTTGGACAGGTCAAAGTTAACCTGTGACCGAATATAGGACTGCTCTGACCAGTCCTAGGACCAAAATCTAGTTAACTTGAAAAGCGGACTTGGTCCTAGGACTGTTTTTATGTCTGCCAAAAAGTTAACTTGGAAACAGGTCCGCTATTGATATAAGTTAACTTCGAACCAGTCCTGTCATAAGTTAACATAAGTTAACTTCGGAACTAGTCCTGTCATAAAGTTAACATAAGTTAACTTGGAAACCGGTCCTTCCACAAAGTTAACTTCTGCTTGGACAAATCCGATCAAAACCAGACCTGTTCCCAAGTTAACTTTTGACTGGTCTGCTCAACACTAAGTTAACTTGTAACCAGGACCGCTCTTCGTTGATTTAAAAAAAAATAATATCTTTGTTTCGTAGTATAAACATCGAAAATAAAGTAATTTGAAAATTAATTCTTCCGTTTTATGAACAGGATTAAATACAAATATTTGAAAATAAGTATGCACAGAACGTAACACAAATTTTATCTGTGATCTGACAATTTATCTATTATAAAAACGATCTCGGTAACAATGATAACAGGCACTGAATATATATATATTCCGAGATCAAATTCAATCATATTATGTATATTTTTGAAAAGAAGTATATTTGATGTTAGGTGTATACGTCCTTGTTAGTTATACATCCTTGAACTATGGAGTCACAATCTGCAATAGTTTAATTCATTTAAATAATGACTACAAATTTTTGTTCGCCTAAATTAAGGGAGACAGCAAGTCCTCTTTTTACTCAAAATACTGATACATAACAAAATTTCAGTAGTTTTGATGCCTCCAGTTGACTTGTACAACAAAATTATTTGACCGCATCCACCAAACCTGACCATATATGCACTTTAATTTGTAAATCTATATACCCGCATAGTAAATCAGCCATATTTTTTATGTCAGGATTCAATGTATAATACAATCATTACAATGGACAGCAAAATTGCAATATAATAACAAAAAATTTTGGTTCGCAGAAATTTAGGATACCAGCATGTCTTCATTTTATTCAAAATATTGATACGTAACAAAATTTCAGTAGTTTTGATACCTCCAGCTGACTTGTGCAACAAAATTATTTGACCGCATTACCAAAACTGACCATATGTGAACTTTAAATTGTAAATCTATATACCAGCATAGTAAATCAGCCTTATTTTTAATGTCAGGATTCAATGTATAATACAATCATGACAATGGACAGCAATATTGCAATATAATAACAACAAATTTTTGTTCGCCTAAATTAAGGGTGCCAGCATGTCCTCTTTTTACTTAAAATACTGATACGTAACAAAATTTCAGTAGTTTTGATGCCTCCAGTTGACTTGTACAACAAAATTATTTGACCGCATCCACCAAAACTGACCATATATGCACTTTAATTTGTAAATCTATATACCCGCATAGTAAATCAGCCATATTTTTTATGTCAGGATTCAATGTATAATACAATCATGACAATGGACAGCAGTATTGCAATATAATAACAACAAATTTTTGTTCGCATAAATTTAGGATACCAGCATGTCCTCATTTTATTCAAAATATTGATACGTAACAAAATTTCAGTAGTTTTGATACCTCCAGCTGACTTGTACAACAAAATTATTTGACCGCCTCCACCAAAACTGACCATACATGCCATATGTGCACTTTAATTTGTAAATCTTTATACCCACATAGTAAATCAGCCATATTTTTTATGTCAGGATTCAATGTATAATACAATCATGACAACGGACAGCAAAATTGCAATATAATAACAAAACATTTTGGTTCGCATAATTTAAGGATACCAGCATGTCCTCATTTTATTCAAAATATTGATACGTTACAAAATTTCAGTAGTTTTGATACCTCCAGCTGACTTGTACAACAAAATTATTTGACCACATTACCAAAACTGACCATATGTGAACTTTAAATCGTAAATCTATATACCAGCATAGTAAATCAGCCTTATTTTTAATGTCAGGATTCAATGTATAATACAATAATGACAATGGACAGCAATATTGCAATATATAACAACAAATTTTTGTTCGCCTGAATTAAGGGTGCCAGCTTGTCCTCTTTATCATGTTTATACTTAAAATACTGATACGTAACAAAATTTCAGTAGTTTTGATGCCTCCAGTTGACTTGTACAACAAAATTATTTGACCGCATCCACCAAAACTGACCATATGTTCACTTTAAATTGTAAATCTATATACCAGCATAGTAAATCAGCCTTATTTTTAATGTCAGGATTCAATGTATAATACAATCCTGACAATGGACAGCAATATTGCAATATAATAACAACAAATTTTTGGTCACATAAATTTAGAATTCCAGCATGTCCTCATTTTATTCAAAATATTGATACGTTACAAAATTTCAGTACTTTTGATACCTCCTGCTGACTAGTACAACAAAATTATTTGACCGCATCTTCATAAACTGCATGACCATATGTTCACTTTAATTTGAAAATCTATATACCTGCATAGTAAATCAGCCATATTTTTTATGTCAGGATTTAATGTATAATACAATCATGACAATGGACAGCAATATTGCAATATAATCACAAAAAATTTTGGTTTGCATAAACTTAGGATACCAGCATGTCCTCATTTTATTCAAAATATTGATATGTAACAAAATTTCAGTAGTTTTCATACCTCCAGCTGACTTGTACAACAAAATTATTTGTCCGCATCCACTAAAACTGACCATATGTGCACTTTAATTTGAAAATCTATATACCCGGACAGTAAATCAGTCATTTTTTTATGTCAGGATTTGGTGTATAATACAATCATGACAATGGACAGCAATATTGCAATATAATCACAAAAAATTTTGGTTTGCATAAATTTAGGATACCAGCATGTCCTCATTTTATTCAAAATATTGATATGTAACAAAATTTCAGTAGTTTTGATACCTCCAGCTGACTTGTACAACAAAATTATTTGACCGCATCCACTAAAACTGACCATATGTGCACTTTAATTTGAAAATCTATATACCCGGACAGTAAATCAGTCATTTTTTTTATGTCAGGATTTAATGTATAATACAATCATGACAATGGACAGCAATATTGCAATATAATAACAACAAATTTTTGTTCGCATAAATTTAGGATACCAGGGTGTCCTCCTTTTATTCAAAATATTGATACGTAACAAAATTTCAGTAGTTTTAATACCTCATGCTGACTTGGAAATCAAAACTATTTGACCAAAACTGATCATATGTGCACTTTTTTTTGCAAATTTATATACCCGCATACCATTGTACCGAGCGCCTTAATGTCTTCTCCTGGCGCTCCTGGTCACATTTTAGTAGGACTGCAAATGTACGCGTAATCAATAATATTGGAAAACTATTAATGCAAAAAATATTCTGAATAAATTGAGAATGTCAGAATTTCATCTCTTTATTCATAATAACAGCCACATCATATATAGGAGTTCATGATGGTGTACGTGTAAAACAAAACTATTATGCCACATCATCAAAGTACCAACACTGACAAATGACTGACATGTCTGAATTCATTTGTACTATTTAAAATGATTTAATAAAAAAAAGTATGCGAGGTTCTCTTCTTGGAATCTATTATGTCGGTTGATTGATTTTGTTTATAGTTAAACGTCAAGTGGCAACTATTTCATTATAGTGCGCATTGAGTTTAATTTTAGGACGTCCCATATAAATATCGGTAATGACAAATCACTCGATAAATCTGACGAATTTGACGAGATTGTTGATAGTTTTATCACACCGTATGCTTACGGACACTGTACAATTTCTGTTAGAATATTCTGCCGGAAATAGAATAGTAAATCCAATGCAAACCAGTTGAATATCAATGAAATATATATCCATGCATGTATACATTTATGCATAAAGTAAAATTTAGGAAGGGACAGGTAAACAACGGGGAACGAAGTAACGTAGACAATGTTACCGATATCCCGTGATATAAGAATATTGTTCCGATGCGTTGGATAACCTTTCAATTCGCCTTCTAATAAAAAAAACCTCTGTGTGATCGTATAGCCATTTTTTATTTATATAAGAATACATGTATATCAAATAAAAGAGAGCATTTGTATAATATCTAGTAGAGTCTAGCGAGTTAATAATAAATGATATCTGTGGAAAAACAATGCGAATGTTGTGTACATATTTTAATGAAAGCTCAAGTCTTATATGAAAACTTTTATAACGATAATCTGTCATAAGCAGACTTGTCCTCAGGTCTGGTCAATAGCAGACTTGTCCACAGGTCTGGTCAAAAGCAGACCTGTCCTCAGGTCTGGTCAGGATCAGACCTGTCCACAGGTCTGGTCTGAGGCAGACCTGTCCTCAGGACTGGTCAAAAGCAGACTTGTCCACAGGTCTGGTCTGGGGCAGACCTGTCCTCAGGACTGGTCAAAAGCAGACTTGTCCACAGGTCTGGTCTGGATCAGACTTGTCGATAGGTCTGCAGCAGTCCTAAAAAAGCAGACCGTAGGTCTGGTCCACCAACGACGAAGTTAACTTGCTTGACTGCTTAAAAATTCTCAAGTTAACTTAGAAAGCAGTCAACAAGTTAACTCTTAGTTAACTTTTGTCAAGGTTAGGACCGCACCCATCTGTATCTATTTATATCAGTCTTCCTTCAAGATTTTGAAGGAAAACGATATTTGAATAGTCCCAAGAGACCAATCTTTGACCAAGAAGCGTCGGCATCAAAGATAACCGCGTCAGAAAAGCAATTAGTGTTTCAGAAGGATTAGATTTTATATTTCATGGGAAAAATAACCAGATGACTGTAAACATTTGTTAAAACTAGTAAAATGTGTATAATTGGTCACCTATAAAAATAATTTTTAGAAAAGTTACTTATATAAGAAGTTTTTAAAATAGCCTCGTTTTCAACATTACTTATATAGGTAATTTTAAAAGTTACTTGTTTAATTAATGCCCCTGACTGTTCTAGGTACGCAGACATGGGGTCAATAGTTATCAAAAGTACCAGGATTATAATTTTATACGCCAGACGCGCGTTTCGTCTACATAAGACTTATCAGTGACGCTCAGATCAAAATATTTAAAAAGCCAAACAAATACAAAGTTGAAGAGCATTGAGGACCCAAAATTCCAAAAAAGTTGGAATATCATTATTTAAACTACACATTACATTGCAAAAATGATCAATTACACTAATTACCATAACACAGTCTTTGGAATGTAATTAATTAAATAACAAATACTTTACTAAAGTAATTAATTAAATTACACATTACATTTCATTATATTTTTTAAACAATATCATATATATGTTCCAGACCATATGAGCATTTGGACCGTATAAATATACTCGTACGGTCCGACCATACGCTTACGGTCCAGTACACCATACATGCTATTGGATCATATTGGTTAAATTTTAACAAACATTTATCACAATCTTTTTTTTTTAGTTTTACAAATTGTTATTATTACAATTAGATGGATAAAATAAACAAACGAACAATTGAAATTAAACATTTGTTTAATTGTATATTTGAATCCTATTTTGGTACTCTCTCCCAAGGTGACACTTGCTGCCACATGTAACGTAACATTCTTTTACATTTACATGTTTGCAGTTCATGCATGTTTCTTTGCATTTGCATTTTTTTTTTTTGAAAAGTTGCTAAATATTCTAAAACAATTGTCCTATCACATTATGTTTACTTCCGATACCTTCAATTTCAGTGATCATATGGCAATTAATGTCTTATTGATCAACATGCTAAATACAAGAGACTAACAGATTTAATTATAGTGACTTTTTTAAATGCTAGTAGTTAAAATGTAAAGTTTTTATTTCAATTACACTATATTGAACCTTTTTATATTAATTTGAGAGTTAAGTTATGTTGATCTGTTATATGCATTTGTATTTAAAAATCTTGACCAACTTCTTAATATTGGTCAGACCGTACGCGTACGGTCCGACCGTATGAGTATTTTGAAAAAGTACGCATACGGTCCAGACCGTACGCGTACGGTCCAAATACTCATACGGTCTGGAAGATATATATAGCACATGTGTAAAATATTTATGTAAGCTTACAACATGGTTTAAGCATAGCATTTGATCATCAGTAATAGTTTTAATGTTTTGTCATTTAGTCTGCATCTTCCCTGTCTGAACACTTTGGCAGCAATACTAAATAGTTTTTTGACAGAAGCTAATATGGCTGATATAGCTAGGTCAGAAGATGTATTGATAGAAGAGGGAAATTGTTTCGTTTAACTTGCCAATCAGTTAAGGGGTATTTTGACATCTCAGACATGAAGTCATTAAATAAAGCATAAATAAAGAAATTATAATTAAATTAAATTATGTTTTTTTACTCTACAAATATAAACGTATGCTTGTCACAATATTTAGTTTATTTTTATTTTTTTTATTTTTAGTAAAAAAACAATGTATAATGTCTTAATATATGCAATATTTTGCTAATTAGATAAAATACATGTAAAAGTGGCATTGTCCCTAGGCTGTTTTATTACACATTTTAATCTGATTAATTGCTGTTTGTTTTTACAGCTGTTAATTTTTATTTCAATAGTCCTTTTGTGTATACTAATGTGACAAAATGATTGTGGTGATTTAAAAATCTAAATGTCATGTCTAAGAAAGATAATTCAACAATGTTTACACATTTTTTTTTTTAAATTATAAGACCTTTTTTTAAATTATAAGACCTTTTTTTAAATTATAAGACCTTTTTTTTAAATAATAAGACCTTTTTTTAAATTATAAGACTATCAAGCAAATATTTCTGTATGTCAAATACATGATATAAAAACTTATAAAAATATGTACCAGATGTTAATATTCGAAAAATAAATATTATTTTACAAGTTATATTATTAAACATAATTTCTTAAAATTAAAACAATAAAAGTACATGTAATTGAAATGTAATTCAAAAGTAATTTAGCATTACATGCTTTTTTTTATTGTAATTAATTATCTTACCATTACATGTAATTAAAAAAAGCTCAATTCTGCTTTACATTCAATTACATGGAAAGTTGTAATGCATTACACTTTAAAATTGCCATTACATTTTCAGTTTCCCTATCCCTGTTGGTACGATAGATGCAAGGCAGTCGTTGTCATTTGGGGCAAATGTATTTCAGGAGGGCCAATTAAATTATAAGAATGACCTTGCAAAAAGAACTTTAAATTAGTTTAATCATTTATGTCAGTAGATTTTTTGAGGCAGAAACCATCTGTCATGACATTAAAACCAAATTCGATATATCTTGAATAATAAATTAATTTTGAAATATGTACTCCAAATGTCAGGTACTGATGGAATGTATCTTTCATGAATTGTTCACATAAGCTGTATAGTAAGTTATTCCAAAAATAGTCCTTACTTTTCGTTTTGCTAAATTACAAGTGGTTGTGTGTTTACCTGTTGCAAATGGTACTTTAACTGTTTCAGATTCTGTAGAAGGCTGAACAGATATTCAAACCTAACATATACACGGAGTTGTAATTGCTAATTTTATATTCGAATAAGTCAGTTTCTTTTTACTTTTACAATAGAACGGTTTAGCTATATGTAACAGTAGATTGCTTAAATTCATTTAAACTAGTATTTTTAAATTTAAGTAAGTGTAAGTTATTATAGGCTCGAAAAATGTTTTTTCATTTACATTAAAATCTATTTCGAAATAAGTACGACATAACAAAACAGACAAGTAGAAACATTATTGCATGTTTAAAATGATGACTGTAATCTTTATTTTAATAATAACTGTATACAGATGCGTTAAAAGATATTAACGCTTTAAATGGCAGATAACAATAAAACTTGATTGGGACTTATATCTAGATACTGACTATATAGGTCGATTAAAAACAAAATTTTATGATAAAAGAGATGATTTCAGCTTCCCAATTGTGTTATTTTTTTAATTTATAAACCAAGAGTTCCACAATGTATTACAGTTGAAATCATCACTTCCTAAATTTTACGGACGCAAACAGATGATATCGGATATGTTCCTTATGTCGTAACTGCTATTCCGTTCCCTTTTCACGAATCTGACCTACCGAATTAGACTATTTACCGACTTTGTAATATAATGAGCAACACGACGGGCGCCACACGTGGAGCAGGATCTACTTACCCTTCCGGAGCACCTGAAAAAAATCCAAGTTTTATGTGGGTTCGTGTTGCTGTTGTATCCATATTTGTGACATATTTTTCCTATTGTGCCTGTTTTGTTCAGGCATAGGTTTCAATATAATGGAATTTTGTAAGACTGTCATACAAGTCAGAGAATAACCGCAATAAATCCAGGTTCAATCCACAATTTTCTACATTTGAAAATGCCTGTACCAAGTTAGGATTATGACAGTTGTTGTCTAATCGTTTGATGTATTTTACTATTTGATTAGCATGATTAGGGATTTTCCGTTTTGAATTTTTCCTCTGAGCTCAGTATTTTTTTTATTTTACTTTTTATAGTGGTAAATGTAAACTTAGATAGTTCATATACGATTAAATGCATATATATATGTACTGTATGCAAACTATACAAATATGCGTTTTCACGTTCGAAATAGGAAAATATAAGCTCTGTTCATCTAATTAGTTTATGGCTACACATATTAATGTTAACTCTTGTATAATACTTATCCGCTTTTAGTTGTAACATATCACATACATGCATTAGTAAAATTGAGAATCGAAATGGGAAATGTGTCAAAGAGACAACAACCCGACCAAAAACAGACAACAGCCGAAGCGAGAAACCCCTGCATCTGCAGGGGTTTTTCAGCTGGCCCCTTAACAAAAAAGTATCAGTGATAATGACCGCCATACTAAATTCCAAAATATACACAAGAAAATAAAATTAAAAATCAGACAAGACTAACACAGGCTAGAGGCTTTTTACTTTGGACAGGCGCAAAAATGCGGCGAGGTTTTAAATAATTTTTTATATATCAACCCTTCCCCTATACCTCTAGCCAATGTAGAAAAAACAAACACAACAATACGCACAGTAAAGCTCAGTTCAAAAGAATTCCGAGTCAGTTGTCTGAATAGGTAACAAAAGAAACTAAACAAAATGACAATGATACATTAATTAACAAAGGACTACTAGCAGTTACTGACATGCCAGCCTCAGACCTCAATTAAGCTGATTGAAAGTTTACGTCTTCATCATATGAAAATCAAGTTCAATCCCTCCCGTTAGCTGTTTAGTATTATACCATCATACAATATATGAGAAGAACATAACCCGTATCATGCCGACAACTGGTTTATTAATAAATGTGTTTATTTCCGATGCAAAGACCCTATAGATGAATCAATATTAAAACCAAAATATGCAATTTGTAATGACCTGAAAACAGTATCGTACCTATATCCCTTCTCAATAAGTATGTTTAAAGGTTTTGTTAGCTTTTGTGGTGAATGCTGAAATGTTTGTGCTTTGTAAAGAATATTACCATACAAAACTGGATAAGAACTACCTGAACGTATAAGAAGTCTGCATATTGAATTATATTTACGAATGATGTCCTTGTACCGTCAATAAAATTTGGTAAATGTTTTGACCAGTTAGTGATATTGAAAACCCTGATGTTATAATTAGTCATTACTACACAAATTTCTCTCGCTAAATGATATTACGTAATCACATTACACAAGCGAATCTTACAAGTTGAGATAAATAAACACCATAAGATGGTGAATAGGTAACGTCATCATCTAAAAATAGATAATTTACGGTAGGAAATGAAAAAAAAAATCATTTCTTTTATATCAAATGTTGGTAATGAAATTACTGTTAAGGATATATATATCAAGAACGACGAAAACGCAGTCTTCATTGTAAGTATTAGCTTTATTTAAAGTTAGTTCAACAGGATTTATATAGTGAAGTCTTCATTATTGATCATTAGAGCCAATATATCATCAAAATATCTAAAAGTATTGTTAAATTTTTGTATCATATGTTGTTTCGATGGGTCTTTGCTGATTTTAGTCATAAATTGTAACTCATAACTATACAGAAACAGGTCCGAAATAAATGGTGCACAGTTAGTCCACATTGGAATTCCGATTACTTGACAATATACTGAATCTCCAAAGCGACCAAAAATGTTATCTAATAAAGACTTAAGGGCGGTTATAGTATCAGAGCATGTCCAATTGACATAGTTATTTTGTTTGTTGGAACTAAAAAATGACCTTACAGAGTGTATGATTGTGTGGTATATCTATGACTGCTATGTTTGATCGGACAACCAAGGGTGATACAGGGCTAACAAAACAAATAGCATATAGAGCTACTTGAGCCAATCAATGTTATCCACTTGTATTTGTAGTATTTGTATTTTTATCAATCTGATGAGTTACGCCGTCATCAACTGATTTTTATAGTTCGTTCTTATGATGTATTGTTATACCACTGTCCCAGGTTTGGTGGAGGGTTGGGATCCCGCTAACATGTTTAACCGCCACATTATCTATGTATGTGCCTGTCAGGAGCCAGCAATTCAGTGGTTGTCGTTTCGTTAATGTGTTACATATTTGTTTTTCGTCATTTTTTGTACATTAATAATGCCGTTAGTTTTGTCGTTTGCTTTGTTTTACATTGTCATTTCGGGCCTTTTATAGCTGACTATGCGGTATGGGTCATGCTTGTCTTCTGAATTATTGATTATTAACATAATTTTCACCATGATGAACAACGGAATAATTCATTTGTCAGTTCCTTGAAAGTAAAAGTCACGTTTATGCTCTAATTAAACACACATTTAATTTAGCTCGAACATGTGGAATGTCCGTTATTTATTCATACAAAGTGCATGAATTTAATTACGATATTATCGTCTCTGAGCTTTTTTTGTTGTTGTTTTTTGCAACTTTTCTATTTAAAAGAGTGATAACATCTCTGTAATTAAAATGAACAACAGATTAAAAGTAATATTGTTAGTCATGTTAGTAGAATCTCTAGAATGTTTAATATCGTGTTTTTTCCATAAATTTTGGACAACGTCTACTTTAAACTAGATCTATTACAAACATGGTATTTTAATTTTTTTTATACACCAGTCGCCATTTTTTCAGCCGTAACATATCATCTGCCGTTTGTGCATCTCAGTTACTAAGAAACCCATTTTAAGACATTTTTATTTATTAATTATTTTTTTTTTGTTCACACATTGTTTAGGTTCACACATTGTTTAGATGTTGTTGTCATTATATTGGAATCATATTGGAATTTTGTACAAGTGACATATTTAGCTATTTATCAAACAAGGTTTAATAAGCATTGTCTACATTAGCAGTTGTCTGTACCAAGTCAGGAATATGACAGTTGTCTTTGGGTGTGTTGAGTCTTTAATTTTGCCATTTGATAACACATTACAGAATTCTCGTTTATGATTTTTGGTAGAATTCCTTGTTATTTTACTTTTAAGTATGTTCTGCCCGTGCATGTTTCAAACATTCACACATGGTGTGTTTCTACAATCGTCACTACGAGACAGAACGACTAACATTGACACTACAAAAGTTTTCGGTAAACACCACAATTTTGTTGAACTTTACGATTTTTCTTTGTCTCCACTCACTCGCGAAATGTTTTTTGTGATTTGTTCGATACTAGTATAGCTGCCTCGTACATGTTATAATCAGTTGGTGTTGGGTTCCTTTATTTGTTTCTTCTTAAAAGAAATTTTGCAAACATCAATAAATCTATCTCTTATGATTCGATTTACGAGATACGGGACACAACATTAATTTGAAAGAGAAACAGCCAATTTCGTGTACATTTATTTCTATAACAAGTTTGTTTCATAAACAACCTCTAATAATCTGTAAATATTTGCTGTACCATACATTGATATACATCCATGGATGTTGAATACTGTTAGTGAAACATATACATGTACAAGGGAAATCGACCCTTCAATTAAGCGTATACGTTTCAATATTAAACCTCTACATTATACAACTAACTTCACTGATAATTTCAATAATTTCTATTCCCGTTGTCAACCTGCAACCTATATGTATTCGCAGGTGGTGCAACTTTAACTCTGATTTCATCTAAACAATATGTAATATTAAATAAATTGATAGCAATCGCTGACTAGGTATATTTGCCTAACTATAGAAATGTAAATCTTGTCATTATAAACTCTTGTGGTTTTTAATACTTTTTAATACTTTAAGTATTATCTCGGCAGAAGAATTTCTTAGAACCCTTAGATAACGTAAAATCTAGGTTTATTTTCCCCTCAAAACGGTAAGTAAATTTAATCGAAAGACAGTTTAAACACTTAAGTTTTAATATCAGTATAACGTCACATATATGTAACAGACTATACGGTATGGGTTGTGCTCGTTGTTAAAGACCGTACATATACATATACTTGTTAACAGATATTTGAATAGGTCTTTTGTTGAGATATGTCTCCTTGGCACTCATACCAATTTTTTTTTATTTTTCAAACATTGGCGTATTGACTTAAAATGATACGGTATACATACATAAAAGACTAGGTATATGCGCATGCCCAAGCTGAAGTTGAAGTGTAAATTTTCGCTGTGAAAAATTTGTGGAAATATATTGGATTAATATGGAATAACTTGTTTATATGCAATCAAAACCAGGAAGTTTTGTATATAGATACTGTTTAAAACCTTAAGTGGTTCAAAAGTGAACTTGTAATCAGTTATTCAGTGACACAAACACTTTACTTGTACGAACAAAGAAAAACATCAATATGGCGGGAGTAGATAGTTCAAATACCAAAATAAGAAATCAAGTAGACCAACGTAAACGCAAACCCTCGCAAAATTTAGATGGCCCAAATATGAAACTGAAATGAAAAACAACAACAAAAGGGTAAAAAATGACGATCCTAATAACTCGGAGTCAGCAGTTTTACATGTATATGCAATTAATACTTTGACAGAGAAAGTGAATTCAGTTTTCGATTCTCTAAGTAGTCGTATGTCATTGGATAATCTGGAGAAGAAATTTGAGGACGGATCATCGGAAAAGATAGCTGATGCTGTACGCAAGGTCGTGCATGAAGAATTTGATAGGGAAATCTCAAACTTCAAGAAGCAAATAAATCAGGATATAGGCAATATTTTCGATAAACTCTCGAAATCTTACGCTGAAGTTGCATAACCATCCGAAAATAATAAGAAATGTAACATTGTTATTAAAAACTTAGCCCCGTGTACGATAGAGATAAATTATCCATCTGCCACGATGAACACTGTTAATGAGTTATTACGAGACGGATTAAAACTAACGGACATCAAAGTTAGTCAGCAAAGTTAACACCTAAAGGCAAAAACAAGACGGGTGTAATTATTGCAACGGTAGATACATTTGAACAAAGCAAAAACTTATGAAATCAAAATACAGTTCGAAAAAATCTAAGAATTTTGCAAACGTTTATATTGAAAATGATCTTACACCTAAAATGCGTAATAATGACAACAATTTACGGAAAATTCTTAAAACAGTGGGAAAAGAACGGAATTTCAAACTTTTTGGTGGTAGAATCTTCCCGAATAAAGCAAGTTAGGAAAACGTGAGGCTTGGTGTGTGGAACGTAAATGGTTGATTTTGAGTATTTATGCGATATTGAAAAACTTCGCTATCTTATGTGTAATGAGAATATGGTTCCTCTTTTAGCTAGTTACCTTTATCATATGTTTTATCGACGAAAACATGTCATCTAGAAATTATAAGTTTTTTTAATATTTTTTATTTACGAAATACTTTTTAAATGTAACAAAGCTGTCCTTTTATGTATGTATTAGATGTTTGTTTTAATAATAGTGTCTCATAAGTCGTTTTCGACTGGCATCCTTTTACTTAAATGTTAGGTTCTTATGACTTTCTGTGTATTTATATATAGATATTGTAATGGATGGTGACACTTTAATAAAATAAATCTTATCTTATCTTATCTTATCATAAAGGAAATAACCAGTATTACTAAACACGTGCATTGCGCATACTAGATAATTCTCGATATCTGACTTTACTAACGTCATACATAAAGTATACGTAAGAAATCAAAATTAAGACTATATTTGAGATTGAATTGTCTCCCTTTTCCCCCCAAAAAAACCATATCAAAATGCATTCAGCTATAATTTCGCCATTATCTTCATATTTTTCTTAATCTAATTAGGATATTTGAATTAAGACAACATTGTTGTACATAGGGAAAACGTTTATTTTCAGTTAGGGAATCATGAATACATTGGACAATTAAAACAATCTTGATACTGTACGTGTAAGTCTTTTTGTTTATAAGAAACAAACCGATCAAACCAAATACGGCCCAATGCCATTAATGGACTGTTGTATGCTTTATGGTCTGGTGTGATCTTTTTGGAATGTTTTCGTCTTTCATTTTTTTTTCATACTTCGTCATCCCGGGCTTTAATATCTCAGATCGTTAATCTATGTCCTAGCTTAGACTATTTCTTACGAGTTATTTAGTGTGAATTGTTGCAACTGTCTTTTTAAATTGATTTTTACCGACTGCTGTTGCATCACTTTCTAAACTTAGGAGAGCATTTTGAGTCGGTAAACATGTTTGTCTACCGCCATAATTTATGCTCGGTCATATGCTACTCAGTGCTTGACTTTGTTGCTGTTTATAATATTTGTGTTTGGTTCGCACATGTTTGCTTTCTCGTTTTAATTCCCTTGCCTTTCCCTTTCCAAAATAGAGATTTTTTCAGTGCATAATTAATCGATCTTTAAGTGTGCATGCACGTCTTCAACTTGAAAAAGCAGGTATTTATAGTGATTCTGGTAACTTAAAATTATTGACCATTAAACCTTAAGAAAAATAATCGTAATTAATGGAAGCAAAGGAAGGTATAAAGAGCTGATATCCAGTTTAGGATTCAATAACTGAAGACACTGCTATACATCTGTTATACTTTGTTTAAAATGCCAAGGGTTAATTATTAAGTCAAAGCATATTATCATTAAACTATTATAATTGAAATAAAAAATCTCAAAATACAAATATCATCTCACTTTGTTGACCGTCAATCCACGATTTTCAAACCAAAATAGGTTGTATCTCTATTAAAGTTGTGTTTGACGTACCGTTATCATAAGTAGTATTTTGAAGGGGTTTTGTTTTCCGGAAAAAAAACCTTCAGATATACCTTATAGTCAAGTCAGAATCAACATATGTGTGAAATTATAAAAAAATCTAAAGATAAATGTTTATGGTTGATACAAAACTTCACGCCAACATATATTAAAATGTGTCGTATATCTTGTATCAAGATAGTTCTTGTTTGTTTATTGTCGTCAGTACATAATTAAGGCAATCTGAAATTGAGTCCTTGGTCTGGACTAAAGCTAAATAATGAAGGCCATACGGTAACCAATAGTTGCTTAAAACCAACATTATTTCCCCTGATAGTTAGCTTTCTGATTGTTAATCCTGTTAGATATCGACGATTAATCTTTCGTGGTTGAACAAAGGATTTTTTTTAAAGTTAAATTTTTTTTGGCTTCGAATATATATACTTCATCAAATTGTCTGTACGAAATAAAATGCCCCTCCGCACCAAATATTTAAATACATAAAAAGATGGTTCGTTCCTTCTATGATGTTAACATTAGAAAGAAAAATAACGGAACATCTGAGTTGCTATCCCTTGCCCTATTCTACCAAACATCTGTTTAAACGAGTATCCACAGTAAGGTTGAACATTTAAATAACGAAGTTATTTTTTGGGAAGAATTTCTTGCAAATACGTTTACGAAATATCGAATGAAACAAGTGTGGACACAGACTAGCGTGGACAGTATCCAGCATATAAGAGAATTACTCGGTCAAACTCATAAGACCCAAACAAATTCGAAATTGATCTGTATTTTATCATGGACATTTGCCAGCCAGACGATACCACCAGATAGACCACCAGAAAGACAGATAAACAGACAGATCAGACCACCAGAAAGATAGATATACAGACAGATAAGACCACCACATCGACAAGACCATCAGACAGACAGACCGACAGGCAAGACCCCCAGACAGTAACACAAACAAGACCTCAAGACAGACACACAAACAAGACCACCAGACAGACACACAAACAAGACTACCAAACAGGCACAGACAGACAAGACAATCAGACAGACAACAAGCTAGACAAGACAACCAAACAGACAGACAGCAAGACCAGACCACCAGATAGACAGAAAAGACCACCAGACAGACAGAAAAGACCACCATACAGACAGAAAAGACCACCATACAGACAGACAGACAGGCAGACAAGACCACCAGACAAACAGACAGACAGACAAGAACACCAGACAGACAGACATACAAGACAACTAGACTAGACTACCAAACAGACAGACAGACAAGACCACCAGACAGATATACAGAGAAGACCACCAGACAGACAAGACAAACAAGACCACCAGACAGACAGACAAAAAAGACTACAAGATAGACAGACAAACAAATATAATAAAGTCTCCTACAGCTCCACTGCACAGGTCAGGGACTTGGATATCTAGTTAACACTAGATGATTAACGATCTAAATCAATCAACAAAATGTTTTATAGCTAATAAGGCACAAGTCCCATACCAATCAATTTAGTTTAATTACCAATTAAACTTAACCAAACTTAAACTAAATCAGCATATCTTTGCGTCTTGGCTTTAAAAGCCATATATAAATATGTAACATAACGTTGCTATGAAATAAAGAGAAGAGCAAATATATTTGCGGGTTTCTACAGTGTACATGAAATCCTGTTGAGACCGAATATCTACAGATAAGCCTTTTTCAAAGGATTTTTACAGTTCGTTCTTATGTTGTACTATAAAACCACTGTTCCAGGTTAGGGGATGGTTGGGATTCCGCCACATTACGTACATATGTGCCTGTCCCAAGTCTAGAGCCTGTTATTCAGTGGTTGTCGTTTAGTGCCGTGTTAAATATTTGATTCTCGTTCATTTTTAGTTTTTCGTTTGAATTGTAAAACGTTTTACATTTGTCATTTCGGGGCCTTCTATAGCTGACTATACGGTATGGGCTTTGCTCATTGATGAAGGCTCTACTGTGACCATTTTTATTAATTTCTGTGTCATTTGGTCTCCTGTGAAGAGTTGTCTCACACCTCATCTTTCTTTTTTTTTTATTTATTATTTTAAACGAGAATCATTTATCAAACATACCAACAAACGACAAGCACTGTTGCTGACTTAAATTCTTGACTTAGGACAGGTGCATATAATATATGCTGCGGGTTTGAACGTTTTAACAGGCGCCAACCTTCACCCTAAAACTGATACAGCAGTATAACATTACAATTGAAAAGACGCACTATAAAATATTAATTGAAAATGGCTTTACTCTTAGACTATAAAAAAATGAATGTAATATGAAATCGTGTACCAGTGTTTGACTGAAATTTCTGCAAATTTACTTTGCATATGTTATAATGGCTCTTGCTCTTTCTGCATGAAAGAGAATAAACTTTCAGAAAGCAAAAAAAAAAAATAATTTTGCAACCATCAGCTACATTTTCTTTTATATGTTTTGACTCCTTATAATTATAAAATCTTGATTTATTTCCTTGCAAAAATTTCTAAGCTTGTTCGATTTCATGTAGTATGTGCTGCAACGCATTTAAAAGGATTGGAATTGATGACAGGGGACTCTACAAAGATCCTTTAGTAATCTAAATAAATGTTCATCGGTTGACAAATGACATTGCACATTAATGGAACAACTGTAAAAATACAAATTTCGTCTTCACCGAAAACTTAAATAATCAATTTGGAAAAAAATGTATAACATATGTCAACTTAAATTAAAAGATACTGATAAATTTCATTTTATCAATAAAAATCGTATTTTTTTTTAGCGTACTGTCAAAAAAATATATATATCTGTAAAAACAATCACCGAATTACCATCTCACGTATGCAGTCAGTGATTAAGTTCGTAACACATAAGTTTTCACCTTTTTAACGGTCTAAAAATGATTTTGGGAAAAGAAAGACAATCCAAATTAATAATTTTCACTTTCATACGTACAATGTATGTTACAATGACGCTTGAAAGGTATAAATAACATGAAGTTGACGCTTCATACGTACAAATACCATTGTTAAGTTACATTAAATGTATAAAGTAGATACTTGTGTCGCTTGTGTTGTTTTCTCTACTAAGATATATGTTTACATCATGTACATATAAGACATTTTATAGGAAAAAACTTTTGTGTTATGTATTAGGTTACACTAAGATAATAAGTCCAATAATACCATATATATATATACGGTAGTATTATCAACTGCATAAAAATTAAAGACCAGGTTACTAATTGATACCAATCAGAGGTATTGGGCATAAGTTAAAGCAATGTTATCCAAGATAGTGTTATTAATTTATTGATAAACAAATGTATGAAGGCAATTCAAATAAATAGAAACCATGAAACTGTCGTGACATCATTATATTACTATATATTACTGTTTAACCAATTTATATACAACAGCCCAGCACATTCAAACAAACATATACATTTTTTAGTTGAAAGATGCCAACTAAAAAGTGCAGTCGTTAGATTTGACAATGACGTCACCAAAATCATAATCATGTCGTTAATAGTACACACAGTATAAAGTTTACATTTTTCTCAATAAAGTACAAATTTGGTAATTATAAATACTATAACAAACAAGAAAGAAACAACACCGTAAACAATATGTATGTCCAAATCGCTCCGCTGGGCCCACTTCAACCAATAATGTCCAAAGGGAAACCGGGGTTGTATGTGTTTAAAATCTACAGACGCATTTTTCTAACATTGTTTTAACAGCTGTCTAAAGAGTCTGGGCTAAGATCATAATTAACCTGATAATTCATGCAATTGTTTGGTAAATATAGACTGAAAAGATCATACGCAAAAAGTTGCCTTACCTGACACAATCTCAAAATAAGTGTCCCCATTATTAGCGGTTGATTCAAATGTGAGAATTAGGTTTCAAATGTCCTCTAGATCATTATCAGTATATGTTAATGTGGCCAAAACCCTTCCAATGGTGGCGTTATCTTCAGAAACTATTAGTTAACCTAAGCCGTACAACTGTGGAGCTTCACCTAAAGCAAAGAGTTGTCAGAAACTTACGTTTTAATAAAGCTTATCACCACCAAATAAAGATATTACACAAACATATATATAGTATATGCGCATTTTAGGATGGTCTATTAAATCCAAACAAAAGCGTTGACTATATATTGCGTGCACAAGACACGTATATCCAAAATAAAACGTATCAGTGTACAAAATGTATGTATACAAAAGACTAAAAGTATGGAAAAAAACTATATGACGGTTTACTGGTATACTATGTCATTAACACTAGAAAGTACTTATATTTCTTTTTATAATCATCTTTTTTTAATAGTCATGTACATGTACTGGCTTTGATTTTCTGACATAAAAGGCAAGGAATTTAATTTTAAAATTGCATTTTTTATTATTTTCAATAACATATACGGTACAAATATTTTCCTTGTGTGAAAATAACATGTAACGACATAGAATTTCTGTGTTTTTGGTTGCTCAAGAAGAATAATTTGACAGCTTTTTGGGAGCCTCTTAAGTCTACAGTTACTAAGGGAGCAAATATTTAACTTTAAGGGGGGGGGTATTTGGTTTTCAACGCTTTCAATTAATTATTTTGTTCAACATTTTAACACTCTATCGTGTATATTGTATCGGAGTAATTTGGATTAAGAGTTGTTCTTGTACTCTCCTTGAACATATTTTTATCAATTTGGGAACCATTATAGTTTTTTAGGAAAAAAACGTACCTCCTCCCCCCTTTTGATGTTAAATGGTCGTTCCCTTATACGTATTTCAACAAGTGTCAATATTTCCAAAATGCTCCCTCTATTGCGAGTTACGTCAAGTTATGTCATTTTTCGTTCGTTCGTAAGATTTTGCGAAACCTCTAATACCACGTTGTAAATTTAAGAAATGATTAAATTGATTTCTTTATTTCTTGATATATTACGTTTTTTTTCAATGTTCAATATACATGAAAGGTTTATGAATTCCAACATTTTCGTCTGGTCATCACTGAATAGTCTGTTTCAGTTCAGCATCAGCAGCAGACAAACCTGCCAATAATATTGATGGACTTATATAAATTTAATTAATTTTTTTTTTCCATCTCTCCAAGTTACTACTTTCGTATACAATACGGTTTCATATGTTGAGGTACCAGCTTCCCTGTTATTACAACAATTTGATACTCTAACTAAATTATATTGTACAATGTATATACATATTCATGTTTCAAATCAAATGTAAGTACACAGCCATCTCATTCGTAAGACAGAATACAATTTTTTTCCACATGTTGTTCTATAAAAGCCTGAACAACAAAAACT
Organism: Mytilus trossulus; assembly: GCF_036588685.1. Classification (NCBI taxonomy): domain Eukaryota; kingdom Metazoa; phylum Mollusca; class Bivalvia; order Mytilida; family Mytilidae; genus Mytilus; species Mytilus trossulus. The sequence continues at coordinate 1,082,063 of NW_026963318.1, forward strand.
GCGCCTCGTCCTTAAATTTTCACGTGCTATGACAAATTATTGAGTAACGAACATTTCAAAACATTTCAATTGCTTTCATTGTAACATGCGGTTCATTACTGGTCATAATTGATTTATTATACAGCTGCAGATACCATGCTCCCGCCACGACATTGTGCATTTAGTGTCATAAGATACACTTACGCTTGTTTCATTTGGAAGAATAAATATCACATTACTATTAAATGTGCCAATAATGTATGGAACGTTTCTAACTATTAATTTTAACCTTTTTTCAAATCGCTTAATGTTCAAAAGACATGATTTTAACCCAAAGAATCATGACGGCACAAAAAACTGTGTCAAACATTTTGATAAAAACAACATTATACATGTTTGATGTTATTACTTTTTAAACAAATGTCTGCTTACTTATTTATTATTAGGTGTTTCCACTTTTCTGTGGAAAGACCTATTGTTTTTCTTCTGATTATTTTTTTTTTCTTCCGCCTAATTTTGTTCTTGCGATAAACATTTGTTTCGCAATATGTCGCTTAGATATTTTGTATGTGATATCGAACAGTTTATGCGCTTTTGAAATTTACCCTGCGTAAACGAATACTTTTCTTTGTAGGAGTTATCTCCCCAAACACTGTTTTCCTTGTTATCGCATCTCCTTCACAACCGTTAAAGATTATGACAAATTTATTTTACAAAATTGCTCGTTATATCCTTCGCATGATTTGTCCTATTTTGACCGAAGCAATATGACCGCTCCATATGAGAGTTATTTCCCCTTATGCATCTTATATAAGTGATATGAATTTCTATCTTATAAACCATAAGTGATAGAGACCTAGGATCTTTTGATTTGAGGTCCTTGGTCCCAAAAAATGAAAATTAGGTCAAGGTCAAAGGTCAAGGTCATATTCTAAAATTTGAATTTGGCTTATTTTCACTTATATCCAAAGACTGTATAAGATATCAACAAATTATTTTTACTAAATTGTTAGTTGCGACATGTCGTAAGATGTAAATTTTGATTGCAAGCGTACGTTGAATGTAAAAGGGAGTTTTCTCCCCTCTTGTATTTAAAAATACGCGTTTGGTGATATAACTCATTAACTAAATATAATTAAGGCCTATGGTCTTTTGATTTGAGGTCCTTGGTTTATGACCTTGAAATTGATCTCAAGGTCATAGCTTAATTTGACGTTCTAGATTTTGACCTTTGCTTTTATTCTATATGTATACATGATAAAGATATACAACTTTTAGAAAAAGGTATCAAACCATTTAACCTTGAAAAAAACAACCGGAAGTGACTTTTTGTAAACCGGAAGTAGCTATTTTTTGTACTTTATTAATATAAAAGTATATAGAACCAGATATTTTTGGAATCAGTGTCAAGTAAATATTCAAATATAATCGGAAGTAACATTTTTCAAACCGGAAGTAACAAATTATCTCCCTTATTTAAAAAAAATGTATGGAAACAATATATTTTTGGAATCAGCTTACTAGAAGCTATCATTTGACGATTGAAATGACATTCTAAACTTAGTTTCACAACTTTTCATATCAAAATACATTGTTTTGATGGAAAGACCTTCAATTGTTCTCTGAACAATTGGTTTTTAATTTTATTAGGTATTCTTAGGAGACATGCATTCTCCTTGTTTCTAGTATCCTGATGAAATTGATGGCAGTGTGTATTCATGTTTCTGGTCAGCTCGTTATTGACCTTTCTCATCTAACGGTTTTAAATTAGTTCTGGCGATGCACCAAAACATTTCTGAATGGTGCTCATCCGATTCCGTCTGTTTCCTTTGCTACCTGGATTTGTATGGCGAATATCACATACACATTTTGAATGGAGGAACGTTATTAAAAAATCAACCGAAAGAGTATCCATAATACTGCTTTAGGTTTGAATCGTGATTCTTTGAAATCAAAATTATATGTGTTCATTCTGTATCTAACATGTTCAACAGACAATACGTGATTCGCAAATTATAACTTATACCCCTAAATGATAACTTATGTATTTTTTAGGGCAACTTATACCACATATATATATATATATATATACATAAACGTGTCTAATTTGAAAACTACGTTCAAACCTATGATTGCGTTGGATAAAAACCGCAATTTTTATACGTGTGCATGTTAAACAAATTTCGTTGTAGAAGGGTCTTAAAACAGCACAAACAACATTTTCCAAAAGACCAAAAAAGTGAAAAAGTGTATTTAAACAAAACGCATTTGACTAACAGGTCGAACAACTGATGTTCTTTAACCCTGCTGACTGCCATTGGCGATTGCCAAATAAAATTGATCACAAGATGTAACAAAATGGATCTAAATAAATTTAATACTAAACAGAAAAACTTTTTAAACTTGTGGCCGCGATGTTATGCCACAAACATACGGTGTCAATATATTTTAGTACACCAGATCCGGATTTCGACAACAGATGTCTCTTCAGTGATGTTAGGGATCGAAACGGTATTTGGAAGGCCATATAAAGAGTATCCTCATTTTTAGAAAAAGTACCCTCATTTTTTAGATAAACTCTTGAATTTAAAGAGTCAATATAGGATGAACGGATCATATAAACCGGAGGGGAAATATGATACAAAGCCCAAACAAAAACTATAAACGTGTCTAAATTGAAAACTACGTTCAAACCTATGATTGCGTTGGATAAAAACCGCAATTTTTATACGTGTGCATGTTAAACAAATTTCGTTGTAGAAGGGTCTTAAAACAGCACAAACAACATTTTCCAAAAGACCAAAAAAGTGAAAAAGTGTATTTAAACAAAACGCATTTGACTAACAGGTCGAACAACTGATGTTCTTTAACCCTGCTGACTGCCATTGGCGATTGCCAAATAAAATTGATCACAAGATGTAACAAAATGGATCTAAATAAATTTAATACTAAACAGAAAAACTTTTTAAACTTGTGGCCGCGATGTTATGCCACAAACATACGGTGTCAATATATTTTAGTACACCAGATCCGGATTTCGACAATAGATGTCTCTTCAGTGATGTTAGGGATCGAAACGGTATTTGGAAGGCCATATAAAGAGTATCCTCATTTTTAGAAAAAGTACCCTCATTTTTTAGATAAACTCTTGAATTTAAAGAGTCAATATAGGATGAACGGATCATATAAACCGGAGGGGAAATATGATACAAAGCCCAAACAAAAACTATAAACGTGTCTAAATTGAAAACTACGTTCAAACCTATGATTGCGTTGGATAAAAACCGCAATTTTTATACGTACATATATATAGTCAAACGTGTATTTAACAAATCATATCCCCCATAAAACTATAGGAGGTAGGATAAATATATAATTGAACAGTTTTAAATTGTGTCCACGCTGCTAACAAAATAGGGAAACAAATTAGGCTGAATATGCAATTAATTGGGAAAAAGGATATGATGCCTTTTTCCTGTGCAAGCATCATTCTACATAATGAAACAGCACATCATATATCGTGTAATCTCAGGTTTGCATTTTTGTTGTTAGGTGTAGATGTACATAGCAAATAGGGAAAGGAAATATTTTTACAAAACAACTAATTTTGATGTTCATAGCACGGACCATTTTCAAATGACGAAATATAGTAAAGCCTAGTTTGATTGCATGTGGTTTCAAATTGTGTAAATATATAAGAGGTGTGATTTGGACGCTCGAGTGGAATAGTCACGCTGACATGCGATGGTTTCGGTCGAAGTGTGATGGTCCTTAACTGGTGTGTGCTGAACTATATGACGCATGATTTCTAGTTATAGATATACTTTCTAGTTAGTAAAATATGCATAAATTATTGTTCATAACATATTTATGGCATTTCGGTATCGATGAAATCTTTGTGTTTGGTTGCAAGAAAATAATCAGTAAAAAGATTATCTTTTAGCAATACTAGTTAGCAAATTAGAAATTATGGATACCAGTTTATTGATTAGATATTTTCGCTAAGTACCCTTTATCGTCTATATATTAATGTGCATGGTTGGCCGAACAGTGATTGATCAATCAGTTGTATCCCTTCCCTTTTGCTAAAGATGAGCAACTTTCCATAACACGAACAAGGTTATATCTGAATATACGCATTATATGCTGATACCACTCAAAAATTCAGATCAGACTTAAATGAAACTTTCCCAGAATATTAACCGTATAATACAAATGGGGATCAATTGTGTATCTATTTTATTTCGCTTTGTTTGCCCCAATAAATTCAAGTACTTTTGCATGAGCAGTGGTATCAATTTGCTACAGTACATGTAGTCTTGTTACACACGAACTTAAATTAATTGATTAAGGAATATATATCCAACTCTTTGTATTACCAATAAAGAAAACAAAATTATAAGGGACACTCCAATGCCACAAGAAATAAAAATCTCAAAAAAATATTTTAGCAATTCTGACGGCATGAGTGTTATGTGTTTAATTAATTGTACACTATCTAGGTTATCCTCTGAAATAAAGGAACATAAACAATGGCAAAATGGATTGTCTTAATCTAACAGGTTCATTTTTCAAATTACAATTTATCTGTTGAAGTGTCAAAGAGTGTGTGTTGCTAAGTAATCATTTGATATTGTATTCATTTTTGTTAATATTCAATAATAATTTAATATTTGAAGTATCAGTTTTCAATTTTAAATGTTTTTATTGTAGATTGACAGGTAAACAAGTAGTTACATGTATTTTAAATGAATAATGATCTGAAACGATAACATCATTCGGTAGTTCGTAAGAAATGTGTGACGCATTATATTAACTGTTGAAATGTTAAAGGAGTTGTATTGCTAAATAAAGAAAATAGACACTTCCTTGTATACATATCTTTCCTACATAAGTGGAAAATGTAATAGTGAAATACTTTATGCAAACATATAAAACAAATTGTCGATGATCATTTGATGAAACGCGCGTACAACTTGATCTATATTTATTCATAGTAGGTTTAGTTTCTTGTTATCAATCAGTACTGACAAATCTAGGGTATTTAATGTTCAAGATTTTTAATGTTAACAATTGTGGTGACTTGCTTTTTTTTTACATTTTTTGAAAATCAAAAAAGAAATATTACTCCGTGTGAGTTATAAATAGTAGTTTAATCGCATAGTGTTTGCAGAGATGCAAGCCAAAATTTTATATTGATATAATTTTAAGTATTTAGTATTTTAAAAATTTTGCATGATACAACCAGGATAATATGAAAAGATATGTTTTTATACTTTTCTTCCATCGACGTATCTTACACAGGTAGGTTAATGCTGTTTGAGAGTAAATCGGTTATTTATTCATATAAACATCAATGAAATTTGAAATAATTTAGAATTTTGGTCTAGAAACTTTCATACCCAGAACTTATTTTTATCATCCCTAATATCATCAAAAGTTTTAATTTCTGGTGTCTCAGAATCCCTCACCTGGCTGCCATGGTACCAGGCAGCATTCAAAGATGGCGTGTGAACGTCCAACTTCAAGAGCCTGGCGCACCTCATAGAACTAGACAAATGAATAACAATAAAGTTGTATTTGGTTGACAAATATGTTATCTTTCCCGTAACAGCTGTTTCATTCTTTAAATGTGCCCTTTTATAATAAAAAATAACAGAAGTGACATACAATCCAACTGTGGCCACATCAAAAGTCAACTATTTTGCCAATTTTAGAAATGTTGTTATCATTTTAAAAACAAGAAACAGCAATCTTCGTATTAATATAAAGAAGAAATATCATAGAGGTAACGAAAACTATATTGCCATGTATGGTTGTAATTGTCATTTTAACTCCATGAATAAGAAACGATCTTTAAAATGATTACGGTAAAAAAGATAATTATCTAAATCTGTTAGTTTGATTGGTCGATAGTAATACTAATTACGCATATAACATGTATAAGATGGGTCCAATCAGAATTAAAACGTATATTCTGTTCGATTTTTGGTCGTAATTCTGGTAAGTTTAAAATTATTTAACTATAAAACAGTGGTTAATTAAACATATACATGTAGTTTAGACAAAAACATATATGCTTTTTAACATCTTTTTTATTTATCCTTACGATATTTTTACTTAATTGAACTTCTTTTCAATCAAATATATATCATAGATATAGGAAGATGTGGTGTGAGTGCCAATGATACAACTCTCCATCCAAATAACAATTTAAAAATTAAACCATTATAGGTTAAAGTACGGCCTTCAACACGGAGCCTTGGCTCACACCGAACAACACGCTATAAAGGGCCCCACAATTACTAGTGTAAAACCATTCAAACGTGAAAACCAACGGTCTAATCTATATAAACAAAACGAGAAACGAGAAACACGTATATATTACATAAACAAACGACAACTACTGTACATCAGATTCCTGACTTAGGACAGGTGCAAACATTTGCAGCGGGATTAAACGTTTTAATGGGCCCAAACCTTCTCCCTTTTTCTGAAACAATAGCATAACATCACAACATAGAAAAACATACGATAAAATATCAATTGGCAGACTTAACTCAATCAAAAAACGTATGATTACACAATGAACGAATAAATTTGATCTGCGATATCTGAATACAAATGCACAGTTAATTAGATATTAGAGACAAACATTCATGACCAAAAGGCTAACAAACAAATTCAAACACACTGAGAAATATTTAACCAATCAATGTTCACTTTAGAAAAAAAACCTTTTTTTATAATCTTGAAGTTTATACAAATGTTGTAAGAATAAGTGAAAAATTGAAGATATTACAAATAATCCAACATCAGACTCGGACTTCTCTTGAACTGAATTTTAATGTGCGTATTGTTATGCTTTTACTTTTCTACACTGGTTAGAGGTATAGGGGGAGGGTTGAGATCTCACAAACATGTTTAACCCCGCCGCATTTTTGCGCCTGTCCCAAGTCAGGAGCCTCTGGCCTTTGTTAGTCTTGTATTATTTAAATTTTAGTTTCTTGTGTACAATTTGGAAATTAGTATGGCGTTCATTATCACTGAACTAGTATATATTTGTTTAGGGGCCAGCTGAAGGACGCCTCCGGGTGCGGGAATTTCTCGCTACATTGAAGACCTGTTGGTGACCTTCTGCTGTTGTGTTTTTTTATTTTGGTCGGGTAGTTGTCTCTTTGACGCATTCCCCATTTCCATTCTCAATTTTATGGTATACAGACAAGATCCATATAAATAAAAAATGACAAAAAAGCATTATAAACAGTATCAACAGGTCGAATTAACAAGAAAATACGATTTGAGAGTACTCGCAGTTACAGACAGCTAGTTAAAAGCCAAAACCAATTAATAGTAACAATCATGCATCAGAGACTAAAATCGACTAAAACACATCACAGGGATTTAGTATTGTAACGTCATTAATAGTCAAAGAAGACATGACTTGTGCAATGCCAAAAATAAATGTATCGACAGGTAGTAGTATAGTGAAGAGCGACTTCTATAGAAATAAAAGTTAACGTGGCTGTGTCCCCTATACATCTCGCCTCAAAAGATAATGAAATTTAGTTATGTTTTAATTTGCTAATGACAAAATCAATATTAGTGCCAATGTGAACTATATTCAGAGATCTAATTACAATATTGGTACGATAACCCTTACTTATAAGTTTGTTTAAAGGTTCGATGAGTTTACAAGGATCACATAGTGATTTCCTCGCTTTAAGTACAATATTACCATAAAATTTAGGATGAGAAATACCATTTTTAATAAGCTTTCTACATGTATAGCCAAATTTACTAATCAAATCTTTGTATCTATGAAAGAATTTAGTAAAAGTTTTAAGTAATTTATGGTATCGAAATCCCTGACACAACAATTTACCAGTGATGCATTGATTACGTTCGTTAAAATCTATGACATCAGAACACACACGGGCAAACCGAACGAGTTGCGATATATAAACACCGTATGATGGAGCCAAAGGCACATCGCCGTCTAAAAAAGGAAAATTAACAATAGGAAATGAAAAATCGTCTCTTTTGTCGTAAATTTTAGTGTGAAGTTTCCCGTTTGAAATTGAAATGTCTAAATCTAGAAAAGGACAACTGCTGCTGTTTATGTTAGATTTAGTTAAAGTAAGTTCGTTTGGGTAATTTTCTGAAGTATATTTAGAAAACTCTGGATTATCCAACGAAAAAATATCATCCAGATAACGGTAGGTATTTTTGAATGTATCAACCAAATGTAACAATGATGAATGATGGGTTTTTACTGAGTTTGGTCATAAACTGAGATTCATAGCAATATAGAAATAAATCTGCTATTAAAGGGGCACAGTTGGTGCCCATAGGAATACCTACTACCTGACGATACACTTTATCGCCGAAACGTACATAAAAGTTATCAAGCAGAAAGTTTAAAGCTTCAATCATATCCTCACATTTCCAGTAAGTGTATCTAGCATACTTTCCTTTTTCGTTACAGAAAAAGGCCTTAAACGAGTTACAGCAAATAACATTACAATGAGATTTTTCGAAAGACCATTTTATCAAATACAAAAACTTTTTCTTTATAAGATTGTGTGGAAGTGTAGTGTACAGAGTAGAAAAATCATAACTGTCAACAGAATTGTAAGGACCATTGAAAGCATGTATTTTATCTAAAACCTCTAAAGAATTTTTAAAACTCCAAAAATAATTAATACCATTATTTTCATAAGCTTTATTACAAAAGTTAATAACCAGTTCTTTGATAGTAGTAAGGGAGGTGGTTAGAAGCACTGATAGATTAGTAGTAGAACACTTACTCGAAGCGGAGATGAAACGGAATTTAAATGGTTTTTGTGTAATTTCGGTAACCAGTACATGGTAAGGACTTTCAAATGTTCGGAAGATGCTTTAAGCTGGGCAGTGGCAGTGGTATGCTTGTTAACGATTTGACTCTCTGTGGTGCGCACTGACCTGAATGTAGAGGAATTGATAATTTCGTTTTGAAGAACTTTCGTGTAGTATATGCGTCACACCACCACTACATTATTTGCTGCCTTGTCTGCCGGTACAAACACAAACCGCTCTGCGAGTACCTTGAGTTTGTTTTTTATTCTAGAAATGGGTATATCATGGTTCCTATTATTAATTTCAGAATTGTTTTCTAAATGAGATATTCGAATATCAACAGTATTCATAATTTTATTCAAATAACTGTCTAAAGATTTTTTATCGGATTTTTCACGTTTGCACCAATTTTTACAATAGGCAGACGGAGCGTCTTTAATGACCTGACGACACTGTTTCCAATCTATTGTAGATGGAGGACGGTATTTCTGTCCTTTCTTTAGAAAAGTTATGACTTCATGGTCATCGACTATGTTGAGGTCTCCTGTGATAACATGACCAAAAGGAACATATTTAAAACTAGATGTTTCGCAATCTCAAGTGGAAGGAACATTTTTTTCTATATTGACGTCTGTTGTAATTGACGTATAATTGAAAATCAAATTTCTGCTCGGTTTTTTATAAGAATACGAAATAATGGGTTGTTCTATATTATCAAAATATGGAGGTATTAAGCTATAGACAGAAGAGTCATTGAATATGCTAGACAAATTAATAAAATCAATACCTCTATTTATATATTTTAATTTGAGAAAATGTCGTTTACGATTTTCAGGTTTATCAATAATAGGAAAAAGCCTGTGATGACAAAAGGCTGTAATAATACGGGTGTATTCATAAAATGGGCTAAAAAAAGAAATTTTATCACACTCAAGAAAAATAGCATATAATTTACTTATAGGTATCTGACCCAGTTTGCATAATACTTGATGTCTGCCATTATTCTTTATTATAGATAACAGATCAGCAAGTGTATAATTTATACGATGTTTAATACGTTGATTGCGGTTCTTGCGTTTACCATGAGACCTATTAAGTCGTTTATCAACAATATTAATGACATCGATATGAGTTTAAGATATGTTCCCCTGCCCTAATATTTTATCATTTAGACCGAGAGGATAAGCTGTTTGAAGTCTTTTTATCCAAAACAATTCGCGAACTTCGCGTGATTTTTCAAATTGCTTGTGTGATTCTCCTGGTTGTTTTTGAACGGTTTCGAGCGGTTGGAATTTTATATATTTCAGATTATGATTATGCTTATCTAAATGCTGATATACCAAACTTTTGAATTTTTTGGGTCTACGAAAGCGGTACAGATGTTCTTGATTTCTTCTGAAATACTCTCGTCCCGTCTGTCCCACATATTGAATACCACACTTAGGTTGGGTTCAAGTTACCACATATATTAGGTTTTGAGTTTTTCAGGTAATATCACAGGAAAAGGAGAGCGAAAAGGTTCTCCCGTTCACTGTTGACCTTATAGTATTTTGAGAAGTTAATCTAAAACAAGTTAGTCATTTTTTGGCATTGCACGGGAAAATTTGTGGATATCCACGTGCATTTTTATTTAATAATCTGGCTGTAGTGGCATTACCAATACGTTTATTTATGCACGTAGATAACCTAGAAGTTGTGTTGTTGATAATATTTTTTCCATTCCGTAAAATCATGATTATTTAATAGGGGTATAGGATCAATACAAAAGACCGGAGGTTGTAACATTGAATGAGGATCACAGTTACGGAATAGGGAGTAATTAGGAGTGCAGTAAAGAACTCTTACAAAAACTGTAATAAAAGGCCCGACGTATGGACTTAAATATAACAAAACTGACATGTATAACAAACACAGGGCAAAAACAGTGGTTGTAAGAAATCTAATAAAACCCATAGCAGGGGGCAATAATAAAAAAAATAGCAGGCGTGGATGAGTATCAATACATCCCAACATCGTAAACAATAAAGATATAAACATGTGAAAGCTCTCTCACAGGCAAACAACCAATAACTGAAATATATAAGGGCATACACTACAAGCACGGGGACACATTCTACTGCATCCACCCAGCACGAGTAACAAACCCTGCAGTAAATAGATATAGGAAGATGTGGTGTGAGTGCCAATGAGACAACTCTCCATCCAAATAACAATTTAAAAATTAAACCATTATAGGTTAAAGTACGGTCTTCAACACGGAGCCTTGGCTCACACCGAACATCAAGCTATAAAGGGCCCCAAAATTACTAGTGTAAAACCATTCAAACGGGAAAACCAACGGTCTAATCTATATCAACAAAACGAGAAACGAGAAACACGTATATATTACTTAAACAAACGACAACTACTGTACATCAGATTCCTTGTATATTAAGCAAAAATATAAATAAAAGAAAGATAAAATATCATAAAATAATTAGGTAAACAGCAATGCATGAAATCCCATCCCTTAACTACAATTAGCAAAGCATATACCGCATAGTCAGCAATAAATGGCTCTGAAAAGAAATAGATGAAACAATTCAAACGCGAAAACTACATGATGTATGCAAAAAAACATAAAATAAAAAGATATACAAAAAAAATATTCATCATCACTGAACAAGTATATATATTTGATAATGATCCAGCTGAAGGACACATCCGGGTGCGGGAATTTCTTGCTGCATTGAAGACCTGTTGATTATCTTCTGCGATGGTCTTCTCTATGGTCGGGTTGTTGTCTTTTTGACACATTCCCCATTTCCATTTTTAATTTTAAATGTGTTTCACATTTACAAACGACACCACTGAATTACAGGTTTCTGGCTTGAGACAGACACATTCATACGTAATTTTGCGGTGGTTGAACATGTTAGCGGGATCCCAACCCTCACATAACCTTTGACAGTGCTGTAAAAATACAGCATTAGAACGAACTATAATAATCAGTTGAATGAAGACTCATCAGATGGATACAACCAGAAATACATCAAAAACAATATTTTATTATATTTATTTTCAGCGGAGAGTTTTTTTTTAACTCTTTATTGCTATATTATATTTCGTCGTCAAATTTCTTTCATTCATTTTATTCAAAAGTCCATGATAAAAAAATCATCAAGTATCTTCATAACGTGTAGAATAGAAAATAATCTGGTGTTAAAAGGGAGCACTGTAGCAAATCAAAAATGCTGCAGAACATATTAAGGAATTTAGAACATTTCTTTCGTTTATTGTGTTATATGAAATAATGCAAAGCTTTGTATCCCAACAACAAAAGGAGAGCACATTTATATTTATTTTCAGCGGATAGTTTTTTTTTTTAAAATCTTTATTGTGCTATTATCTTTCGTCGTCAAATTTCATTCATATTCAAAAGTCCATGATAAAAAAATCATCAAGTACTTTCATTACGTGTAGAATAGAAAATAATCTAGTGTTAAAAGGGAGCACTGTAGCAAATTAAAAATGCTGCAGAACATATAAAGGTATTTAAAACATTTATTTCGTTTATTGTGTTATATGAAACAAAAAAAAGCTGTGTACAATAAAAGTACTAATTCTATATCACCAGTTCAAGTGCTTATGCCTCCAAACATTTCTACGAAATTAATATTCTCTGCCTTTAACATTATTAATATTAAGTGCATGGTGAAAGTAGTTCAGAAAGTAATTCAGACACAACCTATTTATAGATAATGAAACAAAAGCGTTTTAAATGGTATGACGTAGTCATCAGAGCGGCCGTCAATGCCTTGGTATTACGTGTACTAACAGGACTATTAACATAATCCCTGTATAACCAACCCATTGCAAACGAAAATAATTAGCTGTGCCTGTTTCCTTTAGAATATCAGCTATGCTTTTCTGCAACAACAAAATCTGACAACACAGTAACATTTGATCTGCGATTGAAGGGTATTTCTCAAGTTAAGATTATTGTAAATCAGTATAAACGTATGCATGAATGATAGACTTAATCAAGAAAAACTTTCCTGAATATTAGAGTATTCATTCAAATATAATATTACATTATGGTGTGCCACAATAAAGGACGCCAAAACATGTAGCTCACAGCTAATGCAGCTGTGCAGAGATTTATTTGTGTTTCATTTGGATCCTTTGTTGATATCAATTTGTTGTTGACGCAGTTCGTGTTGTATGTGATAGTGGCTAAAAAAACTGTTAGCACTACAGGAAACGGGATGTGATTGCTGGATAGGAGTAAAATAACCTTGTTTATGATATATTCTTTAACAACATCCACAAAGCGTGGTAGGTTCTAATAACATACTAATTTGCAGACAAAAGCGCTCTGTATCATACTATTACGGTAAACGAAGATCCAATGAGAGGAATCACACAAGTATAATGAAATGTATAAAGAAAATCAAAAAGGACAATAACCCATTCTACTACAACTATTGAAATATAAGGACAATAGTGCAAGCCCGGCAAGATCCCTTTTCGGTCATAAACGTATAGCCTTTGTAACTATTTGTTAGAGTGTGAACCTTACCATTTTTTTGATTAGAAACAAGAGCACGAAGAATAATATTGGCTATTTTTACAATACAGTGCACATGCATCAGGTAAATGGTTCATGAATTCATGCAATTTTAGCATTTGTGTTTATTTAAAGACGGGTTTTATCCAAAATGGAAGTTGCCGTATTTGTGTTCAGTCAGGATATTTTAAAGTATGTAGTATTAGGTAATAATACATAGCATATATAAACACAATCATATGCGTCAACTTATATTTGAGTATCTTTAATGACCAAATCAGTCCAAATATTTTACATCAACTAATAGCAGCCATATATAGTAGACACTCAAGTGTTTAAAAAATGACTTTAATCTTCCATTCGATGTCCTTCGAATAATACTTAAAAAAATAGCCCTTATCGGATCCTATCATTTATAAATTTCATATTAAATGCCAATATACTTCTAAATAAACTAATGATAGATACCAGGACTAAATTTTGTATATACGCTAGACGCGCATTTCGTCTACAAAAGACTCATCAGTGACGCTCGAATCAAAAAGTTAAAAAGGCCAAATAAAATACGAAGTTGAAGAGCATTGAGGACCAAAATTTCTTAAAGTTTTGCCAAATACAGCTAAAGAAATTGATGCCTGAGGGAGAAAAGCCTTATTTAAAAAAAAATAATAATAACTAAACACATATCTGAAAGTAGTAACATATAATGACGTGTGTGTGTGTTTTGAATATTAAATAAATAGGTATATTATTCGTACGATTCATTTTAGAGGGAGCAGAATATCAATAAAAATGGCACAAATAGCACTCTCTAAGGATAAAAGAACTGGGCAACAGTCGAGTAACGACGAAGAGACTCTACACGAACTAGCAGAAGGAATGCATGTAAGTAAATAGACATTGCATCTATTATGAAGTATACAGACTGAACCCATCGTGTTTAAAATCTGACAATACGTAACTATGACGAATTTTACGTGATTGTTCAAATGCATTTCAACCATTAGTATTACTACCATTATATCTTATATCCATCAAACGTTATTTGTTATGAATTAATAAAAGGCAGCGCTTTTTTGACATTTGGGTGCTCATATCATGTCTAATTTTGTGTACTATGTCATTTTTTTACCAAGTTTAAGTCACTCGTTTTGAAAAAGGGTAATCACATAAATTCATTCAGTTGATTTCTTTGGAAAAAAAACTATTATTAATCTTTAAGAATAATACAGTCCCTGATGGCAATTTAGTAAAAATTAACTTACATTTTACATGTACAATTCACTTTTTATCCCTTCTGCACATGTTTAAACTAAAATCATTAAAAAAATGGATTAAATGTTTATTTTTGAACACGTATGTCGAGTTAGATCAAATCCTATGCACAGGAATAACTTCAGATTTCGCTACTTCTCGAGAATCGTAATCAATATTTGTTCAACCTGCACTATTTTGAAGAATGTGGCAATGATACAAATTATGGGATGAAAGTTTCGTCGAATTAAAACAGCTGTACCACCTTGCACATGAACTTGTGGTAGTGAGTGTGAACTTTCAAAAAATATATATGAGTAGCTCAAGGATACATAACACTTTGTATCAATTTTTTTGTTGCATTATACAAGAGAAAATTAAAGTAAAAGGCACTGTTTTCTGAATGTTGATCAACACAATGCATATGCACATATTTGACGAAAATGTCACAGATGGATCATTGGCTGTGAAGTGAGGAATAATGTTTGCTGTTGTTACCCTGATTATAACAAACATAGAGTTCCTGTTGAACGGTTAGCGTACTGGAGTTTTGTGTAATAGAGTCATTGAAGAAAGCAGAACGGACAATTATTCATCTTGGAAAAGGTAAACATGACAAACATGTATAATCTGTATACATTTTGATAGGATATGCTAGTTCAATGGTTAAATTGTTATAACGTTATGTCTGACCCTTGTCATAACTATTCCGTTGTGACAAGTACTGACATGATCATATATGTAAACTTATAAATTATACCACTTCACGGTAGTTTTGCCATATTGAATAGGAGGCAGATTTTTTTAAAGAGGTGGACACAGTTTGCTAGTATGGGAAATCCTATACATGTGTTGAAGCAACATTTCCATTTTCAGTTTGTTTTCCATATTTGTATATCCTTTGTTACTCTATTTTGAAAGTTTGTCTTGTATTCAAAATTACCGGCTAACCGTGAAGGTGCATATTTTATAGTCGGGTTGTTTTCTCTTTGACAAATTCCAAATTTCCATTCTCAGTTTTATTTGGTAGGATACGCATGTATCCATACATATACATGTATATAGCTATTTTCCGTTTGTTTCTAAAAAAAAAATGTTCGAATTAAACTACTATGAAATACACTTTGATAATGACAATTGACATTTTGTGGAATGATGTAATATCTTATCTGTTCTATGTTGTGTTATTTGTACTATTGTTTGTCTGCCTGTCTTTTTTTATTTCAGCCATTGCGTTGTCAGTTTATTGTCTATTTATTCGTTTTAATGTCTCTGGTATATTTAGTCCCTCCTTAAAAGACAAGCATTTATTAGTATTCAAACATGTTAAATGTTAAGGTTTTAGACATGGCAATTTAATTACATTTATTGTTTAAGTACAAGCATGGAAATGTGCATTATTGTTTGCAAACATGAGTAAAAGGAGCAACACAACGCTAATGCTTATTGTGAATTGTTATAAAGATATTTTATGTCTTTCGGTTGATCACAATTGTGTATTTGTTAATCACATGGGATACAATGTATCAATCAATATATGTGTTTCTTGTTTCAGGTCATACGGACTTTTCCCGGAGCATATACTTCTTGAACCAGCCATTGCTTGAGCAGTATGGCATATACAAGAAAACACTGTCATCTTTAACACGATTAATAGCATTGCACCCGTCATCACTACACATCTGTTGATTTTTTTTCTTTTTTTATGGACATAT
Organism: Mytilus trossulus; assembly: GCF_036588685.1. Classification (NCBI taxonomy): domain Eukaryota; kingdom Metazoa; phylum Mollusca; class Bivalvia; order Mytilida; family Mytilidae; genus Mytilus; species Mytilus trossulus. Next base: position 1,098,398 of record NW_026963318.1, read on the forward strand.
TTCATTGAAGTTGTTTAGAGATTTAATCTAGGTAAACATGTATTGCGATTTGAATTTGTCACTTTGTGCCAAAAGTTACATATGAAATGGAACATCATGTTTTATACATTTTACGTAATCAATTACAAATATCATATATGTTAAGATTATACATGTGAAGAGCTATTAATTTCATCAGCGTGTGACTATTTAAGTAAGGCACTGCTAATCAGTTCACTTTAATCATGAATCGCTTTTGCGTATGTTGAAAATACTGAAGAAATGAAGAACGGCTCAATTAGTATGTTCATGATTTATTTAATAACTACATCCACTGCAAATCTGTTGTTTACAAATATGTTTTATTATAAATATTTGGTTACCAATGATCATAAGATTGAAACATGCAATGCCAAAGACTTGAACTTAATGAAAAAAACACATAATGGTGTCTGACAAATCCGTTACTAGACAAAGTAACAAATGCATTGATTTTTTACGTGATGTCATTGCTCGACGTACGTATACATTGTGTAATTTCAAGTTGATTAGATTTGTTCATACCTGAATACCACAGAAATTTTTTTCATCTTAGTAATGGATCTTGCAAAAGTATTAAAATATTTTACTTGTCTACACTTGAAACAAGTATTCCTCATTCCTAACTAAAAGACAAATTGAAAGAGTCTGTATTGTTTTGTTTAATAAAAAAAAAGAATGTCCAACGTAGATACAAGTAGCTTGTCTTATGGTGGGATAACTCCTACTTAATGAAGGATCACTCTGATTCAAACAAAAAGTTCTTTGAATCTGACATTATCAAGATGTTTGATTTCTTGAATGACAACATATTTTTACCTTTCAAGGACGTGTTTTAAAAATCAACAGACTGCTGGCATTCCAATGGGAACCAATGTGGCCTTATTCTTGCCTACTTGTTTCTTTATTATTATGAGGCTGACTTCATACAGGAACTTCTTAGGATGAAAAAGAAAAAGTTAGAAATATCCTTTAACTTTACTTTCCGCTATATAGATGATGTTCGCTCACTAAATGATTCAAAATTTGGTGACTATGTTGAACGAATCTATCTCATCGACCTAGAATCACAGGATACACTACATACAGTTAAGTCTGCCTCATTTCTTGACTTACATCTACAAATTGACAATGATGGTCGGTTGGAAACAAAACTTTTCGACAAACGAGATGATGGAAGCTTCCCAATTGTGAACTTTCAATTATTATGTTGCAACATTTTAGCAGCGCCTGCAGATGGAGTATATATCTCCCAATTAGTACGATAGTCCCGCGCTTGTATTTCCTATTATGATGTCCTTGATAGAGGGTTGCTTTTCACAAGGAAGCTATTTAAACAAGAATTCAAAATGGTGAAGCTGAAAGCATCCCTTTGTAAATTTTACGGACGCGATAACGAGTTGGTTGACCGTTATTGATGGATTAACCGTTTCCAAATAATATCGGATATGTTTCTTACGTCGTAAATATAATCCCCGTCTCCTTTCAGGAATTTTATGAATAACATTTTTCCCGGATTTGTAATAACATGATCAACACGACGGGTGCCACTTATGGAGCAATATCTGCTCACCCTATTAGAACACCTCAGTTTTTAGTGGGTTTCTTGTTGTTCATTCTTTAGATTTTGTCTTTATTGTTGCTTGCATGCTATTATTTGTCTGTTTGTCTATTTTCATTTTTAGCCTTGGCGTTGTCAGTTTATTTTCGATTTATGAGTTTGACTGTTCCTCTTGTATCTTTCGCCTCTCTTTTACATGATTTACACGTAGTTAAATGTAATCAACAGTATTGCTTTAGACAATCAGATTATTTACGTGTGTAGAACATTAAGCTGTGGTCACACCCGACCAGATAGAACGAACGGACGACTAGCGGATGAAAATAAAAATTGTCGTTGACAAAATTGTTTCCGTTGATGGTCTGTTGATGAACTTACTAAACAAAACGGACGCGTAACGAATGTATAACGAACACGCAACGTACGAAAAACGGAAACGTACCTGACAAAACGGATGTCGACCGTACATTCAATCGCCGAGTACCGCATAAAACGACCACCTTAAGGAAGAGTACCGGGTAAAACGGATAAGCAAGATAAATAAAGGCGACAACAATTATACATGTCAATCGCATACATATTTAAAGGTTTCAGAGTAACTGGTTTTGGTTTCTTCATCGAAATGCCGCCAAAGGGTAATAATTTATATAGCAACTGTGAATAGTTAGTGAAGACGTGCGTTCATACTAAGAACATTAATTGATAAAAAGCATTCATGACCCTCAAGAAATCTGACGTACCAACAATTTTCACATCCGTTCATCATCCGTTTTATCCGCTATTTATATAAATACGACCGGTAGAAGTCCGTTTCACATTCGTTATTCGTCCCGAAGAAGTCCGTTGGTAAAGTTATCTACCGGACCACTAACAGATGAATAACGGACAAGTAACGGATACAAATCGGAAACTTAACGGACGAGTACCATAAAAAAAAACCAGACGACTACTGGATGTACAACCGACACTTCATCCGTTGAACGTCCGTTCAAAGTTTTGAACATTCTCAAAATTTTCCACTAGACAGAACAGACAATGACGGATAAAACAGACGCTAAACGGACATTAAAGGGAAATGAACGGATGTCTTACGGATAAGAACAGACGTCTAACGGACACAAAAAGACTGACAAAATATCATCCGTTCGGCGTCCGATCGAGCTATCCGTTAGGGTGTGACCGGGGCGTTAGGAAGGAGAACTTAGGTGTTTATACAGTGACATGTATATATGTATAAAATGCATGGATATTACGAGTCAACTATCTTTCTTATTGCCTTGGATCGTTATAAGAATAACGATACATTTTAACAACAAATGAATAAAATAAACGCCTAAAACGTGTATATAACTATCTCATAGCCATATTTAATAGACAGAAAAGATACGGATTATTCATACATGACCATGATGTGATACTTGTAACATACGATTGTATGTTTGTGTGCGTTTTTCAATTGATCAATTGTACTACATCCTACAAAGAGGTTAGGTGTGGATATAAGTCCTAATAAGTTGGAGTGGGGGAACATCTACTTTTTGTTGTTTTAAATTTTCTAAATAACCTAGACTTTCATTGTAGTCTGACTAGTTTCCACACTAAGTTCACAAGTGGATAACACAAAAAAACTATCGATTCTGCATATACATCAACACATGTACATGATGTTTAAATAGAAATAAAAAGATGTAGCATGAGTGCCAATGAGACAACTCCCCGTCCAAGTTTATATATATATTAGATCTATTTTTTTTGAATCTGTTAATGTCGAATACAATATTCAAATAAAATACCTATACATTTTACAGAAACAATTATATATCAATTAATTTTGTATACTTGTCGGTCATAATTGTTGTTAACGGATAACACATTATAATTTGAGTACTTACAGCCCTTATGACCGGCAAATACAACTGAGTCAATGACTTCCAATATCCAGTTTGTATTATAAAAATAGCATTCATAATTTCTCTTTGCTTATCCATTAAACTATCTATATCGACTTGTTTTAATATTTTTTGAATTGCAACGTCAATACTTTTTACTGAGTCAGTCATTTTGCACAATTAACCGACCACCAGCTGAAACTCACACTCTGATTTGTGAATGTTTTATCGTAAATATACAGAATCGTCGGTCATACGTAAATTGAGCCCTTTGAGCATTCTCCAGAACCTACACATGCAAGTGTATATGTTGGGCTTGTTTTAATCAGACTGCATAGGATGTGAATTTGACTATATCACAAGTCACAAGTGATATGGAGACGAAGAAATAACACCGAGTGTAAAATTATAATCTTCTGAAATATATTTTCAAATAATTAGAGAAGCGTACGTTATGTCGGCCTTTAAATCCGCCACTGACTTAGCGAATTATGCCATCATTAAACAATTACCAACTTCGTAAACAAACTTTCTCATGTCCAACATCAATTATATAAACGAATATCATATTTCATTTTTTGCAGACAAGTATTTGCTTTGTTTCTTTTGTTGATTCTAACATCTTTGTAGAGTACCTTTGGTTTGGCTGAGGCAATATTTTTTTTATAATTCAAAATCTGAGCATAAGGGCTTAGTTGTTGTAAAAACGGAATTCGTATCTTACAGCAGTTTTTTTCTTATTTTTTGGTATGGAGGGTACATAAATTGCTTAAATACTGATTTTTAGAAAAGTATACTTGTTCCAGGAGGTAAGAGCAATAATCTTTTGATGTAATTTCAAGTTGTTTGTTTTATTATTCAATTAAAAAAAAGTTGTCACACCAAGATGAATAGTTGTTATCTCAAAAACATCGATCTATTGATTTGGAAAATTTTGATTTTACTAAAGCTGTCACCATTCTGCATACTATAACAGCGTATAAATAAGCATACCAAGGATATCAAAGGAAATTTTTGTTTGATACATTTGTAATTGGTTATTTTACGTCCAGTAACAAATAGTCCATGCATATGTAAGACGATACTAAGTCCACGACAAATAAAATAGGGAGGTCCTGTACAAAGGAGGCGTCCGAATTGAAAATCGGGGCAATTTAGACTTCTAATGGACAATGAGAGTATATTGCGTAGCAACATATATATTGTTTGCAATAGGGTACTGATAGACGCATCAAACATCTGATAAAATATGATTCCTAACATTCAGAGAGCGTGACACTCTATATACATGATGCATTGGATTTGATATTCACATTTTAACCGGAATTGCTTGATTATCCTGCATTGCCAAACTGACATCCAACTTTTTCCATGGTATTGGTGTGGATTTAAAGTAGACTAATGTGACTATATCTGTATATTTCAGTCACCCATGGGCTCATTTTCGAAATGTAAAGTCTCGACTAGTTCACACTGTTTCAAAAATAACCTTGACCAAAACATTATGAAAATAATACTTTGTCCTAAAGAATGCAGTGTTTGACCTCCAAATTGCCAACATTGACTATTGACTGCATATAGGCAAAACTTGTTGCAAAGTAATCTTAACATTATGTTGATCAAGGGAAGATAACCATGGCCTCAACATAATGGAAATGAACATTTTGTCCTCCAAATGCAGGAATGTGGAACTAAATAATTGTGAACAAGCCATGCAAAATGTGGAAATAAATTTCGAGTTACGTAAATTTAATAGATATAGGAAGATGTGGTATGAGTGCCAATGTTTTGACTGAGCCATTTTTAACTATTTGACATAGAAACATGATTAATAGGCTTTATTCATGAATGTAATCATTTGTTTTCAATACATGTAAGATCAGTAACTCTTCATAAACAAATCGCAATCTAAGTATACGTATAAAAAGCCCACATTAACAATCGACTGCATATAGCCAAACCTGTCTTAAACTACATGATTACATATATTTTTATCAAAAGGAAGTTACACAGTTTGATTTAAGTCTTGAGTGGACCTACATCAGACCGGGTTTAGCTTAACGTTGACACGGTATTCAAAGAGTGTAATGTGACGCAGACATTAGTGTATTCTATGTTTTGTAAATACAATAGTCGTTTTGATTTTAACTTTTGAACAATATTTCTTTTAGTGTAAAAAGTCTGTGAGTTTGATGATTAAGAATAGCTCTAATCGAACATTATGTGAACCTAAAGTTTATACAGCCAGTGGGAAGATATACAAAAATCTTCCAAACAAAATAGTCCCTATGGAAGACGTTACGCTTGGATTTCATAAAACTAAAATTCCTTTCCGAGGTGCCGAAGGAGTAGTTGTCTATGACATAAGAGGAACAGAAGACCAGTTGTGCATTTTTTACTGCGTTCCTTACGTTGGATTCAATGGTTTTGGGCTGAAATGGAAGAAATGTCAGAGAATTTCTGCAGATGAAAATCTTTGCAATGAAATGGCAGCGCAACAGTGGGAAATCAAGAATGCATTAAAATGGCATACTGAGCATGCAACAGACCTTTCAGCTACTAGTTTTATGGATCAAGCTGACAAAGCACACATGATTGTAGAAAGTTTGAATAGACATTAACGATACAAAACAGTCTTTAATATTCATTGATTATTTTTGGCATGACATTGTTCTTTGTAGTTCTAGGATGTCCTCAAGACATTTTTGTATAACACATTTACGGAGATCAGGATAGTTTTCTTTATAACAAATAAACATAACGTTTTACGTGTCATTCGATTCATTATATTTATGTAGTAACACTAGTCTACATGTATGTACTTGCTTGGTTTATTTGGAAAATCTGCTGATCCCTTATACATATGAATAAGAGGTAGGGTTTATTCTCTAGGACCTACAAAGTGAAAACAAGGTCACCAATTAAACTGAAGCAACGTAGTGTACAGATTCTTAAACACCACACACTGATTAGGATAAAACATATTAACATCAAGGTAACCAACACAAACTGAGAAAAGAAAAAAAAACGCACCATGGTATACGCACTCATTGAAAATCGGAATAGACAAAACCAGTAAAGTTCGATATTAGACACATAGTAAATGTTATAGATCTTAGAATGCGAACACATTTCACTAGTTAGTTGTGACAAAAAAAATCCAATTTATTATACGTGATTTTCACAGAAAACATATGCAGTATTTCAGTAGTTTTTCCTCATTACTCTGTAGAGACAGTTTTTTCCATGGAGCACACACATGCTAATGAAAGTCTTGTGTCAATATTAGTGTTGTAATCGGACTTTTTTTTTCATTTGAATATATTTGATATATATAAGTATTGAAATCATTGAATATTTTTGTTCTTTTTGAAAGATATCGTTATGATAAATACTTTGACAGATCAATTTATCCAAAACACATAAAATCCATTATAACTTAAACAGGTATTTCAGCTCGGGGCAAGATCTTATGCAAACATAATTAGCCGTTTCAGAATCTAATGCATTCTGGTTAATTTTTGTAAAAGCGTACACCAACACTTTGTGATTGGTTGAAAACGTTTTAAACAATGAAAATTCAACCAATGACGTAACGTAATATTCATTTTGCTGTTCGACCAATGATGTTAACCATAGATTCTGCAATTGCGAACTAGTATACATGTTGTTTTTAAACAGTAATCCGATTGAAGTTTACGATTTAATTCCGTTATTTTATTTTTGATCTTATATTGCGTAGACCTAAATCCGAATGTGCAGCTTCCGTAGAGTAAGGCTTTGTCATACTTTAAAAAAAATGTCAACTCAAAATTTGCGAAATGCAAATCAACATGAATGTAATTTATGTATCATACTTGACGCTACGAGTAACAGGCATATTCTCTTTTTAATTTGAAACACTTCACATTTTTTTCTGAGACACATAAAAAGAAACTGAAAGAGTCATCGGTGGCAGACACTTCGGTGGGATCAAAGAAGTTTTTTTTTAATAGTCAATCTGAAGTTATTACAAACGCAATATGATAGAAGATACGGTGTGTTGTTGATTATTACATCGCCAGGAGTAATTACAGACAAGCCTTACAAAGCCATAGAAAAAAAATCATTATTTAATAAAATCGAACATGTGTAGGGTACTATAGATAAGGCCTTAAAACATTAACTTATTACCGGTTAACCAGTTAATCGGTCGAACGATTATCCGAGTAACCAGTTAGGCAAACAGTACGATTTTACAACACTAGTTAATATAACTGACAGTTGGTAGTTGGTAGTTTGAAAAAAAACCATATGGAAGTTTGTCAATAGTATATTCTATTTTGAAATTGTCCATATGTCTCAATATCGGGTCGAAATAATTAAAATATGAAGCAGACCTCCTAGTTTTGGTATTACACTTAACCTCAAATTCTTATGGATATATAAAATGAAAGCATACATTGCAATGTTGAATTGTAGAACACGTTCATCATCAATAAATCTGAATCGAGCGTTACTTATGAGTATTTTGTAGACAAAACTTCAATCCTGGTATACATAAAATCTTAATTCTTTGTATGCGTTCAAAAAGACATGAAGTTGACTTCTTAATGGTCAACTTAAATAACCAATTATGACAAAACACTCCCTTTCATTGTAAATTTGACGTTCCCTCTAAATCAAACAAATCACAACGTGTCTATGACAAATTGACAAAATATGTGACAGATGAATATACAATTTTAAATCAAACACGCAAACAAAGATATACAAACAACAACTAAACTTTTCAGTACAGACAGTTAAATAAAATATTGCCCTCCGCACAGTTTTAATAAATAAAAAAAAGGTTTGATTGATCTTATGATTAAAACTGGAAATATATTTTCAAATAAACACAATAGTTATCATTTACCTTGACATTATGAACGAGTATTTGTTTGCAATTATATTCATTTTCTAAAATGTTTTGATCATCTATTGGGTGTATACTTAACAAATCGTTTAACAACATATGTTTTAACACGATTTAAATGTGGATAACTTTATATTTGATTTAATAAATAGTTAGGAATTGAGTACATTACGGATCACAAATCAAAGATAATTTTTAAGTTAAGTATGCAAACATTTAAAATATGTTTAAGTAGACCACAGTATTTAACAGCACAAATAAACGAAGTTATTTCACAAATAGCAAACGATGGTATTGAATGTATATATTATTCATTTTATTGGTACTGACTTGTTTATCATCGAAGCGACGTTTTATAGTGTTATTTTTTGTCTTTGTACATTTTTTAGCAGCTAGGTTTTTGTACATCTCTAGATATGGTTACTGTGCTATGGTTAATTTTTGTATTATTGTCATTCGTGTATGCTTATATGCTGTGTCTAAATGCCTTTGCGGTTTTCTTTGTTGACATATTTGTTTGATTTGTAGTGATTAGACTAAGAAAAACAGTATATTCACTACTGTACTTCATTTTTCCCTTTTATGTCTTTTAATTTGTTGCAAAGATCAACCATGTGACGATATGGCTCGATTCCCCGTTTTCTACATATAAAAATCCTATGCCAAGTCCGGAATTTAATAGTTGTCATCCAATCGTTTGATGTGTTTAAGTTTTGATTTTGGCATTTGATTGACAAATGATTGATGATTTCCTTTTTGAAATATTTTCGGAATTTGGCATTTTGCATTTTAATTTTTAATGATACGTTTATAATAAAAAAAAAAGTGAACATTTCAGACACACACCAGTTTTTTTTCTCAAATGGAAAATACGTAACTTCTTAACAAATTCCTACAGCATAAAATTGAGAATGAAAATTGGGAATGTGTCAAAGCGACAACAACCCAACCATAGAGCAGACAACAATCAAAGGCCACCAATGGGTCTCCGGGAAACTCCTGCACCCGGAGTTGTCCTTCAGCATGCCCGTAAACAAATATGCATGCTAGTTCAGTGATAATGGAAGCCATACTAAACTCCGACTTATGCACAAGAAACTTAAATCAAAAATCCTACCAGACTAACAAAGGCCAAAGGCTCCTGACTTGGAACAGGCAAAAAAAATTGCGGCGGGATTTAACATGTTTTGGAGATATCAACCCTCCCCTATACATTTAGCCAGTGTATACAAACAAACGCACACCAATGCGCACAGTAAACTCAGTTTAAGAGAAGTCTGAGTCCGATGTAAGAATATGAAAAAAAAGAGAAAAAAAAACATAATTACAATAATACATAATTAACAACAGACTTCAAGCAGTTACTGACATGCCAGCTCCAGACCTCAATTAAACTAATTGAACGATTATATCTTCATCATATGCACAGCATGTCAGTACTTACATAATAATACTGTCCTTGGATGGTGTAAACTTCCTACTAACACCATACACCATTACACCATTCACCATACACCATACACGATACACCTTTGCACCATACATCTTACAGATTCTATCTACACCATCCAAATTACCCAAAATGCTATTTAATTTCAAAAACTGCTTGCGACTACAAAATTATTTATTTATTTAAAAAAGAATTTTGATTACAATATTGTAAATTAATGTATGCAATTATAAATCAGTTCTTTATATCAATACTTTGCATAGTTTTAAACTTTGATAACCACACTTTATATACAGGTTACACAATCATAGCATGCTCCTTACGCCATACACCATAACACGAAACACGTATTTTTTTTTTGTGGAAGTATACACCATCCAAGGGCTGAACTAATCGTATTATACTTAGTTACATTCTCCATATGAGGTTTTACGTATATGTTTTCCAAAGATTGCATGTGTGATCAGCAGTGATTTAACTTCATTGCACTTTTAACGTTGTATACATTTACATTTGCCGTTTTGAATTATAGCAAGAGACATGTTTACAAACAATTTGTACTATTCTAAAAGAGGGGCGAAAAATACAAGATGGACAGTCAAACTCACAGATTGAACAAAAATGAAACGGCATGGCTAGAAAAGAGGCAACCTTTCAAATATAAAGTACACAAGACCCGACATAGAAAAAACGAATGCATATTGCAATATTACAAATAAAAAATGTAATATGCTTAGCACGTATCACAATGTTTGCGTGGAAATTAAACGTTCACTCTGATATAAAAAATAAAAAAATAAATATGTGTTTTATATAAGCCTTAACACTAAAGCGATATCCACATGTTGGTGCATCCTATTTTTTTTTGCATAGTCTAAATAAAAAACTGACAAGACATTCAAACGGTGGATCATATTTTATTCTAGATTTAAAGATACATGAACATGGGGAGTTGGTCACCTTTGATTAATTTCTTGTGTTCAAAATAAAGCAATACGCAGCTACAATAGGTCAGAACATAAGAAAGCATCCGATGTGGGTAGAGTGCTTACTCACCGTTTTGAGGTTGAAGGTCACAGGTTATATTATAGCAATGCAACCATCATAAAGAGACAAGTAGTCCATTTAAGTTCTACGTTTAGTTTGTTCAGATATATTTTTAAAAAAATGACCAAAAAGTATCCTTCAACGCGCACATTACATACTTAACGAGTGTGTGCTTCGTCATATATAATATATATTATTTGATATGCCAAACAAATGCTACTTTGTATTAATATCAATATCACTACTTTTCTTATGTGACATTTTCAGTATCTTTGCCTGATTATTCTTAGGGCTGATTCAAATCCAAACAAAATTTTACTCTTTGAGTATGTTTGTTTTGTTCATACATCGTTGACAATGTAATGGAATTTGATGCGACTGTCATACAAGTGAGAGGTTTAGCTAGCTATAAAACCAGGTTCAATACACCATTGTCCGCATTAGAGAATGTCTGTACCAAGTCAGGAATATGACAGTTGTTATCCATTCGTTTGATGTGTTTGGACTTTTGATTTTGCCTTTTGATTTTTGATTTTCCTTTTTGAATTTTCCTCGGAGTTCAGTATTTTTGTGTTTTTACTTTTTACACATCTGATAACCCATTGACTGTGTCATTTTTTGCAAAAACATTTAATCAACAAAAAATACGTGCATACATGTTGCAGAAACGCCCTCTCCATTTCAAATATATTCTATCATCAAAAGATTTAGTTGTATATAATGTAAACTAGTTTTAACCAACAACTTCTTTTTTTCATCTGAGATGAATTTGTAAGTTTAACTCATATTTCCCGTCTAGAAAAATAAAACCAATAACTTGTGCTTTTCAATTATAGTAAAAGGCTCGGGAGTCATTTTTCGTTATCACAGGAATACTTTTTAAATTACGTATAACATTATGAAATGAATGCACATCTTAGAAAAAAAATCACATTTCGATTTAATCTTTTTTTTTCTGCGGGTCACTAGTTTTCACTTCAACATATTATGTTTGTTGTATGGTGACTGGCAGCTATCGTGACCTTGCTTATCCTATGCCATACATTGTGAATAAATATAGGTTTTTTGGTTTTTATACTTTGATTTAAAGGGCTTGACAGTTAAATGACGCTATCATAAGAACTAGTTCTACATGTTAGTTTTAAATAAAATCAAAGCATATGTCTTTATTATTCGTCCTTGAAATTTCAACAGGCAGAAAATTCAGGGTTGTCAAAGAAATTTTGAGCTAGGTCGGTATTTCACTTATCCAACTACAAATGTAAATACAGAAACGCTGCTTAGGGGTACATCATGAAATAGCTGATATAGCCTTTTCGTGCTAATGCGACGTAAATCAAACAACAATCAATCAATGCAATTCTTGCTATTTCAATTTAATATTTTTTATTTTTCTAAATTAATGTCTTTCGTATTTACAAGGACTTAATGTGTATATAAATATGATATTGTTTGAATGGTTATATATTTTTCTGATTCTAAAGACAAAAAATAAAGTAATGATTGATAATTCGTTGCAGAGCGTACAGTGTCCACTGTTTCTCAATTTTTTTATTACGAAATCATATCAACAATAAATATCAGATAAAGGTCGTGTAAAGTGTGTTCATCTGGTTGAAAGGTGAAAATTTAAATCAACACTGGAAATAGAAGGTATACGTGATTCATTGATTGTTGTTTAATGTTACTTTCAGCACTATAGCGCTATGTGGCTGAACCACATTCCTTTCGGAAGGAAAACGGACAATCCGTGTCAATAAAGATTGGAGTCGAATGCATATTTCAATTGAAACTCGCAAATTCACCACAGGGTAGAGATACAGAAGTTTGATTAATAATAATACTCGGCCAAAGATGGTATGAATAAAATGGATACACATATTATGTTGTTCCGGCCTGTCATTTAGTTGAAATTTCATGTCTGTGAAGATGACGTGACACTGTCGAGTATGCACTGGTGTAATGCTCACAATTGAAGAAAAGGACAAAGCCTTCAATAGCATATTTAAACTGGTTGACTGTTATGTAATACCCGTTTCAAAGATAATAGCGGATATGTTCATATGTCGTTACAACCCCGTCTCCTTTTTCACAAATGTGACCTTCCGATTTTTTACCGGATGGTACTAACATGAACAGCATGACAGGTGCCACATGTGGAGAAGAATATGTTGCTTCCCCTTCTGGCGCACCTGAACTAGCTACAAGTGTTTGTTGGGGTTCGTGTTGTTCAGTTTTCGAGTTTTCTTTGGTGTAATTTATGCTACATTGCCTAGAGGGGGAGGGTTAAGATCCACAAAACATGTTAAACACCGCTGCTTTTCGTCCCAAGTTAGAAACCTATGGTCATTGGAGGTGTTGTATGTTTTGTAATTGTAGTTCATTTATATGTTGTGGAATTTAGTGTGACGTCCATTTTTACTGAACTATTACAGATATTTTTTAAAAGGCCAGCATAGGACCATCAGCGGGTGCGGGATTTTCTTACTGCGGTGAAGACCAAAAGATGGCATTAGGCTGTTGTCTGCTCTTTGGTAGGGTTGTTGTCTGTGTAACATATTCAAAACTTTCACTCTAAATTATTTGTGTGTACTACGATTTGTCTGTCTTTCTTTTTAGTATTTAGTGCATTGTGGGTTTAAGAGACAGTGGTTGTATATTTTTACATGACACATAGTTATGTATTGGTGGGAATTAAAATGAACGTTAAACATTGCTATTTTCTGTTCTGTTGATATTAAAATTTGCAAACATGATACACCTTACTGTTATGATAGCAACAACACCAAAAAAGGATTGAAAAGGCCAACAACTATCTCATTGCGATAACATATATAAAATATTTGTATATTTACTAGCAATCTGTAGTCAACTATCTATGACTTCATACTGACAATGAACTGTACATTGTTAATAAAGATACAGTAATTGGTGCTAAATTTAATACCACATTTTTAAGAAATAGATTAGTGTGGCTCGATTCCCTGTTTACTCACTCACGTCTGGTTAACTCGCTAGTGTTAGGTTATATATGCAAATTTAGTTTTGACGACCCTATTATTTTGTTAAAAACAACAACATTTTTTTATGTTTTTGTTTAGCACGATGTAATTAATAACAATGCATTCGTTAGCACTACACTTCTGTTGGAAAAATTTCAATGTATTTTTTGTTTTGTCATGGACATATTTTGTTTTTGGAAGTTGTTGAGAGAATAATCACTTAATCTCGAAAAACATGTATTGCAATTTGAAATCGCCAATATGTGCCAGAAGTAACATACGAAACGGAACAGCAGGCTTTATACATTTTACGGAAGCAATTACCAATATTATATGTGTTAAAATTGGACGTATGAAGAACTTTAAATTTCATCAGCGTGTGCATGTTTTAGTAAAACACTGCTAATCAATTCATTTAAATCATGAATCGATTATTCGTTTGTTGCATGGGTCCTCAATGCTCTTCAACTTTGTACTTGTTTGGCTTTTTAACTGTTTTGAAATGAGCGTTACTGATGAGTCTTATGAAAACGGAACGCGCGTATGGCGTATTAAATTATAATCTGGGTACCTTTGATAACTATTTTGCAAATAATGAAGTAAATAATATGTCCATGAATTATTTTATAATTAAATACATCCACTGCAAAATTGTTGTATAGACATATGTTTTGTAATAATATTTGGTCAGCAAGGTTCATCACGACAAATTGAAATAGGCAATTAGTTTTCTCGTTTGAATTGTTTTAAATTGTCTTATCGGGGCCTTTTAGCTGACTATGCGGTATGGGCTTTGCTCATTGTTGAAGGCCGTACGGTGACCTATAGTTGTTAATGTTTGTGTCATTTTGGTCTTTTGTGGATAGTTGTCTCATTGGCAATCATACCACATCTTCTTTTTTTATAATGAACTTAATATAAAAAAACCGCATACTAGTCTCTCAAAAACTCGTTAATACACAAAGTAACAAACGTAGTGATTGCTTTCGTGATTTCATTGCTTGACGTACGTATACATTGTTTAATGTCAAATTGATTAAATCTGTTCATCCCTGAATACTACAGGAATTTCTTTCATCTTGCAAAATTATTAAAATATTTGACTTTTCTACACTTTATTATCCAATAGTATTACCAATTCCAAACTAAAAGATAAATTAAAAGAGTTGATATTGCTTTGTGTCATAAAATCGAATATAAACTGACAACGCCATGGCTAATAATTAAAAAAAAAACCAGACAAACAAAAGCACAAATGACACAACATTTGAACCAAAGAATAAGCAACACGAACCCCACCAAAAACTAGGGGTGATCTCAGATGTTCCCAAAGGGTAAGTAGAGCATGCTCACAAGATTCACCTGTCATGTTGCTCATGTTATATCAAATTCGGTAAATAGTATAACTCAGTAGGTCACATTCATGAAAGGGAAGTGGATTGTAGTTACGACGTAAGGAACATATCCGAGATCATCTATGAAACGTTTACTCCATAACGGTGAACCAACTCGTGATGGTGTCCGTAAAATTTACGAAGGGATAATTTCAACTTCACCATTTGGAACTCGTGGTTTTAAAGCTTCCTTGTGAGCAGCAACCCTTTATCAAGAAAATCATGATAGGAAATACAAGCACGGGAATATCGTATCAATTGGGAGATATATACCCCGTACGCAGGTGCTGCTGGAATGTTGCTACTTAGAAATTGAAAGTTCACAATAAGAAAGCTGAAATCATCTCTGTTGTCGTCAAGTTTTGTTTTCAATGACCCTCATTGTCAATTCCAAGATGAAAGTCACAATATAGAGCCAACTTAACTGTATCTGTTGTAATATTATGTGCTTTTTTCAGAAATTCAAATGTGACGTAATTTTTGTGCCTTTTTACCACTTCGTATGTGACGTCATTTTCATGATTTTTTGCGTTGAGGCCTGGACTAAGTCGGGTGTGTCTATTTTTCTGTATTGGTCTTTGCATTATGTATTCGGGTTTTGTTTTCTGTAATAAGTTAATACTTCAGTTTCATTATGTATATCTTTTATATTCATTTGATAAAATTTACTGTTTGCAATAGCATAAATTATTCTAAATGATAAGGATGTTCTTATCCCAAGCATAAAAACATAGCTGTATTTGACACAACCTTCTTCAACTTTTGATCTTCAGTGCTGTACAACTTTGTACTTTTTTACACTTTCGATCTTTTATATCTGAGCGTCACTGGTGAGTCTTGTGTGGACGAGGCGCGTTTTTGGCGTATTGAATTTTAAACCTGATGCCTTTTGTTATCTATTAATCATGTGTTTCTTTGTCTATTACGTTCTCCTATTTATTGTAGTCCTGTAATATTATGTTGTCATTTCAATGATATATTTAATATTGCCATTAAAGTGCGAGGTTTGGCATGCCACAAAACCAGGTTCAACCCACCATTTGTATCTTTAAAAATGTCCTGTACCAAGTCAGAAAAATGGCCGTTGTTATATCATGGTTCGTTTCTGTGTGTGTAACATTTTAACGTTGTGTTTCTGCTGTGTCGTTTGTTTTCTCTCATATTTGAGTGTGAATTCACATTACTATTAGATATGTCACGGTACTTTTCTATCCCAAAGTCATGTATTTGGTTTTGATGTTATATTCGTTATTCTCATCGGATTTTGTCTAATGCTTAGCCCGTTTCTGTATGTGTTACATTTTAATGCTGTGTCGTTGTTCTCCTCTTATATTTAATGCGTTTGCCTCAGTTTTAGTTTGTAACCCCAATTTTTTTTGTCCATAGAGTTTTGAACAGCGGTAAACTACTGTTGCCTTTAGTTATTTCCAGTTCAGCTGTCTGTGAAAAAGTACAGATAAGAACGAGGTTCATACAAAACATGAAAACGGTTCACATCGAAAAACATTCAGTAAAACTTTCAAATTTCCTGCAGAAAAGTGTGTCAACTAGGAGCAGACCAATTGGAACCATTTAGAGGTTCTGGTGATGGGGCAGTGGTGTGTTTTTCTTAATTTTTCTTATGGGGGTACTTACATTGCTTAAATTATAATTGTATTTTGTTTGAAACAAAATATAACTGTTCAAGGAGGGAAGAGAAACAATCAGTTGATGCAAATACAAATTGTTGTTGTGTTGTTATTTAATTTAAAGAAAGTTTGTCACACCAATATAATAAGTTACAAAGTGTGCTTGTGACCTTATACGGTATATATGCTGACCCTATATACCGTATTAGGTCACTAGCACAATATGTAACGATTTTATCTTACCGTGAGAAATTTAGACTAGTGACCTTGCAAACTGAGCAAGTTTTTAATACAGTTAACATTAAGAAACTACTTCCATTGATCCTACAAAAACAGATACCAATAATAACAACTTGGTTTAAATCTGTTTTATGAATTTATTTTAATCTTAATCATCAATTTCTTCGTATGTTAAAACCTTTCCGATTTTTTCTCAGTACCGTTTTGTTTTTATAAATGGACGTAACACCACTACTAACCGTAAATGAAATAAGCCCCGCCTCTCTCTACCTTATATGGAAATATACAATCATTACGAAGATGCTTTTAACCAATCACATTCCTAGAAATGTTTAGGAGGTAAGATAGTTGATACCTTTAAAAAAAATAGGTCTATCATTTCTGAGAATTTTGATTTTCTAAAGATGTCACCATTCCTCATACTAAAACAGCGTATACATATACTTCTCTAAGTATTCTTGAACTTATTCCTTTCTGCACCCATTGTATAAAAAAATGTAATCAACGTGTGGTTCGTTTGATCTCTGTTCTTCATTGCTTAAAATCTGATTACGACGTCGAATTTTCTAACTTTATTCTTAATATTCCTTTGTGACGGCATGTACAGGCGAACATGCCTGATGACGTCACATAGAAAGAACACATCTTTTGCAGATCATTCGTAAAAATTGAATAAGTTTTGCTTGCATATTGTTTGAAAATCTTTAGAGAAACAGATTCCGTCACCAAATCTCGTTTAATACGATATTTATCATTTCTCAACTGTTAAACTTAAACATGGTTACATATTTCAAACGCTCGGCGAGCCTCGCTTTTTAAATTTGAAAATTTAACTGTCTCGATCGGATAAATATCGTATCACACTCGATGCAGTGGTTGAATCTATATATACCAAGGATATACAAATTATTTGTTGCGTGATACATTTTGTAATTTAGTTTTGTGATCTTAGTATACGTACAAAAGGCCTACATTGACAATCGGCTGCATATAGCCAAACCTGTTTTGAATTAAATGTTCACATATAGTCTTAACAAAAGGAAGTTACAGAGTTTTATTAAAGTCATGAGTCCTCTTACATCAGTCCGGGCCTTGCAGTCATAAAACTTTCGAGTCAGTTTATTGTACTCGTTCTCCAAAATCAACCAATCAAAATGTTGGATTCCCTGTTTCGAGCATGATTTTTGTGCTCCGAGCACTGAGCAAAGTTTTATGACTTCAATCCCGGGTTTACCTTGATGTGAATACGGCCTTAAAAGAGTGCAATGTGACGCAGACATTACTGTATTCTATGTTTTGTAAATACAATAGTCGTTTTGTTTTTAACTCTTAAACAATATTTCTATTAGTGTAATAAGTCTGTGAGTTTGATGATTAAGAATAGCTCTAATCGAACATTATGTGAACCTAAAGTTTATACAGCCAGTGGGAAGATATACAAAAATCTTCCAAACCAAATAATCCCTGGGGAAGACGTAACGCTTGGATTCCACAAAACTAAAATTTCTTTCCGAGGAGCCGAAGGAGTAGTTGTCTATAACATAAGAGGAACAGAAGACCAATTTTGCATTTTTTACTGCATGCCTTACGTTGGATTTAATGGTTTTAAGCTGGAATGGAAGACAGGTCAGAGCATTTCTGCAGATGAAAATCTTTGCAATGAAATGGCAAAACAACAGTGGGAAATCAAAAATGCATTAAGTTGGCATGATGAGTTTGCTCAAGACCTTACAGCTACTGGTTTTATGGATCAAGCTGACAAAGCACACATGATTGTTGAAATTTTGAATAGACATTAACGATACGAAACACTCTATTATATGCATGGATGTTTTGTGACATATCATTGTTTTTTTGTAGCTTTAATATGTTTTCTCTACATTTTTTGTTCATTAATGTTGGGAGAACAGGGAATTTTCTTAATAACATTATAAAAAGAACCTGTTATGTGATATTCGATTCATTATATTTATTTAGTAAAACCGGTCTACATGCTTGGTTTATTTAGAAAATCTCGTACACATATGGATAAAAGCTAGGGTTTATTCTCTGGGACCTTTAAAAGGGAAAACCAGATCACCATTTCAACAGAAGCAACAGTACTATTAGTGAACAAATCCTTAAACATCATAACCACATTAGGACAACACAACCAATATCAAGGCTACACACATATACTGAGGAAAAACAAAGCACAAATACAGTGGTGGATCCAAGGGTGCTGAGTATCGGGGGTTGGAATCCCCCTTTTTTGGACGATCAATGCATTTAAATGGGGACATATGTTTAGACCTCCCTCCCTTTTATCCTTAGTTGGGAACGCCCCCTTTTTAAAATGGCTTGATCCGACCCTGCATGGTACGCACATTGAGTAAAAATCAGGAATAGACAGAACCAGTAAAGTTCGAGATTAGACATATACATGAAGTAAATGTTATAGATCTTAGACTGTGTAACACATTTTACTGGTTAGTTTAGACACACAAATTTCAATTGATAATTTGAAATGTTAACAGAATGACGTTTCTATTGCAGTCACTTTTCCTCATTACTCTTAAAGGGCAGTTTTTTTGCATGGAGCACATACAAATGTACATACTTAGGAACTCGTCTGTTAATATAACTGAAAGAGTTTGGCAATTGTTCTTTTGAAAGTAAAACTATTCAAGTTTGTCAATGATATATTCTAGTTTGAATATCGGGTCAAACGGATTAAAATATGAAGCAGACCTCCTAGTTTTGGTATAAAACTTAACCTCAAACTCACATAGATATATAAAATGAAAGCATACATTGAAATATTGATTATTGAAGAACAAGTTCATTATCTATAATTCTGAATCGAGCGTCAAATGAGTATTTTGTAGACAAAACTTCAATCGTGGTATCCTTAATATCTGAATTATTGGTATAAATAAATGGTATACTTATAAAACAATGTATGACAAAACACTTCATTTCTTTGTAAATTTTACGTTCCCTTTAAATTTAACTAATTACAATGTGTCTATCACAAATTGACAGAATATTTGACAAATGAATATACAATTTCAAATCAAACACGCAAACAAAAAAATGCAAACAACAACTATACTCTTCAGTACAGGCATTTGAAAAAAATATTGACTTCTGCATAGTTTTAATAAAGAAGGTCTGATTGTTCTTATAAATAAAACTGAAAATATATCTTTAAATAAACAAAATAAATAACATTCACCTTGACAGTATGAACAAGTATTTGTTTGCAATTAAAATTTATTTTCTGAAATGTTTTGATCATCTATTGGGTGTATACTTAAAAAATTGTTTCACAACATATTTCTTTACACGCTATACATGTGGATATTTTTTTTTTATGTATTACAAATTAATTACATTACGGATCACAAATCATAGATTATTGTAAAGTCAAGTATACATATGAAATATGTTTAAGGAGACCACAGTATTTAACAGCATAAATAAACGAAATTACTTTACAAATAGAAAACGATGGTATTGAAATATATATTATTGGTACTGGCTTGTTTATTACCTTAGCGGCATGTTATAGTGTTATTTTATTTGTTTTTGTACAATGTGTTTAGCTGCTAGGTATTTGTACATCCCTAGATTAGTGTTATTGTGCTATGGTAAACTTTTGTATTATTGTCATTTGTTTTTGCTTATGTGCTTTGTCTAAATGCCTCTTTGTTCGTTTTTTGTTTGTTGGCATATTCGTTTTATTTTATAGTATCAAAAACAGTATGTTGACTGCTGCACCTCATTTTATTGCATTTCCCCTATTATGTATATTTGTTTTGTTGCAAAGGTCTAACAAGTGAAAACCCGGCTGAATTCTCCATTTTCTACACAAAAATGCCTTTACCAAGTCATGAATTTGATAGTTGGTATCCGATCGTTAGATGTTTTTGAGTTTTGATTTTGCATTTGATTAGGAATTTCCTATTAAAACTAGATTTAGAGGTACATGAACATGATGGAGTTGGTCACCTTTTATTAGTGTATGTTGTTCAGAATGAACCAACACGCAGCTACAATAGGTCAAAACATAATGAAACATCCGATGTTTAAGAGATGTAGGTAGAGATCATTTTCGCTGTTTTGAGAGGATTTCTGATGTTGTAGGTCACAGTTTATATCGCAATGCAACATTTTTAGGTAGTAGTTACATTTCCATTTCGCCTTAATATTTATACGCTCGTAAAAATGTTGACAGGTATATCAAACACTTTTTAGGTATATATTAATTTAAAGATTTGAATACTTTTTAGTTATAATTAAAATTTTATTTCAGAGTTTTGGGGAAAAAAGGGGGTGCACATGTCGCGCCGTATTTCAAAACAATCTTTGATTAATGCTTAAAACTTTACACACTTCTTAATTATATTAATTCAAAGAGCTTTATACTTAAAGGTGATGATTCAAAATGTTATTTTAGAGTTTTTTTAAATAGGGGGATTAACACATGTCGCGCAGTATCGCAGACACTATTTATTGTTATGAATAAAACTTCACACACATGAAGACGGGCGTAGCATGCGTTCGTGGCGTGGCAGCTGTTTATTTAAACTTTCTTGAATGTATGTTTATTTTTTTCTGGTCATAAACATGCATGACATCGTGGTCATTGTTTGATTTTTAATTTTTTTTGCATGCAAATAAGACAAAAGGTTTACTTTAAAGACACATGATCTTGTATTTCAACTACATCATAAAATTGCAAAATATCCATACTTGGGTTATCAAATGGAACTTTTTGCAACAGCCTTACTACTAGCTAACAATAATATCTTTATACTAGTACATACTAGGCTTTTAAATCTATTAAATGCGTTTATTTTGTGCATTTTCATACCTAATAGTTTGAGGACACTCTAAGCCGCAAGCTACGATCCAATTTGTTTGATTTAAAATATTTCAATGATGATATTGAATCCCTAGACCCAAGCATTTTTTTCTGATCAGGCGTTCGGCCATGATTGATTATGCAAACCCTGTTCAGATATATTGAAAACATGACTAAAAATTACCCTTCAACACACACATTACATATGTATAATGTCATGTGCCAAACAAATGTTTCTTTGTATGAATATCAATATAACTACTATTTTCATATGACATTTTCAGTATCTTGGCCTGATAATTTGGAATGTTATTTCTAACCCTTCGTGAACTTTTTAACCCTTCCCTTTTAAAACTACAATCGGAATATGACATGTAATATCGAACAAAATAACATTTTAGATAACCCGTTGATTTTTTTTTTTTAAACATAATTAACATTTAAGTACTTGCATGCATCCACTGTCAAATATCCTATTATCAACTGTTTTGTGTGGTTATGGTATGAACTAGTTTTAACCGTAAACTTCTTTTTCTCGTCTGTGATAAGTTAGTTAGTTTATATATTTAATATTTCCAGTCAAGCCAAAAAACCAATACAAATTGTGTTTTTCTTAAAAAAAGTAAAAGGCTGGGGAGTACATTTTCGTTATCAGAGTTATACTCTTAAATTTTCATATTGCATTATTAT
Organism: Mytilus trossulus; assembly: GCF_036588685.1. Classification (NCBI taxonomy): domain Eukaryota; kingdom Metazoa; phylum Mollusca; class Bivalvia; order Mytilida; family Mytilidae; genus Mytilus; species Mytilus trossulus. Next base: position 1,121,063 of record NW_026963318.1, read on the forward strand.
ATGAACGCGCTTAAAAAAAACATATCAATTAATTTTTGTGTGGGTCATTAATGCTTACTTTAACATATTTTGTTCGTTGGATGGTGACTGAAAGCAACCACGGCCTTACGTATCCTTATACTTATACTTATGACATATGCGGTAAGTAAAATGTGTTTTCTTTTATCGTTCGATTTAAAGGGCTTGACAGTTAATTGGTGCTATCATAAGAACTAGCTCTGAGGTAAAATCAATGCGCATGTCTTCATTATTTGTCCTTGAAATTTCAAAAAGCAGATACATTCAGGGTTGTCAAAGAATTTTTGGAAAAAGGCCATATGTGACTTATCTAGCTTATATTATTGACCAATAATCATATGAATGCACTATCATATGTAATTTCTAACAGTTGTTTTTAGAGAGCTCGACTATCAAATTACACTATCTAAGGAACGCGGTCAACAGGTGTATTTGTAAGTCAAATGCAATAATTTTGTTATTAGTTATCAATTTGCATGTAATTTATGACTTCCCAAAGACTCCTTGGTTATGGTTTGGTAATATATCAAAGCTGCCTTTGTGTACATTTAAAACATGTTATTTTTACTCAATTAAAGAGTCATATGTGAAATTAAAACATAGGAAAACAGTCGAAATTTGAGGAAAAATTAAAACCTTTCTATAGCATATTTAAACTATTAGATAGAGAGAAATTAATGCTATGAAACCGGAAACACTTTACTTGAATTTGAGATTTGATATATGCATGGTAATTATTTGTCACGTCCTCTATACATAGCACATGTAATGTCAATGAGGAAATCAATCCTCAAGATAATGTCAGATTCAAAGAAATGACTGACTTTGTATATAACGTGCATCATTTGAATTAGGATTTGAGATATGCATGAACATTGTTTGTTGGAATACATGTCCTCAATATGTAACACATGTCTTGTCAATCAAGAAATCGAGCATCTTGATAATACCAGTTTTAGAGAATTTTTGGTTTGAATGAGAGTGCTATTTTTCAAAGTAGAATGTTTCCCTTCCTAAGACAACATATTTGTATCTACGTTGGACATTTCTTTTTGATTTGGAATAGGAAATTCTTGCGCAAAGTGTAAAAAAAAATTGAAAAAGAGAAAGGATGCGTTCGTAAACTTTCTTTTGCAAACAAAGGTTTCGATGCCATAAATTTTGGCCATATCATTTACATAAATCAGTTCACTCATAATACCTCATTTTCTTTTTAGATTAGTCTGTACCTGTCATTTCTTACACCAATACCAAACGCATTGCAAATATTATTTTGTAATTACATACAGATGTCGCAAGATCTCAATATTGACGACTGAAACATCAACCTTCAGCTCACAAGGATGCCATTAAATCCAGAATTTAACTGAAGTCGCTTTACTGTATGAATGTCAAGAAATTATATACCTTGATGCAGGTATTTATTAATAAATTGAATATTGGCAGATTGAAAACAGCGACGTCTGTATTTATTCTAATTGTTATTTCGAATCATTTTTAAAAATGTCGAAAGTTGAACGCGAGAAAATTGATAACACTCGTTAGAAATAACAATTTTACAACAGCTTCTAAAGCGATTTAGGGATAGAACAGCATTGAACAGTTCAACTGCAAAATAAGCGTAGACCTACGTTTTTCTGTAGACAAAGGTGTATTTTTAAATATGTGTATAATGCTGCACATGGTCCGGATGGTATTGGTAATTATGGTTTGTTTTTGTTACTATGTATAAAAAATACGACACGTAATTGCGACCTTACGTATTGTTTAAATATATACGTGCTGTTCAGTTACATATATCAATACCGTTACTGCTCGTCGAAAAATAAAGTTCCAACATAATTAAATTGGTTCCTATCATCTTTATAAGAATTTCGGAAGGAAATTGATAAATAATATAAACAGTTAAACAAAATGTATATTAAAAAAACAAACTGTTCCAAGGTTTTGTTCTTTGCAGTTTACATTTCGAGATCGCAAAAAATAATGCGACAAAGGTGACATCCATGTTTTTGTGCCGTTTGTAACATACAAGATTCACTGGTTTCTGTAAATTTTCCGTAACTTAACTATTTTTTTACATTTGATAATACGTTTGTTGTTGCAGAACATCCCTCATGATATACACATATACTAGCACGTTTAGGTTGTATTTATTTCATCACACAAAATTTTGCATACCGTTCACTTGAGTGGGTTTGGTTTTTTTGAATTTTGGATTTTTTGTTTTTTTTTAAATAAAAATGTTAGACAAACTGACCCCAAAAATGACAATCCCGTGCTGTTTTTCTAACGCCTAAAATACTAATTAAAAAACCCAACACCTTTTTACTTGACGAATTTCAACAATATGAAAATAAATGTGATCTTAAATTATTAATTAGTTCCACTTTTTGACCTTCATAACTAATCTTTTAAGGAGTTGTGTTTCTTTGTACATTGTTATTGATATCACCACAAATACCAAAAGTAATAATTTAACACATGTATTATAATCTTATTGTTTTCGTAGTGTTGCTTTACTTTTTACTACCCATATACCACTTATAATTGTAAATATTATAAATACAATTGATGAATAAACATATATGTTATCATTCAACAGGAAATTTCAGACTTACAAATCAAAACTAATGTGGCAACAGAGTATTCTTATTTTTTCACGAGTTACCGGAGAGACAACCATTTAACTTTAAATTACATATCAGCTAACATAACACTTTCTCATTATCCATAAAGTTAAGACTTTCTTGAGTAAACTGATTTATATGAAACTTGATTCGTATGATGCCAACGTTTTTTGTAGACGAAACGCGAGTCTGGTGTAAGTACAAAATGTAAGCCTAATATCTCTGATGAGTTTATCTACAACCACTGGGTCGATACCACTGCTGGTGATGTTTAATTCATTGAGGTTATCATCAACCAAGTATTCATCACTTCTGTGCTGACATGAGTTATCATTGACATGGTCATATTTATAAATTAACTGTTTACAAAACTACCAAGGATTTTCTACCTCAGGAATATATTACCTTAACTGTATTTAGCAAAATAGTCCTCAATGATCGTACTTTATTTGGCCTTTTAAACTGTTTTGGATTAGAGCGTCACTGGTGCATTTATTGAAAGACGAAATACGTGTCTTATTTAAATACAAAATTTAATCCTGGTATCTATGATGAGTTTATTTTTTGATAATGGCAAACCTTTATAATGCATGCAAATGTCTTTGTTGTTATAGAAAAATAGTTAAACCAGGTATGTTGTTGTCCGCCTGAGATAGTACTTTTGTATGCCACTGACCAAAATAAATAATGAAATATGAAGCTACCAAATTTTCAAAAATGATTTCGGGTTTCATTTTTTCTGCCTGCTAGGAGTTGTAAAAATCATTTTTGGAAATAATACGTATTTGATTTTCCAACTCGAGCGCTAATAATGATTCTAAAATACACGAAATGCCTGCCTGGCGTACCAGATTATCATCTTGTCATAAGATATAATGCACATGAGCGTATTTTGCAGGGTAGCTATGTATTTCTTTTAAAGGTTGCAATATGAATTGAGTATTTAAGATGAACTAAACAATTCATTTTTGATCAGACACAGGCTCATTAATTGATGTCTGGACATAATTAAATAGAGGTAGCTATTTTGTCTTTGATTATTATACCCCTTGAAATTTGTTATTCCCTGTGATATTTTTTTTGTGGTAGACGGGAGATAACTTAGGTCTAAAACATGTTTAAGCATCTTAACACATCTAGATTTTTGGACTGTTATCTTTCCTTGTATCTTACCAGGGCTTGTATGTATAATGGTTATATAGCTAACACCGTATTTAGGGAAATTCGGCCGTTTTACGTAAAATGAGATCATAAATCTTTTGTTTGCATCTTTGTCATATACTTTCAACTGCAACACATTTGTTTTTTCGTCTCGTGAAAATCATTTTTTAGTTTGTTGAAAAAGGCATTCGTATTATATATCTTTCGTGTATGTTAAAACATCTATGGCAGGTAGATCCCAATTAAGTCATATTCACCTATTATGTCTTTTTTTGGTTTCTCGCCCAATGGTGTCATCATATTAGAGTTATCAACAACTGTTGAATTAAATTTGAGAGGTTAAGGTATTAATAAAAGTGATCTATAGACGAAAAAAAAAACTTCTCCAGTTGATAATATTAAACAAGATTCTCATTTTGTCAAATGAAATGAAAACAACACATATACATGCAACCAATATTTGTTTTTCCAATGGCAAATAACAAGTGAAAAATCAAATGTTCAAGATTTATTCTAAATTTCCGCATATATATTTTTTTTACAAGATTTGATCTGTGTATATATATTTTTTTCTTTTTTTTGACACTTCCATGCAAACTTTTGAAAAGGAATAATTTTATTCATACCACGTAGGTTTTTAAGTTGGCGCGCTGATACCAATTTAAATTAATTTTGTAGAAAAAAAAATATTATTCATTCAATTGTTGTTGATTGCCATAAACTAGTTAATTTTCGAGTGCACATGTTGCCGAAGTTAAACAGATCGTGACATTGGCAAACAATAAAACAGAGTACGTATACAGCGTGACGGATAAGTGAATTGAAAGACTTTTGTTTTTATTTTCCCCATGCGTCCAATTTTGTTAACTAGATTATTTCTCACCAGTTGTTAAGTGATCTGTTGTAATAATTTGTTCATTAAGGATCTGTTAAAATTAGTTTTTTTTAACTCAAGATCATGTGTATTATAAAAAAGAAGATGTGGTATGATTGCCAATGAGACAACTATCCGCAAAAGACCAAAATGACACAAACATTAACAATTATATGTCACCGTACAGCCTTCAACAATGAGCAAAGCCTATACCGCATATAGTCAGCTATAAAAGGCCCCGATACGACAGTGTAAAACAATTTAAGAGAGAAAACTAACGGCCTTATTTATGTAAAAAAATTAACGAAAAACAAATATGTAACACATAAACCAACGACAACCACTGAATTACAGGCTCCTGACTTGGGACAGGCACATAAATAAATAATGTGGCGGGGTTAAACATTAACAAGCTTTTATCGCAGTCTTTTCCTCGCGCTTGGGCTGTGCGTTGGCGGAAGTAATAATGTTATTTCTGTAGTTAATGTTACTGAATACTGGGAAATCAATAGTTCAATATCGGTATCTGTATGCAAGTTATAATACTATAAAAGACTGTCTTTTAAAAAATGGTCACCTTAACTTTGTTTAGAGCTAAACTTAGCCATTTAATATATATATATATAAGAAGATGCGATATGAGTGTCAATGAGACTACTCTCTGATCCAGTCACAATTTGTATAGAGTAACCCATTATAGGTCATAGTAGGGACTTTATCAAGGAGACTTGGCTCGTACCGGACAGTAAGTTATATAACAACACACTAGTGTAAACTTATTTAAACAGGAAAGTCAACGATGTTATCTATATGAAAATGGAGAAACGAAAAATATTTATGAACCACATTTACACAACTACTGAACAACAGGTTCCTGACTACGGACAGGTGTGACCAAATGCAAGTATATACAACCTGTTCATTTTTTTTTAAATGTTTCATGTATGTGATTCATTGCTGTCACTTAGGTGACAAAAGGGCAGATTTCCATGTCTTTAATGAGAAACTTATGGGTTAGTGGAACATATTTCATAATTAAGTTATCACATGTCTATCATTAAACTCTGACATAAGATTGCAAGAAAAACTTCATAAAGCCTATATAAATCAAAGACACATTACTTCTGTATTTCGTTACAATAAAATTCAGGAAGACTAGATACTATGGATTGATTTATATTATTCGTATATCACATGTCTGAAATCAAGTAGTTTATCATGATTTCAAATGCTTAAAGAAAAAACCTAGTTAAAAATGGTGCTATAACTGACATTATACAAGCTACACAAACTACTTGTAACTAACTCCACATTTTAAAACTATTTAAAATTTTCAAAATGCTGTATTCCAGACGATGAATGTCATAGTTCAAAGCTTTGGATGAGCTATAAATTTGAATCTAATTAACAGTTAGGTACATGCAACATTAATTGGTTCAAACGCATTACAAGCCGAAGACACCAAGGACGGCAAATGACAAGTAACTACACATATTATTGGTGTGTGTTAAAGGGTTTGCAAACTTACCTGAGTGGTTGTAATTTTAGTGTCAGTGCTCTACGATAAATAGTAAAGTTGCAGCAATGCAAACCGCTTGTAGTTTTTGAATTTTCTGTTCGATAATTTTTTTTTTAATTAATGGTACTTTTTTATAGTAAACATTTAAGATAATGATTTTTTTTCTTGTCCTATAACACACTGAGAGATGTTTTGTTTTATAAAGCGATTGACCGACCGTTGGAATGTCTTTTTTTGGCCAATCCAGAGACTCCAAACTAGATATCTAACCGAATATCGTATTAACATCAATACCGAATAGAATCTTGTTTTCAAAATGGCAAACTGTTGGATTTATCCGTTCATAAGTCTAACCACAGCTTTGGCAATAAATGTGTTTGTCAGTTTATGTGTATAGGAGACTGGTATTTTTTTCAGAAAAAAAACAATGCCTACAAATCCAACAAATACAACAGTTAGCTTCTGTCTTTGTACGTTTTCATAGTATAAGAAGTATTATTGTTATTTTATAAATTTATATGTCATGACCGATTTAAAAAGCGATTTCAATGATGATCAGAAGATTCAAAGACAAAACGAAAAAAATAAATTTTTAATTGACGCATTTGATTTTTCTTTGACAGCTTTTGAAATAAATACTGTTGATTCATTCATTTTTGTGAGTTCAAATTTTCGTGGATTAAGGAAAACTTGGATATTCGTGGATAATTTAGTACAGCTATTTGTAAGATCCAGGCAGGGGGTGATTCATGCTATGTCTCAGAACTGCTTTATTTTTTTATATAAATGGCAAAGTCTGCATATATTCCCTTAGACAATTTGTAATTCGTCGAACATTTAAATTCGTGGTTCCCCTGTTCCCACGAAATCCACGAAAATTAGTATCCAACGAATAATAATGAATCCACAGTACTCCACATGCAAAATATGAACAACGTCAATTCTTGTTGAACGCGTTTATGAAATTTACGTTAAGTAACATAGCCATAGATTTTACACCGCTTCTCTTTATCCTTCTTCATTTCCTTATTTGAAATAATGTTTGTAACCTAGATGATAAGACGATCATTATATTCTTTTAACAACACATATGTAGTGCTGAACTACACGTATATACGCATGAAATGATGTATTTTGTAAGTTAATATTTAACTACTCGTATGACATCTTTTATCGTAACCAATGATAGATTTAGCTATCTAATTATAATCTTTGATGCTACGATTGTGTATAGATAAGTTCACGTAGTGTTAAGTGTATTATAGAAACTTACTGTACTAAAACAATAACATCTGTAATTTTTTAAATCTTGTGTGATAATTAACCTTTAAATTGGTCATATATCAATGTGTTCATATAAAAGAAAGATCAGACACAATTCAATGACATCCAATAACCCATTTGGTACGTTATTTTATTTTCAAAATCATTAAATGCAAAATACTTGCTTTATAGAATACACACTCTCTTATAGTTCGATTTAAAGCGCTCGACAATGACATTATTATAATTCTCTTAACGCGTTAGTCGTAGATCACATCACCATGCATGTCTTGATTACTTGCTTCTTCATTTTCAATTGGCAGATAATTCAATGTTGCCAAAAGAAATTTGGAGATACGTCTATAAATGAAGGTTTAAACATTGTTAAAAGAGGAAACCGTTACCAACATCCATATCATGTTATTTGAGCTATAATGACAATGCTGGAAGAAACAACACTTTGTAAACATCTAAACAGTATGTGTAGTTTTGCCAGATAGTTAGTGTTGATTAGTTCTGTAGATGGGAATAGATACGAAAAAGATTACATAGATAAGCCTTCGTTTTAAGTAGATATCAATCTTGCCCCACAATATGTAAAGTGTGTTATCCAAGTTTTTAAAATGTTTCTTTTTTTACTTCTTGGTCGGGTTGTTGTCTCTTTGACACTTTGTCCATTTTCATTCTCAAATTTATTTCAAAAATGACTTAATATTTAGACTCAAAAAATTATAACAAAATATTGGACTCTTATTCTTACCTTTTGTTAAAGCTGATGACTGTAGTAGTTTTTCTATAAATCCATTTTTTAAATCAATTAATGTAAAACATGCATATATCCATACTTTGTAACTAAATATATTGAATTTCTGATTGTTTTTATATTATGCAATAAGCGTTCGATATTTGTAAAGGATTTCATTATACAAACGATATGTATATATTGATTTTATAATCTTACATGTGGGTCGACATATATCTATTATTCTCATGAGTTATTACACATGTACTTCTTCTGATCGTCTTCTAGATCTCATGTTATGATTTCAAAATTGTAAAATATTTTCCCATCGCAAAATTATTCTAACTAGTTGCAATGTCAGTTCAATTTCATGAAACGTTACACAATACTATTGACAGCAATTAAAAATAACTGTAACATTACAACTATACTCACTCTTAGTGATAGATATTATGGACATAATTGTGCAAATCGTGATACAAGCATGAAATTTGGTATGTGGGTGGAATAAATGATAATTTAAAAAATCCGGCTGCTGGCCAGATTTTTTTTTTTTTCAAGATGGCCACCGCTCATTTTGTAAATGGCGTCATATCCAATTGGTTACATTTCGTAAATCTTTGGAAAGCTGTGTAATAGGTATAATACAATGTCAGTTTTGATAAAACTTAAATTTCAGTTCCTAAAGTATAAAAAATAATACCTACATGAAGAAACAAAGTGACTTCTGGTGCCAAAAATGGCGGCAAAACGTGGAAAATGTCAATTTGTCATGTCTATCACCTTAGCTAGAGATATTACTGACTTTGTGAGTTTAAAATGCATATATAGTTTGTTCAAAAAGAAAGGTAACTTATCTTATAAATATCTGACAGTTACCAATACACAAACCTGTACACGGAAGGCCGGTAATGTAGCATTTACAGTTACCAAAACAGCTGAATTTCTTGCATCCGCATTTAAAAAAGAAATGACACGACGATCAGCATCACAAGCCCAGTAGTCAGCACTTGTATGTGCTGACATGAATTATCATTGACATGGTTATACAGTATTTATAAATTAACTGTTTACAAAATTTAGAATTTTTGAAATACTAAGGCTTTTCTACCTCAGGCATAGATTACCTTAGCTGTATTTGGCAAAACTTTTAGGAATTGTTGTTCTTAATGCTCTTCAACTTCGTACTTTATTTGGCTTTTTTAACTTTTTTGGATTCGAGCGTCACTGGTGAGTCTTTTGTAGACGAAACGCGCGTCTGTCGTATATACAAAATTTAGTCCTGGTACCTATGATGAGTTTATTTCCAAAGAAGTCCATTTTGGTTTCCAATTGTCATTTGGTCTTTTTATTTAACCCAACTCCTGTGTTCATGACTTGGTACATGAACATGTCCAATGCATGAATCCGGACGAGGCCAAACATGTCCAACTCGATATGCTTTTCTTTTGATGTGCTCCAGAAGATTAAAATCGTTTGCAAGGAAGCAGCGGCCGTGTGATGCTATATGCCTACCACAGGTAATGATAATGATTGTGTGGTAGGCGGAATAGCACCAAAAGGCCACTGCTTCCTTTCAAACGATTTTAATCATGCCTCCTTAAACGGTTTCCTTACATGATGCAACCAAATACTTCTATGATGTTCATGTCTGTGGCTTCATACAAAATCGATCAAAAACGTCCGTTAAATCTGAGAATACTTTATCATAAAGTGGTTTTATTAAAACTAGAACACACCCGCGAAATCGCGGGCATATACAGCTTGTAAACTGTTGTAGGATGATTTTTGGTAAAATATATTTTGACTGGGGTATTTCATATAAGTTATAAAAATGCCCTCCGTTATGTGTTTCCTTTCTGTTAAATTCGATTTTTTTTTTGTGTTTCTGGCCTTATGCCACAATTATTCTTCCTCTTTGGTACAATGCATTTTTGATAAAAGTCAAATTAAATTAAAAATTTGCACCGCTTCAATCATGAAACAAATGAAACTGCTTATATACCATTATTATTAGATAATAAAATGTGCTTGTAGAACATTCCATCAGTGCTTTTCCATTTGAAAGCCCTATTAACATGCCAATGGTAGGATTTGAATCTCGTATAAATGACTAACGCTCATTTGAGGGGTGGTTTGAGGGGCCCTGATTATGAAATCCCGGGCTTTAAAAAAACATGGGTGAAATCCCGAGATGCGTATTTTAACGAAATTCATATCCCGACATTCCGAAATAAAAAAAAAATATTCCTGCATCCCGTAAAAATCAGTTCCGAATTCCGAGCTTACTAGCACCAGATCCCGACGTTCCTAATAAGTCTTGCCTCCCGCTAATCTCTACCCTACTTTCATTTTGACCAAATCACTACTTTCACTTTCAACATTAAATTTGTATGCCCCATTCCTCCGTTCGTTTGTTAGTCCGTCCTTCTGTCCGGCTTCAGGTTAAAGTTTTTACTTTCAACAATAAATTTTCATGCCCCATTTATTGGAATTATATTTTCTAGTTTGTTCTTCCGTCCGTCTGTCCCGCTTTAGGTTAAAGTTTTTGTCGAGGTAGTTTTTGATGAAGTTGAAGTTCAACCAACTCGAAACTTAGTAAATATGTTCTCTATGATATGATCTTTCTAATTTTAATGCTAAATTAGATTTTACCCCATTTCACGGTCAAAACAAAGCAAATGATAGTGCCGATCGGATGTGGCATCTGTTTACTATGGACACATTCTTGTTTTTCATAGGGCCTGTGTCCTTAAATCTTAAACGAAACATGATAATATAGGCTATGCCTGTTTCGTTATTTACGTGACGATAAGTGAATGGCAAAAATGATTGAGTTTATTTTCACACGGCCTGGGTCGTTGCTTACACTTGGGACAACATATAACCATTCAGGCAATGTGAAAATGGCTTGCATGAATCTTAAATAAAACATGATAATATAGGCTATGCATGTGTCGTTATTTACGTGACGATAAGTGAATTACACAAATGATTGTGTTTATTTTCACGCGGCCTGTGTTGTTGTTTACACTTGATACAATATTCTTATATAACGATCCAGTCAATAAATCTTAAATAAAACATGATAATATAGGGTTAGTCCAGATAATCATGCCATCTGCTGTGGGTATTTTTCTATTTTGACTTTTTTTGATCCCACAATAGCCTTGCCAGACGTCATAATTATTTGGACTAATATAGGGTATGTAATGTAAATTTACAAAACTTCTGGAAAAATAAACGTAAGTGAATGAAAAAAATGATTGTGTTTATTTTCACACGGCCTGTGTTGTTGTTTACACTTGGGACAATATTCTTATATAACGATTCAGTCAATGAATCTTAAATAAAACATGATAATATAGGGTATGAAATGTAAATTTACAAAACTTCTGGAAAAATAAACGGAAGAGGAAGTTGTCTATGAATAAAAGCCGGGGTGATGACGGACACATATCCGGACTTCTTTTTTTCCGTTTTTCTCCCAAAATAACCGAAACTGAATAATCATAAGAATGGATGACAAATGCGACTATGCATGGTACCTATAGGACATACAGTTACAATGATCAATTTATTGTGGAAGGAGGAGAAGCGACACCAAAAATGAGGTCTTCTCGTTTAATAGTATAGATTGCATATGTAATAAGAAAGGCGTCTAAACTGTATGAATTTGTATTGTAACTGAAGTACAAGATAACGTCATAATTAAACAACGTTGGGTATACAATAATGCCGCGTTACGCTAACGTTCTCTTCTGTGTGTGATTTCCAACATTATCCGGCCCACGAAAAGTGAAAAATTATAATTTTGTAAAAAAAATTTAGTCTCTCTGTTAAAATTATAAAATGAAATTAACTTTAAAGTCCATCATTAAAACTCAAATGTTTACCACAGTTTGTTATAGTAAGGTGTTACATTTATTTCACGTTCTTTTTTCTTGTAAGTTTCTCCCTGTTTCTCCCTGTAATCTAATTCTTGATATAAGTAAAGCTGTTTGAATTGTAAATAATCGTAAAAGCATTTGTTTGTGTAAGTGTCACTTGTCCACATTAAAACTGATTTGTCTGTTTCATTAACTTTCAACGGACCATTGGTTCTTTGTTTTGTACTTGAAGTGTCCACAAATGTAGAAATTATATGTTCAATGTTAATAGTGTCCCTCTCTGTTGTATCCTCTTTAGTATGCGTATCTTCCGTTTCTCCTAAATTGGTAGTAATTAAGTGTGTTTCGTTGATTGAACTGGTTCTTTTGAGTGGTCCTGCGAGTAGGTATCCTAGTTTGGACTTTACTGCTGTTGGTCCTTCGTCCCTGATGATATCATCCTCAAAAATATCCCAGTATTGGTCAGCTTCAACAAGCAGTTCAATTTCAAATGATGTCTCCTCAGTTACGGTGTGTGTTAATCTTAAGTTTTGCAAATACGGCAACTTTTTTGCAGTTTCAGTGTTAGTATTAAATGGTGTGGCGATTTTAGGTACAATCAAAACATCGACTGGTATTTCTTGGCCATAGATAGTTTGTATCTTCACTGTTGCTGTGTTTGGATGTTCAATAGAATTGTTCTCATTATCGTCTCCAAATCTAGATAGCGTAATTGCGTCACTTCCTGTGGTTTTTAACTCCAATGTCTCTGCTAAATGTCTTGTAATAAATGACCTTGTGGAGCCTTCGTCAAAAAGGATCTTTGCATCAATCGTTGGTTCTTTGTAGCTTAGTGGTGCTATTGCGGTCTTTAATAAAACATTTACTACTATGTCTGTTAAATCCAATTAAATGTACATTATACACTGCACAAATATTTCATCTTCTTGTTCAATTCCTCCTCAATATTCACAGGATATTCATAAACAAATTAAAATTGTTGAGCAAAGAGAACAGGAAAAGCCAGTCATCATGGTTAAGTTGTCATATCATTATGCTTCTACTTCATATCCAAAATCACAGTCTTCATAACGCTGTGAGAAAAATGCTCCTATTTGTGTATCATGAAAATACTAAAAGTAAATTTGCGCAAAATACAAAATCTCTTCTACATGTTCTATGCAACAGACATATCAACCTGAAAAAGAAAATAAACGTAATAATGATTGATTTTTTTCTTTTTCTTAAACATACATGTTAACAAGTATATGATTATCACACACAACATAAAATTCATCGTCATTAATGTTGGTTTTAAACACATGATACTATGTAATTTAGAAATCAAATTCAACCGTTATCTATATTATTTATATGTGTATAATTTATATGTGTATGTAAACAATTTCAGTGTGTATATTAACAATATGATATCAACTTATTTACTTTTTAAGCTCAACCTACTGTCTCTGCTGTATAATTCTGAAGATACGTGCATGATGTGCAATATAGAAATAAATTATCTCTATAATGTGTGCAAAAACTAAATATATGTTCCCTAAACTGTCAAGGCTTAGGGCAAAAAAAAAGAGAGAGAAAGATTAAACCTATGGTGCAAAAACCAAAAGTGTAATATTTTATTCATACAAGAATCACACTTTATTGAAAAACATGAAAATGTCATCAACAATGAGATAAAAGGAAAACTTTACCATAGTTTCGGAAATTCACAATCAAGAGGCGTAACAATTCTTATAAAAGAAAACATAAAACATAAAACTATTAATGAAACTAGAGATAATGACGGAAGAATAATACTCATTAATATAGAACTTGATGGTAATATCTTTACACTACTGTATGTATATGCTCCGAACATTCGTCGAAATAGAAACTTTTTTTTTCAAAAAAGTGAACAATATCATTAACAATAACCGCTTAGGAATATTAATAATGGGGGGTGATATGAATGAAAGTTTAACTTCAGTTGATAGAAAAAGTATTAGCCCTAATAATCAAAATAAACCTGTTAACAGTTTAAAGCAACTAATAAAACAATATAAACTTATTGATATTTGGAGAGAACTAAATCAAAACAGCAGTCAATTTACATGGAGAAGAAAAAACAATAAAAGTGTTGCAAGCAGAATTGATTTTTTTTTAATAAGCCCAGATATAAGACAGCACATAATATCACATACAGATCATCAAGCAATCTCTTTACAAATAAGACTTAAAGCTCAAAATAAAGGCAAAGGATTCTTTAAGATAAATAACAGTATACTGAATGATACAAAATACAAAGAAATAATAATTAAACTTATTGATACTCATAAAGAAAAAATACTCACCAAAAATAATGATCCTCGAGTTACTTGGGACATTTTCAAAACTGAAGTAAGGGAGGTAACCATTGCATATTGCAAACAAAAGGCTGCTGAAAGTAAAAATAAAATGAAACATTTAGAAAATAAGTTAAAATTCTTAAACGAAAAATTAAGTAATTCTCAACATCTTAAAAAGAAATACATAATATAGAAAACAATTTACAAAATTTATATATAAAAGAAACTAGAGGTGCACAAATAAGATACCGAGTCAGATGGGCAGAAGAAGCGGAAAAAACCACAAAATATTTTTTGGGTCTTGAAAAATCAAGACAAACCAAGAAAACTATTTCCGCCCTTAGAAATGACAATGGTAATATCGTTACAGATGCCTCAGATATTCTTATTCTTGGGAAAAATTACTACCAAAATTTGTATAAAAGTACTAAACCGGACCCTTCAGAAATAAAAAATTATATAAGTCAAACAAAGATAGATCACTCACTATCCAATAATGACAGTGAACTATTGGGGGGGGGAGGGCAACCTAACATTAGAAGAATGTACAAATGCTATATATAACATGAAACCGAATAAATCCCCTGGACTAGATGGTCTCAGTGTAGAATTTTATCGAACATTTTGGTCATACCTAAAAGAATCTGCAGTGAAAGTATTAAATAAAAGTTATGAAAAAGAAGAAATGACAACTCTCCAAAAAATAGGTGTTATCTCCTTACTATATAAAAAAAATGATCCATTATCATTAGATAACTACAGGCCAATCACTTTATTAAATGTAGACACGAAGCTTATGGCCTATGCCTTACCGCAAAGATTAAAGGTGGTGTTGTCCAAAATTATTCATAGCGATCAGAATGGATATATAAAAAATCGGTACATAGGTTTAAACGTTCGCCAGATTCAAGATATAATAGACTACTCAGAAAAATTTAATATAGATGGAGTTTTATTGTTCATAGACTTTTCCAAAGCCTTTGATTCTTTAGAATGGCCCTTCAGGTATGAATCTCTACTAAAATTTGGAATACCACATTCCTTCTTAAAATGGGTAAAAACGTTATACAATGATACTAAAGGATGCCTGTCTAATAACGGCTGGATCTCAGAAACCTATAGTCTTCACCGTGGTATAAAACAAGGATGTCCGTTAAGTTCTCTTATTTTTGTTATAGCAGTTGAAATTCTGGCCTGTAGAGTAAGACAAGATTCAAACATTAAAGGGTTTCAAATTAAACTTGATAAAAAAACGCATAGTTTAAGAATTTCCCAATTGGCTGATGACACAACACTCTTTCTCAGTTCAAAAAATGAAATACACCAAGCATTGAACCTAATAGAAATATTTGGAACACTTTCTGGTTTGAAATTGTAAGCAAAATCAAAATTGGGTCACATAATTTTAATTTTAAAACTTTAGTACTGGGCTATAAAATACATGATCCTATGTATAATGATATACATCTCTTCCTAACTGTCTTGATATATTCAATTCATAAAAGTACTCATATATATCGAATTATAAACAAAAAGGCATAGACGCTTATGCAGTTTTCAGGAATGAATTTTTAAACACATACGAAATTAACAAATATATTATGCTAAAAACAGCAAATTTTTAAAAAGATGCATATGATCATGAATAGCTAGATATAATATTTTTTCATGTATAGAATTTGTGTAGCAAAAGTTGACAATATATCTGAACACGTGGTAATAAACCAAAACAGCATGCTTTGTGAAAATGTACAGAATTTTGTCTCAAAATACATTTATACACACTTTATCACTTAATCAAATGAATTTCCAACTACAATGTCGAAACTTACCACATGTAATTTTAACTAAAGTTTAAGTTGTTCGTGAGTATCAATAAAACGTATAAATTAATCCGGACAATTGACCAACCAGCTTCAACGGTTTTCATCAATAAGGTTAAAGGTCAACGATCATAAAGTTTTAATCTTTAGAAACAAAACCGGACAAAACTGTACACTTTCCGTAATCATGAAACAATATAGTTTGTAAAATGTATGTTATAACCATGAACTGTAAAACTAACAAACTATCTATAAATATGAATTCACTGAATAAATTCCCTGGTTATCCAGTGACTAATTCACAGGGATACTCGACCAACTGCTGTAGGTGGAGTAATTTGTTACAACAGCAAAGAAAAGTGCAATAAAGATATTATTTAAAAAAAAAAAAACAACATTTGGGCGACCATAGTTTAAAGATGAATAAAAAACAAAAGTCTCAGATTCCTCCGCGTTGTGTTTTTGTACTGTATTTGTACTACTTGTACTTGTAGTTTCTTTATCATGGTCGCTGTTGCATAGGCTTGTGTGGTGACGTCTATTACATTTCTTGCAGTTTGATTTAGATTAGAGTCGCCCTAAGCAATTAAAGCACAATCTATCTTCTTTAACAATTTGCATGCGGTCGTTGTGGTCTGTAAATTTGCTTGTATCTTGCTATTCCTTTAATGTATCCAGAATTGTTTCCAGCTCGTCCTCTTCTGGTTTTTCTTCTGTTTCACTTCTCTCCTCAAATCTTCAAGCTCGAATAGATTAAAGCTTTGTAGTCATCTTAATCTGGTCACGGTACCAATATCGTAAAGTGGTTTTACTAAAACTGCATATGTAATAAGAAAGACGACTAAACTGTATAAATTTGTATTGATGACTGAAGTACAAGATAACGTCATAAGTAAACGACGTTGTATATTCAATTATGCCACGTTACTCTAACGTTCTCTTCTGTGTGTGATTTCCAACAACTTTCAGTGTCTGCCAAGCTGACCTCTTCACTTTCCGATGAAATGCCGACACAGTTTCACACCCACTAAATGCATGAAAGAAAGGAAAAGCTGCTACACGAGGACCAAACGCATTTGATATGACATGTACAGGAAGCCATCAAAAGTTTTTATTCCTTCAAAAACCTATCCACAATTTGTCCACACCTAATCTTGCGAGAACTGCAATTCCCAATACTACTACATCTATGTCAGTACTACTGAAAATTATTTTCTGGACCACCTGGGATCCCCCCTAGTTTTTGATGAGGTTCGGGTTGCTTTGTCTTTAGATTTTCTATGTTGGGTCTTATGTATTTATTTGTCTGTTTGTCTTCTACTTTAATAGCCATGGCATTGTCAATTTATTTTTTTAATAGCCATGGCATTGTCAATTTATTTTTGATCTTTCAGTTTGAATGTCCCTCTGGTATATTTGGTTCCTCTTTAAACATGTTAAATAAGCCAGACAAAAAAAGAAATGTGTTCGAAAAAGTTCGGTATGTACTGTCTGACTGAGAGTATTACGTTTCTGTAAATGATACATCAACCCTCAGTAAAATGTAAATGTAAAATGAGATGTGAGGGGTAGTGCCCCGAACAATGTTTGATCTTTGATAGCTACTTTTCACTTACTCAACATACAGTGTAGATAAATTATTTTCGCCGGAATAAAATTAATGTTAGTTTGAATAATTACCAAAGTTAAACGCCAAATTGTAGCATTAGAGAAACTACATTAGGCAAAGCTGTTTAAATACAATATGCAAACTGAATATATAACAAGCAACATTTTTCCTTTCTCCACCTCGTATACACAAAGCTCATCAAAGCAATCCGGTATATTATTTTCTTTGGTAGATACACGTTTTCTTGATATGAAGGGGGTAAGTGGCGTTTAACCCAAACCATGAAATGTCTTTTCATTCTCGAACTTTACGAGCACTTAAACTGAAACTGAATACTTGCCAAATGCAATATTTTAGAACATATTAGAAAAATGTAAGTGATTCTAATAATTCAACTTTTAATAAACAATAAATTTGTCAGAATTATCATATCAAGAATACTTAATATCGACCTTACTATACTGACTACTGAACAGGTGAAAAATTATAGACAAGTCATTTGATTGTAGTTAAAACAAATGGTTTTTATATATGTTTCAGACCATATGAGTATTTGGACCATACGCGTATGGACCGACCTTACACGTATGGTCGGGGTAATTAACACTCTGTTACAGTTTACTGTGCATACTTCGAAACTCTTCGTATGGTATGACCGTTCCTTATAAATTCGCTATCCTATAGGTCATTTTATTATCATATAATAATAAAGAGATTAACTGACTAGAAATAAGAAGTTTCACATAGTTAATTTTACTACCTATTCAAAACTATAATAAACACATAGAATGAAATTCAAAACAGTGTGGCTGTGGCCATTGATTGACACATTAAATTCATCCATTGGCTGGGACAATTTACGTGAACGTTTGTCTGTAACGACCACTGTTAACGACGTACCTACAATAGACATTTAAACTGTGGGGTAACCAAAGGCTTCTTAACGCCTTTAATTATAAAATAATTCGAAAAATTAATCAGGAATAACCTTTATGTTTTGATTTATATAATTGGTATAAATCAAACATCGTGTTATTTCTGATTAATTTTTCGAATTTCTTTATTAAGGTGTTGAGAACCTTTGGTGACCCCATAGTTTAAGTATCTTTAAAAAGTACATAGTGAGCAGTGGTCGTTACATACAAACGATCACATAAATTGTCCCAGTCAATGGATGCATTTAATGTGTCAATCAATGGCCACAGCCACACTGTTTTGAATTTCATTCTATTATACCGATGTCTATTACCGATGTGTTATTACGAGTGAATAGCAATGTCGACTTCAAAAGATAACTGCCAAAAATTTCTCAATAAACTGTTACACAAGAAGTCACTGGCAAGGAACATATTTTATTTAATTTGTTTTGTGAATATCGTGTTCTATAGTCATATGACGCCGGATGTTTGAAATCTAGAGCTTCATAAAAACCGTAGTCACATCGGAATCACCCAAAACCTCGGCATTACTGCATGCAGCTGCAAAAAAGGTTGTTTTTTTCACTTTCAACCACCAGGTGTAACTGAAAATGATCGTGCACAACCATGGCATGCAAATGCGAAAAAATATTGTTACCGTGTGGAAGTAAATATCGCCATAAGCCAACATGCAGGAATGTAATACGCGTTGACAAATAACTTTGGCATTAATATTTAATTTTAACGTAGCCTTTACATTAATACATTGTTATGTAACCATCGTTGTTTTTTAGATACAGTTTATTGTATTATTGAAACGTTTGTAATGCATATTTGAAAAAATACCTATATGGTCAAAATACTCATATGGTCTGGCCCTTAAATAACCATACGAATATATACTCATATGGTCCGACCATACGCGTACGGTCGGACCATACGCGTATGGTCGGATCATACGAGTATACGCATATGGTCATGACCATACGCGTATGGTCCAAATACTCATACGGTCCGGAACATATACACATTAACCCTGTTACGTTCATATGGGGTCAAAAATTCTACATCCTGAAGGTGATCTTTAAACTTTAATATATGAGTTCAAAATTTGAGATTCGGAGATCAATATCTATATCACCCTTTCCGATGAGAGCTTTTCGTAATTAAACTATCACAGCCGTTTATGTATTATAAAAATAGGAAAACTCTAGAGTGAAAATACCAAGGGGATAATATATATAGAACAGCTAAGTAATTTCGAGCATTTTGGGTAAATACAAAAATACATTTGATGCATTTGAAGCGCGTTTCTGAATTAGACTTATACTGAAAGGCGTAAAGCCAAAACTGTGAAAGCTATATAATCAAATGAACATGTACACTAGGTTTATAGACAGACAATGATTTATATAATTTAAAAAATCGTAGGTTTATCATACTCAATAAATGATATTGTACATGTATGTTGTGTATTAACTTCATGGCAATATGTCATCGAACTTGTATTTGACTTGTGTATAGTATTAGTAAGTTAGTGTATTGCTTTTGTGAGATGTGTAGTAGATTCGGATTGAGACATGCAGTCTGTCAGTTGAATGAAAATTTCGTTCACTTCTATTTCAAAGATTCTAGATGGTAATGCGGCTCTTTTCATATAAAAATGTTGAGTGAAAACTTCTGTAAATCATAAGTATTCCAGTAAAAAAGGAGAACAATACCAAAGGGACAGCCAAACTCATTAATCAAAATAAACTGACAACGCCATGGCTAAATATGAAAAAGACAAACAGACAGATCATGTTACACACGGCACAACATACTTTACGATCAATTGTACTCGTAAGATTTTTTGTGAAAATACATCGCAGAAACTTACTATTCCTCGTTAATTATATTTTATTGTATTTCAATTCATAATTTGAGACATTCGTAATTAATTCATTTAACGACCTTTTTATGTAATAAACATATATTAATTGAAAGTCTGATTTATTTCTGAATTCATAGATGAATACCTCAGTTACTGCAATCTTCTCTTTTTGTTTTTTTAATGCGTGCTGGGATTTGTTTCCCTAGTTTTCACAAACGTATAAGTTTTCTTATGTTTCTTATGATTCTTCAAATTGATTTTGGAATAATGAACATTATAAAAAAAAGCATCTGTACTGTTATTTTGAATTTCAGGATAACACAATTTGTTCTTCATTACTGTTCTGCTTTATGATAATTTCTTGTTTGATACCATATTTGAAAATGCATTTCCCTTCAACTTTTACATAAGCTGTTCCATCGATGTCTTCTACAAATAGTTTGCCTTTTGAATCCGTAAACTTGTCTTTCTTTTGAACTAAAATTGTTCTTATTGGTGCTCTATATTCGATCAAATATCTGTTGTTCTTTCTTTCATATAATTTAACTATTACTTCTCCTTTTACTGCAACCTTAGTTGTAAAAGTATATGAGCTTTGCTTTTCTGTTATTTGAAATTTTGCAGTAAGCATAGATTGCTTCTCAACTAACAACACACCCCCTCTGCTGACCAAGTCATAATTCCTTGATCTTCCTTAACCAACGTATTTCCAACTGAGAAACCTTTGAAAAACCCACATGTCGTCCCCGCTATATGGACAGGAGCAGATAGTGTCAGGCTAACATTGAAGCCAGTCGTATAACCTTTTGCTATTGAGCTCGTACATGTTCCTGTGGTCTGTTTTTCAGTTTTTAAGGAATGGAGTGGCTCTTTGTTGCTATTATGTTTGAATACTAATTCAAATAAAATATTTGATTCATATTAAACTGTCCTGGGATCTGAATATTTAAGTTTCGTTCGAATGAATTTTACACCTTTCCAATCAAAATCTAATCGAACCTTTTTCACTGCCGTTGGAAAATCCTTTTGTCAACGATCGTTGTACCATTTCCAAGCCGATTCCTTAACAACATTTTGTAGGTCGGCAATGTTTTTAGATATTCCTCCAGTGGCAGTCTAAAAAGTGAACAGTATATATGTTACAGAACAAATTGGAATACAGTAAAATTTGAAATCTACCAATTAAAATTGTTACATGTAGAAATTTGGAATTTTGACTTTTACTAAGTAAGATCTAGTACAAATTATATGGCCAGTATCTATTTGGAAATTGGAATATCAAGCATATCTATTCTACTAAATTCCAATTGGATTGTGACGTATACATGTATATAAAAAAGTATAATGATTCAAGTTCATAATTCATACAACTATTATTTGGTAAAAAATAGTCCTCGAAAAGAGAGGCAAAAGATACCAAAGGGAAATTTAAACTCATTAGTCGAAAGGAAACTGACAGCGCAATGGCTAAAAAGAGCAAACGACCAACAGAGAAACGATACTACAAAACCCACGACATAGAAAACTAAGAACTTGGCACCCGAACTTCATAAAAAAAACTCGGGGTTATCTCAGGTCTTCAAGAAGGATATGCAGAGCCAGCTTCACATGTAGCATAAGTCGTGTTGCTCGTGTTCTACAAACCAGGTACAAAAAATGTATAGAGTCTTATTCGGTAAGTCATATTCAGGAAAAAGGTAATGGGATCGTTGTTACGACATTTGCGAAATGTATGTTTTATAACGGTAAACCAACTCGTGATGACGTCCGTAAAATTTGCGAAGGGGTAATTTCAACTTCACCACTTTTAACTCTTGATTTGATAGCTTATTTGTCAGCAAGAACCCTATATTAAGGAAATCGGGATAGGACATACAATACCTGAAATATTGTATCAACTTATAGTTAGAAGCATGGAATGGAAAAAATCAATTCAATCTTGACAGGAAATACTAGCCCTGGCATATCGTTTCAACTTGGAGTAATAGCCAATAACATGGAACGGGATAAAAAATGTACATCGCTGTAAAACTTATTATATTTAATATGTTTAATTTGGTTTTCTCTCAAATGATTTCTGACTTTTGAACACCAGTATACTACTGTTGCCTCTATTAAATGTTCGTTTATTCAGAATGTACATGCAAAATGAAGTGGACTTTATTCCACATACACAACGCTTGTTCAAAAGTTTGAAATAAAATAAAGTTATAATCTGCAAGGAAAATGTGTGGCTCTCTCTGTAATAATTTCATAAAACTGATATCTTTAACAAAATCGAAATGGATAAACATTAAGGTTACATGGGTATTGATTATTTAACATCTTGTTTTTGTTGTTCTTATTCATTGGTATTTTGCTAATCATTTTGGTTATTTCGAGTTTTCTCTTTGCATATTTTTCACAAGTATTTCCGCATAGAAACAAAAATATGTGTTAAAACTATCATGCGAGGCCATTCATTCCATTTTTCTTATACTGAATTATGGCAAATTTTCCTGCGGATAATTTTTTTATGCTGTTCCTCATTATTTACCATAGTTTTGCAAGGTATGAACAAAAACCGGTTTATTAATGAAAATCCACCATTCAGTGTTTTGTATAACCATGTTAACCAGCAAGACCAGAAACCTTCTTTATTCTTGAAGTACGCATCATTGAGAAATTTATCACCATACTAATGGCCCGATACTTAGAAGCCTTTCCGAATACATAGAATGATATAAAAGGAATTAGGTACTGCAATGTCTCACGGTTGCAATAATACCACCTACGGAGTAGGAAATTTGTCTAGTCTAGCAATCAATGGTCTAGATGTAATCCGTTTATTCATGACTAACTTAAGATCCAAGCGTAGACATGGACAAAAACATCACCAGCGTTCAATCGCTAAATTACTTTCAAATCTTGAGAAATTACTGGGAGAGCGATCTGATACCCTCTCCATCATTCGCTTGAGTTATAACATTACATGTTCCCCATTATGTTTTCCACTGCTTGTTAACGTTTGAAAATGATTAACAACTTATGACTTTGAAAAAGGGTGCACAAATATGCTTTTCCCAGAATACAGACTAGTGCGTTTAATGTGTGATGTACCCACAATCCGTATATTTAAGGCAGTAAGATCAGAACCGCTTTGCTCGAAGATAATGGAACATTCCTTTCAACATGTTTGTCTAATAATGAATCGATGTTATTATCATTACTTATGTTCTTCGTCACAAAGACGTAACATCTGAAATTCCACTTTATTTTCATTATCAGTCTGTTTCTGTTGTCTATCACAGATACATCAAATATATTGCACCTAAAATATTTAATTATAAACAACTATTGCAGTATTTGGATTAAGAAGAATACTTAAAACTCTCTTACTTTTCCCATATATGTAGAAACCTTCTGGCGATCCAAAATTCAACTTGAACATTTTCGGAAGATGGTATTCATTTATAAATATCTCTTCATAAACTGCTTGATAAATGAATAAGGTATTGACAATTTATTTGGAAACTCAACATAGTCCCTCATGACACTTACCAAGGAGGAAATCCTATATAATCATAGGTCGGTTCTATGTTCCTTTGGAATTTCAAACAAAAATGAAGACCTGGATCTTCCATCACTAAATTGGATACCTAAACTACATAAGTGTCCCTACAAACAACGGTATATTGCTGGGTCTTCCAAGTGCTCCACGAAACCTCTTTCTAAAATATTCACATCTATTTGATCAGGAATCAAAGCCAGGCTCCAAAGTTATTGTGAAACTGACTATTCTAGAGATGACTTGAATCCGATGTGGATACTAAAAATATCTGAAGATCTTTTAGAGTACATACAATGTAAGACTCTCTCATCTTGCAATAGTATTAAAACATTTGACTTTTCTACACTTTACACACGTATTCCCCATTCCAAACTAAAAGACAAATTGAAAGAGTTGATATAACTTTGTTTCATTAAAAAGAATGGCGAACGTAGATACAAATACAAGTATCTGGTCTTGGGGAGGGATATATCCTACTTTGTAAAGAATCACTCTGATTCAAATAAAAAATTCTCAGAAACCGACATTATCAAGATGCTGGAGGACGTATTTTTCAACAGACTGTCGGAATTTCAATGGGAACCAATTGTGCCCCTCTTCTTGCCGACTTGTTTATTTATTATTATGAGGCTGACTTCATACAGGAACTTTGCAGGAAGAAATATAAGAAGTAAACACTATCCTTTAACTTTAAGTTCCGCTATATAGATGATGTTCTCTCACTAAATAATACAAAATGTTGGGACTATGTTGACTTAATCTATCCCATCGAACTAGAGATAAAGGATACTACAGATACAGTTAAATCTGCCTCATATCTTGACCTACATTTAGAAATTGACAATGAGGGTCGGTTGAAAACAAAACTTTACGACAAAAGAGATGATGTCAGCTTCCCAATTGTGCACTTTCCATTTCTATGTAGCAACATTTCAGCATCGCCTGCATCAGGCATGGGGTAATCGTAATCAGCTGTAATCGATTTCATTTTGCAGTGTAATCCTATGTAATCAGTAATCATGCCATTTCTAGATTACAAGTAATTGTAATGTAATCGATCACATTGCAAAAAACAGGTGTAATCATGATTACTTTTAGATTACTTTAAGATTACATCATCTGATTACTTGCTGATTACAAATCATGTATATATATGAAAATAGGTTTTGATAGACAAGATGAAAATACGAAAATGTAAAGCTTGAATGCAAAATCATGAAACTAGTATTCACAATGATGGGACCTTGTTTAATGTGATAAATTTTATCATCTACATAACAAATTTGTTTAACCAAGTGTTTTAATTTGTTAACAGTTTATTAAAGGAAATTGCCACTCTAATATTTCGTTGTGAGATTGAGCTCTTATGATACAAGAATATGCCTTGAAAGCATTTGTTTTCCTTGAAATTTCTGATATTAACTCCAATTTCATGTAAGTTTACCCAATATTTTTACATAACTACATTGAAATTCAAATGCAGAAAACATTTAGTTCCAATTTGACCTTGATGGTCGACATGAATATATGAGCCCACTTAATTCAAAATGGAAGTTAAAACCCTATTTCATTTATTGACAAATTGAATAAATTTTGTTTTCCATAAATTCATGTATAATATGTGCCTTCTAATTTTTATTTACTTTGAGCCTTACTGCTCATCAGTATTAACAAGAACATGTACAGTGTATACATATGGCATAATATTACAAACAATATGCATAGTAAACAACAGGTGACGTCAGAAGTGTCATCAATACAAAATATCTTTTATTACAATAAACTGTTTCTTAATTTAAAGTGAAAAGTATATACTTTCCTAAGTTACAAAGCTGTATTGTGTTTTCACCTGACAATAATTCTAAAGATTATTAATTAGATCTAGTATTAAAAATTTTCAAACAAATAATGACAATCAGCCACTTTTAACTTTATTGATATTGTTATAAAGACAATAAAATTTTAATACCCAAGCTCACTTATTGTTTGTTAAAAAAAAATGGAAGTAGTGATTAACACCTGTAAAAACATTAACAGATGTGTCAATTATGTCCCAACAGACAATAAAACTATACTTAATTAATTTTTCCTTATTTGTTCAGGTTTTTTGTTAATTAGACAGTTGGTTAAATTTTGTAGAAAAAAATAAAGTTATATCTTTTACATACATGACATAGAGAAAGGACATTTGTCTATAGCTATTTTATCAAATTGCACATGTTACACTGTACTTTTCTATAAATAAAATAAGGCTTTTACAAAAATCACCAAAATTAGCTTTTTATGAGGATAAAAAGTTATAAAAAAAACTTTGATATTGCAATATACAAAGTAATCATAAGTAATCTAAAGTAATCATGATTACTTTAAAGAAAAGTAATCTAATGTAATCGATAACATATGAAATAGGGTGTAATTGTGATAATCGATTACATTTTATTAGCAAAGTAATTGTAATTTAATCGATTACATTCTAAAGTAATCGACCCCATCACTGGCCTGCATACGGAGTATATACCTTCCAATTGATACGATATTCCAGGGCTTGTATTTCCTATCATGATTTCCTTGATAGAGAATTGCTGCTCCCAAGGAAGCTATTAAACCAAGAGTTCCAAATGGTGAAATTGAAATCATCCCTTCGTAAATTTTACGGACGTCATCACGAGTTGGTTGACCTTTATGGAATAACCGTTTCACAGATGATATTGGATATGTTCCTTGTGTCGTAACTACAATACCTTTCATTTTTCACTAAAGTGACCTACCGAATTAGACTAGTTACCGGATTTGTAATAACATAAGCAACACGACGGGTGCCACATGTGGAGCAGGATCTGCTTACCCTTCCGGAGCACCTGAGATCACCCCCAGTTTTTGGTGGGGTTCGTGTTGCTTCGTCTTTAGTTTTCCATGTTATGTCTTTTGTACTATTAGTTGTCTGTTTGTCTTTTTATTTTTAGCCATGGCGTTGTCAGTTTAATTCCAATCTATGAGTTTGACTGACTACCTGGTGTTTGTTGTCCCTCTTTGATGGAGCCACGGCACATTAATTGGAATCATATTTTTAAAATATTAATAGATTTCGTGGAGGATTATGTCAGACCAATGGCAAAACGAGAAACAGTTGAAATAGACACTCTGTCAGAATGGGATGAAAAAATTAGGCCGTTGATCGAACGAAAATTCCAAAAGTTGAAAGTATGTGCAAATGGTCACCTACGTCCATATTCAGAGACAAAGAGGCTGTGAAATGTTTGAAGGTCTTCACGCCAAATACGAGCATCTTACTAAAAATTAAGAAACAAATGAACACTTGGGTAATCCTACGCACACAAATGTAATCTTTGATAAATTTAGATCTTGCATAACCACATCCATGAACTCATTGGATATTTCAAATCTTAGGACTCACCTTGTTGGTATTGGATACTGAAACTTCATAAGGCTCAATACAAACTAGTGTACATTCCCGGCTTATCTACATGTTCTACAGAGTATTCCAAATGTATCCGCGTATAAAGAAAACATTTCGTATTTCTTCCGACATGCAAGTGCTTACAGTCACTACTCAGACTTTATAGAACGTCATTGCTTTATGAGCAAAACAAATGATGAGCACGGTGTAGGGATTTAAAAAAAAAACCTTCACGCTTTTTCTCAAAAAGTTCTTTAACAAATACCAACGACTTATGAATAAATTCGCAGTGTCTTCTGAACAAAAAGTACAAGATTGTCTTGAGTTATAGATTCTAGGTGCTGAAGTTGTATATATTTGTATTTTTATTCAGTTTCCTCGTTAATTGTCCTTGTACTATTATGTTTCTTTTTGTCTTATGACTTTTGACATGACTCAATATTTGTCCATGTCGCCTTTGGGACTCTGATTTTTTTAAATAAGGCCATTGCAGGTGCAGGTTGGTCTTGGTGTGCGATTTAGACAGAAAAGTTTGTTCATATGTTGACTCTATTATTTATACCCTTGTATTCAAATCTACTTAATTTTTACTTTCCAAAGAAAGTGTATACCATAAAAAGTATATCCAATAAACCACAAAAACGTATTGACGTCATTGTCAATAATTTAACGTCACTGGCGAATATTGTTGTAAATGAAACGCGCGTCAGGCGTAAACTTGGCATCCATGACGAGTAATTAATATCAACTTCATTTTTTTTGTTTGCGTCCATTTTGAAATAATTTGTATGTTTGTGATGTTTATACAATTTTGGCTGCTGGTTCCTTTTTTTGTTAAATTAATTTATTTTGTCTTTTAGTGTTGCGTACCCTGTTTAATTATTATAACGGAACTATAAACAAAATGCCATACAAGTGGAAGGTTCGGCTAGCTTCCAAACCAACTTTAATCCAGCATTGTCTTAGGAAAATGCATTTGCAAAGTCCGGAATATGGCAGTTAGTTATTATTTGTTCCCTTGATTGATTGTGTTTGATTTGTCAGTTTTTGATGGCCTTCCATTTTTTGAATTTGCCTTTGACTACTAACAATTATAAAACAACGGTGAACTACTACTGCTCCTTATCGGATACAATAACTTAAATTGGATAATTCTACAAAATGCGCCATTAAATAATGCAAATACCAAAACATTGGCTACTCGGGGTAGTAAAAATTAAATCATTCGATTTCAACATAAATCATCCTAAGTGAATATTATGTTTAACTTGATATGATAAAAAAAAAATAGCATCAATGTTAAAGTCAACTAATGGACAACGTTTTGCATCTTCAAACATATACATCTACTACTCTAAAAGATAAGACTTAGAGATATTGAAAAATATAAAAGTCAACATCTTACATATGTTTCGATGTCTTGTTTACTTAAACAGCGCCTCATTATTTACACTGGCTATGTACAAATGAATTCTGAAAAAATAAAAGAAGCACAGGTAGTAGAAAACTATGATATATCTATTTATTTACTCCTCCGTTACGTTTTCAACGCCTAACAGCCATAACTTGTCTCCATACAAAGTTTAGTTCATTGTAAGGTGTTTTATAGTTGCTGAATTCAACGTCATTTCATATCTGATGCAAAGGTGTTCCGATGGCAAGCATGCAACATATTTTTATTTTTATTGCGGTGCATGCCTTTTGCATTCTATAATATCACATTTCAATCACAACTGCACGGCAGAAGTATTGAAAATAACCCTTTTGATATATCGAAAGAATGATACAGCAATATTGTATTTATTTCATATTTAGGTGCATCTTTATACTACATTAATAAAATCCTACTTGATGCAATTGAATCATGGGTACTTTTTTATTTTCATGATGGAATGATTGTTTTTATTTTCATATCTATTGTTTAAGTTTATGTTCCCCGTATTTTGTATTTAATTTTTTATTTCTGTAGGAAAATTGAAGCTTGATTTTAAATCACATATGCTATGTATGATGAAATCATGAACGAATGTGAAAAATTAATGGCACGGAAATATACCAATAAAGAATCGCAAACCATAAGCAATATAAAGAGAGACAACACCTTGACAAAAAGAAAAGATAAGGAGACATACCTAACATGTCTGTGAGTTTTAATTGTTGAACGAGAAATACGGAAATCAAACTCAAGCTATAACGTGAGAAGATCTTAGTAGTTATACGCATTCAAACTATTTGGTTTGCCTTGCAAATCACAATTTAATGGAATTACATGACTTATTTATCACAAGTTAAGGTAATAATAATCATATTAACGTATAACTAAAAGCCGGGTGTCAAGTGTCAAAAAGGGCCAGGGTGAACGAGTTTAGGTTACCGGAATAAAACACGGCAACATTTTGTTGCAGGTAATAAGAAACTCACAAGGAAAAAGTTCATGATTGTCTTGAGTTACAGATTCTTGGTGCTGAAGTTGTATATATTATACTTGTTTTTTACTTTCCAAAGATTTTGGATTTTCCTTTTTGAATTTTCCTCGGAGTTCGGTATTTTTGTGTTTTTACTTTTCACTATATTTTACAATTATGATTATCGCCCTACGTTCCAATGGTCACGATTTTCATAATTTTGTTTATTTGCAGATACCCATCAGATACCATTTTGTTCGGGGAATCTTTAGCATGAATATATATGATGATTTGATTATTTCGCTCTAAGTTGGTGGTCGAAATATTGCCTAGGATATAGTTTATATATATAAGATCCATTTTGTTAATCTTGTGATAAATTTATTTGGCAAACGCAAATGGCAGTCAGCATGGTTTAAGAACATCTGTTGTTCGACCTGTTAGTCAAATGCGTTTTGTTAAAATATACTTTTTCACTATTTTGGTCTTTTGGAAAATGTTGATTGTGCTGTATTTAGACACCTCTACCAACACAATTTGTTCCACATGCACACGCAAAAAAATGCGGTTATATCCAAAGCAATGATAGGTTTGAACGTTGTTTTCAATTTATAGAGTTGATTATATATTGAATATATCGTATAACGAAAGCGGAAGTACGTTAGTAATTTTAAGTGCCATAACCAGCAAAATGAAAGTTCTGCTGCTTTCCCTTTCAGTCTTTGGTTTACTGCTGTGTTCCATTAATTTCCAACTATCCCTTTTGCCTGTATCATTCTCAATACTGACTGCGCAGCCTACTTCTACTGGGAACAGCCACGCTTTCTCTCTCTCTCTCTCTCTCTCTCTCTCTCTCTCTCTACATGTTGTCATTCGCTATGTATACTTCTCTTTCTTCCGTTGTTTGCCTCTTCACAACTCTCTCCCAAGGAACCGTTAGTTCTTCTAAAACTATCATCTTTGACTGCCGTGACCAAACTACAGGGATGTTTGTTCCCATTCAGGAAACACTAGCTTCTGTCCGATATCAGTCCTCAGGTTCCATTCACTGCTTTTGTCCAGGATGAAGTGCAGTTGTGACTTTGTTGTGACTCAGTATCCCCCTCTCTACCGAATTTGTAAAACATTTGAAACTCTCACAAATAACTGATTGAGTTAATGTGTCTCCCTCTGTTTTGGTTTGTGACCCGGGTTTGTTTTTTCTTGATCTATATATAAGTATTTAACAGCGGTATTCTACTGTTGCCTTTAATTACCACCACAGGGTAAATGTGTTTTAACTCAGTTTTTGTTTGTGACCCGGATTTGTTTTCGCTAAATAGATGTATGACTATGGAACAGGGATATACTACAAATGTGCTGTTGCCTTTAATTATCAA
Organism: Mytilus trossulus; assembly: GCF_036588685.1. Taxonomy (NCBI): domain Eukaryota; kingdom Metazoa; phylum Mollusca; class Bivalvia; order Mytilida; family Mytilidae; genus Mytilus; species Mytilus trossulus. The sequence continues at coordinate 1,152,458 of NW_026963318.1, forward strand.
GCCAATTAGTTGTTTTGTACGATTTAATGAAGCGTGGGATAGGATGACAATCAAGTTCGACACAGTTTGATAATCTTTTGGAAAAATCACCGTGTTTATACCCCAATAGTTGTAAACAGACTTATTATATGATGAAATCATAATCTTTCAGTCAGTTAAATTGAAGTCTGGAGCTGGCATGTCAGTTAACTGCTAGTAGTCTGTTGTTATTTATGTATTATTGTCATTTTGTTTTATTTTCTTTGGTTACATCTTCTGACATCAGACTCGGACCTCTCTTGAACTGAATTTTAATGTGCGTATTGTTATGCTTTTACTTTTCTACACTGGTTAGAGGTATAGGGGGAGGGTTGAGATCTCACAAACATGTTTAACCCCGCCGCATTTTTGCGCCTGTCCCAAGTCAGGAGCCTCTGGACTTTGTTAGTCTTGTATTATTTAAATTTTAGTTTCTTGTGTACAATTTGGAAATAAGTATGGCGTTCATTAACACTGGACTAGTATATATTTGTTTAGGGGCCAGCTGAAGGACGCCTCCGGGTGCGGGAATTTCTCGCTACATTGAAGACCTGTTGGTGACCTTCTGCTGTTGTGGTTTTTTTTTTTTTTTATTTTGGTCGGGTTGTTGTCTCTTTGACACATTCCCCATTTCCATTCTCAATTTTATGTTAGTTTGTTTATGTTGACAGTCTACGTAAAAGATCTAAAGTCGAAAATTAGAACTTGAGAATTGTCTTAAAAAATAGAATGTAAATTCATTTCATTCTTCTTCAAATTATTTTTCAATTAGTCAGTACGAGAAGGTGCCATTTAAAAAAACATGTCTCCCGCTGAGCTATCGGATAGAGTTTAAAATTACCCTCGCATTTACCAATCAAAATTTGGCATATTAACATGAAATATAATAATATAAAATGCCTACCGATTTTATTTCTAAAAAGGATATTCGTATATTAAAGTAAATATGTTGAGGTCTTCATTATAGATGCGTCTTATATAGGATCTAATAACAGAGGTGATAACACGAAAACAGAAGTTGCAAGCCTCTGGCTGCTTATAATAACATCAACGTTACCAATTTTACTGCACCAATGCAAGTGGGCATTTTGACAAATAATGCTCTTCAGTAAGTATACCTTTTGTTCATCTATTCAAGACACGATCAAGGAGGGCTTTCAAAAAACTTATTTCATAATGTATATGATGCTGCTTTTTTGTGAATGATCAAAAGTTACTAATCATGATATATTATTCTTATATTATTAACTAAAATCACATTCAATAGTTTATTTCTTTCTATTTTATCATCGATTTTATATACCGTAAATGATTCAAGTAAATTTTTTTCGAAGTGACATAACATCTGAAGGTTGATTAGTTTCAAAAGCATTAAATTTCAATTGTTTAATAGATTGAGCATATTCTCGATAGATTTTTTATAGTTTTTTTTACAGAGCTGCTAATCTGAAGATAAAAAAGAATAACAGTTTTTGTAAGTCCAAATTAAGAGTATCGGCATCATTTCCATTTTCATCTGTATTGATATGTTGATCTTTTGTGAATGATTGTTTTACTGATGCTTCTGAATGTTCACCATATGATTCCTAACAATCTTTATTTGTATGTTTAAATGTGTATTGTGTGATTTTCCCAATTAATTAAAAATTGTGGAAAGATACTTATTACAAATTGTTCATTGTTGTTTCCTTGACACTGAATCAAACAGTTGTTATAAAGTATGTTATTTTCATTCAAAAGCATATTATCTATAAAAGTTCAGCCTACATGTAAATGCAAGATACAGGCGGGTGCACTGCATTACACATTCCAGAAACAGTAATAATAATTTATTAGTTATGTTGATAATATCTGTATAATCATAAAAACAAAGGGTCACGATAGAATTGCATATATATATATTTAAATTTATATCAAGTTCCAAGATGATGCCAGATCTCTTGTTTACGTACAATAAGGGGGGATTTGGGGAGGGGAAACGAAAGTGATTCAATTTTGAAGACAAATATCACGGGGTGGTAAAGGTTTTTTTTTCTTCCTTTTGTTTCACATGTCTCCTTGCTAGGTGGTCTTTACTTACAGTAGTTCGTGAAAATCATCAAAACAGTTCCACAATGTTCAAGTCAAATTTTCATTAAAAGTCCAGTTGAATTATTAGATATTTTTTCATACGTATACAAATGTACATTGTATGTATATCAAAAAAAAAATCATATACTTTGATGTTCAGATCTGTAAATACTGCAGGTTTGTTTAGCTTGGTATGAGTAAAAACAATTAATGCACTAACCAAAATTTGATTAAGATTTTATTCAACACAAAAAATGTTGTCACTGACTCAGAATGACTCTTTATTTTGAACGATGAAAAAAATATTTATAACCATACACGAACCAAATCATGATTAAGATTTATTGAACAAGAAAAAAATCAGTATCTTGTATACTTTATTTTTTAACAATGAAAAACAAATTAAGCACTACATTCACTGACCAAAACATGAGTAAGATTTATTTGAAATACAAATCCTTGACAAACCCAATAAAAAGTGTTTGAATTGACTTTGGATGTGAACATGTAAGGTGAGAAAGTGAAAGGGGGGAAAAGAGAATGGGCGGAACATGTTTTTCGGCGAACGGACACAGATTCCCATAGGCGGATTTAGGGGGGGAGGGACTTCTTTTGGGGAAATTATTGATTATTGATTATATAGGGATTCACTAAAGCATGACCAGAGCCCCCCCCTCATAGGAAGTTACGAACATTTCTGGATCCGCCACTCATTTCCGTGTTCAGACCTCCCCCCCATTATCATAGTTGTATTGCCACATTTTGGACAAAATAAAGGATTATAGGTCATAATTGTGATGCATAAAAACCAAATACTTTATTCCATGCATGTTTAGTCTAAATTGTTATATGTTAGTGGCTTTGAAGTAGCTGTCAGGTAACTGCGAGTACTCTAAGATCTGTTCCTAGTGTCTTTTTGTTGTCGGGATGTACAAGTACACGGCCACGTCCAATTGTATGTTTGTCCATCTGATGAGTTAAGCCTTTTTCAACTGATTTTCTTAGTTCGTTCTGATGTTATTCTGTTATACCACTGTCCCAGGTTAGGGGTGGGTTTGGATCCCGCTAACATGTTTAACCCCGCCACATTATTTATGTATGCGCCTGTCCAATGTCGTAAGGAGCCTTTTATTCAGTGGTTGTCGTTTGTTCATGTGTTACATATCTGCTTTTCGTTCATTTTTTATATAAATGGGGCCGTTGGTTTTTTCGTTTGAATTGTTTTATATTGTCATATCGGGGCCTTGTATAGCTGACTATAGATGCGGTATGGGTTTTGCTCATTGTTGGAGGCCGTAAGGTAACTTATAGTTGTTAATGTCATTTTGTTCTTTTGTGGGTAGTTGTCTCATTGGCAATCATATCTCATCCTTTTTTTATATAATGGTTTGACTGACAGGTGAGATTTTTTTTCTTGGGTTATATACGTACATCTTGACATCGAATTTGCGAAATGCCCCACATCCTATTACAACATTTTGCTTTCAAAGAAAAATATAATTATAGCCGTCATGGCTCAAGACGTCATAGTTATTTGGACTACCCAACTTCCATACTTAATCCCGCTGCAAATGTGTTCACCTGTCCTAAGTCAGGAAACTGATTCACAATGTACTTTATATAGATTAGACCTTTGGTTTTCCCGTTTAAATAGTTTTACACTAGTAATGTTGGGTTCCTTTATAGCTTGTTGTTTGGTATGAACCAAGGCTCCATGTTGAAGGCCGTACACTGACCTATAATGGTTTACTTTTATAAATTGTTATTTGGATTGAGAGTTGTCTCATTGACACTCACACTACATCTTTCTATATCTAATTAAGAAAGTTAAGTTACTTACAAAGGTTTGTTTTTATTATTTTAATTTACATATATTACAATATGTATGTAGGCATTTCGTAAATATATGAGGCATTTCTTTAAAAATCTGACATTTCGAAAATTCAATGCGATGTTCAGGGTTAGGATTATCATTATGCAGTCCGAGATTACTCTGACGCCCAACGGCTGTTTTGACAGGCAAGCTGGGGCCTTCCCACGGCAAAACAGCAGTTGTACGTAAGAGTAATCTCGGGTTATCTATTATGATGATGTTATTTTCACCGCCACAGATTCTTTTTCACTTACTCGTCGTATTCTGTTGTTTTGAATAAGAGTGATTTTCTTGCGGTACATCCCAACGCTTCTTCTGTGCCTCAGAAACGTTTTCGTATCGTGACTTGTACTTTTTAAGAAACCACCTTTCTTGAATCGTTCCATTGTGTCGTCTTGCGATTTGTTTACATTGCCGGGAAACGACATTGTAAAACTCGTTATAACTATTTTATTTTAACAATAAAAATATTTTTAATTATTCTGGAAATATAAAATAATATGGGTTCTTTATTATTCAATTTTTAAAACATCGACCTCGTTTTACAATAAACAACTGATTTACCGCAGCCAAAAGGTGACCAGCAAACTCCATTAAATTGCCTTTATATCTATAGTAACCGATTGTGGGAGAGCGTCGGGATGCTGTTAACCCAGGAAATTTCTTTGTCAAAACGTTTCCATAGTACTCAACATAAAGAATGTTACGTGCATTTAACCGTAGTTACTTTCTTTTGTGTATAGTTCTAATGCTAACCATGCTCGCCTCCTCTTCAAAAATTGTGTTTGCTATTTGTTCAAACTGGCAACATTTGTCTTGTTCGTTTGTTAGCTCGAACAATATTTCTAGGTCGGTGTAAATGTAGCTTACATTCTGTAATTGAATCACTTGCAATTAGTATTTAACAACTTTTTACAATTTTCATGTTTTATTAATAACTATATCGATATGGAACTTGTGGACTTCTATGAGCACGATTAATCTATCAGCAGATAATAAGAACTGCCATCTTGGTCTGTCCTAAAGCCGATAAAAATTACGTCAATAATATTTATTTCAGGCAGTGATATGATCTTAGCTTTATGGCCAAATCGTTATCAATCAATGACACTGAAATATGAAATGGGGAACTAGTACATGAATGATATAGTCTAGTCTGAAATGTAATCCACATGATGGGTAATGTACAAATAGTAAGATACACTTATATATTATCCTTTAGATGCTCATGATCTAGTTCCACTTTGTGTTGTATGATTACCTCAGTTTGGTTATATGTGTGTGAAAACTAGTTATACATTTACTAGGTGTTTTTTGCAACTGGCACACTAGAAGTGTCACTTGCTAACCAATATTCTAGCACAGACCTCAATCTTTAATTGTATATTTATCATCAATTATTTACTGTAATTCATAATGCACTTTTTGTTTAAAAATCGAAAACTGTTCAAAGGGGATTAACTTTAACTGTTATATAATTCTTTGCAATACATTGAATAAGATAAATTGCTATGCACGGGTAGTGACTCATATGACCACATGAACGCAGAAAATGGAATACTATATCATCTTTAAAACAGAAATGAATGTAATTACTGATACAAATTTAAAAAAAAATACTTATCTAAGAATGTTAACGTTAAAATAAAACTATCCTGCCAATTTAGTAATTATTGTTACGAATTTCAAGATGCGGACTTATTAACAGATACAGTATTAATCGAAATAAAAACATCAATGTCTTAAGTTTACAATGTAGTTTGGTTTTCTTATTGTTATTTCTTAGCATTGCTACACATAGGATCAGTTGAAGAATGAGTACACTCAACATGTACTTTTGACGTTGTGTTTGATACGAGCATACATAGAATGCTCGTTGCATATCTTTTTGTTGTTGGTATGTATACGCTTCTAATTACAGATAGTCGCCGTAATTTTTAATTAGAAATGATGAGTTTTTAGATAATGCAATATAATTGCATACCAGAGCTATTGTTAGTAAATATATATTCTGTTACGTTCTGCGAGCAAACAAAACACGACAATGACATGTAGGTTATGGAATGATTCAGATGAGATGTATCTTTATATTATCAACATTAAGAGAGCAGCAAAAACAAACATAATTTTAAAAATGTGACAATAATCGGGACTGTGTACAATGGTTTACACAAGCCTCACAACTTTATAAATGATTCAAACAAGCATATGAAGAAATCTGGCATAAACTCCAACAACACAATGTGTGTTGTTGATAGAACATGCAGTTAACTAAAACATAATCGGATCTGCACAGGAAAGTATCAAAGCCATAACGCCGAAAGCTAGATGTAAAAACACCGGGCCGGGCAAGAGTCATACGATTGACTTGAACACAGAAGTACAAAGACATGTACAATGTATAAACAATATGTAAAGTGAATATATTATACATAACGTTATTTACTTAAATCTATGAGTTAAGACAGTCTTGTATAATTTGTGGAACAGACACCGACTTTAGATATATAAGGTCTTGGTACTTTCCGATAAACCTTTTTATGAACACAGGACGAGACGTTATAATTATGACGTCAATCTTTATTATTAGTTTTTTTTTTGCTCTGACACCAATAGCCTTTGACAAAGTCTAAGAAGCAGACGCTTTGTATATGAGATAAGAAACGTATACTCCGTATTCAGGTGAATTTGATATATTTTTACTAAGCAAAGGAAAATATATAATTGCATTATCAGAATTGTCTTATTTGTCATACTCTCTGTGTCTAGATTTATGTCTAGAAATCGAGCGGAAGTAGCTGATTCAGTTCAATTTCTGTTGGCACATTGACTTATTTAAAAATCAGACAAGATCGGCTAGGAGAGGCGCACCGTTGGTTCAAGTACTATAATGCTGAAAAAAAAATTACGGAGAATTAACAACGACAAAATCAAAACAACGACACATAGTGTGTGCATGTTTAGAACGATTTGTAAAATCGACCTATACATGCTATATTGGCACCAGAAAAAATACATGTTCACAGGAAGTTGTTATTATATTTTAACTGTTATTCCTTGATAAAAGTTCTCAACTGAAAAGCCATGTTCACTGTTTTAAATCATTTATATCTTTTAATCGAACGAACACATCTACCTCTCATCAAATTTTGAAAACAAAAGTTAATTAGAGTTACATCGCTTTGCACTGATGATAAATTATAACTACATGTACCATATTAATTATATAAATAACTATAAAAAGAATATTGACGTCCGGGTTGTATTGCCAAAAGAAGACGGAAGGAAAACAGCTCATGTCCTAGAGTACTTACAATTGTTTTAAAATATCCTTTGAGTTTCTATACAGTGGAGTTTGCTGTTTAAATAAAAAAAATCATGTAGGATTTTGTGTTGTTCCTTGTGTAATACGCATATGGGTTCAATTGACGCAGAGATCCTGTGATGACGACGAAATAGTGTTTAGTAGCATGCAAATGTGCCTGTTACATGGGTTATTTGATGAACAGATCCCACTTTCGAAATGCCGCGTCTGGCGTAAATACGAAGTTTAATCCTGGTATCGATGATGAGTTTATTTGCAATCAATGCGTCTCGAGCTCTAAATAAAGTTATTATCCCTGATACAGAAGCTTTGTCATGCCCTATTTTGTCACCTATCAGAGGTTTCTCAACATCTTAAGAACGGACAAAGAACGTATCGATGAGGAGCAGTAATCATGTACAGTGACAACTACTGATATTGTGCTTTGTTTAAATAACAGGAAACAATAAGATATTATTTTTGCAACCTTGCATTTTACTGTTGTGGTTGACTATTGGTTTTCCTATTTATTTTGTGTTGTTAAATGTTCCCTAATCTTACATTGAGTTGTGTTTTGTTAAACTGTACCTATTTTTTTTATCTTATTTGTAACGGTTTTTTAAGGCCATACAATACATCGGACCCGTGATAATAATCATCGTTCTACATTGTTCTATGTTATACAACACACACGTTAATAAAACAAAACAACTGCAAATAAGGAAAAGTATTTGACCAAGACAGTTTGAAAACAAATATTATGTTCAACTAAATGAAAGAGAATACAAAAATTAGCCGTTAACGTTTAAAAATCAGCACTAGAAATAACTGATTCTTCGAAGCTGTATTTTATACCTCCTGTACCTAATATCAAAAGCATTTGACTTTTCTAATTATTAATTCTTGATGTTAAATGTCTGAGGCGTACGGTTTTTAATCTTCAAAACTTGACTTTAAATTTCCAAAAAAAATCATAAGGCCACCTTTTTTTGTACATCCAATAATTATTTCCTCTCCTCGAAAGGGAACATTTTTAAATGAATTAAATAAAACCGTCTTAACAAAAGATGAACATATAAAAAGGTAATGTATAAGTTAAATAAAAGATAACTCTACAAAAAAATCTAAAAAAAGATGTAGAAAACGTATCATGCCTGTTACATGTAAATGGGCAAAACTATTGCTGTTTTCGATTCACCTTCACGTCAGATGTTCAATCATGGATTTTTATATAAAATGTAAAATAAGAATTGAATAATTCCTATATACAAATAAGAAAAAACTTTTCATCAGATAACAAATGACGTTTACTTATTATAAGCAACATTGTAGACAACTTCAACAATGCGTAAAATCTAGTAGGCAAAGCAAGCCATTGCAATACACGTATGCTCGGTCCTGTATACTTTCAGATCGATAAAAAAGTTCCTGACCTGCTTTCACAAATATTTTATACAGGTTTTTTTCAAGTTAGAAACCGAGGTTACCTGTTTTGACACTAGGCACCCTACTATTATTGATACGCTTATACAACTAATCTTACTTTAACTTGTGATAAAAAAAGTCATATAATACCTTTAAATTGTAATTTGCAAAGCAAACAAACTAGTTTGAATGCGTCAAATTATTTAGATCTGCTCACGTTATAGCTTAAGTTTGATATTCGTTTTTCTCTTTCAACATTCAATAATGACAGACAGCCCCTTTAATAAAGTCGAAATACTCACTTCAAAGTCCATTCATAGCTGAGGTTTAATTATAACGAAAATAATATATGAACAGTCCTACGTTTTGTACGGTGTTCATTTTATAAAAAAAAAATCTCTCTAAAATTTCTCCCGTACATTTGAAATACAATACACCTTGACTATTAAGGTTAATGGTTTAATAATGACTTATCTTCTTATAATGCAAGTGTATTTACGTGATCATAAGGGAAGACACAAATCATTTAAACATAAAATTGTTTAATATAATTTTGTTCTTCTTGTATGATAGAGATGATACAAAATTTTCTATCCACTGAACTGCAGTAGGAAACCGATAGCTTTTGGTCTTACATTTGTCATTCATCTCTTGATCAAATATCTAAACCTGCCTTATGTCAAAAATAAAATCAATTTTATGTACAATACATGTATTTTTAAATACATGAACAAATGTGTGTACTTATTGAGTGTATGTAAGGATATTAAGTTGAAGCATCGATCTTTAAGAAATACAAAGTTCTTAAATGTGATGATTCCGAGCATGCTTGCTTGTGTAAAAAAGTATGCAGGTATGATTTATGAGCTTCGGTAGCAGTATATTAATTCTTTTTGATAAAGCAAAATTTACATATAGGGATTACATGGCAAGACGATTAACTGTCTGCTCATAAGTTATATGTCATAACAATAGTGAAGTTCATTTATCTATTATTTCAGACATATGCAAGCACCTTCCTGGTCATTAATTCTGTGTGTATATGTTATGGTTGTGACCAGTTTGTTATATTTTGATATGCTAGTCATTGTTTATATTTCTCTCCGCTATATCATTTACGAAATAAATGGTATCACTTTACCCTGTTGACTACTATAAATGTCCACTTTTGATAGTAATTTATTTTCAAATTATCCGTCAACCTCACGTTTCAAAGTTTAGATTTTTAACTGTTTCGACTGGATAAGCATCTTGATCAACGGTGGTGAGTGGTAGAATTGCAGAAATGCATGGTAATGCTTGCTTGCGACGTTACTATTATCGTAAATATAAATGTGAAACAAGGAGGGGATATACAATTATAGCATTATTTTTTTAAAGGAAATGATGTTTTAATATACAAGTATTTAGTTCATGTTTGGACTTCATCATTCATCTACTTAGAGCACAGTGTAGACACATTTCCTATTTTTCATTGTGTATTGATATCTTCACTTCAACATTGTCACCAAAAATTTACAGTAACTCTGAATCCTGGCTGTAATTGCTGATACAATTAATGTTACTAGTTTACATAGAGGTTTCGTAGAAGGTTTTTACTGAGAAAAATAATTCTTCTAAAATATTTCAAGGTATAAATTACGCCAATATAAGAACTATTGAAAATAAACTTAACCGAGACTATCGATATGCTATTATCACTAACTTTCTAAAATGACACAAATCGTAAACCTAAACCAACCGACAAGAAGAACACATAACATGAATATTTTGATAGATCCAGGAATTATTTATAACTTTAACCTCCCACGCTTTTTTATATCTCACACAGTTCAATAAAAAGATCATCATGCTTCGGTATAGACATGATTTATGACATTTTTTTTTAATTATTCGCTATTTGTAAATTAATTAATTATTACTAATTAAATAATACAAACTTTTCCGACAAAGTTGAGCTTTTTTAATTTTGGCTATTCTGGTTTGAATACATTTGAGTAATATAACTGGTTTTTATTCGGGTTTTGAACATTATTGGCTTAAATTTCGCATTTGTTGTGTTTCTATAGCTGTTCTGTTTAATATAAATCCAGAAAAGCTCCGCGGAGGCACGAAAATATATTAAGGGTTATTTGCTTTTTCAAGAAATGTTCAGATTAGCTATGAAGTACGTTTCATGTTAAATTATAAGTGAACACTATTATATTGAATAAGAATATATAATATTTTGAAGATATCAATTAAAACAATATGGTTAGATTGCCAACGAGTCAACTATATAAATCTAAGGAGATGTTGTATGACTGTCTATGAGACAACTTTCCACTAAAGTTCAAAAATGAAAAACAAACCATGCCATATAATCGGCTATAAAATCCCCGACATGAAAAATATGAAACTATTCAATGAAGAAAATTAATAGCCTAATTATAACAAAACTATTTACGAAAATCAAAAATGACAGACATGAACCAAAGAATCCTTAGATATACGAGAACGAGTATCTAAACATGTTTATAAGCGCTAACCGTTCCCAACGACACATGTCAATTGTGTAAAACACACCATAATAACACACTGTAGAAATCAGTTGAAAGGGATTGACACATCAATTAAATGACACAAATAATAACTCAACATTAAAAAAACATAAAACACAAAAATTTTAAAAAGTATTGACAAAAAATATCTGTTAAAAGTTTAACTGTTTTTAATAACCATAACTGGATAGCATGCGAAATGGAAATTTATAAAATGTCAGTAAAAGTTTCCAATGAATATGGAATTGGTTTGATTAATATTTATAATATTCTTCTGAAACATGTTTAATGTACATATTGGAATGTATTTTTTTTTATTTAAGTGTATTGATTATTACGTCTCTGAAGAGTTATGATCAGTTTTCGTAAATTTCCTTCATGGGTAAATATCACCGAACGTTCGTTTTCCAAACTGAAGATTTGTTTTCACTAACGCTGTCGACGCACCCGACCTCGCTCCTTAAAACAATCGTGCAATTCCCTCAGTTCTTGTTTTTTTAGAGGGTTTCTTATCGTCGCGTTGCAAGTTGAGAGTTAAGAAAGTCGAGTTTCGAGTTACAAAAGTCGAGTTGCAAGTTAAGAAAGTCGAGTCGCGAGTTAAGAAAGTTTAAAAATTCACAGCCTTTCCACGTGTACGCTTTTATTTGATGGTATGTACTGAATAAAAAGGGAACTACTGTATGCAGTATTGGGATGATTTCGCTAACACAAGATTTTAAATAAAGATATCAGTTAAAACAAGTATAAATATTGACCAATTCAAGTACACCTTCTAGTGTGCGTTTGACTTGAATGACGCAGCATGATGTTTTATTTTTAAGGTTTATCATAATAGTCCAGTCGATTTGTGCAGATTTTAGGCAAAATTGCTCAGATTGTGGTAAAAGCATGAAAATTGACATTCAAGCAGTATAGGTCATGTAAATCATTTTCAGCTATGGACCCATGTCGACTTTGACGGGAAAGGCAGCCATTTTTAAAATGGCGGACGTTTGATTTCGAAACAATATCTTAAAAATTCATTAAAGTTATATTAATAAAGATATTGACATGAAACCTGGTAAAAACAAGTGACAGTGCTTAAATCAATTGCCCTGTTGAACAAAATTAAGTTAAGCCAAAATAGGTAGATCTCCAAATTCAAAATTGATGAAAATAAATCATTTGGTTGATACTGTTTATATTATGAAAACCTCTCTGACAAACATAACAAGTATCATAAATAAACTCATCATAAATACCAGGATTGAAATTTTATATAAATTATACAAGTAATGTCATAAGAATATCATCTGCTCAAATGTTCTCAACTGATGTTAGCAATATCACACAATAATGAGTTGTACATGGTCTGTCAAACCATACAATAGCTGTCTCGTTCCATTTTTCAATAGATTTCAATCCTGGTATTTATGTCAATTCACATTGTCTTCAAAATTTACATGGAGTAGTACAACTAAATACTGTCTTGAAACAGTTGCATGGTCTTCTGCAATCGTTATTAATTTAACGATCACATTTTATTAATTTAACATAGAACTTTTACGCTTGCTACATCGATGCATCGAAAGGTTCCCATATAGTCCCGTCGTTTACCAATCTACATATTTTTATAACACATGGTATATTCATCACAAATGACAAATACTATCATTTGATGACTTCAGGTATTGCAGTACTGGTAGCCATCTTGAATGGTGGCCATTTTTAACAAGAATTTCCAACATATCATATTCGCTATTTTTATTTATTTGTTATTTGCATTAATTCGTAACGTTTAAACGCATTTACAATTAGTTTAGCAAAACCATTGTTATACATGTTTTATGACTGTAGCTATTTAAATTGGATAATCATCAAGTTGCCAAATAAGGCAAGCATATTTCTACAAAAAAAGACGTCTATGATTCCCAATTTCTTTAACTTACAAGTTTGGCTTAGTGACTTTTTCCCAGAGAAATTAGATTACATATATATAATATAATTGTGTATCACATTTTTTCGAAAAGGATTAATAGTTTAGATATCGAAAAGACTATGACTAAATCAACTAATGAACAAATAGACTGGAAAGAATGTTGCGGACGCCAAGAGAGGACATGTAAGGATTTTCAATAACAAGTAGACACAAAGATGGTTTGGTGCAACTCATCTGAAAAATGGTAACTGACTTCTATAGCATATCTGCAAGCAAACACACAAAGTAGATTCGTTTTCCTGATTTTGAACGACGGTGTTGGTGAAGCTCTGAAACAGACGCTATCTCAAAAGCGTGAAAATAAGTCATCATCATAATCAAATCAGTTGAAATAATTTGAACAGATAAACTTGATATTAAGAATAGCTTTACAGGAACATTCAATAACAGCTGTCAACAAAAACAGTTCTACAAACATTAATTCCTTAGTAATAACGATTCTAAGTGGGCAAAACATCGCGACACAGCCCAGTAATTTTGTTTTGACACAGACAGTAATAACTATTTCGCAGATGTTACAATTCAATTGTGCAACTCGTCATCGAAGGGATACAACTACAATCTATTACTCCTCAGATAGAGAGCCACCTTTCACGGCTGATTTATGTTAAAAGCCTTCATTGAATGTCTATGTAAAACTATCCTTAGCATCAATCATATCTTTTCAAACTATTCCAGCTCCTTTGGCCATTATGAGGCCTTTATCGTCACGACTATTAGCTACATAGCCTATTGCAGAACGAACCCAACATGCTCGTTGAAAATCAGGAGAACGAAGCTACCTTCCATGTGTGCTTGTATATCTTCTATGCAGCTAGTATCCAATTTTTCAAAAGTGTATTAATCATCCTTCTATGACAACTCAAAGTTGCTCAAGGTGTTTACTGTACACTTTAGCGATATCAGCAAGCTCATAGATTGGCACAACATCTGTTCATCTATGATTTCATTTCTATTTATTTCCAGACTGTGAGCCGTCGATGTCTTATATTAATTCGTCAAGTAAAATTCAATGAAAGACAGATTCCTGTACTTTCTCTCTGTGATTTGAATTCTGTCAAATTCAACAAGCACTTTTCGGTACTTCGTAAAGATTGTCAGATACATCATCACGAAAAAATTCACTGCAGTTTTTATTCTTGTTGATTCACTACAACTGTGTCTGTCTATTTCACTAGTATTTTCAATTGGTGACTCTTTTTTGTTTCTGTTTCTCCTGACGAAATATTTTGGGATCTGAAAATTTATGTTAACAGCATTATAGTACCATTTTTCCTTGTAATGCTGGATTGTTTCGCATGATTGTCTGTACTCTGAGTAACATTTGTGGTGTATATACGTCCATATTCGTTATGATGAAAAGGTTATGATGAACCTTAACATGCTTAAGGTTGTTTAGGACTTTTTGTAAACAATAAACGCTAGTACACCATGGACAAATGAGTGAGCTCTTAATTTAGGTTTCAAAAACAATAACGAAGGTCTGTGTAAAAATTCTGTGGATTATCTATAAAACTTTTAGCTTTAGTTAACACAAAATCTACATTTTTTTTACATAAAGCAATTTGAGAATAAACATAATTTCTGTGAACGAGGTTTTTACTTCGGTATACATAAAAAATGCTTTGTCTCTTTTATTCAGTATTTTTTCTGTTATGATATCATAACACTTTGAAAATTTCGCAATACACTGTGCTACAGAAGGGGTCATAATTTTTATGAAATGAAAATAGGATGTAAATACCTGACTTTTTAAATTTATTTTTTAAAGATCACGTTTAATATTAATTTCACAACTAGAAAGGTTTTAAACAAAATAATTCAAAAGACGAAACTTAAAAATACTTAGCTATCGCTCATATAAATACTATAAATTATTTTGTTCGTCCCATTTTATACACTCGGGTTTTTTGTCTCTCCGTTTGGTGACCTTAAGAGGTGATTAGAAATCGTTAATAATAATTATATTGGCTATCATCCTTATCACACACATCTTCAAATAGACTGACCTTGTGCAAATAAAACGTAAGCTCCGGCCGATTAGTTGAAAAAACATTGGTAATACTTACGACTAATAACATCAATCCACTCTCTCGATTTTTTCTAAATTGTTTTTTTTTCCGATTTCACAGGTGATATTTTGAAAGAATGGCTGATTTAATTAGGAGCAGTGCACAATTAAACACACACGTTTACCTGATTTTATATGAACTATATAAAGCATTTTTAAAATTTCCTACATTCCTATGGACTTTTTTTTATATTTTGGCGAATTTTAAAATATTTATTCTACTAATATTTCTTCTACTGATTTTTTCCCAACTTTCACCAGCACGAGGCTTTGTTTTTTATGAGTGATAAATATACACAAAAAGGGTCATATTTATAAATGCCAGAAGGTGATACAATGCAATTTACCTGCAAAAATTTGATCAGCCTTAGAAAATAAAATAGAATTGCCCAAACATATATTGCCTGAGCCTGTGTTCTATCATTTTTTTTCAGTAAGGCAAAACTGTTGTTGTGTTATGAATTTAGTGCTGTCCGGATAGGATAATAGGTAATTAGCTTTACACTTTTATATCTTCTCAAGTTCTTTGTTGAAACTAACATTTTCATTTAAATAAATTGCTATTAAACTATTAAAAAACTTTTTATTGTATTTTAATTTGTTTTATATTAGTTTTCAAGAAGGACAGTTATATTTGTAAGACAATCAATACCCCTATAATTATATTATACTTTTTAGTTTTCCCTGTTCAATATTTAAAAAAAAGTTTATTCTAAAAGCGTGATAAGGGCGTATTTTCAATGGCATTATTGATACAGTCTAGTAATTGTTTCATATTGTTTTCTGAGAACAAGAACAATATTGAATTCATTATCACGATATCCTTGTTAGGACTTGTAAAAATATTTATTAATTAAAATGTTCCGTTTCATTTCAAGTTTACGTAAATTCTTTCTTGTGTTAGGTTGTTTTTCTAATACAGTATTCCACGTTGGAAATAAATTGGACCTAAAATATTCAAAGAGTTGGAAGTACATAAATATTTTAAATGATCTTTAACTCAAAAAGAAGACACTACAACTTCATGGAAATGTTGTTCGTTCTAATATAAATGCCTTAAACAAACTAATATGAAATAATTTTATAAAGAACATAAACGAAACTATAAATCGTCATGTTATATTCAGTAACATGTTCTATTAAGTTGACTGACATTTTACATCTATTGATATATTTTTTTTTCTGAAAACCAGATCTATGTGTGATATAGTTGGATAACGTACAATGTTAACGAGTGGAAAGGGCATTCATTGTAACATTCCTGTTAGCTCAGTCATATAAAGTGAGATATCTAAGAATTAAATAAGTGTGTTTAATTAAAGATGACATTAAACTTCCGAACTTAATATTTGATGAGAAATTATTACGTATATTTAGTGTTGACTTTTCAACTCTGTACACTACACTTCCACACAATCTTATCAAACGAAAGTTTTTCTTTTTAATTAAATGGTCGTTTGGTAAATCTGAATGCAAATATATTTGATGCAAATCATTTAAAGCCTTCTTCCCTTATGAGAAAGGTAAATATGCTAGATATACTTATTAGCGGTGTGATGAGATGATTGAAGCTATTAATTTTCTCCTTGATAATATTTATGTATGTTTCGGCAACAAAATATATCGACAGGTTGTAGGTATTCCTATGGGCACTAATTGCGCCTTTTTATTAGCAGACTTGTTTTTGTACTGCTATGAATCACAGTTTATGACTTAACCATTTGTTATCTCAGTAAAGTGCATTTAATACATAAATTCCACAACACTTACCGTTATCTTGATGATATTTTTTCGTTAAATAATCAAGAATTTTCTAGTTATACTGCCGAAATTTACCAAAAGGAACTTACTTTAAATAAATCAAATGTAAACGGTAATAAGTGTCCTTTCCTAGATTTAGATATTTCAGTTTTACACCGGAAACTCCACACTAAAATTTACAACAAAGGGACGTTTTTTGGATGGAGATGTTCCTTTGGCATCATCTTATGGTGTTTTATATATCACAACTCGTTCACTATGCACGTGTCTGTTGTGACGTTTTGAATTTTAATGAACGTAATCTATCTATTACTGGTAAATTGTTAAGTCAGGGATTTCGTTACCACAATTTACTTAAAACCTTTTACTTAATTCTTCCATATATATACAGATTTGGTTTTGAAGTTTGGTTGTACCTGTAGACAACTTTTTTCAAACGGGATAGCACATCCTCATTTTTACGGAAATGTTGTTTACCGTGCCCGGAAATTTAGAAACGATCCTGGTAAACTTATCGATTCTTTAAATAAACTTATTCTTAAAGGTTACCAATTCAACACTGTAATTGGATCTTTGAATAATGTTTTTATTGGTATTAATATTCATGTTGTTATCAGTAAATTAAAAGCAAACTAAATATTGTTATACACATATGCACATTCATGGATCTACAATCTGTCGGTACATGTATCTTGGAATTGCATCAGGTCATGTTTCTCTCTGGCTGTTTATGAAGTCTTTACACTAAATCCATTGGATGTTGGATGTGTAATGATTGATAATTTAGTCTTAGATGCATGATTTTTTTTATTAGTTGTTATTGGATTTGAACTCTAAATTTTTGTTAGATGTATTTCTATTTGTATCCGTCTGAAGAGTTAAGCCTTTTTCAACTGATGCTCTTCAACTTTGTTTGGCTTTAACACTATTTTGATCTGAGCGTCACTGATGAGTCTTATGTAGACGAAACGCGCGTCTGGCGTATTAAATTATAATCCTGGTACCTTTGATAACTATTTTATAGGTCGCTCTTATGTTGTACCGTTATACCAGTGTCCCAGGTTAAGGGGAGGGTTGGGATCCCGCTAACATGTTTAAACCCGCCACATTCCGTATGTAGGTAAGTAAAATTGTTAAATGTATGTACAAATATAAATGAACTAACATATTTTAAAATTTCTCATAAATGGCGATATTTGCCATACAAAATATACTTTAGCATAAATTTATGTTAACTTATTATGACGCTGCTTAGTAATTAAGTTGTATCGTTGAGTCTTGTCGTTTTCAAAATGTGTTTTGGTCAATGTAAAGGCGTTTATTTTCCAAGTTATATTGATTTTATCCCTGAATTTTGAAAAATTGCTAACTTGGAAAAGGGTCAAGGTTTGATTTAATTGGAACATATTTTTTTTTAAATACGAAAGAACATGAGTACAAGTTTAAACACTATTCGGGAAGAGTAAAGTCGAAATCAAGAGACTGTTGAACTAGCTGTCAGTAACTACGAGTACTCACATATCTGTAGTTTTTGTGAGATGTATAAATACCATGCCTCGTCCTTTTGTGTGTTTTTTTTTTATGCATTTCTGCTTTGTGTTGATCTGATGAGGTTAGTCCTTTTTAAACTGATTTTTATAGTTTGTTCTTATGTTGTTTTGTTACATTACTGTCCCAGGTCAGGGAGAGGGTTGGCGCCTTCGGGCATGTTTAGCCCGACACATTCTGTATATGCCTGTTCCAAGTCAGGAGCCTGTAGTTAAGTAGTTGGCGTTGGTTCATGTCCGTCATATTTGTTTTTTGTAATTGTTTTTTGTCACAAATTAGCACGTTGGTTTTTTCAATTGAATTATTTCATATATTTTATGTCTGGGCCTTTTATAGGCGATTATACGGTATAGTTTTTTTTTCTCATTTTTGAAGACTATACGGTTGCTTCCCTATAATTGCTAACATCCCATTCATTTGAACTTTGGTGGATATTTGTCTCATTTGGCAATCATACTACATCTCCCTATTTTTATATAAAGTTAAATTCAATTTGTGTTGACATTCGTAGGTTAGGCAGGAAGCTAGAAAAAAATCGAAAGAAAATATGTGTTTTTTTCTAATTTCTTCAGGAAATGGGCATACACTAGTAGCAGAAAATATAGACTTTATGTTAATTATGTGCTTGTTGTGTGTGTTTTCTGTTTGTATACTCTAGTTTTGGTTGGTAAACAAATCTGTCTAGCTGCTTTCATAACACATTCTCCTTATTCACAACTTAAAGATTAAAAGAGTAATTCAAACATTGTGTCATCAAAAAGAACATTGAATGAATACATTGTTGTTAAAAGAATGATACACATAAAAAATTCACTGAAACTTACATCATCAAAATACTTGATTTTTCACTGATAACATCTTTGTTCCAAACGACAATCGGAGTTCACTGAGGAATCCATGTGCCCCTCTGCTTGACGACATGTTCCAAGGATGAGGATTTCATACAAAAGCTTCTTAAGAATAATAACACAAGAAATGGTAGTAACCTTCAACTTCACGTTGAGTATGTATTTGGTGTCATTTCATTGGATAGTTTAAGGTTTGATGACTATGTTGACAGCATGTATCTATGTGAATTTGATATAAATGTACGTGTACCACAAGTACCATGATGGGTGCCTCTAGTAGAACAGGATATGTTTACACTTTCAGAAATCTGAATATTTACCTCCCCCGCACCTTCCCTGTTGTTGGCGGAGGTTGTGTTGTTCGATTTCATCATATACAAGAAACAGCATTTAAAACAAAACAAAAACATTGATCAACCCAAAAGCAATTCTCATTTGTGTCCTTTATCATGATTAATTTTGTTCTTATTGCTTTCTATAAAAAAAAAATATGGTTGTCGTGTTCAATGGCACTGCTTTCAAACTATTGCATTACCATTATATACATTCTTGATTTATCTAGGATATATGATAACGCTCCTACTACATAACAATGCTATTTATGGCAAAAACTGCTTAATTAATAATGCTCGTATTGATTCTATTAAAAATACGTCGTCTGTTCATTGAGTGACTAGTGACCTTACCACATTTTTTTTTATAAAATACGTATGGTTATTGCTGATATAACTTAAAAATTCAACTCCATTTGGTCCCTTGGACAACTGAATGGATCTAACAAACTCGAATACTTATACAAAAGATAAAATATATTTTAAAAGACACAGTATAAATCATCTGTATTTTTGCTTATGTTCTTAGAATAGTGAAATGATATAGATGGTTAAATCGTTTCAGCTGAATGACCTTACTTTTGCCCAAAAGCCCTTATTTGTTAAATGTAGTAGTGAAAGATTCGAAATAACACGAGACTAGATATATACATTGCCAGACAATGGCTGAAATGTGAAAATCAAAAGTTGCCTTAAATAAAGGCAACAGTAGTATACCGCTGTTCGAAATTCATTAATCGATTGAGAAAAAAACAAATCCGGGTTACAAAATAAAACTGAGGGAAACACATCAAATATAAGAGGAGAATTACGACACAACAGAAACATGAGAAACACAACATTTAAATGTAACACACACAGAAACGAACTATAATATAACAATGGCCATTTTCCAGACTTGGTACAGGACATTTTAAGAAAACTTTGATTCTGAATCAAATTTTATAAAATAAAAGGGAATATGAGCGTTTTACGTTATACTGAAAAGATGCAAAACTCTTTCCTAACCTTGATGACATACGTATTGTTACACCAGACCAAGCCACAAATACTATAACATGTAGGGGCAAATAAACATATACACCCTCAGTCTCGGAAAACAATATTTGAATTAGTCTTTTTTAGCTTCAAACTAGTAATCTTAGACTGGAATTGTGTGACTTATGCTAGTTATTTTTTTGCTTCATTCCAATGTATTTTTTTCAGTTTGTTTTTATGTTGTGCTGTTGCATCACTATCACAGTTAAGGGGGGTTGAGCGCTCACAAACATGTTAACCCCGCCACATTGTGTATGTGACTGTCGCAAATCAGGAGCATGTATTTCAGTGGTTGTCATTGGCTGTTTTCTATTATTTTCGTTTAGTCATTAATCATGTTGCTGATTTTTTCGATTTAATTGTTTCACATTTTATAATGTCGAAATCTTTTATAGTTGACCAGTTGACTATACGTTTTGGCTTTTGTTCATTTTTGCAGAGGTAACGGTGACCTATATTTGTTTATAACTATATCTAGTGACAAAACATCGGACTGAAAGTTTCCATTCTGGCCGGTGGTTATCAATAAGCTTAAATGACAATCATACCGTATCTTCTTATTTTATATTGATAACATGTTGACATTTTTTGGTGGCCAACGACACTCACTAAAGAGAAACATTATATGTCAATTATAGGTTCCTTCTGAAAATTCAATAAAAGAAGAAGAACTGGATCATCCACTGTCTCCTTATTGTATTAGCATCTGCTAAAATAATTAAAATTGCTGGTACGGCCGAAATATCAACAATGCGCGTATACATAAAGTCGTTTCATATTTCAATGAAAAAGCTATTTACACATACAATTTTTTTTAATGAGGATACATTTTATATCATTTATAGTGATCTCTCAATTGTATCACTTTAATTGACGTGATCATATTTATGCATTGTTCTAATTACTACGGATTTTTCTACCAATGGAAATAGGACCTTTGGTGTATTTGGAAAATTTCAGGATTATTGGTCCTCAATCCTATTTAATATCTTTCTTAATTTGGCCTTTTAACGGTCATGATTTTATCGTCACTACTGAGTCATTTGTAGACGAAACACTCAACAAGCGTACACTTTTTGTCTTCATTTTTTTTTTTAAAACTTTTATTACTTTTTTTTAGGTGAAAATACAAAACGTTCATCACACTAACCTTATCAGACAGTGTTCTCTATAAAGCACAGTATTTTATAAATTATGTCGCTTCTTTTTTTTTTAAGAAAGTCTTGTTAATAAGAAATTAATAAAAAAACATATACACTTGTTTCGTATGCTATTTTCATCTCTTTTTTATTCGATTGATATAATTACTATAAAATGATTCATATATAGACTGTAACACAATTTTGCAAATCTAGTTTGAACATAGCACATAATTATGTCGTCTGGTACTGTTCATAGTGTTGTTGTATTAAATCAGCATCGCTGCCAATTGTACAATTTAGGACCGCTCATTTCATTGACGCCGGTTTAAAAAAAAACAAAAAAAAACATGTATTTCAATTCAGTTTTGGTTGGTTAATTTGCTGCATAATATTATACCAGAGTTAAATGTTACTTTTGTACTAAATGCTGAAGATGTATCGTATAGTGAGCAATTACAGGCCCGACATGGCAAAATTTGAAAGCATTCAAACTAGAAAATTAACGACCTTACTAACGATTGGTTAGATTTGAAAAATGACGAATACATGTTTTATGTTTAAAAACTAATATAATTTTGGGCTAACATGTACTTTCAATAAATACAAGGAATCTTTGTCACAGTTTAAATCCGTGTGTTTCACTTGTGCACGTGTCTACTGTACAATATCAAAGAGTTAAAAGGTTTCATGACCTTATTCTTGATGTCCTGTTATAAATTTGACATTACCGAGCTCGAGAATAAAAAGGGGATATTTGAGTTCTTAAAAGTGTAGTCCCTAGACGTGTATATCATATGTTATTATAACTAGGTATGTATATAGGGGCATTAGGTTTTTAACACTTTTGTGATGGTTTCTGTACATTGACACACATATTTTCGAGATTCGTTTTGATTTGCGCAAATCTTATTGTGCATGAATACACTTGCCAGTCACAAAATCCTGTGCATAGAACCTAAGAATTATGTTCTGACTCCACATCTCATTATTCATTGAATGATATATCGTAATATCTTAGTAGTCCCAATATTGTAGTACGGCTTTATAAATAACGCATCTATAAACTTAAGTAGCTATTGCTATAACAAGTCATGTCTTTGGTTCATCAATGGAAATCTTACGAAAAAAATTGCTTTAATATATATATTATATAAATTCAAAAATATTCGCAAATATATTATTAACGTATCGGCGAATGTTTTTACTCTTTCTGGGAACATGTGTTAACCGCAAAAAAAAACAAACTTAGGCACATATCTAATTGACATTGTATAATGTTCTTGAACATATTACTTCAAAACTTTCATATGTATATATGTAGGTACACTATCGAAATTAACGTTTATAACACGTGGTTCCTAGTGACCAATAAAAACAGGTTTTGAATTTAACTCTGGTTTATTATCGAAGGGTTTATATCCTATCTTGTAGTTGTAGTTAACGCCATGAATATTATCAAATTTTGGATAGTTATTTCTACCGAGATTGAAAACAGTTCATGTAAGATGTTTTGAATATATACTTATTTAGTAAAGATTGATAAACAGACATGTATCTATCAATTTATAGGTTTTGTTCCATTAATGTGGAATACAAACAAACAAAAAACTTTATTTTTGTTTTATTAAGGAAACATTGGTTACATATTTAATTTCTGTTACTATATTTAGTATTGATGTTTGATACGATCTTCTACCACTAAGTTGTATACATAAACAGTAATATTTCTATTTAAAAAATAAATGCTTCATTAGTGGTTTTTTCAATGCTTAAAGTTGTTTGAGGAATCTCCGCAATATGGCATCGTCAATAATTGATTTAGGTCATTCAGAACTTAGAATGCAAATATTTCAGCATTACTCTTCTATCTTCTGTCAGGAAAAAGTATCGATCTTACAATCTGGTTAATTGTTCCTACAAAATAAAGGTTGTATTTCATTAGTGTTTAAGTGTCATATCTAAGATTGCTACACATTCTCGTACACCTATTATGTAAGTATATAGAGACCACATACATTTTAATTACAAACGTGATGTAAATAATCTTGAGTTAGTCTTTCTCACTTTTATTATTGTGTTTGCTTGTTTCAAATTTTGTATTTCGATGATATACAAAATTTTAGAATTTGTTTACACAAATATTCCGAAACGTGTCAGTCACATAAAAATTGATCTGGTATTCTTTTAAAAGTTGCTCGTTTCAGAATGTAAAATTTCATCGTGTTTAAAAAGAGGGTCGGATTGCTTATGTATATCTTTAATTTTAGTCAATTATCATGAATTTCTGATGTAGAATCTGGTGGTATTAAATTAAAAAAACTGAATTTGGAAAAATGATATACAGGACGTATTATATAGGTTAAAGTGATATTTGGTATAATCAAGGTAATTTTATAATCATACTTTATTTTAAAGAATTGGCAGTGTTTGTCACACATCGAGTCATGATTCAAATGTCATATACAATTTTGTAAACTGTACTTAACATTGAAGTTGAAATACTTTTACGATTTATATATATTAACTAGAAATTTATACATTATATCACTTAATATCGTTATCGTGTGAGCTCAACGTTTACAGACTAATGAATTATGTTATTAACTGTTTATAATTTTTGGAGGGAGTATTTATATATCTGTATATTCATCGTCTTTATCATTTACATCTTTTGTCGCATAAGCAATTGATTGACTGATTGATTTTTGTTTTCAAACGACACTTTCTTCACTATTGGCTGTATCGTCGCGGTAGGTTTTTATCGGTTGAGGAAGCTGATGTGTCAAGAGAGAACCACCGACCTTCAGCCGGAATACTGACAATCCTCGTCAATAAAGATTGGAGTCGCCACGTGCAAAATTCGTATTCACAACCTCACATACGCAATGAAACATTATACTCATTGACATATTTAATAGAAACTATGATAATCAAGAGTCGCCAGGTACGCCTTTAAAAAAACAAACAGAAAATTGGTAAGAAATTATTTTGTTCCAGAAATATACGTCTCTAAATTTTTGTATGAAATACATTTGAAGAAAGCTTGACCTTTTAAAACTATGTTTGAGAATTAAAAAAGAGTCAACATATTCAAAATATTTTACCGAATGAAATAGTTTTATTTGTATTGAGACAAGTAAGGGTTGCTAAGCATTGAAAACTAAACAGAGAAGTAACACGTTAATATAGAAATATTGCAATCGGTAACACGAGAAGCGAACAAACGTAAACAAATACATTTAAATGTACTGTAAACAACGAATCAATTTGAACCCATGTCTTTATAAAGTGCTTGATGCAAATTGAACATTACCTATAATACATGATACAAAATACTTCTAAAAGTTAATTTAAGTATATTAATCAATCATTATGAAGACAATAAGATTCAGACAAGTTTTTAAAGAACACAGCAAATAGGACGGAAATGTCTGACTTTCTTTGTTTCTTGATTCTAAAGTGGATTATAAAAGACAAGAGGATACGATACAACAATGATTGAAATAGTATATGTACCCAGCTACCTTCCATCTAACTTGGGTAGCAATTGAGATACCCTTGAACAAAGTATCGGTCCTTAATGTTCCCAATGAAGGTTAGTCAGCAACAGATATTTCGCTGCCTTTCTTTCGTGTTAAGGCTGTGCTATAAGATATTGCTGCATGGATGACTAGATGATTTAGTAGGTACTAATACAAAAATAAAAAGTAATGTTAGGCACCGATCAAAAGATGAAATGTTAGTTCTTGGTATAGAGCTATGTAAAACGTTTCATTCTTACTGATTTATATTAACTATCTGATAAAATAGTAGAATCTGTTATTTTCCTTATAAAGAACATTTCAAATCAAAATACCATGTATATCATTTCAAAGTCGAAAAAGTGGGTTTAAAACTTAAACGTTTGTCAACGACTTCTTTAAACATCGAAGGGGCATTTTAAAATTGTATTGATCTTGAAATCTAATATAACACTGAATATATCAACATATTTATAAATGGATTTGAATTGGAAAAATAAAATGCTTCTTAATTTTTTTCAAAAGATATGAAACCAAAGTATTTATTCATTGTATGACAAAAAAATATTGATTTGTTGATTGTGTGCCGATTCATTTGCATGACAAGTTCTTTATAGCTGTCAAACTAAGGTACACAATTTATGTTGAAAATGAAATACAATATTTTATTAAATGAACTCTGAGTATTTGTAAACCTTCTGTAGTAGTTAGTTAAATGTGGTTCTTTAATTTATTCTCTTTAGTGATATATTTCAAACGTTTCCTTTGTTACTGATTGTGTTTGATATCGTGGTATTCTTGAAATAGTGGTATAAAATTAGGTTATTATTTCAAATTGTTTAGGCTGCAAAAGACAATGATTAAAATTGAGAATGGAAATGGGGAATGTGTCAAAGAGACAACAACCCGACCAAATAAAAAACAACAGCAGAAGGTCACCAACAGGTCTTCAATGCAGCGAGAAATCCCCGCACCCGGAGGCGTCCCTCAGCTGGCCCCCAAACAAATATATACTAGTTCAGTGACAATGAACGCCATACTAATTTCCAAATTGTACACATTATATATATATAGTCAACTGTCAACTGTTGGAGACTGCATTTATACCGCTTACTGTATTTTTGTTGTTTGTATCGTTTGGTTGCGGTTTCGTTTCATATTCCCCGCACCTTTTTTTTATTTACATTTCTTATGTCCATTGTTTTTAGCTTTCACCTGCTAATGGTCTGTAAATTATTTATAACGTTTTTAAAGTAATTACATCATGTACATCTGATTTTCGAAAGAGTACATTTTGTAGGTATGATAAGGTCACTAGTTTGTCCCTCAAATTTGAAATTCAAAAAGTATTACAAAACATTTTGGGTGTTTGAAAGAAAGTTATATGCTACACATCATTATTTGTATTAATGTTTTTGAACGAGCTTGCGTCAAGACCTCAAACCTCTTAAACTTAGAGCATATTGCACGTACTTTCAAAATAGCATCATTACAAAACCTTGTCATTTTGTAGATAAGGGCTAAGGCTTTACCCGAACATATATGTTGTTACTAGAGCAAGGTTGTTATTCTGAAATTAGTTCCGAAGCAGATGATATGAAAATGTGTAATATATATTATATTTCAAAATATACATTTGGCAACATTATCAAGATTTGTTTAGTTAACTATCATTATACTATTTAAAATTAATGCATTACAGATTTTAAAAGAGGTTTCTTTTTTTACTAGTTTTGTCGCAAAAGATTTGCTTTCCTAAGTTATGTTATCTACAATACAAAAGAATCGTACATTCATTGTGACACAGTTGTATGGCCATTATAAATATTGACTTTTGTACGTTTTTAGTAGATCTGTTGACTTACCATTGCATTGTCAGT
Source organism: Mytilus trossulus (assembly GCF_036588685.1). NCBI lineage: Eukaryota > Metazoa > Mollusca > Bivalvia > Mytilida > Mytilidae > Mytilus > Mytilus trossulus. The sequence continues at coordinate 1,179,807 of NW_026963318.1, forward strand.
TTATTTCCAACTTCTTATTTGAGTGTCTCTTTGGTATCTTTCGCATCTCTGTTACAACAGGTACTGTCGAATAGTGTTTTAAATATGTTTAAAGAAAACCCACTTAATACTTAATATTCGTGAAAAAAAATTAATACAAATGTAAATGAAATTCAAGTATTCCAATACCGTTCACAATTACTGAGTGAGAAAAACATTAACCTTTCATTATTCTAATATTGGCGACTGTACTTCAAAGTAGTTTGCATTAAGGAACGTCTTAATAGTGTAGCTCGCTTTGTACAAAGTATGATTGCAAACCTTGTTTTGAATTATGAATAAGCGAATGGATAGTTTTACTTCATGTACTCATTAATATAATATTTATTGATACAACAATAAAGACAAACTGTCCGGCTTTGTACTAGACAAATACCTAGAGTCAGGTTATAATCAATAGTCCCTTTGCAGGCATATCATGCATATTGTACATCACCATAATACTGAGTCAATCAGCTTTTGCTGTGACCCAGCCGATAACATGACATCCAACACTCTGATCGTTTAGGCTTACACGAAACAAATAACAACAGCTGTTTCACTTCTAATTTGTTCATGTCCTAACATATATGCATTTATTTGATTTGATCAAAAATTATTCCACCAGGTAAATATATCTAATTTCATATTTAAAAAAAAACACAAAAAAAACTAGAGTGTCAGTATCTAGAAATTACTACAGTATTCGTAAATCAGTGAACGCCAGTCCCATATATGTAGAAAAGATACATGTTATTGTTAGTTAAAGAGTTATTATTTGTTATCATGGTTATCTAGTATCTTTTGGATGAAAAACATTTAACGTTTCAAATATGTTAGTTTTGCCAGCAGACTGAGGGTCACAAATGAACACAATGTGTAGGATCATTCAAATCGCCATAATTTTCATATGATGAATTCGAATTGAAAAGACAAGCCCAATAATATCGGCAATACAAATGAGAACGTTTTAACATTCACAAAACACGGATATGTATTCAAAAGCTCAGAGGTGTCAGTTGAATATGGTATGTAGTATTCGAAGTACAAATTCACATTCAACAGAAAAGGAACAGGGTATTGCACAAGCGCAAATGTTTAGTTAATAATTTTGATTACATTATTAGTATTTATATTCATACTTTGGATCATATATCAAGAAACATGATTCTTATGTTTCCAAAGAGAAAGACAAACATTGCTTAGTTTTAATTTTTGTAGGACGTTATCAATTTTTAATCCATACGATTTTTTAAGATTTTTATATATGCCATATTTTTTTCCTACCTGTTCTACTTTGTGATGTTTTTCAGATTTCATTTGTACATAGCCTGTTTCAATAATGGGGCGCTGTTGCAGTAAAGAAGACGCAGAAACATATGTAAGATGTTGACTTTTTTGTGTTTCAATATCTCTTCCTTTTGAGAGAAAGTGATAGATAGATAGGTATGAAGATGCAAAATGTTGTCTATAAGTTGAGTTTAAAATTGATGTTATAGTTGTTCGTCATATCAATTTAAACACATTATTCATGTAAGGTGATTTATTGTGAAATCAAATGATTTCATTTTTACTACCGCTAAGTAGCCAATGTTTTGGTCTTTGCATTTTTTCATGACACATTTTGTGTTTGTCATGAATATAAAATTCAAAAAGAGAAAGTCCATTACAACTGACAAAATCAAACGCTCTCAATCATGGAACAAGTGATAAACCACTGCCATATTCCAGACTTGGTACATGCATTCTCCGCAGAAAATGGTTGGCTACACTTGGTTTATATAGCTAGCTTAACCACTCACTTGCATGGCAGTTGTTTATAGTTCCGTTATATTTACAAAATTGGATAAGCAACCCAAATAGACATAATAAGTTAATGTGACAAAAATTGGGTTCAAATTGTTAAAAACTATGTAAACATACATCACAGACATACACATTAATTAAAAATAGACGCCAACAAACAGGAAGACAAATAACGGGTAAATAAGGTTAAATAAAAAGATACACTTCTTCAGTACCACGTATCTGTAACTCAAGACGATCTTGTACTATTTGTGAAGAAGACACCGAGTATTTATCTATTAGATGTTGGTACTTTCTGATTAACTTTTTGAGAAAAAACGACGACATGTCTTTGACAAAACCCAGGCTCATTTATGTTTTGCTCAGACGCCGATGAAATTTTCCAAAGTCTCAGTAGCAGCTGCAAGCACTTTACTATCGTATGAGTGTAAAATGTATCCTCCATACGCGGGTAAAGTTGAAATATTATAATTTCAAAATTGAAATGATCTCATTTGTCATAGATTTTGGTACTTAGATGACCATTGCTGTTACATTCGAGATTAATGAGTAGGAATGATGCGGAGGTCGCTGTATCTTTAGTTTTTTTCATATCTAATGCAGGACGATATATTAATGGGACCAAATCAGAAGAAAAAAATGGAGTGTTAATGGAAAGATCATAATCACAATACCTACATGTGAAATTAAATAATATAGCTTATTTAATATTCTTGTTTTTTACAAGTGTCTGACGGAACTCCTACTCATATACAAATAAGAAAAAAGTCGACCAGGAGACGTGGACAGTTAGTACTCATGGAAATGCTACAGCCTGTTGGAAAAATTTACCTACACACTCAACAAACATTCAACAACAATGTTGTGAATGATGCTACTGATCACTTGTTGTTCAGTGTAGCAGGTCTTATATTCGGGCTCAATTTTAACAACATATGTAGAATTTTATCACAAAACAAAGAAATTGTAGTGTGTATGGTATCATTTTTATGGAGGAAAGCATTGTGGATTATTTCGTTAATACGAGTTTTTAATTTTTCACGTGGTACGTTGGTGTAAAGTGTGGAAACATCGAAGGTTTCAATATATTTTATTTCGGAAAATGATCGAGATGTTACATTTTCTGGTTCTTTTTAAGTCTTAAGAATCCACATATGGTTAATGCCACTATGCGAGTAAACAGTGTAACATTATTTCTGTAACCTCTCTTTCACAGCGGACAAAATTTGGTTAATCAAACGAACAATTCATTTGCAGAAAATGCAGATAACCGGCAATGTACCGAGCGTACATTTATACAGATTTTCAATTTGTGGATTCTTCGTTTGATCAACGACTAATTGTTTTAACCCATTCTGACAGAGTGTTTAGTTCAAAATTTTCTCATGTTTCCCATGGTCTGGCGTAATCCTCAACGAAATCCGTTATTTTGTTAAAGATATATTCCAAATGATGTGCTGTGGCTCTCTAAATTCGGCACCATGAGATATCATCTTCCGGAGATTTTCATGTTGAATTATATTAAATCACCAGTAGTTACATGGCCAGAGGGCTTCTAAATATATAGAGAGTCGGAATTCACATGTAAGAGGATTTTAAAAATATTTTTCTTAATCAAGATCTGGCAATGCTTGTTTATTACCAAATAGTTTAGGTGCAATTGTTTTGGTGTAACTATAGGAGACAATTAGAACAGACTTATTATGAAAATAAAGCGGAATTTTATATGCTACTTCTTTGTGATGAAGAACGTTGCTGATATTGATAGCATCTATATCTTTATTTGAAATCGGAATTGAAAGGAACTTCCTTCTTTCATCGTGCAATTGTTCTGATCGTACTGGTTTAGCAAACGGAAAATAGCTACATCACAAATTAGACTTACTAGTTTGTACATTGGAAAAACATATCTATACATCCTTTGTCAAAGGTATAATCTCTTAAACAGTTTCATACGCTTACAAGCAGTGAAAATAGAATGGTACGAATGTTATATAACCCAAGCGGATGAAGAAGATGTAAACGAAGGGCATCAAATCTCCCAGGGAGTGATCTAGATTTGGAAGACTTTTTAACGTTTGAACAATGATAATGTGTTTGCCGTTGACTACGTTTGGATCTTTGGTTACTGGTGAATAAATTCATAACATTTACATAACTGCAGGCTGGACAAGACACATTTCCTACACCTTAGATGTTATCATTACAACCATATGGCATTGCAGTACCTAATTCACTTATACAAAACATAGCTCTATATATTCGGAGAGGCGTTCTAAGTATCAGGCTATTAGTATGGTTGTAAATTTTCTCAGTGATGCGTACTTTCATATTTAAAGAAGGATCCTGGTCCGGTTGATTGACATGGTTGTAAAGAATCCTGCAAACGGAATTTTAGACCGGTGTTGGTTGATCCTATTACCAGAAGCAATTCACCTTTGGGAATAACATGAACTCCAAATGAGCCAATACTGCTGCGTTCACAGGGTTATAATCCCTCAATAGGGATGCATGACTCGTCATTAAGATCAAGATGCAGTCAAACTGTTGCTAAAGGTAATCAACACAATCGATAAATCAGTCGTTATCATTTTTTTCCCCCCAGGTTATTTAAGTATTTGGCATTACTTTTTGAATCGTTCGGTGTTTGATGACATTTAACTTCGTTTTTGATTTGGACGTTTAATGGGTTTTTTAAGCGCCAATAATGAGTCTAATGAAGACGAAACCCGCGTGTGACATCCTTGTATCTTCGATGAGATTGTATTTGTAGGACACAACTTTTAGTAAGGCGCATACAAATATGATTTTGGCTCTTTCAGCAGAACGTGACATTCAATAATTCTTGTTAGTTAATTGAGATTCTGTTTGAATTAGTATAGTCTCTATATCAAGGTATAAGTAAACTGTTGTTATCATTTTGCATCCGTCGTCTGTTAACGTTTACAAAAATATTCTTCTCTGAAACTACTGGAATAATGTTTGAATATCTAGTTTTTTTAAGTTGAGGCGCGCGTTTCCTCTACGTTAGACACATCAGTGACGCTCATATAAAACATCAGTGACGCTAGAATAATAATTTTATTTTAAAGGACGAATTTGAATAGCTTGGAAACAAATTTCATAAGTCAGTCGACTCATTACAGGAATAATAGCCTTAAATGATGGTTTTTATACATATTTGTGTTTTTATTTGTAAACTTTGTAAACTTTGTGGATGTTTAATATGTCAACATGGCTAGAGTCAAAATAACCATTGCCCACTGAACGATAATTGTTATCCATTTTTATTTTATTTTTTGCTAGATGCTATTAATTTCGTGACAGAGATAGCGAAAGAAGCCCCTTGGAGTTTGTAATTTCATTTGCTTCTCAAACCTTTGTCACGAGCGTTGTGTATACGGAATTCAGACAACTACGTTTTGCATGTAAATTCTAAATAAATGAACTTTAGAATAAATCTAAAAGTTTACAACGATTTAAAAGTTTTATCCCTTTCCATGTTAATGGCTTTCTCTAGGGCTGTTTTACTAAATAAAAGTTGTATTTATTTTAAATTTGAATCATTGTACTTTCCATATATATGTAACATTCCAAACTGGAATTCAGTAGGATCAAGAATTCTATTAAAACAAATCGCAATATCAATATGAATTCTGATTAATACGTATTACATGTATTATCCAGTACTTTTCTTCGAAATTCAAATATCTACTGGATGACATTTGAAAATCCATATTTATACTAGTAGGATCTTTGATTGCACTAGATGGGTACTAAAAAAGACACAATACAAGAAATATTGTTTTCTTTATAACGGAAGGAACCGATATACTCAAATCATTCCTATGAATTTATTTCACAGCAATACCATTAGTTCATACGGAGTACGTTAAGTTTAAATCAAATTAAAGATGCCGATACCTATATGAAACACTTAAATGTTCAATTTTTAAATAATTATCCGGACATTCTCTACCAAAACCAAAATTTTATTTCTTATTTAAAATCTTGTCTATCATGTAAAAATTAATTCATGTATGTTAATGATGTCTTTCGATACTAAATGTTACTAAGAACATGTTCTATTTTCAATTATGTCTCAAAATCTATATGTTTCTCTACTTATCAAGTGCATCAATCAAATTATAAATAATACAAAAAAGGAAAGTCAAATCCAAAATCATACTTACTTTTATGTTTAGTATTATCCTGAATCCTACTAGAAATTGGGTACAATCAAGGATCCTCCTAGTACATGTAGTACAAATCTGGATATCCCAATTTCTACAATAGATACTGGAAATCTGATGTGTACATAATTCTAGTAAGTATAAGTCAGAATTTCTATTCTACTAGTACAAATTGGAATTCCAACTTCAACTGGGAGAATTTAAATCCTAATAAATTTAAATTTGTACTGTAACATATACATCTTTACTATTTAGACTGCCACAGGAGGAATATCCAAAAATATAGTCGACCTACAAAACGTTGTTAAAGAATCTGCTTGGAAAAGGTATAGCAATAGTAGACAAAAGGATTTTCCAACGGCAGTAAAAAAGGTTCGATTAGATTTTGATTGGACAGGTGTAAAATTCATTCCAACGAAACCTAAATATTCAGATCACGGAACAGTTCAATATGAATCAAATATTCTATTTGAATCAGTATTCAAAAATAATAGCAATCAAGAGCAACACCATTCCTTGAAAACTGAACAACAGACCACAGGAACATGCAAGAGTTCAATAACAAAAGGTTATACAACTGGCTTTAATGTTGGCCTGACACTGTCTGCACCTGCCGATATAGTGGGGACAACAGCTGGTTTTTCTAAAGGTTTCTCAGTTGAAAATACGTTGGCAAATGAAGATCAAAGAACTATGACTTGGTCGGCAGAAGGTGTGTTGTTAGTCGAAAAGCAATCTATGCTTACTGCAAAACTCCAAATAACAGAAAAGCAAAGCTCTTATACTTTTACAACTAATGTTGCAGTAAAAGGAGAAGTTATAGTTACGTTCTATGAGAGAAAGAACAACAGATATCTGATGGAATACAGAGCACCAATTAGAACAATTCTAGTTCAAAAGAAAGATAAGTTTAAGGATGAAAAAGGAAAAATATTTGTAGAAGACATTGATGGAACAGCTTATGTAAAAGTTGAAGGGGAATGTATTTTCAAATATGGTATCAAACAAGAAATTATTATAAACCAGAACAGTAATAAAGAACAAAATGTTTTGTCCTGAATTTCAAAATAACAATACAGATGAGAATTCCTACAATTTGTATAATTAAAAAAAAACACTTCAACAACCATTGCAAATATAAGGAAAAACATTTATTGTGTAAACTCTGGAAATAAAATTCCTACACGCATTTACAAACAAAAAGCAAAGAGAAAGGGCAGTTACTGCAGTTCTTCGTTTTTAAATTCAGAAAAAAAAGTCAGACTTTCAAAACACAACAAGGGTCGTTAAACGAGTTTTTGACAAACGGTCTGAACAATGAGTTGAATTATAATGCATTATATTTGACTTAGTACAGTTAGCTCTAGTACATACTAGATTAATTAAAACAATAAGTTACCGGAATCTGCATTTTCCCCACGGAATGAATGTCTTTATCTGAACTTGTCGTTTTTAAAAATGGGAGGCTTTCATGCAATACCTTTTTTGTTGGTTCTAAAGTTTTGAATATGTTCACAACAAATTTCACAGAAGCAATATATCAAGTTACTGATCCGATACATAAGTTGAATTCAAATTAAATTAGTATGAAAGCTAATTGAGTTCGTTGACATATAGGGTTGAGGTATATGCACGATAGGAATATATGGCACAACTTTTTGGAATTTTGGGTCCTCAATGCTCTTCAACTTTATACTTGTTTGGCTTTCTAACTATTTTGATCTTGGCGTCACTTATGAGTCTTATGTAGACGAAACGCGCGTCTGGTGTATCAAATTATAAGCCTGGTACCTTTAATAACTATTGGAATTAAGTTTTCCGGAATAGTCTAATTCAGAAAAGTGCTTCGAAATCAAGATATGCTCCATAATAAGTTAGCTGTTCAATCTCGATTGTCTCTTTGGAGGTGTCAACCTCTTGCTTACCTATTTAAAAAATGCATCCAATTCAATTTCGAAAAGATTTCATTGGAATGTCTGATTTAGATTATAAACTTCGAATATCGATTTTTAACTCAGATATTGAAGTTCAAATGTCACCTCTTCGATGTCGAATTTCAAAGTTGTTGACATTTCGTTTCGAATAATCCATATGTGCCTAACATTGTTAATCATACCAATAGCCCTAAATTCAAATAAAGAATCTGTTGTTTCACAAGTCCAGGAGTCAGCATAGTTCTGTCGACATGGGGTGTAATTTATATGTTAATTTCTGCAAATTTATTGTTTATAAAAAGTTGAATTATTAGAAACACTTACATTTTTCTATAGCCATTGCATTTGGCATGTACCCAGTGTTAGGTGCTCATCAACTTTGAATTTGAAATGGCATTTCATGTTTTGGTGTGAACACTAATGATAAAAACACGATCTATATATATTATAACGAGATTAAATTAGGTTAAGTAAGATGTATGTGTAACTTATGTTCGTAGTGTCAGGGTGTGAAAATGCCAATCAACGCCTTTAAGCGGTTGACTTCTCGTAAAATCCTGCTAAATGTAGGTTTGAAATCCAATGGTAAAAAAATCTGAGCGGATCTTCCGCCAACACTGCGACTGACTATTCCGACAAATATAAAAACGCGGCCATCATGGTTCGTGGTTGATTGGCAGATTTTCGTTAAAAACCTATTTCCTCATTTCTCTAGCTTGCCACTTACCCAAATGGTGTCCGATGTTCCATGAAGGTTGTCAGAATAGCTGCCCCCGCCTCTCATTGGTTGGGACAAATTCAAGTATTATGATCAGAGCTTTGTATCTGTTCCCGCTTCTCGAAGTCCCTCAATGTGTTAAAAACTTTCATTTGTTTTGATATCTGTGGAACAGGAAAATATTTCTATCAGAAAATGTGATTTTTTTTATTTCTTCACAATGGCAATTGTAGTTGAAAAAAAAATATCATTCAAAAGAAGTTATCTGGATTCATATATTATAGCTTGACGATACATTCGATTGATATGTGATGTTACGAAAACTCTTAATTCAAATGTTGCTGCTCTTTATCGGTGGAGCGAAAGTATTCTTCTTCAATGGGCACTGGTTGTATTTGCACAAAAATACCTTATGAATCAAGTGCGCCGTAAAATTCACATTTGAGACGACCTTATTCATTCTACCTGCCAAATCCGATGTCGACAGTTGGTACCAAGTTGGTACTTGGACGACGGACGTCAAGTGATGAGAATAGCTCACTTGGCCCTTCAGATGCTTTACCTTCTGTACCTGTACTTTATAAACGATAGTAAAAATTTCTTGTTCACTAATGTTCAGAAACACACCATTGGTAAGAAAAACACATACACATTTGAAAAAAATGCATGTGGCGTCAACCATGCCTACCTGTCAGACAGCTCTTGGAATGGTTGATGCCGGAATGAGTGTTGCTGACATCGTGGCTCAATTTAATGTGCATAAGGCAACAGTTTAGAGACTAACAAACATATATCGACAAATTGCAAGTGCACAGGATAGGTCAATATCTCGTAGACCGAAACAAAACTATCGTCAGGGGAGGAGCGCTAACTTCGCTTTACGTCAACACGTGACAAGTTTTTTTTCCGGCCACAAAAGTAGTGCATTACTATGGGCAGCTGTTGGTGTGCCTGCCAATCCTTCATTTGTGCACTTGGGGCATGGCTGAGAAATTTAATTTTGAATAACACTATACTCTTTTCCACATTTTGAACCTCCCGCGCTCCATACAAACAAAATCCTTAGGAATGTGAGGATAAACATTCATGTTGCTTCTTACATGTCATAATTCCTTTTTGATATTATTATAATTATATGTTGTTATGATTTTGTAATAAAATAAAATTTCTCATTTTTGTTGCTAAACTTTTTTGGCTCAGTATATAAAGTTACCCCACTTGAGCTTAAAATGATTTTAACGAAATGGAAAAGTAAAGAAATAGAAAACCTTTAACAATTTTAAATCTTATTTTTGAAGAAACAGTTTAGATGCTTACACCATAGGCCATGCAAAAGTAGCGATACACACTTTATGTCTAAAACGCAACTTATAAATAAAACTCAAGATACTGTTTTCTTTATATTACTTGTATTGTGATGCTAATCATTTTTGCTGTCTACAGATTGTTTCTATCTATAATAGTTTTCAAGATATAAGGCAAACGTGCTAAAAATGTGTCAAAAACTCGTCATTTAAAGACAATAGCTCCTATCAGTGGTCAATATATTGTTTCATTACCTTTCGCATATATATTAAGGTATCTTATTGCTGATGGTTTCTGAAGTTAACTATTTCAGGCTATGCAATACCTATGGTGAAGAGTATCAGGTAAAAAGAGAAAAAAAAATAAAAAAATAACACATATTGTATTTTTTACATTTCCTTTAAGAGTCATTATTCGAATACACGTCAGATAATTTGAGAAAAGACAAAATAGACAAAAATACCACAATGTCCTCCTGTTTCTTCAATTATTATTTGAGAATTTTACAATCTTATCATAGTTTTTTTAGAAAATAAAAGAATAAAAAGTGTACTGATGAATGGAATAAAGATAAAAAATGTTAAGATGTATAAATTCTGTGTAAACTGTTTACATACATCATGTACATCTTTACAGATGTACATTTGTATATGGATATCAATTGATGTACATTTTAACAACTTTACAGATATACAATTAATAAACACTTGACCAAAAATGTATTATATCAAAAATACCAAACTCCAAAGTAAATTCAAAAGGGGGAACGTCCATAAAACTTGACAAAGTCAAACGTGCGACTATATCAACCAACTACTGATAATTCATAATAAACAGATAATTCTATTAAGGTTATAAAGATATACGATACACTGTGGAACAATATCCTCCTTTTGGAAATTTATTTCTCTACTAATTTTCATGCTATTTTCACATGTCTCAATTCCTGTGAGAAAACTATTCCTCATCTCTAGAGAAAACTTTGTTCTCGGCAAATGATTGGTCAAAATTTCAATTATGACGTCAAAGTTTCTTGATTTCTTCTAGATCTGCATTTTCCATTGTGACGTCATAAAAAAAGGCGATCATGCCTGATGACGTCGCATATAAAGAACACAACTTTCTGCAAATCTTTACACGGGAAGGATAAACTTGTTTAGATGTGTATATTGATATTTTTCCACTCTCAACAGTTAAATCTTAAATATTTAAAAAGTTCGGCAAGCCTCGCGTTTTGAATTATAATATGTAACTGTCTCGAGTAGGGAAATATCGTAACACACTTGATGCATTGGTGGAATCTATATATTTCTATTATTCTGTAGGTTATTACATTCGTTCAAAGAAAGAGTCATGAAAACTGTTCTTGAACAATCTACATAACAGTTCTACTGACAGATTTAGAAAATGTTTAAAAAAAAGGTTAGCCCCTCTTTCAACTTAACAACTTCTGAAGTTCCTCCCACCATTCTTTCTACAATAACATATTGTATAAAGAGATATTGTGATGAGGTATATTGAGTCATCAATGTTAATTAGAAGTGCATTCTCCAAAATTCTAAAGATCTATTTTAAAATGTTCAATCGCAATCTTTACCTACTGCAATAAATTCCAAACTATGGTTTACACTAGTATTCTCCGTTCTCATTTAACAGAGCTTTTTCCACATAAACGTGAAATGTAGATAGACATTTTGTGTATAAGCTCTTACTTTCGGAATAACCACACTGCTTTTAACAACAAATACCCCTTAGATAATATATCAATATGCTGTACTGAACTGTGTGGTCTTAGATCTTTAGATACCAGTACAGTCGCCTGATCTGTCATTTTAACGACTTCGTCCCATTCTTAATTGTGACCATTTTTTTTTACTGAATTTGGATTGGCAATGCGGTGATGCATATGCAAAGAAGAGGCGTACCTGTCGATTCACCTGATTTCGATCCTGTTTGAGTTCATGCGTTTCATTCGGTTTCTTCTTTGTTTCCTTTATTTGTCTATTTTTCGTCGATTAGTGTGATTTAAACATCGGTAAACTAATGTCACCCTAATTTACACTAGAACTGATTTTGACAAATCTATCTATATAGTATATTTAGTTCTTATATGTCTATTTTTTTCTTATTGTTTTTGTAAATTTTCATTTCTTCATGCTTTTCTCCTAACAAAATATGTATGCTATAAAATATATATGCTGATTTGGAGTTGTGAATGTGTCATAAAAAAAAATATCTCCAAAATAAATACAAATACCGAAGGAAATTAACTAGTTTTGTTCTAAAATGGCTATCAGACAGTTCTTTATGACTATTGCTCATTCAAATTTCTCACCATTTTTATTTTTTTTCTTACTTTTTAATCATATGTATACGTAAAGTAATGACAAATTACAGCTTTTCCTAATTACATGAGCCCTTTAATTTGGTTCGTTCACACACACCTTCCTAGATAACTATTCGTCAAAGTCCCTCTGTACGATCTACTGAAATGACTTTTATGTTATAACTTGGTAAATTGAACGCAAAATTAGTATCTCCCGTTTCGACCCGTCCGTTTCTAGTGGGAGAAGGTGTCTGCAGCTGACTAAAGTTTTCGTCAATTTATGTCCCATGGAAACCAGATAAAATATTCCTTAGGAAACTATAAGATTTCTGGTGCAAAATATTGGAAATACTTACGCGTAAAAATAGTACCATCTTACTTTCTATTTCCCTGGAAAACTTTACATGGATACCAGTGGACTATGTATAGTTTCCCAGGGATATATTTATGTTGTCTGTTTCCCTTTGGAAATTCTTCATTTTCGTTTAAAAAGATATTCGTTCATATAAAAAAAATAATAAGATGTGGTATGATTGCCAATGGGATAACTCTCCGAACAAGAGAGAAACGGACACCTAAATTAACAACTGTAGATTACAGTACCGTAGTCAACAATGCGCAAAACCCATACCGCATAGTCAGCTTTAAAAGTCCCCGAAATTACAAATGTAAAACAATTCAAACGAGAAAACTAACGGCATAATTTATGTTTTAGTTTAGGCTATTTCATTCATTCAAACAAAAACTGTATGTCATATTCTTTTTTGTATCACTTCCAAATCTAATTGATTGTTCGTGTAATCCTCTATAATTAAACATTTTTTGTAAAGTTAAAAGGATTTCAATCAGTAATATTGAATCATGTTTCGAAATTTTGCATTTTTTTACATTGTAGGAAAGTCCAATTTCTATTGTTACGAAAACAACACAAAGCACGTTCCCCTTGGAAATTATTCATTTCCTCAACAGCAAATAAGAAGTTTACCTCTGTATAGTTTTCAAAAGTTTCTATTACTATATTGATATGGTGAATTATTCCGATAGAGTCTGACTCAGCTGAAATTCAGTAGCAGTGCTAAATCATGATTAGAACTGTGCTGTCTGTCGTTAATATAAGATGTTCGTTGTTATTCTGTGGTTTACATGTTGTAACGACTATAAAATTATATTATGTATTTATGCGTTTCTATGTGATGAGTGTTCTTGTGTTTGTTTGTGCTGTATTTTTGTTACGTAGTGTTGTCATTTTAGTAATATTTTTTACATTGCCATACAAGCGGTAGGTTTGGCAATAAAACCAGGTTCAACCCACCATATTTTCTTAAAATGTCCAGTACCAAGTCAGGAATATGGCAGTTGTTATCAAACAGTTCGTTTCTATGTATGTTGGCTTTTTTTTTGTTTGTTGCACTTCAGTATTTCTGTTGTTCCTTTGCTTTCCTCTTATAGTTGATGTGTTTCCTTCGGTTTTAGTTTGTAACCCGGATTTGTTTTCTCTCAATCGATTTATGATTTTTGAACAGCGGTATACTACTGTTGCCTTTATTGAACTCTTTGTAGTTTTCATACATTTTATTTGAATAACAACCGCATTTAATAGCTTTTTTTACCCTGATATTTTGTATTGCTTTATTTTTCCTGGATAATTTTTCATTAACTCTTTTAAAAAACCAAAATAAGATACTCTCACTATTGTTTATAGTTTTCATTAATCTAAGAACCAAACAAAATTATACTTATTGAACCAAGACATTGCATACTATAATATCGTCTATAAGTATTCTCTCAACTGAAATATTGATCATAAACCAGAAGCATATAATCTAGTTTCAGTAGGCATGTTAAGAAAGGGATATAATTAAAACACTACGATGATGTTACAATATCGATACAAGATATATATAAATAAAAGGTAAACAAGGTCTATAAGTAGAACTTAATCATCTTGGTAAATCTTCGAATCTATCGAGCATTATAAATGGATAACAATTGAATATGTTTTGTTTCCTATGGAAATATTTGTGTTGCCTTTTTCTAAAAAAAAGGAGATACTCTTGTTTGTATTTTTTTTAACTGTTATATATAATGTAGGAAAGATGTAGAGATTTGATAGTATGATTAAGTACAACTAATGCAACTCAATTATACACTGCTGGTTTAGTACTTCATATTAATATACAATAACTGTTTAGTGTCTTTAAATATCAGCTGTATTTGTACGAGGCTAGAAAACAAGGTGTATGCGAGCTTTTAGCGAGCTATTACACCTGTTTCGAGCCGAGTAAAAATACAGCTGATATTTAAAGACACTAAACAGTTATTGTCTTTATCCTGCAATTAATTCTGTATATTGTTTGTGTTTTGAGAGACATAAACACTAACATATTTAACATTTATTTTCGATTTGTAATCCCTTGAGGCCCGCGTAGTAATATCAAAATCACACATTACGCTGAAGACGGGTTCGGAAAAAAGAATCTCGAATGGTCAACAATAATACATCGCTCAAGGTGAATAATTATTTATTCAAATAACAACTAATTTCAACGTAAAAACAAAAAACAAAACATTTTCAAATTTGAAACAGAAGTGTACGAGTTGTCCTACGCTTCAGACTTGACATTCACTAAACATGCATGCTGAAATTGACATGGTTGATTTTGTAACACAATCATACACATTCAAGTTTTGAAATCGACAATTGTCATCGTCATTGGAATGCAACTTGAATACACATTCTGAGGTCAAACAGGTTCAAACAATACTCAGTCCGGCAGTGGACGGAGCTTTAAAGCGATATCTGTATAGCATACAGATACAGCATAGCGATATCTGTATAGGGCTGTATCTGTATAGTAGGACACCCAATTGCAGGATAAAATCAAATATTTGATGTTTTTTTATTTCCTATTGTGGCTTATCCGTTCCTTTGGCACCTTCATACGGTGTTTATATATTTCAACTTCATCAATTCGCTTGTGCATGTATTACCAATGTATTTGATTTTAAGATTCATCAATTAAAAAATATGACCGTGTTTACACCACAAAATCATAAAATCTACTATGAATACAGACAAAATGGTGCATCTAGGAAAGTTTTAATGCATCGCAGTTTGTAGATATATAAAAGTTATATTTAGTCAATGCAGAAGATAGCAAAATAAACAAACACATGCGTTTCATTTGATACGGTCCACACAATTACACAGTTTAAATCAACTATTGTCTGCAGATATCTATTGTCCATCTATTGTCCATTTAAATCAATTCTTCTCACAACATTTATTATATTAGGGGCGCTTTCCAAACCCCTTTCCCAACTCAGTTTAATTTAGCACATCTGCAAGAATGAAAAAAAAAAAAATGAAAAGCAAAATCCAGAAAAAGTTTTGAAACATAAAATACATTAAACTTTTACTTATCTAGTTCCTGTCATGCCTTATGCATTTCCAGGTGCAGAGGTTTGTCTGTACTCAGAGTAAAATTTGTGGTGTTAATAAGGCCATATTAGCCAAAAGGTTATGATGAACCTAAACGAGAAAAATAATTCAGTACAACTGAAAAACATATTACACCAGGGTTTTCGATATCACAAACTTGTCAAAAGTTTAACCTAATTTTATCATCGGTACCAGGACATAATTCGTAGATATAAGTTAATGAACAGACATCTTATGCGTGCAGGTTTATCACATCCCATCTTTGATGGTTATATTTTATCAAAGCACAAAAATGTCGTCATTAACCTGAAAAGCTAATCAAACCTTTTAACAGACTTATCAATAAGGGATATAGTTACGTTAGTTACTCTTGTCAAGTCATTTAAGGTGGTACATAACACTACAGGGAGATACATCTGTAAACATCAGCATAATGTTTTAATCACGTTCTATTGCTAAGGGAATATTAAGCTTCTCAAAGACCAAAATTAGTGTTTGTCAAACTGCTATTTATCCAATGATTTTTTTTGATAAAGTGAGTGGTTCAAGTTTTTTGAAACTTTTATATTTTTGTCAAAGGGTCAAAGTCAATATTTTGTCAAAATTTTATGAAAATAACACGAGCCAAATTAATTTTAGTCAAGCTGTTTGGTACAACCTTAAGCCGTTTTTTTGTAAATTAATATATATTCACTCGTCTTTGCATCAGAAATAAACACATTTATTCTAAACGCAATTGTTGGCATGATACGGATTATGTTCTTCTCTTATACATGTTAGTTATAATACTAAACCTCTAATAGGAGAGATTATGGTTGATTTTCTATACGATGGAGACATGATATTGGATTAGTTTTATTGAGGTCTGCAGCTAGCATGTCAGTAACTGCTAGAAGTCCTTTATCATTTTGTTTTGATCATTGTGAGTTTGCTTAGTTTCTTCTGTTACCTATTCTAACATCGGCCTCGGACTTATTTTGATCTGAACGTATTGCTGTGTACGTGTTTGTTTTTTTCCACATTGGCTGAAAGTATGAGATATCACAGAACATGTTTGACCCATCCGCATGTTTGCGCCTGTCCCAAGTCAGGATCCTCTAGCCTTTGTTAGTCTTGTTTTTTTGTGTGTATATTTTGGGTCATTTGATTGTTTTGGAGTTTAGTGTGGCGGCCATTTCGCTAAATTAGTATACACTATTGTTTAGCAGCCAGCTGCAGTCTGCCTTCGGTGCGGGATTATATCGCTGCGTCGAAGACCAACTAATGGCCTTGGTCTGTTTTCTGCTCTTTGGTCTGGTTGTTGTCTCTTTGGCATACTCCCGTTTCCATTCTCTATTCTATTATATTATTAGCTGATTTGGGGAGACGATATTATCTTTGGCCTTAACATTGATGAAAAATGTAAACAATAGAGTATCTTGTTTAATTGTTAAAAAACAATATATTAATTTGACTTTCCTCCACATACAATGCATTGAAAATGCATCGATTTCTAAAAATAATTTAGACTATAACATTTATGAACTCATCTAGTTTAGTTTCAGAGGATTACACAGATGATTAATAACATTGTGAAGTGGTACCGAAAGAAATATTTCGCTTGTCGAGAACAACTGGGACTGTTTTCTTTAAAAATTTGGACAAGTGGGTAAAATAAATAGTGATTGGGGAAAACATTACGTGCTTAGATTTTAACACAACTGGTTTAATTTCTGGTCTATCCGTATTAATTTATGATTCCAAAATCCATAATGAGATACAAATTGTCGTCGGTTGCTGTCTGTGTTATATGCTCCCTCCGTTTATTGTTTATCATAAACGGACGACAATTTATTACTTCGCAAGGGGTCGGTGTGGGTTGGTTGAAGGATAAGGGTGACAGACGGGATTTGAAAATAAAAGTTCTGACCTGGAATAGCTAAAACATAATCTTTAAACAGAAATGCAATAAGCTAGAATACCAACAGGTCAAATCTACTTTTGTTTTCCGCTCCTGACGAAAGTAAACCCCGAAAAGTGCTTCGGACGCAATAAAATGATAAAATTTTCAAAATTTGCAATTCGCGGCCTATACAGTTCGGAATTTTTCATTGTTGAAGACTGTTCGACGACCTATAGTTGCTAATATCGACATTATTTGGTCTCTGTTATTGGCAATTATACGTCCTCGCTATCAATCATTGCGTTAGTTACAATAACTTACCGAGTAACCATGGTTACGTTTTTTTTTTTGGTTTTTTTTTGCTTCCTTGTGAATCAGTAGATTGTGTAATTATCCCCGATTTATAACGTATTTTTTTGTTTGGAATTGATCCAAATAACGTATAACATATTATCGTTCTGAATGTTCGTGTACTATTGGCTGATGGACCTTAGTCAAACATTTTAATATTTCTAGATTACCGATCTTTCAACACTTAATTTTATAGATCATGCGACTTAATTTATAAGATTGTTAATTAAAGTCTTTTTCGTTCGTCGATTTTGTTCTTTGATTCTATACATTTTTAGACTAGCGTTTGAAAGACCATTGATAATCTATTTACTACGGAAGCCTTTTAGGGCCATGCTAATTTACTTTTTTTCAATTTGATATAACAAACTATTAATTTGATATAACAGATTTTCAATTTGATATTACAGATTATCAATTTATTATAACAAATTATTAATTTGATATTACAAATTATTAATTTGATATAACAGATTATCAATTTGATATAACAGATTATCAATTTGATATGACGAATTATGATTATTTGAAGAAAAAAAAATATTAATTTGATATAACCAAATGTAAATTTGATATAACCAAATGTAAATTTGATATAACCAAATGTAAATTTGATATAACCAAATGTAAACCAGCCTATTTTAAGAAGGAGAAGATTTTTATTATCCTTGTCCCTATGTTCATAGAAACACCAATCTCTCAATATCGAGCTATTCATTTCATTCTTATACTTGAAAATGTGCAATATATATTAAATTCGTCATTTTTTTTTTCTATTACATTCGTTCGTTCTAAGTCACCATGTATCATGTACTAATCTGAGAAACTTATTCCCAAAACTGTCTCAAATAAATAATAAAGAGGGGATGTTTTTAATATGCATTTAATGAGATAAATTTAGTTCATTTATATGATTTGGAGTTTTGTATGACGTCCATGTTTACTGAACAAGTACCCAATTTTATTTAGGGGGAGCTGAGGCCCACCTCTGGGTGCGGGATTTTCTCGCTGCGTTGAAGACCCATCGGTGGCCTTCGGCTGTTATTTGCTCTTTAGTCGGGTTGTTGTCTCTTTGACATAATCCCATTTCCATTCTCAATTTTTTTAATCATACAAAAAAAAAATTTTGGTTAGCAATCTTTCAATCAATCATTATTATGATTAAATCATACTATTAATAAGTTTTATATCAAAATGAAAATTTTTTATATCAAATTGATAATCTGTTATATCAAATTGATAATTTGTTGTATTAAATTAATAATCTGTAATATCAAATTAATCATTTGTTTAATCAAAATAAAACTTTGTTATATCAAATTAAATTACTAATTTCTTTTGAAGGAGAGTAGCAAGTTTGTTGGCCTTTTGAAACCTACTTATTGCACTCGACCTCGCCTTCAATGGAGAGACAGTGAGAAAAACCAAATGGAATTTACTGACACCGTTTATATCATATTATATTTCTAGCATAATTTTTAGAAGGATGGGACTTTTTTCAGGGACAAACCTTAAAGTCCCTTCTCCTTTTTGGCCACAGGGCCAAGTAAGCTTTTCTCATCACTTGGCGTCCGTCGTCCGTCGTCCGTCGTTGTCGTCGTCGTTAACTTTTACAAAAATCTTCTCCTCTGAAACTACTGGGCTAAATTTACTCAAACTTAGTCACAATCATTATTATGGTATTTAGTTTAAAAATGTGTGCGGTGACCCAGCCAACCAATCAAGATGGCCGCCATGGCTAAAAATAGAACATAGGGGTAAAATGTAGATTTTGGATAATAACTCTCAAACCAAAGCATTAAGAGCAAATCTGACAGGATAAAATTGTTCATCAAATCAATATCTATCTGCCCTGAAATTTTCAGATGAATTGGACAACTGGTTGTTGGGTTGCTGTCCCCCCCCCCCCCCCCCCCCCCCAATTGGTAATTTTCAAAGAAATTTTGCCGTTTTTGGTTATTATCTTGAATACTATTATAGATAGAGATAAACTGTAAACAGCAATAATGTTCAGCAAAGTAAGATATATAAATAAGTTAGCATGACCAAAATGGTCAGTTGATCCCCTAAGGAGTTATTGCCCTTTATAGTAAATTTTTAACAATTTTCATTAATTTGGTAAATTTTGTAAATTTTTACAAAATATTTTCCTCTGTAACTAAAGGGCCAAGTTTATTATAGATAGAGAAAATTTTAAGTAGCAAGAATGTTCATTAAAGTAAGATCTACAAACACATTACCAATACCAAAACACAATTTTGTCATGAATCCATCTGTGTCCTTTGTTTAATATGCACACAGACCAAGGTGAGCGACACAGGCTCTTAAGAGCCTCTAGTTTTGACTTTGAATTCAATTTGTATTAAACATTATTGTTTCTAATTCGTCAATTTCTTCGATTTAACCAAAAGTAACTTACCGTTAAAGTCTGCACACATCGTTATTCCTATCTCCACGTGTTCTTTGTACCTTTTAATTTCGATTTATTCATAAATACGAGTCACATTGCCCATCGCATCACTTATAAATATAATACTAAAGTCAAAGTTAATTATTTCTTCAAAATCTCTTGAAAAAAACTTGACAGTCATGGTTTAAAATCTCCATAACTTCATGCGAATGCCAGACGATAAAACATAATACTGTGAGTATTTTAAAATCTTAGCTTAGATTTAAGATTTCTAATTTTTCATTGGTTGGTTATTTTGCGACAAATTTGTTTCTATTGGTGGAATGAAGAAAAGCTACTGGTAGGCGGTCTCTTCCTGTTACCTATATATAAACTAACTTCTTTCTGGATAACATGTACATTTATTTGTATTCCAAATTTTTACCTTACCTCTGGCATACATCGTTATCTTAAAATGTCAACACCACTAGATGCTGAGAGTAAGTATTTTCTGTAAAATTTGCTTATTTCTCGACAGTCCTTTTCTAAATGAAGTTAGTCAAATAATTGCACATACAATTGTTTTCCCATGATACAAATTTAAAAAAAAATAAATAGTAAAACTATTTGATTAATATTGAATTCAGTTAATATTAGAATTCAATATAGTTTTACTTTAAAAGATCTTCATGTTTAGATTTGTAATTGTTGAAGAAAAAAACTGTTTTCTTCTTTTTGTTTATACATGTAGATAAAGGAAAGTGTTTGATTTCTTCTAGTTGCTGTGAACAAGTTCTTTTTTTCCTGCTTTTACATTCTTTACCGGTTTCATGGCAGGGTAAAAGTAAATACTTTGTGTCTGGATTAATATTGAAAATAGTTTGAACTCGATTGAACTTTTCTTAATCACATTGTTAACAAGATTGAAATGTAAAACCAACTATTACTAATTTTCCGCCAAAATGACCGACTTACAGTTTCAAAATGTATGCATAAAAGTGTGTTTTCTGTCTTAGCGATGCAATACGTTGTAAAAAGTCAGGACCGTAATCGGTCTTTTTTTTTAAGTATTGAATAAAGTTAACAGCACTTTACTTCATCACAGCAATCATTTCTTTCAAAGCTGTTATCATTTGTAATGTTTGATAAAAAAGGGATTTGCGCACGTACGCACGAGTTTGTAAGCGACACGTAACTTTTTAATTTCCGTCAATAATAAAGAATAAATTTGGCATCTTTAATGCAAGCACAAACAGTGCTTGATTTATGATCTATAACGTGATTTATGTTGATATTCAATTACATATCTTGTAAATAGCTATGATATCTAATATGTACTACTACGTTACAATCAAAAGACAGTTTTCATATAAAATAAATCAGTTTATCCTCAATTATTTTAACTCTGAAGACACTAAGACCGTTTATGGTGATAACTGGAACAGTAAATAGAGACAAGTGCAGTGTTCAATAATGAACACAAAAAAAAGTACGTTGGCGCCAATAAAACAATCATACAATGGCGACAATTTATCAATTTATTTATTTTACTTGTATATATCTACTAAATTATTTTAGAAGGTCGCTCAGATAATATATCAAAATCTGTCGTTTTAGTTTCTGGTTATTATTTGCATGTATATGGTATAATTTCCCACTCAAAATAACTGTAGAATATTCATATGTAAATAGTCTAGCAGAACACGACTCCATTTTACATCTCCATATAATTTCTGCATTTTTGTTTCTACAACGATGATAGGTTTCGCTATATCAGACTTTAATATCTTGTACAATATATCAGAAATCTTTACTATGGAAAAACTGTTCTATTACTAAACAATTTATTTATTGGTGAGATTTCTAAATTCCGATGAGTGCTCTATTCATTCTAAAGTCGATAGGTTAAATATAGTACATGTTTACATGTATAATATAGGTAAAAAATATTCAAGTAAATGTGGTGCAATTTTATTCCATGTATTGGCGCAATTAATACTATCTTAAAACATTGTTGTGACGTCTTTGGGTATAAAAATCTACCTCTGGTGTTGCTCTCATTCTTCCTTACATCATTTTCAGCTACAATTAAAATGAAAAAAATGTAGTAATGCACCTAACGCTTGATAGATAATGCATCAATACGAGGACCAGAAGTAAAATAATTGTATTATCCTAATTAGTAGATGTTTTACCAGGTTTTGATGTGCAAGCCACAGACTGTTCCTTTGACAAAATAGCTAATAAGTAAACGAATTTGGTTACATGTAACAACCTAAATCTCACCCTGTGTATAAATTGCAAATCGAGAACTTGTTTCATGAACAAGTGGGGCTACACCAGTTTTTATAATTTTCAGCTGTCGGCGTTGATTTGCAAGTCTTTTGTTTAAAACATCTGATAGTATTGCCTGTATAGGAATATAATGCAAAACTTTGCTTATCAACGACGATAAATATAAGAAACTGAACTAGAGGCTCTCAAGAGCCTGTTTCGCTCACCAGATTCAACTTTGGTTTTGGAAATCATGTAAAAATAGATTAAAATCATAACATTTACCCTAATAATATTTGAGGCCAAATGTGGTTTAATATTGGCCCCGTAATTTAATCAAAAGCAGAAGACTTTTGTTAAATTTACAGAAATAACCAATAAATTCGTTGACATTGTAGAAAATGACTTTCTAACTTAAAGGATTTCTGGATCTGAAAAATATTTTATTGACTGTCCGAAAGCACTGGTGTCTCGTTAATAGTGATTCCCCTTTAATTGGAAGGAGGAACGATAGAAAGTCAATACGAATACTGTAACATAATAAAAAAAAAATATAAAATGTGTAGATTCGAAAAAAAAAACACATATTAAGCAGAGTGTTTATTACATAGAAAAGGTTCTGTTTCAATGAAGTCTACATGTGTGATGTTCATACAGTTGTATTATCATTGTCCTTATTGATACGTGTAACATGTGCCAACTTTTATGACTCGCATGATATTGATAGATTAACATACGCCTCTGTCCATATGTACCCTGTTATAATCTAGAGATCATGATATTTGCTGAAGGGTTTCAATATGATAATTTACTTTACAATGTGTTTTTGTTTCAGCAACGGAATCATCTACGGGGACGACTAAAACTATAACAATATTTATTGGAGAAGATGGATGGAAAGGAGAAAATCCACGTATGCTCATTGATGATAAAGGGTAAACATTATCACTATATCTACGTATCAGAATCAAACTTTCCGATTGTCTTTCATAACACAAAATTTGTTATTTACTTTTATTATATATTCATGCAGAACTAGTCCTTCACACGAAAAACATTTATTAGAATATTTTGTTTTTATTTTATTTTAAACATGTCAACATGAACAGAAAATTGATACTCCCCAAAGATGACACGCTCCCTTTATCATATTCTTGCAGAACAATCCCTATAAATGTTTAGACAGAATATAAAGATTCATCGAATTAAACGTCCCAATTCCCAAAAGGACGTGGATGCGTACTTGTACATCCTGCACAGCCAAACGAACGCCCTACTTCGGCAAGGGTTTTACTGCCGGTTGGAAGAAGACCTGAAGTGCCCATATTTTTATTTTCCAGTCACATTTGGCAGGGGGGAGGGGGAGGGGCGAATGATACAAACTTATCATCTTAAAAAGATGGTAGTCTACTGTCTCTGGGAAAATGTCAAAACTTGTTGTCTTGCATGAATATATTTGGCTCGTTTAATTTTCATTAAATTTTTTACAATGTATTTACTTTGACCCTTCAACAAAAATATAAAAATTTCAAAATTTTTGAACCAACCGTTTTGTCAGAAAAATTACACTGGTTATAATATAGCAGTTTGACATAAACCAATTTTTATCATTGAGAAGCTTAAAATTCCCTTTACAACACAACGTAATTAAAACATTTAGATGACTTTACGGAGTTATCTCCCTGTAGTGTTATGTACCACCTTTAGGACAGATACATGTAAGTGTGTACTATATAAGGGTTTTCTGTTAGCCTCCTGTAAGATAAAGCTAAACAGTGCCGACAAATCTATTGATTGCATGAATTCTATCTTAAATAGCCTCTATACAAAAATGTGTGTAATCATCATAATTCTCAAACATTTGAAATTTTCAATTCACACTTTGTTATTGGCTTTTTGGATTCACATGTCGCTATACCCTAAATATGAATCCCACAAGAAACGAGAAACCTTCAATTGAAAGTTTTCAGTCGGAAGATATCATGCTTTGACATAACATGTATTCGCCAAGATGATTCATGCATAATTTGGAACAATTTCATTTTATTTTGTTTCATTTTATACATATTTCCAAGTTCTAATGAATTCATTTTTGGAACCTCTTAAGCATGTGTATTAGGCATGAATATATCACAACAAAACTTACGCAGTCAGATTTACATAGGTTTCGTTACGATTGGATTTACCGGGGAGGGTGGAAGGGGGTGGCAAATTCAATTATTAGATTGGTGTGTGACAAGTAATGACAAACAAGAGAACGTATTCGTTTTTATTGGTGAAACTGATTTTTCAGAAATATCGAAAATATCACAACAGAGATGTTAACACAGTTAAATAGGTGACTGCAAACCATTCAGAACCATTGGTGCTTTACTGTACTAGAGCACCGCTCTAATGCTAACGTTCTTATTGGAAACACAGGTCCCTCAATATCATAGTAACAGGGAAATATGCACAACGTTTGCACTTCCATATAAAGATGCTTACGTAAAATGAAACGTTTAGAGGGGAAAATCGAACGAATATTTTTGGTTGAACAGATATATGCGTTAAACAAAACATGTACATATTTGAATTCAAAGTTAAGGTTGATCCTCATTGTGAACACATTTACATAGTAGTGACTCTCAAAAGTAAAACAATATAACTACTATTCCAATTATCGTTACAGACTACACATGGACCTTTGTAAAGGAGCCGATGGAAATGAGTATAAATATGATAAGGCAGAATATACAAATGGAAAATTCACAATGACGGTATGTGACATGGGAATCATTTTAAATTTATAAGTTGGAAATTAGTTTAAAATTAAAATGTCAATTGTTCGGGAACATTGAGAGGTCTTTCCTTTTCATATTGTAGAATATATGTTTAAATAGATGTAGAATGCATTGAAAAGCTTTAAAACACACATAAAACCTTAAAACTGAGACAAAAACATAACAAGGGGTAAGGTCATAAGTCAATGTCAACTTGAAAATTTGATCTCGAGGCTTTTGCAAGGTCAAATGAATTGATGATCTTCGGTGAAGATCCTTTGGTGGCTACGATTTACGGTTTTGTGAGATTAAGTGGCCAACTGACATCGGTTAATTTTCAAAGGGGCATAACCCTACCAATGAGACTTGAATTTTTTCGGCCCAAATGTAACGAAGAACTAAGTTATAGTCCTGAACAATTTCCACCCTTCGGTTTTTTTCTAGCTTTTACGGTTACGGTGTTTTTCCCATAACAAGGTTTATTGGTTTTGGGCAGATATATCCGGACCTACGAATTTTTACGACTCATAGGGTGAGTTCTGGATTAGTATTTGTGACACCGATACAAAATGTGAACATGAAAGCGACATGTCTTACGGTTACAAAGGGAAATTTTGCCAAAGTTTGGCGGAAAAAAATAATAACAATTTCAAACCAATTGTTCAGAGAAGAATTGATGGTCCTTCTACCTCAACTTTCGATTAAAATAAGTTGTGAGAAGATGTCATTTCAGGTTCATATGATTGGTGACTTCAAAATATAAGGTTTCTGGGTACTTTATCATTATACTAGTGTTCAAATGGCTACTTCCGGGTCAAAGAATATCACTTCCGTTTGACCTTTTGAAGGTCATATGTCTACCAAACAAATGCAAAATAACTAATGGTTTTATAATGAACCAGTATTAATTTTTAGCAAAGGTCATAATCTAGAACGTTAAATTGGCCTTTGACCTTGACGTCAATTTAAATGCCATAGGTCAGTGATCTCATACCGAAAGATCCCATGTCATTCACTTGTATAAGGATGACCGAAACACTTCGACTTAAACTAGAACGTTAAATTGACCTTGAGCTCAATTTTAAGGTCATAGATAAGTTATCTCATATCGAATGACCGCAGGTCATTCAATTGTTTTGTTTATGAGTTTTACTGATTTCAAATATATAAGGGGAGACAACTATAAAGGGTCACCAAAATAATGCGTTTAAGCTGCTCCATGTCTTAAACATTTTTTTGGCGAAAGCATCTCCTCATTAACTGTAACGGTCTCTGTGACTTATGGTGTATGAATTTATTCAACATCACCTGTGTTGAATTTGAAATGGGAAATTACTCCCATACGATAACAAAAAACATCATTAAGAGTAGACAGACAATTTGGAAAAATGTTTTTGTCGATATCATTTACGGTTACAGAAAAATAAAGATAACAAGAAAAAAGGGTCGCGGGGAGATAACTCCTGTAAGAAAACGTGTTCGGTCACACAGGGTGAATGGTGAAAACATAAACAATGTACAATATCATGGGCCAAAAAGCCTTTCGATTTGTCAAGTAATATAAAACATCTCAGAAGGTCTTTGCACCTCAACTACGATAATAAAGAGTTAAATTTAAATTAGAAGATATTACTTCTGGTTCATATGATTTGTTACTTCAAACTGATTCTAAACATATAAGATTTCTTGATACTCTTTCATTAAATCAGTATGGAATAGGCTACGTCCGGTTAAAATATTGTCACTTCCGGTTGACCTTTTTAAAGGTCATATATCTACCAACCTAATGCAAAAGGTTAATGGTTTTATAATGAACCAGTATGAATTTTTAGAAAAGGTCAAAATCTAGAACGTTAAATTGACCTTTGACCTTTGACCTTAACGTCAATTGCAAGGGCATAGGTCAGTGATTTCAACATATCACCTTTATAAATTTGAAAAGGGAAATTACTCCCATAAGATGTCATTGGATCACTTCAGTTAAACTTAAGCAAAACAGCCTTAAGTTTATGTAATATATACGTGTTTCTCGTTTCTCGTTTTGTTTATATAGATTAGACCGTTGGTTTTCCCGTTTGAATGGTTTTACACTAGTAATTTTGGGGCCCTTTATAGCTTGTTGTTCGGTGTGAGCAAAGGCTCCGTGTTGAAGGCCGTACTTTAACCTATAATGGTTTAATTTTTAAATTGTTATTTGGATGGAGAGTTGTCTCATTGGCACTCACACCACATCTTCCTATATCTATTTAAGAGTAGACGAACAATTTAGAAACATATTTTTGTCGATATCACTTACGGTTACACAGAAATAACGATAACAAGGAAAAGGGGTCGCCGGGAGATAACGCTAATAAAAAAAGTATTCCGTCACACAGGGTGAATGGTGAAATCGTAAAGACTGTACAATATCATAGGCCAAAAATCCTTCCGATATGTCTACTAAAAAAAAACAACTAAAGATTAGAAGTCACTTCCGGTTTACTCTAAATTATTTCTGGTCTAAAATCATAGGTTTTCTTTATTATATTGATTCCAAATATATATTGATTTTTGGTTTTTTTGTCTAAAATAGGGAGATGGTTTGCTATTTCCGGTTAAAAACATGTCACTTCCGGTCTCATCAGATAGATTTTTTTCACATTGATTCCAAAAATATATCTTTTTTTATATACTTTTTCCTTTAATAAGAGGTTATTTGCTACTTGCGGTTTAAAGAGAGTGACATCCAGTCGCAAATGATACGTTTATGCATGCTGATTAAAAAAAGATATGGTTTCTATGTACTTTTCCATGAAAAGAGTGCAAAAGACAATACTTCAGGTTGACATTTTTTAAGGTAAGAAGTCTCCAAACCTAATGCAAAAAATCCTATGGCTTTATCATGTACAAGTATTAAGTTATAGCAAAGGTCAAGATATAGAAAGTCACATTCTAATTTGACCTTGACCACAATTTCAAACCATCTCAAATCACTATACCCTAGAACTTTACTTTGTATAAATCATGAGTTATATCTTCATACAACTTATTTTAAACTTTCCAGGGTAAAAAAATATTGAAAGGGAAGGTCCTATTTTGACAAAGGTTACGACATGTTGCAACGAAACAATTTGGAGAACATTTTTGTAGTTGTTTATTACGGTTTAGTGAGGAAAAGCGAAAACAATCAAAAAGTAAAATTTAGATCATAACATTGACCTTTGACATTGACATCAAATTTCTGTTGGTGATCCAAGGACATCAAATCAAAATACCCTAGGTCTCTATAACTTACAGTTCATGATTAACATTTATATATTAGAATGTAAAATACAGAAGGGTAAATAACTCTCATATGGAGTCTCCGTATCGCTTCGACAAAATTTAACAAAACATCCTGAGGATAAAGTGTGGAAAAATAAATTTGGCGATTTTTACAGTTGCAGAGAGGTAAACATAACAAGGAAAACAGTGTACGGGAAGATAACTCTCACAGGAGAAAGTGTACGGTTACACATGGTCAGCTGCGAAAGCGTACTCAATGTTCGATATCATATGCTAAAATTCTTTTCGATTTTTTGCAAAAAAATAATCTCAACATCAAAAAGACAAAAAATAAAAAAAATATCAGGAAATTGGAAAGACCTAATAATCAGAACAAAAGCAAAAGGTCTTTGCACGAAAATTTAAAAGACCTAATAGAAGAAATACAGTAAGGTCTTTCCCTTTTAGAAAAGGAAAGACCTTAAGTATATATATTATACTGTCAGAGCCATAAATTGGGTAAGAAAAGAAAAAATGCCGAAATACTAGTATGCCTCTTGGTTTAACATTTCTGATTTGTTTGTGTCCTATGTTCATCACATCTACGAGTGTTTAAAAAAAAACAGTTGATTGTTGTTACCTTAAATAATAAGTTACATTCTGAACGACTGCATTTTACTATACATATATATAAAATAATTTCCGATTTAAATTACTAAAACACTTATATGTGGGTCATCAATCTAAGTGTTAAACTATGTGTAAGATGCGAATATTAACTTGTTTCCTTAAGATTGACGATTGTTACGAAACCCATTTTCACATGTTCTAATATAAATATTCAACTCTATCTATTCATTTTTTTTGTATTTTAGGTGAGGTACGATAAAAAGAAGACCATCATTGTCACCCTCACACCTGTTGCAAGATGAACTTTAGTTCGAAACAACGTAGATGAAACACAGGCAGAGAATTTGTTTTTATTGTAAGACAGCATTTTGATCTACAAGTATTTGTAATGAATTTTTCCCTACTTATTATAAAAATTTAGAAATAAATGAGAATCCATAGTCATTGATAATATTTCTGTTGTCTGTCAAACAGATGAATATGTTTTAAGAAGAGTTTGAAAATATCGAGATGGTGTCATTATTTCTTTTATTTTTTATTTATGAAGGGAAGAAAAAACCAGGTCTACGGAGGCTTCTTTCTGCCGTCGTGAAGTCGAGTTGCCGAGATCATTAAATCGACTTGCCGAAATATTTACTACGGAAGAGTATATTGGCCTCGTGTTCGTTAATTTTATAACATATTTATAATTAATTTTAAGCAAAGTAACACCTTATTTCACAATCTTTCTCTTACTTTTCTTGCATGTGTATGTCAGATTAATTTTAGGCGAGATAACGCATTGTTTCACATTTTTTTTATTTTTTCTCGCATATATAAATTAAAGTGCCATAATTTGTGATAAATAAATTGCCATAAATATGCTGTCGGTTTAACTAATACGATTAAGCTGCCAAACCAAAACTGTTTCCGACTTCTTACTCAAGCCGCAGAAAATGTTGCTATTTTGAAAGTTATTGCTGAAAGATGTACGGTTTTGCTTTCAATTCACGTAAGTAGTTTTTTGTTAGTTTATGATGTGAAATGTTAAGTCGGGGTCACCCATATCAACCACAGAAATTTAGAAAAAAAGAAAAACAATCAGGTAAACTATATAAGAAAATGCCTGTACCAAGTCAGGAATATGACAGTTGTTATCCATTCGTTTGATGTGTTAGAACTTTTGATTTTGCCATTTAATGGGGGCTTTCCTTTTTGAATTTTCCTCGGAGTTCAGTATTTTTGTGATTTTACTCTTTTTTTTTTATAACAGTTCCATTAGTGAAAACCAAAAACCTTTGTAACGTTAACTAATGAATGATTAGAAAAAACAAAACAAAATTATAAAAACCAAAAGTGTTAAGATATCAAGATTTGCAATGGACTCTCCTCATGTGTATAAAACAAGACCGAGTACGTGTTAACTTGAACGATTTCACTGAAACAAAATTTTGGGACAATATGTTTGTTTCATTTGCTACGTAAGGTTTAAAACTTCTCTTGTTTATAGCCCACGAGAAAACGTTTTCTGTGACCGTAAATGGATGATAAGCTTAACCAATACATAACCACAATTAGGCACATAAGGTGTAATACCACCATTGATTTCCCCCTATTAGTCTTTGTTAAATTTGCACTTTTCAAAAAAATGTGCAGAATTTATCTTTGTTTTAAATAAAGAAATACTTGTCATGAGTAAAGTTTTATCCTGTCCAGTACTAACGTCAAAATGTCAAATAACATTTCGTTGCATATAAGAAAATAACCATCACTGGAAGTTAACTAATACAATTTTCACCTTTTGTTTTCTTTGTGCAAGCTTTAGTAACAATGTAACCTCAGGTTTCCAAATTATTCTATAGAAAAACCAAATGAAAAATAATGGTGCTGTGAAACACCAAAGATATATATGTATGGCCCAGAATTTATTTACTGCAATGAAATGTAGGATTAATTTTCTTCAAATGTCAAATATCCTTTTCGACTTTTTTTTGTGTATACAACCGGATGTGACGTACTATGATTTGGTAGTATCACACCATAACAGAAAAATATAATTTGCATTGACTAACAATGAACCTGTGCAGCCTCTGACTTGAAACAGTAAATGTGACAAATAAATAAGAAATGTTTGTTGATAATAACTATCGAGAAATCCCCTCTTATAGTGAAGTTAAACGGTAGGGCCCTTTAATTTTAATCTGAATTGTCGTTGAAATTTTGGTACTGCATATATATATGTTTACTGGATAACGATGGTGCAGAAGCAGCAGTTTCTGTCAGTTATAACATGGATAAGCCCAGAACCACAATTACACTATTTGCATGCAAACTAAATACTATTATCAAAATGATTTGACTTGACAAATGAAGAAACCAACTGTTCAGAGTGTTAAATCACAATTTAATAGTCAGGCCCTTTAAATCCTATTATCCAACATAATACATCAATCAAATATCAACATATTATTATAATTTATGTTTGGTCGTTATTTCTGTCGATCACTGACCCATTTTCAAATGGTTTTTTTGCAACCGTAAATTACCTGCTAATTGAAAATAAATTAAATAAAAAAAAAAATAAAACAGGCAAGTTGATTTATGTACGAATTACCTGTTGAGGATGCACTTATGATAACGTCATTTAACTGTCGAGCCCTTTAAATTGAACGCTTTTTAATGTAAAATATATCAATAAGGTGCAATTGCACGGAGTAATATAACAATGGGTCAAAATTTATATGTCAATGAGTCAATCTGTTCATCTTCTGTTAAGAAGCATGTGAAATCTTTGTCTGACCTTTTTGTCTAAAAATAAGAATGATCGTATGTGGTTAACGTCTAAACAAGATCCAGCCGGACGTCTGTACTTATTTTTCTATGTTGATACACCCCATTCCACGTGCTATGATTTTATCTCAAAGAGTTGATTCAAGCTTGAGGGTTCTTTAACGTGTTGCGAAATTTGTGCTCACCCAACATTCCATTCATGAGTCAATGGAGTAACCTGTATAATCTGACCAAATATAACTGCTTATCGGTACTTTTCGAACATTAAAATGTATGACTTTTCTTTAATAAAAAAAAATAGAAAATAAGAAGATATGGTATGATTACCAATGAGACAACTCTTCACCAGAGACCAAATGACATAGATATTAACAACTATACATTGTAGGTTGACGTACGGCCTTAAACAATGATCCATATCGAATAGTCAGCTTTGGTATAGTTTAACTCCAAGAGGCAGAATTACAGGTGACCAACTAAATGTACTCGTTTGGGTAATTCTAAAAAGATACTCAAGCTATAGAATAGCGTGTCAGATTTTTCTCGGCACAATACAAACTTTGTTTGAATATTCTTCTATACAAAATAAAAAACAACAATAGAAAAATTGAAGTCATCTCGTAAGTTGTAAGGCTTAGATAAACTAAAATAATCATCATTTTTGTTTTTAATATATGTATATATATATTATGTGTTAAACATATCAATTCCAACATCGAGCAAATTCTTTTTTTTAAATTTGTGAATCTTTGATATATCAAGATAACATGGAATAGTAATAAATGTTTGAAAGCATCATGGACATGTACGCTATATGTCAAAACTATACTTGTTTTTTCTCGTTTAAATTGTTTTACATTGTCATTTCGGGGCCTTTTATAGCTGACTATGCGGTATGGGCTTTGTTCATTGTTGAAGGCCGTACGGTGATCTATAGTTGTTAATTTCTGTGTTATTTTGGTCTCTTGTGGAGAGTTGTCTCTTTGGCAATCATACCACATCTTCTTTTTTATTGTTAATAAAAACACTTCTGGAGGCTCCAATAGGTAGAACGATGGTGGTCACAAGTGAGTTCTAAATTATAATCACAGAAGCAATATATCAAAATATGTTTGATGTTTTCATATAACTTCAAATGACGAATGTCTTTTTGCTTAGTACGATCATTCACATAATGTCGGTACTGTAACAATTTGTTCAGACGTTTAATACATTACATTGGATAAAAAAGACTGTAGTGTATATTACACTATTGTTACCATTGACGTATTATCAAAGTAGGGGTTTTTCTGACACATATCTACATATAAATTTATTCTTTTAAAATAGATACCAGTGTAGTGTACTAAATTTTGAACTGATCAAATTCAAATTAATATATCTACATGTTTCAACATTAGTGGTCTACCTTGGCCTTCATACTGCGAACACAGACAATTATATTACTACATTCGTATTCAAGACTCACAGAGGAATTGTTATTTACGTTTACATTTTTTAAAGAGATTTACTGTAAGATACTATTATAATTACATATAAAATGTACCATATATATGATAGAAACATTTTAGAAAATGAAAATGAATACAATTGCAACCAAATACCCATTTATAACGTAAACGTGAATGTAAATTATTCTGCATATTTGGAAATATATGTTCAGTTGTTTGAAAGGTATTGATTGTTATCTATATACCGTATTGTTTACGTGATCAATTTTAAATTCTCCAATTCATCGGTCTGCAAAACTAAGTACACTGTTTACAATAACATAAATGTTAGTTATTAATAAATCTAAAACATTTTCTTTACAACTGAAATGAACAATAAATAAACAGCCAGTTAAAGATCAAAAGTTCCCATTGAGCGTATTGTATATATGAACTTTTTCGTCAACTTATTTTGTTTTTGTCTTTGCTCATGTACAATTTGTTTCTAATGTGGCTTGAATTATGTCGCTCTTATGCAGAAAGGCGCTTCAGGTGCATGCAGTTATAGAGTGTGAATTTCATTTACTTTCGTTATTCAGCGTTCATTTCTTTTTACATATAACCAGTTTAAAGTTTATTATATGTTGTGGTTTTCGAACATTACGCTTTAATATATAATACACTTAACAAAACGTTAGCTTGTCTTTATACACTCATAGCATTTACGATTGTAGCTAGATAGTAACATTATCATTAGTTAAACTGAATAGAAACATAATTTTTTATAGAACCTCGAACTTTAGGTTCAAAACACAATAGTGCATGTGTATATGTAGTCTAACAAAACATGTATCTTTTCGGTTACCTATAGCAATTCTAAAAAAGAAAAAAAAGACAGGAAAAAATGACAGCGGCTCTGTTCATAAATGTATTACTAAATATTATAAACGCGTTCAGCAATTATACGCTTTTTTTTATTTATGTTGCATTAAAGTATTTATATTGAAAAAAATGTTTAAAACAATTAAAAGCGTCAGTTGAAAATTTGTACACTTGTCAAAGAGAGGCGAAAGATACCGAAGGGACATTTAAACTCATAACGCCATAGCTATAAAGGAAAAAGACCAACAGACAAACAATAGTAAACATAACACAACATAGAAAACTAAAGACTAAGCAACAAGAACCCTACCGAAAACTTGGGGAATCTCAGGTGCTCTGGAAGGGTAAACAGATCCTGCTCCACATGGGGCACCCGTTGTGTTGCTCATGTTAGTACAAACCCGGTGAAAAGTTTCTGATCACCAAGTGTTTCCTTTGAAATTATGTTCATTATAAAGATATTTGAAACATAACGATATGACTGCTAACAGTATTAAACGCACAAACAAAAAGACAAAACAAAGCATTTCTTATCACTTGGTAGTAATGCAGATATTATTTGGCTTTTGTTTTACTTTTCTTATTCGAGCTTCACTGGAGAATCTTTTGTTGATGTTACCACGTATGGCGACCACATTTTTAACCTTGGTATCTATGATTAGTTTATCTAAATATTGTGCAGTCGTTAAGCACTTTGTTTAGTGGGCACAACAGATTTTTTGTTAAAAGGGTTCACAGATGTGAGCATAATTATTGCACACATAAGAGCGGATTTTCTCAATTCGTATAATAAAATTCATATAAATAGATACTAACATATGTACAGATCAAGTCATATTCAATCGATATGACATTGTCTGGATATAATAGTTTTACGCGAAAAACATACATCTTGTCTGACATATTATATTTATAAAGCAAAATGACGTCATTCCCTTTTGTATTGGAGCATTTAAATTTAATTCCACTAAATAACCTGCTTCAAGTTCTGTCCTGCAGGAATTATTGGATCACTTCTTACTTTTACATGTTTTGAAATTCATGCAAACAAAAAATATACATGCGCAATCGATGTTCCTTGATAGATGTCCTTGAACATGTATAATGCCAGCTTAAATTACAAAATGTTACAGTCTGTAGTTTGAGTAGGAATGCAGAATTATAAATTGTGTTTTATGAAAATTAGTATATATTAAGAACAACCACCATTTAAATTATAAAGTAATTGAGTCTGTCTAATTATATTAGTTTAATTTATGACTTGGTTTTACCTGTTTCAATTTATATACCTTTATTTTTAAACATATGCATTGCCTGCACTATCTGACACCTATGACACTAAAAAAACCTATGATAAATGTATGCTGAATCACTTCTAAAAATACTAGTTATGTAGCAGCTGTTTATATACAAGTCATTTTGGCTACAGGGTGGATATTTGTCACACACGTCTCTTTAAGTTTAAAAACTAACAGATTGAAAACAGAATGACCCAATTAACAAAGAGGAGGGACACTTTAAAGTAAAACAACAAAAGTACAGCAGTCAACATTGTGTTATAATCTCAATCAATATGAAAACAAACAAATATGTCAACATAGAAAAACAAAATTGCATATAGATAAAACACATTCGCAAAATTGAAACACATGCAGATAAAAATTGACATCAACACAACAACACAATGTCGGGATGTACAAGTACTGAGCCACGTCTAAAGGATATTACCAAAAATGGACTAAACAGTAAACGTTCATAATTTACAAAGACAAATGACAGAACACTATTACACGTATTTAAGATGATTAACAACGTCAGTACATAGAATATATACATCAAGATGTTGTCTGCTCTAAGGTCGGGTTGTTGTCGCATTCCCCAATTCCTTTTCAATTTTATCAAGACCATATATATTCATAGAATAATGCAGCTCTTTATCTAAATGGGTTAAACAAATCGATTGGAAATTATCAAATTGATTTTTTTGTTTGATGTTTAGAAAAGGTTTTTTGTATAACATTTTTGTTTCTAAAAATCATGTGAACCTAACAGAACAGAACACAAAAAATCCAAATCATCAGCAAAAAAAATTTGTTTATTGAGAAAAATCAACGGAAAATTGCAATTATTTAAACATCCTCCAAAATGATAAATTTGAGCTTATCAATATTTGTATTCAACAATAAAACAGTTTATTTTGAATCTGATCCACGCTTAGATAGATTGAATGGTGTGTGTGTGTGTGTGTGTGTATGTTTGTGTGTGTTTAGCGGAAATGTAAGAATTATATTACCCCTAAACCAATGTGTCATTGTTCTTGTCATTTATATTTTCATCCATCAGTCTGAAAACATTTAAAATGAGCATTGCTCTACCTACATCGCTTGGTAGATGTTAGTTAATTTTAAAGTTTTAAAGTTATCATATGAAGAATGTACATGACATGATAACTAAATTCATATAACATGTTTTATAAATGTAACAATTAAATAATTTTAAATTCACCATTGTTGACCTTTTTTGCTTTAGTGATATTCATCATCAATTGTCAACTTATAAAAAAAGATGTGGTATGATTGCCAATGAAACAACTATCCACAAAAGACCAAAATGACACAGACATTGACAACTATAGGTCACCGTACGACCTTCAACAATGAGCGAATCCCATACCGCATAGTCAGCTATACAAAGCCCTGATAAGACAATGTAAAACAATTCAAACGAGAAAACTAACGGCCTTATTTATGTAAAAAAAAAATGAACGAAAAACAAATATGTAGCACATAAACAAACGACAAACACTGAACTACAGGCTCCTGACTTGGGACAGGCACATACATAAATAATGTATCGGGGTTAGTTTTTTTTCCAAAACTAAATATATTTTGTTTCAGACCGCCAACTCCAAATAATCAGTGATATACAAACAGCATACTCTGTATCACATGTTAGCAATAAAGTGTAAAAGAAGAAAGGGATCTATTCAAACAATATGTCTATACGACAATTTAGAAAAAGGCTTAAACATATGATATAGTTCATGCTATTTTTCATAAAAAGTGCAAAAACAAAAATTGAATGTAGATTTAAGTTGATTTGAACAAAATTGTATCGTGTCGCTAGGGCGAACGACAGGTGTAAATATTTTGCCGTAGTTATGCACTTATGTTTAAGGGCTCAATAGAAATCATTAATTTGGAATAGAAGTAGCAACTAAAGAAATGGTTATTGATCAGATCAGGGCTTACTTTCTTTCAATAGACAAATAGCGATTGGTGTGTCCATTCATTTAATACTATGTTTATATTTGTATACCAACATATGTCAAGATCTTGTAATATTAAATCGGAATACCTGGATTCTTGTTTGAATTGTAAAGTAAACAACTCCTCAGACACATTATATATATGAAACTAAATGCCGTAATTTGAATTGATTTCCAATAAATGAACCGTTTAAAATTCTGTCCTGTAGAGTTGTACTGCATCACTGCTGCACTTTAAATGTTTTGTAATTAATAACAAACAAAACATAAACATGCGCATAAGACATTTCTTGATAGAAGTCCTTCAACATGTAAACATGAATATAGAACTGTAAAATCCGGACGATAGTAGTTTGAGTGTTATGACTGACATATATAGTGCTACCACTGTACATGTACAATAGTCGAATTTGAACTGAAATTACAAACAAGCATATCTGCTTTGAAACGTTGCCACAAACGAACGGAACGGTTTAATTGTATTATCTATCATTAATTGCGTTTTGACTAATCCAAAGAGTATACATCTTACTGTTATCACTTT
Source organism: Mytilus trossulus (assembly GCF_036588685.1). Lineage (NCBI taxonomy): Eukaryota > Metazoa > Mollusca > Bivalvia > Mytilida > Mytilidae > Mytilus > Mytilus trossulus. Next base: position 1,217,973 of record NW_026963318.1, read on the forward strand.
TTTTAATCTTACTTCACAGTGTTTTGTGCTGACATGAATTATCATTGATATGGTTTTATTTATAAATTCACTGTTTACAAAATTTAGAATTTTTTAAAAACTAAGGCTTTTCTACCTCAGGCATAGATTACCTTAGCTGTATTTGGCAAAGCTTTTAGGAATTTTGGTCCTTAATGCTCTTCAACTTCGTACTTTATTTGGCTTTTTCATCTTTTCTGGGGTTCTAGCGTCACTGGTGAGTTATTTGTAGACGAAACGCGCGTCTGACGTCTCTACAAAATTTGGTCCTGGTATCTATGATGAGTTTATTTGCACAAGTTTGAATTGTGAAATTCATTATCTGCTTTAAAAAAAATCAACACATTGAATATGTTGTATGTTAAAAAGATGTGAAGACAATTTAAAATATTTGTGTGTAGCTCTTTTACAGCATGAATAGTAAGTGAACGTTGATACAAACGCTCCTTTTTTCCTGATCGGAGAGTGATACTATATTTGTTATGAGTTCTTGATGTCAAGTATAACTATTTCTTCATTTTTGTTCAAAGATATCAATTTTCTGGTTTTAGCAAATTTGTTATTTCGAGGCTGTATATTTTTTGTGACGCCCTACATTACTGACTTAAATTAACCTCACATGCATTTCGTCAAGTATTTAAAATCGTTGTGACCTACTTCATCCTCGAAATATTGTATTTCAAGACAAATAAATCCGAGGTATCTAGTTTTCCTGATTGTTATATCAATACAATAGAAAGATCACTGACCTGTCTTTCTATTACTTTTAAGTTATCAAATTTTCCATCGATTTTACGCGTAGGTTTTCCTGGACGACGGGCGATAACTCAATTATTGAACAGATTCCACCATCCATTACAAACTCATTATACGTACGTTTTAATATTCTACATTTATTTATTGCAATATTTTACCCTATACGATTTCAGGGCACTCATATAAGTTTTTCCTTCGTTAACAAAAAATATAGAGAATATCAGTAATAAGCCGATATTAAGTTACATTTCGCAATTAAAAACGCTTAGACAAATCAATTTAGAATACAGTAAATGCATTTCTGGTCCATAATACGCCCTTTCAAAAATAACTGTACTTCCTTCTTCCAGTAAATCTTGATCAATAAACATTTACGAAAGCAGTTACAAAAAAGTGTATATATTGTCATAATTAAATAAAATTATTTCTAAAAATCAGATCTAATTTCAGCCTGATGTTTAATCACATTGTGGTTAATGTAGATTGTGGTCTTTATGCAAAAGGATAGAATTTTTCATACTTTCCCAAAATGTTTTAATTTTAGAAAACATAATTAAAGAAATTAAAAAGTTCATTTATGTGAATAACAGAAAACTAAACGCTAGAGATTTAAATACAATATATACATGCATGGACATTTTGCTCTTAAAATGTGCTTTCACAAACAGTATTCGTTTTCCTACTTGATCACAAAACCAAAAAAATGTATTGTATATTCCATAATGTTTAAAAATTAAACCTTAAGAATTATTTGGCTTTTACAACAATCATGATATGCAATGTTATCAATGAAATTATTTCTTTTTAAAAGAATAAGATGTTACCATAAGGTAAACTGGTAAATATTTGTTTCCCTATTTAAAAGAAAAGTTATAAAATAAATTTCATATCTGCATCAAATTTGTCAATAAATAATACAAAAAAAAAAAGAATCGAGAATTTATAGCTGTCTACAATAAAAAATAAATAAATAAAGACTCTGTTCTGCCTGATAATTTGAATCTTTAAACCAGATTTTGATACTAGTACGATTGAAACAAATGCAAGAAAAACAATGACACCACATCTTAGTCTATTGGTGATTGTGCTTAAACATAACAAAGTATATCTTTATTTATAGCCTTTCAAACACCATATATGTTAGTTTTGGAATAAATGTAAATTAACGTTTCATCTTTGCCATTCGTTACATTTAGATTAATTTCAACTTTCTTCGCTTTACTGTTAGTTACTTTTCGTCATAATTCATTCAAATTTAATAATTAAAAAACGCGTAGGGTAATAAGGCCCAATCGGCAATTGTACGAACACATTCAAAGGCAACCATCCTTATTCTTAAATTTGTTCTAAACTACTATACAAGGAGTACAAATTTCACACTAAACGCGTTACTATGGAAACAAATCATCACGACTATTGTATATGTTGTAAAATAACTCACAGTATCAAAATTGTTTAACAAATATATATTATATAAGAAAAACGTGTGCTCACCCAAGTAAAACATATATTTGGGGACATCATGTGAATAGCTATGATATTTGTTTTCTTAAATAATTTTGTTATTTCTTTGTTGTGCATGATGTTTCAACTACGGAAGAAGTATTGGAAAACTGCATAGATTCTGATACTGTTTTCATATAAGATAAAATATTCTCGAAATTTAATATCATTTGAATTGAAAACATAAAAAAATAAGGAGTATAAATTCACACCACCACCATCTTCATTTAAGACATTAAAACGTGCATTTGAAAACTATATAACTGTAAAAATATAGAAAAGGAAGAAAAGGAAGATGTTGTGTTATTGTCGTCAATGAACATGTATTTTAGTAGATGTCGATGGGTCATGTTTATCATATTTGTTTTGTGTTTGTATTTGTACTGTTTATATTAGGTCATTATTTTTTGATTTCTGATTTATGTGGGGGCTTTTTATAAGTTACTATATAGTGTGGGTTTTTTCCCATTGTAATAAGCCGTAATGTGACCTATGATTGCTTCCCTTTTCGTCATTTCAACTCTGATGGATTTATTGCAGACTTTTATCATTTAATCATAATGTTAATATGGTCTTGTCCTTGATATCATGAATACTTTCTTCTGATTTTTTTTAGCAAACCAAAATCTATCAATAACATAGTTGATTTTATTACGTTCTGCATAGACGTGGACTACGTGTACTTGACACTTAATATGTGGCAGACTCAAATTTATCTATCACATTGTTTGTATGTTCTAGGCTTGAATATGCATGGGACACTTGTAACTGAGTATTTGGCAGATTTAAATCTAACAACTCCGTTGTTCTCTCGTTCTTGTCTGGATTTTCAACATCCTCTGATTTGAACCTTTGGAAAATTGTGACTGTGTCTACTGTAACAACCAGTAAAAGTGATGGTTAGATGAAGACAATTAATATAAACATAACTTACTTCTTACTTTTATATTTAATGAGGTAAGGAAAACAACATACAATTAATCTTGTTAAGTTATACGGCTTATTTAATGTTTTATACAGTAATCATGGTAATGTGATTATATTTTTCTTCTTCAGAGTTTAATTATTTTTATCGGTAGACGGGAGATAACTAGATTTACAATATTCAAATATAAAATTTATTTTTAGAACTTTAAATGAACTTTATAACAGGACGAAAAGCGAGGTTCATCAAGCTTTTCATTAGTTTCATACAAGTACAAGTCAGTTGTATATGTCTGACTATGAACATCCATTGTTTTGTTATTAATATATGAGTTGGCTGATTGCAAAACTATTGCACAAATATTGGAAAACTGCATAGATTCTGATACTGTTTTAATATAAGATAAACTATTCTCGAAATGTACTATCAATTGAATTGAAACCACCAAAAATAAAGAAGTATAATAAACCCACACCACCACAATCTTCATTGCACACATTAAAACGTGCATGTGGAAACTATATAACTGTATAAATAGAAAAGAGGAAGAAAGGAAGATGTTGTAAAATGCCAAAGAGCATGTATTTCAGTAGATGTCACTGGTTCATGTTTATCATATTTGTTTTGTGTTTGTATTTGTACTGTTTATCCATGTAATATACAAGGCCGTTAGTTTTTGATTTCGGGTTTATTTCGGGGCTTTTTATAAATAAACTGACTACATGGTGTGGGTTTTTCTCCATTTTTATAAGCCGTAATGTGACATACATGACCTATGAAGCTTCCCTTTTCTTTATTTGAACTCTGGTGGATTTATTGCAGACTTGCATCTTGTAATCACAATGTTAATATTGTCTTGTCCCTGATATCATGAAACACTTGCTACTGATTTTATTAGCAGACCAAAATCTATGAATATCATAGTTGGTTTTATTCCGTTTTGCATAGGAGTGCACTACATGAACTTGACACTTAATAAGTGGCAGGCTCAAATCTATCGACCACATTGTTTGTGTGTTCCAAGCTTGAATATTGGAATACTTGCAACTGAACATTTGGCAGACTTAAGTCTAACAACTCCTTTGTTTGTTTGTTCTCGTCTGGATTTTCTACTTCCTCTGATTTGTACCTGTTCAGGACTGTGTTCATTAGACGTTCGCGGTACCGCTATGTATGTATTGTAACGTCATGCTACTTATGACGTTGAGCTTTATGTGCAAATGGAGTTTAGAATCAATACAAGTAAAACCAGCTAGTATTTCTTATTTGTGCCTAAAAAGTCTGATTATACCACTCTAAGATATTGGTGCCGTAGGACCAAGATGAGTTCCAAACTACGTTCTATACGTGCAGGACACAGAAGCGTTATTTCCCGACTTTTGAAGAAATTTGAGGACATCCGAGACGACGGAGATGAGCCCGTGAACATTGAAGAGTTAACTAAAATTGTGAACAATCTGTTGAAGAAACAAGAGACACTACAAAAACTTAATGAGGACATTTTAGAAAATCTTGATGAAGGAGAAGTAGAAGCCGAGATCGTCGATTCAGATGAGTATGCTTACACATTAGATGGAAAAATAACGCAAATACAAAAGCTCATTCTTGTCAATACATCCACACTCAGTACAAATGCAAAAGATTTTGTCAGTTATAGCGACCCTTCACATTCCGCCTCTGCTCAACCCGCCTCTGCTCAGCCCTCTCATGATCAACCAAGTTATGCTCAACCTGCTCATGATCAACAAAGTTATGCTCAACCCGAGATATACAATAAACAGAATACATGTAATTCAAACTTCCGTGTACCGGAAACTCAGTTTTCACGTAGTAACACTAGATTAAATGAGTACAACAAGTTGCCCAAATTGAATCTTCCTACCTTTGATGGTAATATTATGCAGTGGCAGTCATTTTGGGATTCATACGAGACATCCGTTCACGAAAACACTACTCTTGGAAACGTTCAGAAATTTAATTATTTGAAGTCACTACTCCATGATGAGGCATTGAAAACCGTCACAGGGTTTGCGCTTACACATGCAAATTATGAGAAAGCTATTTCTTTACTGCAAGAAAGATATGGACAATCGCATGTAATAAGACGGAAGTATATGCAAGCACTAGTTGATATACCAGCCCCTAAATACACGATATCTAGCATGAAAAACTACTACGATGAAATTGAGATACACATTAGAGGATTGGAGTCATTAGGTCAAAGTGAAGACACATATAGAGCGTTTTTAGTGCCCATTATTATGAACAAACTACCCGGTGAAATCCGCAGAAATCTTGCCAGACAATATAGATCTACAGATTTACAACTGAATGAATTACGCCGTGGAATTGTCGATGAACTTTATATTATGGATGCAGGCAAAACTTCAGAACAGTTAGAACACCCTACAGCTACCGCCGCCTTTCTGACAAATACAAATTATAGTAATCGAAATAGAGGTAACAAGAATACAAACGCAACTAACACTAAACCCAAGCCACTCTGTGCGTACTGTAAGGAGCCACACTCGTCTGTTAATTGCACTAAAGTATCTGATTACAATGGCCGGATGTCAATCGTGAAAAAAGATCGTTTATGCTTTAACTGTCTAGGACACCATAGCTTGTCCGCATGTAAATCTACAAAAACTTGCAACAAGTGTCACAAACGTCATCACACCAGCATTTGCAAAGACAATGTTAAAACAAATGAAGACAACAAACCAACAGGGGATATAACCGTAGGCACAATTCAACACAACGCGGAGGAACCAGACACTATTTTACACTCGCAATCGACAGATCGTGTACTTTTGAAGACAGCAATTAACCCAGTAAGTGCAGAACATGAAATACTTGATGCAAAAATATTGTTTGACGAAGGCGCACAGCGCTCATTTATCACAGAGGAATTAGCCGAAAAATTGAAACTCAAACCTACTAGAACTGAAAGCGTTAACCTATCCGGATTTGGAGACAATGCAAAAGTACTAAAATTCGCCATTTGAGTACAGGATTGGTATATCTCATAACTACAGAGGGTAAACTTCCGATTCGAGTCTTGATCGTTCCAGAGATCGCAGTACCGATGAGAACCTATGTACGCCAAGCAGCAAAACTTACATATTTGTCAGGAATCAAATTAGCTCACCCAGTAACAGCAGATGAAAACTTTGAAATTTCTATTCTAATTGGAGCTGATTACTTCTGGTCAATTGTTCAGAATGATATTATCCGAGGCGAAGGACCGACAGCTGTTAAATCAAAAATCGGATACCTGTTGTCTGGAACGCTACATTCACACAACTCGGACACAGATGGATACAAGAGAGCTTCAATGATGAACGTGATGATCGCAACAAAAACCGATGAGTTCGACTTGGAAAATAGAGTCACTGGCTTCCGAGAAAATTGACACTACAAAGTTAGAAGAACAGATGGCAATTCAAAAGACTTATGAAGAGAAACAAATTCGTTACCATGACAACATATATTTTGTAACGTTACCATGGAAAGAGAATCACCCTACGTTACCGACAAATAAAGCCATTGCACAACGAAGGACGGAAAGTGTAGTAAGAAGACTTAGCAAAGAACCCAAACTACTGGAAAAATATGTAGAAATAATGGCTGAGCAGGAGAAAAGGGGCTTCATAGAGAAAGTGGATACTACTAATGAGGCCGATGAAAAGAGCAAAATACACTATATTCCGCATCATGCTGTGAGAAAAGATTCAACTACAACACCAATCAGGGTCGTATTCGACTGCAGTTGTAAAGCAACATCAGAATCGTCTAGTCTTAATGATTGTTTGATGACTACTCCAACCAATTTAAATGACTTAGTCGGCATTCTCTTAAGATTTCGTTTACACCAATTTGCCGTTACTACTGATATAGAGAAGGCGTTCTTGAACGTGGGACTAGAGACACAGGATAGAGATGTCACACGTTTCTTTTGGTTCGATACACCAACAGACCCATCAACTCCACTATCAACTTACCGATTTAAGTCTGTATTATTTGGAGCCACTTCATCGCCATTCATACTGAATTCCGTTCTACAAAAACACTTGAGAGAGAACCGTTGTGAATATACTGACACTTTAAAGAACGATTTGTATGTTGATAATATACTGTCGAGTTTTTCTACAGAGAGTGCATTACTGAAATATTTTGATACATCAAGAGACTTATTCATTAGAGCAGGATTTAACTTGCGCTCATGGGCTTCAAATTCTCAACTTTTGCGAGACCGCGCAAATTCACACAGCGTATTAGACAAAGATGAACTCATAAAAGTGCTTGGATTGAGATGAAACACTTGTAACGACACACTTACTTTCGCCAAACCGGAATACACCGATATTGAAGATACACGTATGACAAAACGAGAGATTTTAAGACAATCGTCTAAAATCTATGATCCACTCGGACTTATTGGTCCAGTTACTGTGCGTAGTAAGATGCTTGTGCATACTTTGTGGGAGAAAGGATTAAATTGGGATGAACCTCTTACATCTGAAACTACAACAGAATGGAAGTGTGTACTAAAAGATATTAATGAATGTTCACATTTGGAAATGAATAGACCGTATTTCAAAGAAAAATCAGACAATGTAGAATTACATGTGTTTACGGATGCAAGCTTGAAAGCCTATGGAGCATGCGCATATTTAGTCAGTGGAAAAGAAACCGTACTTATCATGTCAAAGAATCGAGTGACACCACTAAAACAGTTAACTATTCCGAAGTTAGAACTCAGTGCAGCTTTGATAGGCGCAAGACTCGTCAAGCATTTGAAATCGCACTTGGATGTTACAAACGTCACATTATGGAGTGACAGTCAGATAACTTTAAGTTGGCTTACTACTGAGAAACAATTACCCGTTTTCGTTAGTAATCAAGTGAAGGAAATTAACGAAATTACGCAAGAATACACATGGAAGTACTGTCCGACAGATTCAAATCCGGCAGATATGCTATCGAGAGGAGTAACTGCAACCAAATTCCTAGAATTGGATCTTTGGATGAAAGGACCCGAATGGCTCACTGACAAATCAAACTGGCCACAGTGGAAGAATAAAGAATCACTCATTCTTAATACTACCATTGAGCAAGGACAATCAACTAGTGAACCGCAACAGAAAATCAGATATTATGAAGGAATAAGTAAAATTATGGATATACAACGCTAGAGCTCATACCAAAAACTTTTGCGTATAACTGGATACATGTATCAATTCATAAACAACTGTAGAAATAATGACAAACTAACAGGAAATCTTAGTGTCAATGAAATTCAGACTGCTTTGACTTCATGGATTCGAGATTCGCAACTGCGTAAATACCCGGATGTTATTGAGAGTTTAAACAACAAATCAGAGAAAAATGCGCTAGTGAAGCAACTTAGATTGTACATGGATAAAATGAACATTATCCGTTGTGGCGGGAGAATTAACAATGCACCTATTGATGAATCAGCTAAATTTCCAGTACTAATACCGAAAAAAGACAGATTTTGTAAATTTATTGTGATGGATGCACACGCAAAGAATTTTCACTCTGGATTAGAAAGTACAGTGACATTTATTCGCCAGTCATACTGGATTCCGTCGATTCGACAATGTGTGAAATCAATACTCCGTAATTGCGTTACTTGCCGTAAAATTACCGGAAGACCATATCATACACCTGACCCACCACCACTGCCGTCCAACAGACTTAATGATTCACCACCGTTTACCGTAACCGGTGTCGACTTCACAGGAGCATTGAATGTGAGAACAAAAAGCAACAGTATTAGTAAAGCATATATTTGTCTATTCACCTGCCCTTACACTAGAGCTGTGCATTTTGAAATCGGTGAAGACCTTACAGAACAAACATTCATTCTAGCGTTAAGGAGATTCACCAGCCGCAAATCGTTACCAAAAATCATGATGTCTGACAATTGTACAACATATACCGCAGCAGCGAAGGAAATTGAAATGCTTACAAAATCTACTACTATTCAGGAGCAACTCAACATATATGGAACCCAGTGGAAATTTATTCCGAAGCGTGCACCATGGTATATGGTGGTTGGTGGGAACGATTGATCGGCTTGACCAAGAATTGCATAAAGAAAGTTTTAGGACGAGCACTGGTTACTTTTAGAGTGCTAGAGACAATTGTGATCGAGATAGAGGCTATATTAAATGATCGTCCGTTAACCCACGTATCAACGGACCTTACCGATGATGAACCGCTTACACCGTCTCATCTTCTCTATGGAAGACGGGTTAAAACTTTACCGTATTCAGGAACAATTAATTTCAGCAGTGAGGAGAACGTACAAAACTTAACACATTACACAGCAAATAGACAATCTAGTGTTCAAAAACGCATTATTCACGACTTTTGGAACAGATGGCGACGAGAATACCTCACTTCACTTAGGGAACAACATAGAAACACCGGAATTAACACTCAAATCATTAAAGTGGGCGACATTGTACAGATTCATGATGATACACCAAGGACAGTGTGGAATATAGCGATTATCGTTAAGTTAGTTTATGGGAGGGATGGACTTTGTAGGTCTGCTACTTTACGCACTAAAAATGGCACGACGTCTAGAGTAATAAGTAAGCTATATCCACTTGAACTCTTATCAACAGATATTCCGTGTGATTCAAGTGACAACACTATTACTTCAACCAGAAAAGCAAAAACTGATGCCAAGGAGAAAATCAAAAGTTGGATTCAACCGTTCCGTAAAGCATAAATACTGTTTAAGTGTAAAAAGTCAAAGTTTTATTTCATTTGAGAGACAATAATTATTTCATTTTAAAGTTTTTCTTTATTTTTTGCTTAAATTATCATTCGCGGGCCCCCAGGATGTTCAGGACTGTGTTCATTAGACGTTCGCGGTACCGCTATGTATGTATTGTAACGTCATGCTACTTATGACGTTGAGCTTTATGTGCAAATGGAGTTTAGAATCAATACAAGTAAAACCAGCTAGTATTTCTTATTTGTGCCTAAAAAGTCTGATTATACCACTCTAAGATAGTACCTTTGGAAAATCATGACTGTTTACTGGAACAACCAGTAAAAGTGATAGTTAGATGAAGACAGTTAATATGAAAATAATATCTTATTACTTTTATATTTTTTAAAAATGAGATAAGGAATACAACATACAATGTATATATTTAAGTCATACGGTTTATTTAATGTTTTATATAGTAATGTGATTCTTTTTTTCTTTTTCAGAGTGTAATATGTTTTCGGTAGACGGGAGATAACTAGATTTTCAATATAAACATATACAATTCATTTTAAGAACTTTAAATGAACTTTATAACAGGACGAAAAGCGAGGTTCATCATATTTTTCACTAGTTTCGCACAATTTCAAGTCAATTTTATATGTCTGACTATGAACATCTTAAGTTTTTATTATTAATATAATAGTTGGCTGATTGCAAGATGAGTCGTTCGTGACACCTTCACCCGTATATTCCATAGTACAAAGCCACAGATAAACGCAGTTTAGGAATGTTGCACTTTCTTGTATTGTTGGTTTCATCAATTCTTATTATTTACCCGCATATACACGTAGCATTAGTGTTTGATTTGTATCTTTTCTTAATTGTGATATTTTGTTTTATTTCTTTTGAATTTTAAAGTAGACTATCAAAAATATCCACTGGATTTTTTTGTCTCCTTCTGTTCGAAAAAATTTCGTTCCTCAAAACATGTACAAAAATATCACACTCACCTCTGTTATATATTTCGCCATCGTGTGAGATGGGAATGTGACCTCTAAATCGTAGAGTATTTGATGCTCACTACATTTTTCATGATTGTTTATTTTACGAACCTATAAAACAATTCTAAATAAACAAATATGCCTTGTTGTAGAAATATCTTTCATATTTTTTATTCAAAAGTGCTTAAGGCATGGACAACTTTTTTTTGAATTTTTCAATAATATACTTCCTATTTAAACAGACAAGAAATTACAACGGTCAGTTCTTCCTTAATACATATCGGTTGTGTGTGCCTTAATATGTTCAAATGACTCAAATAACGACACCAATTGCTTAAATATACACATCTTTTTCTCCTGGTCATCGCTTGTTCATACATATGCAGGTGTCTGGTGTGATAACATGAATATGTATTAACATATAATTATATTGAATACTTATACTTCTGTCGAATTACACTTTTAAGTTCAATTTGTGTTCGAAGTGTATATTTTTTTAAACGACACTTGATTTGTTTATAAAACCATGTTGTTAGCTTTTAAAGGGATCATTACATCTAGGAAAATAATTCTGAAATATCAAGTTATCTTGTACACTATATATATATCCAATCGAATAAAAAAATAAAAAAATCTTTGAATAAAAATCATAATATGACAATCAAATATAATGTGTCAAAGGACACGGAACATCACCATTAAAAAAATACAATGCATCAGCAGTTGAAATACATTTTATCGAAACATGTTTTAAAAAATAATTTTCATTCGAAAGACTATGTAACAAACATAACAAAATTTACCAAAATTCATTTTGCATTGGAAGACAGCATACACAGATCAATTTTGTAAAAGTTTATTGTGACGTAGTCATCTGTCTTTACATGTTGGTTTATTGAATGTTTTTAAAATTGAGTAGGAATATACATTGTACATTGAATATCACAAACCGTATTCTAGATGATATATGTATTTAAACTACAAATAAAATGATTACTAATAGTTAAACATCACGAATAAAAATGATCTTAATTAAACGATTTGTTGATGCGTAAAGTGGCTCATTGGTATATATTTGATCAGAATGGTTTTTTATACTCTGCCAGGATGAAGACTTTCCAGTTAAAGAATTTTGCGATGAAAGATAAAAAGATAGGAATAAGAATATTCTTTAAAAAAAATGTTAACATAGTTTCAGCAACCTTCAATTTTTATATTTTTTTGCTAAATTCAAAAGTGGACGACTTCCTAATCTTTTCATCATAAAAATTTAACACTTTGATTTATCGCCCCTTTAATGTCTGATTTGACAATTTGATTCAAATAAACATAAACATTTGGTGCTTGATAAATCAGTCCAAATTATTCTTCAATATGTTCATATAATCCTGGTACCTTTGATGACTATATTCAAATAAACACTTTACCCATAATTTTCCAATATGTTTCAACCTTTGCAAATATAAGCAAAGAACTGGATCTATTTGGAACTACTATTTTGCATCCAATATTTAGGTACACAGTTAATCTAACTAGCGTGCAAGAGCTGAATAGCCAGCAAAGGTTGTTAACAATCATCATACCTAGTAGATCAAATGTGAACCCTTAAGTGTATTCGAACAAGCTGTTCTATGTATTTAACATTTTCGTTCACTGCTCATACCAAATAAGCAAATTCTCAGTTCATTACATGCTTATATTTTTGTCTTAGTTAACTGTTATGTCTACTTGTTTTTGTTCACACAGTGTTGTTATATTGAAATTATAATAATGCAAGTGAGATGTTTAGGAAACTATAGGAACAGGTCTTATCCGCCACATAAGGAAATCTTTGTATCAGGTCAGACATATGACATTTATTTTTTATTCGTTTATTAACTATTGACTTTTAAGAATTTTCAGCGTCATTGGCAAGCAGTTTCCACAAATATATCTTAAGAAGAACAAAAGTCTTTTTATACATTTCATGAATTACAATACAATGTATAATGAACAGCTGATCTATGTAAAATCATTAGATATGGCCGTTCAATTAAAAATCACATTCAATCTGCTTAATTCGATGTACCTGAAAACAGGCATTTGAAAAACATGTATTTGCAAATTGTTATATTTTAAATGGACATGTACACTACATTACAGTGTAGAGTAGACAATATCTGGAAACTTAAAATTATGTAATACACGTTTGAAATAAATTTGCTGTACACAACCCCCTATTATTCATCTGAGTTAAATGTTAAAAAACAAAATTGTACATTTTCTAATACGCTGAGCATGGGATATAAGTAAAATCACACAAATACTGAACTCCAACTACCTCTACTGATAAAACCGTATAGTGTGAAGATACATGTCCGTAACCCTCCTACTCAGACATGTACACGCCATACGATAGGACAGATGGTACATATAGTATGATACTGACAAAGAAATTTGAAAACTATTGGTAAGTGGAAATTGTTATGTGTGAAGTCGTCCAACTGCTATATTTGAAAATATCAATAATTTTCGATATAATCTATGAAACGGTTATTCCATTACGGTCAACAAACACATGATGGTGTCCGTATAAAAATTTGCGAAGGGATGATTTCAACTTCACCATTTGGAACTCTTGGTTTAATAGCTTTCTTGTGAGAAGCAATCCTCTGTCAAGAAAATAATGATAGAAAGTACAAGCCAGGAAATATCGTATCAATCGGAAGAAATAAAAGACAAAATAAACTAAATACGTTAAATCAAGATTTTATCAAATCACTTCAAAGAATTTAAAAAGTTAAATCCGTTGTATATATTTGGCATTCATTCAATGAGATGAGATTCAACTGAACGAAGTAAGTCAAATGAGTGACTGAACATAAAAAGAATAACAAAAAAAAATCAAATACTAATATAATTTCATATATTAAACATTTTATTTCTTATAATTTTTCAAACGTGATTTAATGGATAAATTCTATTATATAGTTAAAGAAAAACAAAAACTTTCATATTCTATTATTTCACTAAAGAAAACAGATAAATTGTTTACAGCTGACAAATTTCAAACAATATTCAATGCTTGTCGAATCTTGTCGTAAAAATCATTATTTAATAACTCTTCCATCTTTAACCTGTTTTTTGTTCTTGTAAATAATGAAATATTTACAAATAGTGGCACACATATTTTATGTTGCTGTCAGAGAATAACACAATAAGTACGTGAACCATATTAACACTGCAATGTAAAATAAAATATATGAAAACTCGGCCATTCTATCACAAGATATTTCCAATGTTGATACTGTCAAGGTTTTACTGATCGGTCCTTTGTTTTGACCGTTCTTGACTGCTTGGATTTTAAATGCATATTTAGTGTTAGGCTTCAATTCCTCTACAACAAAATTACAATCATTTCTAGGAGTTTCAAAAAACCATCGCCTACTGCTGCTCTGTTCCTCACAGAATATCTGATAAAAGTGTATAAAATCAGTTCCTATAATTGGTTCTTCCCATTTTAATTCAACTTTTGTTAAAGTTATATTTAAGGCTGATGGACATCCTGGTTCACATAGGGCCCTATAGAATATAAACAGAATAATTATTGATTGCTTATTAATTGAAAATAAAAAAATGTAAATTGAAAATCAATTAGAATAATATAAAATGTCAATGAATGATTAAAAGAGATAAGCACAACAACTTTGTGGTTTGGACAATCAATCTTTTTGGTGTACATTGAGTCTTTGATGCCGAATGATCTCATTAACACTCATACTCAATCTTACAATTTATATCAATTTCAGAATTTTTACCGCGAATTTTCTCAAATGCTGTATATATTGTAAAATAAGTCTTTGGAGGAGAGTTATATCATAAGCATTCGTATCCAATTGCCTTATTTATATCAATCACTTTATAATTTAGTGTAACCGCGAGTTTTTAAATGCTGTAATTTGGTACTCCTTATTGCGTCTTTTAGATTTGATATTACCGTTTATAAACTTGCTTCTGTGCATTCGCTAAAATAAAATACCAGTTCAAAAGTGGAATGTGTTTACTAGGCAAGTAGGTCATTACCAATAAATGTAATATACACGTCGGTTGAATACCGACAATTCGGCAAATCAGCCAAACTCTGAATCACTCTGATCAAGCAATATATTTGTAAACTGATAACACTTGATTTAAATGACAAAGCCTAGTGTTACATTCTGAATAACTGCTTAAATTGACTTCAATAAATTATCAAAAAATATATGTACATGTATATACGAACAGCTTGTTTCTTGTGGTTACTTTATAAAAAGAAATGTATAAACATATATTGATTTAATTGGAAGTTTAATCAATTTGCATGTACCTATGTAAAACAAATAACAAAATAAACAGGTAAAATGTACATTTTAAAGTTGTAAAACGAAAATTATCAATAAAATGCGAATAAGCAATTGCCATGTTATTCAATTTTTAGTTTTTAGTAGATCAGCAGATTGTCTGCCTTTTTCAAATCTTGGAATTTATAGTTTTGTCTTTAAATACTATGAGTTGTGTGTAGATGATAACGTTTAGAGTTCTTAGAGAAATATCAACCTAAAGGTAAAATCCGCCTAAAGAAAACATTGCCCGAAGGACGTTGGACTTATTCAGTTAACATAAAATAAAGAAAAATAACATACTCTGTGCAAATTTATATGACAGCAGTATTATATTCTCAATACAGAAGGCACCATCAACAATATTCATGACACGTATTTGACTATAACAAGTTATCTTTTCGACTGCCCTAAACCGTGATGTTGATAATGGTTTTAATGATGTTCGGATTCATTGAGTCTCTCATGATATGTTTATTATCTTGTCAAAAAAGAACAGCAAATTTTTCCAACAAAAAATTGTAATTTTTGTATATGCATGTGTTGTATATGTAACAGTAAATAGGTGAAATCAGGAAATACATGTAATTACTAAAATTTAGAAATAAATGTTATTCCATATGCTCTTAGTTAATACAAGTAATTCCTGAAACACCTCAGTTACTACCAGTAATTCATAATTTTGAAATGAATCGTTACACCTATTTACTAACTGTTAAAACCCATGTTGAAACATGATCAGCTTATCAAAAGTAAGGGTAAAACTGATTAGTAGATCAGTGAGTACTATTAAAAAATGAATATTATGTTTTGTTATTAGGGCATAAGATGCGAGATATAGATAAAAAAAGATATGATATTTTTGTTTAAATCCTTAATTAAAATGACATAGTGCTTTTAAGGATGTATTCTTCTGAAATTTCAGTCTCGTTCAGTCTCGTTGTAAATCTCGTTCTGGAATTATTTCTAAAAAATGTGATTCAAGTGAAAAATATCAATGAAATTAAAAACTCTCTGAAAAAATTGATATTTCCAATGAGTACATTTTAAGTAATCAATGTTTCAAATTTTATTACATTTGTACCAATCAAGTCAGTCTTTTTAGCCAAAATTTTGAGAAAAAAGGGTGAGGGAAACAAAAAATGATTTTACCAGAAACATGTACATCCCACATCCAAATTACTTTTCAAATTTCTTAGATATGTATTTTTCAATCATTTATAACAAAGAAGTTGAAAAAATATGCAATGTGTACTTAAAACGGAGAAAAATCACAAATTAACAAAATTGACAACATGGTAAATTTGACAAAAAAGCATGAACATATGATAAAACTTTCTTATAATAACACCTACCTATAGTTGTTTTTTCAATTCAAATTTATTCAGATTGGTCCCCTTCATCTATGTTGAAAGTATGGCAAAAAGTTTAATTGTGGAAATGTGATATATTTGCCGATAAAAGCACAAAAATTGGTAAAAATTGATGAAAAATTGGAAAATCATAAAAATTAGGTACTTCCAAAGGGCCGTAGCAAAACAAGAAGCACACCACCATATGATTTTTTCTCCCCAATTTTACAGTCATATTTAGCCAAAAAACAGGTTTACAAAAAAAGGTCAATTCTAGAAATTTTTTGGCTCCTCAAATGTGTACATCCTTAACAGCCATTTTGCAAGTGAATAATTTGACCTCATTGAATCCATGGTCATATCACTTTCAATTTAACTCCTAAGTTGAAGATTGGTTTACGCATATATTTGGTGTTCAAAAGGAAAATAATTTAAATATTAAAAGTAAAACAAAAGTATATATCATTCAATAGTCTGATTCGATCTACAAAACAGATCATTAATATACATTTATAAACTCCGACAAACGTACTTTGACCTACATTTTAAAGTCTAGAACTAGAAAAATCAAATTACACGTGCACGGTATATGTTTATATCTATATTTGTGTTTATATCTGGTTATGTAACCATCGGCAGTCTTTGGAGGTCATAACTCAACTGAAAAATCTTAAGACAAACGTACATAGTAATTGTCCATACATTGTTTATTGATTATTTTTGATTTCTTCTAATTTGGATCATAAGTTTTAGAGTATCATAAATCAAATATTCAAATTTGAAGCAAGAAAGCAGCAAACCTACCCATAGATAATAATGTCCATTTGTGTCTAACTGTTTGCAAATCAGAACAGGTTCTTTGTAAGGTTACGTGTTATTTTACATATGCGACACCATCAATATGTCAATAGCCACTTAACATATAATAAACATATTGTAACGTATGCCCGATGGAGATTCAAAACTGATTATAAATTATATATCATTTGACCAAATTTGGCACAATCGGTCTATCATTAAAAAGAGCTGACAAAGTTGTTAATAAACTTTTCACAAAAGTATTTCTTATATTTTGATTTATATCATTGTCTTGCATGTGGCTAATGATTTTTAGCTAGTTTCAATTAAAAAAAAAAAGTAGTATGCAGTCTTGAAGGACCTTTGAGTCCATAACCCTTAAGTAAGCCCTGCAATCTTACTTTCTCATTTGTGTTTTGAACAATGTCTCAAAACAAAACCAAAATCATGATAGTTAATAGCTGATAAAATGACCAAAAAATTCTGTGAATACCTGGAATCACTAAAATGATCAATAAATACATGTTATTACTTATAATAATTGATTAGTTAGTACAAGTAATTTCTTAATTTTCAAGTAATAACATGTAATTCTTTATTTCATTTATTTACTGTATATTTTAAAAGGAAACGTGCACTTAAACATACATATACTCAACATATATATGCATTTACTGAACACATAAACATGTATATATGTTTGTAATGCATGAAGAAGAGAACAAACCAATTACCTTTCTCCTAAATCAGTCATCGTTTCCTTATTGCTTGTTTTTGATAAAACGATAAGATCATAATATCTGTACGTATTACTAGGTGATAGCCATTTCGTTTCAATTAACGTTTTGATATCATGTTTAGTTTTTTCGTCTAGCGTGTCCTTGAGTCCTTTTATTATGTCGATAAACTTTGTTGTGTCTTTTAGGATCAATTTCGAGATCTTTTGATGATTGACACTTATTAATTCAGTTAATGTCTCCTTTTCATCTTCGGTACAAACTGTTAACATGTTTTCTCTTGTTCTTACCCATTTCATAAACGTGTCCTTATCGGTCATTGGATTTTGTAAAACTATAATTCGGCACGTGAACAATGATGAGTTTGTTTTTATTGATAACGTTTGAAACTTTACAGATTCAGGAAATGAAATTGTTTCTTCTTTTTTACATGTGTTAATTAGTTGGTCTTCTTTCATCCATTGTAATAATTCCTTCGTGTCGTTTGTTATTAATTTGGTTAATATTTTAATGTTTTCATTCCGTTTATCCTCTTCTTCTCTAATTGATGTATATAATTTGACCCACAAAATTCGGTACGTAGTAACCATCGATATCCCAAGCCATGATAATACCTGAAACAGAAAAAAACGTGTATTTTTCTTGGTCAAAGATGTTTTGTAAGTGAAATATATAGAATAGGAAATAACAAATGTGACGAATACAACAGATTGATCTACGTTAAATGATTGGTAGCTATTTCATACATATATAGGTCGAGAAAAATATGAGACGTTTCTGCAAGGTTGCACAACGAGGTCACAGAACGGGAATTGTAGACTGTTATTTAAAAAAAAGAGGTTTAGAATAGATGATATATCCAGCTTTTCAATTGTTCATGTCAGACCCCTGAGGAAGTTGTTACATTGCAAGGTTTCTTTAGAGTGCAAATAAACGTAATATTTCTCACACGAAGCAACACAATAACGAAGACCTAAACAATTTAATGGCCTAGTAGTAGGTAGACAGTTCTAGTTTTTTTTAAATGTAAAAATTATTATTATACATTAGTGGTAGAACGGCACTCGTTTGATTAAATACATTTACAAACATGTATGAAATTTAAAAAAAAGAACATTTTGTCATGACAAGGAAAATATTTGTATATGAAATTTGCATAAAAACGTACAATGTACAGTCTAATAACAGGCAATACAGCCAATATGACTATTCCCTTTTTAACAAAATGGCTTCATGCGATACCACCTTAGAAGTGTTAATTTTGATTATTATGTACAGCTGTAATATGGTAAGGTGTTTGTTTCTGAAATGCTGACGACGATTGACTTTTCACACATGTACCAATTGTTCCTCTCTTTTGTTTGAAAGGTATATATCAGTATATGAGTATCATCGGACGCCTAAGTAAGCTGGTTCTACAAACGAAACATTGCTTTTATTTTTCTACATTTCAACACTGAAATTGTTAGGCCAAACATGTATTTTATTTTATTATTTATTAATCACCATTAAGAATAATAAGTGTGCTATTCATGTATGTTACTATGTGTTGACACTGACTTGTTTTATAGCGTTTCGATAATACAAATATACTAGTTTTCTATTCAGAAGCAAAACCGGCGTATAACGTAACACATACTTATAAATATATAAAAAAAGAATTCAAAATTTAATGTACTTTGTATATTAAGTACTATAGAATTAAAAAAAATAAAAAATACCTCACCTTTATTGAATAGTCGTCCATGATTGTTTGAGATGGCTTCCGTAATTCCAAACCTATTTATAAGTATCGCATGATGCATTGGTTCTAAGAAAATCCCTTTGTTCTATACAGCCATAGAAATAAGCAGTTCATCGAATTTATCAGGCATTACAGAAATTAAATAAATAACACACTTTAAAATTCTAAAAAACGTGCCTCACCTAATATTATTATAGATTGACAATATTTTGTCATTCATTCATATGCTATAAATATGCAGATTTTAAAAGGTAAATATATCAAATTCCAATCGTCCCGATGACATGTTAACTTTTTCCTGGAATTATTCAAATCAACTTTTCTATACCTGGAATTTGTTAAAGATTTGTTTATAAAAATCAAAAGTGTACATTACGAAATGAACGGACAATTGTAACTCTAAGTTTATTCTATAACATAAACTATTAAGTCTTGTACACACACCGTCATGCATTTAAATCTGTATAAGTGCAAATTATTTGTTAACAACTTCTGAATTGATTTTTACATTGTTTTATGTTATGCATTCATAATTGCCACTGAACATTGCATAAACGTTTTTGTTTTATTATCAGTTTTGAAATACGACTTTATTGAACTATTTGTTGATTTATTACATTGAAGGCATATAATGATAGACATGTAATACAATGTCCATTTACCATAACGACGTATAATATATATCGCTAGATACATTTTAAACATATGCGATATCATAAGAAAAACTAAACCAGAGACAGGACAAAAGCAGTCAATAAAACTGTCAATATCGAATCATGGTCTTCATCACAGTCCAGGGAAGAACCAATGTTCTATTCTATCTAAGTAGGGATCAACAATGAAAATACTGTTATAAGTTAACGAATATCTGGATAGATATAACATGTATAAACCATGTTTTTTTTCAAGGCTTCTTAAGTGATAGGCCTTTAGATGTCGGTTTCCTCACACCTCCATCCTTAGGCTGTATTTAATTTATATGTATTTATACAAATATACTATAAAAATGGCAGTAAGGTTGTGTTAAAAAAAATGTCATGTGTTAAATGATGTATTTCACAACAGTTGTCACGCGTCTTTTTCAATATGTTGGAATTTGAAGTTAACGAAAGAACCAAGGTTCTTTTACATCTATGCAAGGAACACCAATGGAAATACTGTTTAAAAAATTCCTGACACAGATAATCATTGTGTTTGTTTTAAATAATGATTTTACGTAATATGACTAAGAATGGCATTATATGGACACCTCAGTTCTGACACTGAATGCTATGTATATGTTAATTATGTAAATAATAATAGAATACAGCAGTAAGTGAAGGTAAGAAATAATCGTCTTTTCTTAAATAATGTATTTTATTGAATGTAAACCATACCGGCATGTGATGTTCAGAAAGCTAATTCTGCAAAGAAAATTGTCAGTCTTGCATTTTTTTTTCTTCGAAAACAGAAGCTACATTATCGAAAACTGCTGTGTATCATTTCCATTTGTATAGGAAACTGAACCTTCAACAATTCATCAGTTTCATTTTGCATCGGACAACTGCATTCATCAACATGTATATCGGATAAAACCTTCCAAACTTCTCATATGAAAACATTATGGTGAAATATTTATATACATCATTTTATTATAATTAGCACTAATAAAAGTATATGTAAACAAATTGCATAATAAACGGGTTCTCAGAAAAATGCTCCTCCTAGTTAACTTGGATTTCATTCATGTACAGTCTGTAAATATGTCAAATTTACGAAGGAAAAGATATCAATCAAAACCGATTTACCCGTTCACGAACTAAATACTTCAAAATTTTCATTCAACAGTTGTCAATTCCTGGACGTTTTCCAAAGATTCATTTGATAAAGCAGTAATAGGAATTGTTAAATATATGTACTTTTGCATAAGTCTATCTAAAGGTAAGGAGAGTCCTTCAAACTATATTTACACCTTCAGGTATTTAATTTGGTCAAATTCGTGTGTCAATTATTATAAATAGATAGCTTAAACAAAACGTTATAATTGTATAATGTTATACAGTTCTTATTGCATAATGTTTACCTTTGGGATTTAATTAACTTGTTTGAGGAGTTAAAAAATATCACTTGAGTAGTAGGGTGTACATTTTGTATTTAATATACAGTCGAAAAAATCATTACGGCATCATAACATGAGACAGATTATAATGATAATTCTCAAAAACACATGAACTACTTTTATGATGGCTGTTAAAGAATCGTTTCCAAAATATACACCATGGCCAGAAAGCATAATATATTAAAACAGGTGAAAGATAGCAGAAGTATGTTTGACACTAATTAGCGTGTATCTGCTTACTTCTACTTTATATTGTCTATCCGCAGTCTTCATTTACATCTGCTGCTTCATTTTCATCTGCTGGTGGACTATTAGTCCCCGAGGGTATCACCAGCCCAGTAGCCAGTACTTCGGTATTGGCATGAAAATACGGATTTTTTGTGTTATTGAAATTTGCTGTTACAAAATATTAGAAATTAGTATAAATTAAGGAATGTATCTCCCTCATGCAAAGCTCTGATTCCTTTCACGAATTTGGCTCTACTTTTGGGACTTTTTGGATTATAGCTCTTCATCTTTTATATAAGCTTTGGATTTCAAATATTTTGGCCACGAGCATCACTGAAGAGACATGTATTGTCGAAATGCGCATCTAGTGCAAGAAAATTGGTACCGTAAATTATATTACATAACCGTGTTACAGTATCCGAACACTTCTGTTGTTCTACTGTATAACTGATTAATAATACATGTTTTACTAGTCAATGTATTGCAACATAATGTGTTGCACTCCGTTATGAATTGTCTTGTAACATTAAGAATTCCTTTTTGGCGAATGGTAATAAGAAATGGGTATCAGAAGAAAAAAGTGATAGTATTTATATTACACTCGACATTTGTATAACAATTATAACTTATTATGCCGTATACTTTGTTTTTATACATTCGACTTAGATTTTAAAGATAGCTCACAGTTTTTACTATTAACTACTTTCCAGCGGTACAGGTTATGGTTGATAGCTAAAATATTATGCAGTAGTTTCCATCTGAACATGTTTAATCTATGATCTTTTAAAAAAGAAAGGTAAAATATAGATTTTTCTTAATAAAATAGATAACATGTTTGCATGATAGTTGGGTTGTCCATGAGCAAAAACCTACTGGAAGCTCTTTATTTAACCTGATTATAATATTACAACGAAACATTATTAAGGAACTGAATTACATTATCCATTCATTTCAATTGACATTTGAAGGTTCGTTAATTACATACTAGCCACAAAAAGAAACTATACCAAGATTTTGTTAAAAAATATCTATTTTATTTTTCAACAATGTTATTTTAGATTTGTATTTTATGAAACAATAACATAAATGCAAACTAACTCAACAGAGATAACTTATCACAATTAATTTTCCTTATTGCACGGACTGTTTGAACATGTCGTTGTCAAATCAAAATTTGAAGAGTTAACATCGCGTATGGCCACATCTTGTGTTGATAACAGCTGTGAATCTCCGACGCATTGATCCAATAAAACGCTTAATAAATGATTGTGGAATGTTATATTACTCTTCCACTAAGGTGGCTCGTATCTGGTTGACTGACTCTGGTGGCTGATGACGCATGCGTACACGTTTGTCAAGTTCATCTTATAAATGTTCAATGGTTGATAGATCTGGCGATAAAGCTGGCCATGGAAGAATGTCAATGTTATTCTGCCCAAGATATTGTGTGCATACACGTGCCACATGGCACCTATCATTACCCTGTTGGAAAGTATGCCGATTTCCTTGCCTTGCAATGAATGGTTGTACAATTTGAGAGAAAATTCATCACGATAACGAACTACAGTAAGGCTTCCGTTTATGGTATAGAACCACTAATTCAGGCCCGGTCGGAAAGAACATACAAGAAAGTAGTACATATTTTAAACAAGATAGTTTCCTACGCATAGCTGTATCTTTGTCAATAGTGGGAGTATTTGGTTAGTTTTTATATCAAATGAAAGCTTAGGGACTTGGTATCACTGCAGAACGTTGAAAGTTGTACTTGATTAATAAAAAAAACTATATGAAATTTTAATAAGAGGGCACATTTTGCCTGTTCTTCAGATCAGAAGTTCCTGTTTTTGTACTATCAAACTTCGAGGAACCAATACGCCCTTATATGCAATTAAAGGTATGTTGATTCTTTCAGCACAAGTCAGGATAAGGTACAGTTTTGACATGAAATAACTACCACTTTATTTAAACTTAATACAAAGTAACCATAAATGCTTGAAATTGCAGAATTTAAAATGGAAAGCAATGGGGCTTTGAATTAGGGGTTTTATACCTTATGAACGTCAAGTCAGTGCGTCCTCAATGCGTGATTTCTGCTGAACCATCACATTATCACTACTAAAGCGATCACATTTATGCATAAATGCGTCTGTATAAAGTTCATTTTGACGTCTGTACACTCTCATTCTGCCATCGCTCCTACGTAAACAAAATCTGCACTCATCACTAAAAATTACGTTTTGCCACCGTACACGGTTCAAATACCAACAAGCAATTGCACAACATAGGCGTGCAGTTCGATAACGCTGTTTTAGAATGGCTCCTACTACATGTACTACTGGACGTCGAAAACGCAAACCAGCCTCTCTAAGCCTATTACGTACATTTTAGGCGGATATCCTTGGATTATGCCTCCCAGGTGTTTGTCATGCGGTAATTGTAGCTGGCAAAAACCGATCCCTGAGTTGAGTGCATCTTATTCGACGGTAACAGCGGTATACTACTGTTGCCTTTATTTGACGTAACGTCGTTATTCTTGGACGTCCAATACATCGTCTGTCATTTGAGGACCCAGTCTGTTAAACGACCCATTGATCTTGTTATTGTCAATGAAGGAACACCAAAGTTGTTTGCGGCGTCAATATGGCACATACCTGCTTGTACCATTCCTAATGCTCTACCACGCTCATGTTGGCGTAGACGAGTTATATAGAACCGGCTTTTTTGGATGTCACTTTCAGTCACCTTTTGTTTACCTGTGTTGACCGGATATTTAATCACCCTTATAAAATTAAAAACCCGTGTTCGGACCACATAAATGTGATTCCGATTGAAATTCCAAAATACGCTTCGTGTAATCTTCGCTGGGTATTGAAAGTAAATTTTAGAAGGACGCGAAATTACAGTTAGCCTTTTAGCTTTTGTAAAAATCAAGTGCAAATTTCACTCCTAATAGACTGAGAAAACAAATTGTCGAGACTTTTTTTACATAGCAACTGGTCATTTGTCATGTTGTTTTTGTTTTCAATAAACGACATAAGTTGTCCCCAGACAAATCTTTTAAAATGAATATACTAAATTATATCAGAGCATTTTCTTAAATATCATAAAAATAATAAGGAAAAAAACTATCCAATTTCAATATTTCCTGTTTTCTAATATTTTAACATAATTAATTTTTAAAAAATATCTGTAAAATAATTCAATGTTTTTGATTCCCGTTTCCTAACAAGTTTTTAGCCTGACTACAAGGCACAGCTTTTTAGTTTTGTTCAACAATAAAGAACAAAGGAGTACGATGTATCACCGTCAATAAAGCGGTCTGTAACAAGTATTCACTATAGATTTGAATATCCCATTGACACGTGAGCCCTCCGGTAACATATCAGACAATACATCTTTCCTAACTCTCTTTCGTGAAAAGTAAGGTGGACGCGATTGTATACAGTTATTAATTATACCTATGATTAATTGGCCATTACAAATGGGCATACATCTAAAACGCATTTCTAGTACTTTTCTAAGGCCGACATCAACACTGTTTTAATAAGAACACAAACTATTTCTTTAAAAGCGGATTGACTTTTTACAAATACAAAACATGTTTTCAACGGTTCAAGTAAGTATTTTACTATATATGTTCTATAATCGTGAAAATCATATAGATATATATCTTCTTCCGTGCGCAATGAACCACAAATAAATGTTAATCAGTTGCATACTAAGAAGTTCTTAAAAAAATGTTCCCCTTAATAACCTTGAATTTTCATTTTTTTTTAGCTTTTGTCCATTCCTGATCGTTTTCCAACGATTAATTTGATAAATCAATAGTAGAGATTTTGAATTGCATGTACTTTTTACTGACATGTTAAAACAAACGAGGAATCGTTTCAACTATTCACACCTTTGTGTATTGAATTTTATAAAATGATTGTTTAAATGAATATAATGAGATAGATTGAACAAAAAGTGTACAGTGTACCTTTAAAGTTTAGTATGTTATGCAGTACTTATTTGATAATGTTTACCTTCGAGATTTAATTAACATATTTGAGAGTTAAAAAATATCACTGCATTCCCAGTAATTTGTATTTGGTCCCATTGGAATGCCAATTGTTTGTTGTAAAACACGTCCTTCAAACGTAATATTAAATGTTAATATAATAAAAACGTATGATAACTTTAAAATTACCCCGGAAAAAGTTGATCATTTTGATAAAAATTAGGAAATATAGTACGATTCGAAAAAAACTACCATCCATCATAGAAAAAACAAAGTTGGGCATTTGTTAATGTTACTGTAAGGCACTCAACAAGAGACAATCAAACATATCATTAAGCAATCTTTAAAAAGTCCTATTATAAGAACGAAAGATTTGGCCTGATATACGATAAAACAATAAAAGGACATATATATAACAGATAGCAAACAACGTTAAGCACTATCTTAGGTTCAAGTCTAATGACAGGCATTCATAATCAGACGGCGACAAGCATAATTCGAATATTTGACTAACTTAACTTATGACATTAGTGTAAAAAAAAAACATAAGATGTCACTATATAAATAATTTTGAACGCTAATGCTGTTCGTATTCTTGATTTCGTTTCCAAGCCCAAAAACAAAGATTACATTTTTTAATACGGTATTAGTACCACCCTTGACGCAATATCAGATTATGAGAGTAAAAGCAAATTGAAAGATAATAGATAAGCTATTAATTGTCGTTGTATCTAAGACGTTAACACATGCTTTCTGCTTGGAAAGACATATGGAAAATGTTAACCGAGTCGTGAAGCAAGCCGTAGCACCATTAAACTAACCACGTTTATTTCACATGTGAAATTATCGGTTTTTATTTAACTGGGAAATCAATGTAATTCATTGCAACCAATGTTATAATTAAACATATCCTTTGTCATATAAAACTGCAGTATTGTCGAACAAAATTATATACATGTGTTACCAATGTGCATCTCCAGTTTGACATTGATGTTAAGAAAGACATGCAATTAGAAAGGATAAAACTTTACTCATACGAAGTACTTTTTTTATTTGGAACAAATAGAACTTTTTGAAAAGTAAAATCTAACAAAGACGAATAAGGGAAAACCAAAAGTGGTATTACACCTATATATATCAAGTTGTTGGATGAAACATAGATCATTTAATGCAAAATAAATCAAACATTCGTCTTTGTTAGATTTTCACTTTTCAAAAAACCAAAATGACCCAGAAATTAACAATTATAGGTGGCTGTACGGCCTTCAACAATGATCACAGTCAATACCACAAAGTCAGCTATAAAAGGCCCCTAAAAGACAAATGTAATACAATTCAAACGAGAAAAAAACAAGCTGCCTATTTTATATACAAAAAAAAACGAAAAACAAATATGTAAATCATCAACAAACGACAACCACTGAATTAAAGACTTGGGACAGACACATCCATACAGAATGTGGTAGGGTTAAACATGTTAGCGGGATACCAACCCCCCCCTCAGTTTATAGGAATAGTAGTCTTGGGGAACAGTGGTTAACAAAAATGGGGTTCAAAGTTTTAATAGGAATTCATTGGGGAGGACGCTTGAAGAATATCATTAAGAACCAACAATAGCAATGCAGTTATAATTTGCATCAATCAGTAGTACATTAAGATTCAATTGTGTACAAATGAAGGTACAGAGATCCGTGGGTCTCAGCACTATAAGTCCAAAGTTTAACATGGTCTTTATTGGGAAGAGCTTAAAATAATTTCATTCATAATGCTTTTCAGAAGAAAAATATATAAATGATATAACAACCAATCACATAGAGCCATCTATTTTTATCTCTATGTCATGTTCCCTCCATAAAATGGCTGCGCCCATGTAATTTTATTTGGTACATTGTTACCATCCTTTAGAAACAAACAACACTCTATATTAATTACAACATGGCTTTAGGGCAAAACGATCATTTGAATACCAAGTCATCTCACTGATACATGAATTATTCCAAAACAACGACAAGAACATAGAAACAGATCTTATAATCATGGATTTTGATAAAGCTTTCGACAAGGTACCACACAAAAGATTACTATACAAAATGAAATACTTTGGCATATTAGATCGATACCTAGATTGACCTGTACAATACCGATGGCGGACCACTCCTAATCGTACCAGATTTGACCAGAATCTAAATTCGTACTCATGATGATGCATGTCAAAAAAAATTTGTATTTTCTAGTGTTTAACTATAACGAAATAGTAAAAAAAAACTCTTAAGTATTAGAAAGATCAAGAATTGTCTACTGAAAGAATAGATTGCCTTTACTGCATTTGGCAAGGCCTTCTAGAATTTTGTATCCTTAAAGCTTAATTCTTGTTTGTTCGAGCGTTACTGATGAGTCTGCTGGTGTAGACAAACGCAAACTTGTTTATTTTTTTAACCCGAGTTTGAAATTCATAAGACATATAGCTGTTTGTACAAGGAAGGTTGCATGTTCTTCAATTGTATTAAACAATGGAAAATCTTCCTTTTTACCAATTTCCTGGTGTGAAACTATTACACTAACCAACAATACCCTTTTGTAAGACCAATAGAGTCATCTATCATTTACAATGGGAGGTGACTTTTGAACATCGGTATACTACTGTTGCCTTTGTTAATTTGCGCAAATTATCAATCTATGGTGTTATCAAAATTAGTTGTCGTGTATAATGTACTATAGGTGATATGTTTATTGCATAATGAAGTTCAGCCAGAAACAAGTTTGAGATTTATTATCTGGTTTGTATTAAACTAAGAAAATATGATATTTCAAAAGCATATACACCACTGGCCAAGGTAAGAGGGATGGTTGGGATTCCCGGTAAAATTGGTAACACCGCGACAATCTGTATGTATGTGCCTGTCCCATGTCAGGAGCATGTGATGCAGTGGTTGTTGTTTGTTGATATGTTTCATATTTGTTTTTCGTTCACTTGTTCTTGTGCATAAATAAGCCGTTAGTTTTCTTTTTGTCGAGCCTTCGACTTTAGTTGAAAAAGCGAGACTAAGTAATCCTACATTCCGTCGTCGTCGTCGGTGGCGGCGTCCACAAATATTCACTCTGTGGTTAAAGTTTTTGAAATTTTAATAACTTTCTTAAACTATACTGAATTTCTACCAAACTTGGACAGAAGCTTGTTTATGATCATAAGAAAGTATCCAGAAGTAAATTTTGTAAAAATAAAATTCCATTTTTTCCGTATTTTACTTATAAATGGACTTAGTTTTTCTGCGAGGAAACATTACATTCATTCTGTGGTTAAAGTTTTTAAAATTTTAATAACTTTCATAAACTATCCTTGATTTGTACCAAACTTGGACAGAAGCTTGTTTATGATCATAAGATAGTATCAAGAGGAAAATTTTGTAAAAATAAATTTCCACTTTTCCGTATTTTACTTATAAATGGACTTAGTTTTTCTGCGAGGAAACATTACACTCACTCTGTGGTTAAAGTTTTTAAAATTTTAATAACTTTCATAAACTATCCTTGATTTGTACCAAACTTTGACAGAAGTTTGTTTATGATCATAAGATAGTATCAAGAAGAAAATTTTGTAAAAATGAATTTCCACTTTTCCGTATTTTACTTATAAATGGACTTAGTTTTTTTGCCAGATACAAAACATTCACTCTGTGGTTTAAGTTTTTTAAATTTTTATAATGTTCTTAAACTATCCTGGATTTCTACCAAACTTAGACAAAAGCTTGTTTCTGATCATAAGATATTATTCAGAAGTAAATTTTGTAAAAAAAAATCACTTTTTCCGTATTTTACTTATAAATGGACTTAGTTTTTCTTCCAGTTAACATTACATACAGTCTGCAGTTAAAGTTTATAAAACATTTATTAGATTCATAAACTATCCTGGATTTTTTACCAAACTTGGAAGCTTCTTTCAATCAAAAGACAGTATAGAGAGGGAAATTTTTATTGATGTTTTTCTTCATTTTTGTTGAGTCTGCGATTAACAGCAAAAGTAGGCGAGACACTGGGTTCCGTGGAACCCTTACGAATTTTTTGAAAAGTTTTACATTCGACATGTTGGGGCCTTTAATAGCTGACTTTACGGTATTGGCTTTGCTCATTGTTGAAAGCCGAGCGGTGGCCTATAGTTCGTGATTAATTATACAAATTAAACAAAACGTTTCCCTAAAATTAAATGTGGGATCACAAATCGGTTTTCATTGCAAAATTCAAACTATATATTTGTCATTTCATTTAATTCCTAGCACATATAGATGATTATCAAGACAAAAAGGTGTGTACCTACTACCCTAATAGTATCTCAAATTTTCAAGAGTTGACTTTTTAAAAGATATACTGCAAGGTCCTTCATTTCCATTATTTTTTATTGTCTGAATTTTAAATTCATACTCGGTATCGGGCTTTAAGTTCGTAACTGTATAATTGCAGCAATTTCCCTGTGTGGTATAGCATATATGAGAACTGTTGTGAATGTTAATGCA
This sequence comes from Mytilus trossulus, assembly GCF_036588685.1. Taxonomy (NCBI): domain Eukaryota; kingdom Metazoa; phylum Mollusca; class Bivalvia; order Mytilida; family Mytilidae; genus Mytilus; species Mytilus trossulus. The sequence goes on from NW_026963318.1 coordinate 1,248,756, forward strand.
GTGAACCTTGTAATGCTGCACAAATTGTACTCCAACGTTCGGTACATCCCATAGAAGTTCAATCTTCTCTTCAGTTACCTCACAGGCAGATGGTTGTCCTGGTTCAAACAATTCTCTGTAATGATAAATCAAAAGTCCAAACACATCAAACGAATAGATAAGAACTGTCATATTCCTGACTTTGTACAGGCATTTCTAATGTAGAAAATGGTGGATTGAATCTGGTTTTATAGCTAGCTAAACCTCTCACTTGTATGACAGTCGCATCAAATTCCATTACATTTTCAACGATGCGTGAACAAAACAAACATACTCAAAGAGTAAAAATGTCAAAAATAGGGGTACAGCAGTCAACATTGTGTTATTATCTTAATCACTATAAAAACAACAAATGTAACGAAGAAGCACAACAAGGCATACATCAAATTTAACATCCTCATTTGGCTTATCTTATACGATTTTATTTATCTATGTAAAGTCTACCCGAAAAGGATGGAAAGTTTTCAGTACTGGTGTAAAATTGCGCGTTTGAAATTCGCACAGGTAGACATAAAATAATTTTGTCGTTCAAAGTATGACGGCATACATAAATGCAGAGTCACGTAAGGTAGATATAACAAAAACAGACTTAACAGTAAAAGTAATAATAACAAATAAAATAATTGTGTGGTTCAAAGTATGACGGGATACATAAGTACAGAGTCACGTCAAATGTATATCATAAAAAAACAGACTTAACAGAAAAAGTAGTATTAATGAATAAAATAGTTTTGTCATTCAAGTATGACAAGATTCATAAGTAAAAGTAATATTAATAAATGAAATAATTTTGTCGTTCAAAGTATGATGTTTTACATAAGCACAGATTTTTCACGTCAAATGAAAATTTAAAAAAACTGACTTAACAGTAAAAGTAATATTAATAAAGACAAATAAAAGAATACTATAACACGTTATTATGGGTGACAGCCATTAGGTCTCTGAGCTTTGATTTTAAATATTAAAAAACTTTGTAAACGAGCCATCACAGTTTGTATTCGAAGCTGTACAGTATCTATCAGTTCATACGATAAACATCAAAATGTGCATGTTGACAGTCTAATACATAACGTTTCATTTGAAGTTATATGAAACGAGTGACTGGTGAACAATAATGCGAACCAATGCAAGCATGTATCATTAACTTTGTCTTTTGTGCACGATTTTATCATATTTTACTCATACATATCGTATAATCGTATAACCGTCAAAAGTTTTGAAACCGAGGTTTACCGATTGTCTATTTCGTAAAAATCAACGTAGAAGCATGAGTATTCATGTAAAGCATGTAAAACATGTACAATAAGATATAGTTGTATGTGGATGACAAAGTTATGTTTACGTTTGTTGACTCTCTCTGCCAATTGAGGTTTCCACTTCGCACTTGCGTCGAATGTTTACGAGAAAGGACCCGCTGAGGAAACTGCATACGGAAATTATGTCGGCGAATTGTTGTCTGGAACAATCCGTGTTCACGCTTAACCTTTATCTATTTTATGGATTATAATCAAATACAACTAACATTTAAATATCAAGAATGAACACAAATGCAGTCACTTTCATTCAAGACGGAAACCGTCTAAAATTTCACTTAAATGCTTTAAATGTGATAATTTCAGTAAATTATCACGATTTATGATGCTAGAACCCGATATATGTACAATGTATGGTCGAAAAGAGCCCATATTTATGTAGCAGAAGTATCATACTTTCTAATAATTAGATGAAAGTTAACATTTTGTGAAATGCTCTATTTTGGGGACAAAAAAGGATCTTTCTGGGCCTACTCCTTATGAGAAATTAAAGAATTTAAAAGTATAACTTTTTATGTACCTAAGTTTTATAATACAAGAATAGCAATAAAAAACATATGCACCATTTTGTTGTCATTTGACCTTTCATAAGACAACTATATATATATATATATATCTGTACCTCATGTATTTGTTAAAGTCGGTTGGTCCTTTCCATTCAGTTGATGTTTCCTTGTTATGTGTTTTCCATTTAGTAAACGTTTCTTTGTCGTTGGTTGTCCTGTCGGTTAATGTGTCTTTGTCTTTTGTTGTAATTTTAGTTAACGTGGTCTTATCACTTCTGTCCTTCAAGAAATAGTATCTGTACGTTGCCATAGATGATATACCAATCCATGATAACACCTTAAAAATGTTTAGAAATATATAATGTAACTGCGCAGCGATTTGAAGTAAATTTAAATCACAACATGTGGAATAACATCTCGGCTAAATTGCAATGTACACATATATACCAAACATATTTCAAAATCCATATAATTAGGTCACCTAACACCTTTAATCTATCGGATCGAACAACTCCGGAATTAGAACGCTATGTATGTATTGATCACGGCCCACAATAGTCGTTTATGAGTAAACCATTTGTTAGGCAAATTATTTTTCTCATCATACGTGGTGAATTAGATATATACAAACTTCCCTTAGGAAAAACAATTGACTATGACACATGTATAAAAAATCTTGTAGCTGATTAAGATTGTTAACTTTAAGAATGAAAAGCTTTTTCAGGAACAAAAGATATTACCCCTTCATGAGGGTTTCATAGAAAAAGATCATTTCTGCCGTTTTCATCCCTGCCGAACCTTTAAATGATTTTTATAACGATATTTTAGTTTAGCCATGAGCATCACCGAGAAGACATCAATTAGTGAAATGTTAATCTGAACAATTTGTACTTTGATGATATAGATGTGTATTTGTGACATGTTTATATACTCTAATAATGGGTAAATTGAGTCATGGGGCTTCTGGTTCGATCATGTATCATTTTGCGTTAATTTTTACTTAATCAAGAAATTGTCGTTGCCATTTTTATTACAATATTTGTTTCGCAGGCAATGACAAAATGCACACACATGAAATTGATCTTATGTTTTTAGTTCTTTTCACACTAGCGTGGAACATACAAATAAGGCATTAAATATATATTTTAAATAATATAAATTCTGCCAGACAAATATACATATTTGTTACCTTGATTATACCGTCATCCATGAACGTATTGATCCCCCGTAGAATTACCCCTTTATGATCGAAAACTATCCATATGTTAGATGGATCTAGGAATAGTAGGTTCTTCACATTTTCCATGTAGGAGCAGTTAAATCTGTTTTATTAAATCACATACAAAGACATATTTATGTTTTTATAACACACGCGTTATATAAAAAGCTTATCCAGTATTATTAGGACACGCGTTCTTCCTTTAACTTATAAAATATGTTATTCCTTATATGGGTTTTCGTTTCACAATTTTGTATTTGTATGGTTCTTTAAATAAACACAATAACTATTTAGATTTAAATCTACCAGGTCAATCTTTAAAGGATCATATGCCTTCTCAGAATTATAAACGTGCCGTTTATTTTTAACTGCAATTGATAAAGGATCGTTTAAACCTTGACAAAACATCATCAGTTTCACCTTTCGGTATATTGATGATGTACTGTCTCTTAATAATAATAGATTCGGTGATCACTTACATTTAATATATCCAAATGAACCTTAAATTTAAGATACTACCGACACAGATAATCTGCTTCATATTTATACCTTTTTCTCGAAATGACTACTGATGGTAGGTTAAATACCAACATTAATGACAAACACAATGATTTTAATTTTCCTATAGTCAACTTTCCATTTCTGTGTAGCAACATCCCAGTGGCACAAGCATATGGAGTATATGTGTCAATTGACACGTTTTTCTAGAGCTAGCTCAAAGCACGTTGATTTTGTTGTACGGGGAATACTGCTTTCTCAAATGTTGCCAAGACAGGGCTATGAATCAATCAAATTAAGGTCATCACTCAAGAAATTCTACGGTATGATCATTTAGTGCAATGAAATTGTCAGATTTTTTTGTTTTCTCAAATTCATACTTATAAATATTTTGTTACTATATTACGCTTCATTTAGGAAGGACTTGATTTAGATATTCCTTCTACGTTAAGTACATTATTAGTTTGAGGTCTACAATTTTATGAACTAAAAATATACCGTTGAAATGTATCTTTTTATCACGCTTTTATAAAATTACTGTCTGCTTTTTATTTGAACTATCGACAACTGTCCATCCCTCAGCAATTGCAAAATTGCATGGACTATGATAAATTCAATCAGAAATCTTTAAAACCAAAAGAACGTGAATGTCAAAATCAAACGATTGTGAGCTAGACAGGCTAAACCGTATAAATGACTTTTACCATTGAATCTCATTTATAGTTGTTATGCCTGTCCCACTACGTTCATATATATCTTTGATGTGTTCTGTTTGTCATATTTGTTTTTTGTCTTAAACATATGAGGATACACACTGTTTCATTATATCGTTAGACCCTTTGATATGACATTTGTTTGTAAAGGTTTGCTAATATATATGTATATATTTGTTTAGGGGCCAGCTGAGGGACGCCTCCGGGTGTGGGAATTTCTAGCTAGATTGAAGACCTGTTGGTGACCCTCTGCTGTTGTTTTTTATTTGGTCGGGTTGTTGTCTCTTTGACACATTCCCCATTTCCATTCTCAATTTTAATAGTCTAATGTTTTAATGTAACCTATAATAGTAGCCTACATCAAAGTCTTCTGAAATGAATGTGGAGAACAAAAATCATACCATATATTTTTATTTTGTATTATAAAAAGGAGTTCCGACCTTGCATAAAACAGTTTATAATCAAATTGTGATTAAATAAGGGAGGGGATTGAAACAATACTGAACTTTTAACAATGAACAAATCTGGAAAAAGACTAAAAGATTTAAAAGCTGTTAAGATAAAAAAAAAAACGACCGTATCAGTTTCAATTATGTTTACTACTGTTCAGGTAACTTCATTTTCTGCCGATTTCTTTTATTCATATACCATACTTGAAACACAATAGCGCATTTTAACAAGAAAGGACTTATTTGATATTTTTAAAACTTAACAAATAGGCTTATTCAATTGCCAAACGTAAATATTATGAATTAAGAAATGCATAGCATAATACAATTTAAAGGTAACAATCCAACGTTTAAACTATCTATGCATATTAATGTAAAGGCTCATTTTACCAAACACATACCTGAAGGTGAGAATAGTTTAACCGATTTCTCGTATAATACGCTAACGCAAAAATACATTCAATTCACAAATCTTACAATTGATTTATTGAATGCATCCTTGGAAAACGTCCAGAAATGGTCAGAAGCTGACAGAACAAAATAACGGGTGGATCTGTTTTCGATATATCCAAATGTATATAATTTCTGAAGAAATCCTGCATACAAATGTATGTATGGTCTTGAAATGAATGTAAATTGAAGTTTATTGGGCGAAACAACTATAACACATGCTACATATGCTACTGATATACATTAATTGTGTATTTCAAACCACAAGTCAGGAAATATCTTTTGCATTTTCATATTTATAGAACAAAAATCCTTTTTAAAATCGTTGACTACATGGCTGCATTTTATAGTCATCCAAATACTAATAGACTTGTGTATACTTTTTTAGCTTTCTGTGTCAGAATGATACACTTATAAAATGTGTTGATTGATTTTTTGTATACTTATTAAATCAATGTTAATTTTGGTCACAATAAAAATACATATATCGTTACAATTATAGATACAGTTTGCATGTCTATTTAGTCCTACGTATAATTGATTGATGTATATAAATGTATTTACCTTGCTTCTTTCGTAGGAAGGGTGATGAATAGGTGAGGACCAATATTCATGTAAATATACACAAAAGGCCGATGCAATATCCAATGATGAATTGTTGTTGCTTTAGTTTTTTATGCAAATTGATACGACTTGCGACATTTGTTAATTTGTCTTCGATTTTGCTATCAAATATAAAGACAGAAAGTTGATGTTGCTGTTAAAGCAAAGCTCACTTGTTTTTGAACGTCACATAGTAGTATGATATACTTACATACAACTCTTCATGTAGTGTCATACCTTATTTGAGACGTGGATTTTTTTTAAATGCCTTCAGATATTGAAATAATTTTTGGCATGTAGGTTAACGATGATGTGTTACAGCTCAAGTTAAAGTTTCGTTCCGCTGCGCTATTCTTTGCAGAAATAACGAGCTTTGGACTTAGATAAAATTTGAAAATCACAGTTATACGGAACTTTTTTCTAAACGCTTTCAGATATTTGGGTGATTTTTGGTATGCGAGTTACTTATGATGAGTAACAGATCAAGTTTAAGTTTCGTTTCGGTCCGCTAATTTTTGCCCAATTAAGGGTCTAAAACTTTGAAATATTTTGAAAATCGCAGTTATACGGACTTTTGTCTTTACGCCTCCAGATTTTGAGCTGATTTTTGATACGTGAAACTACCATCACATTTGTGTCCACATGTGTTATTGAAACAGCAGAATTTTTCAACTACTTCAGACCGGGTCATTCGTGTCGCTTGACACATCTAGTTATTTTTAATGTTTCTCACTACTGCTATGCTAATATGTGTACAAGTATATATATATATATATACAACTCGTCTAAACATCAACCCAACAATGTTAGATCTGTAAATTTGCTTTCGCAAATTTTTGGTTCTTCCCTCGCCGGGATTCGAACCCATGCTACTGTGATATCGTGACACCAAATCGCCTGCACTGCAGCCGTCCCGCTAGACCACACGACCACCTGGGCTCTCAAAAAAGAGCTTTCGGTGGCCATATGTTACCTTTCCACGTCAGTTTTAATCTAGCGGCGTACTACAGTACATGATATATAAGGCATGAAGATGTTATTGTTACAGATCAGCTAAATTATCTATAGTAAAGGATCCTACAAATTAATGTAAGATACAGTCACAGAAAATAATTATATTCATAAGTACGTCTGAGTCAGTGACAACCCTACAACAGATGTATCCATATATATATACACGAGTCTAAATTGAAAACTACGTTCAAACCTATGACTGCGTTGGATAAAAACCGCAATTTTTATACGTGTGCATGTCAAACAAATTTCGTTGTAGAAGGGTCTAAAAACAGCACAAACAACATTTTCCAAAAGACCAAAAGAGTGAAAAAGTATATTTAAACAAAACGCATTTGACTAACAGGTCGAACAACTGATGTTCTTTAACCCTGCTGACTGCCATTGGCGATTGCCAAATAAAATTGATCACAGGTTGTAACAAAATGGATCTTATTATAAATTTAATACGTCACAGAAAGAAAAAAATTGTTAACTTGTGGACAGGATGTTGTGCCACAAACATTCGGTGTCAATATTTCTTTAGTACACCATATCCGGATTTCGACAATAAATGTCTCTTCAGTGATGTTAGGGATCGAAACGGTATTTGGAAGGCCATATAAAAAGCACCCTCATTTTAAGAGAAAGTACCCTCATTTTTAGATTAACTCTTAAATTTTAAGAGTCAATATATAGGATGAACGGATCATATAAACCGGAGGGAAAATATGATACATGCCCAAACAAAAAATATAAACGAGTCTAAATTGAAAACTACGTTCAAACCTATGACTGCGTTGGATAAAAACCGCAATTTTTATACGTGTGCATGTCAAACAAATTTCGTTGTAGAAGGGTCTAAAAACAGCACAAACAACATTTTCCAAAAGACCAAAAGAGTGAAAAAGTATATTTAAACAAAACGCATTTGACTAACAGGTCGAACAACTGATGTTCTTTAACCCTGCTTACTGCCATTGGCGATTGCCAAATAAAATTGATCACAGGTTGTAACAAAATGGATCTTATTATAAATTTAATACGTCACAGAAAGAAAAAAATTGTTAACTTGTGGACAGGATGTTGTGCCACAAACATTCGGTGTCAATATTTCTTTAGTACACCATATCCGGATTTCGACAATAAATGTCTCTTCAGTGATGTTAGGGATCGAAACGGTATTTGGAAGGCCATATAAAAAGCACCCTCATTTTTAGAGAAAGTACCCTCATTTTTAGATTAACTCTTGAATTTTAAGAGTCAATATATAGGATGAACGGATCATATAAACCGGAGGGAAAATATGATACATGCCCAAACAAAAAATATAAACGAGTCTAAATTGAAAACTACGTTCAAACCTATGACTGCGTTGGATAAAAACCGCAATTTTTATACGTGTGCATGTCAAACAAATTTCGTTGTAGAAGGGTCTAAAAACAGCACAAACAACATTTTCCAAAAGACCAAAAGAGTGAAAAAGTATATTTAAACAAAACGCATTTGACTAACAGGTCGAACAACTGATGTTCTTTAACCCTGCTGACTGCCATTGGCGATTGCCAAATAAAATTGATCACAGGTTGTAACAAAATGGATCTTATTATAAATTTAATACGTCACAGAAAGAAAAAAATTGTTAACTTGTGGACAGGATGTTGTGCCACAAACATTCGGTGTCAATATTTCTTTAGTACACCATATCCGGATATATACTTGTATATATATAGAATGCCTAACAATGTAATTTTAACACACTATTTAGTATGTAAATATAAGAATGTTTAAAATATTTACAAAATGATGAAAATAAACGCAATATTTCGCTAGACCAAACATTCTTATATTTACATACTAAATAGTGTGTTAAAATTACACAATACATTGTTAGGCAATCTATAATTTTATTTGTGTAATTGAATTAATCTCTGTACTGATTATCGGTTTGGGATATACTAATATGTTACGTTATAATTACTAATTATTAAAAACGTTTTCCGCAGGTATGAAAACAAATACAAAGGTTGGAATTAAGAAGATGCTTATATGTTATAAATCGAAAACCTAATTTAACATGTTTTTTTAGTCAGAGGAACACGGGACCTCCTTTTTACCTCAGGACTATATTACTTCAGCTGTATTTTGCAAACCTTTAGGCATTTATTCGAGCGTCACTGGCGTAAATACACAATTTCAATCCTGGTATATATCATGATACAAAAACGAAAATGTAGTATGCCAATGAGACAATTTTCCACAAGAGAACAAATGACTTAGATATTAACGAATATAGGTCTACGTACATATTCTACCATGAAAAAAGCCAATACGGCATAGTCAGCTATATAAGACCACGAAATAAGTCTATTTTTAAGAAAAAAATATATGTGTTTAGTTTGAACAATGTTATTAATAGTAGATTGAGAAACAAGCTATTACAACTTCTATTAACAATTTTCAACTTTGTGGGTGCAAGTGCTGCCATATAACGGCATTAGCCTGCTCTTTTACGAAATCTGCAATGGTTTCTTTTTCGTGCAAAATATATTGCTCTCTCTTAACAATTTATTTATAGTAGATTGGGAAATAAGTTATTAAAAACTTCTATTAACAATTTTCAACTTTGTGGGTGCAAGTGCTGCCATATAACGGCATTATCGTGCTCTTTTATGAAATCTGCAATGGTGTCTTTTTCGTGCAAAATATATTGCTCTCTCTTAACAATTTATTTATTATAGTAGATTGGGAAATAAGTTATTACAACTTCTATTAACAATTTTCAACTTTGTGGGTGCAAATGTGGCCTTATAGCCTCGTAGTCTGCACTTTTATAACATCTGCAATGGTGTCTTTTACGTGTAAAATTTAAATTGTCCTCTCGTAACACGGGTCATTCATTTTTCGTCCCATTCAAACGGACTATTATCGTTTAGTATGCACATACTAGCGAATGGAGTCAAGGTGGAACCAAAAATTCCGTTCATGAAATCTTCTCCCTGGGTCGGGTATTGAATTGGGAATCGTTGTGTGTGTTGTCCGATGCGCTAACCACTATAACACGGGTCGCAACCAAAACCCTACAAAGGCTCTTCATGAAACGCGACGATGTTCAAATTGTTAATATTTCAGTTGTATTGTAACTATACTGAGCCAAACAAGTTTAGCAACACTTTGTTTTTAATTTTTTTTTTGTTGTTCCTGGAAAAAAAATATTTAAACATCAGTGATATAAATCTTAGTTTTACCTGTAATTTAAAACTTTCGTACTTTTTACTGATGATTGATTTCGCGTCATTTCATCTTTGTACGTGTAAACGATGTTTTACCTTCTGTACCTGTACTTTTAAAACGATATTAAAAATGTCTTTATCACTAACGTTCAGAAACACACCATTGGTAGGAAAAACACATACACCTTTAAAAAAATTGCATGGGGTGGAAACCAGGCCTTCCCGAAAATGACCGTCAGAAAGCTATTGGAATGGTTGATGCCGGAATGAGTGTTGCTAACATTATGGCTTGATTTAATGTGCATAAGGCAACAGTTTAGAGACTAACAAACAGATATCGACAAATTTCAACTGCACAGGAATAGTTGATAATTCGTAAACCAAAAAAACTATAGTCAAGGAAGGAGCGATACCTTGCTTTACGTCAACACGTTGAAAGTTTTTTTTCCGGCCACAAAAGTCGTGCATTGACTAAGGACAGCTGCTGGTGTGACTCCCTCTCCTTCATTGGTGCAGTTATGACATGGCTGAGAAATTGATTTTGAATAACTCTATACTCTTTTCCGCATTTTGATCCTCCTGCGCTCCATACAAAGAAAAGCCTAATGAATGTGAGCGATAAACATTCATGTTGCTTTTGACATGTCATAATTCCATTTTGTTATTATTAAAATTATATGTTGTTATGAATTTATAATAAAATAAAATTTCATATTTGTGTTGCTAAACTATTTTGGCTCAGTATATATACGTTAACAAAACTTTACTGTACAAGTTAAGTTCTTAACAGATCGGATATGTTCTATAACTATAAATAGTGTTAATTATGGGAATTCTGGCATTGTTCCAACGAACTGCACTTCACATACAATAACTTCAAAGTCTGTGTAAACGAGCCAACAACAAATCCAAAGAACGGACAACAGACCAAGGTCACCAATGATCATCTTCACAGGGTTACCAAAAAAACACCAAGAGGCTAACCGCAGTAGGTCCCTTAACAAAAGGGAACTTGGTCAGTGCAAATAAACGTTACACTAAAATCCAAAATAAATAAACAACAATTTACAAAACATACAAACAAGACTTAGAAAGGCCAAATGGTCCTGACTTGGATCATGGGTAAGATATGATTGGGGGATCTAATCCCACACCCTACAACTTTGACATGTCTATCCAATGTTGAATATACAAACACACAACACCACTCAAAGTAAAGCTCCGAGTCGGATGTCGGAATAGATTATTAAAGAAACTAAGTAAAATGTAATGGTACATTGTAAAAGAAGTTCCGAAAATTAATTCCAAAACATCCATTGATAAGCAACAAGGATAAAGATTATGTGAATTAAGCTACTTAAACACGATTGTCTCCCTTGTTCCCATCTCCGTAATCGTACTATCAAGTTATATGGTTCGCTACTGACACCCTACGGATCCATAGAGGGTAAGTATAAGCCTTAGAGCGTTTGGTCAAAGGCCGAATCTCCTCGGGATTTTATTAACCCTCGATGGTATGTAGGGGGTCAGTAGTGAACCGTTATAACGAATTTATCGAAATCGCAACACTTTCTCTGCGTTGTAGAAAAATAAACAATGAAACACAACAAAATTAATAGATGGTGTCAGCATTAACAGTAGACCTAACATCATGAACCCCTTACGGAATGTTTACTAATCCCCTGAGGATCCATAGGGGGTCAACACGTGACGGCGTCAAACCAATCATCACGTGATTATTTACCCGCGGTGCGATAAAATACAATGAATGCATTGCGAGGGTTTCTTGTAGTCTAATTGCATTCCTAGGATAATCGGGAGGCAAAATGTGCTCGATGATACCAATGAGTTTTGGTGTTTGAACGCTTCTTTTAAGCGCCACTATTGGGTTATTTTGTGGCAGCCATTAGTGGAAGAAGATGGAGTTACCAATTAAAACCACTGACCTAAAATAAAATGAAAATCCTGGTCAATTAAGATTGGAGTTAAATGCACCCGAACGGGCGGTGTCGAACCCCCAACTTCATACCAAGATGACACGAGTTAAAATGATGCCCAAACGATGACCTTATGAAATGCTACATTTGACATACGAATTCAACACGAAAATGAATCATCGTAAGGTCTTTCGTTTTTTTTTTACATGCTAATTATTTTGCCAAGACTCATTTAGTTACTGTCACAGCCTGAAACGTTTAATCTATTGTCATATCATTGCTTAAAAATGCGAATGGCTCGACCGTTTAACGATAAAACTCGAACACGAGTATTTTCCTTATCGTGTGTTCATTTTGGGGATAATGTGTCGCATTCAATATCAACAGCAATATGTGTCTTGCGTGAGTTCCGCCCTATTTTTAATACTAGTATTAACATCACTGTACACAATGTTCTACTGATAACAGAAACTAGAACTGGACGTCACTTTACATTCTCCCAAAACCAAAATCAAATAAGGCATGCCCTCATGTGAATTTAAAATCAAGTTTACTGCAATTACATTCTCATATATCATATATTAAATATAAACTGAATTGTAATCAATTCCTATTCTCCTGTATTGAATAATAATATAACTGTCTTGTCATGTGTTTCTGCATAAGTAACTTTAACGTCTGTTATATCATGTATATATATAATTGCTATCTTTCCATTTATATGTAAAAATATTCCAGCAGCGGCATACGGAGTAAATATATTCCGATTACTACGATATTTGCAATTGCGATTTCCTTGAAAGAGCACTGCTCCTCCAAGGTAACTCATAAACCAAAAGTTCCACATTAAGAAGTTTGAATCATTTCTTCGTACATTTTTCGGACACCATCACGAGTTTGTTGTTCATTATAAAAACATAGTTTCACAGATGATAGCAGATATTTTCTTTATGTCGTAACTACAATTCCATTCCTTATTCATGAATGTGACCTTTCGCATTCAACCTTTCACCAGTTTTGTACTAAAATGAACAGCATGACGGGAGCCACATGTGGATCACCTTAATTTTTTTTAGTTTCTTTTGCTTTAGTTGTATTTTTCTATGTTATGTTTTTGTACCATTTATAGTGTGTTTGTCTTTTTCTTCCTTTACCATGGCACTGTCAATTTATTTATGATTCATGAGTTTGAGAGTACCTCTTGTATATTTAGTATCGAAAAACACGTAGTGGCTGTATGGCCGATATATAAAAAAAATACACTCAACAACTCAATATAATGAAATTCCTAGACCACATGCAACAGTGCATAACATTATTCTCTTCTATAGAAGCCATAAACAAATGTGAGGAAATGTAAACAAACGTGTCATAAAATTTCATGCAACAACTCTTTTCTACGGGAAAATGTCAAATTAAACCTCCATTGTATGTGGAAAAATCCTACCAGTCAATTGAAGTGTCATTAGAAAGAACATTGATATACATCATATTTTTCTAACTGGTTTGATCGATACCAAGCTTGACCTTTGAAATTCCCGATAGTGGACTACTCCTAATCATACCAAATTTGACAGAACTTATATTAGTACTCCTGATGATGTATGTAAAGAATGGTTTATATTTTCTAGATATACTTAACTATAAGGACATAGTCAATTCCGTAAAGAAGGGTTTATATTTTCTAGAAAGGCTTAACTATAAAGACATAGTCAATTCCGCTTTGCACAAAAATAGAAATAATAGCAAACCCTGTCTTCCTCTTAGTCAGAATCATATGGCTTGATACATAGGTATGTCACATGAAAACTGTTATTTTTTTTTTAAAAAGAGTCTTTTGTGTTGAAAGCAATTTACATGTTTATGAATATTGTGACAATTTAACTGTTCACAAAACTCTGGAATATTAGAAAGATCGAAAATCGAATTTTGTATCCTTACAGTATTAGATTAAGCTTTTTAACCCAAACTTAAAATTCATAAGACACAAAGGTGTAAGTACAAGTCCTTTATCAATCGTATCGTACAATGCCATCACTCCCTTTTGTACAATTTTCAGGCGTGTAACTATTATACTAACCAACAGTACAATATTGTAAGAGTATGTTTGTCATCTATCATTTACAATGGATGTGTGGCTTTTGAACAGCGGTATATACTACTGTTGCCTTTGTCAAGTTACGAAAATTATGAACCTATGGTGTTATCAAAATTTGTTACCGTGTATAACGTTCTATAAGTAATATGTATATTTCATATTTTAAAACGCATATACACCACTGTAGAAGGTGAGTGGGAATTTTGGGATCCGCTGATAAGTGAAACCCCGCTATATTCTGTATGTATGTGCCTGTCCCATTTTAGGAACTTGTGATGTGGGATGTCGTTTGTTGATGTGCTACATTTTTGATTTCAGTTCATTTATTTTGGCATACATAAGGCCGTTAGTTTCCTCGTTTGAATTATTTTACATTTCTCATTTATGGTCCTTTCTAGATGACTATACGGTATAAACTTTGATCATTGTTGTAGGCTATACGGTGACATATCGTTCGTGTTTATCTATTGTTAATCAAATGTTGTCCCTAAATAATAAATTTGAGACCAGAAATTGGTTTTCATTTCATAACACAATATATACTTGTCATTTTTTTCGTATCCAAGCACATATAGATGTTTCTCAAGGAAAAGTTTTTGTCAAACATTTTACATTCCCGGGACCAATTTGAACTAGTATATCATATATAAGTATCTCAAAACTCGACATGTAGCTTCCTTTTAAAGATACATTAGTCTAGCTGATTGGTAAATCATTTTGTTTTAAAGACTTATAGGGGGAGGGTTGAGATCTCACAAACATGTTTAACCCCGCCGCATTTTTGCGCCTGTCCCAAGTCAGGAGCCTCTGGCCTTTGTTAGTCTTGTATTATTTTATTTTTAGTTTCTTGTGTACAATTTGGAAATTAGTATGGCGTTCATTATCACTGGACTAGTATATATTTGTTTAGGGGCCAGCTGAAGGACGCCTCTGGGTACGAGAATTTCTCGCTACATTGAAGACCTGTTGGTGACCTTCTGCTGTTGTTTTTTTCTATGGTAGGGTTGTTGTCTCTTTGGCACATTCCCCATTTCCATTCTCAATTTTATTATTTGTAGATATAGAACTAAAATAAGGCAACTATGTTTTATCATGCGTTAATAAGTGTTTCAAGGGACACATAAACAGTGATTTTGATATGGCACCACTTACTAGCCAGTTATTACTTACTAAAACAAACAGATTCAATGTCATTAAAACCTCATTGAACTATTTGTTTTCGGAAGTCATTCAAGTCAATTATTGGTCGTAACCTATAACAATCATGACACATACCAATCTAACTGCAGATAGATTAGACGGTTTTACAGAATGTTTGTAAAAAGAGACACCTAAAAGAAGGTCAAAGAAAAAGTTTTCCAGAAAGAAAGTATTTTCGAACTTGAAAAAACAGCCAATTTTTTTAAATGTCCGTGGTCATCTTGAAAATATTTTTTTTCATGACTAGCAGTGTTTTCTAAAAAAAGGTACATAATATTGATGCTTCGTGCTAATTTCATGCTTGTATCATCATTTGCACAACTCTCTCCATTTTGCTTGCTAATATCTTCCACTAATATGCCTTGTTATACGTCTCTGTTACATATTTGTTTGTTTATATAGTAGTTAAGATTATAACTCAATATTGACTGCTGTACCCCAATGTTTGACCTTTTTTCCTGTTGTGTCTGTTTGTTTTGTTCACACATCGTTGTCAATGCAATAGATTTTTATGCGACTGTAATACAAGTGAAAGTATTAACAAACTATAAAACCATTTTCTAAATAAGAAAATGTCTATACTTAGTCTTGAATGTGACATTTGCGAAGCCGGTGCGAAATGATTTCTGGCTACTAGAATGTTCGCAACAAGGGCAATGCAATACTCAGTCAAAATGACAATGTGTTGCGACATAATGGGTAGTAATACAGATCAGAAGATTTTTTGTAACTAAATATTATAGACATCAAAAACATGCATTTATAGTTATTTGGTTTTGTGTCTGACAGAATTTTAAACAAAGTTTAAGTTTCTGTTATCAATAGAACATTGTGTACATTTCTGTTGGTATTAAAAAAGGGGCGGACCTCACCGAAAACACATATTTCCATGGGAAATACGCGCGTCACTCTGTCCCGAAAACGATTAAGAACATATTAATGTTCGGGGTTCGTCGTATTAACGTCAAGTCATTTGCAGGGCATATTAACCCATCGTTTGACAAAAGATCAATTGTTTCAGGCTCCGATAGTAGCTTAATGAGTTTTGGCAAAATCATTGGCATGCAAAAAAACACCTTGCGATGATTCAGTTTCGTTCTAAATTCGTATGGCTATGCTGTCTGTCATTAGGTCATCGTTTGAGCATCATGTCAACTCGTGCCAGCTTCGTCTTTAGTGAGTTTCCTAGCGAAGATCGGTGGTTTTCACTGGTAACGCCGTCTTCCTCAACCAATAAAAACTGGCCGCCACGTTCGCAGATAATTAAAGGACGTTCTACCATCAAATAGCAATCTTAAGACTATCCCATTGTCAAAGTTTTATTCGGTAAGAAGTCTACAAATACATATATTGAGCTTGTTTTAATTCATGATGCAGTACTCGCGAATTCATTTGAATAGAGTTTGCAAACAATATCAAACAAAACCTGATTTCAATGTATTTATAAATTAACGCATACCAGGAATTCAATTATCTTATTTACGCCTAATGTTTGCCAAATACGATCAAGATCAAGACATGTTGAGATGTGAATGTGTATTTGGTTTGATAAAAAACTTTCGTTCGTGAAGTCATTTGTATATTTTGATAATATCATAATCTTGAAAAATACTATATGTACATGATACAATCGACAGGAATATTATATTCAACAACAATCGAATTTGCCTGCGATAATTTATAATTTCAATCTTTGGTGTTTTTTTTCTTTAAAATGTAGGGATTTTTTTTCTGCCAAACGTTTAGTATTTTTTCAGCTTTCAGACTTTACATTAAACAACAATAGTTCGTGCAAATAATCCTACTGTATTGTGTTGTGCTTCGTAATAAACCTAACTCTTATAAATAACTATCCAGTTGTATCCATACAAGTAAAACTTTTAATGAATAACACTGTTTCTTTATAAGCGTAGCATGAGCAATCTAATATCACAATTTCGAGTATTTTTAATATAAATACATGTATAATGAAAATAATACAGTTCCCTTTTCACTGAAGGAATTACTTAAAAGTTTTCTTCTCTTTTCTTATATTATTAATTATATTTTTTGCACTTCAATCTTTCCTCTTCCTTTTGATTACGTCAATTTTCACTTCACTCAGTCTTCTTTTCTTAGAGTTTTGTCAAACAAAACTCATCAACTTTAAGCATTATGCAAAAACTGGAGCTAATCAGACAAATTACATTTGTAATAAACAAAATAACATGTTTGTCATTTGAGTAGTTTCCCCGTTTGCCAAATAAAACAAATTAAACTACTAACAAATCAAATTTTAAACACAATTCATCACTCACTGCAAATGTATTGAAAGTCTAATAATAACATGAATAAGGTAGAGTTTAACGCTTCGGATGGATACTTTTATCGATGTTATATATTGAACATAATTATCCAAATTCTGATGATATAAAGTCAAACTCCTCAATCAATAGATGTCACTATTTTGTATAACATGAGATTCGTACTGATGAATTTTACAGTAAAGGTATAATGATAATAACTGAACATCGTGTTTGTATCATATACTCAGATGATTTATTGGTAAGAATTACCAGCTATTGTAGGACATTCATTGACACTTTTGGACACTTGAAATTGAAAGCTTTTAATCAAGTTTAATGCATAGGCAAATAATTAACACTTTTTCTTCTTGTATCGTGCGTTTCTACTGCTTTTCGTGATGTACCTTTCAATTAGAACTACAATTAACACCAAACTAAACATGCCATATTAAGATAAAACATAAGAACGCCATTGACAAGGTTTTTAATTTAGAGCATGCTCATTTTTAATTAATTTTTATAATCACCCTTCCATTTTTAAACACAGTTAATTTTATCCAAAAAAAAAACAGGAACGCAGAAGAACATACAACTCTCAGCTTATATACTCCATCGATATCATTATAATAATGCTGGTATGATAGAAAACATATGCCATTTTTTAAAAAGATGCTGCATTAAAGAGTGTATGTAAGCAGTTACTGCAAACAAACTAACATATTTTGATAAATTGATATGAAACATTGTCCAAAATCTATTCTTATATCGGAAGTTGTACCTGGAGAAAAATTCATACAGCAACGTCATTAACATTGAAGGAAACATGATTTTTTCCAATGCCTGTGTCTAAAGAAAAGTAAGTGTAGAACAAATAACACGAATGCTTTAGTTTAGAAAAATAAAGTTTCAAACAATATTAGAGAATTAATTTTAGTCTAAACCTATAATATGTGTAAATACCAGATACAATGATTAAAGCACAGCATAGTTCAATCATTTACCTTCATTGAATTTATTAAAATTGGATTCATTAAAAAAGGAAAGATTTAAGAAAATTAATCACAGTACAAGGAATACAAAATGTGTGCTCTAAACACCAATCGCAGTATGTTGATTGGTTTGTTCCTAAGTCTGAGTACAAAAACCGTGCTCGAAATTTTTATGATCGAAAGGCCTGAACTTTATAGATAATAGAACTTAGTTAAAAATACAACATGAAATTACAATTCTGTAAGTGAAAACATATGTCTATAGTTAATTCTAAAATACGTGACAAACTATCATATAAAGTTCCATCAATTAACATAAAAAATATCTACATTCCTCTAGTAAATCATTTTATGGAAATCTGAAGACACCATTTTATGGACGTATTAAAATTTAGAAATGCAAATTATCCATGAAATATCCAACATAGCAGCCAATTCAAGGAACGGGAAATAATCATTTTCACTTAACAAGTATAATCTCGCAAACGAAGTGGTTTTTTATCCGCATATTGCAGCTGTCATCTCTCAATGGATATGTCTGGTTTGGTTGTAGACTTCCACATGATGTGTCCGTGTCTTGGGAATATCCATAGTCTCCATCATTTAGTTGTACTGAGAAGTCATAAAAATTTTGAAAACTGTCGCCTGTCATCCATGTTCTTGCTCGGAGACCAATCCAAACCGTCCCTGTGCCTGGGGAAAATATGTCTATAATATTACTATAAGTCGTTTCCTTTCCTTAAAAAAATATGAAAAAGGGGTACTTTAGAAGAAAAAAAAACTAGTTTTGTCGTCATTTTTCTATGAAATAGAAGATTGCTTGATAGTGTATTTAAGTAGTCTTGTGTGTAACCAGTAGTGTGATTCATCAATTTTTATACCAAACTTTCTTTATTCGTATTCATTGTGAAATTGATTATCATGATTATTGAGTTTCCAATACTTCTTGATCATGAAGGAAAATTGCATTGATATTTACTTGAAAATGTACGCAAAGAATGAGCTATCTCCCTTTTTTAGACTGCATATAATTTATATCACTTGTGACGATTGGTAAACGTAAACATTATTGGTAGTTTTTAATATAGTTTTGCATTCTGAACAAAATATCAATGCACGTGTTTGGTCATGTTTTAATGTGATTCAGCGTACATCTACATATGTGTTAATAATTCTGAAGTACATGAGTGTAGCGTAAGAAACAAATTGCATTGATCTTATATTGATTATACCAACTTTAATGTATCGAATTTTAACATGTATCACACGGCTGTCACTTTTGGAGCAGGCTCTTTTTACCCTGTTGGAACTCTTTCTTGTTCCCATTTTGTATTATTATGAATTGTTATTAATCTCTAAGGCTGTTTCATCTGCATGTTCGACTAAAGAATTTTCCATTAAACTGACAAAATTTCTGTCCGCAGTGAAAGAGGATCTTCAAAAATACTGTGAAACTGTTTACTCGCGTAGTGGTATAAGCCATATGTGGATTTCTAAGAAACTCTAAGGAACTTCTGGATAATTTTAAATCTTGATTTTTTTCAGAAATAATTAGTTTTATCAAAACTTTTGATTTTTTCAACCCTGTATACCACAATTTCCCCTATGAAATAGAAAAATCGTCTACAAGAAATAATCCACAATGCTTTTCAACATAAAAATGGTAGCATACGCTATAAATTTATTACTTTGGGATACCATACGGCATAGTTTGCTAATAGTGAGCAAAAAGGTAAAACATGCTACACAATGGAACTAGTGATCAGTATGCAGGAGTTTCTTATTGACAATATATTTGTTGAATTTGGAGGTAGACTTTTACAACAAATTGTCGGCATTCCTATGGGAACGAACTGTGAGCCTCTCCATGCCTACCTCTTCTTTTTTTCATATGAATCGGAGTGCCTTCGGATCAAAGAAGCCAGGTCATTTAATTTCACATTCAGATATATTGATGATTTTCTTTCCATTAACAATCCAAACTTTTCTAATTGGGTTCCATTAGTATATCCCCCAAACTAGAAATTAAAGAAACAACAGACAAGGCTTCCTCCGCCTTGTTTGTAGACTTACATTTATGCCTCGAAGTTAACATACACGGTCATCTCAGTACCAGAATTTATGACAAACGAAACGATTTTAATTTTGAAATTATCGATTTCCCCCACTTTAGTAGCAATATACCAACTTCAACTGAATATGGGATATACATTTCCCAATTTTTGCGATATTCAAGAGCTTGCAGCTCCTACTCGGACTTTGTAAAACGTCATCAATATCTAAGCAGAAAGTTGATGAACCAGGGGTTTGTCAAAGAACGTCTCATCATTTTTCTAAAACAAAGTTCTTTGTAATGTACCAAGACCTTGTTGATAAATATTCCGTATCGACTACAAAAATAATACACGATGGTCTTGAAGTATAGATTACGGGTACTGAAGTTGTTTATCATCTTTATAAAGTGTTATAGTATTCTTTTATTTGTTTTTATGACTATTACTTTTACTGTTTAGTCGGTTTTTGGTGCAATCCATTTGGCATGGCTCTGTACTTATACATCCCGTCATTGTGGTATTGTTTTAAGATAGTTTTTGTATGATTGTCTTTCGTGTTTGCTAATGTGCTTTGTATATATGCCTTTTTGTAATTCTTTGTTACATATGACGTGGCTCCGTATTTATACATCCCGTCATTGTGTTATTATTCCATGGTAGTAACTGTTTGTTTAGATATTTGTTTGTTTTTATAGTGATTAAGATAATAATACAATGATGACGGCTGTGCCCCTATTTTGGACATTTTTACTTTTCATGTCTGTTTGTTTTGTGCACACATTGTTGTCAATATAATGGAATTGTATGCGACTGCATTACAAGTGAAAGGTTTAGCTAGCTATAACACCAGGTTTAACCTTCATTTTCTACATAAGGAAATGCCCATACCAAGTCATGAATATGACAGTTTTTACTTGTTCGTTTGATGTGTTTGAGCTTTTGAGTTTGCCATTTGATTAAGGACTTTGCGATTTGAATTTTCCTCGAAGTTCAGTATTTTTGTGAAATTACTTTTTATCCATTATGGCCCAATTGTTGTGTCAGACGGTTATTTACATTTACCTGTTCCTTTCTTTGTTTCTTCATATTTCTTAGAACAGACAAAATAAGTGTTATGTCATACCGTAATCGGGATATTTTGGTCTGAGGATAGTTTGGGATTTTCAAAAAGACAATAGTGGTTAATGTCGTTTTGTCAAATTTTGTCAAATTTTGATTAATTATGTATTTCAATTTTGCCTAATATAATTCATTGTTCAATTAATTTAATGCAGTATATACACAACTAGAAAAAAAAATAGAAAAAAAAGAAGCAACTGCAAGCACAACAGTGGTAATAATTCAAAAGAGTTACTGTAAAAAATATTAATTGCATTAATTTGACTTTAGAACTGAGGGTAGATCTATTTTAGTATCAATTTGTTAATTAAAGTATATGAAATAATTGTTATTTTGACACCTGATAAAGAACAAACCCCTTACGCATCAGAGATAAACACTGTCATGATTTTTATTTCAAAACAATGACCTACACAATATATTAATTACATTAGTTTAACATTGCAACTGATAGCTGATTTTTTTAGGCATTTTTTTTTTAAATTAAAGTGTTGTTAATTCAACCTTTTAATCTGGACATTAACTAAAAATATAATTAAACTACTACACATGCGATCTATTGACCGTAATAACTATACAATAGGTGGTTTTTTCCATCCGTTTTATTAATTTAATGCTCTACTCATTATTGCAATAAATTTTACATTGATCTTTCTGATGAAAATAATGATTAAGTTTGAAGTGTTAATTTTTTGCACTGTCTACTAAGACGCAAAACAAAAAATATGGCTACAGGTAAAATGTTTCAATTTAAGGAATGTCCTTATGGTTTTTAAATGATATATACTATAAAAGAGCATACTTCTAATGAGATATAGCACGAAATCCACTTTCATTTGGGTTGTTAAACTGACCAAATCACCACCATCTTGCTGGCACATTGTCCTTGCACTTGTCCAGGTTGATCCTGTTGTCATTGCAAGCTTCAAACATGCATGAGAAATAGTATCATAAACATATCCTTCAAACTCACATTCTACAATGAAATAAAGTAAAAATAAATCAATGTTAAAGGGATTGATTGTTTTTAGAATTTGAAAACATGTACAAATTACTTAAATGTGCATATTTGTGCATTTTTTTGTGAAAAAAAGCAGGGACCGGAACTAAGTTGAACAACGTGAGTCGTAAAACACCATTGGACAAGATATCTGTGCTCCGACCCGTTAATATTTCGTTAACCAGGAGTTATCAAAACCCATGTGCTGCTTACGAGTCTTCTTCAATTCCAGGGCGTGCGCTTCCTATCATGATTCCTTTGATTAAGGGTCTCTGGTAAATGCATGTTTGTCTTTAAAAGTAGAAAAACAAAAATACCGAACTCCAGAGAAAATTCAAAACGGAAAGTCCTTTATCAAATGGTAAAAGCAAAGCTCAAACACATCAAACGAATGAAAAACAACTGTCATAGTTTTGTCTTGGAACAGGCATTTCCTTATGTACAAAAAGGTGGATTAAACTTGGTGGTATAGCTAGCTAAACCTCTTACTTGTATGACAGTCGCATATAATTTCATGATATTGACAACAATGTGTGAGTAAAATAAACAGACATTATAGGTAAAAATGTAAAAAATGGGGTACGGCAATCCACATTGTAATACATAATCTTAATCGCTATAAAAACAAATAACTATGTCAACAACAACAAAAAGAAGGCATTTCGACACCCTATAGACAAAGTACATATTAAGCAAATATAAAAGGCAAGAATACAACATTGAACAAAGAACAAAATCAACATCAAGTTGTTAGATATAGATTTGTTTTATTTACCAGTTGATATAAGGCAAATTATTATTGTTATCATTAATATTCAAGATAACATAGAGCATTTTATGTAAGGTTTCGCAATTTCAATCATTTAATTGTATACCAGAACATCTGCAAGTTGCAATAAACATAACTTTATAAAGACAATAAATATTTTAAAATACAAAATTTAAGTCAAACACGGTATCATACATAAAATAATGATTGTAATTTAGAATAAAATCTATGAAATGATGAGATATGTACCCAAAACTATGCTTTTATTATTTGTTTATTTAGTGTTGTTTATAATACAGTACAAAGATTCGTTTCAATGAAGAAAAATACGTGTACTCAATAATGTGGAACCAGGCAACATGAATTACTACTAACGGTGCATGGTTTAGTATACCAATAAAATTTTAGAAATTAATATTCAAAAGCTTTATTCTTAGTTGCTGAGGAAATTGAAACGAACATGTACTTTACATCGATAACTACAAAAACATACTTGTAAGCAACAAAAAGAAAGTAGATACGTGACGGACCAAAAATGTATAACATGGGATAGCTTATAAATATAGAGCTATGTACCAAATATCAAGGAACTTTCATTAGTTAATGCTTATAAAAATTCGTCAACATTTCATAAGCTTACATCAAGGTAAAACATAATGTAATTATATATGCGACATACAAGTAGAAAGTTATCTGATCTTAAACTGTCTACACGATAAAAGTTTGAAATACAAAATTCGGTATCAAATATTAAGAGCTATAAAAATTGAAATCAGAGTTTTCATTTTTGGGAAATATCTTCCATTGCTATTTTTGCAATCTTTTAGACATCACAAACATCACTGAATGTATAGTACTGACCCATCCTAAGCTATAAGATATTTGGCTTAGGCGATCCCGATGAAGGAAAATCAAGTAAGTGCTTCGGATGTATACACCTAATAAATTGTTAGTTATATTTTCCATTAAATTTAAGGAAATTGTTACTGATATAACACAAAGTTAGATAATAAGATGAGAAACGACACCACACCAAACTAGACATGTAATATATGTAATACAAATATAAACAAACGTTACCGTACCTGTAATTTTCGACAATGTCGTGAAATTTACGTGATCCTCTTTTCCTGGTCTGCAAAGATTCTCTAACAAACATTTCATAGTGTTTTCTTCGTAGCTGGCAGAACAACAGATAGGATCATTTGTACATATAACTGCACAACCCAATGTTGAACTGACTATTGCAGATGTTAAACTTGAAAGTATTCTTTTGTTTGTTTCTATTTTGAATGTATCCATCTTGACTCGAAGGAAACCAAAGGAAGAAGAAAGTGTCGTCAACAACAGAAATGTTATTCTGAAACAATGTAAAAGCATTTTTATACAATTGTTGTGCGTGCTTCCTCTTTAAGAGTCAATAGACTTTGCATGTCAGAATTCTAAAAATGAAACCACACTATACAAAACTAAATTGATCATCCAGGGAATTCCATGTGTGTGGTTCTTTGCAGTTTATCGCAAAACTCGTCCATATTTAAAGTATTATAAATCCAATAAGAAACGAAGGATAAAGGAAAAAAGATTACTCCATGTACTCTTCGGGTAAATGTAAGTTATCTTTTTATGTGAATGTAAGAGACAAAAATATACAAATGTATTTATGACTTATTCAAAACTGATTGTGTTTCAATGCTGGCTTATCCGTGTTGAAGGCCGTACAACCTATAATTCTTTATTTTTTACAAATTGTGACTTGGATGGAGAGTTGTCTCATTGACACTTATACCATCATCTTCTTATTTATATTATGTTCAACTCAAGCTTTTGAAACAAACTACTTTCATTGTTTAACAATACCTTTAAACCTTTTATATATCAAAGAAATTGAAAAAAGTCTTTTGTAAGTTTTGTACTACATTAACGTATAAAGCCAGATTGAAATAAAATTTTCATAGAAAATTATTATTGTAGCTTAGGAATTTAATTCAATATATTGTTATGTAAATAGAAATCATGTAGATAAAGATTAAGAATGAATACAATATCCTTTTGACAGGAACCATTGAGATAAACTTCCTTCCCAATCCGTGATAGACACATCAATCTCACTTTGACGCTTAAATATATATTGGATATAAATTTTAATAGAGAATTACCAATTCTCAACTGCCTTCATGTCTTTACTGATCAGATGATCAAAGAGTTTAAACAATTACATCCAGATTGTGTTTCGATTTCAATTTTAAAAGTTATTAACTAAGTGTAAACTCTACTTTAAATTACCTTAGGTTACATACTTTACTGCTATTACGAATACATAACCTTTATATAAGAAGATTATCCAAACAAAAGGATAAATCCATAAATGTAATACATTTGACATTTTCATTCTAAAAAATAATTGGACACATTTTTCAACTTTTTTTTCAAAGAAAATTATCATAATGAACTATATTCAAATATAGCTGCCCATAATGTGAATAATGTGCCAATAATGTGAAAACGACAGAAAGTATGTCAGCAAAAAACATTTTCGAAATGTGGTCCATGTATCATTGATGGAACTTAACAACACCGTCTCCTGTTGAAAATAAGAACTTCCATCTAGAAAACATTTGTAAACATAACATATGAAACAAATGCTTTAAAGATGCGAAATAATATGTCTGTTCTGTAATGTTTTAATATTCTTGAACCCATCAACATAAAAATATCGAAGAAGAGAGGCGAAAGATACCAAAGGGACATTTAAACTCACAAGTCGATGGCTAAAATAAGAAAGACAAACAAACAACAGAACACAAAACACAAAATAGAAAAAAAAACCTGCTCCACATCTGGCACCCGTCGTGTTGCTCATGCAGGTTCAACCCAGGTGATAAGTCTGATTAGGTAGATCATATTCGGGGAAAAGGGGATGGGATTGTAGTTAAGATAGTTGGAACATATCCATTGTCATCTGTGAAACAGATATTCCATAAAGGTCAACCAACTCGTGATGGAGTACAAGATTATGGCAAAAAACATACTCATGGCATCATTGTTTGCTTTCGATATTGCATTGAATGACTTTGTGAACACATGTATTCCATATTAACGATATCACTTATGTAGCTCTATATTGTAAATAATAAATAAATATTTATGCTGTATAATTTTACCATTCATGTTAAATATCTAATAATGTATATATACATGTTGTTTTAGTTGTTACTGTCTCTCATAAATCTGTACAGATTGGCTTATGTATACAAAATGTATCTTTTATAATTGTATTGTGTAATGTTATGCATAAATAAAATATTGAATTAAATTGAATTGAGCTTCGTTTCTCTTGTTCGAGAAGATTTCATTATTTTTAATTTTCGGAACACATTTCATACTTCAAATCACGTTAAATTTCCGAATTTTATTTCGTGGCACGTTGTTAATCCTATCTTCCATTTAACTGCACGGGTATTCATTGAACAAGAACTACAATTAGATAGTACTATTTTAAATGACGTTTTTGATGCTTGTTTAATCCTATGCTTGTAACATGTACGAATTGATAGGTATATTGTAAAGAACAAGATAATTAAAAATGTATTTGATTTTTTCCTTGTTCATCTCTTACTTTTAAAAAGGGCCTCTAAAATAAAGATATGCAATTTGGAAAAATCTGGACGAACATGCCCTATAGTACGATGACCGAGTAAGGAAAAGTCGCTTATTTCATGAGTTTAATTGTCATTCGGACTATATGGCTATAAATCACAGTATTGGTAGTTCAAAGGTTAAAGTTAACATTTTGAAATGTCGTCAAAAAATCGTACGGTGCAATTTTCGTAAAATGGACTTTGAAGTACGTTAGTTTACTTGAACGAAAAATCAACTTAGAAAAGTTTAAAGGTCTACATAGTAAAAGAACATCCGTGTTATGATTTCTGTCGTTATATACATTGATGTTACACCTTATTTTAACGATTTCAAATACGTTTAGCAAAATTAATCTGTTATTAAAGAGTTTATGTAAAAGATTACCACTACGAATATTTTGCATTTAAAAGAGTGTGTTTCAATTTAATTTCTTCTTTATTTTCTTAATCAATAATATTAAATTCATTTATCTCAGAAGCATATTTCAGCAATTCAAGCCAGACACAAGTCATAATGCTCATATGACGGAGCTATTTGAAGCTCATACACAGCTTCTTATAGATACATATAAGCAATGGGGATGTGCTGTATCACTTACATTCAAATACTAGGATGTTATCCTTGAAGCAGTAGTCATTTTGCTTTCAAATGTTAGTGCAGAACGAGAGGGAAATGATCAATTCCTTGAGATCGTCATTCCAAATGTATCCTTATAATTTGTGTAACCAAACCAAACCATACTGAAGGTGGATGCCAGTTTACATACTCGATATACTTCAACTTTCTGAGAATTTTATAGATGGCTACTTTGCTTTAAGACAGACTTTTGGACATTTTAACGGTTACTGGGCCGACATGGCAACATAAAAGACCGTTATAAAAGCCCAAGAGGATCAGGTGGCACTGTAGGCATAACAAATCAAAAGTTCGCGCTTGTTAGATTGACCCTTACTAGACATTTCTAAGAATCCCTTAGTCGTGTAACGCTAAAAAGGGCTGGAATTGCTGCAAATAATGCGAATTCACAAGAGGAAACAAAACCAACAGCAATGAAAAGAGATGAAGAAAATGTTATTGCCATTGTGAACTAGTTGAATGATCCATGACTGATCCGTTTGACATCTTCTCCATGTCTTATTATCTCTTCTAGAATGCATGCTACAAGAGCTATTCGATTTCTTTGCTCACAGCTGTAGATGAAGGCTTGAACATGTCTAAAGATTGTATCACTAGTGCTCTTTCTTTAGATCCAGTCAAGGAGTTTTATAGTCCAATATCAAAGTCAAAACTAAAAACGTTTGAACACATGACCACAAAAACACACCTTAAATATAAATCGGGGGAAATACTTTTAGGTCACATAAATCCATAACTTGTATTTGGACGTGCACTGATTTTGGCCAAATGTAGAGATGATGTTACCGTAGAACATGTTCTGTCGTACCCTGTAGGTCTCATTCGAATTTCCTTTTTTTCAATGAACTCATCATAGATACCAGGACTAAATTTAGTATATACGCCAGACGCGCGTTTCGTCTACAAAAGACTCATCGGTGACGCTCGAATCCAAAAAGGTTAAAAAGGCCAAATAAAGTACGAAGTTGAAGAGCATTGAGGACCAAAATTCCTAAAAGTTTTGCCAAATACAGCTAAGGTAATCTATGCCTGAGGTAGAAAAGCATTAGTATTAGTAAGATGACGGCACCATGAGAAAATCATGCAAATCTGATTTGGTGAGGCAATACGAATCAAGATGTCTCTTGTGCACTTTCCTTACCTTCCTTTGCACCATCTATCTCAACTTACATTAGAGATGGTATGACATTGGTTCAATGTATTGATATTAAGCTTCCACCAAAGTTTATCAGATTATTGAGGGGCGATGTATTCCTGACTGCAAATCTTTGAAATATCCCCTATGATTCCACCTGATGTGAAATTGTCAAAGGCATTTATACTAACACTGTTAATGGCTGTCGTAACTTGTTTAGCACTCAATAGGAGACCTAGGTCGATACTCACTGCCTTAAACTTTGACACGAAGTTTAGAGAAATGGGAAAGAGCGGAAGAACAATCATACGGACCTCTAATACAAATGTGATTGGTCTGTGTGTTCACTACTTTAAATATATGACACATTCAAGCGAGTTGTGATTGCAGATGGGGAACATCAGCAGTGTAAAGGATGGGCGGAGATTTTTACCTATTCACTAACTATATGTCTGTTTTCCCCAACAATTTGTTTACTATTAACTGCTGTACATGCAGTTACCGAATGAGACACAACTTTGTCTCTGTTTGGAATAGGTAAACACACTGTTTACAAGATTTTGAAGGACACGCACGACTATTTCAGTGGTTTTTAGAGTTTCGGTATTTAAACATTGACAAAGATAAATCCCCTGCTTGGCATGAACGTTAATTTCAAAGCTTTATGATCAGAAAACTCTCTTTAAAACTTGCCACCAGTAAAGATGTAAGTTTATTCGGGTCACCCCCTTGTGAGGCGGCAGTGAAACAACATGTTTCAAGTACTTTGTTTCAAACTAAAAATTTGGACCGCATTATAAATACTAAACCTCTATTCCGTCAATTTTACAATACGGTAGGTGAAAGTTATATGATTCATTACACCCCGTGTATTTTAAAGGGCATATGTCAGCAGATTTCCTGCAGGATCTTGTGTTTTCATTGACGTGAAAATCTCCATGTAAAAAAGTCAGGTGTTTGTTAACATCAAAACCATACATGTCCGGAGCTTTGCTACTGTAAAGGGTCAGCATTATGTAGAAATTTTAAATCATGTTCCTTGACAGATGAACCAGAAGTAGTCCTGGTATAAAGCTGTTGTGTTGATCACTTTGATTAGATTTTTTAATTGTAACTGTTTTCGAGGTATTGAGTGCTTTTTGGTTTTAATGAATTATTTGAATGAGCTTAGGCAAAATACGCCTTCATTTTAGAAGGCTTCTTCAGGTAAAATAATGATATTTATCTTTTATTGCTGAGGTTGAATGTCAGCCGGCAAGGTAACTACTGTAACTTTAACAGAAATTGTGTAAAATAGATCAAGTGTTTGAAAAACGCCAATTACAAGAATAAATCGATTTCCTAATTCATTTTTTTTATATTTTCGAGATAATTCATTATTAATTGATTTGAAAACATGTCTGTATCTGAAATTTAACCTAAATTGGTGTATATATCTTCAAATTTTAAAAGTATGAAAGAAAAAAATGGAAAACACGGAATTTGATCTTTGACCTTATTTAATGCAAAACTGTTACAACATTTCTTTTTGACGACATCGATATTATAAAAGTACTATTTTTCCGAATACAATGATATATAATATAGCCATATAGTATGTTTGACGATTGAATATAAAAAATATTGGGTCTGGTCACCGTACTACTAATTGATCTTTCTACAAAGGTCCTCTAAAAGAGTATTAGAAAGGTCAAAACTATATTTCCAAAGTTGAGACAGGAATAAAATACAAAAATATAGAACTTAGAAATGATAATTTTTGTTTTCTTTTACCGTTTTATTTTGTATTTCGGTAGTTGTGTCCATCGCCATTTTCCTAATTGTTATCACTATAATAAAAAAAAAACTACATGCATTATTGTAATTTTGCGTTTGGACCTCAAATCATATTGTCTTACGAGACCAATCTATAAAATTTGCGGATGATCTTAATTAAAAGTAGATGAATTTATCAGAATGGTGCGTTCCAATAATCGCCATGTTAGCGTTTACATTTATACTGCATGTACTATACTTCGATATATGTATGATTTATATTTGTGGAAACCATACCCCAGTATGGCAAACAAAGCACAATAAAATTTAGTAGTACATGTTAATAATGTGATATTGTCTAAGGTGGATGAGCGTAAAAGACGCATTAAACATAGAAAAAATCAATAATTTCAAAGAAGCAAATAGTTACGCATGAATCAATTTATAAACATGTATAAACATTAAATAGGGTACAGAATGTTTCCATTAAAGAAAGCAAATATATTGTTAAATCTGCTTTCGTAATTAATACTGCAATACAATTAACCGGCGTTTTACGTTTCCGCAAATTGGCATTACTTTTCCGCGAAAAAAAGATGACGTTTCCGGAAAAAAAAGTTTACGTTTCCGCAAATAAATATCTTACTTTTCCGGAAAAAAAGTAACTATTCCGGAAAAAATAAATTATTACTTTTCCGCAAATAATTAAGGAATACTTATTGATCGAAAGCAAAGCTATAATAAAAAATAAATATGCATTAAGTTAAAGGTCATCATAACATGTAAGTAAAAAACATCATTAAAATGTATGAAAACGTATGTTCAAACATATCTTGATATGAGTTCATAAGTCAGTCCTGGCAGAATAATTGTAGCCAACACGTCGTGCAAAGACCATAGGAGCACATTCACCGTTTACAATTTCTGTATTTTGTTTAGAAAGGAAGTCCATCTCCTCCTTTTCATACTTTCGAACGGGTGCTTTTACAGTTAGAGTTCTCATCTTTATGTAAGATGTTGTCTTCAGTTTCAATAACACATCGATAAAGACAAATATGGTAGGATGGCTAGCTTAAAACTGCTCGCACAGGTAGGCACTAAAATACTCGACACCATTCGTTGTTCTCTTTTCCTCGGGGTTAGGGGTGATGCCCAAATGCTTGGTGGAAATCTCAATTGCCACCCATATGAAATTCCAATGTATAATCGGTAGACCTCATGCATTTATCGTCAGATGGAGCATCGGCAATTAATTCAACAAAGCATTATTTAATCATGTTAGTTGGCAAGTAAGCCAAACCAAAGATTTCTCAATGAAGTTTAACTCATCCTTACCCGAGTCAACTAGTTATATCTAGTAAATTGTAGCTATACTGAGATCAGAACATTTGTTTTATTAAAAATAAAAATAAAAAATAATTTATCACATATGTACATTCAAATCTTTATAATTTACCAGGTAAATTTGCGGAAAAGTAATAAATGCAAATTGCGGAAACGTATACTTTAAATTTGCGGAAACGTAGTATTGGGAGGTTGAATAATAAGCGGAAATGCAATACGCCCCAATTAACACCAATTACAAATGTGATACGAAGAGAAATCAAACGAAATACGCGGAAACACCCCTTTTTATATCATAACCGAAAATATTTTGGGTAAACGTCATTGAGGAAGCAACTCCACAACAAAAACAACCGAGATATCAAGTCAGTAGTCTTAAACAAAATACAGATGTTCACACAATATGTCAAACTTTTAAACATGCCGAGTCCATTAAAGTTAAAATTTGTACTTCACCAGCTTGAAATCGAGAAATTAAAAACATTTCAAATCTGTTATTCAAATATTTTTTCCCCACACATATCGGACAACCTATTGGGGCTTCTGGTATTTTTCTTTTAGTGACAATGTCCGTATACTTCTTGTATACTGTGCAATAAATCTCCATCTTTTTGGGGTATTCTTTGCACTAACCAATGAAAGACAAAAGCTTTGTGTATTTTCAATTTATTTAGTGGTCCTAACAAGCACCTGCATTTCATTCAAGTGAACAATTTACAGCTCCTGTTATACATGTTATATGTATGTATTAAAAGAATTTATATATTTATTAGAAAGAACCAATATAATATCTAGGATAAGAAACTAATTCTTATGCAGCTGAAAACAAGCGTACACAATCATATCGTCGGTTTTGTGACGGAGAATGATGCGCGAGTTTATAACACTCCTTGTCCAGAATATGCAGTTTACATTTTGGAAAATTCGTTCAACAAGAGAACTCATACAAAATTAATCACTTGTAAAATTATATATTCATTGAAGGGAATTAATTTGATAAAAGTCATTTAAATTATTATGGTATTATTGCTTGTTCTTGAATAAATATCAATGTGAAAAGGTTTAATGTATGGATAATGTAATTGTGTAAGAAATAAGTACAGAGAAAAAAATGGTAACATTTCATGTTTTACAGACGGCAAAAAGTACCAATCTCGACGCTGTCAAATAATTTGATTTATTCTCAACTTTTGGCGATTATGGAAATGATATTTCATCTTTGATTCTTAAACGTGTCCACACTCTAAATTTAATATAGATATAAACGTGTATGTCCCCATACATAATTTGACGTAACGTTTATTACAATTGCTAACGATGTTTTTCTAACAATGACTTTATACCTCCATAATCCTGTAAATGTCATGGCGGGTCACAGATATGTGCTTGCTTTCTTCATATCATATTTCTTTTATATAGTGACAATTTATATGGATAGTTGTCCTAGTGCAAACAGTTGGGAACTCCACGCGTTTTGTTGATGACAAGTTATTGTCGGTACCTATAGTTGTTAATTTCTGTGTCATTTTGGTCTCTTGTGGAGAGATTTCACTTGTCTCATTGGCAATCATACCACATCTTCTTTTTTTTTTATTTGGCATACTAAAGTATATCATCCATTTATAACAATTTGTTCTGAAATATAAAATATTTTGTTACCCAAATCCAGAAAACAACTTCAAGGTAAATTTTAAAGCGAACGGATGTTTTTTTTAAGGTTTGATTACCGATTTTGCACTGGAGATGGATTATTCGGCAACATGTTTTAGTAGCAGCATGAACAACAGCAAGTGAGATGCACTGTGCATGTTTGTGTCTTAATGGCAAAATTCACTTAAAGACGCATGTTGGTAACTAAAATAGACATTGCCATTTGGTTGCTGAAGGAGAGTTTTCTCATTGGCAATAACCTTCTCATTTTTATAGTACACAAATGTAAACTTGTACTACTACCAAATGACGGTTCATGGTTTCAATAAGAATATTTGCATTCTTAATTTACAGACAAAATTGTGTATCTTTATCTACAATATTATACAATTTCCATTTTATGAGCCATACGTTTATTGATCGTTATCCTTTTATCATTTACATTTTATCAAAAATAACTGATCAAGAAGCAATGGGCGTCAAGTTGGTTACTTATTCCCTATTCCATATTCGTTACATATTCCCTATTCCCTATTTGTTACCTATTCGTTACCTATTCCCTATTCCCTATTCGTTACCTATTCGTTACCTATTCCCTATTCCCTATTCGTTACCTATTCGTTACCTATTCCTTATTCCCTATTCGTTACCTATTCCCTATTCCCTATTCGTTACCTATTCGTTACTAATTTGATTTTTAATATCCTTCCCCCTTTTTAATTATGGCATGGAATGGTTTAATATGGCTGCCGTTACCATGGAAACGGTACAAATGTGAAAAAAATCAGGTTTTGGTTTTTGGTGAACTGTTTGGATATGCTTCAACTCAGAATCATCATATTTTAAAACAATGTAGGTGCCCACTATATACAGGTGTTGGATGATTTTGACGATCATTGGAACTACTATGTTGCCATGGAAACTACACCAAAATTTTCAAAATTCTCAAAATGCTCAAAAGTTCATGAAACTTCACAGTAATGATGAGCAACATTGGAAGATGTGGCATTTGGAGTTGGAATTTCCAAAATAGGTCTTGTTACCATGGAAACAATGCAAAAAGGTAAAACATTTCAAAAATGAGAATTTTGAGCAAACTGGATGAAACTTTATAGGAATGGTAACTGGCAAAGGCAGAGTTGGATTTTGAAGTGGGAATTTCAAAATGGCCGCCGTAACCATGGAAACAGCAAAAATATCGAAAATTTCAAAAAGTTTCAAACTTAATGAAACTTTGCAAAAATATTACTAGACATCTGTAGATGCTCTCTGACTTTGAAATTGTCAAAATGGCTGCCGCTCACCTGGCAATAGGGGGAAGGGTGCCTTCCGTTATTGCTAGCAATTACAAATCTTGTTGTTAATACTCTTATATCTGGTAATAGTTCTAAATTTGTTGAGGTAAAATGATCTTTTTATGACCTATTTATATGTGTTTGTGCTCAACCGATCCTTTTACTTCATGTTCGATACGCATTTGTTCCTTATTTGTTTTTTAT
This sequence comes from Mytilus trossulus, assembly GCF_036588685.1. Lineage (NCBI taxonomy): Eukaryota > Metazoa > Mollusca > Bivalvia > Mytilida > Mytilidae > Mytilus > Mytilus trossulus. The sequence goes on from NW_026963318.1 coordinate 1,283,884, forward strand.
ACGTTCTACCTTTTAACTGTTTTATGTCCGTATGTTTGAAGATGGATCTTGGTTCGACGGGATGAAATCACCGTGTTAGCGCTTGCATAAAAAAGAAGATGTGGTATGATTGCCAATGAGACAACACTCCACAATAGACCAAAATGACACAGAAATTATTAACTATAGGTCACTGTACGGCCTTCAACAATGAGCATAGCCCAAACCGTGTAGTCACCTATATAAGTCCCAGACATGACAACCTCACACAATTCAAACAACAAAACTGACGGCCGTATTTCATATACCAAAAAATAAACGGAAAACAAATATGTAACACATAAACAAACTATAACTACTTAATTTCAGGCTCTTGTCTAGGGACAGGCACATACTAACATAATGAGGTGGTGTTAAACATGTTAGCAGGGTGTACATCGTTTCGGAGCATGCTATTAACTTGTTTAATTCGTTCCATCACTCGCTTATAATTCGCTTATAATACGTGTATCATACGTTGCACCTTTTAAAACATGATTTTCAATTGTTTTGTTGTCTCTGGTGGTAGATTTTGGATCTTAGAGGTGATATAACTCTATAAGCGCATATGTACCCGTACCAGCGCTCGGATAATACCCTGTTAAATATTCGTTACTTGTTCGCTTTTAATACGTTTGTTGTACGTTGCATCTTTTAGAAAAGGATTTTCAATTGTGTTCATACCTCTGGTGGTAAAAATATGTTCTTATAGATGAAATACCCCTATTAGCGCGTATGTACTCGTTCCAGCGCTCAGATAATACCCTGTTACTTATTCGTTCCTTAATCGCTTTATTGCGCGGGGTATACGTTGCACCTTAAAATAAATCGTTTTTAATTGTGTTCATGTCTCTTGTGGTAATAATGTGTTCTTAGAAATGAAATGACCCTATTAGAGCGCATGTACCCGTTCCAGCGCTCTGTTAATATCCTGTTACCTACTCGTTACCTATTCGTTACTTATTCGCATTTAATACGTTTGTGAAAGTTGCACCTTTTACAAAAGTATTTTCAAATAATGAAATGATCCTATTTGCGCGCATGTTCCCGTTCCAGCGCTCGGTAAATAAGCTGTTACCTATTCGTTACCTATTCGTTACCTTTTCACTTATAAAACGTTTGTTGTACATTGCACCTTTTAGAAAAGGATTTTCAATTGTGTTCATGTCTCTGGTGGTAACAATGTGTTCTTAGAGATGAAATGACCCTATTAGTGCGCATGTACCCGTTCCAGCGCTCGGTTAATACCCTGTTACCTATTCGTTACATGTTCTTTACCTATTCACTTGTAATACGTTTGTTGTACGTTTCATCTTTTAGAAAAGGATTTTCAATTGTTTTCATGTCTCTGGTGGTAACAATGTGTTCTTAGAGATGAAATGACCCTATAAGCGAGCATGCACCCGTTCCAGCGCTCGGTAAATACCCTGTTACCTATTCGTTACCTATTCACTTATAATACGTTTGTTGTACGTTGCACCTTTTAGAAAAGGATTTTCAATTGTGTCCGTTACTCTGGTGGTAATAATGTGTTCTTATATATGAAATGACCCTTTTAGCGGCATGTACCCGTTCCAGCGCTCGGTAAATAACCTGTTGCCTATTCGTTACCTATCCGTTACTTTTTCACTTATAAAACGTTTGTTGTACATTGCACCTTTTAGAAAAGGATTTTCAATTGTGTTCATGTCTCTGGTGGTAACAATGTGTTCTGAGAGATGAAATGACCCTATAAGTACGCATGTACCCGTTCCAGCGCTCGGTTAATACCCTGTTACCTATTCGTTACCTATTCACTTGTAATACGTTTGTTGTACGTTGCATCTTTTAGAAAAGGATTTTCAATTGTGTTCATGTCTCTGGTGGTAAAAATGTGTTCTTAGAGATGATATGACCCTATAAGCGAGCATGCACCCGTTCCAGCGCTCGGTAAATAACCTGTTTCCTATTTGTTACTTATTCGTTTTTAATGCGCGGGGTATACGTTGCACCTTGAAATAAATCGTTTTTTAATTGTGTTCATGTCTCTGGTGGTAACAATGTGTTCTAAGAGATGAAATGACCCTATTAGCGCACATGTACCCGTTCCAGCGCTCGATTGATACCCTGTTACTTATTTGTTACCTATTCGTTACCTTTTCACTTATGATACGTTTGTTGTACATTTCACCTTTTAGAATAGGATTTTCAATTGTGTCCGTGTCTCTGGTGGTAACAATATGTTCTTAGAGATGACATTATTCTATTAGTGCGCATGTTCCCGTTCAAGCGCTCGGTTAATACCATGTTACCTATTCGCTACCTATTCACTTATAATACGTTTGTTGTACGTTGCACCTTTTAGAAAAGGATTTTCAATTGTGTCCGTGTCTCTGGTGGTAATAATGTGTTCTTATATATGAAATGACCCTTTTAGCGGCATGTACCCGTTCCAGCGCTCGGTAAATAACCTGTTGCCTATTCGTTACCTATCCGTTACTTTTTCACTTATAAAACGTTTGTTGTACATTGCACCTTTTAGAAAAGGATTTTCAATTGTGTTCATGTCTCTGGTGGTAACAATGTGTTCTGAGAGATGAAATGACCCTATAAGTACGCATGTACCCGTTCCAGCGCTCGGTTAATACCCTGTTACCTATTCGTTACCTATTCACTTGTAATACGTTTGTTGTACGTTGCATCTTTTAGAAAAGGATTTTCAATTGTGTTCATGTCTCTGGTGGTAAAAATGTGTTCTTAGAGATGATATGACCCTATAAGCGAGCATGCACCCGTTCCAGCGCTCGGTAAATAACCTGTTTCCTATTTGTTACTTATTCGTTTTTAATGCGCGGGGTATACGTTGCACCTTGAAATAAATCGTTTTTTAATTGTGTTCATGTCTCTGGTGGTAACAATGTGTTCTAAGAGATGAAATGACCCTATTAGCGCACATGTACCCGTTCCAGCGCTCGATTGATACCCTGTTACTTATTTGTTACCTATTCGTTACCTTTTCACTTATGATACGTTTGTTGTACATTTCACCTTTTAGAATAGGATTTTCAATTGTGTCCGTGTCTCTGGTGGTAACAATATGTTCTTAGAGATGACATTATTCTATTAGCGCGCATGTTCCCGTTCAAGCGCTCGGTTAATACCATGTTACCTATTCGCTACCTATTCACTTATAATACGCTTGTTGTACGTTGCACCTTTTAGAAAAGGATTTTCAATTGTGCCCTCGTCTCTTGTGGCAACACTGTGTTCTTAGAGATGAAATGACCCTATTAGCGCGCATGTACCCGTTCCAGCGCTCGGTTAATACCCTGTTACCTATTCGTTACCTATTCACTTATAATACGTTTGTTGTACATTGCACCTTTAAGAAAAGGATTTTCAATTGTGCCCGTGTCTCTGGTGGTAATACTGTGTTCTTATAAATGAAATGACCCTTTTAGCGCGCATGTACCCGTTCTAGCGCTCGGTAAATAACCTGTTACCTATTCGTTACCTATTCGTTACCTTTTCACTTATAAAACGTTTGTTGTACATTGCACCTTTTAGAAAAAGGATTTTCAATTGTGTCCATGTCTCTGGTGGTAACAATCTGTTCTTAGAGATGAAATTACCTTATTAGTGCGCATGTACCCGTTCCAGCGCTCGGTTAATACCCTGTTACATATTCGTTACCTATTGGTTACCTATTCACTTGTAAAACGTTTGTTGTACGTTGCACCTTTTAGAAAAGGATTTTCAATTGTGTTCATGTCTCTGGTGGTAACAATGTATTCTTAGAGATGAAATGACCCTATAAGCGAGCATGCACCCGTTCCAGCGCTCGGTAAATAACCTGTTACCTATTTGTTACTTATTCGCTTTTAATGCGCGAGGTATACAACAAACGTACAACAAACGTTTGATAATCGAATAAGTAACGAATAGGTAACAGGGTATTAGCCGAGCGCTGGAACGGGTACATACGCGCTAATAGAGTTATTTCATCTCTAAGAACACATTGTTACCACCAGAGACATGAACACAAATGAAAATCCTTTTTTTAAAGGTGCAACGTACAACAAACGTATGATAAGCGAATAAGTAACGAATAGGTAACAGGGTATTAGCCCAGCGCTTGAACGGGTACATGCGCGCTAATAGGGTAATTTCATCTATAAGAACATATTGTTACCACCAGAGACATGGACACAATTAAAAATCCTTTTCTAAAAGGTGCAACGTGCAACAAACGTATTTTAAGTAAATAGATAATGAATAGGTAACAGGGTATGAAACGAGCAATGGAACGGGTACATGCGCTCTAATAGGGTCATTTCATCTCTAAGAACACATTGTTACCACCAGAGACATGAACACAATTAAAAACGATTTATTTCAAGTTGCAACGTATACCCCGCACATTAAAAGCGAATAGGTAACGAATATGTAACAGGGTATTAACCGAGCGCTGGAACGGGTACATGCGCGCTTATAGGGTCATTTTATATATAAGAACACATGATTACCACCAGAGACATGGGCATAATTGAAAATCCGTTTCTAAAAGGTGAAACGTACAACAAACGTATTATAAGTGAATAGGTAACGAATAGGTAATAGAGTATTAACCGAGCGTTCGAACGGGTAAATGCGCGCTAATAGGGTCATTTCATCTCTAAGAACACATTGTTACCACAAGAGACATGATCTCAATTAAGAAACGATTTATTTCAAGGTGCAACGTATACCCCGCGCATTAAAAGCGAATAAGTAACGAATAGGTAACAGGTTATTTACCGAGCGCTGGAAAAGGTGCATGCTCGCTTATAGGTTCATTTCATCTCTCAGAACACATTGTTACCACCAGAGACATGAACACAATTGAAAATCCTTTTCTAAAAGGTGGAACGTACAGCAAACGTATTACAAGTGAATAGGTAACGAATAGGTAACGAATAGGTAACAGGGTATTAACCGAGCGCTGGAACGGGTACATGCACACTATTAGGGTAATTTCATCCCTAAGAACACATTGTTACCACCAGAGACACGGACACAATTGAAAATGCTTTTCTAAAAGGTACAACGTACAACAAACGTATTATAAGTGAAAAGGTAACGAATAGGTAACGAATATGTAACAGGGTATTAACCAAGCGCTGGAACGGGTACATGCGCGCTGATAGGGTCATTTAATCTCTAAGAGCACATTGTTACCACCAGAGACACGGACACAATTGAAAATCCTTTTCTAAAAGGTGCAATGTACAACAAACGTATCATAAGTGAATAGGTAACAAATAGGTAACGAATAGGTAACAGGTTATTTACCGAGCGCTGGAACGGGAACATGTGCGCTAAAAGGGTCATTTCATCTATAAGAACACATTATTACCATCAGAGATATGAACTTAATTGAAAATCCTTTTGGAAAAGGTGCAACTTACAACAAACGTATTAAAAGCGAATAAGTAACGAATAGGTAACGAATAGGTAACAGGGTATTAACCGAGCGCTGGAACGGGTACATGCGCTATAATAGGGTCATTTCATCTCTAAGAACACATTATTACCCCAAGAGACATGAGTACAATTAAAAAACGATTTATTTCAAGGTGCAACGTATACCCCGCGCATTAAAAGCGATTAAGGAACGAATAAGTAACAGGGTATAATCTGAGCGCTGCAACGAGTACATACGCGCTAATAGGAATATTTCATCTATAAGAACACATTATTACAACCAGAGACATGAGTACAATTAAAAAACGATTTATTTCAAGGTGCAACGTATATCCCGCGCATTAAAAGCGATTAAGTAACGAATAAGTAACAGGGTATTATCTGAGCGCTGCAACGAGTACATACGCGCTAATAGGAATATTTCATCTATAAGAACACATTATTACAACCAGAGATATGAACTTAATGAAAATCATGTTTTAAAAGGTGCAACGTATGATACACGTATTATAAGCGAATTATAAGCGGGTGATTGAACGAATAAAACAAGGTAATAGCATGCTCCGAAACGATGTACACCCTGCTAACGTGTTTAACCCCACCACATTATGTTAGTATGTGCCTTTCCCTAGACAAGAGCCTGAAATTAAGTAGTTATCGTTTGTATTTGTGTTACATATTTGTTTTCCGTTTATTTTTTTGTATATGAAATACGGCCGTCAGTTTTGTTGTTTGAATTGTGTGAGGTTGTCATGTCTGGGCCTTTTATAGGTGACTACACGGTTTGGGCTATGCTCATTGTTGAAGGCCGTACAGTGACCTATAGTTAATAATTTCTGTGTCATTTTGGTCTATTGTGGAGTGTTGTCTCATTGGCAATCATACCACATCTTCTTTTTTATGCAAGCGCTAACACGGTGATTTCATCCCGTCGAACAAAGATCCATCTTCAAACATACGGACATAAAGCAGTTAAAAGGTAGAACGTACATAAAAACAAATAAAGAACAAATACGTATCGAACATGAAGTAAAAGGATCGGTTGAGCACAAACACATATAAATAGGTCATAAAAAAATCATTTTACCTCAACAAAGTTTCATGAAGTTTTGAGCATTTTGAGAATTTTGAAAATTTTGGTGTAGTTTCCATGGCAACATAGTAGTTCCAATGATCGCTAAAATCATCCAACACCTGTATATAGTGGGCACCTACACTGTTTTAAAATATGATGATTCTGAGTTGAAGCATATCTAAACAGTTCACCAAAAACCAAAACCTGATTTTTTTCACATTTGTGCCGTTTCCATGGTAACGGCAGCCATATTTAACCATTCCATGCCATAATTAAAAAGGGTGAAGTATATTAAAAATCAAATGAGTAACGAATAGGTAACGAATAGGGAATAGGGAATAGGTAAAGAATAGGGAATAGGGAACAGGTAACGAATAGGTAACGAATAGGAAATAGGGAATAGGTAACGAATAGGGAATAGGGAACAAGTAACGAATAGGTAACGAATAGGGAAAAGTTCAATTCAAAGCTTTATTTATAGTCGGCATGTCATATAACAAATAAACATAAGCTCTCTGAGCTTTTATAACCGACAAACGCATACATTTACATAACAATAATACACAATACAAATATTAAAACATAAAAGACATAGAACATACATTTCATGCACATTTAGGCTGCACTATTAAATACTATATTATACACATGCATAAGCACTAAAAGCAAACATAAAAACTAAAGCACAGCATTCACAAATTATAAAAAGCTTAGCAAACATTCACAAGAAGCAGCACTATTATATTTCAAGCTATAACATAAAATATAAAACTATGCACATGCATTGCAATGGCATGAGTTGCCATTCCATGAGTTTATTAGACTCTTGAATTGGGTAAAAGATGTTTCAGTTCTAAAGTGGTTTGGCAACTCATTCCATAGTTTGGCAGCAGAATATCTGAAAGATTTCAAGCCATACCTTGTTGTTCTTACGTCTGGTATTTCAGCTAAATTTTGGTATCTGAAAGAATATTTTGTTTTTTTAATATTTATAAGGTCATGGAGGTATACTGGATTTTCATGATTGAGTGTTCTAAAGACCTCTATTGCCATGGTTCTTAGGCGTCTTACTTTAAGTGATGGCATTTTTGATTTTAAAAGTAAGTCTTCATATGTGCTGTTGTGATCCTGGTAAATGAAGCGAAGTGCTCTTTCTTGTACTTTTTCAATTTTTTTTGTGTTGGCCTCGCTGCAGAAATGCCAGGACAATGAACAGAAATTAAAGTTTGACATGATAAAGGAGTGATATATTGTTAATTTTCCAAGTTTGTTTAAGTATTTGCCAAGTCTTTTTAATACATTTAGTTGTCTGGATGCTTTTTTGCAGATGTTTGATATATGCGTGTTAAAATTTAGTTCAAAGTCAATGGTGATGCCTAATAGTTTGACCTCTTTTTCACATTTTATTTTGTTACCTGCTAGATCAAATGTAATGTTTTTGCCCATTGTTTTTTTGCCAATTGCCAAAGCTTGAAATTTTTCAGGGTTTGCCTTCATTTGATTGGAAGAAAACCATTCTATTAGAGCCAAACTGTCTTTTTCAAGTGTGGAGATAACGGTGTCTATATCTCTATTTGCATAAGATAATGTGTTGTCATCAGCATAATTGTAGAGTGAACTGTTTGTGGTGAAGTGAAATATGTCATTAATGAAGATGTTAAACAGTATAGGACCTAGAATAGAACCTTGTGGTACTCCTTTGTATATGTTTTGCCAATTGCTCAGACTAGAGCCAACTCGAACACATTGTTTCCTGTTAGATAAGTAATTTTTAATGAGTTTTAATGAGGAAGTTGAAAGACCATATGCTTCAAGCTTAAGCAGTAGAAGATCGTGAGGGAGACAATCGAAAGCCTTAGATAGATCCATTAGAATTGAGCCAATAAACTTATTTTGATCAAGTGCCATTTTCCAGTCCTCTATAATCCTGAGTAGAGTAGTTTGACATCCATATTTTGGTCGAAATGCAGATAAGTATGGATGAAAGTGTGTATTGAAGTATTCAACTAGCTGGTTGTAAATTGCTCGTTCAAAAAATTTTGAAATTGCTGGAAGTATACTTACTGGTCTATAGTTGCCCACATCAAGTACATTGTTCTTTTTATGCAATGGTACAACTTGTGCCTCTTTTAATTTGTCTGGAAAAGTGGCTGATTTAATAGTCTTGTTTATCAATTCAGTTATTGGTTTTGTGATAACTGGTTGTGCTAGTTTTAGAACCTTAACTGATATGCCATCTATTCCTGTTGCCTTTTTTATGTTTAATTTTTTAAGTTGTTTATCTACAAATTCATTTGAGATGGCACTAAATTCTAGTTGTTGTGTGGCAGTTTTGTTTTCGTGTATTTTTTTAACACTTGGATGGTTATTATTAGCAGGTGTGTTGTTGCCAATATCTTTAGCCACATTTATAAAGAAGTCATTGAAGTGTTCTGCTACTTTCTTTTGATCACTTATTATGTTTTCTTCATCACATAGAATGATATTTTTTGTGAAGTTGCTACCTTTGTTTGTAATAAAAGGTTTAATAGTAGGCCAGAAATCAGATGTTTTTGGTCCGCCTATGCAGCGTTCGTAAAAATATGTTTTAATGGATTTTTTCTTTATTTTATTGACTAGATTTCTCTGTTGTCTATAGAGTTCCCAGGTATTACCTGATTTTTGTTTGTTATACCTGTTGTACAGTTGTCTTTTTTTGTATACTGCTTTTCGTAGCTCCTGGTTCATAAATGGTGCTGGTTGTTTACATTGTTTTCTTTTTTTCAATGGAGCATGTTGGTCTAAAACATTTACCACAGCCTTTTCAAAATCTGAATATGCTTGATTAATATCATCTTGATCTATTATTTTAGAAAATTCAATTTTTTCTAAGTCTGAAATAAAATTATCTTGATCTAAATTTGTAAAGCTTCTATAAGTTTTATATTCTGTGGTCTTATTTGAAATTTGACCCTTTATCTGTACACTGATCATATTGTGAACATCACTAATACCAGTATTAAAATTTCTTATATTCATACATAAACTAGATTTATTTGTCAGTACAACATCTATCAGACTTGGATTATTCCCCTTTGTATGACATGTAGGTTCATGGACCAGATTTGTTAAATCACAAACATCACAAGCATCTTTTAAAGTATTACTTTTCTCAAGGGAATAGGTAACGAATAGGTAACGAATAGGGAATAGGGAATATGTAACGAATAGGAAATAGGGAATTAGTAACCAACTTGACGCCCATCAAGAAGCACTCAAATGCCTGATTGCAAATACCGGTTCATAATTTTTAATTAAAGGATAACATATATGTACTCTTAAACTGTGCAAAAAAACATATATGATATGTTATGTTCTCTTATTCATTCAAGTGATCATTAAAAATAAATCTTGTAAACAAACTACTTATATCCAATGACGGTTCATGATTATAATTCAAATGAAGAGATAATTTCACTCTTTTTCAACACCAACACAAGCTTAAATATATGTAATATGAATATAAGAAGATATGGTATGAAACAACTCTCTACTAGTGACCAACTGACGTAGAAGTTCGCAAAACAAATAAAATTATTAGGAACAACCTAAATATGAATGAAAGTAACTTCTTACCGTATTAATTGTTAAAAATAATGTTCCTAATCCATCACTTTTATCCTGAGTTGACAAACAATTTTTTTCACGCCATTTTATTTTAAATATATGTGCCGATTCTTTATTTTAAGGATTTCGTGAACGAAACGAATTTGACGATAATTTTTAGAACCAGTATAGAACAACGTACGAAAACACGACCAATTGTAATGGTGTCATGCAATTATTCAGATTTATATATAACCATAAAAAGTGCTGAGAGATTACGAATGGGGTTAACAGAATAGAGAACAATCGGCAAAAAACATACATAAAGAATAAAAAAAATATGGCACGGTTCTATTTTTAACGGAGGCGTGCGAGCCAAATTCACAAAATAAATGTTCTCTAGTCAATAGAACGGGCGATGCGATGAATTTCTTTCGAAATACGAGTTCAAATGTTCATGAAATCTGCTAGCTGCTAACGGTATGAAGTTGCAATGTTCCATGAACGTGCACCAGTGTGAGAGCGAGCGTGGCAATACATGATTTTCCAAGTACAGCTTCATAAAACAGATGTGAGCTATTCACATTCACCAAATGTTCTTTAGTAAGTTGTTAAGCATCACAAGATATTAATTTCAAGTTGTGAGAGCGGGCCATACATGTCCTTCAAAATATGAGTTTATACAACGGAGTGAGCAAGCCAGTTATCTTGTCCAAGCTGTTAAGAATGAACATAAATCAATTGCGAGTCGTGAGAGCGGGCGAGGCGATGATCCTTTAAAATACGAGTTCATACAACAGTGAGCGAGCCAATTCTCATTCACCAAAAGTTCTCTTGTCCAAGTTGTTGAGCATCAGTAGAAGTTAATTTCTAGTTGTGAGGGCGGATGAAATATAGTCCCTAGTGTTGACAGTGGGTTACTTGCCATTAATTTTAATACCCCTTCCAAATTTATTTCTCCATGTTCAATGCCTCAAATTGCAAGTAGGGGGGTGAAATTACACTGTAAAAAAATTTGGGTCCAGCTGAAAAAGGTTGAAAATGAGCACTTCGGAAGCTGTCTAAAGATTTCAAGACGCCCTAAACACAAAATTGTCCATATTTTGAGTTAGAAGCGATGAAGTTTTCTATAAATTTGATATAATTTGTCCCAAAAGTAGTACAACACAGTGTAAAAGTTTCTTTGAGAAAGCGCAGGTGGGATTTTTTTTATTTTCATTTATGTTCTAAAAGAAATGCACTACGAATTAATTGTGTTCTCGGACCAGTAGATAAATATCTTTCAAAATACGAGTTCCAACAACGGTGGTGAGCGAGCCAATTCTCATTCACCAAACGTTTTCTTGTATATATCACTAGAAATAAATAATAGATGGCGAGGCAATATTTGTATTGCAAAAATCGAGTTGTTACAAAGAATAATAGCAAGTTGTTAGAGAAGAAAGTTCTAGAAAGAATGCAATTTAAATCTCTGGGTGTTTTTAGAAACTCGTCCACTATATTTGTTCCTTTCTCGACAAGTACAGATTTTTAAACACTCTGCACAACATTTACAAGAAGGACACCGACAGTGCTGAAAATCGCATCCTTCGTCTTTCTTTGTATCTGATTTATCTTCTATGAAGTTGTCTACGATCAATGCATTTACAATTTAACATCTGATACAATTGCTGGTGCAGTTTATGATATCGCTTATATATTTGCCGGTGGCTTTAAGCGACAAAGTAAAGCTATCATGATAAAATAGAACTGAATCCATCCCTAGCGCATCTGTCAGCTTATTGCCAATATAATAGGACAACACTGATTTTGGACATTTGATATTTAAACTTTTCATCCATGTATGTTGATCTCGCAATTTTACCTTTGTTTTTTTGTGTGATGTCTCATTGAAGGGCTTAAAGTATTATTATTGTTTGAATATGACAAGAAGAAAATAAGTTTTTTGGAAATAGTACATGAAGTCGTTTAAAATTATAAATAAGAAAAAGAAAGGGAAAAGTGGCCGCCAGATTAACAGCACAAGAAACATGAAAGATATTGTAATGCATAAATTCAAATTTATAAAATTATTGGTTTGCGTAATTTGTGTAATATTCATATCATTTGAATCACTTTTTAACATGTTACACAATACTTATAGAATCACATTTTACAGTTTATTTATTTACATTTGACCCCAGACTGCTTATTACCGGTGAGCTGTCTTGTATTATTTTAATTTTAGTTTCTTGTGTACAATTTGGAAATTAGTATGCATGGCGTTCATTATCACTGAACTAGTATATATTTGTTTAGGGGCCAGCTGAAGGACGCCTCCGGGTGCGGGAATTTCTCGCTACATTGAAGACCTGTTGGTGACCTTCTGCTGTTGATTTTTTTTATTTGGTCGGGTTGTTGTCTCTTTAAATTTGACACATTCCCCATTTCCATTATTAAATGTATAACTAGATATACATATATATTGAATTAATATGTGAATCTTTTTACAAAGCTTAGGTAGCAAGTCGACCAAAGCTTTACTCTACAAGCATTATGCAATTTGCCCTAATCAAAATTGCAAGGAGATATGGTATTGAAGCCGATAAGACAAAATAATGTTACATTAACAAGAGTTTAAAATGAAGTTGATGTAAGCAGTTTATACCACATGGCCTTCCGCGAGAGGAAAAAAAACTCTGTAATGCAAATCTCCAACATGAAAAAAAATCTGTAAAGCAAGTAAATTGAGAAAGCCAACTGCCTTATTCGTGTATGTAATAATAGTCCCCATTTCCAGCTTTGACCATTATTTTCATTACACAGTTTTTTTTCCCTTCAATAACTCTTTGTAGAAATTATCACCGTGTCTGTTATCATCGGGACAAAGCATTCATTTATACAACCATCCTTTACCTTTTTATGATTACTAAATGGACGCCTCTTAAGGGTTTGGAAAGATTTGATGGTAAGCTTCCTTTTCTATTGATGACGAAATAAAAATTCAACATTCATAATCATCTTAAAGTCAAAACAAAATTCGTTTTCCAATGAATATTCTGGAATATGTACAACTGATTAACATTCGGAAAGACCTGCGGAACTTCTCGTACTTGATCCGCTTGACAATTTGAAATAAGGGGGGACAGTTTGAAAAGTGGTTAAAAAAAAGGATATAAATCCAACATATGATAAGGTAAGACATTTTATTTATTATTTGAGATGTTCACCTGAAAGGATAGTGACATAAGTAAACTTAAAACTTCCGTAAACATTGTTAAATTGTCGTTCAAAGTTCCCACAAAAATTCGTTGGGAATCCACTACGAGAAAATGGATACTTGTTATAAGACTCTGGGGTTCAACATTGATAGTAAAAAAAAAAATATCCGATAAAAAACGTTGAATGTAAATGATAAGAACCTCCAGAGTCTTATATTATAGGACTACATGAACTACTGACTTAAAAAGTCACTTTTGTGACGGTTCAATATTTAATAATTTAAGTTTGGATGTAACGGGTCTTCTGGCGTTGTTTTGTTATCAACACCCATAGACATCAGTTAGTCATGTGAACATAACATCATCAACGTTTTTTTATGGTTTGCCAAGGTTTAAACATTTTGTTAAAATGAAATTTAGAATTAAATTACAAGAAATGACAGTGTAATATTTTTTCTGTCTATTCGAAATAACGTAAAAAATGTGTTGCAACGCGCATTTATCAGTGTGCACCAATTTTTTATGTTATTTCTTCATAGACAGAAAAAATATTACAGTCATTCCTTAACTAGTAATATTACCGATACAGAGAGGAAATAAATTAATGGCGCTCTAAAATGATGTGGATAAAATTTGGTGTCCTCCTTATCATACAATATCTGTCCTGACTTAGAAATATTATTGGTTTACAATGAAGCCATATACATGATATATATTTACATGATAAAGAATATATAGATATAGGAAGCTCATGAAGATGTGGTGTGAGTGCCAATGAGACAACTCTCCATCCAAATAACAATTTAAAAATAAGTAAACCATTATAGGTCAATGTACGCCCTTCAACACTGAGCCTTGGCTCACATCGAACAACAAGCTATAAAAGGTCCCAAATGTTCAGTTTTGGTTGATGCGGTCAAATAATTTTGTTATTAAAACGACTCAGTCTGATATATCGAAACTTCTGAAATTTGTTAACAATTAAATATTTTGAATAAAAGAGGACACGCTCGGCTGTCATTTGAATTATACAATCCATCGTGATCGGTTGTTGTCTGCTCTATGGTTGGGTTGTTGTTGCCCAGACACATATTTTTGTTCCATGAGTCAGTCTGAGGTATGAAAACTAGCCGATGTTTGTTTCTGATGCGATATTTTGAATAAAGTAGGAAATGATGGCACTCTCAATCAATGCGAATTTGTTTTTGTGGTTGTTGATTTCCAATATTGCAGTTATTTATAAACTACAGTCCCTCTTGACCTAAAATTATAACTGATGTACTGTCCAACTATATAGACTTGCATAAAAAAAAGAAAATATGGTCATTTTTGGTTGATGCGGTCAAACGATTTTATTACACGACTCAGTCTGAAGTATGAAAACTACTGATATTTGTTTACGATTCAATACTTTGAATAAAAAGAGGATATGCTGGCACTATAAATTCATGCGAACAAAATTTTGAAGTCATTGTTTTCCAATATTGCTGTAACTTGTATATTATAGTCCCTCTTGACCTAAATTCATAACTGAATTACTGTGCAGCTATATAGATTTGCAGGAAGAAAGAGCAAATAAGGTCAGTTTAGATTGATGCGGTCAAAAGATTTTTGTATAACTGGTCCGTCCAAGGTATGAAAACTACTTGCAAACAGATATCACATTTGTTTACAATTCAATATTTTAAATAAAAAGAGGACATGCTAGTACTATAAATTGAGTGCAAATAAAATTTTGAAATCATTAATGTTTTCCAATATAATTGGTATCCTTGCCCAAAGATAAACTGGATTCCTGCTGTTTGTAGCTAAATGTATATAGATTTATATGATGAAATCAAATATGATCAGTTTAAGTTAATAGTGGCTCAATGGCAGATCCAGAGCGGTGGGGACCCCTTTTTTGACGATCAATGCATTTGAATGAGGACATTTAGTTGGACCCCCCCCCCCCCCCCTTTTAAAACTGCTGGATCCGTCCCTGGTGGTTTGGGCCAGAATAACATATTACACAAAGATTAAGGTCAGATAATTTTTTTATGTAAAATGAGCCATCCTGACTCCCCAAATGACAAATGTAAAACAATTGAAATAAAAATGCCCCCCCCCCCTTTTTCCCAATATTAACGGCTTAATCTATGTTCAAAAATGAAAGAAAAACAAATAATTTATGTAACACATCAACAAAAGAAAATCACTGAATAACAGGCTCCAGACTTGGAACAGTCACATACATGCAGAATATGACGGGGTTAAACATGTTCTCTTGCCGACGAAAAATTTGAAATAAAACCGGCAAAATAGCAAAACTCTTTATAATATTAATCGCTATTTTGCCGAAGCCTTTATATTTAGACATAGAGTTCTTAAAACTTATAAATCAATTCTAGTCGTAGAATTTATAAATCAATTCTAGCCGTAGAATTTGTAATTAGAACTGTTCTAGAAGTAGAACTGACTAAAACTGTTCTAGAGTAGAACTGTCAGGATCAGTTCTAGGTAGAACTGTCCAAATCAGTTCTAGCTAGAACAGTTCTAACCTAGAA
Organism: Mytilus trossulus; assembly: GCF_036588685.1. Lineage (NCBI taxonomy): Eukaryota > Metazoa > Mollusca > Bivalvia > Mytilida > Mytilidae > Mytilus > Mytilus trossulus. The sequence continues at coordinate 1,299,750 of NW_026963318.1, forward strand.
CTGACTAAAAGGTGTCAGGCTGACAGTTCTACGTACTGTCCTAGAACAGTTCTCCTTACAGATTCTGACAGATTTAATGAGAGGTTAGAAGTGATCTCCACTGTACATGTCACCGTAAGGCATTCACCATTTAAAAAAAAATGCAAACAACAAAACAAGGGGGAACAGAACGGTCCCTAATTTCAAAAGATAAGATTATCTTGATCATTTATTTGAATACGTTATAAATCAAGGTATGAAATTGCAGGGTAGTGGTTCCAATGCAATAACTTGTATTCAGTAACTATAGTATATGTTTTAACTTCTCCGGCGTCTCTGTATCATAACGTTGTTCATATAGTGACCAATCAGAGTCCAATCAGCAGTCAACAGCTTTTTAGAAGACAGAAACGTGTATACTATTGTTATCGGTATCGGATTTGACCCGGAACATGTGAACTATTGGTAATATTATTTTTTGTAGAAAACAAAAGGGCCTGGAATGATGTTATTTCTAAAGAACACCATTGTCATACATTGCACGAATCTGATCATGGGTCACATTATGTTACAGATTATCTGAAAAATAAAAGTTATTTAATCACCAATATTATGGGCTATGTATGTATTTAGCCCAATATCCAAAGTAATTGTTTCCAGATTTTTAGAGCTGTGGAAAATCTGTATCTTACTTTTATTTAATGTGAAAAATATTTTTTTATGTTCATAACCAGTGTCCTTATCTGCTTCAAAATACCGATACCAGGTCTAATTGAATAGAATAATTGGTTGTGTCTATTTGTAAATGTTTTAATTTTTAACAAGTAAAGTGAACACAATTTTTAAAGCATTAGTGTAAAATAAATCCATTTTATATCGATCAATATTTAAAAATATCACATTTCCAATACTAAAGCAACAACCACATGCACACATACATTGTATTACCTTAAATTATGCTAGAGCGAAGCAGTCAACAGCTTTTTAGAAAGCAGAAACTTATATACTATTGTGATCGGTATCGGATTTGACCCGGAACATATGAACTATTGGTAATATTAATTTTGTGGAAAACAAAAGGGCCTGGAATGGTTTAATTGTTAAAGAACACCATTGTCCAATTATAATTATATAAATAAAGATGAATTCTTTGATTCGTCGTTTTAACGTCATACCGGCTAACAAATTGGACATCGTTATTTCAGTAGTGTAGATATTAATTATGATACTTTTTTAAATGGGAGTTATTAAACAAATAAGTCACATTTGAACACGTTTATGACAAAAAGCCGCAAATTGGCAGTATACTCCTTTAAATAGGATGTTTGCTTTTGTTTAGCTTGATGAAAATACCGTGGCTTCAACGAGACAGCAATCGGTAAACAAAATGTATATATTATGTATAAAGTTTTCTAGAGGACCAACTGATTGTCATAAGTTATATAGATTCTTCTTGGCATTTGCATCTACTAGTATATATCTCCTTGTAGAAAAGAATAATAAATATTGATATATTAGGCTACACCCTATGCCATTTACTCTGGATTTTCATCGATTTGCAAAAACAATCCATTATAACACTTTTAATAAGCCCTCCGTACAAACCGACAGTGGATTTTCATTGAAATCCTGCTGATCAAATCTGTGCCTATACCTAGCATAAATGTAAACCAAATTATATAGAGACTAAGACATTGGAAGACCATAACGGGTTTATTAATAGCGGTTGTAGGTAGTCTTTAGCAATATATATGTTGATTATCAAGCTGGCGCGTTGAGCCCTCCGTACACATCAAGAACGAAAACTATACAGGGAAGGAAGATATAAATTTACACAATATCCCGTTTCAGTACTCTAGGCAGATAATATACATATAAGTGTACACCTGGTTCATTTTTTAAATGGAATAGCTGTTACAAAAATCTGGTGATCTTGTTATTAGGTAAAAACAAAATGTAAGTAATGCTATTTATATGTATATGTATCTAATATACGTTTTTTTTTGTTTTGTTTTGTTTTTCGTCAATTATATTTACACGTTTACAGCCCATTTGTCAACACATGAATGCTAAAAATACATAGGTCATTGGGTACATACACATATAATGAGAGGAACAAATACATCCCATTTGATTTTCAGATTTCTGTAACCATTCTGAGCATTTGAGATCACTGTTGGGGTGCATGTTTCTACATGTGTTAATTAGACCATCATTCAAATCATACTAATATAATATGTCCAATAGACATATATAATGGCAAGCTACCACAGTAGTAGATATTAGTAGTAACATACATGTAGTGAGCTAGTGACCCATATATGGTATGCAATAATATGGGGTAAGTAAATTGATCATTGGGTAAGAGCTAATACAATAATGTACGATATAAATGGGGTCAATATTTTCCATATGGTGAATTTACTGGCCCCATGTATATACACTTATTGTATTAGGTTACTAGCACCATGGGTACTACATCTATGCTAGCACTCTATGTATTTAATATTATTTCACATCCTATACATTTCTAGGAATAAGATAACGAATTTATCTTACCGACTACCTTAACATGTGGAAGACTAGACTGAGGGGGAGGACAGGGGGGTACCCTTCTCCCTTCTCCCACCCCTCTTCTCATTTCTCCTACCCCTCTTCTCCTTATTTTATTTTTTTTAATTTACCGGAAAAAAAGAGATATTTTATTTTTTCATATTTTATTTTTTTCTTCAATTTTTTCTCCTTTATCCCAGCCTTCCCCTCCTTTCTCCTACCCCCTTTCTCCCTGTCTCTCTTACCCCTGTCCTCCCCCTCTAGACTAGACCAGAGGCCAATCAAAGTAATCAAGTCGTGAATATTAAGAACTTACGCCCATTTGTCTAATACAAAAAAAAAAATGCCAATAACAACTTGTTAGCTTCAATGTGTTTTAATTATTATTTTTTTCCAATCGTTCATGATCATCAATTTTTCGTTTGTTGAAACAGATGGTCCCTGGAAGTATTATATTGATAAAATATAATACTTCCATGGTATTACTAAGGCCACTTCTAACCATGTATTGAAATAATCCACGCCTTCTAACACGTTTTGGAATGTATATATGGTCTCTACGCGGTTGCTTTCAACCAATAATATTCCTAGAAATGTATAGAAGGTAAGAAAAAAATGAATACACAAAAAAAGTCATGATAATCAACAATTATTGAAGATGCACGTCGACACCAATTTTGAAACAGAGAAACATATAGCCTACTTAGTCACAGTCGCATCTATTGAACTCGTCAAACCACTTCCTCCAAAAGGCCTACATGTACCTACCTATTTTAATCAAAGAGCTGAATAGCTCTGAGGGGAAAGACGGCCCTTGTTTCTATTTAATTATGTTTTTGGAAAGGGGGGTATCTTTTGATAGTTTTCATATGAAGAATGAAAAAGAGAACAGCTAGAACATGTAGAAAGGTTCACAATATTGAAATCAATTGTTGTTTATATAATTTCATTTCCTTAGTTTATGATTCAATTTGGACCAATGGAAGAGATCTGCATCTTCTAAATCTAAACATTTGATTAAAGTTGATAGCTTATCATCTAAAACTCAACTGAATTCTGTCATTTCACAACAACTACAATATTTTTTGAAATCTTGATTGTAGCACTAAACTGCAGGCTAGGGCCATTTTCCATTTTTTGTGACAGTACTCTTTGATTTTTAAGTTTTTTCTTTAGAAAATGTGGACTGAAAAATCTATTCAGTTTTAAATTTCCATTGTTAAAGTTCCGAGTTACAACTCTCATCACAGGGAAACAGGTACTAATAAAAAAACAATATGAGTGATGTAAACTGTGTGAAGTTTGTTTCCAAATCTTAATTTTGAAATATTTGTAAATAATAAATATGTTTAAACTACAAAATGCAAATTCTTATTATTTTTTTTTTTTACCATTAATATAATGATTATGTAGGTACTCAAAAATTTAGTTTTAATAAAAGACTACTAATCCTATGAAATGTCACATTTGAAGTGTTTAAATACATTAACTTTTATTTTAGTAGATAATTACTCATCAATTGAGGTGCTCCTGAATTGGAGGAAGATTCTCAGAATTTTTACAGAAAAAAAATGGTCTCACTAATTAGCGACAAGAAGAATTTTAGCGACAAGAAGCGACAAGAAGAATAATGTTTTCATGTCGCTAAATAGTCTTCTTGGCGCTTTTTGTCGCTTCTTGACGCTTTAGTGAGACCCGAAAAAAGTAATAACATCGTTTCTTTCCCCTGACTCATGTAACCCCACGATCTTTGTTTATTTTAAAAGTAGTTGATCTACAAATTAAAGTATTGCATGTTGATGTTTAAATCATCTACAGTAAACAATATTATGTTTCAGATTTAACAAATACAAATTTGTAATTAGTGCACGATCTCTAAGAATGATTTAAATAACCAGTGAACTGGTGAAGGATATCCCTGCTTCTTCCAAGAATGACGTCACTATAAAATACAATGTAGGTTAGATATATTTAGAATATCTCGTCATACTAATTTTTCCGGATTGTAAAATAAACGTAAATAGTGTAAAGGAGAGTTCAAGATACGATAATTTCGTGAGAAACAGAAGGGAAATGTGTAAAAAAAAGTTTAAAGTCAAACTATTCATTTCTGGGTCTCCTTCTCTTCAATCTAAGTAAGATTTGTTGGGGGGTTTTCCACACTATAACATGTATAAAAACAAAATGAATGATGTGAGGGAGTGTCACTCTGGTCAACCCCATAGGGGATTGACGACTTGAAGCCGTCTTTCCCCAAAAACTGATGAAATAGGAAACGCACATTTTTTTTTATTTTGGCCAAAAGAGGATACCCGGTCTTCTGGATATACATGTAAGCAGTCATTTAGCAAGTGACGAACCTCAAAAGAGCTGCCACAAGGGCTGCTTAAAGTGTGAATAGGTGTAACTCACCATGCACAAGATTTCGAATTCAACGCCCCCAATCTGAAATTACGCTGCTGCGTATTTGCAACCTGCGTGGGATGAATACAAATTGAGAAAAAATATGTTAAACTTATAATAGAGGCCTTATATTTAATTGAATCAAATATTTAATAAGTTCAAAACCTTATATTAGTAATACCATTCTTTATGTAGATAATGGCAGAGTTTGTAAACTACGTAACAGAAAATTTTTATGTGGATCATGCAACAGATGAAATAAAGGCACTACGTTTAGAAATGAGACAGTTTTTAGACAATATAACAGAATTTATCAACAACAAAACATTGAAGTACAAAATCTCAAAACTCGTTCCATGTGGAAGTATGACGGAAGAAACCCGTGTTTGGGAAATGAGACTTTGATCAGAAGATAAAGATGATGCAGTACATGAAGAAAAACATACAGATGGAGAATATATACCTGTTTTGGAATTTGACTTTCTAGCAATACTCAACCACATATCTGAGACGCCACTTTTTAGTGATTCTCATCTCGGATATAAGACAATAATGCTGAATGATGTCTTCATCGAGGCTGTGAAGGCTGAGAAAGAAATGATTCGAAACGTTGCAGGAATGAAAAGCTCGTGCCAATGTTTTCAAATTACAGAAACCGAAGATTTTGTAAGAAAACCGGAATGTAGGCAAGGTTGCATCATGTGCATGGATTACGGAAACTTGAAATTCAGTTGTATCATCGACAGAAAATATTGGTTTTCCTGGCGTACAAATAACAAAAAGAACTTTAAGTTTATAACGGAAAAGGGTATAATACAGCAAAAGTGCTCTACTATAAATGTTCAATTAGATTTGTTACCAGCGTATGAAGTAATAAGTACAGATAAGCAGCAAGATGCACGTGAGAAACATCATAACTGCTTTTTAGTGCCTAAAACTTGCATTGAGAAAGAGCATACGAAATGCTGGCGTATATCTCGCTGTCTAACCGAAATACGTACTCTACAGAATACAAGTCTTTGTCACTGGAATGTATATAGAACGTTGAAATATCTGCTGTTGGTTTTGCTTGATATTTGCGACATAAAATCATTCCATATTAAAAATATAATATTGCATCATATAGGGGAATGTAAATCTAACAGTAACGTTGAAAAGTGTCTTTGTGAAACTATTGACGAGTTAGTTAGTTGCATAGAAAAAGGTGAAATGCCATTTTGGTCAATTTCTGGCATTCACATGGAGCCATTTCATTCTGACCATATGTATTTTAAACGTAAAGCAGACTTCGATCGTAGTTTCTACAGTGAAATACTACGACTTACAAAGCAGGTTATTGGAAAGAAGCAATTATATTCAAGTGAAACAGACTACAAGCTCCAAACTCCTGATGGTACTGATATTGCACTTTCTAAAATTATTGGAAATAGCATATTTCAAACTGCAAACCACGTTATTAGAAACGAATTAAATGTCGAACAATATCTGTTAGAAATGGCTACACTTGGGGAATCAAATGAGGATTTTTATTCATATCATATTGAACAGGAAGAGGACTATGAAAAGGTTCGCATTGATCCAGGAACTGTGGATTTTTCAAGAACAATTTTCACTGAATCACCATGAAAGAAAACAATGTACTAGAAAGCATACAAATTAACTATAGACAGTAAAAAATAACCTTAAATATGTATTTTGAATATATAGCTGATTTTGACTGTCATAAAAAGTAAAATAACAAAATACAGAACTCAATTCAAAACGGAAAGTTCCTTATCAAATGGGAAAATCAAATGCTCAAACACATGAAACCGAACGGAAAACAACTGTCATATTCCTGACTTAGTACAAACATTTCCTTATTTGGAAAATGGTGGATTAAATCTGTTTTTATAGCTTACTAAACTTCTCACTTGTATAACAGTTGCCTAGAATTCAACTATATTGACAACAATGTGTGAGCAAAACGTAGTAAGGTAAAAATGTAAAAAAAAAAAAAGTACAGCAGTCAACATTGTGTTATAATCTCAGTCACTAAAAAAAACCAACACACCGGGGCTTGATTGCTAAGGCGGTTTTATGTCACGGCTCCCACAAAAAGTATGATTTAATGTGTATCAGATGTGGTTTGATAACTAATTTTTGATCAGACGAAGTTGTAATAGAAGTTGGAAACTTTTACAGTCGTAAGATGTCAAATTCAGCAAATAATACAAATACTACAGTTGAAAATTCAGAGGTAAACCAAACCAATGACAAAAACAATATGGCGGACACCATCGAGACTTACTCTTCTATATTGCAAAAACAAAACACAAAAAACAATTATGATGTTGAGGACGTAAAACCAGTTTTCATATTAGAAACTGACTTGTTTGGCAACACTAAACCAAGCAGAGACCAGTTTCTAACACACATAGAACTGTACAAAACCATTGACGCTACAATATGCCCAGCCAGTCATCTCAAAGGGTTGCAGCGTGTTCGAGGTTTGTGGAGAATCTATTTTGATTCTGATATCGATAGAGAATCCCTCATTACATCTGGCATAACAATTCGGAATAAATATATCCAGGTTTACAGTAGAAACCCAAGGATAATTGTTAATGAAAGACCAACTTACCTGAAAGTACGTGTAAAAAATGTGCCCTGTTCCGCTGAGGACGGACAGATTGAACGAAGCTTAGAATACCACGGATGCGAGGTTATTAAAATGTACAGAGAACGATTGCGAGTAGATGGCCTGTTATCAAATTGCCAAACTGGAGACAGAATCGCAATGGTAGCTCCTTTAAGTAAAGCTCTACCGAGATCTGTCCTTATTGGTAAATACAGAGCAACAGTTATTCACCAAGGACAAGAAAATCACAATCAAGCTGAAATCTCATGCAATAAATGCCTAAAGAAAGGTCACAAATTTTCGCAGTGTCCAAATGACTGGGTTTGTCTTCATTGTAAGAAACAAGGACACAGACAAGCAGAGTGTAATTCGCATCTAAGTGAAAGTGATGACACAGAAGACGACAATTCAGATGAGGATAAGTCAGAAACAGAAGACTCTGTGCAGACATCACAATCAATACTGCAACCAATCCCCAATGACAGTCAAACAGTATCGCTATAGCTCCACTCAGTATTGATCAAACAGACACTTCTACCAACAAAAGTGCAGACAACGACAATACATACATGAGCAATCATGACTCAGGATTGGAAGCTATAAACACCAACACTCCAATAGATGGTTCGCACAAAAAAAAGAAGAAAAAAAAACTGACTAATAATCAAAAGAAAACACTAGGAGATATAAGCCAATATTTCCAAGGAACGAACCAAACTCCAAGAAATAAAACCGATAAGAAAAACGCAACAACCCCAACAGAAGAGTATCAAGAACGTACAGGTCCTGCACAAAAGACATTTAAACCGTAGGGCCAGTACAATATGTAAATCCATTACAATGCAATTGTTAAATAATTAAAACACTACAATGCTCAAATATAAATATATGTACATAGAATTTATTATTTTTATTTTATTAATTAAAAAAAAACAAAAAAATGATTGTGATGCAATGCAAGATTGCATACTTTCAAAAGATTATGACTATTTGAATGTCAAATATATGTTTATCATAAAAAACGTTTATGTTTCAAACAATCACCTGTTAGTATGGTACGCTATAAATAGAATATTAGAATTTGAATGTATCTTTGGTAAAAACCACATCATTGATATTGAAATTGCAAGAAATACACATATCTATATCCAACTTTTTTTTCTCCATGTGAAAAAAAATCCATCAGTCATTTATGCCACGTTTATAATCCAGAGTGGTAATATTCTTCACACTTGTTTTCAATGTATAGAAAAGGAAAATCCAAATCTATTTTTAGAACATGACACTAAATGTATAGCCATCCACGTTTTTTTAACATTCACAGGTAAATCCAATAATGATACATTTCTATTCTGGCTAATATTTGGAATATGGTATATATCACAAAACCATCACTGAAATTGTTTAACTTTTCTTTTAATAACATCTGGTGTTCAGACATACCACTTCAATTTGCTAATCAGAATCTGGGTCAGTGTCTGAGTAATGTCAAGGCCATATGCGGTCTGAAAATAGACAATGAAATAAAAAGTAAACAATGTAGTTATCATACTAGAAATGTTAAAATGATTATTTGCAATATTATTGTAAGCACTATTGGCAATGTTATGTACAATGTGTATATTAATATTAATGCTAGCTGTATATACCATGTTGTAAACAAATTATGGTTATATTATATATAAGAAACTATACTTTTTTTAACTAGAAATCTATGGTAAACAATGAGTGAAACAATACATATATGTTCATTAAACTGCCAAGGTCTTGGTTCAAAAGATAAAAGAAAAAGGCTTCATATGTGGATGAAGTATCAGAATTGTAATATTTTATTTGTACAAGAGAGTCATTTTACCTCTACTTTAGAGGGAAAATTTAAAAATGAATTCAAAGGTGATACATACCACAGTTATGGAAATTCTCAATCAAGAGGGGTATCTATTTTTATAAGTGATCACACTGATTATCAATTAATTGATAAATTTCAAGATGAGGAGGGGCGCATAATTTTGATTAACATAGAAATTTCAGAAAGTATATATACTCTAGTTAATATTTATGCACCAAATCTACCTAAAAATAGGAATGTTTTCTTCAAAAAAGTAAATGACATGATACAGAAAAACAGTTTAGGTATGGTCATAGTAGGGGGAGATATGAATGATACATTATCTAATATTGACAACAAAAAAAACAACAGAAATAATAAAAGAAAACAAAAACCAGTCAACAGTTTAAAGGGGTTAATCAAAACACACAAACTGATAGATATTTGGAGAGACATACATAGAAATAATATACAATTTACATGGAGACGGAAAAATAAGATAAACGAAGCTTCACGCATAGACTACTTTCTTGTTTGTCCAGAAATAAGGTCACATATTTATTCAACAGATATAAGACCTGCACTTATTTCACATACAGATCACCAAGCTATATCTTTAAAGGTAAAAGGGAGATCACAATCAAAAGGGAAAGGTTATTTTAAAATTAATAACAGTATCTTAGATAATACAGAGTATAAAAATATAATAAAAGGTCTTATCATGAAATATAAAAATAAAACAAAACTTACTGATAAAATAGGCCATCAATGGGATCTGTTCAAAATTGAAGTTCGAGAACATACTGTTGCATACTGTAAAAGAAATGCAAATAAAAATAAAAGTGAAATACATATATTGGAAAATAAGATAAAAAAATTAAATGAAAATATAAACAGAAACTGTAAAGATGATGTTATTAAACATTATCAAGAAGAATTAACCTATAATGAATGTAAACTAAGAAAAATTTATGAAATAAAAAGTAAAGGAGCTCAAATAAGGTCAAGGATTAAATGGGTAGAAGAAGGAGAGAAAAATACTAAAATTTTTTTGGGACTAGAAAAAGCTAGACAGACCAGAAAGACTATAACTGCTTTAAAAGATGAAAAAGGAGATATACATACAGAGTCTTCTAAAATTTTACAAATAGAAAAAGAATTCTATCAAAATATTTATAATAGCACATGTCCAAATGTAAAATCCATAGATAAATATATTAATGATATAAATATTGATCATAAATTAAATAAACAAGAGAGTGAGATAATGGAAGGTACGTTAACCATTGAAGAATGTACTAGTTCGTTATTCAAGATGAAACTTAATAAATCACCTGGAATTGATGGACTTAGTGTTGAGTTCTATAGGACTTTTTGGAATGATTTAAAAGAATTTGCTGTATCTACATTTAATTATTCATATAAAAAAGGGGAGTTAACAAGTTCTCAAAAACTAGGAGTTATTTCTCTAATACATAAAAAGAATGATCCACTTTGCTTAAATAATTATAGACCCATAACTTTATTAAATATTGATACAAAATTAATTGCATATTCATTGGCTCAACGCATTAAAAATATACTTCCAAATATTATACATAAGGATCAAAATGGTTATGTTAAAAATAGATATATAGGTTATAATATTAGACAAATCCAAGATATAATTGATTATGCAGAAAGATTTAACATAGAGGGGGCACTACTTTTTTTAGATTTCTCTAAAGCATTTGACTCTTTAGAATGGGATTTTATGTTTTCAGCTTTAAAAAAATTTGGATTCCAAAACTCTATGCTTAAATGGATTAAAACTTTATATACAGATATAAAAAGCTCAGTAATAAATAATGGATGGATATCTGAACCCATAAACATTCAACGCGGTATACGACAAGGGTGTCCGTGCAGTGCATTAATTTTTGTTATTGCAGTAGAGATATTAGCCTGTAACATAAGGCAAGACCATAACATTAAAGGCTTTGAAATTAAGATAGATGGGAAAACACATTCATTAAAAGTCAGCCAACTTGCAGACGATACAACACTTTTTCTAAAATCACAAAAAGACATTTCAAAAGTTTTAAATATGATTGAAATCTTTGGCACATTATCAGGACTTAAATTAAACAGATCAAAAACAGAAGGCATATGGTTAGGAAAACACAAACATTGTAAAGAAAAATATGAAAACATTAACTTTACAAACAAAGCAGTAAAATGTTTAGGAGTTTTTTTTGGTTGTAATAAAAATGATTGTCAAAAGCTCAATGCTGAAAAACAATTAGAAAAATCTGAGAAGATAATTAAAAACTGGGAGAAAAGAAATCTAACCTTATTGGGAAAAATAACAGTTATTAAATCACTGATTCTACCCAATATTACTTTTTTAGCATCTGTTTCTCACATAGAAAAAGAATATATTGATAAATTTAAAAAAATTGTATTTCAATTCTTATGGAAAAGCAAAACAGAAAAAGTTAAACGTAATGTATTAAGCTATGAATTGCTAGATGGTGGTTTAAAAATGATTGACATAGATAAATACATAGAATCTCTAAAAATTGGGTGGATTAAAAGATTAATATATGGAGATTTTGCCAACTGGAAAGTAATACCATTATTTTATTTTAATAAATTTGGCAAGAATTTCCTTATTTTTCATATGAACATTGATGGTATTAACTCAATTCCTGGTTTAAATAAGCTGCCAGAATTTTATTTGAATATATTAAAAGCATGGATAAAAAACAAAAAAATAGAGCAACCAGAAAACTTTAGAACTATTCGACAACAAGTAATCTGGGGAAATCAATTTATCAAGATTAAAAAAAAAGCCTTATATTTCAAAACTGGATAAATAGCAATATCATATATGTAAATGACATTATAGATGAAAATGGTAACATATCAGAGAAATATATTTTACAAAAACTCAATATAAAATGTAATTGGTTGTCAGAATTTTCTCAATTGAAGAAAGCTTTACCAAAAGAATGGATAAACATTTTAAGACAAGAAAATTCAAGGAAAACTCAAGTAAAAACAGATTATGTTTTATTTATCAAGAGAAATTGTAATTATATAGAAACATTAGACAAGTTAGAAACAAAAAAAAATTATAACACATTCATTCAGAATGAGATTCAAATTCCTGTTGGTTTTAACCGATGGAAAACAGTGTTAAATATTGAGTATATTAAGAGTTCAGTCTGTAATATATTGAAATTTGTTCACCATTATTTGAAAGAAAATAAGTATAAAGTGTTTCGTTGGAAATTGTTACACTTTATTCTACCTTGTAAAACTTTATTAAAACAGTGGAATATCTGCAATACTTCAAATTGTAATTTTTGCAATACCACTGAAGATTATGATCACATGTTTCTGAAATGTCATTTTCTTGATGACTTCTTTAGTAAAATTAAAAATCTTTTTGGAAAACTGAATATTGATAATAATATTCTAACATTGAAAAATCTAGTATTTGGTTATAAAATTAATGATGAACAATATTATGAAATAAATTATTTGATTACATTAATAATGTTTTGTATATATAAAGCTTACTACATGTCTGAACAGAAAACAGAAGCTATAAATAATTATGCTGTATTTAAAGCAGAATTTATGTATAGTTACAAATTACAGGCAAAATGTAAGACTACACATTGTAATTGTTTCCTAGAAAAAGCTTTCAAATTGTTGAAATAATTTTTTGTTTGTTTGAGATATATATGATCTAGCAAAAATAAATGAAAGAACTTAATTAAAGATATAAATTTTTAAAATTACACATCAGGAACTGATGAAGTAATATAAATTTTACTGTTCACCGCCACATGTTAAGATTAATATCGAGGCTATTTATATCAATTTACCGTTACAAAAAGAAGATTTGAAAAAAGAAACCAGTCTTACTCTTGATCTTCTTTACACTATTGATAAATTTTGATTTAGACATACCTGTTATAATGCTATATCACATCTGTTTGTTCTATTTTAAAGTCGCATAAACCGGTGTGACAATTTTGTTTCAAACCAGGAAGTTATTCGATGGAAAAACAATGCACACGTTAACGGAGAAAATATGGAAAGTTTCCGGAAACTATACTCAAAAATCATTTATATTGCTAGATGATATCCAAATAGTATTTTTTCCTATTTATATGTATAGGTAAACAAATAAATCTCGCTGATATTTACTTGTTTATTATTTCATTGCTGATTATTTTATAATTTAGCTGTTAGATTATAATACTAATGTTGATTTAATATATTGATGCTTACCAGAAAACAACCCTGGATTTCTGGTATTAACAAACAGGGACTCTTCACTGGTATGCTGGACTGGTGAGGTACATTGTTAACAGCAGAAAGTGCAATTTGTTGTTGAATAAAAAAAAAAAAAAAAAAAAAAAAAAAAAACCAACAATGCTAACAAGGAAAAACATAATGGCATATAGACACTCTATAGACAAAGCACATAATAAAAAAAGACAGATAAAAATACAAAATATTACCATAACACTATAACACTATAAAACTATAACACAAAGGCGGGATGTATAAATACCGAGCCATGCCAAAATTTAAAAACAAATGTACTTAACAGTTAAGAAGTAAAAGTTAAAAATATACAAAGCAAAATGAAATTAATACTGTTAAACGTAATTAAAATGCCAAGCACCGACAGTACCTGTAATGTATACTTCAAGACAATCATGTCTTATTTGTAAAGTTAATTCAACACTAGGTCTTGGTATCTTCCAATGACCTTTTTTTTTTTAAAAAGGATGAGACATTCTTTGACATAACCCTGCTTCATCAACTTTCTGCTCAGACACTGTTGACGTTGTATAATGTCTGAGTGGCAGTTAAAAGCTCTTGAATATCGAATAAGTTGGTCCCATATGCAGGCTAAGATGTCATATCGCTGCTAAGGAGGAGGAATTTATGACTTCAAAACCAAAGTGCACTGTCTAATTTACAAAGATTTTATCAAATACCAATCTGCAATGCTATATGCGTTGATCGTATGTGCAAGCGTATAACAACTCGTTTCAAGACATTTAGTGAAAAGTGGAACATGCAGATTTATATAAGAATATGTGAATGTTGTATGAATATATGAACCTTGGTCTGCACTATACCGATACACTGCTTCAGATATGTATAACCCTTTAAGTTCAAAGAGGAACATGTCAGTATAGAGGAAGTCTTGTCATCCTACAAAGGCATACTACATTTACTTCTTGTCTATAATTCTTGTCTGTACTCCATATATATAATGTCCCGTGATTAACCGCAAAACAGGAACATATACTTATATTAAGGTGTTTCTTTTGACCCGGTCATGAATCGAACCTACATGTATGATCTCGCACAATAAAGGCGAACATCTTACAACGAGACCACCTTATAAATATGGTTTCATTTATACATCGAATATTACCTCTATATTTATTTATTTATAATTATGGACTGTACATATTCGTTAAAATATTTGTTTAATGCATCTTGAACAAGCCCGTCACAAATTTGCAATATCAATCTGTACGTCTGAGGTACATGTTAAAACTTCTATTGAGTTCTAGATCTGAAGCATTTAAAACATATCCAGAAAAGTACAATTTACATTTATATATTATTTTGTCGGTCAACATAAACAAAATGCATGCCCTATGTGCAAGTCATCTTTATACACTAATGAGACCAATATCTGCAGGTTGTACGAAAAAAGTATTAAAACATTTAAGTTTTCCGTAAAAAGACAAAATGACAGAATTTGATAACAAATAGTGACAGAAATTAATAACCTATGATATGAAGAGACGAGTTTAAAAGTAATTAGGATATGTTATGTGATGACCGATAAGAAAGTAGGGTATAAAACACGCAACCCTTTTATACTGAATTAATAGAACAGGAAAAATAATATGATTTTATGAGTTTGAAATTCAAGCAGTAGAGTTGTTACTAAGGAAAAACACATAAATTACAAAACGATAGACAGAGAAAAATACAAACATGTTACATCGCAAAAATAAATAAATAATATTTATTACAGAAGTAAAAGCTATCTCAATCATTAGAACCAGGAGAGCAATACTAACTAATTCCGTAACAAAGAACACCCGCAGCTACAGAAAGTAACCCCAAAGTTATAGACCTGCAGATATGAATTAATTTTTACCGTTACTCCAATGTTAGCGGCTGTACCTTTACGTTCAGCAAATATAGTTTGTCAGTGTACAAAGGAAGATAACTCTGACTGGTAGAAAAAACGCTGATATTTCTTAGAAGTATCAGAGTTGTCCTTCTTGATTCGTGATTTATTCTGTAAGCAATGCCAGTATGTAAACCAATTTAAAACATTGTATTAAATACCATTTATACATCTTAAAAAATGATATCGATATCATATAATTACTATGTTAACTTATTCGCTTGATATTGTAGCGATTTTGGTTGGGCGTGTAACGCAATTATTACCTGAATGGCTAAGCTAATGCAGACACAACTTTGCTGTCTTTTTACGAAGGCAAAGTGTACACTTTGAAGCTTGGAATAGAAGTTATTCTGCCTGGTTCCGGTCTGGTGCCTTGTATCCGTTTTACCATCATATAGAGAGCGAGGTTATGCTTGTCTAGTTCCCGGTTTCAGATATCATATTCCTCCTATATTGGAGAACCGCCAATGCGGTGTATCAATCATCCAACGGCACCACAATATCACAAACGAGTTTAATAATTTCCTGTTTACCTTTATTGTGAATGTCATATTCTTCTTGATAATGGCTTTATTTTGAACTAATATTATTTGATATGACGAGTTGAATATATTTCCATTTACATATCTACACTTTGACACACGACTTCAATTTCTAATTGTTCCGAATAAAAACTTTCAGCACACTTGTGCCAAAGCGGTTCTTCCAAAGTTTGTGTGCACCGTTCAGCAGTATGACACATTTTCCCCATTCATGATAAGCGGTGTCTCTCATGCATTTTTTTCCATGCAGCAAGTTTATGATGTATCGATAAAAGATCGAATGGTGCAAATAGGTTCATTTTTTAGCATACACATATTCTATCGTAATAGATGTCACATGGACATACTTCTTTCTAACTTGTTTCCCTTTCATCACTATACAAATACGATTCTAGTGGAAATAAAATTAATGGGCACTATATTCAGTCATGTTGTACATGTCGATTTTTTCTCCGCACATGTGATTTGCCTCAAATATATAGGCAATCATCTAAACCGGTGTAAGAATATTAGTCAAAGCGAACGAATATAAATTGTTTTAATATTGAATAACTTCGATAGGAGAACGTTTGGAGATCCTAATTAAGCTGAATGTCTACAAATAACCAATTTCCTTCTTTTATTTATAGAATTCGAAGCTGCAGTAATATCATATATCTTGAGTTTTCTTTTAAACAAGTAAATTTTTCTTATATCTAATTTTTTAATTTATGCTTTCGCTCATGTCATTTATTCCTATTTTATTTAGACTCATAAGAAACATCAGGCAATTGAAAGCATTTTATTTTAGTTTAAATCATATAGCCCAACAACACTCCTAGCAGTATTTTGGGGAATTAAAAAAAGTAAAAACCAACCATTTCCTCAATAAGAAACTTGGTATATTTCGAAAACGAGCAGTAGCCGACATATTTTATGGAGCCCGCAGGCAGTCTATTTAAACACAAAACTCTGGTCTCTATCGAACACACGATGTACCATTTTTTTTTCAGTGGCAGTCATATTATCCGTTCTTCATTTCGTTCGACACAATTTACAAAACCTACGACGTTTTTATTCATATGTTTTCGTCCTAAATATACTGGAGATCTTTTCAACTTTATAGGCATTTTATAAGCAGGCAACATTGTATCAGCTAAATTTGGTACTTCCGTTGGAAATCGCAATCGTCAACACTAAAAGAAAGTCCTAAGATATCAAAGGGATATTTTCAACTCATTAAGTCGAAAACGAACTGACAATAAGATTAACAACAGTGTACAAATAATACAAATAAAAATTCAAGACTGAGGACGGGAACCCCACAAAAAAACAAACAATAGAAATGAAAATTTAAGTAAATTCTGTACCACATAGAGCGTTATATTTGTCAGATAATATATCAATTAAATCAGACCAGAATTAATCGTTCCTTTACAAACTTACCCTCGATAAGTACAGCCTACTAAGTTTACAGGTCTTTCGAGTAGGAAATACTAATAATAACAAATAATCAGACAGATGCATTGTGTATATAAGCCAAGGTGGTCGTGTGGTCTAGCGGGACGGCTACAGTGCAGGCGATTTTGTGTCACGATATCTCAGAAGCATGGGTTCGAATCCAGGCGAGGGAAGAACAAACAATTTGCGAAAGCAAATTTACAGATCTAACATGGTTGGGTTGATGTTTAGACGAGTTGTACATGTATATACAACAAATGTATATATATATACTTACTCAGAGGTGGGTTTCTGTTTAACTCCGCCATATTCTTTATATATTATGTGCTGTCCCGAGTCAGGAACCTGTAACGCAGTCGTTGTAGTTAGTTGCTGTCTACTTTATTATTTTTTTCTTTGTGTTCTTTTTTTTTTTTTTGGCATAAATCAGGCTGCTGATTTTCTCTTATTAGTTGTTTTAAATTTTGTCTCGTCGTTGTCTTATATAACATACTTTACGGTATGGGTTTTTTATTCTTCTAATTCAAATATCGTTCATTTTCCTAAAATTGTTTACGTCTTCGTCCTTTGTTCTGTTGTGGATATTGGTTGTTTTTTTGGCAATCATACGACATCACTTATTCTTTAATATCATGAAACCACCTATTCGTAAAATGTGCATCCATTTTGGGTTTATTTCTATATATTCACAAGAAATTAAATTGCTAGAATATACGATAAGTTTAACAGAAATGAATCAAATGATGTGTAATTGATACAGAATTAAGGAATTGAACTTCGATAAACCGTTCACTTTTCAATTGTTTTTAAGTGTTTGAGACACCTTAGGGAAAGGGATGCCATTGTTTATACATGTACATACAATGAAAGACCCTATATTTTTGTTAAATAAAGGGGTATTGAATGTGAAAAATTTGTTTCAAAACCCTTACATGTTCAATGTTACACCCTTACCCTTAAACAAAACAACATTTGTCACTGAATTTACACGTATAAAAAAATGTTTTTCCTAAAACTCCACAATAAATGGTACAGTTACAATGTACTCAGTCGTGTCCCTTTAACGCAAATCGCCGCGTGTGTTTACATTCTTTATCTGGCACATCTCGAATATCTTCCAAAAAATCGACGCCCGTTTATTTTTATTCTTTTTATTAAACTATGCTTATCATGTTATAATAAACATATGACGGACTATTCACAAATTTATAGGTTCAACTTCTGCTAATATAGTTAGTTTTTTTACTGAATACATTTTAAAATCATTCTCTAGTTTGTGTGTCTATCTAAAGTTAATAATTTGATATTTTTTCAAGGTTAACTAATAGGCTCCTCTTCAAGTCGAACAGATTGTTCAATTCCGAATCTAAATTTACAGTTCCCTTCAACATCCCAAGTTATTGTTCTGTTTTCGACAACAAATCCTTTTGTCCCCCTTTTAGCTTCATCTTTCATCATTTCCGAAAAATCTCCTTCCACAGACTGAATGAAAGAA
The DNA here is from genome assembly GCF_036588685.1 of Mytilus trossulus. Classification (NCBI taxonomy): domain Eukaryota; kingdom Metazoa; phylum Mollusca; class Bivalvia; order Mytilida; family Mytilidae; genus Mytilus; species Mytilus trossulus. The sequence goes on from NW_026963318.1 coordinate 1,318,839, forward strand.
TTGTTATCCTTTAGATTTGTAATAGAGACAAAAACAATCCCGCGGACTTTCACAATCATTTTGTAACTCGCGGTAAATTCTTTTTCCTTTACCTCCATGACAGCCGTTGTTTTGGTCTTTTTCGGCACCTTCACTGTACTATTAACAGCCCAAGTTAACGATTTCTCATTGGTATCTTCAAATCCAGTTTCCATAGTCGTCTCCCTTCCGAACCCGGCGGTAATACCTGCTACTTCATCCGGAAGTCCAAGTTTCAGCTCTACGTTAAAGCCTTTCGTGAATCCTTTGGTTATATTGGTCGTACTAACGCATGTCGTTGTTCTCTCTGTTTGGAATGAATGTTCCTGCTCAGAATCCGTATTATTTTGAAATGTGGACTGAAAAACAACTTGAATTGTTGGCACATCGTCCATCTTTTTATCTAAGTATTCTTCTCCCTCAGAAACGAAGCGGACCCTGGACCAATTAACGTCAAGTCTCACATCGTCATATTTTAATTTACTGAGTTCTTTTGACCGTGTTTTCATGAATGCAGTCCATGCCCAGGTCTTTGCGATTTCTTCTAGGTCCAACAAGTTAGACATATCGATACTGAAAAAAAGAAGCAAATGATAGATAGAACGATGCAATGTGTTTGATACAAAAAGCAAAAGGCAATTAGTCGATTTTTTATGTGTTACCTTGTTTCAACTGGTCGAGTGAAGACCATGTCGAAATCGATATGTTGTAATGTGTATCTTTATATGTTGTAATGTGTATCTTTATATGTTGTAATGTGTATCTTTATATGTTGTAATGTGTATCTTTATATGTTGTAATATGTATCTTTATATGTTGTAATGTGTATCTTTATATGTTGTAATGTGTATCTTTATATGTTGTAATGGTACACTACTGTCTCATGTTGCCAGTTGGGGTGAAGGTTTCAAATGATGTGAAACAATTTTACCAAGATACCATGATAATGAAAACTCTGTCCAACATGCACGGTATTGCCTCCATACGGTACCCCCAACCACTGTTTACCAAAACCCAACTAAAATAATACAAACAAAACACACAAACATCCAAAAAAAACAAATACAAAAATTTAAATAAATAAATAATTAGTGCATGGTCTCCTCAATCTCAATTTCATTTGAAACCTTTTGTCAAGAAGAAGTTACTAGATTGAGCTTTCTTGTTTTTGTTGAGTTGTTGGGTTTACATACTAACAATCGATCAATCGTATGCCATATAACTTTTGTACAACCACAGAAAATTAATAAAACTGATGTGATGAAGTTTACATGACAATTGTCGTAAAATATTAATTTGAGAATTTACATGACAATTGTCGTAAAATATTAATTTGAGTATTGTTTTGACAACAAGAATTTGACAAGCGTGAGAAATCCCGTCAGTTTTTTGTTTTATATTTTTCTATATTTGCGTGTAGGCGAAAAATGTACAACCGTCAAAAGGACAGATATATGACAATTATATCAAATTAAATTAAATAAATAAATCTACTGTTTGTCTGTCATCACTATTAAACTTTTTGAAAAATGTTAAACAATACTTTTTGTAATAATAAATTTGTGTCCTATCAGGTGACACAACAAATGATATGCACGGAATGATTTTACGGCCTCGTTTTGAGTTAAATTGTATAAACCATTGTAAACGTTGTTTTAATACATAACAATGACCCAAAATTGTGCTTCTGGACAATACAAATTTAAGGATTACAAATTAAAAACATTTTAAACTAAATACGTAATTTATACAGAAGCCTAAAATAAATCAGTCAATAGAACTTTATTTCTTTATTAAACTTTCAAATGTTGTTTACACGAGAGATTACGGGATTCTTTTACTTGAATGATTGAAAAATAAACATGATGGACAAAATAAAGATTATATTCAACATCGTAAAATAATTGAAAATATTTGAAGTGTGAACCGGTAAACAGATTAGCAACTTTTATTTTCATAAACGTTTTATGGCGTGGTTGTTAAATGTTGATAATAGTTCGAATATTTTAAATTTTCGTATTCGTATGCGAAAAAAATTAAATATAATAATTTCAGAAAATATAGCGAAATGTTGAATAATACTACTAGACCCACACCCCATCTCTCTCTCTGAAGGAAAGAAAAAAAAAGTGTATAAATAACTTGTATAATTGTAATGTACAAGTTACGATCTAACCATAAAATTATGTAAATTCTACAGTGGCGGTTACTGAATTTTTTATAAGGGGGATCCACTGACTACAATAAAAGGAAGCATGATCCATTCATGCTTCAGTGATTTCTTATATAATCAACAAAAATTTTCCTACGAAAGGGGACCCGGGCAACCGGTCCCACTCCTTGAACTACAATCTGTTTTACCCAATGTATACTAACGAAAAAAGAACTGAATGACAAGGAACTTGAAACCTTAAATTGTGTATGTCTAAGTTCCGGATGCATACAGGCAGTTGGTTGGTGTGGATGAAAGCCGTAGGAACGATTAAAAGTACACATTCGTAGCCGGGGAGTTTCGAGGGGTTCGTACTCCCCCCCCCCCTTTTGTTGGAAAACAATAAGCACTTTTAAATCGACGTTTTGTTTTAATTCTCATTGTTAAAGTTGAAAGTGATTGTTTTACGACTCCATGTACCCCCCCCCCCCCTTTTGTTGGAAAACAATCAGCACTTTTAAATCGACGTTTTGTTTTAATTCTCATTGTTAAAGTTGAGAGTGATTGTGTTACGACTCCATGTACCCCCCCCCCCCCCCCCCAAAAAAAAAAAAAAAAGTATCACATGTATACCAATATGATTGTAAAACGTAATTATGAATTGATGATATATATTGATTGATAACATTCCTCCAATGATTACTGATAGTTACAGTGTTGTAATTGACATACCGGGTGTTAATTACCTTACTCATAGCTATAATTGATTAACTTGGAGTGATGTATCGACATATTCAACAACATGTTGTATGTTTTCACAGATATTTGTATAGCTGGGGAATTATAATGCTTTTTAGTAAATTCATATTTATAGGGCATACTAATTATTAGGCAATGTAATTAATGCACTTGATGATGATGTTGTATTTTTGTTTAACGTCCAGTTGCAAATATCTCATGTATATCAGTACGAGAACATGAACTCTGTTTTGAAAATGTACGAGAACAACACTCCAATACGAGAATGCATTTCTGTTAACAGTAAATTCAAACCAAAAGTAAATAAACATGATACATGTACATTCTAATATGTGCATTTTGAGCATGTCATGAGTAGGATACTGCAGTATCATCTAAGTTTGCTGTGATTCCTATTATGAGAGTGTTTAAACTTTGTTCTTTTGTACTTAGTTAGAAGAAAGAGGACGCTTTCCGCACCTATTAGGGACGACATCAAAAGTTCAATGAAGGATAAAAAACTTAATTCAAATAGTTTTTTTTAATGACCCCCCCCCCCTACCCCCCTCTTAACTTAACTTGGGAAAAATTGATTGACCCATATAGATATATGTAAAATCGATGTAGGATAAACAAAACTTGTAGCAAGTTTAACCCCCAACCCCAAACTATTTGAATGAAGTTTTTTTTATCCTTCATTGATCTTTTGATGTCGTCCCTAACTGTGGCTAAATGTGGACAACAATTCGCAATCTATTTTTCCATTTTTTGTATCTCATTCTTATTTCTTAATTAATATTATTGCATCTACAAGTTTACTAAGTATTTTCCCTTTAAATCCGACATTCTTTACAAAATGATAAAAGCCATATTCATAAGATGTGACTAATATGGACAACAATGAACGAATTTAGAAAATTGCATCGTTAATATCCATCGCAAATTACTATTGGCAAAAGAATTATTTACACTAAAGTAATTTAATAACCTCTCTCCTTTATCGAGAAATTGGATTGTTTGTGATAAAGAGAACGGAATGTATTTGTTCATTCCGGAGACTAATAACTGGAGAAAAGAAGATTTGTTTTACATAGTAAACCTTCAAAAGATCGTCTTGATCAATAAAAATTAATGATCGCATGATAGGAAAAGATTTCTGTGATGTGGGATTTCATTTTCATTTTAATGTAATTTTGAATATCTGTCAAGGGGTTAAATGGTAAATGAACAACAATCAATGTGCATTTATACTTAAAAGGAAAATGAATGTACAGTCAGATGATTTTGAGATGGAAATCGACTTTTCTTAAGTTATTTTTCATAAACCAAGACTATCACGTTTTCATATACAATAAAGATATTGACAAGCGAAGTCTTAAAGAAGTAAAGAAGTAAACAAACCCTTTTATATATACCGATACTATTTCTTTTTCACATTTATACAATACATATCGACAGGCTGAAGATGCAACCCCCCTTTTTTTTCGCCACAGACAATCTGCCTAAAATGACCTCAAACTTGTTGCAAGAAAAAGATTAAGAGCAGTATTACTTCCATGCCACATTAATTAATGAGAAGAATTTGTAAGAAAGGATAAAACTAAATGTTTGACATGTTTTGAGCAGGAAGATATGCTGATCGTGTGTGTATGTAATTAGTTTCCCTTTCCTCGTTAATGAACCGCATCAACGTTTTATAGTGGAAGTCTGTACTTCATTATTTCCTGTGTGTTTATAATAGAATTATTAAGTTTAGACAGAAGTTGATCTCCTCGGTATTATTATAAACATGCTCAAAACATTTACTTGTGAAATGTATATAAGAACTATAGAGAACACATTTATGTTTTGTTAAAAAAAGGGGGGGGGTGAAGGGGTTCTAGGTAGCCTTTGGTAGACGAGTGAAAAATGGAGAAAAAGGGGGGTACACATTGTAGGTACTTGCATTCTATACAGTTTTGATCGTGTAGGATACAAAAAAAAGAAAAATAGGAAGGAGAGAGTCTGGTGTCGGATATACTAGTGAATGGGGAAATAGCATTGTCTAAATAAAAGTGAAAAATGACAATTTTTTTTCTTCAAATTACATAATCATTAATATTTCGAACATTAAATATGATGAGAAGTAGAACAAAAAGAAACTTAATTAATCATAACAATATGGAAATGTAAAACAATCTAAAAAATTATCATTACACATCATATTGAAATTTGGTCCTTGGGTATATATCATTTAACCACTTTGCCAAAAGCAACATTTTTAATAGCGTACAACATAATCGTCTTCACTCAAGCGTTTTAATCACTTTTGTTTCAAGCTAAGTACATACTATCACCCGAAACTGTGACTGTATACATGTATAGTGTATATAAAAGTGTCAGTACATATATGTTGCATACAAAATAATTAATAAACCACACTATAGATGTAATACCCATATGGGTTAAACATGTAACAAAAAGGGGGCGTCTTCTGTGAATCTCTTAAACGTTGGATTGTAAAGCTGAAAATCGCCTATTTTAGATTTTCAATTTATAGATTAATTTTGTTTCCAAATTCTTTCAGGTTTCGAATACATCAAACAATCAGATAACACGAACATATGAAATTAATGTTCTTTAAACAATGAATGTTTTCCTCTAAAAATTGATTACATAATGAAAAAAAACATATTAACCTTCAAATATATATGCACATCCTTGAAAAAAAATGTTTCATTAAATTTAAAATGTCGCTAAAGCGTTCAGAATGCCGAACTTGTCAAACTGGGGGTAGACGAATGAAACAATTTAAAAGAATTGAAATATTGTGGTTATTGTTTAAAATATCTTTTATTGTTCATATAATGCGCTTTATTCTAATATTTAAATATTTATACTTATGAAAAGGTTTTTATAAAACCATGTATCATAAATAGACTAAACAAGTCAGCCGCCATTGTGAATATATTTGGATTATTCAATAATCACACGGAAATATCTGCTTGAAAATTTGTAGTGTCTTAAGTCCCATGTACTATAAATGAACTGTTAAAAAAAGCTTATTTAAAAGGAAATAATTTGTAGATATGGGCAACAGATTTGATAATGTAAGCGATTTAAAAAATAAAAAGAAACTATATTATAATTAAAAACAAACGGGGAAATGGAAAAAAATGGAAGCCCAACAATTCCCCAGTATTTTGAATAACTTGTATCCGTGCTACATTGTACATGTAAAGCAAAATATCTCCATAATAATATTTTCTGAAAAATCAATTCGTACTTCATTTAAATCAATGATTTCATCTTGCGGCTTAAAATTCCTAAAATAAAAGTCTCCACCCTTTTTCCAAAAACGGAAAACATATCTGAAACACTAGAATTTATTTACTCCTTTTCACGAAGATGCTTTCTGTTCATAGATCGCAAGATGAAGATGAAAAATTCTTACCTTTATAATAATTATAGACTAAGTTTACTGATCCAGGAAAAAATCCGATGTAACAGCTGAATATGGATGATGATGACTGATAAAAAGAATTGCGATTGGTTGAGAGCAATCACATGACTTCGAGTATTGATTTGTCTGGCAGGTAATTTTTGCCAGGTGATTTATTTGTTTAATAATCACAGATGGTTTAATTAATTATTTATCAATACAATGTAGAAATCGTCACGATTTTCATTTTAATTATTTGAAAATTAATTAATTCGAACTACTTATTAAAATTACACCCTGTAAAGCTATATAGAATTTACATACCTACATATTTTGCTTTCAAAATATTTTTTCATCGATTATTAAAGTAACTGAACGACCAGCGGTCACGGCAGTATTTGATGCGCAGCCTGGAACGACAAACGGCGATTTTTTGTAATACTCGAAGATTAGAGAAATCCGACCCGTAGATATGATGCGAAGTATTTGCTGGGAGTTGCTTTCGGATCATAACAGTCTCTGTGATCTCAAATAGTCTAACCAAGATCAAATGCATGTGCGACTTAAACATGTTTGATAGTATTTTGATTTAAAAAGGTGTGTATAAAAGGGTGTGTGCAAGACTACATCAAGTTTGTAACTTAGAGTGCAAAGTTTAGAGATCTAGAGAAACACTAATGTAACTTGTACATGCATGATCTACAATGTATACTAGTTATGATGCATGTATATACGTCAGTGTAGCACATATAATAGTATTTTGTTCATCGCATCTATTTCCTGTTAATCTAGACAGGGACTTTCTTTACTAAAGTTAAGGTAGTATAGTGCTGTAAGCCCCTGATCTAGAACACAATAACGAAGACAAATGGTAAATTCTTTATTTGAAATAAAATGATTTTATTTTTAGAAGAATAAAATATAAGGGATTATGGAAACATTCCAACAGCAATTGACACAATGGTTTTAATCATGTAATTTTTCTCCAAGATTTCGTATACACAATGTTGCTTCTACATTCTGATAAGAAAACTGATGAACCAAAAGCTGAACTGATGGGGATATTACCGAAATTTCTTTAAAAGTTTTACTGTTACTATGCAGACGTTAACCTTGCACTATATACTAGTCAAACTTATGTTATATATTCATTCCTATAGCATCAAACTTCATTTTAGCCAGAAAGTAAAGAAAGACAACACATTTATAAAAGTGCCGGGTTAAGCTATTTGAAAATACGAAAATGTAGCATGATTGTTAATATATAAGACAACTATCCATTACAAACTCAAGATAAGATTTGTGACTAAATCTACATTGCTGCTAATTTGGTCAAGGAGCATACATTACGCAGTCATGTATTTTTTTTTAAAAACACACTTTATCAACTTCTTGCAAGTATTTCGAATACATAAAAATGACTTGTTGTGAATTTTTGGTGATTTTGTTTACTTTATCCTGCAATTGGGTGTCCTACTATACAGATATAGCCCTACATATATCGCTATGTTGTATCTGTATACTATACAGGTATCGCTTTAAATCTCCGTCCACTGCCGGACTGAGTATTTTTTGAACCTGTGTGACCACAGAATGTGTATTTCAGTTGCATTCCAATGACGATGATTATTGTCGATTTCAAAATTTGAATAAGTATGATTGTGTTACAAAATCAGCCATGTCAATTTCAGCATATATGTTTAGCGAATGTCAAGTCTGAAGCGTAGGACAACTCGCACACTTCTGTTTCAAATTTGACAATGTTTTGTTATTTGTTTTTAATGTTGAAATTAGTTGTTATGTTAAAATAGATATTATTCACCTTAAGCGATGTATCATTGTTGATCATTCGAGATTCTTTTTTTGCGAACCCGTCTTCAGCGTAATGTGTAATTTTGATATTCCTACGCGGGCCTTAAGGGATTACAAATCGAAAATAAATGCTAAATATGTTACTTTTTGTGTCTTTCAAAGCACAAACAATATACAGAATTAATTGCAGGATACAGACAATAACTGTTTAGTGTCTTTAAATATCAGCTGTATTTGTACTCGGCTCGAAACAGGTGTAGTAGCTCGCTAAAAACTCGCATATACCTTGTTTCCTAGCCTCGTACAAATACAGCTGATATTTGAAGACACTAAACAGTTATTGTCTATTTACCCTACCTTAACTTCCAATATAGCCAACACTATTGCCTACACTTCATCATTCATTAACTCTTTTATATATACAATGCTTTTCTAACTATTGCATTATTTGAACCTGTACTTGGATTAAAAGAAGTAACAATCATTCAGTTGTGTTTATCTTCGTAAACTATTTCGTTACTGCATTTTGTTTGCAATAGTTTGACCAAGATATAAGCGGAAGACCGATAAACGATTTATATGGGGGCTGACATCTTTCGGTCGACTAGTATCAAAACAATTGCGTGATCAGGAGAACGATTTACGGCTTAGTGATGTAACAAAATGGCATGTTGTATGATTGTGAATGAGACAACTATCCACTAAGTTCAAAATGAAGGGGTATAATTCCCATTATAAGCAACCATACGGCCTTCAACAACGAGAGAAAAAAAACCCATACCGTATGATCTGCTATAAAAAGCCCGGACATGAAAAAATAGAAAACAATACAATTGACAAACGGCGTGATATATTTAAAAAAACAGTTTACGAAAAACAAATATATGACAAACACGAACCAACGACAATCACTGAACTACAGGCTCCTGATTTGCGACAGGCACATAAAGAATGTGGCGGTGTTAATCATGTAAATGAGCACTCAGCATCGTTGTTTAAAATCCAGTGACAGATATTTCATTCGAATTTAAAAGGTCGAAGATACATGTGTGTTAAAATATAAAACAACAGAATCTTAAAAGATACATGCGTTGGATATTTTTGTTGACCCCTTGATTCAGGTAAGAGAGTGCCCCTCAATCACGTGTTACTTTGAGGTCCTGCAAGTTGTATCAAAAGGGTCCATAGATGTTCAGAAAATTTGGCACCAGACACAGCTACAAGCATACCATGATTTCGACTGGTACGGTGGTACGTACCTGGTCGTTTTTAACCAGTTTGCCAATACCGGTGGGGTATTGAATATTCTACGGAGGGGCCAACCTAATCAAGATTTACAATAACAAACGGATGTAATTACTTTTTGCATTTCTCAGAAACCGACATCCTATGTTAGCGCAGGTCCTTTCTGTGGGACGGAAAACGTCCAGGTACAACACTATACATGTACGTGTACTATAAATCTCAAATACCCATCAATTGGATTTCAACGAAAATATGTTGACATATTTTATTTACATACAAGGTGTATACCATTCCATCTATATATATAGATTAAGGGATCATGTTTTATCAAAAATTAAGGCAATTAAAGATTTAATCTTCAAATAGAATTGTCATAACGAGATTTAATTCTACTCTACATGGCCTATTAAAGATTGACACAGATTACAGAGGAATTTGCGATAAATTACGTATTTACATGTAACAATGTTCATGCAATGATTCATATCGATATGATTTGAAATCTTGTGAACTATCTAACCTAAGGTCATTTGTGATACTTAAGATTATTTAGTCATCTCTCACAAACAAGACTCTATATATATACATGTATGTGACCGTATAAAACAATTCGGATTGACAACATTTATATTCCTTTTCATCTGTCGCTATATATGCTGTTTTTTCCGCGGAATCATTGAGCAAACATTTGTCTTTGTCTTTTATGAACAACTGTCTCCTGCATTTTGTGTTGCAGAATATTGATTTTGATGTAGTTTTCATTTTTGTGAATGTTTTGATTAGGTTATTGAAACAAAAAAAATCATAGCACAAATACAGTTTTTTTTTCAGTATGTATCTTAGTTATGTCGCTTTGTCCGACACATATTACTTTGAGCAACTAAACATGAAAACCTTTTGAATGTTCGTCGCTTCAACCCACATTCACATATATCTACAAATCTATTAGAAAGTGCAACTTTATAGCCTTATTGAAAATTGGTTTATTAATCCAAATGAGTTACTCTCTTTCAATACAGATATTATTATTATCATTCTTATTATTTGTACCCAGAACGGTGCTTCTCAATGCGAGCAGTATAGGACACTATACAAAATTGAAATCTGTCCGAGTCTGTAAAAAGGTTAGATCCATTTATTTCCCTGTTGGAATGCTTATAAAAAGTCTGATGAATGGGAGACAACTCAACTTTCTAAAATATTTATGAAATAACCTGCACCACCGTGCCAACTACAAAGTTAGGACGGCTATTCTAGAGGGGTTAGGACGGCTATTCTAGAGGGCACACGAGTATTTTTGGGGGTCCGGTCATACATGTACTAAAGACCCCAAAATTGGCACTTGCTAAGCACGAGCCATTAAGGAACACACATATAAAGACTGAGGTGACATGTGTAGTCGCTGACTTATATTTTGAGAAATAGCCATCATTCCAAGTATTTGCATTTAGGATTTACATTCTTGGAAAAGATGGAACAAAATTGGGAATGGAATCTTCTTGCACACAACCCGGCTGAAAGTGACATGCACCGTAAAAGATAAGCGGATAATATCAAAGGAACATTTAAACTCGTAAGTCGAATACAACTGACGACGCCATGGTTAAAATAAGAAAAATTATCAAAAGACAAAACAATAGTCTGCAAAACAGAACTAGCGTATGGGCAATACGGGGATCACCAAAGAAACTATATATGATCTCAGGAACTCCCGAACGGTAAGGCTAAGCATATTCGAAAGAAAAGAATGAACATATACTGAAAGAGTCATTTGCTATGATTTATGATGGTGGACCTCTCCGTCTTTTTTATTGGTCGTCGGCTTTTCCGTTGCTTTGTGGTATTCTATTTCACCATGGCATATTCTTTTTTCATATTTAATTCATAAGTATATTTTTCCGTTGAGGTCCACATTAGTGTCTCTGCATATTAATTGAAATTCGGATCCCCTACCACGAATCTGGACACTTTCTGGCATGAACAATTCTATAAATGAGCATAGTGCTTTAAAATTCTCATCACTAAAATCATTGTATGCATAAAAATAACAAAGTTCAATTACTGACTTGAAACGACCATTGTCTGTTTCAATCTTGCTCATCTCTTCTGCTTTTTTCAACACAAGGTGAAAAACGTTCTTATCTTTAAATTCAACTGGTTGAAAGAATATTGCCTCATTCAGAACTTCTAATTGTTCAAGAACATTTTTGTATTCTTCTTTAAGGTCAGAACTTTTAACAAATTTTGGAAAGAACTTGGATAACACATTATGCGGAATGAAATAACTTGAAAGATTCTTTTCAGTAAGGCATTTGATTAACATTAAGAAACACTCTGCGAACCTGGTCGTTAATTTATCCTCTGTCCAAAATGTATCTTCCCAGGAATTAGTCATCATGAAATAAACAATAGTTTTGATCCAGTAGGATGGAACAAGTGGTTCAGTTCGGAAAAGAGCCTCGTTATATTTTCGTGGTATACATGTTGAAACAGCATACTTTAAACAGCGGTAGACTACCTTTCTCCCGTTGCTGGCAGAATATCTATACCATATTTCCTTTTCTCGAACTGCTCGTGTCCATCTTGCCTCGCCATCAGACCGAAGTATTAAATAATCATACTTTTCGTTCACTCTTTCCCTATCCGTTGTAATACCAGGCCGAGTCTTGTCTAAAATATCTTGATTTACGTTCATTGGATTGTTGAAGTCATGTGGTTTAAAGCATAAGCACAAGTCAACATGAACGACCATCTGATTCCATTTCTCACCAGAAAAGAGTAATGTATGCGTCTGTGCAAGTCCGGTCATAAAGATAGGGACCGTATCAAGCCACTTCCAACCGGGTAATGCATTTGTCTCTAAAATATTGGCAGTTTCCAACTGGATAGCATTCCATACCCGTTTGAGGAAATCCTGATCTTTCTCCTTACTCTGGTCAATGTCCTCAAAATCGTCAAACAATTCTCTTTTTTTAATTCCGAGATGTTTTTTCTCGTCAGATTGAAAAGAATCATATATTGGCGTTGCCAACACTTCTAATGTCTCGTTCAAGCAAGGTAGTTCTACCATAAAGTCAAATTCGTCAGGGTTTCCAATCTTAGTCCCTTCAGCCATGCTTCCCATTCCAATAAGGTTATAATGATGACAAACTTTGTGTTTTTCTGCTAATATACCATAGACAGTTTTCATCATGCCCTTCATATCATTTACGACTTTTATATAGTCTTGATTGTGCTCTTCTTGGGAAGATTTCATGTTTTCTTTACAAGCGCTATCTTTAAACTGATAATTTATTTTACTTTGATCAATTTTAAGAACTGATTGTAGTAAATTTACTCTCGGTAATATTTTGCTTTCAGCATGTGGGTCCACATACGGGTCAAAGAGACTTAAATAGACATCTGGATTTAAGTCCTCACCATGACTGCAACTTATCCAAGGTTGAAATGGCCACTGAGGACGCGTGTGGGTCATGGTTCTCTTTATGTATGACAGACATGGACGATTAGCTTTGTTTATTTGTTTTGCTACAATACGGATGTGATCACGTCGCTTTTCAATATACATATTGGAATGCACTGCTAATATAGGCCCAAATTCACCGACAGTCGGGACCCTGTCATTATATGGTCCTGTCATGTTTGTTAGTATGTTTTTATTTACTTCGTTCACATTAATGTTGGTTAAAAGATCCGACTTCAAAGCAATCATTTGGATGTGTGAAGCAATTGTCTCTTGGCGTCGGTTATCCTGTGCTTTGCAATGATCGAAGTCAGGTGTCTGCTCTGCCTCATTTGTACATGGTAAGTTCTTTTCTTCATGTTTCACACTAAGCGGCTTTAATTTATTCCCCTTTTTCTGGTAGTCCTTTCTCAAAACTCTTTGATATAATATCGTAATTTCATCCATAAGATTTAACGGTAGTGAAAGTCTAAAAAAATAATAATAATTAACGTTTTGTTTTTTTTTGTATGAAAATAATGGTAATAAAAGCATTGCCAAATAATTCTGCTTAAGCCGGTGCTAGGGACCGTTTTAAACTTGTAGTGCGATGCGAGTTTGCTTGCTATTGACTTTAGATGAAGAAAAGCAATACAAGTGCTGTTCCTTTGTTTTTTTGTTGTTTTTCGCTATACTTGTTTAGTTTTCTGTCATGGATGGATACCCGATATCCTTTGTTTTTCTATCAAATTATGTGTGTTGCTGGAAAGACGTCGCTTTGGTTGCATTAATGATGTGTACCCTATTTTCTTTATAAATCCATCTTTGGGATGTTTTATGAGAACTTCATATTCATAACTTGCAAACACACGTATAATACAATGGGAGAGAATAAATAAAAATAAATATTCATTGCTGATTATAGAACCTAGAATCGAAGTGAGCTGAGCAATTGCTTCAAGAGAAAGTTAAATATAATAATATATAGATCATGGTATGGTGGACAGGGAGGCAACTCTTCACAGAGACAAAATGTACCTTAATAAATAACTAAATAACTTTATGTTATAGGTCAGCGTACGACCGTCGACAATGAGCAAAATATTTAATCCATTTCAAGATGTAAATGGTCCCGAAATTACACATGTACAAATGTAAACAATGTTTTATGATACTGATAACAGTCTTATATATAGTAAGGCAAGATAGTTATTTAAACGTTTAGTAAACTTTATAATATGATCATTAGGGCTTATAAGCCAGACATACCCAGCATATACACTGTAGGAATTCGAGTTATAACTATTTCATATCGGTTACCGATATGAATAGATTACCTTAGCCGTATTTGGCACAACTTTTTGGAATTTTATTGATAATGACCGTTTTTTTTTTTATTAATAACTATTTTGTAAATATTAAGATAGCCCTGAGTCACCCTTTTTTAGTCCACTCTTCGCTACCTTTATTTTAAACTTCCGTTTTAATTACCAAATCACACATTCTTATATATATATAATTATAAGGGCATGAAAGCATGCAATATTAAAAATATTTGAACATGAAGAGTTCAAAAATGTTTTAGATTACCAATCCATCTAAATGAGAATCTAAGATACGTGAGATACACCATTTCAACATCCTTGTCGTTGTTTACATTTTAGTGTTTAATAAATTAAAAGTAAAATCTAGACTGAAATGACAATCCGGAATTTTAAATTATCTCTAGTTGAGAAGCTTGCAAGAAGTATTTCGACTTTTTTACATAGTTCGTCTTTTACTTAAGTCAAAATACATGAACCTTAAAGCTTGTCTTCTCTCAAGTAATAGAATTATTTCAAATTAAACTTTTAAACAGATTAAAATCATCTGTAAATTATAAAGGTTGTAATAATGTCTGCACATACATGTGTATATAGTAACGAAAACGTGCCATTGGACTTTTACCCAACACAGGGACAAACATGGCATGTACTCTTTTAGATCTACACTTTGTGTATTTGTTCGTTTGGAGGGATGTGTATTGATTTCCTGTAGCGTCTGTTAGTTATTCTTCTGCTTTGTATCAATTATATAATGGACTAGTTTAAACCAGGGACGTATAAGTCCTTGTTTAAACTAAACAAGTTATGTATGCATGTGCATGTCCAAAGTCTGGAGCCTGTAATTCAGTGTTTTTTTTTGTTTCTATATATTGATTTTGTTTTTAGTAATTGTTTATTTTCTTCCAATAAACCAGGCAGCTATTTTTTTTAACATTTAGCACTTGATGATCTTTTATAGCTTACTATGCGGTATGGGTTTTGGACATTGTTGAAGGTCGTACGGTGACTTGTGGTTGTTAAAAATACTACACCATGCTGCGTCTGATGAATAAACAGTATAACTTGCCTAGTCCGACATCTTTTTCTGGTCCCCCAATGTGTCGGATTTTTTTCAATCCGGGAATTTTATAGTCTACAATACGGTGTATGTTCTGCTCGTTGTTGAAGTTTATATGATGATATATGATTAGCTACATCCACATCCTTTGATGGGTAGGTGTATTGATGGGTAATTGTACAACATATTCTTATTTTTTTAGTGACGAAAATTCTGACTTTAAAAAAATTGTCAACCCTAGTCTGTATTACAATATTATGAAGGCCAATTACTTAAGACTCAAATAGTAAAGGTTTACTACCTGATTTAAAGAAAAAATAAAAATACTCTGTACACAATTCCGAATGGTGCACATCAGTTCATGAAAATAGTCGAAATCAATAATTTTATGCATTAGTTTAATATAATTTCTTTTTGGACTTTGTATTGTAATTTATGAAGTCCACCTCACCGACCAAGTATACTGGGGTATAGAAATATGTTCTCTTTTGGTCTTCTTTCAACCGACAGTAAATTTTTTCCAAAGAGGGGCTTTGTTGTGCGTGATGTATAAATTAGCAGCCACGTCTGACCGGAATAATTTTATTTTCTTATATATATAATGTCGCGTACTGACCTCTAAATCTCGACGTTTCTGTTGGTAAGAAGCTTATTTGTTGTTCTTTCCTTTAGAACATTCGACAATTAAATAAAACCATGATTGTTAAACTTCTTCCATTGCTTAATTTTCTGATACATTTACCACACTAGCCATAAAAAGGTGTTGACGAAAATGGGGACGATAACATCTTCCTTGCGAAATTTCAAAGAAAAAACACCTGATGGTTGCAAGCAGTCGATAGCGAAATGGCCAGGGTAAAATTGAATAGAATAAGTAAAATGCATTTACAGAAAATAAACAATTTTATTTCGTTTTAAATACATGTATTAAATAAAACGTTTCTTAAAGAACACAACAACAATACGTAGACTAAATAAAGTCTTATTGTATCTGTACAGTTAAATATAACACACACACTTAGTTTCTGAATAGAACACCAGATTTTATTAAGTTACATACATTCGTATATCGGACCTATTTACTCCGAAATAGACCTCGTCAGTATTGCACGAAGAACACAACAGTTCGTGTTGAACTATTAAAACAATTATTATGCATAATGTACACTCAAATTAGATTGAGTAATTCAGTACAATTCAATGCAACAAACTTGGTGTAGTATAGTACCTCATCATAATATCAAGTCACATGCATTTGTTTATCCGACTAGTTTTTACAAAACAGTCTTCGTTAGAATTGAACGTAAATATTTATGCATGGAATAACATCCAGTTTACGCTCCTTTTTCTGGATGAACAGGGTTTCATACAATGGAGCATGCGTGTAGTTGCCTTGTCTACACATGCGTCATTTGAGCCTCCATTGATTTTACAGCTGTTTACATTATCCTGATACCTGTGTGCGCAGTTTGTACGACATGTTGCAAATGCTGAACCAACAAGAAACAGTACTGCAATAAGAACTATCTCTTTCCTCTGCATGTTCTAAAAAAGAGGAGCAAAAAATTAAAATAAAATATAACATGTGATTATTAAATGAAATAACAAATTATGCGAATATTAAATGAAAAAACAGAACATGTGAATGTCAAATATAATAGCGGGAACATGTGAAATATAAATGAATTTAAAGAACATGTGAATGTTAATTAAATGAAACAATTGAACAGAACATGGGAATAATATAGCATAACATGGATATGTTAAATGAAATAACATTTTAACATAACATGTATAACAGAGTATGGTCTTGAGGAAACGATGATAGTCCGTCAGAAGGGGACGATTAATGGCTGACCCGTGTTAAGAGAGAGCAATAGCTCTTGCACATAGAAGACACCCTTGTAGATTTCGAAAAAGACAAGGCAGCACTCGCACCAACAAAGTGGAAAGGGGTTAATATAAGTTGCAAAACTTGTTTCCTAATCCACTATAACTAAATGTGTTTAAACTAACATAACTTGGGAATGTTACTGATGAAATAAATAAACAGAAATTGGAATAACATAACCTAACATTAGCATGTTGAATGTAATAACATAAATGAACATTTAAATGTGTAATGAAGTAAATGAACAAAAAATGAGAATGTGAAATGAAATAACAGAACAGAACATTGGTATGTTAAATGTAATAAATGAACAGAAAATGAGAATGTGAAATGAAATAACAGAACAGAACATTGGTATGTTAAATGTAATAAATGAACAGAAAATGAGAATGTGAAATGAAATAACAGAACAGAACATTGGTATGTTAAATGTAATAAATGAACAGAAAATGAGAATGTGAAATGAAATAACAGAACAGAACATTGGTATGTTAAATGTAATAAATGAACAGAAAATTGGTATGTTAAATGTAATAAATGAACAGAAAATGAGAATGTTAAATGAAATAACAGAACATATCATAGGATATTTAATTGAAATCACAGTACATAACATTGGTATGTTTAAAAATAAATATAACATGACAGGACACGGGAATGCTTAATGCAACTTGAATAATAGAAAAGAGCAAAGGAATTTTAAATATAACAGCACAGAACATGGAAAAATTATATCAAAAAATAAAACAGAAATTGTAAATACCAATGTTAAATGAAATAACATAACACGGGAATGTTAAATAAAAATGGATACAAATAAAAAAAACCATATTTTCTTGAAATAAGTCTTTACAATAAAGTCAAATTCAATTTATGTAACGTCCAATATACTGAGTAGATACACTTGTTGTTTTTGTGGACATTTCAGCTTTAATACTATGCGGTATTGGTTTTGCTCAGTGTTGAAGTACGTAATTTGACCCATAGTTGTAAACTTTAAGCCATTTGGTATTTGTTGGACAGATTCATTATTATTAATAATTTTCCTTTTTCTATATTTCGATAGTATTTTGCAGGAAAAGAATTTAAAAAAAGTAATAATAGCAAATACACAGACATGAATATATAGAATTCGAAAAAAAAGAATATTTATATAATTGTACTTACAATTTCGTCTGTTTTATTTTAGTGTATAAACAAAATGATAGCTTTGTCCAGTTTTGACTTTTATCTGGGCCCTGACCAGTTTATATAGTTATTTTATTAGCTGCTTATCTCAAGTGACCAGATAACACTCAGATGAAGATTGGAACATTAAGGCGTAGTACGTACACTCAATATGTATGTTTGAAAAACCGCACCAATTGTATTTAACAAATGTAATAGTTGTAATCATTGTCAATAAAAAATAAATAAATGAAGCAATCGACCGTTGTGGATAGTTTACACTTGAAGCTTCCAAGTGTTTTCCGAACAAACACATTAAAAAAAAGTACACATATTGCTTGAATTTTGTTTCAAGTTTGGGAAGTCGTTAGTCTGTGGTTAAATGCTTGTTTATGTAATTATTTACTGCGTCCATGATTAACACGATGGGTGCCACATGTGGAGCAGGATCTGCTTACCATCATAGGTACCTGAGATCTTATCCGGTTTTGGCTGGGATCGTGTTTCTCAGTGTTGTCTTAAATTTATTCTATTTAGTGCTATGTGCACATGTTAGTCTTTCCGAGATTTAAAAGTAAAAAGATATGTAAGGCAGTTATGTAAATTCCCGTGCAGATAACACTTGTACCTGTTTAAAAGTTCATTTGTAAAAGCAATTGCTAGAATTAAGTTTCGAGATTTGGTTGATCAGTTATTGTTTCTAATACCTGATATGAAACTCTGTATGTATGAGGTTTCAAGAGAAAATAGTCGAGTATTAGATCCTAGCACGCAATATATTCAATAAAGTAAAATAAAAACGCTAGTAATCTTTTGCAGAAACAAGGAGATAGAATGTGCTGTTATTTCTTACATGTATATCGGATATTTGGAGATGCGATGAATTTTTTTATTGTGGATTTATGCAATAATTAAACATGCAACAACTGGCAACTGATTTAAATGCAGTGAACATGTATTTTCCTAAATTGGTAACACATTAACTGTATGATGTTCTTTATATACTTTTGCGGTTAAATAAATTTCAACAAACTTTGCATAGACCAGTAAAATGTCTTGATTCATTTTAAACTAACTTCCTTAATTTTCGGATATAATTGAGTATTTTAGTACGTTAACCTGCAATAAAAAAGGGGCGACAAATTCTAGAGGGACAGTCATTTTTTTCTCTTTGTTCAATGCATGAAAGAAAAAAACGTTTTTTGACAGCAGGAATTTTGCACTCACTTTTGCTTAACGGCGCATTGTTTTAACCTTTTTTTGTACGTACAGTTGGTTGGTGCTTTTTTCTTACGTCAGAGTATATGTTGTGTGAAACGTTTTCCAATCGGTTAAGCGGTCAAGAGCTACAATGTACGACGTCATTCGTGGTTTTGACAACTTCACAGATTAATAGTGTCATTGTTTCAAATTTATCTAGACCATTATGTTACATTAACAATCGTAATTTCCTTTGAAATATTCTCTAAAATTAGTTAGATGAATCAAAATAAATAAAACACAAGATTAGACACCCTCGTTGTTTACGTATGATGGATAGTAATTTTCGGTAATATTTTGAAAATTTGTTACTTGTATAATAAGAATAAAAAAATGCAATTATGACAACACAGGTGATTCCTGTGCATTTGTGCACTGTCTATATTTTATGCCTTCTAGTGTTGTTATAATGATTAAGATTATACCACAATGTTGACTGATGCACCCCTATTGTTGAGATTTTGTCATTTGGTTGTGGACTTTCCGTATTAACTTTCTGTATTTTAGTTATTCACTTTTGTAGATTCATAACGTATTGTGTACACAGTGCAAAGTCAAATATTTAATGTCGACTGTCATACGCGAGTATTCTATTGCAGAGCAAAGAAGATAGAATGTGAAATTATTTTTGTTAGCGGACATTTGGAGGTGCGATGAATTTCTATTCTGAATTTATGCCATAATTAAACATGCAACAACTGACAACTGATTTACAATGCAGTGTAAATGTATTTTCATAAATTAGTTAACTGTTTGATGTTCTTTATTTACTTTTGAGGTTAAATATATATTTTTTTTGCCTTGACCAGTACAATTTCTGAATTAATTCATTTTCTTAATTTTTAGACAGAATTGAGTATACGTTAATTAGCCTGCAATAAAAAGTAAAATCACAAAAATACTGAACTCAGAGGAAAATCAATTTGGAAAGTCCATAGTCACATGGCAAAATAAAAAAACAAAACGCATCAAAAACGAATGGACAAGAACTGTCATATTCCTGATTGGTACAGGCATTTTCAAATGTAGAAAATGGTGGATTAAACTTGGTTCTATAGCGCTAACCCTCTCACTTTAATAACAGTCTCATCAAATTCCGCTACATTTACATGATGCGTTAAATAAACAGTCACAATTAATAAAATAGTCAAAATATGGGTACATCAGTCATCATCGTATAACAATTTTAAAAGGAACAATTTAACAGGACACAAAAACCTCTACTATCTACGAACACATGGATTGATTTGAGTGTCTGACGTCAGAAAAATTATATACGTCACATAAATTTGTCGTTCAATGTGCATACAAACAATTTTAAAATTTAAATAGTTAATGTACGCATACAGGGTTAAAAAATCAAAAGTATGTAGGAATAAATTACAGAAATAGACCCAGATTCAAACTAGTCCAAAAGTTATACATAGAATTTATGAGAATCCAAAAATTGTTAATTCCACTACGCCATTGATTGATTTTCACGTTTGTGGTTCAACGTATATAGTAATTAATAATAGAAATATATCATAATGACATATTATAGACAAATATCATACTGACGGGATCTTTTAAAGTACGGATCACGTTATAATCACAAAAGAAATACAAAGAGTCACATATACAAAACAAATCACCAAAAAATGAAAGCCAATACAAACACATTGACGAGATGTATAAGTGCCGAGCCACGTCAAACGGATATCACATAAAACCATTCAACAGTAAAAGTAATCTTAATAATAGAACAAAAACATATAAAAGAACAATAAAACATGTTGTTAAGATGATACTGATAAAAGAGGTGCGAAAGATACCAAAATGGACAGTGCAACTCATTGACCGAAAATAAACTGACAACTCCATTGCTAAACAAAAAAAAAGACAAACAGATACATAATAGTACGCAAGACACAACATAGACTAAGCAACACGAACCTCACAATAAACGGGTAATATCTATTTGCCCCCCAAAAAAACCTCCTTTTCGCCACAAATTAATTGCGCCAATACTCCTTTTGCGCTAACAAATTTTCAAAACTGTCAGTATCATTTGCGCCTATAGAATAATCATCTATTGCGCCAATTTTATTTATTACAATTTTCTTCTCTCTCTTTACATTGACTGACATACATATTTTAAATCTTTCGTTTCCAAATTTTCTTTCGATTTTAAAGAGCTCTGAATTTATTATTTTTCAAGGTCGCTCTGACATCATATCGGTTGCCTTTCTTTTGCACGCAGTTCTCAAAGTTTTACGTTCTAATTTCTGGACATTTGTGTCATGAATATGATCTAATTCTCCATTTAAAATAACTGTACACGATTCATCTGAGCACAACACGGCTTACCTGTACATCTTCACCTTATTTCTCCAGTTTTCTTTACAAATGTCTGATGGAATGTGTGTTCTTTAACGATAATGATCGGTTTCCTCTATCAGACACTATTTTCTTGAATGGTATATATCAGACATCGAAATTCGTGAAAACAATTTTTTTTTCTAAACAATTTATATTTTGGGGAGTTTTCTTAAATTTGATGAGTGTTCATTTAAATCTTAAGTGGAAATGTTATTTATAGTACATGTATGATAAAGGTAAAAAATATTTACAGGTAAATCTGGCGCAATTTCATTTCATTTATTGGCGCAGTTAATACCATCAAAATAAAAGAGAGTGGCGCAATTAATACCTTTTCAAAACTGCAATTGGCGCAAATTGATTCTGTACAAATAAACTGGGGGTGATCGCAGGTCTCCGGAAAGGTCAAACTGAAGACTTCAAAATTGGTATTTGCTAAGCACGAGCCATTTAGAAACA
Organism: Mytilus trossulus; assembly: GCF_036588685.1. NCBI lineage: Eukaryota > Metazoa > Mollusca > Bivalvia > Mytilida > Mytilidae > Mytilus > Mytilus trossulus. The sequence goes on from NW_026963318.1 coordinate 1,341,187, forward strand.
AACAGAAAAACTGGTTACATCAGAGTCAGGGCAAGCTAGGTAACATGTGTAGCTGCGGACTTATATTTTGAGAAATAGTCAACATTCCACGTATGTGCATTTAGGTTGCACGCTAGTATTTCCTGGCACATAAGGGATAATAATAGCCGTTTTTAGAATTATCACCACTTTATAACAAAGCCAGACATTCTACATTCACAGTTAACTGAAGTACTTTCATTTTACTATTCAGAAATTAATTTGAATATGTATCCTGACCGTTTGCTTGTTTTGCTATTTTTTAAAACCTAAGGCCACTAGACTAAGTGCTTTTAAGTCTTTTATCGTGCAGTGAATCCAAATGTAAAAAAAAATCTCAAAAACTTCTTTTCATCTGTATGTTAAACTATTTCTTATTTTTCGACACCTGATTCATCCCATAGTTTGGGAAAGTATGTTTAATTGATACTGTATTTTTTTGTCCAACCACACTGTTCAGATACATTGACTTAGGTAGGGTTCACAAAAGAGCAACCTCAATTCAAATGCAAATACTACCGTGCTACCTTTAGAAATCAAATCCAGTTGGAAATGGAACCCATGTCTTCTTGCAGACAAATGAAGCGCTACCTAAAATGATATGTACCGTAAAAGATAAGCACTGACACCGCCATGGTAAGAAAACGTAAAAACAACAGTCTAAAAACAGAATTAAAGAATGAGCAATACGAGGACCCCGAATGAACCTATCTACGATCCCAGGAACTCTCAAACGGTAAGAATAGTCGAAGGTAAAGAATGAACACTTTAAAGGTCATTTTCTATCATTTATGATGGTGGATCTTTTTGTCTTTTCTATTGGTCGTCGACTTTTCTGTAGCTTGGTGGTATTGTATTTAACCATGGTATATTCTTTTTCATATTTAACTCATAAGTTCATGTTACACGGGATTTAGAGAACAGTTGGTTAATTTTCAAGTCTCGTTTTCCGAATTATCTTGAGTCATCATCGCAGTATTTGAATATTTAGCCGTTAATGTTCACATAATTGTTTTCGTATGTTAATTGTAATTCAGATCCTTTACCATGAACCTCTACACCTCTGGCGTGTACCGATTTGAAATTATAGTCACTTACTGTAAATCATTGTTCGCATGGAAATAAAATAAGTTCAATTTTTGACTTGAAACAACCATTTTCTTTTTCAAAATTGCAGATCTCTGAACTGCATATTTATTCAAAAGCTGATCAACGTTCTTAGCTTTGAATTCAAGAGTTTGGAAGATGATTGTGTCCTTATCCTTAATGACATCTTTTTGTTGAAGAATATTTCTTTATTCTTTTTCAAGGTCAGACCACTTTACCAATATTGGGAGGATTTAGATAATATATGCGGAATATAAAAAATATATTTATGTGGACACTACACGTTTATCAACTACTTTCATGTCTCAGTACCTTCGCTGCTTCTGTTATGCGTTCTCTTGAATTATAGAATTATTTTAAATAAATTAATAAGCCAGGCTTAATTATACCATGTTTAAACTATTTTTTAATGTTGGCATATATAGAACAAGGCTTACATTCGAATAATTAAAAAAAAAATAAAGTAATCAACAACTGATTTCTTTTCTGCCGAGGAAACCCTGATAACGAGTGCATAGTAACGTCTATATTGCTCTTGAAGTTGGATAGATAATGTCCTTCATTGTTTAGAAATTTCGATTACAAGGTTTCGATTACATGCATATTAGAAAACAAACAAGCAACAATACACAGCAACGCCCAGTACCCTAAATCAGATGACTTGTGGAGAGTGTTGGGCGCGCTCTGCATGACAAGAAACAGCACTTATGAGGGTCCGTAGGAAGCCCGCTGTAGGGTAATGGCAATGGCGACCCTAATTTCGTGACCTTCTTCTAAGACTTACCAATTGCACTTATTGTTAATTTGTGCCATTAGTGAAAATGCAGTTCATATTTAATTGCCACCGGACCTTAAGTAAACCAGAATGAACCACTTTTAAAACGTAAACAATGGCCCCGGTTATCTGTTCAAAACTGTTGAAACTTGATAAAATTATAGAAAAAAAACAAATACTAGAAAACGGCTAGAGGATCTAACTTTGGGATGTGTGTTAAAGTCAGATGTTGTCTATAATGTTTTTAGACTGAGCTAATTAAAGCTTGGAGTGTAGATTAAACTTATCTATTCTTAAAAAAGTTTACTATTGATATCCAAGTGTTTTCATATAGGTCATATCGCTTGATGAACCTATAATTTACGAATATACGTCATTTGTACGTTCTCATTTAATTCGAATGAATCATGACCAATCGGTTTCAAAATACTTACCAGTGAGTTGGTATATCTGCCAGCAACTAAGTGAAAAGACATGAAAACAGCCCAATTGTAGTAAATATAGGTAAACTTTGATACGTTGAGGTATTTTGTTAGATCCTTGGGTGAAAAAAAAGAGGATCAGGGGAAAGGGAGACAAAACAGATTACCAATGATACATAGCTTTTGTCTTTGTGGTACATGTAGTACACATGTTTCTTTGAATCGCATTTTTTACTTGCGTCCTCTCCAATTGTTTTGTCTATTTTTGGAAATCAGATCTTTTTTTTTTAAATTAATTCTATCAATGGTTGGTGATATAATATGATATTTTGGTTATTCTCATGATTTTGCTTATTATTGAAGATCGCATTTTGACGCGACATTTTTGTGACCTTTTTTGTTAGAAGCTGATTTGTTGTTGGATATTTAATTAAAAAAAACATTAATTGTTTAAATAGAACCGTTGTTAAACTTCTTTTTTTCCTCGGTTATATTCTGATACCAATCTTTCAATAAAAATGCAATGCAAAACTAATTTGCATTTCAATAAACAAATGAAAAGACTGATGTATGTAAACAGTCCACAGCGAAATGGCCAGGATAAAATAAAAATAAAATAAGCAAGATTCATTTATAGCATAAAAATGATTTATATTGTATTACAAACATGTGTCAAAAAAGACATTGCACAAGAACACAACATTTCATGTTGAACCAATAAATAAAAAATATATTTACATACACTTAATTAAGTCTTATTGTCTATGTACAATTAAATGCAGCACTAGACGTAGTGTCATAAAATACAGAACATGTTTGTGAATATCAAGTTAAATACACTCATTTATCGGACATATTTACTCCTACACAGTCCTTGCCAATATTGCACGAAGAACACACCATGTCATGCATGTCGAACCATTAAATAATAATCACGATGCATATGTGAACACTAAAATGAGTGGAAACGTTTCGGTACTATTCAATGCAACAAACTTGGTGTTGTGTAATACTACACGTTAGTTTAACTATCAAGTCACATAAATTCGTTTATCGGACCAAATTTCTCTAAAACAGTCCTCGTCAAAAGTGAAAGTAAATAATTACGCACGGAATAACATCCAGTTGACGCTCCTTTTCCTGGATGAACATGGTTTCATGCAATGGAGCATGCGTGTCGTTGCCTTGTCTACACATACGTCATTTGAGCCTCCATGAATTTTACAGCTATTTACATTATCCTGATATCTGTGCGCGCAGTTTGTACGACACGTTGCAAATGCTGTAGCAACAAGAAACAGAACTGCAATAAGAACTATCACTTTCCTCTCCATTTTCTACAAAAATGAAACAAAAAATAAAGTAACATCTAACATTTTAGTTTTAAATAAAATAACAGAACATGGAACTGGCAATTGAATGAAATAAATTAACATAAAATGGGAATACCATAACATAGGCATGTTAAATGAAATAACATTCAAAAGAATATTGAAATGTTTAATGAAATAAATGAACAGAAAATGAATGCTAAATCAAACAATAGAACAGTCTCAACACCGGTATGTTTAATGTAATAAATGAACAGAACATGGGAATGTTCGATAAAATAATAGAACATAATATTGAAATGTTAAATGAAATAAAAGAACAGAACATGGGGTTGTTAATTAAAAATAAATACAAATGAAAAAAAGTTTTACAATAAAGTCAAATTCAATGTATTTTTTGTAACGAGTGGATACATTTGTTGTTTTTTAAGACATTACAGTTTACTATGTGGACTGAGTTTTGCATAGTGCTGAAGTCAGTACTTTGACATATAATTGTTAACTTCTATGTCATTTGGTATTTGGTTGAGAGGAGACTCACAGGCAGTCATGATCTTATATTCATTTTTTGATAACTTTGGTGAGGAAAGACAAACTAGTTTATTCAAATAAAAGAATAACATATTCAGAGACTTTCATGTAAGAATTTAAGTATGAAATGAATTGTACTTACAGTTTCGTCTTTTTTGTGTATAAACAAAATGATAGATTTGTCAAGTTTTTACTTTTATCTTGACAGTGACCAGTTTATATAGTTATTGTATTTTCCGCTAATCTCAAATGACCAGATAACACTCAGATGAAGATTGGAACATTAAGGCGTAGTACGTATACTCAATATGTATTTTTTTGAAAACCGCACCAAGTGTATTTTACAAATGTAATAGTTGTTATCACTGTCAATAACAAATAAATAAACAAAACAGCCGACGATCTATTGAAAGTTTACACTTGAAGTTGTAAAGTTTTGTCGAAAGACACATTTAAAAAAAAATTCGAGTAAAGGGAACCGTTATTGAAAATATGTTATAGGAGTCGAGTTAGTCTGCGGTTAAATGCTTGTTTAATGTAATAAATCACTGTATCCGTGATCAAAACGGTGGGTGCCACATGTTGAGCAGGATCTACTTACCATCTTAAGTACCTGAGATCTTATCCGGTTTTGGCTGGGATCGTGTTTCTCAGTCTTGTCTTTAATTTCTACTATTTAGTGTTATGTGCACTTGTTAGTCTTTCCGAGATTTAAAAGAAAAAGATAAGTAAGGTAGTTATGGAAACTTCTCGTGAAGATAACATTTTTACCTGTATACAAGTTTATTTGTAAAAAGCTTTTCTAATATAGGTTGATCATTTATTGTTTCTAATACCTGATAGGGAACTGGAGTCTAGAACGCAACATATTAAAGTATAAAAGAAAGAAAAAAGATTTTAGTTGGAATATATTTGTTTCCTTACAATTTGGTTATGCCAACTTTGCATGAAAGACATAAAATTCCTTTTGCCTTAGACATATTGCTCTTACTATTGCTCCACTACGTGTCGTTTTAACTTTTTTTAATTACGTACAGGTGGTTGATGCTTTTTTCCAACGTTTGAGTATATGTTGTGTGAAACGTTTTTCCAATCAGTTAAGCGGTCAAGAGCTACAATGTACGACGTCATTCGTGGTTTTGACAACTTCACAGATTAATAGTGTCATTGTTTCGGATTAATCTAGGCCATTATTTTACGTCAATAATCGCAATTTCTGTTGAAATATTCTCTAAAATTAGCTAGATAAAATCAAAATAAACAGTACACAAGATTAGATACACCATTGTTTACATTTGATGGTTAGTCATTTTCGCAGATTTTGACAATTAGTTACTTGTATAATCAGAATAATTAATGCAATTATACAAATAAGTGATACCCGTGCATTTCTGCTTTGTTTTTATATCATATGCTTATTTTGTGCTTTTTTGTTACACCTTACGTCGCTCTGTACTTTTATATCCTGTCATCCTTGTATTGTGCTACAATGGTATCATTATGTATGCATGTCTTTTTGTGTTTCTTTGTTACATATTATTTGTTTTATTATGAGGATTAAGATTATAACACATTGTTGGCTGATGTTCCCCTATTGTTGACATTTTTACTAATTTATGTCTATTTGTTTTGTTCACACATCGTTATCAATGTTGCGGAATTTTATGAAACTTGCATACAAGTGAGAGGTATTGCTAGCAAAAAAACCAGGATGAATCGTACCCAATATTTTATATACTAGAACATACCTGTTCCAATTCATGAATATGACATTTGTTATCCATTTGATTGATGTGCTTCGGGTTTTGATTTTGCCATTTGACCATGTTGATTATGAACGTTCCGTTTTGAATTTTCCTTGGAGTTCGGTATTTTTGTCGTTTAACTAGTACTTTTTTGATGCTTCATAATGTACTGTATAGTACCAGTTTATACAAAGTGCAAGGTCAGATATTTTATTTTCACTGTCATGCGTGACTATAAAATTGCAGATACAGGAAATAGAATGTGCGGTTATTTTTTATAATAGATATTTTGAGATGCGATGAATTTTCATTGTGAATGTATTCCATAATTAAATATGCAACAACTGATCATCGATTTTAAATGCATTAAAAATGTATTTTCCAAATTGGTTGATAAATTAAAAAAAAAATCATCTTTATGTTGTGAATCTGCTGTAAATTTGAATAAACTTTAACTATTGAATCTGCTGTTCTTTTATGTGGTTCACCAGTTTTTTTCATAGATAAGACCGTTGGTTTTCCCGTTTGAATAATTACGGTTTTACACTAGATATTTTTGTGACCCTTATGTCTTGCTGTTTGGTGTGAAGACTCCGTGTTTAAGACCGTACATTGATCTATAATGGTTTACTTTTATAAATTTGTACTTGGATGGAGAGTTATCATTGGCAGTCATCTTCCTATACCAATTTGCCCAGACAAGTAACATTTCTGAATGATCGAATTTTAAACTAATTTATTTAATGTTCGGACACAATTGATTACACGTAAGCCTGCGATAAGTCTGTCATTTTAGTTTTTAAAAACAAACAATCGATTATATCGTTGTCCTCAAAGTTCTGTCTTCTCTCAGATTATAGAAGTTCTTTAAAACAAGAAAACACCAGCGGACCCGTCACTGAAATACCTATGCCTTATTTTTAGACTGATAGTTTTAGTATCCGTACTTTCATCTGATTAAGTTATGCTGATTACATATTGTACAGTTTGGTCTGCTTGAAACCCTTTCTGTTTGAACCGGTTTCTAGATACGGTCGGAAACCAGGCACTGAATGGTGTAATTTTCAATTAAAATTGATCAAGATTACAGCTGTTAAATTGCCCTTTATTAGTAATATATAACGTTGGATTCGTTGGTTAGTCGTTTTTACAACATCCCAGCTAAACAATAAATCTTGCTACACTTACTGCTGTGTCAAAGTTTACAGTCTGTAGCTTTCAGCTTTAAAGTTCTCAGTGAAGACATTTTTCTTTTGCAAAAATAGGACTGATCATAAAAGAGGTGCAAAATATACCAGAGCGGCTTTCATACTAATAAATCGAAAATAGTCCATGTCTTAAACATAAAAAACCCAGACAAAGAGTAGTACACCGAACACAACATTAAAGACTATGAAACACGAACCCACCAACATCTTGTAGAGGGTTCCCAGGTGCTTCGGAAGATAAGCAGATCCTGCTTCCCGTATAGCACATATCGCCACATATGATCATTGCATCTAAAATAGTCACAGCTAACCTCCATACAAGTTAGAAATATACATGATTTTGGACGTCCAACAATGCCACCATGAAATATAAACATGGTGTTACACTAGTAGTTCAGTATAAAGGAAAACATCTAATATACAATTTAAGTATTATTAACTGCTTTGGTCAACCTTTTTGCACCTAATAAATTTATAAAAAAGAAGCAATCAATTCTTTCTGAAGTCAAAACAAAACATTCACACATTTACTTTTTGTGAATTATCAAATTTGAAATGTGATGTGTTTAAGAGTCATGCGAAATCCAACATGCCGTAAAAAGTATCAACAAATATAACAAACATATGACTGTGCTAGATTATAGCTAAAAATATTCAAGAGTCAACTGAAGTAAAAAAAAATCATTCCTCATTTTATCATATAAACTTGGAATCCATCTTCTAGCTGGACTCCCGCACACATAATTGTGTAGCTGTTATATAAACTGCACTCTCCTGTTTCTGTGGAAATCACGTACACTCTACAGGAGTCCGATGTTTTGCAGTACAGTGCACAATCGATGTTGCTACTTGATGTCATTATTTGATTGGCCGGCGCTGTAAGAATCGTGCTGTTTGAAAATAGTTCATACTGAATTTGTCCTTGTTGTAAGGGAAGATATCCTGAAAAAAGGACATGTAAGGGTGTACAATGTAAGTAGTTAGTTAACTCTTTTAAACATATTCCTTTAATTATTAGTCAACTGATATAACATGTTTTTTTTTTTAAATCTGGCTTCTTTTGTTGAAATTCAAAGTAAATGTTGTCATCTTTATTAAAAAAAGGCGAATGGGGTCCTGTCTTGAAGTAGTTTGGAATCCATTTGTGCCATTGGTGTTTTTGTTTGTGTGCTTTGATTTGTATGTACTAACATTGTAATGGATGTATGCGCTTTTCAAAAGAAAGTCGAATAATACTAATTAAGATACCAATGGTAAATTCAAACGTGTAAGTCAAAAAAAAAATTACAGCTCAATGATTGAAATAGAAAGTAAAACCATTCCAAAACACAACACAGAAAAACACAAGTCTACGCACATGAGCCCCATCAAAACCCGGGGTTGATATCAAAAGCCCTGTATATGGCAGTCGTCTTGTTGTGTTCAACATTTGTAAATGATGGAAGATTCTATTTTTTTCATCAAATGTGTCATGTTATTATTTATGCTTGATTTTGTTTCTTTTTCTTCTTAACGAACTAGAAGACAAATAGACGGTACGGTATTCAGTAAAAGTAATACTATTTGCATCATCACATTGTACAATAACCGACCGAACTGCGCAAAACAAAGGAGGGAAAAAGTAACACTAAAAATATGAATCTGACTGCCACAAATATCAGGATGCAATAGAAAAGATAACAGAAACAGAACTTTGAAATAACATTAAGAAACCGCATCATTAGGATATGTTTGAAGTTTTTTTTATGAGAATTTGATTTAGTTATGATTGCCTTTTGCCAATGATGATTTGTAAGAAATTTGAACAAGCAATGGTAAAAAATTTAGCAAGAAACTCTAATTTGAGTTTCACATTATTAAATAAAGAATATATGATTATGTTTTACACTATCGTTTTCCAAATAATCCTACAACATTTTCTTGAAATTGCCATGCATATTCATGATTCAGTCTCATTACATTGTACCTGTTTCATACACTGATAGCCTCCATCCACCTCCACATATCTGTTCAGAATCGCCACGACACTGCTGATCACAATCATTATCCCCGAGGTAATAATCGGCTACATCTCCAGGGCCGTACTGATAAGGGTCATCCCCACAGAAGCATTGTCTAGTGGCCTAAAAGTAATTGAATCTGTATTTTTGGTTCAGGTCAACAGTATGGGCGTGTGAATTCAATAATAGTGTTTATAACAACGACGAGTGAGGCTATTATATTATTGGGAATTTATGTAAATGAGTACTTTACGCTAAATCAGTTGGATGTTGGATGTGCCCGGTTTGATAGTTTGGTCTTAAATTCATTACTTTTTATGAGTTGTTAGTCATTACCTTCAGGTAGCTATCAGGATTGGTAATACTCTCATATTTGTACTTATTGCCTGTTTTGGTTGTTAGTTGGATATCTTTTTGCGTGATTCGAGTTGATGAATTTGGCTTTTTTCAACTAATTTCTGTACATGTCTGTCTAAAGTAAGTAGTCTGTAAATGAGTGAATGTATTTTGCAACTATATATCGTATTTATCAGCTTTTCATTGATAATTATTTATGTGCATAACTCGAGTAGTTTGTTCTTTCGTTTGAAATGTTTTATATTTGTCATTTTGGTCCTTTTATCACTGACTATAGCTAATTATGCAGTATGAGTTTTGAACATTATCGAAAGCAATGAGCTGTTACTGTTGACTTATATGTCATTGTTATCCCTTCCATCTTATTTGAACAGACAGTAATAAACCAAATTCATATCTGAAACAGTCATTTTGGTGTCAACAAGTCTTAATTTACGAAAAGAAAATAATAATTCAGTCTTTCTGTCAGTAGCCCACTGCGATAAATTGTGCATTGTTCTGACAATTATCTCTACATTCCGTATCAACATAACCGAATGTTTGTATAGAGTTTGCATACTAAAAATATCAAATATTAATGATAAAAATTGGGATGCGAATATGCCTCTGTAATTAAGCAAGATTCCGAAATTCTCCAGGTTCAATGGTATACATACTAATATAAGATTACCATCTTTGACAAGTGTTGCAAATTTGAAAGAGGCCAAATGATATAGATATATAAAATATATTGTCGTATTTAATCACCAGCATAAATTCTGCACAATTTTTTGAATTTGTTTTGTTTGAAGTATTATGTTAACATTCAATAAGGCAACTTGTTAATTGTCCTTATTCTATCGTCTAAAGTAATGACAGCAAGGGACAAGGTTTGATAAGAGGAGTTTTTTGGCCCCCTTCCCAAATAAGTTAATATATTATATCATTGATAGCTTCATTATAGAAACTATTTACAACTATGATTTTTTGATGTTCCTGTAAACGGTAGGTTGCCTAGCAACGGCTTAATTAAATAGTCAAATTATCACTTATGCATTGGTTTGTCATTACACATTAGCTTAATTCAAAATAGTATTGTATGTTTAACAATAACTTGAGGTTGAAAATGAAAAGTCACTTCAATTCAAGTTTAAAAAATGCTTAGCAACAACCTAGCAACACAAATATTGCCTAGCAACGGATCAAAAATTTGTAATGTCTGCCATATGAGGTATAAACATAGCAATTGAAAACTAGTTTAAGATTTAGCTACCCTAAATGATTTTTCTTTCATCTTTGATGTCTGAGTCACTGTCATCATTATTTTTTCATGAAAATAATATGAACCATAGCAACCTAAAAGTTGCTTAGCAACATCCGAGAAAGATGAAAATTAAATTGAATTACAAAAATAACTTTTTAATTTTTAATTGTACAAGTAATAGTAAATTCAGGTCAGATTGATTAATACATGCAAAAATAACTAGCAGTAAGAAATAAATGTTAGCCAATTGTATACCATGCTAATAAAAAGATAAGCAACCTAAATAGTGCCTAGCAACAGTTAAATAATGGTGTTTTGTTTTTATCGTATACTAAAGTAGGATTTTGGCTTCATTATTATTTTTGGATGAAGTAAATATTTAATCATACGCAAAAAACATGTTTAATCCTACCGCATTTTGCGCCTGTCCAAAGTCAGGAGCTTCTTACCTTTGTGAGTGTTGTATGATTTTTAATTTTAGTTTCTTGTGTATAATTTGGAATTTAGTATGACGTCCATTATTACTGAACTAGTATACATATATGTTTAGGGACTAGCTGAAAGATGACTCAGGGTGCGGGAGTTTCTTGCTGTATTGAAGACCCATTGGTGGCCTTCGGTTGTTGTCTTCTCTATGGTCGGGCTGTTGTCACTTTGACACATTCTCCATTTCCATTCTCAATTTTAGTATTAAATAAACAATAGCTACTAAGGAATTGGTCGGTTTATTCGACAAAATGCATAAATGCAAATCAGAGTGTCACATAACAATTAGTAAGTATAGACAGCAACAAGTTAATAGGTAAAATAAACATGAATGTGTCCCAAGTGCACCGATGCCCCATCTGCACCATATTATTTTTATGTTCACTGGAACGTGAAAATGGGTTAAATCTCTAATGTAGCCACAAAATTAGGACGATAATAACATAGGGAACATGTGTACTAACTTTCAAGATGATTGGACTTCAACTTCATCAAAAACTTCCTCGTCCAAAAGCTTTAACCTGAAAAGGGACAGAAGGACGAACGTACGGACGAACGGACGCACAGAACAGACGGACGCACAGAACAGAAAAAGTGGGGCATAACAAAGCTTTTAATTATACAATAAGTCATAAGTGGCACAATTATAATTCAAAAATAATAGTGGAAGTTAAAAATATAGCATTTCACATTTACATGATGATTACCGGTACATTAAAAAACTCAAATGGATTTAAACAACTATAGAAGATTCAGTATAAGATTTTTACAGTATGTATAGCAAATATACATACTAGTAGCTTGCTCAATGATCTTGTTTGTCACTTTCAGAATCGTACACTGTGAACTTTTTAACACTTAACATAATATTCTAATAAAAGTAATACTGACAACAAAGTTCAAATTTTTCGATTAGGTCTGGGGTTAAGACGTGAAATCACTCATGAAGATGTGTAGTCGAAAAAGGCTTGAACATGCATCTTCAAGTTTTGTCTACAAATTCATTATTTCTACGATTTATATACCGAGTTAACACACTGATCGCTGGTGTATAGTATCATATTCAATCATACCACATCTCCTAATCTTATCCAAAATGTTATGTTTTTTTTAATGAAACATTTGAATTGAATTAGAAACGTAGACATACTTCATTACAGGGTCTCAGTGGCCGATTGGTCTAAGTAGTTACTTCTGTGATCACTAGCCAGTCAACACTGAGGTTGTGAGATCGATCCTTACATGTACTCGTGTGGGTGCACTCGTTTTCAACCTGTACTTCTCCTTTAAATGTTGATCTATTTATTATTTTAATTCTGAATGCCTTCACTTGCAGGACTGAATGTTCTGCCACTACGTTTCAACTATTTCATTTCGATTTCATTGAGTGTGAAGCCAAAAGTAAAATCGTTGGTAAGCTTGCTTGTTAGCTTAACCATGAAGTCATCATTATGTCAGGTTTACTACCCCCTTTCGAAGTAGCCTAGTCCATTAGACAGATAGATTGTAATCTACTGGACTAGTCATTTCTAAAAGGAGGGTTTTTCACCTGACCTTAACGCAGACGAAACGCGCGTCTGGCGTATAAAATTATAATCCTGGTACTTTTGATAACTATTTTCACCTTACCTTACAATGACTTCACGGTTCAGCTAACAAGCAAGCTAACTAAAGATGTTTCCTTTGGCTTCACATTCAATTAAATCGCTGTAGTAGTCACTAAGTGCAACCTTTCCGTTATTGAATAAATATTTGAAACTACTAAAAAATTCTTATTTATTGCATTAGGGACTAGGAACATTAAACTGTAGTACTAGAAGGGCAATTTATGCCTTCAATATAGCCGACCGTGCAAGGGCTGTGTAGCCAGTCAAGGTCGTTAAAAACTTCCATTTGTTTTTGCCTTCAATAATATGATATTGCAAGTGAGAGGAGAAACAAGTTCTACTGCCGTTTTAGGCGAATATTCAACAACTACCCTAATTGTTTTTTATTAGCAAGAAATAATGATTTAGTCCAAAGACCTGACATTTTTAGAGTATTTGAATAATAATGAAAATCCTGTGACAATGCATCTTTTCATAATGTGTACAATAAACCTATTAAATATTAAAGATGTAGCTCAAAAAATGTAGGAGGATAACCGAATCTCTATTTATCTTTTACCAAAACGTTATCATGGTTAATGTGTCAATTACTGGACATTTAAAGAAAATCTGATAAAAAAATAAAAACATACACACCTCTAGTATAAAAAGCTTTTTAGCTTAAAAAAACTGAAGGAGATAGCTAGACGTATACATCCGGACAGAAACAGAAGAACGGACGGATGGATGGACGGACAGACAGATCTAAATTAATGAACAATTTACAGTATACCTTAATTGACGAATTTTTCTGTAAATTATTATACTTTTTGGATTATTGTAGGTCTAATTTCACGTACAACATATTTTTTTTAATAGAATGACATACTAGTATATTGATGACTGGATACGGCGTAATACTATCCGTACGTGATATTTTAATCGATTGTGTATCCCGGAATAATTTCTTACCCGTGCCGTTCCCTATGACGTATTACAATGACTTGCCAAAATAATGTAAATAAAGTCATCACAGATACCAGGACTAAATTTTGCATATACGCTAGACGCGCGTTTTGTCTACAAAAGATTTAAAGTACGAAGTTGATGAGCATTGAGGACCAAAATTCCTAAAATATTTTACAAATACAGCTAAGGTAATCTATGCCTGAGGTAGAAAAGCCTTACTATTTAAAAAAATATTTTTTAAACAGTAAATTTATAAATATAACCATATCAATGACGATTCATATCAGCACACAAAGTGCTGACTACTTGGCTTTAATAACAATTGGATTTTTTTATTTTTTTTAGACATGAGCGCTAACGTAGACCACCATGACATTTTATAATGTGAAAGATACAGAAGAGAACAGTTGGTGGTTAAATATTTCAAGATAGTCTAGGTTGGTGCTGATGTCACATTTCGTTTCCGAACATGACGAAATTGTAGATTTCTTACACTTTTCATCGTTTCAGCCTTTTCAAGGTCTAAGTTTTAACATATTTGAGTACATAACACCTAAAAATAAGGTTCTACAGGGACGAGCAGATACTGAAATTCATTACACAAGCGTGATGGGTTTCAACTTCAAAGTTTAAAAATTCTGGTAAAAATGAACGCAAGAAACGGCCCTTATCATACCTTGTCCTTTGTTGTAATAGTGTTATCGAAGTATTGTTTATCTATAATTGGTTTAAGCTTTATTTGACAAATACGAACCTTTGGTGTAGTTTACAATACTGAAGTATGAATAGCAGTGCACAACCATAAAAAAATGATAGCTGCTGTGAACAATGCCTTCCTGTGAAATTATTCTATTGAACAACATTACATGTACCATAATTTTCACAATAACGTGTCTAAAGTTCAATACAAAGTCACATTCTTGAAAATGTTCGAGTATGTCGGATTGGCGGAAGGAATAAAAATAACAGATATGTTTATTTGTTTAATGCTGGCTTTGAAATATTTTGTTTAAGAAGGGAAGAACTTGTCTCATTATTCTGCTTTAATCAACTTGTTTCAAATGGATCCATATTAATGCAATATTTTCCTCCTGTATGACGATCATTTTATTGTTCTAAATGTTATAATTTGTGGTTTCTGTTGAAAACGGAGGATACCCTCTATATAATGTTTAATATATCTTAACCTTACCTGTGTTCCAAAGTACATGTACCCCTGTTCTTTACAGTAAAGCAAACACAAGTTGTTTTCCATATCTGGGGGATTATTTCCGTTCAACCAATATTTATGGGGTAACAGTCGTGTTCGTGTATCAACAAAACATCCAACGTAATCATTACTATCTGTTCAAAAGACAATTGAATACTTTTGTAAAAAAACATGAAACATATTGGTAAACATAAAATGTGCAAACATATCACTTAGCGTCAATCTTTTTCGTTCTTGTTTTAACAACCACAACAAAAAAGCATGTTTGAACAGCATTATAATTCTACGCTAAGTCATTCTAATTAAAAACCGATCTCTCATCGCTCCTGTTTTCTGATATGTCGCGTGGAAGATCTAACGAAACCCGCTTTGAGGTCACTTGTAAGTGAACTAGAAGTTATGAATTTATAATGGTATGCAAATGAGTTGACGACCAATCAAAAAAGTTTATGAATTCTTTTGACTAACGATTTCTTCGTAAATAAAATGAGTTACATCCCTTTACCTCACAAAAAACTTTCAAGATCGTGGAAGATTCATTT
Organism: Mytilus trossulus; assembly: GCF_036588685.1. Taxonomy (NCBI): domain Eukaryota; kingdom Metazoa; phylum Mollusca; class Bivalvia; order Mytilida; family Mytilidae; genus Mytilus; species Mytilus trossulus. The sequence goes on from NW_026963318.1 coordinate 1,356,717, forward strand.
TCATTGGTCGAAAAAGACACACACATGTGACCTCAAAGCGGGTTTCGTTAAATCCCCCACGCCACATATCAGAAAACGGGAGCGATGAGAGATGGTTTTTTTAATTAGATTGACTTAGCGTAGAATTATAATGCTGCTCAAACATGCAATTTTGTTGTTGTTGTTTAAACGAGAAAAAAGATGTATTTTGAACATTTGAAAGCAGAAAAGTATGATAGATTGTATTCAATACCGTTTATTTAAACCCTTCATAGCCTCTTTCATGTCGTAGATAGTATCTTGCTGATGAAAAAACGACAAAACGAATGACATTTTAGAATATCGATAGAAAAAAATCAATAAATAGGTATCATATGGAAATAATTTACAGGAAATATAAGACAAAGAAACTCACCAATAACTTGTACTTGACACTGAAAAGTAAGGAATTTCAATATAAAAATGCAAAATATAATGTTGTTTACATTCTGTATTTTCACCGGTTGTAATTAAGATTTAATCCAAGGAAGCTTAAGACATAAAAGACAAGATTATAATGTTTATAAAGCCAGAATATACAAAGTCTTATGAAGTAGTATTATCTACATGGATGGCCAGCCTTCGCTTCAATCCAATGATATGATTCGGCGATTTTAATTTCAATTAAAAAGACTAGTAATAAAAAGAACAGTTAATGCCAGATTGATATTTTTTTCGTATCTAAAACTTCATCAGCAAACTTATCATGTATGTTGTTTTAATTGAAGTTAGCCGACTAACGAATGCAATAAGCCTCTTACTATATTTCAATTTTATTCCATGGGGAGAAATCACAGACCTTACAATTCCAGCAACACAGACAATAGGGAAAGTATGACTTAATGCTTCAACTTCGTACTTTATTTGTCTTTTTAAACTTTTTTTATTCGAGCGTCATTAATGAGTCTTTTGTAGACGAAACGCGCGTCTGGCACAAATACTAAATTTCAATCCTGGTATCTTTGATGAGTTTATTTGGTAATATATCTTATTTTTTTTACTTGTAGCTTCTAATTTCTACCATGGAATCATAATGAGAAACATCATATCATAGATTAACACAGTTGATTATTAGAGTGTTTCATAAGCAAAAGTAGTGGTCAAACAATCTTGAATTTGATGCAAGAAAGTTGTAACAAAAAGTAAAAAAAACGCACGTTTGTCGATATCGTGTAATCATGTTAATATCTTAGCATACATTGTACTTTTTTTTCTGCATCAGTTGCGCATACCGACAATCAATGTCTCTTCATAAAAAAATTGAGCCAAAATATTGAAATTCAAAAGGTTATCTAAAAGATGAAGAGATAACATCTAAAAACACTAAAAAAAGTTATAGCCTCAGCTGAACAATGAATTAAAGCTTTTCATGGGGGAGGCGGGGATATATTTCATGAAATCAAATAAATTTCGAACTTTTGTGAAAGAAAAATTTTAAAACACAAAATCCGTATTTGTGTCCCAGTACCTAGGAACTAGCCACAGGCTGGTGTTAAAATATTGGACTATCAGTCTACCTGCAGAGGCATAAATCCAGTAGGATTTATAATATATAAAATTGAGAATGGAAATGTGGAATACTCCACTTCTTGTTTGAAAAAACTTGTTCACGAAATCTAACGTTTTTTTTTGCATAGACATGATAGAAGACATCAGTACTATAAAGTATGGTGAAATCACTTTAAATAGAGGTAATACTTTAGTACCAATAATGAACACTGCTATTTTCCTGGATCTTGATATCTATATCTTTAACGGAAAGCCTTATACCAAAATTTTTAAAAAGTTCCTATCGTTAATTATCCATTTTTTTTATTTAGACGTTTCCTTGTCACCATCTTATCAGTCAGGGGCATTACTGAAACAAGTCACATTTACAATTACCTATACAATCAATGTTGAAAACGAGGCTATTTTAAATATTACTTAAATAAGTAAATGTTTTAATATTATTTTTATAGGTTTCCAACTTTACAGATTTTACTAGCTTTAACGAATTTCACGGTCATCTGGTTATTTTCCCCATAGAATATAACATCTAATCTTTCTGAAACACTAATTGCCTTTCTGACGCAATTTTCTTTCATATCGACGATTTTGAGTAAAAAATTGGTCTCTTGGGACTTTTAAAATATCATTTTCCTCAAAAATCTTGAAGGTGAACAGATATATATAGATAGAAGCTTTATTGTTTTTTTTAGAATTAATTAAGACTTAAAGTTATTTATAATTTGTAACCCAAAACAATTACCTATGATCCTTAATCAAGTGTTATTACATGTACCAATTCTTTTTAGAATGTATAAACCAACTTATTCAAGTAACTATGTATTGATGCCAATTGCCATTTAGCGTTTGTAAAGATATTTTTTTTATATTGAAGTCGAGACATGTTTAGTGTGTTTTAAACTTTTGAGATTGTAAATCAGAAATAATAGGACGGAACTATAATATATTAAATTTTCAATGGGAAATAGATAAATGATACAAATATGGAAATTAATGAGCGAAACAGGCAGTGCTATGCACTCGTGGATAAAAGTTATCAAAGGTTTCAGGATTATAATTTTATACGCCAGATGCGTTCAATATTTTAATATATAGTTCAATAAGTATATATAAATTAAACTAAAATAATATTACCTTTAATGACTCCGTAGAATAAACACACATCAACAAGGCAAACAGCTTCATAGCCATGCTACTTTTTACGAATGAAACGGCGAAATCAACGTCAGAGAAGCTCCCTTAAACAAAAATAAATGTTATATCTTATATGAAATACACATATTTAAAACATCCAAAATTAATAATTTCATAGCAATAGCCAAATAAAATCTCTCTTCTAGCTTACTAGCATCAGTATGAATATAAAACGAAATAATCAATGCAAGTTTACCATGCGTAAAACGCAATTAAAATGTTTTTAACTGCAAGATATAATACAAGCAGCAATGTATCTATATCGATGATATATTTTGTGAATGAGTATCCGAAGGAAATCTATTTTAATAAAAGCTTATACACGTTAACCTTTCCAATTTTGCACAATTAAAGCTAAAACTGTACAAGTTTTAATCTAATTGAAAAGCAGAAAGATGTTTCGATTATTTGAATAAATAGTTGGTAGAAGCTTCTTTTTATTAGAAGTGTACGACAAAAGTTTTCAGGAACTAATGTACACGCAATGCATCGCTTGAGGTAAAATAGAATGATGATGACGTGTTATAGGTTTTTTTCATTTGTTGTTGTCGATTGTAACCTTTGTTGTTAATATAATGGAATTATATGCGACTGCCACACAAGTGAAATATTTAGCTATAAAATAAGGTTAAACAACCTTTTTTCCACATGGAAGTCAGAAAAGCTTGCATAATACTTTAACGTCACTTCCTGTTATACGAATGATGTTCATGTGACTTCAGATAATGAATACAACAGATAAACTAAAAGTCATATGAAACCTCAAATTAAAAAAAAAATGATGCATTTCCTTTTTGTAACAAAATGGATAGTTTTCAAAATTAAAATTATGTATGTATACTTTGTCCTGAAGAAAATTCTTCAATTTGTTCACATTCAGAAGAAGTATAGTTTTTTCTAATCGCTTGTTTCCAGGAAGCAGTTCAGCGACATATTTCCCGTATGCAAAGTGACCTTAGCGTGAACCCTTTTTGACAAATATGGTGATCGCAATACGCATGGATCTTTCACTGAAATAAACTATTATCCGATTGGACATGTTAGACACGTGATCATTATCCATGTTTGTTTGTTGATTGTATACTATAAAGCGACAATCGGTAAACTTTGGAGTCAAAACACGGCATTTAATGAGCTGCCATATTTGTTAAATTATAACAAACAGATTAAAAAGACGATTTTACGATATGTTTGGATAAAAAAATATAAAATCGTGCACAGAAGATTGAGTTTATCATATATACATGCATTGGTTTAAACATCGGGTAAACATTACTTTTCACCAATCACTTGTTTCATATCACTGTAATTTTTTTTAAAAAAGAAATTGAGGTTGAAAACAAAACTTTTCAACTGAGAATATGATTTCCGATTCCCAATTATGAACTTTCTTTTTCTATGTAAACAACATTCCAGCCGAGCTTACATACGAAGTACATACCTCTAAGTTGATACAGTCTTCTAGCGCTGCTATGTCCTATCACTATTTATTTAATAGATATTTGCTGTTAACACGGACGCTATCAAGACGAGAGTTCCAAATAGGGGTGATATAACATTCATTTGTTAGATATATGCCGACACCACGTGTTTGCTGATTGTAACGGCCTAACCAATCCACATACATGACAGATGATAGCAAATAGGTCCCTAATGTCGTTAATTAATCCCCGTTCCATTTACCCGAATGTGATCTACTGAATATGTACTAACATAAGCAGCAAGACGGGTGCCACATGTTGAGTATGTTATTCTTAACCTTCTGGAGCATCTTGGATTTTCCTCATTCTTTGTGGGGTTCGTTTTGCTCAGTCCTAATTGTTTCTGTATGTCTTTTTCGTTTTTAGACATTGCGTTGTAAGGTTATTTTTTACATCTGTGTTTGAATCTTTCTGCGGTTTCCTTTGTCTCTCTTCTACCCAAGGCCATTACTGTACCAGGTTAGGAATATGACAGTTGTTTTCAATTCGTTTGATTTGTTTGATCTTTTGGTTTTCTTACTATTTTATTAACTACTTTTCGTTTTGAATTTTCCTATGGAATCTGTTTTTGTTTTTGTTGATATACTTTTGGCATAATATATGGTACTTTTAATAATATTGTAACGATTGTTATATCGCTGTCAAAAATATAATCACTTATAAAAACCAGTGTATCATGTTGATATTTTGAAGTTTGGTTGTTCACGTATGAAACTTATTTATAACGGGATAACACATTCCAATTTGTACGAAGACACAACTATTGATAAGTAAATTGTTATGCTTTTGACTTTTAATAAATACGACCAAAGTAACACTATGTTTCAACAAAACTGCAAAATAATTGCCTAATATTAGAATGTCCAAACACCGATAGAAAAGATGTTTGATTGAATTAAAGTTTTTGAGTGAATTCATATATCCTTCATTATAAAGATATTTACATAAAAATATTTGACAAATGCAAACAAGCACTTAGGTGTAATAGAGTACATTTGAAGTCTTGTGAATCTAACTCGAAATGCAATATAAACAGTAACAATAGATTATCAATTTAAAACATTTGTGTTATCTTTCAACTATAAGAATATTGTGGTTAATACATATTGCATAATATGTATCGAATGTTTATATGCACCTTACTTGACACAGACACATAACAAAAATGGCAGATTAAATGGGGTTACATATGTTTGTGAGCGGTAGACCCTCCTCTACACTAGGGTAGAACAGAATAAAAAATATATAACGTAGTTGTAATCTTAAATGCCTTAATTAAAAGATCGGTTCGAAACAAAATTACCGCTAAACAAAATGAAAAAACAATGAACATGAACTATGAAATAATTTGGTAAAGCTTTTAATCGATATCTGGTAACGAAATCACTAGCTTACTAATTTGACTAATTTGTCAGTAATTCACAAATGACGTTCATGAACATATTAAAGCAAGTACAGGCATGGGTGAAGCGAAAACATTGTGAATTAAAATAAAAGTAATGAGAGTCCAAAAAGAGAAAATATAATCGGGAATGAAAAAACATTTTTTGTCGTTCATTTTTGTGAGTAGTTTCAATGGTGAAACTATAATATCCAAAACTAGAAAAGGACATATATGTCAGACTGTGTTGGATTAACTAATATAAAAGTTATTTCCTTGGGCAAATTACCTCTGTAAATTAAATAAATAATCTTGATTATTAATATCAAAACTATTTTTAAATTCCAGAATTATATCTAATTTAGGCGGATCATTGTTTTTCTTTGGTATAGTCGCACAGTTGATTTTTACATGTAATGTCGTTCATAACTTACTTTTCAGTTCAGTATTTCCTTTAAAAAAATGTTTTAGTTTGAAACTCAAAAAAATAAAAAAAGGAAGTGTTCATAAAAACAGTGACAAATCTAGAAGTGGGAGCCTGCTGGTTGACTAAGAGGGAGCCTGCTCCTGTCATGTTTCAGTAAATCCCTGTTCAGTTTCCAGAAAAGGGTGCCGCCTGCCTATGAAAGTGAAATATGACAGACAATAGAGACCAATAGATAAGACAATACGCTGTATTATCCCTTAATACAAGATGAGCTTCTACAGAATGTACAAAAACAAAATAATTGGTGTACTAGTAAATGAAATAAATAACGTTCCTTGTCCCAATTTTGTAGAAATGAAAATGTAACGAATGTTATCAATTATTGTTAAATATTCGAACAAATCCAAAACTGTTGAGTATATGTACACTGGCAACAAATGTTTGGACCTGAAGGTATTGAACATCTGTAACATCAATAGACAGAGAAACGGTAGGTGCCTGCTCACTTAAGAAAATTGGTTGATATACATCGACAAAATCTCGTGATTGTGTAGTGAAGAACATTGACCAAATCGGACACTTCCATTTTGACATGACTTATTTCTTTCGTTCCATAGAAAGAAATACAAGATTGGGGTGTTCAGAGTGAATTGTTTTGCAATCTTCAATTCAGTAGTTTTCTCTCTGTATCTTTCTTTCCGTACGATGTGAACAATTTAACGAAAAATTAAACAAATTCGAGATAACGTTCATCTGTTTTGTCTTTTTGACGTGCATTTGTACTTATTTCTACGTTACTCTAGAACGGTTAGGGAAAAAATACGTCTCAAGATACGAAATAATTGTATATGTATATATATATTCTTTGATATCATAAAAAAAAATCAGGCCGATAACCTACCCTTTTCTGTCTATTGATATTCCGTTAACGTACGGGATGTTAGATATCGAGTCAAAACACTTGTTTGTCGGTGTAGTTTAGACATAGTGGAAACACATAACACGTGTTTTCAGTATATACTTTTGATTTCTAAAATTGTGCGATTTTCCTTTTAAAAGTACGCCAAAATCAATAAAAAGAATTAAGGGGACAACTTTTTTGCTACATTATCCCTGGAATAATTTTTAAATGCAAATGATTTGATTATTTGAACAGAACAAACTAAAATATTTGCAGACATGTTTTTGTGCCAAACATAGAGAGGTTTTTGATAAATTTGAGTGTATATTATGTAACTGAATCACAACTTGATTTAACTGTATTTTAAGAAAATGTAACTACAACAAATATTGTTTGTGTATTTCTGCACTATACGCGATTACAGCTACATGTATAAGCCTTATCAGAGTAAATATAAGGCAGTTTTTGTTAATTTACATTTTTTCCATGTAAATTTGAAACTTATTCCATCATATAAATTTGGAATCCCTCAATTCCCTCACACATAACGGTGTAACTGTTATACAAACTGCACTCTCCAGTTTCTGTTGAAATCACAAACACTTTACAGGAGTCAGATATTTTGCAGTACAGAGCACAATCGATTTTACTACTTGACTTCATAACTTGGTTGGCCGATGCTGTAATAAACGTGCCATTTGAGATCAGCTTAAACTGAACTTGTCCTTGTGTTAAAGATATGTATCCTGAAAGAAAAAAAATCAATCTTACTTGACTCAACTTGTTTCTGTACATGGGCCTTGAATCCTTTATCAGCTGATATAATTGCAAAATTAAACATTAATTTTATTCTCATTTTCGTCATTGGAATTGAAACTGACTGTTGTCATTTAGCTAGAAAAAGGCAAATGTTATTTTGAATATTAGTAACATTTGATGTGTCTTTTCTGTTCTGAATACCCAAACAACTTTGCCTTATTCATGTTACTGATGCATCCAATTGCGATCTTAAAAAATAAATTTGAATTATTGGTGTTGTTTTTTGTGCTTTAATTTGTAATGTTCAAATTTAAATGGATGCATGCCCACTATAAGACAGGCGAAAGATACTAGTAAGAGGTAAATTCATACTCATCAATCAAAAATAAACTAACAACGCCATGGCTTACACACATAACAGTACAAAAACACAACACAGACAAAATTACAAGGAGCACTGCAAAACACAAACCTAACCAAAAACGTTATCTCAGGTGCTTTGAAAGGGTAATACGATCCTGCTGCACATGTGGCACCCATTTTGTAGCGTTCAACATTTGTATATGGTTGATATTTATATTTCAATGTCACCAATTGTGACATAGAATTACCAATATTTGTAATTATACCTGTTTCTATTCCTCAAACTTGGTAACAAATAAACAAAATGGAGTAAAAACAACATATAAGCATTATTCCATTATAATATAATTTACAGAAATGGTGCTATTCTGTTACCTCGTTCCTTGATTTATATATAATTCGTTCTATTATATGTTTTATCTGTTTCTGTGTTCCTGACCTAGGAAATTATACATCGTTAAACTGTATAGAACATCAAATTCTCGAAGTCACATATACCTTTTCCCTTTCTCAAACGTATCCATTACAGGAAAACTGCAAGGTCATTACGATACCGAGAAATTTTTCGTATGGACGTCATCTTTGACATAATTTGTAACTAACCACGAAGTGAGTTGATTATATAACAGTGTATAAAATTGGAAGCCTTCAAATTGTTCTTCACATATTTGAACTTTTTCTGCGTGCAATACTTGAAATTAAATTGTTCTTTATAGTACAACATTTTTGAATGCAATGGACTGTGCTATCAATATTACATGAAATTTCGTTCATCATAATATTTATTCTTCAACACATTGGTTCTTGATTTAAGAATGAGCAACTGATAGTCTTTTCTGTTGTAGCTTAATTGTCGTTTATACTTAATGGTCACGCCATTACAGGTCCAAAATTGAATAGTCAAAATGTTATCTTATTCTTATCTGTGAAAATGACCGCATTTGTTTATGTTTCACCGTAATAATTTACAAATATTGCCCGTATAAAAGGTGAAAAAATAAATTGTAAAATCAAAAAGAAATGAAATAAGGTTAAGGGAAATTGACATTTAAGGAAATTCATCTCTTCTAATTAGCCACTATTGTCTTAGTATACCAAAATACTAACTTAAATGAATTCGAACCATCGGAAAACAGTTACCCTCTCAATATAGTAGGACACACAGGTTAACGTTCACAAATGTGTTAGTGTATCAGAATTTCTCGTGTATACAACAAAGGTAGAATTTTTTGTAGGATATTGGTGGCTCTGGCAAGAAACGCTAATAAGAGATATATATTATGACAAGGTATAATAGATGAAAATAAAAAAATATTTAATTATGATTCACATTATCATTTTCTATATTAGTTACAGCATTTTCATAAAATGTTCATGCATATTCACCTGTTTCATACACTGATAATCTCCATCCACCCCCACATATCTGTTCAGAGTCACCACCACACTGCCGGTCACAGGTATAATTCCTAATATAACCCTCGCTTACATCTTCAGGGCCGTACGTATAAGGGTCATCACCACAGAAACATTGCCTACCAACCTACAATTATTTGAATCTGTATTTTCGCTTCAGGTAAACAGTTCAAATGTATGGACGTCTGAATCCAATAACAGCGTTTATGGTAACGACGATTGGACCTGTTATCTTGATGTGGATTATGTTAATGACTTCTTTTCACTTAATCTATTGGATGTTGAATGTGTACTGATTGCTATGTTTTTAGAATTTTGTGGTTTTGTTTACGTGATATTGACTTTGAACTAGTTGCCAGTAACTGCAATTACTCTCAGATGTGTGCATGGTTTCATTTTGTTGTTGTAGAATGTTTGAAAACCCTGCCACGTCTAATCTGTGTTTTTGTCTTATGTCTTTCTGTTTTGTATCGATCTGATGTGTAAAGCCCTTTCGACTTATTTTCCTAGTTTGTTCTTATATTTGAGTTACGCCACTGTTCAGGATTAGGGAGGGGTGGCGTCTTCAAACTAATTTAACACAACCACCGTCATTTTTAATGTGCTGTTCGGAACCAACAGTTTGCCGTTTTTTGCTTTATCTCATATTTGATTTAAGTTCATTATCTTGCACAGAAACCAGGTCGTTTATTTTTCGTCTGAATTTCGTATTATTGTTTTTGGCTCTTTAAAGCTGAATATAGCTGACTGTAAAGTAAGGGTTTTGCTCATTGCAAAATGTCATATGTAACCTATAGTTGTTGACTTTTGTGTCCTTGATATTTCTTTCATCTAGTTTGTTGGGACAAAAATAAACAAATTCTGATCTGAATAAGTCTTTTGACAGCAATGCATAAAAGTACCAAAAAATAACCTTGAATCTTGTAGAATAAATTTATAACTAGTCTAGATTAAATTTAAAGACTTAGTCAAGACAGATCAAGACTGATCAAGACCATAGTTAGACTTTCCTAAGATTATCAAATTCTTAATCAGACTTATAATGTTAAGTTCAGTACAGTAAAGTACAGTTAGATACTGTCAAGATTATGTCGTGTCTTGTCAAGTAAAATTCACAAGTATGTCGCATTTTCGGAAAGAAGGACAACACCCAGAAATGTACATTTATAAAGTGATAGCTTTGAAATATTTATTTTGGAATTGAAATACTTTTGTCAACATTGTACTTTAATAAAAGTATTTTCAAATTGAACCATTCTTATAAATTATTTTTTCGTGGCTGAAGTTCTTTTTAACCATGTCATTTTTAATAAAATTGTATGCAGTTTCGCTTGTTTTCGGAGATACCCCCTAAAAGGAGTTAAACATATATTTGAACTTTAGCAACATTACCTGTGTTCCGGAGTACATGTAATCCTGTTCTTTACAATAAAGCAAACATTTGTTGTTTTCCATATCTGGAGGGTCACTTCCGTTCAACTTATATTGATGTGATAGTAGTCTTAAAGGTGTATCAATAAAACATCCGACGTAATCATTACTAACTGTTCAAAATAAAATAAAATACCTTAATGAAGTTAATACAAACATATTTGAAAACGAAGAATGCCAAGACATATCGCGTTGCCATAGTAACTTAGCTTAGAAGGTTAATGTTGTTCGAACATGCATTTTACTTTCCTGTGTGAATGAGAAGGGACCAAGATGTATTGTGAGTAAATTTGAAAGTAGAAAACAGTATGATATGTGCTAATGAAAAAAAAAATAGCAACAAATGACATTTTAAAATGTTGAGAGAGAAAAATACTTATACTTAGATGACATATGAAAACAATTTATATGCAATATTAAACTCACCAATAACTGTACTTGACACTGAAAAATAAAGATTTTCAATAGAAAAATGCAAAAGTTGATAAATTTAACATTCCTTATTTTCGTCCGATATGATTAAGATTTAATCCAAAGAAGCCAAAGATATTGAAAACATGATTATAATATATATAAAACCAGAATATTCAAAGCCTTATGAATCCATATTAGATATATGGGTGACCAGCGCTTTTTCCAGTCCAATGATATTATTCAATAGTTTAATTTCAATTAAAATGCATTCATGCTAGTTACAAAAGGAACGGTTAATGCCAGATTGTTTTTTTCCTGTATCAACAGAGTTATCATTTTTATCATCATTGTTGTTTTGATTGATATTAGCCGATTTTGATTAATGCAATACGTTTCTTACTACATTCTAATAATATCATATTGATAGGGATCACAGTTCTAACAATATCTGCAAAACAGAAAATAGGGAAAATAATCCTAAGGAACACTAGCTGTCAAATTCGTGTTCATCGATTTTACTCAGATTTTCATATTTGTTTTATGACTGTATAAAACATTTATTAAAATTATCAAAAGTCTAAAATAAACAATTTATAGGGCATTGGCCTCCGGAAAACAACCAAGCCCATATAAGCGATATGAACATAAACATAGATAGCGGGATTTATGGAACGCTATAGCTGTCTTTTGTGTCTTTTTAATTATGACAAGGTGTTTGTTATTACAAGAAGGTGCTTTTTTTAGAATAAGAAATTCAATGTGTTTTTTAATCATACGAAAATGTTTCTTTATTATACGAAGCCGTTTTTCTATTATACAAAGGTGTTTTTTTTTACTATACGAATGTGTTTTCCTTGTTATAAGAAGGTGCTTTTCTATTATAGGAAAGTGTTTTTTTATTATACGAAGATACGAAGATGGTTTTCTTATACGAAGATATATCCGGGTTGCACTATTATAAGAAGGTTTTTAATTATACGAAGGTGTTTTGTTATTATAAGAAGGTGCTTTTATATTATACGGTGGTTGTTTTTTTAAATTAAGAAGGTGCTTTTTTATTATAAGAAGGTGCTTTTTTGTATAAAAAGGTGCTGTTTTTGTATAAAAAGGTGTTTTTATAATATAAACGTGTTTTTTTTTTTATTATAAAAAAAGTTCTTTTTTTATTATGTGATTGTGGTTCTCGTGATTAACCGGAAGTGTGGCGTGTCTCATGATTTGAAAACAGGGACGGATCCATTGCTAATAGAACATGGAAAAATCATAAATCAAGAAAATCAATTAAGTCTATAAAAGTTTTATGGATTATTATACATGAAATAAAATAATCAATTAACTATAATTGATAAATGCATTTATCAATATATTGGAATTCGTCCATCCGCTGGTATTGTTTTCGGCGATATATCCGGGTTGCACTAATGACAGGATAATTGCCCGAATTGGGACATGATAAAATGACCGAATGAGATATAAATAGTCAGAACTTTTTTGCTATTTGGGTCAATATCTTTAATTGTTTTTACATAGACGGTAATGGTAAGTTAACGTTGTTTCATGTAGCTCAGTCCATATCGTAAACTTGGATATGTATGATAGCTCGTTTTGAAGCTGTGACATTTTCACATATGTGGTTAAATTTTCGGGTACGAAATGAGTTGACTTTTTCCGTAAATTAGCATACAACGGACATCCTTTTGTGATGCGGCTCCTTGTGGTAAAATATCCCCTTTTTAACACAAAAAGTTCTTTGAAAATTTATTACGTTAAACACATTTAATAGCTCCGTAGTTTTTACACATTTATTCTATACATTAGAGATACATAACTATGTTTTATGAAAAAATATGAAATAAACGAAAAAAAGTGTTAACACAGCTTTTGTTTTACAATATTTTTTTAATAAAACTAAGAAATCTGTAATGCATTATTAATCAATATATTATAGTAATAAAAAAATGTTTTTGTAACAAAGAAAAGTTGACCCAACAATTTTCAAAATCGCCTAACAACGTTTTTAATGTTTTGAACTAATCGACAAAAAGTGTTACTATCTAGATTGTTTAACAGTTAAAATTTTATAGGTACAAATATTTAGTTAAATTATCTAATTCTGACACTTGTCGAAATCACCATTCAAGCCAAATAAAATGCCATTTGAGTTTTCACAGCAGAAATCAAATACAATTAGAAATTGAATTAACTTCTATACTCAGTTGTAAAAATTTAGTAAAGATTTACATAAAATATCCTTTTAACAATTATTCATCATAAAGATTTATTAATTTCAAAATATTATTAGATATAAGAACTGTTTTACACTTATGTCGATCAGGTCCGAAATCCGTCCGATCAATTCATTTTGTTGAAAAACATTTTTTTCATATAAAGTTTTAGTTTCATTAAAAAATATTGTAAAACAATAGCTGTATTAACACTTTTTGTCGTTCATTTTACCTTTTTTGTTCCAACATTTTTTTAAAACTTTTTTTGTTAGATTTTTGTAAAAAAAGTAATGTTAATCTAAAGTTTTCAAATATTTAAATATTCAAATAACAAAAAAGTTCTAACCATGTATATTACACCCGGTCAATTTCCGGTCACACACAGGACAATCATCATGTCAGAAGTGTATATATGTTATAAATAACTGATTGTTTTAATTTCAAATACAAAAATCCATAAAATGTATAAAGAATTAGTTGATTTTCTAGATTTAACATTTTCCCATATTTTATTAGCGATCGGTCCGTCCCTGTTTTCAAATCATGTGACACGCCATGCCTTTGGTTAAGTACAGGAACCACCATCACATAATACAAATGCATCTTCTTATAATAAAAAAAAAACACTTTTGTATAAAAAGAAGACATTTCTTATAATAAAAAAGCCTTTTCCTATAAAAAAAAAAAAAAAAAAAAAGCAATTTCTTATAATAAAAAAACACCTTCGTATAATAGAAAAACACCTTCTTATAATAAATAAATTTAACTCTTCATATAAACCAGGACTAAATTTAGTATATAGGCCAGACGCAACAGACGCACGTTTCGTCTACAAAAGATTCATCAGTGACGCTTGAATCCAAAAAAGTTAAAAAGGCCAAATAAAGTACGAAGTTGAAGAGCAATGAAAACCAAAATCTTAAAAAAATACAGCTAAGATAATCTTTGCCTTCTTATAATAAAAAAAACCACTTTCGTATCATAAAAAAACACCTTCGCATAATGAAAAGCCACCTTTTATAATAAAAACACCACCTTCTTGTGATAAAAAAGACACATAAGACAGCTATGGCGTTCTATAGCGTTCCATAGGAACAAGTGCAATTTGATTGTTTTAGGTCCACTTAATTTCATTTATAGATTGAAAATATATGTTAATCATAATTTTTATCTGTATGAGAATGATTTTTGAGGATCGAATCAGTCAATCAAATGAATAACCCTTTTTTGACTTACAATGATGCTTTAAGGAGGCTCGCGGGTATAAGATTTTCAGAAAAAAATTAAACATTTATTTGTCATTACACATTTTATTCATTTCCTTAAATAGTTGTTACTTTATCATATGGTACAAAAATCATTCCAAAAAATCAATTCATGTTGGCCAGGTGACTTTTAAAATGTAGATGTCATTGAAAAAGCCCCAAATCATCTCCCTTTGGTGCAAAAATGGCATTTTTTTGGCATTAAGATTAAAAAAATTTTTTAACTCATCGGTGACCTATATTTTTTATTGTTTATTTTAATAAGCTGTACATAAACTAACCTAAATTAAGCGATTTCTGTAATAAAATTAACGGTACTAATTTTCTTGCACCAGATGCGCATTTCGACAATACATGTCTCTTCAGTGATGCTCGTGGCCAAAATATTTGAAATCCAAAGCTTATATAAAAGATGAAGAGCTATAATCCAAAAGGTAATTTAGTTCTTTTTTTATTTCGTTATTATCGCTTTTTCTGCTATTAGATGATTAGTTCAACAGAAAAAAGGACATTAACAAAAATGTATGCTTCTTTCGGAGGCAGATTGTGAGTGTAAATAAACGGTCACCCCATTTTTTTATTTTATTTTTCTATTAAGTATAAGATAAAGTTCATTTTTAGAAAAATATAGCGAAATCTTGTATTAAATAAAAAAAGTGATTTAGACCTGCGAACCCCCTTAAATAATCAAATACGGACACAATTCGTGCGTTACTAATTCTACCTTAGGAGTTAAATTGAAGTTCACATGAATACGAATTCAATGAGGTCAAATTATTCACTTGCAGGTGAATAATTCATCATCAATGTTTCTTAGCTTTTTTTGACAAAATTGGACCAAATATGGCTGCTACAAATAACGATTATTTCAATAGGTCACTCTCATTAACGATTGAACCAAACAAAAAGTATACCTTATAATATTGTTATATCTAGTAGCTTGTGCCCCTTAAAGGCTAAGTTGATAATATATCTTGTATGTTTTTCTTGCAGATTCTTTAATTAACCATGCAATTATAACGATATGTACTAGGCAACAAAAGAAACGTTACATTGGTTTTTAATTTGAAAATATTACAAATAATAATTTCACATTTTTTCATGATTAAAACCAGTAACCTGAATGATTTATCTATCAAATTTACTCATATATGAAAATATCGGAAATGACGTGACGTCATTTTCTGATTTCAAACAAATAACATTTTTTTTCAAAAAATTACCTGTATAGAGTTTCAGTCGAGTTGTCCTTTTTGTCATTTATTGTGTCGAACACGATTGTTAACAAAAGGTCGCATTAAAACATTGAAAATGTTACACGTAAAACAATGCCCCTTCTACGCCAAAATGAGAGAGAACGAGCTATTGGGATGTTGGCAGCAGGAATGACTCAAGTGCAGGTTTCAAATCATTTTAATGTCTCTAGAATGTCTATTGCAAGGCTTAAGACTCGTCTTAGAGATACTGGCACAACAAATGATCGCTCCCCATAGTGGCAGGCCACGTGAAACGGCGTTACGTCAAGATAGACACATCCGCATCATTCATCTCCGGAATCGATTTTTAAACGCGTCACAAACTGCACGACAAACACACGGAAGACATAACAACATAATATCTGCGCTCAAACAGTTTGTAACCGATTGCGTTAAGTCAGTATAAGATTGAATAGGCAAACATGAAGAAAGGTTCTTTTTACCGATGCATCTAAATTGAACTTGAAATTTAGCGACGGCAGAGCCAGGGTCTACCGGAGACGCAATGAACGATTTTCTGATATGTAATTTTTTGTCCATTCGTTCTTGTCCATTCGTTTTTGATGCGTTTTGTTTTTTGATTTTGCCATGTGATTATGGACTTTCCAAATTGATTTTCCTCTGAGTTCAGTATTTTTGTGATTTTACTTTTTGGTTAGTTTGGTGGTGGCGGAATCATGGTATGGGGCAGAATTACCTACCAGGAACGCACTGAGCTCAAAATCATCGTTGGTAACCTAAATACAACAAGGTATAAGGACGAAATTCTGGCTCCAGTTGTTCTCCCGTTTCTCCGAAGACTTCGTTTTAACCACGTTTTTCAGCAAGACAACGCCCGTTGTCACGTAGAACACATTTCGATGACCTTTTTGGAGAAAAAAACATATTCGTGTGATGCCTTGTCCAGCACTGTTTCTAGATTTATCCCCAATTGAACATCTTTGGGACGAACTTGGACGACGTATTAGAAATAGTTAAAATCTACCGGAAACGCTAGCCCAGCTCCGAACAGCACTTTTCAAGGAATGGGACAACATCCCTCAAGATTTAATACGACGGAGGTGTTTGGTGGTCATAAATGCAAGAGGTGGTCATACAAGGTATTGACATGTTAACCCGAATTATGTACTCGTCCTGTTAAAATTTTCCAAAAATGTGCAATATTGTTTTCAATCAAAAAAACTTGTTATTGTTCTCTTAAAAATTATGTTAGTTAACTATTTCATTAAATTTTTGTTATCATTTTTTTGTTATAAAAAAATTAAATGATCTTATAAGCATGTAACGTTTCTTTTTCTATATTAGCTATAGCATGTATAGATTAACGCAACTGATTATAAGAGTGATTCATAAGGAATTGTAGTGGTCGAACAAACTTGAATTTGGTGCAAAAATGTCTTATTAAAATTGAAAAAACGTACAATGTTCCTTACCGTGTAATCATTATAGTACACTTACATAAATGGTATTATTTTTTTGCATTCGTTGCGCATTCCGACAATCAAAGTCTTTTCAACAAAAGATTAAAACAACATATTGAAAATCAAAAGCGTATTTAAAAGATAAAGAGATATACACCACAATAGACAAAAAATTATAGCCTCAGTTGGACAAGCAATTTAAGCTTTGCATGAGGGGAAAAAATATAAAATCAGAGTTTTTGATATGATAAACTGACAAAAAACAGTTACTAAATTTTTCATCGGTACCATGACATCATTCGTAAATATAAATCAACTCACAGATATCTTATATGTTCAGGTATTTCACGTTGAATCTTTTATTTAAATATTCAATATCAAGCACAAAAAATATCGTCATTCACCTCAAAAGCGACCCAAACCTGTGACAAGACTTTTCAGAAGGGATATAGGTACGATACTGTTGTCGGGTCATTTAAGATGGCGTATTTTGGTAACACAATTGATTCCCTCGTAGGGTATTTGCATAGGAAATTCAATATCCATTTCTCCAACCAGTTGTTTGCATGATGAAAGTCATGTTCTAAGCATATTGTAGGATTGTATGATAGTAAACCCGCCACTCGAGGGCTTGTGCTTAATATTCATATAATGAAGACTCTTTCGTTCAGTATGACTGAGGTCTGGAGAATGCATGTCGGTAACTGCTAGTGCAAATGTAGTCCTTTATTAAAGTATGTATCATTGTCATTTTACTACGTTTCTTGTGTTACCTACAACGGACTCTCACTTTCAAGTAATAGGTAGAAACTATAATATAATACATTTTCAATAGGAAAAAGATAAATGATTAAAAAATTAAAATTAATGAGCGTAACAGTCGGTGCTCTCGTAATCAAATATATCAATAAGTATTGAAATAAGACTTAAATAATATTACCTTTAATGATTCAGCAGAATAAATATACATCAACAAGCCAAACAGCTTCATAGCAATGCAACTGTTTACGAATTTAAACGGCAGAATCAAAGTCAATCGGAGAAGGTCCTTTAAACAAAAATAAATGTTATATCACAAATGAAATCATCTTTTCTTTAAACTTTCAGAATCAATAATGTTTTGATTGCTATAACCAAGTAAAGACCTTTCTCTAGTTAACGGGTCTGAGTATGAATAAAAAAAAATGAATAATGCGTAAAGAAATAAGCCATGCAAGTTCACAACGCTTAAAAACGCAAACAATGTTTTAAGTGCCAAATATAATAAAAGCAGCAATGTTTATATTGATGATCTATTGTGGGGAAGCGTATCAAAAAGAAACCAGTTTGCACAATAACTTATATACGCTAACATTTACAATTTTGTACAATAAGAGACGAAACTCAGAAGTTTAAATCTAATGGAAAGCAGAAAAAGTTTCGATTATTTGAACAAATATTTAGTAAAAGCTTTTTTTTCTATACGAAAGAGTTCTAATAGAATTGTAAAACAAAACTATGTACAAGCAATGCATCATTTGAGGTAAAATAGATTTGTAATGACGTAATATAGTGTTTTCTTTAATTCTTTTTGTCAATTCTAACCTTTACTGTTTAGTACATTTTTGTAATATCCTTTGTGTGTTGCTAGGCATGTATACATCATGCTATTTTGTTATAATGATATAGTGCGTATGTGCTTGTTTATAGCGAGTCTATATGCATTTTTGGTTTTCTTTGTTGGCATGTTTTTTTTTAAGAGATGTCAATATTATAACAATTTATACTGCTGTACCCCTTTTTGTACATTTTTATCTATTACCTCTTTTTGTTTTTTCACACATTCTTGTCGAAATAATTGAATTCTATAAGACTATCACACAAGTGAGATGTTAAGCTATAGAAATAGGTTTAAAACAAAATTTTAGAAAAAAAGAAGTTTGAAATGTTTGCAGTCTACTTTAACTTTACTTTCAGCTGTACAAGGATGTTCTGTAACTAAATAATTTTAAATTTAGTGAATATTGATAAAGAAGTGATGTCTTATTCATTTCTTAACAATAAATGAGGGTCGGTTGAAAACAAAATTTCTATATCCATGTAATACAACATTCGAGCAGAGCTATCAAACGAAATATATATATCCCAGTTGATATGATTTTATAGGATTTGTATGTCCCATCATTATTTACTGGAAGAAGATTTGCTTCTTTCAAACTGACGGTTCCAAATGGGGACGTTGAACACATTCCTTCGTGAGATTTTTGGACTACATCACGAATAGGCTGACCGTTATGGTCAATCAATTTTACAGACATGACAGATGATAGCAGATATGTCCTTAATGTCTAAAATCCCGTTCGTTTTACCGAATGTGTCCTAAAGTAGTTGTACTAGCATATATGTCCAGACAGGTGTCACATGTGGAGCAAGTTATTCTTGACCTTCCGGAGCATCTTGGATTTTCCCAATTTTTTGGTTGGGTTCGTGTTGCTCAATCCTATGTTTTCTCTGTTGTTTGTGTTATTTTGATTTTATGTATGTCTTTTTCGTTTTAAATCAATGCTTTGTCACTTTATTTTTATTTTGAACTACTTTCCGTTCGGAATTTCCGTTGGAGTATTTGTTTTTGTAAATATATAGTTATCAAAGGTACCAAGACTATAATTTAGTACGTCAGACACGCGCCTCGTCCACACAAGACAACTCAGTGACTCTCAAATCCAAATAATTATAAAGCCAAACAAGTACAAAGTTGAAGAGCATTGAAGATCCAAAATTCAAAAAAAGTTGTGCCAAATACAGCTAGGATAATCTATACCTGGGATAAGAAAATCCTTAGTTTTTCGAAAATTTAAAGTTTTGTAAACAGACTATTTATAACAATGTCCACATTTTTGATATTCATATCAACACAGAAGTGTTGACTACTGGGCTGGTGATACCCTCGGGGACGAAACGTCCACCAGCAGTGGCATCGACCCAGTGGTGTAAATAGTTATCAAAGGTACCAGGACTAAAATTTAGTACGCCAGACGCGCGCCTCGTCCACACAAGACTCATCAATGACGCTCAAATCGAACTATTTATAAAGCCAAACAAGTACAAAGTTGAAGAGCATTGAGGATCAAAAATTCCATAAAGTTGTGCCAAATACGACTAAGGTACTCTATAACTGGGATAAGAATATCCTTAGTTTTATACTTTTTACATAATATATGGTACTTTAAATATTAGTGTAACGATTGTAATACATCTATCAAACATATAATCACTTATAAAAACCAGTGTATCAAGTTTATATTTTGGGATATATTTCAGGAATGACACAGTTGTTGATGGATAAAAAAAGTTATGCGTTTGATTGTTTATAAATACGACCATAGTAACACTGTTTCAATAAAACTGGAAAATTACTATTAAATATAAAAATGTTCTAACACCGATAGGAAACATTTTTTTGATTGAATCAAAGTTGCTGCAATATAATGATAAGGTATTTTTCTTGCAATGTTTTAAGTGTATTCATATATTCTTCATTACAATTTATTTTTACATACAGATACTTGTCAAATGTAAATATGCATTTAGATGTAATAGAATCATTTGAAAAGAAAAAACATTATATAATTCTTGTGAATCTAACTCGATATGCAATATAAAAAGTAACAATAGATCGTCAATTTAAAAAATTGTGTTATCTTTCAACTATATGATATTGTGGTTAATAAATATTGCATAATATGTATCAAACGTTTATAACCACCATACTTTGAACAGGTGCATCAAAAACGTGGCAGATGAAATGGGGTTTAACGTGCTTGTGAGGGATAAACCTCCCCGAACCTAGGGTAAAACAAATAACAAAATATAAAATTTAATTATTTTCTGAAATGATAAAAGATCGGTTCGAGACATAATTGCAGCTCAACTAAATAAATTTAATAAATACATCAGATCAAAACATTTGAAAATAAAAGTACTGTAATGTAAAGCTAATTCAGTCTAAGGAATATATCATAATCTCCCAGACATATATCAATCATTACGCTTCCATCGGATTTAGTGTAATGACGTCATAAACAGCCCGAAAATCGTATAACATTGTGTAATGCAAGATAAAGATTTAGGATAATCGCCCAATAATTGTAGATATATAGCAATATATATTTAGTTTTAATTTATTTTTTCTAAAAACATAATCGATATAAGTACCAATAAAACAATATTTAAAGATTGACCTTCTTTGTTAAGTTGGTGACATTTAATAATAAGTTTATTCAAAGATTCAATCATTTTACATGGATTGTATCTATATCAAAGGGCTTTGTAAATTACATTACAGTAACCGTAAACACCAGGATGTGATAACACGTTTTTATATGATTTATACATCCACATTTTAAACCAAATCTATGAAATAACGAATACATTTTGAATTAAAGAAATAGTAATGAGGGTCCAAGAGGGTAAAATATAATCGGGAATGCAAAAACAATTCTTTTGTTGTTCATTTTTGTATGTAGTTTCAAGTGTGAAACTATATTATCCAAAACTAGGAAAGGACAACAATTGTAGACTGTGTTGGGTTTATCGAAAATTATTTCCTTTAACAAACTATCTCTGCAAAATAGATTGATAATTCTTGAATTCTTAAAGCAAACATATCATCAAAGTATGTAGCGATAGATGTTTGTTAAAGTAATAATAATATTATATTTAGACGGATCTTTTTTTGGCATTTGTTCTTTTTGAATAGTCGAGTAGTTACTATGCTGGTTTTTTTTGTAACAACTGTTGTATATGTAAATAAATAACGTCCTTTTTTTTGCAGAAATGAAAATGTAACGAATGTTATCATTTATTATTTACTATTCGGACAATTCGAAAAATGTATGATAAATCTGATAATAAAAAAATATGCATACTGTCAAAAAAATGCTTTATTAACATAAAACATAAATAAAATTGAGTATGGAAATGGGGAGAATGTCAACGAAACAACAACCCGACAAAGGGGGTTACAATATCCGAAAGGCCACTAATTGGTCTTCTAAGTAGCGTAGTCCCCAGTTAGCTGTGAAAAAATAGTTCAGTTCAAATGGACTTCGAACTTAACTCCAAAACATATAAATGAACTAAAATAAGAACGCATACAATACTTAAAAGACCAGAGGCTATTGACTTGGGACAGGGGTAAAAATGCGGCGGGTTAAACAGGTTTCGTGAGATAAAACATGTTTTCGATATAAACATAATTTGAAAAAAATGTTGTGTTCATGATTTCTGAAATAGGCAATTTTCCTTCTAAAACTACGAAAAAATCAATAAACAAATGTCCAAAACTAGACCGAAATATTTAAGCACAAGCAGGCCATGTTCCCCTCATTTCAGTCTCCACTAAAAGGCTTTTTCTTTTCAATACAAAAAAATCGAATTAATAGCAGTTTTAAACTATCGTTCTATACCTTAGTCAAAAACATTCACATATTTATTCAAATCTAGAATATACATGTGCTTATGCAAAATCCAATTTGCTGCACTTAGTATCAAAGGCATTCTAATATAGCTTGTGCCAGATTACAACTAGATTTTAACATAGTAAATATAAGGCAGTCACGGTTTTTTCAAAGTAACTTTTAAGTTTATTTCATCATATAGACTTGGAATCTCTGTACTTGCTGAACTCCATCACACATAACGGTATAGCTGTTGTATAAACTGCACTCTCCTGTTTCTATCGAAATTACGAAGACCTTACATTCATCAGATATTTTGCAATGCAATGCACATTCGATTGAACTGCTTGATGTAATGACTTGGTTGGCTGGGGCTGTAAGTATCATGCTATTTGAGACTAACGTATACTGAATTTGATTCTGTGTATAGGGTAAATAGCCTAAAACAAATGACGAAAGCATGACTATTGTATTAAACAATATACAGCTTAAATATTATAGAGTAAACATGGTTTAACTTTTGAATGGTCATTTACCGTTTAAACATGTTATATTTGGTGATTTTTTAATCCTTTATAATCTGCTTAAGTTGCAATATTTACGTATTTTTTTCTGACTTTTTATAACTTATATTATTTAATGAGAATAAGACAACAGTTTTACATGTATGCATTTCAAATTCAATGGGTAAAAAAACAACTTAGACAGTTTGTACTCAATAAAGAAAGAATGAAAAAAGCCTCGTTCTGAATATATGCGATTTCAGCTTGTGATAATTATTGGTACATGTTTATCTATTTGATCGAACGTGTACAGGTTATAAATCATGTTAACTTTGTGATTTCTATGTAACAAAATAGGTGAAAAACAACGAAAAAGTAGCAAAAAGTCATTTATCGGCAATATCAAATTATACGTTAATCAAGTATGATAAATTTACACTAATATACAAATCTGACCGCAATAAATCAGAACGGAAGAGAAAAAGGAATGAAAACAGAAATAGAACTTTACATGACATATTGATTTTGTTTAAATTCTAGACGCCTCATCACAGAGAGTCACCAGAGCCTACAATATAGATATATTGATGACTGAATTGAAACGTATTTATCGATATTGTACAAAATTGAACATTTAAAATATTATTTGTTTATAGTTAACACGTCTTTTCTTTATTATAGTAATTATATATAAGGTCGGTTCGATTGGGATATTGAGTTCATGCACGAGTGAAATCATGTGGTTTTAAGTCATTCGAGCCATTGCAGTCAAAGTGTATAGTAGCATTTCGCAAAATAAATAATATTATTAATCATATTATTTATTTTCAAATTTGTGGACCACAAGTATGGGGGAAACAGTACAAGCTGCTCAATAGCTATATATATACTGTAAACCAACTTATTTTCGCGGATACTTTATTTCGCGTTTTACCCTTTCTTGACCACTTCGCGGCTCCTTAATTTCGCGATAATCTGATTTCCTTGATGAAGTTTATTAAGAAAAGATCAAAGATTGACATATTCGCGACGATTTATATTCGCGTCATTTTTCTACTCTCGAAAGTCGCCAAAATAAATCGCTCGCGAAAATAAGTTCGTTTACAGTATATAATTATTTGAAATTCCAACAATATTACACTCATATTTATAATAAACTGTACGCTTGTCTCAGGTTATTTGTTAAATATTGTATGTTCGTTTGAGTTTACGAATTAAAACTTAATAGAGATGACCAGGATAATGACGAACGAACGTACGAAAGCGTAACTTGACGAATCGTACGAAGCGGGAGCGGTAATTTAAACATATTAATGAATTAATCCAACATAAACTTGTACAAGTGAAAGAAATTGCATGGTTCTGCATGTAGTATAAAGAAATAGTATCTGCATGTTTATAAGCTTACTCCAATCATAAATAGATTAATTTTTGCTACAATAGAAAAAGATGCACTCGATATCCAAGACTTTTTAAAATTTGAGATCCCAAAAGTGTTTTTGGGGGGTATAAAATGGTGAAAGCATAGATATCAAATTTTACTATATTGATATAATTTATTTTTTATTTTAAATCTTGTTTTCTTTTCCGAAATTCATCTATCTTCGTTGGATTATGCCCCCAGACAAGCCAGATAGGCTGATTACAAGGAAACCTGATCAAATCAAAGAAATAAGTTCCTAAAATTTTTTTTTTTAAATATTTTGCACGTCGTAAAAGGGGATGCTATAAAAATAGATATTGAAGTTTATTACTAGTGTATTGATACTTTTGCTAATCAAAGTGCAGTTTCATTACATATGGTTATTATATTTTCCGCTCATTTAATTAGCTTAATCATTATTATTGCAAATTTATACGTATACTATTATCTAATTTACAACGCACACGGATAAGGGTCCAATCGTTGAGAGCTAAGGGATATAGCCCTAGAAAAATTGGATCTGGATCATCCGACCCACGCACACAGATAGGCCTAAAGTACATTTCAACTGGCTGAGTATCCAATTATTGCATAAAACAAATAAAAAATCAGACAATATAATTAAAAATTCATTTTGAAATGTTGGTTTCGACTTTCTTTAGACAAATACATTTTTTGTGTGACATTTGTCCGATTGCTATATAATATGGCTTCATGTGAAAATCGACAATTTCGGACAAAGCTCTTATTTTAATTATAGTTAACATGTAATTACCGGAAATTAAGTTGTTTTGTACCTATTTTTACCTAAATCAATGAGTATATCCTTCCACATTTCAAACGTAAAAAAAATGACCTATATACTTGAAAGGCTTATTATTGGGAAGAAGCGAAATACATTATTTTGTCGCCGAAACTCCAAAGCGATAACCAAGTTTACAATTTACGAATGAAATACATTTGTACTCCATGCCTGAACAGCACTCTCTGGATTTGAATCGTTTATTGTATTTCCGTTAGTTCTACCATTGGTGTCCAGGATCATAACTAAAATTCTTAAATTTCCTTCCACGAGGACCAAAACTGCATTGGCTAGAGGTATAAGTAAGGATTGAGATCTCACAAAACAGGTTTAACCTAGCCGCATGTTTGCGCCTATTTCAAGTCTCTGGCCTTTGTTAGTCGTGTATGTATTCTTTAATTTTTGTTCGTTTATTTGTGTTGGAGTCTAGTATGACGTCCATTTTCATTGAACTAGTACATAATATAATTGAGGGGCCAGCTGAGGCCCACCTCCAATGCGGGATTTCTAGCGGGGTTGAGGGCCTTTTGTAGCTTTCGCCTGTTATCTGCTCTTTGGTCGGGTTATTGTCTTATTGAAGAATTCCCCATTTCCATTCTGAATATATTTAGAAATATATTTTGCTGATTTTGTTTTGTAACAGCGGTCCAGGTTTTTGCCTGATGGTTAAAGGAGAATATGTCAGGAAATCACAATAAGGCTTGCAATTTCAAGGGACCATTTTGATTATTTTTTGTATTGTTATTTTGTGATAATTTAACAGAATTACAGCCAATTGCATTGAGTGTGTAGGTAAAGGTAGAATGTTTGGTTAGCTTGCTTGTTAGCTAAACAATGAAGTCAATATTATATAAGGTATACTACCCTCCTTTTATTATGGGTCAAAGAACGGCCTTCAACACAAAGCATTGGCTATTATGTATATTTTTTTTTCATAAGCTTGGGTAGGGTGGTGGGGGTGTTCTACCTCACAAACGCTATTGCTATTTTTTTTTATAATCATTAGTATCTGCATTTATTTTATAAATTTGTTGTGAGGTTCCAATGTCGCCATTTGCATTTTTGATGGACCAAGTAAGCCTTGTATGAAATTTCATGACCAGTTTAACACTAAAAAGATTGCTCCGTCAGAGGTTGATAGGTATGATAAAAGACTACCATATGAGTTTTAAGGAGAAGAGGGGGGGGGGGGGGGGGGGGGCTAGGATGAAATTTGAAAAGGCAGGACATGTATATGGTGTTTAAAAGGGTCCGGATTACAATTTATGTAATAAAAAAGTCAGGATAAACTAATATAAAAAGGCAGGACCGAATTGGGTGAAAAATAAAAAGGACAGAGATCACAAAAAGTGCAGGAGAACATTTAACATACTGCACCCAGCCCCTCCTCATTTAATTTTTTTTTTGAACGGGTTAAAAAAAACCATATTTTTTATATATAAACTGATCGATGAGATTACATATAAAACTTGAATACCCAATTAAAAAGACAGATAAAAAAACGATCCCACAGTATCACATTTAAATTATCTTGCACTCATATCTGTACGAGTATAGTAAAAGTTGTCGACGCACTCGAATACTCCTGCGCGTGATGTTTATTTCATCATGCGTCCAACAATTATGAAAACTACATGAATATGATATCGTAACTTACGTAATACTTGTATACTTCTTTTATCGATAAATCATGAAACCATTTAAAATTGGTATATATAATGCATTTCTCTCTATTATCTTGATTGCATCCGAATACAATTCAAACATATAAATCATTACATAACAACACCTTTTTTTTTAGGTACGTTTGTAAACATACAATTACCGCTCCTTATACGTTCGTTCGTCGAGATAGGCTCGTTCGTCAATATCCTGTTCATCTCTAATGGGACCGATCTTCATGAACAATATGATCGTTACTTTCCTTCATTTTTAAAGTTGTGTTTGCTTACTTTGACATATTTTTTTTCATTTCTGTAGGGAATCTATTTTAAACATCCCCTAAATTATTACTGATCAAATTCAATTATATCAGTTTGATCTCGTTATTAGAAAATAAAGAATATTTAACGATGTTTACACTGTCAATTTACAAATATAACTTGAAGTACTTTCCTCATATGTTCATTCATAATCACGATTCAGTTAACATACCTGTTTCATATACTGATAACCTCCATCCACCTCCACATATCTGTTCAGAATCACCACGACATTCAAAATCACAATCAAAATCACCCTTGAGGTAATAATCATTTACATCTTCAGGGCCGTACTGATAAGGATCATTCCCACAATGACATTCTTTGGAGACCTAACAATAATTAAATCTGTATTTTTGGTCAAAACAATAATATTAAGGTTAAAATATAAGAGAGATGACGATGGCGACGATTTGGCCTATTTTCTTAATTTGGATTTTGAACAAGACTACTGCCCAAAAATAAATTCAACAACTGCGCCATGATCATCCTAATTCTCAATTGTTAATTACAAATTTAAATGTTCAATGGAAATATATATTTGCTTTGGACGCCTTAAACATGGTAAGTTACTGTGGATTCATTAATATTCGTTGGATACTGATTTTTCATGGATTTTGCGTGTTCAGTAGAAGCACGGAATCAATTGTAAAACAAATTACACATTTTCTAAAGGAATGAGTGACGACTTTGCCAAAACAACGAAATTAAATATCCACGAATTTGTAAGTTTTTCTTAAACATTGTTGAACCAAGAAATTTGGTACCCTTGATAATAAATAAATCCACAGTATTTAATGTACTGTTTTCATTATTTTTTTATGTTTAAATATTGGGCCACCGTGTTCTACCTATGCCTTTGTCAAAATGTTTTCGATTATTTATACTTTAAATCATACATTTATCGCAGACTTTATGTCAGTCTAACATTCCATCCGCTGAATTGATGTATTTTTACATGCAGCTCTGATATAAAGTAAAAATTATAAAACAACTTGTATTACATATTTTAAAAATGTTGCATCTGTGGATGAATGAAACAACCGTTTTTTTCCCATTTTTGTGCTTTAATTTATAAAACTGAAAAAAGATTTCCTATGAAAGCTGTTTGACTAACAGTTAATTGCGAAGGCAAATGTGTACAACACAACAAAAAGAAGTTTTTAACGACATTGAGTGACTGTACAACCCTTGCACGGTTGGCAACTGTGCAATAATACTTTAATGAGTGCGCTTACTGAACACACCACCTATTGTTTGGGGGCGCAATAACATGCATAATCCATATAACGTACTTTTCTCCTTGTTTTGAATAAATTATGCAATCCAATATTTTGGCAATTGATTTATAATACGTTCATGTTAGACATGTTAGATGTCACAAACGCAAAAAGAAGGACAAAATCAGAAATAAATTAAATTAAGTGAAAGACAGGACAAGTCAGTATTTTCTCCGAATTGACGTACTTTTATTAAATGTTATTTTATTCAAATGGATTCATATTAATTCATTATATTCCTCACGGTCAATGATCATTTTCGGAATCAGTTATCGTTGAATAATACCACTTGTAACATGTGTAATGTCTTGAATGTTTTTGTTTTCAAATTAAAACATTACCTCTGTTCCAGAGTACATGTAACC
This sequence comes from Mytilus trossulus, assembly GCF_036588685.1. Taxonomy (NCBI): domain Eukaryota; kingdom Metazoa; phylum Mollusca; class Bivalvia; order Mytilida; family Mytilidae; genus Mytilus; species Mytilus trossulus. The sequence continues at coordinate 1,385,971 of NW_026963318.1, forward strand.
CTGTTCTTTACAGTAAAGCAAACACAAGTTGTTTTCCATATCTGAGGGGTTGCTTAAGTCATCCAACACATATTCATGTGGTAACAGTCTAATATTTGTATCAATGAAACATCCAACATAGTCATTGCTACCTATTCAAAAGACAATTAAAATTCACTAGACAAGTTAACAAGAACCATAGGTAAACCATGTATAGCAAGATACATAACTTTGAAATTATTGCCTTCCGTGGGTGTTTATGGGTAATCAAACATGTCCTTTTTTTATGAGTATAGGATAGGAGGAAACATTGTATTTTAAGTAATGTATATTTGAAATTAGCAAAATAAAAGAAAAAGTGTTTGTGTATTAAATACAGTTAATGTAACCCTCCTCGTTCCTGTATTGTCGTGAAAATGTCTTGCTGATGATTTCATGAGGGGAAAAACGAATACTGTGAATTCATTTATTTTCGTGGGTACCAATTTTAGTGGATTGAGAAAAACCTGCATATTCGTGGATATTTAATTTCGTGGTTTTTGGTAAAGTCTGCATACAATCTTTAAAAAAAATTGTATATTTCGTTGAACATGCGAATTCATGAATCTTCTGTATCCACGAAATCCACGAAAATTGGTGTTCAATGAATATAAATGAATTCACAGTATAAGAGTATCATAAAATTGAGAATGGAAATGGGGAATGTGTCAAAGAAACAACAACCCGACCATAGAAAAAACAACAGCAGAAGGTCACCAACAGGTCTTCAATGTAGCGAGAAATTCTCGCACCCGATGGCGTCCTTCAGCTGCCCCCTAAACAAATATATACTAGTTCAGTGATAATGAACACCATACTAATTTCCTAATTGTACACAAAAAACTAAAATCAAAATAATACACGACTAACAAAGTCCAGAGGCTCCTGATTTGGGACAGGCGCAAAAGGCCACCGGGGTTAAACATGTTTGTGAGATCTCAACCCTCCCCTTATACCCTAGCCAATGTAGAAAAGTAAACGCATAACAAATACGCACATTAAAATTCAGTTCAAGAGAAGTTCGAGTCTGATGTCAGAAGATGTAACCAAAGAAAATTAACAAAATGACAATAATACATAAATACCAACAGACTGCTAGTCATATGTACATACATGTCGCATGTTATCATTATGTATGAAATATCGAAAAAATGAAAAGAACTTACCAATCACCTGTACTTGACACTGAAAATATAAATAGATGGTTTTTACATGACTTTTTATATAGTTCGCATTACCTCTACTTGTACGACAGTCTCATCAAATTATATTGAAAACGCATACAATGAATATGTATGAATAAAACACAAAATGCATCAGTTAAAATGAAAGACAGGAATTGAGATTATATTGATGTCTCGGCTGGATACGCATGAGATATTGAAAAAGTGTTTTGATATTTTCTATTTGTATTATGTCTTTCCACTGGATATGCCTGATGTGTAATGCTAAAGCTAAATGCTTTTAAGACAAGATTAATACATTGAATAAAATTTAGAATGGAAATAACAAAAAACACAGCCGAAGTCTACCAAAAAACACATCTAGAGGCGTGACTGAGTAGCCCCCCCCCCAAAAAAAAAGAATGTGCAATATTTCGGCAAAAAAGAACGTCGTACTTAACTCTACAACATATAAATTCAACTTTATAAAAATAAAATTGATAGTTTTCATGATTTTGATAAAATGTTAAAATGAGTTACACAAGAAATGATTTCACCTGAGTTTCTCGTATTCTCGGTTTGAGGCGAAATTCATTTTTACTAATAACCCATTCATTTCTGAATATATTCTATGAACTATATATAAGCTAGGATACTCAATCTTCATGCTGGGTGATATTAAGCGTATCAAATACTGCAAAAAAAGACTTCTTTTTTTACATAAAGATGGTCGCTTAAGGTCTTTTAAAACGAAACCAGTTTTGAAAATTTTCAATAAGAAAAAGGGTAATTATCACAATATGCAAATGCTATGCACATCAGGTAGTGGGATGCCTTTGTTAATAGATATAGTTATCAGTATATATAAATTAGATTAAAACAATACTACCTTTAATGATTCCACAGTATAAACACACATTAATACAATAAACAGCTTCATGAACATGATTATCTCACGAATTGTAACGACAGAGTCTACTGTAATATACGATTATATGAGCTCCTTGAAACAAAATAAATCGGTGAACTGTCTGAAATACTCTAAACATCACAAATTACTGATCTGATAGCCAGAAACGATTCTCCTCGAACTGAATGATCTGAAGAATAATTATTTGTTAAGAAATAAACATTGCTAATAAACAATGATTAAAACATTAAAAACATATATTTATCAGCAATCTATAATAAAAAGACATCTGTCTTTATTGGATAAGTATCCTTTAAACTACATGTTAAACAATAAGCATGCTAAATAATAGACTTTCGATTAAGCAAATCATGCAATTAAAGCGTAACATTGGAAATATAAATAATTTAAAACAAGTAAACTAAGAAAACTTTCAATTATTTGAACCATTATTTGAACAAATACAATAATTTCAAAAACTCTTGTTATGCCAAAGTAATCAAAGAGAAATGTAATTAGAAAAGAAGTACAAAACCTTTATTAACAAGCCATGCCTAATTTAAAATAATTAAAGTTGAATAATATCTATTGCATCTTTAATACCATTGTAACGATTATATTATTTCTAAAAACGAGTCAAATCTAGTCATTACTCAAGGAATATTTTTAAGAACAACTTGATCAAACAGCAGGGCTACGTTGATGATATTTGGTTAAATAAAAAGACTCGATTTGTTAAAGACAAATGGATTTAAACAATACTTCAAAATATGACAAAGTTACAAAATCGTTTAAAAGAATCTGTAATGGGAAATGCATACAAAGGGATATTACAGTCATTTTTGGTGCTACATGTAGATCGTGTACAAAAATCCTTTTTACCGTCAAACAAGCTTATATATATCCTATTGTTATTTTTTGTACCTAGGCTGCTTTCTTATTTATGTAAACTCCACATCTTCTTCAAGATGCTCGCAAGCACATATGTATGTGAATTTATACCTCAACCTGTAGTACAAGTGTTTTTTCATGTGTGAAAAAGTAACAAAAAAAACCATGATAATAATTCCAACATTCCGCTTTCAGTTGTCTAAGGAAGTTTGAATATGATTTGCAAATGCCTTAATTTGAGCAAAAATAAGGATATATTTTAGTGTCTGTTATTTTCAATCATAAATGGAAGACTTTGTTTTTGCCTGATAGTATCGAGCATTAATTTTTATCGTTAGTTTGAGGCTTTTCAATAAAAGAAAAAATGAAAGGAGTTGGCAGATAACTGTAGCATTTATTGTTTATTGTTTTTATTATGAATAATAACTGCGACCTTGCTAAAGAACGAACGATTTCGCCTATTTGTATGTACATCTAGAGAGGGAGAAGAGATATGTATTCACTTTATAAGGAATAAATGTAGAGGTGTTGGATAAGTAGCGGGAAAATAATTGAAGATGGGACTTGTGCTAGATTGTACGTTTGCCCATGTGTAGGTTTACCCTTTCTTTAAGTCATTACTGTTGCAAGACTTAGAAATGTTTAATTTTCATTTAGTACGTTTTCAAACTGTACCACGACACAGTACTATTTAGTATATTTGTTCCTACAATAACAGGGTGTTTTCTTTGTCCAATAATTGCAAAATTTCTGCAATGTATAAAATAGTCACTATTTAAACGCCTCATTTAGTCATTAGTTAAGCATGTTGTTTTGTTAAAAAGAACTATTTTTTCTATGCCGGCTGAGTATTGGAAAATATTTACAAGAAATGGTACGAACATCTTTAGAGTTACGCAAGTCTTCATGTTTCAGCTCTGGATGTCCCAGTGAAGACATATTTTCTTTTAAATCTTACGTAGAAATAATTGAAGTACAAAGTGGGCAACATGAACAAATATGGAAATATGAAGCACATCTTGACACTAACTCGTCTTCTGACAAATTCCGAACTGCATAGACATCAAATGAAGTTATTGGTTTCTTGAACAAAAGCCGTTCTTTTTAATAAACGATTTTTTTATATAAATATATATTTGTTATTTTTCGAGAAGATAGAACCAATGGGAAAATAACCACAGTTGACCTTCATATAATGCAATATGCCGACACATACATTTTTTTATATTCCAACATTGCCACCATGAACTAAGTCATGCATAGACATGGCGATGATTTATTCAAACAAAATGAAATACTAATTATAATTAGTGCTTACTTGCATCTTAAAGAAGATGTTGAATGTACTGAAATATAAGACATATTTTCTTTTAAATCTTACTTAGAAATAATTGAAGTACAAAGTGGACAACATGAAAAAAAATATGGAAATCTGAAGCACATCTTGACACTAACTCGTCTTCTGACAAATTCCGAACTGCATAGACATCAAATGAAGTTATTGGTTTCTTGAACAAAAGCCGTTCTTTTTAATATACGATATTCTATATCATATGTATTTGTTATTTTTCGAGAAGATAGGACCAATGGGAAAATAACCACATTTGATCTTCGTATAATGCTGACACATACATTTTGATAGTCCAACATTGCCACTATGACCTAAGTCATGCATAGACATGGCGATGAACTCCAGTATGAAGAATGAAAAAGTCTTACATAACATTAAAGCATTATTTATTCAAACAAAATGAAATACTAATAATAATTGCAAGTGTGCCTTCTTGCATCTTAAAGAAGATGTTGAATGTACTGAAATAAGACAGTAGCCTAACTACAAAAATTTACCACAATGTATCTATTAGCATGTTTAACAGTAAACATTATATTGGGTAAACATCACTGAGACGACAATCTAGCATAAAAAATAACTAACAGACATCTATGTACAAGTTTTACTATAAGATTAGATGAATAATATCCACATGGCATCTGTTTTCAAGTTTGACAGCAACGTAACAAAACCGTAGGCGAGCAGTTAGGCAAAAACATATCTACATGTATTTAAATAACTTTCACAAATTGAATTGAAGTAAAATTAAGTTAAGTTACATTTAATATAGTACACTTTTTTTAACCTCCGGCTGTGGGGTGAGAACTTGGGATGTTGCTGCTGTCAGTCGCTCATCTTACCGCTGCGCCACAGACACTATTGTCAAAGATTATAAAAATTAAAGCATTTAACATTACTGCATGTTCAAGAAAAGTCAAATAAATTATACATGATAAGTATTCTTACTTTCAGCTTCCTTTTGTCTAAGGAAGTTTTGATATGATTTGCAAGGGCCTTAATTTGAAGCACGAATAAGAGATAATATTTTAGTGCCTGTTATTTTTTTTTATCATAAATCGAGCATTTGTATCGTGTGTTTTAGGCTATTAATAAATAAATAAATGAATGGAGTTATAAGATAAATATAGGAATTATTGTTTATTGTTTTAAATGAATTTTGTTTTTGCTATAATAACCTCAAATCTGTGATACAGTTGTAATATATGCCGCTGAACAAAACGCCTTATGAGTAACAACTGCGACCTTGCTAGAGAACGAACAATTTTGTCTATTGACTATACAAATTAAGAGTAGAGATATTTTTCTAAGGAATTAATGTAGAGGTTTTGAATTAATAGCGGGAAAAGAAATGAAGGTTGGACTTGTGCTGGATGGGACGTATGACCATGTGTGGGTTTACCCTTTCTTTAAGTCATTACTATTGCAAGACTTAGAAAGGTTTAGTTTTCATCAAATACTTTACCACGACACAGTACTATTTAGTATATTTGTTTCTACAAGAAAAGGGTGTTTTCTTTGTCCAATAATTGCAAAATTTCTGTTATGTATAAAGTAGTCACTATTTAAACGCCTCATTTAATCATTAGTTAAGCATGTTGTTTCGTTAAAAAGAACTATTTGATATGCCGGCTGAGTATTGGAACGCTATTTACAAGAAAGGGTACGAACATCTTTAGAGTTACGTCCCCGCTAAACGCAAGTCTTCATGTTTCAGCTCTGGCTGTCCCAGTGAAGACATATTTTTTTTTAAATCTTACTTAGAAATAATTGAAGTACAAAGTGGACAACATGGAAAAAAATATGGAAATCTGAAGCACATCTTGACACTAACTCGTCTTCTGACAAATTCCGAACTGCATAGACATCAAATGAAGTTATTGGTTTCTTGAACAAAAGCCGTTCTTTTTAATATACGATCTTCTATATCATATGTATTTGTTATTTTTCGAGAAGATAGGACCAATGGGAAAATAACCACATTTGATCTTCGTATAATGCTGACACATACATTTTGATAGTCCAACATTGCCACCATGACCTAAGTCATGCATAGACATGGCGATGAACTCCAGTATGAAGAATGAAAAAGTCTTACATAACATTAAAGCATTATTTATTCAAACAAAATGAAATACTAATAATAATTGCTAGTGTGCCTTCTTGCATCTTAAAGAAGATGTTGAATGTACTGACATAAGACAGTAGCCTAACTACAAAAATTTACCACAATGTATCTATTAGCATGTTTAACAGTAAACATTATATTGGGTAAACATCACTGAGACGACAATCTAGCATCAAAAATAACTAACAGACATCTATGTACAAGTTTTACTATAAGATTAGATGAATAATATCCACATGACATCTGTTTTCAAGTTTGACAGCAACGTAACAAAACCGTAGGCGAGCAGTTAGGCAAAAACATATCTACATGTATTTAAATAACTTTCACAAATTGAATTGAAGTAAAATTAAGTTAAGTTACATTTAATATAGCACACTTTTTTTAACCTCCGGCTGTGGGGTGAGAACTTGGGATGTTGCTGCTGTCAGTCGCTCATCTTACCGCTGCGCCACAGACACTATTGTCAAAGTTTATAAAAATTTAAGTATTTAACATTACTGCATGTTCAAGAAAAGTCAAATAAATTATACATGATAAGTATTCTTACTTTCAGCTTCCTTTTGTCTAAGGAAGTTCTGATATGATTTGCAAGGGCCTTAATTTGAAGCACGAATAAGAGATAATATTTTAGTGCCTGCTATTTTTTTTTATCATAAATCGAGCATTTGTATCGTGTGTTTTAGTCTATTAATAAATAAATAAATGAATGGAGTTGGCAGATAAATATAGGAATTATTGTTTATTGTTTTAAAATGAATTTTGTTTTCGCTATAATAACCTCAAATCTGTGATACAGTTGTAATATATGCCGCTGAACAAAACGTCTTATGAGTAACAACTGCGACCTTGCTAGAGAACGAACAATTTTGTCTATTGACATGTACAAATTAAGAGGAGGAAGATATATTTTTCACTTAATTATAAGGAATTAATGTAGAGGTTTTGAATTAATAGCGGGAAAAGACTTGAAGGTTGGACTTGTGCTGGATGGGACGTATGACCATGTGTGGGTTTACCCTTTCTTTAAGTCATTACTATTGCAAGACTTCGAAAGGTCTAGTTTTCATTAAATACGTTACCACGACACAGTACTAATTAGTATATTTGTTTCTACAAGAAAAGGGTGTTTTCTTTGTCCAATAATTGCAAAATTTCTGTTATGTATAAAGTAGTCACTATTTAAACGCCTCATTTAGTCATTAGTTAAGCATGTTGTTTCAATTCGTTAAAAAGAACTATTTGATATGCCGGCTGAGTATTGGAACGCTATTTACAAGAAAGTGTACGAACATCTTTAGAGTTACGTCCCCGCTAAACGCAAGTCTTCATGTTTCAGCTCTGGCTGTCCCAGTGAAGACATATTTTTTTTAAAATCTTACTTAGAAATAATTGAGGTACAAAGTGGACAACATGAAAAAAAATATGGAAATCTGAAGCACATCTTGACACTTACTCGTCTTCTGACAAATTCCGAATTGCATAGACATCAAATGAAGTTATTGGTTTCTTGAACAAAAGCCGTTCTTTTTAATATACGATATTCTATATCATATGTATTTGTTATTTTTCGAGAAGATAGGACCAATGGGAAAATAACCACATTTGATCTTCGTATAATGCTGACACATACATTTTGATAGTCCAACATTGCCACCATGACCTAAGTCGTGCATAGACATGGCGATGAACTCCAGTATGAAGAATGAAAAAGTCTTACATAACATTAAAGCATTATTTATTCAAACAAAGAGAAATACTAATAATAATTGCTAGCGTGCCTTCTTGCATCTTAAAGAAGATGTTGAATGTACTGAAATAAGACAGTAGCCTAACTACAAAAATTTACCACAATGTATCTATTAGCATGTTTAACAGTAAACATTATATTGGGTAAACATCAATGAGACGACAATCTAGCATCAAAAATAACTAACAGACATCTATGTACAAGTTTTACTATAAGATTAGATGAATAATATCCACATGGCATCTGTTTTCAAGTTTGACAGCAACGTAACAAAATCGTAGGCGAGCAGTTAGGCAAAAACATATCTACATGTATTTAAATAACTTTCACAAATTGAATTGAAGTAAAATTAAGTTAAGTTACATTTAATATAGTACACCTTTTTTAACCTCCGGCTGTGGGGTGAGAACTTGGGATGTTGCTGCTGTCAGTCGCTCATCTTACCGCTGCTCCACAGACACTATTGTCAAAGTTTATAAAAATTAAAGTATTTAACATTACTGCGTGTTCAAGAAAAGTCAAATAAATTATACATGATAAGTATTCTTACTTTCAGCTTCCTTTTGTCTAAGGAAGTTTTGATATGATTTGCAAGGGCCTTAATTTGAAGCACGAATAAGAGATAATATTTAAGTGCCTGCTATTTTTTTTTATCATAAATCGAGCATTTGTATCGTGTGTTTTAGGCTATTAATAAATAAATAAATGAATGGAGTTGGCAGATAAATATAGGAATTATTGTTTATTGTTTTTAAATGAATTTTGTTTTTGCTATAATAACCTCAAATCTGTGATACAGTTGTAATATATGCCGCTGAACAAAACGCCTTATGAGTAACAACTGCGACCTTGCTAGAGAACGAACAATTTTGTCTATTATCATGTTCATATTAAAAGGAGGAAGAGAAATTTTTCACTTAATTATAAGGAATTAATGTAGAGGTTTTGAATTAATAGCGGGAAAAGAATTGAAGGTTGGACTTGTGCTGGATGGAACGTATGACCATGTGTGGGTTTACCCTTTCTTTAAGTCATTACTATTGCAAGACTTAGAAAGGTTTAGTTTTCATTAAATACTTTACCACGACACAGTACTATTTAGTATATTTGTTTCTACAAGAAAAGGGTGTTTTCTTTGTCCAATAATTGCAAAATTTCTGTTATGTATAAAGTAGTCACTATTTAAACGCCTCATTTAGTCATTAGTTAAGCATGTTGTTTCGTTAAAAAGAACTATTTGATATGCCGGCTGAGTATTGGAACGCTATTTACAAGAAAGGGTACGAACATCTTTAGAGTTACGTCCCCGCTAAACGCAAGTCTTCATGTTTCAGCTCTGGCTGTCCCAGTGAAGACATATTTTTTTTAAAATCTTACTTAGAAATAATTGAAGTACAAAGTGGACAACATGAAAAAAAATATGGAAATCTGAAGCACATCTTGACACTAACTCGTCTTCTGACAAATTCCGAACTGCATAGACATCAAATGAAGTTATTGGTTTCTTGAACAAAAGCCGCTCTTTTTAATATACGATATTCTATATCATATGTATTTGTTATTTTTCGAGAAGATAGGACCAATGGGAAAATAACCACATTTGATCTTCGTATAATGCTGACACATACATTTTGATAGTCCAACATTGCCACCATGACCTAAGTCATGCATAGACATGGCGATGAACTCCAGTATAAAGAATGAAAAAGTCTTACATAACATTAAAGCATTATTTATTCAAACAAAATGAAATACTAATAATAATTGCAAGTGTGCCTTCTTGCATCTTAAAGAAGATGTTGAATGTACTGAAATAAGACAGTAGCCTAACTACAAAAATTTACCACAATGTATCTATTAGCATGTTTAACAGTAAACATTATATTGAAAAACATCACTGAGACGACAATCTAGCATCAAAAATAACTAACAGACATCTATGTACAAGTTTTACTATAAGATTAGATGAATAATATCCACATGACATCTGTTTTCAAGTTTGACAGCAACGTAACAAAACCGTAGGCGAGCAGTTAGGCAAAAACATATCTACATGTATTTAATTAACTGTCACAAATCGAATTGAAGTAAAGTTAAGTTAAGTTACATTTAATATAGCACACTTTGTTTAACCTCCGGCTGTGGGGTGAGAACTTGGGATGTTGCTGCTGTCAGTCGCTCGTCTTACCGCTGCGCCACAGACACTATTGTCAAAGTTTATAAAAATTAAAGTATTTAACTTTACTGCATGTTCAAGAAAAGTCAAATAAATTATACATGATAATAATTCTTGCTTTAAGCTTTCTTTTGTCTAAGGAAGTTTTGATATGATTTGCAAGGGCCTTAATTTGAAGCACGAATAAGAGATAATATTTTAGTGCCTGCTATTTTTTTTTTATCATAAATCGAGCATTTGTATCGTGTGTTTTAGGCTATTAATAAATAAATAAATGAATGGAGTTGGCAGATAAATATAGGAATTATTGTTTATTGTTTTTAAATGAATTTTGTTTTTGCTATAATAACCTCAAATCTGTGATACAGTTGTAATATATGCCGCTGAACAAAACGCCTTATGAGTAACAACTGCGACCTTGCTAGAGAACGAACAATTTTGTCTATTGACATGTACAAATTAAGAGGAGGAAGAGATATTTTTCTAAGGAATTAATGTAGAGGTTTTGAATTAATAGCGGGAAAAGAATTGAAGGTTGGACTTGTGCTGGATGGGACGTATGACCATGTGTGGGTTTACCCTTTCTTTAAGTCATTACTATTGTAAGACTTAGAAAGGTTTAGTTTTCATTAAGTACGTTTTCAAACTTTACCACGACACATTACTATTTAGTATATTTGTTTCTACAAGAAAAGGGTGTTTTCTTTGTCCAATAATTGCAAAATTTCTGTTATGTATAAAGTAGTCACTTTTTAAACGCCTCATTTAGTCATAAGTTGAGCATGTTGTTTCGTTAAAAAAGAACTATTTGATATGCCGGCTGAGTATTGGAACGCTATTTACAAGAAAGGGTACGAACATCTTTAGAGTTACGTCCCCGCTAAACGCAAGTCTTCATGTTTCAGCTCTGGCTGTCCCAGTGAAGACATATTTTTTTAAAAATCTTACTTAGAAATAATTGAAGTACAAAGTGGACAACATGAAAAAAAATATGGAAATCTGAAGCACATCTTGACACTACCCAGCAGGCACTCAACGTTGAATAAACGTTGAAATGAGGTTGAAATGTGATCAACGTATATTCAACGTTGAAACAACGTAACATTTTCAACGTTGAGGAATAAACAAACATTCAACGTTGAATTAACGTTGATCATTTCAACGTTGAAATTGGAACGTTGATTCCACATTGAATCAACGTGTATAATTTATTTCATTGTAGGCCTATATAAAAAAAAACATCATTTAATTATCAGAAGGCAATATACATGCATAACCGTAGAAGTATATATTTATAAAGAAAAGAATGAAACAAAACAGTATAGTACTATTCTATTGATCACCATTTCAACCTGAGTTTTGTGTCACAGTATGAGAAAAAGGGGGAGGGGTAAGTCGTTTGATACTGAATTTCTCGGGAATAAGAAATATAATTTATTAATTTTATTTCACATAATTTTAATTTGAACACAAAGATAACATGTAAGAAATTTGAAATAGTAAGCTGATAATTATCAATAATGATCGCGATTTCTTTCATTCATATTTTCGCGGGATTTGAACAGGAAGTTACATTGCACATGCGCATTATGTAAACCCGCATTTCAAAAAGAACAACAAAGGAAGAAGTCGATCGAAGAGAAACTTTCCGTTTATCACGTATATTTATGGTATGTAGATGTTTGCATGTGGCTATCACGGTTTGTCATATTTATGAATTGTGTTTAGAAACTCTGAATTGGTATCAAAATTATAACGTCAACATTGTAATGTACTCCAGAAAACAGATCAGGACACATGGAAAGGCCATCATGTATAATTTCCTCCAATTATACTATTTCTAAGAGCATTTAATGTGGGAAAGCATATTAAGTTTCGTTTTAAAGTTTTAAGGTAAAGAAGAAAATAAGAAAAAAGGGGGATAAGCAAGTGTTTACATTATTTTCACAGGCACTTGTTTCTATCCATTGGAAGAACCACTATCAACGTATATTTACGTTGATAGTGGTTCTTCCAATGGATAGAAACAAGTGCTCGTAAATATACGTTGATAGTGGTTCTTCCAATGGATAGAAACAAGTGCCTGTGATTATTTTGCTTTTATAAATTTCCCAACATGTTTACTTTATACCATACATAGGCGGATCCAGGGGGGGGGGGGGCCCTTTCGTAGGAAAAATTTGGTTGATTAAATACCGAATCACTGAGGCATGACTGGAGCGCCCCCCCCCCCCCCCTTACGGCCTTAGGTCAGTCAGCGGGCCCCCCTTATGAAATGTTCTGGATCTGCTATATCTTGTATATATATATATGCGATTCGTTTAGTTAAATTTTAAGGCTTGGTAAACCACATACTTTTTGACGATAATAAAGAATGAATTTCCACTGGACAACAAAGTATTAAATTTGAACTATCATTCATGTGATGGAAAATTGATACATTAATTGTCTTATTTTTACAAAAACAAGTCAGTCTGACCCTTATCTGATCTTCAGGTGACCTCTGACTCTGTTTAATACGAGAAAAGCCTGTTTACATTAATGTGTACGTAATCTGGTTTTGAATGTTATAGCAGTCCATTATCTGATATCATGAACATGTATTATTATAATTTATTTTACAGAAGCTTGTCATACAGATCAACGTTGAAATGCATCAAGTGGAGCAACATTAAAAGTCAGTTTTGGGAATTCCAGTCTTTAAAATCATCAAAGGTAGGTTTTTTGTCTGTATAACTATATACCATTTGTGTTCAAAGATTAATCTATTGTGTATTCTAATTTTGTTTACCTGACATACCATTTTATGTTTGTTATTATATCTAAGCTATTCTTGTACAAATGTATAAGAGCTCTTATTAAAAAACATCTTAGGTAAAGTGTTTTCATTGTTATCAATAATATAATGAAACCTGCAGTCTTTCAAAACTCTGATTGAAGCTTCTTCATAAACAAAAAACTACCAATAGTAAACATTCATGTATATATCTTTATTAAGGATTATCTTATTACAATATGTGCTTCGTCGTTATGGTTTTATTTGTTTTCAATGCTTCTAGAAACAAATTGAAAGTGGCTCAAATTTAAAATATCTTTTCAGGACATTATCACATACAATTTATATTTATTATAATCTGATTTTTTCCAGAGTTTAAATATACTGCAAGAGTAAAATGATGTCACTTGGAAATACATATCTGATAAAGACCACTCCAGCTGAAAGTTTACTGCAGAAAGATCCAGAGGTGGTGGAAGAATGATGACATGCAATAAGGACAAAAAGAGACAAATATAACAAATGAATTTATAAAATAAATCTTGTATCAAAAGAAATATGTTTGTATTACTATTTTTGATATTGTTTGTGAGTAAATAAGTATTAATTTAATGGTTTATGAGGGTAATATATACATTTATATAACATATATGTATATATAATCAAGGACCTTAGTTTTTTGTGGAGAGTTGTCTGGTTAGCAGTCGTGCAGCATATTCTTATTTTCATAAATATTGCGATTATCCTGAACACATGTTGGATCTAATAATGTCTTCATTCTTCCTGTGATATGATACTTTTAAGAAGGGCTTAACATTGGTTGGTCGTTTAATATAAACTACTTTGAACTTGTGAGAATTGTTTAGAACTATTCTACATCTTCTTTCCTTTCTGTTTTGAGATCCTTTCTGTGGTGTCAGGGAATAAAGTGTATGTCATAATTTTTATGCAGTGTAATCCAAGTCATTGAATGATTTGTTTTTCTAATAGCTATTCACAACAAGAAAAACTACAAGTAAGAACATATCAGAAATGATAGGTGTCCACTTATATATTGAAATAGATAATTATGTATAGTTATTGTTAAATACAAGTGGACAGACACAATCATTTCAGCTATTCCTTCTGCCAAAAGGATTTTAAAATGTGACATTTATGGTCTAGGATTTTGACTGTACAAGCACCAAATGTTGTTTAAGTAACAGTTGATGTATTTATTTAGATGTCTTCCATTTAGCTTATCTTTTGTTGGTCATGTGTGTATTGGTGAGACAAACACTTTAACACCAACGCTGCCTGTCTACCATCTAACAACAGCAAAAACATGGAAAGCAGGTAAAAAAGTGGTGTATGTAGCTTTATAATAAATTTCATGAATATACTTTCAACTTCTATTCAACCTTGAATCAACGTTGAATGGATGTTGAAACTTCAACGTTGAAATGACAACGTTAATTCCAATTTTCAAAATCAAACATAAATTTGACATTGTTTCAACGTTGAGAAACAACCTTGTTTAAACGTTGAATCAACGTTGAGTGCCTGCTGGGTAACTCGTCTTCTGCCAAATTCCGAACTGCATAGACATCAAATGAAGTTATTGGTTTCTTGAACAAAAGCCGCTCTTTTTAATATACGATATTCTATATCATATGTATTTGTTATTTTTCGAGAAGATAGGACCAATGGGAAAATAACCACATTTGATCTTCGTATAATGCTGACACATACATTTTGATAGTCCAACATTGCCACCATGACCTAAGTCATGCATAGACATGGCGATGAACTCCTGTATGAAGAATGAAAAAGTCTTACATAACATTAAAGCATTATTTATTCAAACAAAATGAAATACTAATAATAATTGCAAGTGTGCCTTCTTGCATCTTAAAGAAGATGTTGAATGTACTGAAATAAGACAGTAGCCTAACTACAAAAATTTACCACAATGTATCTATTAGCATGTTTAACAGTAAACATTATATTGAAAAACATCACTGAGACGACAATCTAGCATCAAAAATAACTAACAAACATCTATGTACAAGTTTTACTATAAGATTAGATGAATAATATCCACATGACATCTGTTTTCAAGTTTGACAGCAACGTAACAAAACCGTAGGCGAGCAGTTAGGCAAAAACATATCTACATGTATTTAATTAACTGTCACAAATCGAATTGAAGTAAAGTTAAGTTAAGTTACATTTAATATAGCACACTTTGTTTAACCTCCGGCTGTGGGGTGAGAACTTGGGATGTTGCTGCTGTCAGTCGCTCGTCTTACCGCTGCGCCACAGACACTATTGTCAAAGTTTATAAAAATTAAAGTATTTAACTTTACTGCATGTTCAAGAAAAGTCAAATAAATTATACATGATAATAATTCTTGCTTTCAGCTTTCTTTTGTCTAAGGAAGTTTTGATATGATTTGCAAGGGCCTTAATTTGAAGCACGAATAAGAGATAATATTTTAGTGCCTGCTATTTTTTTTTTATCATAAATCGAGCATTTGTATCGTGTGTTTTAGGCTATTAATAAATAAATAAATGAATGGAGTTGGCAGATAAATATAGGAATTATTGTTTATTGTTTTTAAATGAATTTTGTTTTTGCTATAATAACCTCAAATCTGTGATACAGTTGTAATATATGCCGCTGAACAAAACGCCTTATGAGTAACAACTGCGACCTTGCTAGAGAACGAACAATTTTGTCTATTGACATGTACAAATTAAGAGGAGGAAGAGATATTTTTCTAAGGAATTAATGTAGAGGTTTTGAATTAATAGCGGGAAAAGAATTGAAGGTTGGACTTGTGCTGGATGGGACGTATGACCATGTGTGGGTTTACCCTTTCTTTAAGTCATTACTATTGTAAGACTTAGAAAGGTTTAGTTTTCATTAAGTACGTTTTCAAACTTTACCACGACACATTACTATTTAGTATATTTGTTTCTACAAGAAAAGGGTGTTTTCTTTGTCCAATAATTGCAAAATTTCTGTTATGTATAAAGTAGTCACTTTTTAAACGCCTCATTTAGTCATAAGTTGAGCATGTTGTTTCGTTAAAAAAGAACTATTTGATATGCCGGCTGAGTATTGGAACGCTATTTACAAGAAAGGGTACGAACATCTTTAGAGTTACGTCCCCGCTAAACGCAAGTCTTCATGTTTCAGCTCTGGCTGTCCCAGTGAAGACATATTTTTTTAAAAATCTTACTTAGAAATAATTGAAGTACAAAGTGGACAACATGAAAAAAAATATGGAAATCTGAAGCACATCTTGACACTAACTCGTCTTCTGACAAATTCCGAACTGCATAGACATCAAATGAAGTTATTGGTTTCTTGAACAAAAGCCGCTCTTTTTAATATATGATATTCTATATCATATGTATTTGTTATTTTTCAATAAGATAGGACCAATGGGAAAATAACCACATTTGATCTTCGTATAATGCTGACACATACATTTTGATAGTCCAACATTGCCACCATGACCTAAGTCATGCATAGACATGGCGATGAACTCCTGTATGAAGAATGAAAAAGTCTTACATAACATTAAAGCATTATTTATTCAAACAAAATGAAATACTAATAATAATTGCAAGTGTGCCTTCTTGCATCTTAAAGAAGATGTTGAATGTACTGAAATAAGACAGTAGCCTAACTACAAAAATTTACCACAATGTATCTATTAGCATGTTTAACAGTAAACATTATATTGAAAAACATCACTGAGACGACAATCTAGCATCAAAAATAACTAACAAACATCTATGTACAAGTTTTACTATAAGATTAGATGAATAATATCCACATGACATCTGTTTTCAAGTTTGACAGCAACGTAACAAAACCGTAGGCGAGCAGTTAGGCAAAAACATATCTACATGTATTTAATTAACTGTCACAAATCGAATTGAAGTAAAGTTAAGTTAAGTTACATTTAATATAGCACACTTTTTTTAACCTCCGGCTGTGGGGTGAGAACTTGAAATGTTGCTGCTGTCAGTCGCTCATCTTACCGCTGCGCCACAGACACTATTGTCAAAGTTTATAAAAATTAAAGTATTTAACTTTACTGCATGTTCAAGAAAAGTCAAATAAATTATACATGATAATAATTCTTGCTTTCAGCTTTCTTTTGTCTAAGGAAGTTTTGATATGATTTGCAAGGGCCTTAATTTGAAGCACGAATAAGAGATAATATTTTAGTGCCTGCGATTTTTTTTTTATCATAAATCGAGCATTTGTATCGTGTATTTTAGGCTATTAATAAATAAATAAATGAATGGAGTTGGCAGATAAATATAGGAATTATTGTTTATTGTTTTTAAATGAATTTTGTTTTTGCTATAATAACCTCAAATCTGTGATACAGTTGTAATATATGCTGCTGAACAACACGCCTTATGAGTAACAACTGCGACCTTGCTAGAGAACGAACAATTTTGTCTATTGACATGTACAAATTAAGAAGAGGAAGAGATATTTTTCTAAGGAATTAATGTAGAGGTTTTGAATTAATAGCGGGAAAAGAATTGAAGGTTGGACTTGTGCTGGATGGGACGTATGACCATGTGTGGGTTTACCCTTTCTTTAAGTCATTACTATTGTAAGACTTAGAAAGGTTTAGTTTTCATTAAGTACGTTTTCAAACTTTACCACGACCCATTACTATTTAGTATATTTGTTTCTACAAGAAAAGGGTGTTTTCTTTGTCCAATAATTGCAAAATTTCTGTTATGTATAAGGTAGTCACTATTTAAACGCCTCATTTAGTCATTAGTTAAGCATGTTGTTTCGTTAAAAAGAACTATTTGATATGCCGGCTGAGTATTGGAACGCTATTTACAAGAAAGGGTACGAACATCTTTAGAGTTACGTCCCCGCTAAACGCAAGTCTTCATGTTTCAGCTCTGGCTGTCCCAGTGAAGACATATTTTTTTTTAAAATCTTACTTAGAAATAATTGAAGTACAAAGTGGACAACATGAAAAAAAATATGGAAATCTGAAGCACATCTTGACACTAACTCGTCTTCTGACAAATTCCGAACTGCATAGACATCAAATGAAGTTATTAGTTTCTTGAACAAAAGCCGCTCTTTTTAATATACGATATTCTATATCATATGTATTTGTTATTTTACGAGAAGATAGTACCAATGGGAAAATAACCACATTTGATCTTCGTATAATGCTGACACATACATTTTGATAGTCCAACATTGCCACCATGACCTAAGTCATGCATAGACATGGCGATGAACTCCAGTATGAAGAATGAAAAAGTCTTACATAACATTAAAGCATTATTTATTCAAACAAAATGAAATACTAATAATAATTGCAAGTGTGCCTTCTTGCATCTTAAAGAAGATGTTGAATGTACTGAAATAAGACAGTAGCCTAACTACAAAAATTTACCACAATGTATCTATTAGCATGTTAAACAGTAAACATTATATTGGGTAAACATCACTGAGACGACAATCTAGCATCAAAAATAACTAACAAACATCTATGTACAAGTTTTACTATAAGATTAGATGAATAATATCCACATGACATCTGTTTTCAAGTTTGACAGCAACGTAACAAAACCGTAGGCGAGCAGTTAGGCAAAAACATATCTACATGTATTTAATTAACTGTCACAAATCGAATTGAAGTAAAGTTAAGTTAAGTTACATTTAATATAGCACACTTTTTTTAACCTCCGGCTGTGGGGTGAGAACTTGGGATGTTGCTGCTGTCAGTCGCTCATCTTACCGCTGCGCCACAGACACTATTGTCAAAGTTTATAAAAATTAAAGTGTTTAACTTTACTGCATGTTCAAGAAAAGTCAAATAAATTATACATGATAATAATTCTTGCTTTCAGCTTTCTTTTGTCTAAGGAAGTTTTGATATGATTTGCAAGGGCCTTAATTTGAAGCACGAATAAGAGATAATATTTTAGTGCCTGCTATTTTTTTTTATCATAAATCGAGCATTTGTATCGTGTGTTTTAGGCTATTAATAAATAAATAAATGAATGGAGTTGGCAGATAAATATAGGAATTATTGTTTATTGTTTTTAAATGAATTTTGTTTTTGCTATAATAACCTCAAATCTGTGATACAGTTGTAATATATGCCGCTGAACAAAACGCCTTATGAGTAACAACTGCGACCTTGCTAGAGAACGAACAATTTTGTCTATTGACATGTACAAATTAAGAAGAGGAAGAGATATTTTTCTAAGGAATTAATGTAGAGGTTTTGAATTAATAGCGGGAAAAGAATTGAAGGTTGGACTTGTGCTGGATGGGACGTATGACCATGTGTGGGTTTACCCTTTCTTTAAGTCATTACTATTGTAAGACTTAGAAAGGTTTAGTTTTCATTAAGTACGTTTTCAAACTTTACAACGACACATTACTATTTAGTATATTTGTTTCTACAAGAAAAGGGTGTTTTCTTTGTCCAATAATTGCAAAATTTCTGTTATGTATAAAGTAGTCACTATTTAAACGCCTCATTTAGTCATTAGTTAAGCATGTTGTTTCGTTAAAAAGAACTATTTGATATGCCGGCTGAGTATTGGAACGCTATTTACAAGAAAGGGTACGAACATCTTTAGAGTTACGTCCCCGCTAAACGCAAGTCTTCATGTTTCAGCTCTGGCTGTCCCAGTGAAGACATATTTTTTTAAAAATCTTACTTAGAAATAATTGAAGTACAAAGTGGACAACATGAAAAAAAATATGGAAATCTGAAGCACATCTTGACACTAACTCGTCTTCTGACAAATTCCGAACTGCATAGACATCAAATGAAGTTATTGGTTTCTTGAACAAAAGCCGCTCTTTTTAATATACGATATTCTATATCATATGTATTTGTTATTTTTCGAGAAGATAGGACCAATGGGAAAATAACCACATTTGATCTTCGTATAATGCTGACACATACATTTTGATAGTCCAACATTGCCACCATGACCTAAGTCATGCATAGACATGGCGATGAACTCCAGTATGAAGAATGAAAAAGTCTTACATAACATTAAAGCATTATTTATTCAAACAAAATGAAATACTAATAATAATTGCAAGTGTGCCTTCTTGCATCTTAAAGAAGATGTTGAATGTACTGAAATAAGACAGTAGCCTAACTACAAAAATTTACCACAATGTATCTATTAGCATGTTTAACAGTAAACATTATATTGAAAAACATCACTGAGACGACAATCTAGCATCAAAAATAACTAACAAACATCTATGTACAAGTTTTACTATAAGATTAGATGAATAATATCCACATGACATCTGTTTTCAAGTTTGACAGCAACGTAACAAAACCGTAGGCGAGCAGTTAGGCAAAAACATATCTACATGTATTTAATTAACTGTCACAAATCGAATTGAAGTAAAGTTAAGTTAAGTTACATTTAATATAGCACACTTTTTTTAACCTCCGGCTGTGGGGTGAGAACTTGGGATGTTTCTGCTGTCAGTCGCTCATCTTACCGCTGCGCCACAGACACTATTGTCAAAGTTTATAAAAATTAAAGTGTTTAACTTTACTGCATGTTCAAGAAAAGTCAAATAAATTATACATGATAATAATTCTTGCTTTCAGCTTTCTTTTGTCTAAGGAAGTTTTGATATGATTTGCAAGGGCCTTAATTTGAAGCACGAATAAGAGATAATATTTTAGTGCCTGCTATTTTTTTTATCATAAATCGAGCATTTGTATCGTGTGTTTAGGCTATTAATAAATAAATAAATGAATGGAGTTGGCAGATAAATATAGGAATTATTGTTTATTGTTTTTAAATGAATTTTGTTTTTGCTATAATAACCTCAAATCTGTGATACAGTTGTAATATATGCCGCTGAACAAAACGCCTTATGAGTAACAACTGCGACCTTGCTAGAGAACGAACAATTTTGTCTATTGACATGTACAAATTAAGAGGAGGAAGAGATATTTTTCTAAGGAATTAATGTAGAGGTTTTGAATTAATAGCGGGAAAAGAATTGAAGGTTGGACTTGTGCTGGATGGGACGTATGACCATGTGTGGGTTTACCTTTAAGTCATTACTATTGTAAGACTTAGAAAGGTTTAGTTTTCATTAAGTACGTTTTCAAACTTTACCACGACACATTACTATTTAGTATATTTGTTTCTACAAGAAAAGGGTGTTTTCTTTGTCCAATAATTGCAAAATTTCTGTTATGTATAAAGTAGTCACTATTTAAACGCCTCATTTAGTCATTAGTTAAGCATGTTGTTTCGTTAAAAAGAACTATTTGATATGCCGGCTGAGTATTGGAACGCTATTTACAAGAAAGGGTACGAACATCTTTAGAGTTACGTCCCCGCTAAACGCAAGTCTTCATGTTTCAGCTCTGGCTGTCCCAGTGAAGACATACATGTATTTTTTTTAAAATCTTACTTAGAAATGATTGAAGTACAAAGTGGACAACATCAAAAAAAATATGGAAATCTGAAGCACATCTTGACACTAACTCGTCTTCTGACAAATTCCGAACTGCATAGACATCAAATGAAGTTATTGGTTTCTTGAACAAAAGCCGCTCTTTTTAATATACGATATTCTATATCATATGTATTTGTTATTTTTCGAGAAGATAGGACCAATGGGAAAATAACCACATTTGATCTTCGTATAATGCTGACACATACATTTTGATAGTCCAACATTGCCACCATGACCTAAGTCATGCATAGACATGGCGATGAACTCCAGTATGAAGAATGAAAAAGTCTTACATAACATTAAAGCATTATTTATTCAAACAAAATGAAATACTAATAATAATTGCAAGTGTGCCTTCTTGCATCTTAAAGAAGATGTTGAATGTACTGAAATAAGACAGTAGCCTAACTACAAAAATTTACCACAATGTATCTATTAGCATGTTAAACAGTAAACATTATATTGGGTAAACATCACTGAGACGACAATCTAGCATCAAAAATAACTAACAAACATCTATGTACAAGTTTTACTATAAGATTAGATGAATAATATCCACATGACATCTGTTTTCAAGTTTGACAGCAACGTAACAAAACCGTAGGCGAGCAGTTAGGCAAAAACATATCTACATGTATTTAATTAACTGTCACAAATCGAATTGAAGTAAAGTTAAGTTAAGTTACATTTAATATAGCACACTTTTTTTAACCTCCGGCTGTGGGGTGAGAACTTGGGATGTTGCTGCTGTCAGTCGCTCATCTTACCGCTGCGCCACAGACACTATTGTCAAAGTTTATAAAAATTAAAGTGTTTAACTTTACTGCATGTTCAAGAAAAGTCAAATAAATTATACATGATAATAATTCTTGCTTTCAGCTTTCTTTTGTCTAAGGAAGTTTTGATATGATTTGCAAGGGCCTTAATTTGAAGCACGAATAAGAGATAATATTTTAGTGCCTGCTATTTTTTTTTATCATAAATCGAGCATTTGTATCGTGTGTTTTAGGCTATTAATAAATAAATAAATGAATGGAGTTGGCAGATAAATATAGGAATTATTGTTTATTGTTTTTAAATGAATTTTGTGTTTGCTATAATAACCTCAAATCTGTGATACAGTTGTAATATATGCCGCTGAACAAAACGCCTTATGAGTAACAACTGCGACCTTGCTAGAGAACGAACAATTTTGTCTATTGACATGTACAAATTAAGAAGAGGAAGAGATATTTTTCTAAGGAATTAATGTAGAGGTTTTGAATTAATAGCGGGAAAAGAATTGAAGGTTGGACTTGTGCTGGATGGGACGTATGACCATGTGTGGGTTTACCCTTTCTTTAAGTCATTACTATTGTAAGACTTAGAAAGGTTTAGTTTTCATTAAGTACGTTTTCAAACTTTACAACGACACATTACTATTTAGTATATTTGTTTCTACAAGAAAAGGGTGTTTTCTTTGTCCAATAATTGCAAAATTTCTGTTATGTATAAAGTAGTCACTATTTAAACGTTAGTTAAGCATGTTGTTTCGTTAAAAAGAACTATTTGATATGCCGGCTGAGTATTGGAACGCTATTTACAAGAAAGGGTACGAACATCTTTAGAGTTACGTCCCCGCTAAACGCAAGTCTTCATGTTTCAGCTCTGGCTGTCCCAGTGAAGACATATTTTTTTAAAAATCTTACTTAGAAATAATTGAAGTACAAAGTGGACAACATGAAAAAAAATATGGAAATCTGAAGCACATCTTGACACTAACTCGTCTTCTGACAAATTCCGAACTGCATAGACATCAAATGAAGTTATTGGTTTCTTGAACAAAAGCCGCTCTTTTTAATATACGATATTCTATATCATATGTATTTGTTATTTTTCGAGAAGATAGGACCAATGGGAAAATAACCACATTTGATCTTCGTATAATGCTGACACATACATTTTGATAGTCCAACATTGCCACCATGACCTAAGTCATGCATAGACATGGCGATGAACTCCAGTATGAAGAATGAAAAAGTCTTACATAACATTAAAGCATTATTTATTCAAACAAAATGAAATACTAATAATAATTGCAAGTGTGCCTTCTTGCATCTTAAAGAAGATGTTGAATGTACTGAAATAAGACAGTAGCCTAACTACAAAAATTTACCACAATGTATCTATTAGCATGTTTAACAGTAAACATTATATTGAAAAACATCACTGAGACGACAATCTAGCATCAAAAATAACTAACAAACATCTATGTACAAGTTTTACTATAAGATTAGATGAATAATATCCACATGACATCTGTTTTCAAGTTTGACAGCAACGTAACAAAACCGTAGGCGAGCAGTTAGGCAAAAACATATCTACATGTATTTAATTAACTGTCACAAATCGAATTGAAGTAAAGTTAAGTTAAGTTACATTTAATATAGCACACTTTTTTTAACCTCCGGCTGTGGGGTGAGAACTTGGGATGTTGCTGCTGTCAGTCGCTCATCTTACCGCTGCGCCACAGACACTATTGTCAAAGTTTATAAAAATTAAAGTGTTTAACTTTACTGCATGTTCAAGAAAAGTCAAATAAATTATACATGATAATAATTCTTGCTTTCAGCTTTCTTTTGTCTAAGGAAGTTTTGATATGATTTGCAAGGGCCTTAATTTGAAGCACGAATAAGAGATAATATTTTAGTGCCTGCTATTTTTTTTTATCATAAATCGAGCATTTGTATCGTGTGTTTAGGCTATTAATAAATAAATAAATGAATGGAGTTGGCAGATAAATATAGGAATTATTGTTTATTGTTTTTAAATGAATTTTGTTTTTGCTATAATAACCTCAAATCTGTGATACAGTTGTAATATATGCCGCTGAACAAAACGCATTATGAGTAACAACTGCGACCTTGCTAGAGAACGAACAATTTTGTCTATTGACATGTACAAATTAAGAGGAGGAAGAGATATTTTTCTAAGGAATTAATGTAGAGGTTTTGAATTAATAGCGGGAAAAGAATTGAAGGTTGGACTTGTGCTGGATGGGACGTATGACCATGTGTGGGTTTACCCTTTCTTTAAGTCATTACTATTGTAAGACTTAGAAAGGTTTAGTTTTCATTAAGTACGTTTTCAAACTTTACCACGACACATTACTATTTAGTATATGTGTTTCTACAAGAAAAGGGTGTTTTCTTTGTCCAATAATTGCAAAATTTCTGTTATGTATAAAGTAGTCACTATTTAAACGCCTCATTTAGTCATTAGTTAAGCATGTTGTTTCGTTAAAAAGAACTATTTGATATGCCGGCTGAGTATTGGAACGCTATTTACAAGAAAGGGTACGAACATCTTTAGAGTTACGTCCCCGCTAAACGCAAGTCTTCATGTTTCAGCTCTGGCTGTCCCAGTGAAGACATACATGTATTTTTTTAAAAATCTTACTTAGAAATGATTGAAGTACAAAGTGGACAACATCAAAAAAAATATGGAAATCTGAAGCACATCTTGACACTAACTCGTCTTCTGACAAATTCCGAACTGCATAGACATCAAATGAAGTTATTGGTTTCTTGAACAAAAGCCGCTCTTTTTAATATACGATATTCTATATCATATGTATTTGTTATTTTTCGAGAAGATAGGACCAATGGGAAAATAACCACATTTGATCTTCGTATAATGCTGACACATACATTTTGATAGTCCAACATTGCCACCATGACCTAAGTCATGCATAGACATGGCGATGAACTCCAGTATGAAGAATGAAAAAGTCTTACATAACATTAAAGCATTATTTATTCAAACAAAATGAAATACTAATAATAATTGCAAGTGTGCCTTCTTGCATCTTAAAGAAGATGTTGAATGTACTGAAATAAGACAGTAGCCTAACTACAAAAATTTACCACAATGTATCTATTAGCATGTTTAACAGTAAACATTATATTGAAAAACATCACTGAGACGACAATCTAGCATCAAAAATAACTAACAAACATCTATGTACAAGTTTTACTATAAGATTAGATGAATAATATCCACATGACATCTGTTTTCAAGTTTGACAGCAACGTAACAAAACCGTAGGCGAGCAGTTAGGCAAAAACATATCTACATGTATTTAATTAACTGTCACAAATCGAATTGAAGTAAAGTTAAGTTAAGTTACATTTAATATAGCACACTTTTTTTAACCTCCGGCTGTGGGGTGAGAACTTGGGATGTTGCTGCTGTCAGTCGCTCATCTTACCGCTGCGCCACAGACACGATTGTCAAAGTTTATAAAAATTAAAGTATTTAACTTTACTGCATGTTCAAGAAAAGTCAAATAAATTATACATGATAATAATTCTTGCTTTCAGCTTTCTTTTGTCTAAGGAAGTTTTGATATGATTTGCAAGGGCCTTAATTTGAAGCACGAATAAGAGATAATATTTTAGTGCCTGCTATTTTTTTTATCATAAATCGAGCATTTGTATCGTGTGTTTTAGGCTATAAATAAAATAAATAAATAAATGAATGAAGTTGGCAGATAAATATAGGAATTATTGTTTATTGTTTTTAAATGAATTTTGTTTTTGCTATAATAACCTCAAATCTGTGATACAGTTGTAATATATGCCGCTGAACAAAACGCCTTATGAGTAACAACTGCGACCTTGCTAGAGAACGAACAATTTTGTCTATTGACATGTACAAATTAAGAGTAGGAAGAGATATTTTTCTAAGGAATTAATGTAGAGGTTTTGAATTAATAGCGGGAAAAGAATTGAAGGTTGGACTTGTGCTGGATGGGACGTATGACCATGTGTGGGTTTACCCTTTCTTTAAGTCATTACTATTGTAAGACTTAGAAAGGTTTAGTTTTCATTAAGTACGTTTTCAAACTTTACCACGACACATTACTATTTAGTATATTTGTTTCTACAAGAAAAGGGTGTTTTCTTTGTCCAATAATTGCAAAATTTCTGTTATGTATAAAGTAGTCACTATTTAAACGCCTCATTTAGTCATTAGTTAAGCATGTTGTTTCGTTAAAAAGAACTATTTGATATGCCGGCTGAGTATTGGAACGCTATTTACAAGAAAGGGTACGAACATCTTTAGAGTTACGTCCCCGCTAAACGCAAGTCTTCATGTTTCAGCTCTGGCTGTCCCAGTGAAGACATACATGTATTTTTTTAAAAATCTTACTTAGAAATGATTGAAGTACAAAGTGGACAACATCAAAAAAAATATGGAAATCTGAAGCACATCTTGACACTAACTCGTCTTCTGACAAATTCCGAACTGCATAGACATCAAATGAAGTTATTGGTTTCTTGAACAAAAGCCGCTCTTTTTAATATACGATATTCTATATCATATGTATTTGTTATTTTTCGAGAAGATAGGACCAATGGGAAAATAACCACATTTGATCTTCGTATAATGCTGACACATACATTTTGATAGTCCAACATTGCCACCATGACCTAAGTCATGCATAGACATGGCGATGAACTCCAGTATGAAGAATGAAAAAGTCTTACATAACATTAAAGCATTATTTATTCAAACAAAATGAAATACTAATAATAATTGCAAGTGTGCCTTCTTGCATCTTAAAGAAGATGTTGAATGTACTGAAATAAGACAGTAGCCTAACTACAAAAATTTACCACAATGTATCTATTAGCATGTTTAACAGTAAACATTATATTGAAAAACATCACTGAGACGACAATCTAGCATCAAAAATAACTAACAAACATCTATGTACAAGTTTTACTATAAGATTAGATGAATAATATCCACATGACATCTGTTTTCAAGTTTGACAGCAACGTAACAAAACCGTAGGCGAGCAGTTAGGCAAAAACATATCTACATGTATTTAATTAACTGTCACAAATCGAATTGAAGTAAAGTTAAGTTAAGTTACATTTAATATAGCACACTTTTTTTAACCTCCGGCTGTGGGGTGAGAACTTGGGATGTTGCTGCTGTCAGTCGCTCATCTTACCGCTGCGCCACAGACACTATTGTCAAAGTTTATAAAAATTAAAGTATTTAACTTTACTGCATGTTCAAGAGAAGTCAAATAAATTATACATGATAATAATTCTTGCTTTCAGCTTTCTTTTGTCTAAGGAAGTTTTGATATGATTTGCAAGGGCCTTAATTTGAAGCACGAATAAGAGATAATATTTTAGTGCCTGCTATTTTTTTTATCATAAATCGAGCATTTGTATCGTGTGTTTTAGGCTATAAATAAAATAAATAAATAAATGAATGAAGTTGGCAG
Organism: Mytilus trossulus; assembly: GCF_036588685.1. Lineage (NCBI taxonomy): Eukaryota > Metazoa > Mollusca > Bivalvia > Mytilida > Mytilidae > Mytilus > Mytilus trossulus. The sequence continues at coordinate 1,413,929 of NW_026963318.1, forward strand.
ATAAATATAGGAATTATTGTTTATTGTTTTTAAATGAATTTTGTTTTTGCTATAATAACCTCAAATCTGTGATACAGTTGTAATATATGCCGCTGAACAAAACGCCTTATGAGTAACAACTGCGACCTTGCTAGAGAACGAACAATTTTGTCTATTGACATGTACAAATTAAGAGGAAGAAGAGATATTTTTCTAAGCAATTAATGTAGAGGTTTTGAATTTATAGCGGGAAAAGAATTGAAGGTTGGACTTGTGCTGGATGGTACGTATGACCATGTGTGGGTTTACCCTTTCTTTAAGTCATTACTATTGTAAGACTTAGAAAGGTTTAGTTTTCATTAAGTACGTTTTCAAACTTTACCACGACACATTACTATTTAGTATATTTGTTTCTACAAGAAAAGGGTGTTTTCTTTGTCCAATAATTGCAAAATTTCTGTTATGTATAAAGTAGTCACTATTTAAACGCCTCATTTAGTCATTAGTTAAGCATGTTGTTTCGTTAAAAAGAACTATTTGATATGCCGGCTGAGTATTGGAACGCTATTTACAAGAAAGGGTACGAACATCTTTAGAGTTACGTCCCCGCTAAACGCAAGTCTTCATGTTTCAGCTCTGGATGTCCTAGTGAAGACATATTTTTTTTAAATCTTACTTAGAAATAAATGAAGTACAAAGTGGACAACATGAAAAAAAATATGGAAATCTGAAGCACATCTTGACACTAACTCGTCTTCTGACAAATTCCGAACTGCATAGACATCAAATGAAGTTATTGGTTTCTTGAACAAATGCCGTTCTTTTTAATATACGATATTTTATATCATATGTATTTGTTATTTTTCGAGAAGATAGGACCAATGGGAAAATAACCACATTTGATCTTCGTATAATGCTGACACATACATTTTGATAGTCCAACATTGCCACCATGACCTAAGTCATGCATAGACATGGCGATGAACTCCAGTATGAAGAATGAAAAAGTCTTACATAACATTAAAGCATTATTTATTCAAACAAAATGAAATACTAATAATAATTGCAAGTGTGCCTTCTTGCATCTCAAAGAAGATGTTGAATGTACTGAAATAAGACAGTAGCCTAACTACAAAAATTTACCACAATGTATCTATTAGCATGTTTAACAGTAAACATTATATTGGGTAAACATCACTGAGACGACAATCTAGCATCAAAAATAACTAACAGACATCTATGTACAAGTTTTACTATAGGATTAGATGAATAATATCCACATGACATCTGTTTTCAAGTTTGACAGCAACGTAACAAAACCGTAGGCGAGCAGTTAGGCAAAAACATATCTACATGTATTTAATTAACTGTCACAAATCGAATTGAAGTAAAGTTAAGTTAAGTTACATTTAATATAGCACACTTTTTTTAACCTCCGGCTGTGGGGTGAGAATTTGGGATGTTGCTGCTGTCAGTCGCTCATCTTACCGCTGCGCCACAGACACTATTGTCAAAGTTTATAAAAATTAAAGTATTTAACTTTACTGCATGTTCAAGAAAAGTCAAATAAATTATACATGATAATAATTCTTGCTTTCAGCTTTCTTTTGTCTAAGGAAGTTTTGATATGATTTGCAAGGGCCTTAATTTGAAGCACGAATAAGAGCAATCTAATTAAAATATTGATCTCTGATTACGTTATACTGCATATGAGATCTAACAACTATCAATATGTAGTTTCACTTCTGACTTTTTCACACGTGACTTTTTAAACCAATTAGAATCAACCTTAACAGATCTTTGCAGTCCATTCGTATAATATGGTTTGTCTATATCACGAGGATATGTCCTGAGAACATCGAAAGATAAAACCCGACAGTTTGTTACTCGCTTCAAAAACAATGCCGAAACATAGAGCATTTGTGTAGACATTGACATCGAATTAACATTACAAAATAACATTCAATTGAGATGTTTCTCTAAATAGGAAGCTTAAACAGACATGAATAATCTTAATTTGTTCCGCTCAGTCCCCCCCCCCTTTTTCGATAAAACGAACCGTGGCCAACTTTCAATCGCAGGGTTTTGTTACAATTTACAAAGTTCTTCTTCCAGTAAGCGGCCACCGTCAACTGGTTGACTATTCTGCCACATGAAAGTTTACGAACCCCGAAAAAACAGGTTTCATAATACAAATGAAAGGCAGGCATTGAGTTTGGAGGAAATTATTCCAAGGGGGTGGCGTTTTTTCTCTCCAATTTCTTTAAGGGCTTTATATTTATTTTTTCTCAAGAACAATGACAACATTTGTTTGAATCCAAAGTCAGACAGTATCAACTGTTCTGGGTTTGCTCAGTGCAGCATTTTATTATAGTATAGAATTAAGATGGGCAGTTCAATTGATGCATATGTTTTGTGGTGGAGATTGTAGTTTCTTAAGGGCAAATTATTGTCGCAAGAAAAATGGGACACCAACATCGCTGGAGTTTCTTAAGGGCAAATTATTGTCGCAGGAAAAATGGGACACCAATTTCGCTGGAGTTTCTTAAGGGCAATTTATTGTCGCAGGAAAAATGGGACACCAATTTCGCAGACTAGGGTGAAGATTAAGACACCATAAACCAAAAAGACTTTAGGCGTGGTAATAAGTGTGGTCCATTTTCTGCATTAACCGAGTTGTCTAATTTTAAGATACCCTATTATATTAATCTGAAATTATAAAAATTGTAATTGTGTTCCAATAAATAGGAACAATATATTTGACTGAAATATTTGCATGCAACAGAGCTCTATTCTGTCATTAACTTGCATACCAAAATGCGGCTTTCAAGCTATACTGAATTCTATATATTTGAAAAACCTAAAATAACTTTTCTTTAATTGAAACATTTTAAACAAGGCTAAAAGAATATATAAAGTTATAAGTACCTGAAGCGGTGACTTTCGTCTTCCACCTTCCTGAGTTTAATTTTGACCAGTCACTATCTCGAAAAGTGCTTATATTAGTGTGCATGTATATATATGGTTAACTTTGACGCGCTTTGAGTTCATGCACAACTCATGCCATTTGAATATATATTAATAAAATTTAAATAATAATAAAGAATTGCTTTAATTTTCTATTGTATTAATTTAAATATTTAGTACGTAAAACCAAGCATAGTGTACAAAGCAATAAATTGCTTCAAAATATGTAGCGCAAAACTATTTGTCATCAATCGTCAAGAAACATGAATATGAATATGATATGAACGTGAAACATATAACACTGATAACACAAATAACACAATATGTTCAATAATAAAACAAAATAGATACATATATTCGGTGACACACACCCCTATATATAGCTACCTGCAAAAAGTTTCGTCTGAAAACCAATATATCAAACCTATGACACTTTTGAAATTTGGGCAACCTAGATGTACATGGGGTAAACGCCTCTATACCATATAGCAATGACCAAAATTCAGGACACTTCCAATAGGATTCAAACAAATTACAACAACAAAAAATATTAAAAAGTCAAATATTAAGATTAACAAAAAATTCCCTCATTTATACTATGAACTGTTGTTGACAAATGATCAATCCAAATTCTTGCAAATCAAATGTAGGATTTACCTTATCCACTAATCTGTTCAACAAATATCTAAATTTTCTATATCATTTAAATATTAATAAAGAATTAGGTCAGATCCATATATGCATACTTTTTCAAAATATGCATATGGTCTGAATGTACACTTACGGTCTGCCAGATTATAAGACGTTGATCAAGTTTATTTGATACCTATACATGTATATCAACATTACCGAAATCTTAAATTAATATAAAAAGTTCATATGTAATTGAATTAAAAAATCTGTTCCAAAAAAACTAAATAATATTATAATAAAAAAGTGCTGAAAAGTAAGCAAAGAATGTAAAAGGAAGCTTTGTTACTGTGAGAAGAATAACTCTGGATGTTGGGTTGCTGATATTATTTATATTATGGGTTTGGATGCAATTTTATACAAACTATTATTTGGCATATCTTTAGGTTATGAGTACAATAGAACTTTTGACATATTAAATTGAAAATGCAATTTGTAAAACAAAAGGAATTCATTGCATGCTGCTGCAAAACAAGCATGGGATGCAAATGCAAAGGAACATGCATGAACAAAACATGTAAATGTAAGAAATCTGATGTTCCTTCCGTCAGCAATTTTCACCAGGGTCGAGAATGCCTCCAACAAGATTGAAACAGACAATTAAATACAGAATTATTCAATTTCAATTGATGTAATGTTTTCCACTTTATTCCCTTAACTGTCTAATATTAATAAGTATTACTCAATAAAAGTATTTTGATAAATATGTGTCTAGAATAAATCCATATGTTCCAAATACATGTATGGTCAAGCTCGTACTAGACCATATGAGTATACTCGTACTGGACCGTACACATACAATCCAAATACTTATATGGTCTGGAATATATAAACATAGGTTCTTTCTCCTTGTAATGATGTATGAAAGTATAACAATAATTATTTTTCAGATCATTTCATTGAATGGACCTATTCTTCAATGTAGTAAATACTCATGTACCATTGGAAATTTTGTTATGTATGGCCATGTAACATTGTGTAACTACAAATGACTAAAAAAATAAAAAAATAATTGCATGTTTGGGAACATTCTTTAGATATCATAATATTGGAAAGTATAATACATATATATACCATGTACATGTTGTGTACAAGTTGCAATTTTGTACAGGTTATAAAATGGACAAAAATGTTGTACATGCGATAACTTGTATAATGCAAAAATACAAGTTATAACATGTACAAAAGTACCTCATACATGTTATAACCTGTACAAAATATTGCTTAAAAAGGGTTTTATCTTGTACAAAATTTAAGATTAATCTTAATGAAGTCAAAAATACATTTAAATTCACCCATGCATAAAGAACAACCATAAATAGGCCAGAACGTGTCTTTTTCTGAAGAGGACAATGATCACAAAATTTCAGAAATATATGTTTCATGACTTATGTTGGCAAAATGTGATTTTATCATGTTTATAAAATTGTATCTTTTATGCGTTCCATCATGGCTTAAATAAGTGTGACATTATTTTCTAAAAGCTTGCATTTCCTCAATGACAATTATATTATATACTAGCAACTAAATTCATCCAAAAAAATTAAAAACAATGCAATATTTTTGTACATGTTATAACCTGTACAAAATCGCAACTTGTTCACAACATATACATGGGCTTTGCTCATGGTTGAAGGCGGTACTGTGATCTTTATATTCCTATAGTCATAAGTTGTTAATTTCTGTGTCATTTTAGTCTCTGGTGGAGAGTTGTCTCATTGGCAATCATACCACATCTTCTTTTTTATATAACATACCTTGATCCTATTGAAGACAAAAATAGACCAGCAGCAATATTATATTTTTATTCCATTCCATACCTCAGGACTATGACGATCCAGCAACTTTCAGCAGCAATACATGTTGTAAATTAACTTATTCAAAATAATTAATTACAATTGCAAACTGTTTATTTAGAAGCAGTTTGACAACTGAATAACCATCTTGAGAATGATTTATGGTCACGTTTATTTTCCATGTTTTCAGCACATCAAACTTATAATAGTTTATGACAGAATTCTGTAAAACAAAAAAAAACCAGAAAATTTAATTCATTCAATCATTAATGAAATTGACAGTTGATATTGTGATACATAATTTTTGGTATATATATCAAAAATGTATTTGAGAACAAACTTAAGATATAAATGAAATAAATAGACAATAAACTAAAAGTCTATTCAGATACTTTTTTGTTTTTATCTTCATGATCATAAATTTAAAGTATTATATCATACATTAAACATATAATATAATAAGTACATGTACCATAGGCTAAGATCTGCATGTTGAAACTCTGGAGCTGGTTCACAATCTAGATCTGTAGTGCCATTCTCAGATTCATCTTCAGATGCTTGTAGTGGCTTTTTCTGTGTCACTGTCTGTGTGTTTTAAGAGTTACCTCCACCGTGTTATTTGTTTGGCCCAGTCACAAATTGAAAGAAACATTGTCAGAATCTAGGGTTTTTCAGACTGGAGTCCAAACTACTGTTTGATCAGACACTAACCTGAAATTAAAGAGTTTCATAATTGGTCTTCATTAATCCCTTATAATTGTTTTTATATTTATATATGTAAATGTCCCAAAATAATTTGTTGAAAAGCTGATAATCATCCCAAAATTTGTAATTTATATTGTTGACTATGTACATGTATGACAGACACAAATTTCTGGCCATAACATAGGAGTTTGAAGGTCCATGATGCATCTTGTATCTTTCGTCCCTCTTCATAAGATAAAACTACGGTATATTATAAACGGGAACATGACAACTCAACCTTTTCCAAAATAAATAAAATTTGTAAGTTTACATGTACATGATGTACAAGCATATATGCGCAATAACAAGCCAGTAATGGCACACTGACACAACAGTGTTTATCATTCCCCTTTCTTATCTTCTCTGCATCCACCTTTGTTAAATTTACCAACCTTAGTCTTGATTTGAGTTTTCAGAATGGAGTGTATATAGTTACAATGTACACATATGAATTGAGAGAGATTTTAACTTCTATGTAATTTTAGCTCTTGTGGAGAGTTGTCTCATTGGCAATCATATTTTTATAGCAAATCACTGAAGCATGTCTGGAGCCCCCTCTCCCATATGTAAGTCAGCAGGACCTGCACACAAACCTGAATTTAGTTACTAAGCTATTTTTACTTGTTCTACTTGTATTTTTTGTCTATCTGATGAGTTGAGCCTTTTTCAACTGATTTTTATAGTTTGTTCTTATTTTGTACTGTTATACCACTGTCCCAGGTTAGGGAGAGGGTTGGGATCCCGCTAACATGTTGAACCCCGCCACATTATTTGTGTATGTGCCTGTGTACTGTGATCTAGATATTCTGGTAAGTCATTTATATAGATAAGAAACAGTATTGGGCCGTTCCTTGTGGTACACCAGATGTTACGGGTACAGAGGTGGAGAAAATGGCATTAATGACTACTGTTTGTGTTCTGTCCTGTAAAAATGCCTGAATCCAATTAAGTGTGTTATTTTCAATACCATAGAATTTGAGTTTGTAACGGAGATGACGATGTGAGACTTTGTCAAACGCTTTAGCGAAGTCCATTATGATTAAGTCAATTTGTGTGTTACTATTATTTGATCGTGCTAGTTTGTGAATGAAGTCTATTAATTGTGTTTCACATGACCTTGATTTTCTGAAGCCGTGCTGAAGATCGTATTATATGTGATGTTTTTCAAGGTGAGACATGATGTTACTTGTAATAATCAGTGGCGGTTCTAGAAATTTTCATTAGTGGGGGCCCACTAACTGACCTAAGTAGGGGCCCGCTCCAGTCACGCTTCAATGATTCCCTATATAAACAACCAAATTTTTTCCCAAAAAGGGGGGGGGGCCCGGCCCCCTCTAAATCCACCTCTGATAATATGTTCCATTAGCTTACAACATATGCAGGTTAAAGATATTGGTCTGTAGTTAACGGGTTTGTATTTTCCCCCCTTTTTGAAAGCTGGGGCTACATTAGCATGTTGGCATGTAATTTAGTAATACATGTACTTGCTTCAGTGATTGTTATTTTTGGGTGGGGGCTTGTACCTTTGTCTGGGATGCTCCATGAGCTTGCAACATATGCAGGTTAAAGATATTGGCCTGTAGTTTACAGGTTTGTATTTTCCCACCTTTTTGAAGTCTGGCGCTACATTAGCATGTTTCCACTTCTGTTATAGGTGTATCTCCATTTCAAGTAACTTTTAAAATGTTAGAAATTATGGTGTCAGAGATAATTTGTTTACTTAAAAACTCTTTCCGTTGCCCGTAGGAAGCATGACTATACAATCTCTGTGCTTCAAAATACCTGCAAACTTTGACTTTCCTCGCAATTTAGCCCTGAAACTTTGTGCTGAAGCAAAATATCTGTTAATTCGTTTTCCAAATCCTCTTTCATTCTTCGTCGCCATCTTCGAACATTCTTTTGAAGCCCTTTTCATTAGGACGATTTTGATTGGTCAATATAAATACTTTCTAGGGTAAAAAAAAAAGGTCACAAAAGCGAAACCTCTATTGATAGTTGTTAGATCTCATATGCAGTATAACGTAATCAGAGATCAATATTTTAATTAGATTGGAATAAGAGATAATATTTTAGTGCCTGCTATTTTTTTTATCATAAATCGAGCATTTGTATCGTGTGTTTTAGGCTATTAATAAATAAATAAATGAATGGAGTTGACAGATAAATATAGGAATTATTGTTTATTGTTTTTAAATGAATTTTGTTTTTGCTATAATAACCTCAAATCTGTGATACAGTTGTAATATATGCCGCTGAACAAAACGCCTTATGAGTAACAACTGCGACCTTGCTAGAGAACGAACAATTTTGTCTATTGACATGTACAAATTAAGAAGAGGAAGAGATATTTTTCTAAGGAATTAATGTAGAGGTTTTGAATTAATAACGGGAAAAGAATTGAAGGTTGGACTTGTGCTGGATGGGACGTATGACCATGTGTGGGTTTACCCTTTCTTTAAGTCATTTTGTAAGACTTAGAAAGGTTTAGTTTTCATTTAGGAAGTTTTCAAACTTTACCACGACACATTACTATTTAGTATATTTGTTTCTACAAGAAAAGGGTGTTTTCTTTGTCCAATAATTGCAAAATTTCTGTTATGTGTAAAGTAGTCACTATTTAAACGCCTCATTTAGTCATTAGTTAAGCATGTTGTTTCGTTAAAAAGAACTATTTGATATGCCGGCTGAGTATTGGAACGCTATTTACAAGAAAGGGTACGAACATCTTGAGAGTTACGTCCCCGCTAAACGCAAGTCTTCATGTTTCAGCTCTGGATGTCCCAGTGAAGACATATTTTTTTTAAATCTTACTTAGAAATAAATGAAGTACAAAGTGGACAACATGAAAAAAAATATGGAAATCTGAAGCACATCTTGACACTAACTCGTCTTCTGACAAATTCCGAACTGCATAGACATCAAATGAAGTTATTGGTTTCTTGAACAAATGCCGTTCTTTTTAATATACGATATTTTATATCATATGTATTTGTTATTTTTCGAGAAGATAGGACAAATGGGAAAATAACCACATTTGATCTTCGTATAATGCTGACACATATATTTTGATAGTCCAACATTGCCACCATGACATAAGTCATGCATAGACATGGCGATGAACTCCAGTATGAAGAATTAAAAAGTCTTACATAACATTGAAGCATTATTTATTCAAACAAAATGACATACTAATAATAATTGCAAGTGAGCCTTCTTGCATCTTAAAGAAGATGTTGAATGTACTGAAATAAGACAGTAGCCTAACTACAAAAATTTACCACAATGTATCTATTAGCATGTTTAACAGTAAACATTATATTGGGTAAACATCACTGAGACGACAATCTAGCATCAAAAATAACTAACAGACATCTATGTACAAGTTTTACTATAAGATTAGATGAATAATATCCACATGACATCTGTTTTCAAGTTTGACAGCAACGTAACAAAACCGTAGGCGAGCAGTTAGGCAAAAACATATCTACATGTATTTAATTAACTGTCACAAATCGAATTGAAGTAAAGTTAAGTTAAGTTACATTTAATATAGCACACTTTTTTTAACCTCCGGCTGTGGGGTGAGAACTTGGGATGTTGCTGATGTCAGTCGCTCATCTTACCGCTGCGCCACAGACACTATTGTCAAAGTTTATAAAAATTAAAGTATTTAACTTTACTGCATGTTCAAGAAAAGTCAAATAAATTATACATGATAATAATTCTTGCTTTCAGCTTTCTTTTGTCTAAGGAAGTTTTGATATGATTTGCAAGGGCCTTAATTTGAAGCACGAATAAGAGATAATATTTTAGTGCCTGCTATTTTTTTTTATCATACATCGAGCATTTGTATCGTGTGTTTTAGGCTATTAATAAATAAATAAATGAATGGAGTTGGCAGATAAATATAGGAATTATTGTTTATTGTTTTTAAATGAATTTTGTTTTTGCTATAATAACCTCAAATCTGTGATACAGTTGTAATATATGCCGCTGAACAAAACGCCTTATGAGTAACAACTGCGACCTTGCTAGAGAACGAACAATTTTGTCTATTGACATGTACAAATTAAGAGGAGGAAGAGATATTTTTCTAAGGAATTAATGTAGAGGTTTTGAATTAATAGCGGGAAAAGAATTGAAGGTTGGACTTGTGCTGGATGGGACGTATGACCATGTGTGGGTTTACCCTTTCTTTAAGTCATTACTATTGTAAGACTTAGAAAAGTTTAGTTTTCATTAAGTACGTTTTCAAACTTTACCACGACACATTACTATTTAGTATATTTGTTTCTACAAGAAAAGGGTGTTTTCTTTGTCCAATAATTGCAAAATTTCTGTTATGTATAAAGTAGTCACTATTTAAACGCCTCATTTAGTCATTAGTTAAGCATGTTGTTTCGTTAAAAAGAACTATTTGATATGCCGGCTGAGTATTGGAACGCTATTTACAAGAAAGGGTACGAACATCTTTAGAGTTACGTCCCCGCTAAACGCAAGTCTTCATGTTTCAGCTCTGGCTGTCCCAGTGAAGACATATTTTTTTTAAAATCTTACTTAGAAATAATTGAAGTACAAAGTGGACAACATGAAAAAAAATATGGAAATCTGAAGCACATCTTGACACTAACTCGTCTTCTGACAAATTCCGAACTGCATAGACATCAAATGAAGTTATTGGTTTCTTGAACAAATGCCGTTCTTTTTAATATACGATATTTTATATCATATGTATTTGTTATTTTTCGAGAAGATAGGACCAATGGGAAAATAACCACATTTGATCTTCGTATAATGCTGACACATACATTTTGATAGTCCAACATTGCCACCATGACCTAAGTCATGCATAGACATGGCGATGAACTCCAGTATGAAGAATGAAAAAGTCTTACATAACATTAAAGCATTATTTATACAAACAAAATGAAATACTAATAATAATTGCAAGTGTGCCTTCTTGCATCTTTAAGAAGAAGATGTTGAATGTACTGAAATAAGACAGTAGCCTAACTACAAAAATTTACCACAATGTATCTATTAGCATGTTTAACAGTAAATATTATATTGGGTAAACATCACTGAGACGAAAATCTAGCATCAAAAATAACTAACAGACATCTATGTACAAGTTTTACTATAAGATTAGATGAATAATATCCACATGACATCTGTTTTCAAGTTTGACAGCAACGTAACAAAACCGTAGGCGAGCAGTTAGGCAAAAACATATCTACATGTATTTAATTAACTGTCACAAATCGAATTGAAGTAAAGTTAAGTTAAGTTACATTTAATATAGCACACTTTTTTTAACCTCCGGCTGTGGGGTGAGAACTTGGGATGTTGCTGCTGTCAGTCGCTCATCTTACCGCTGCGCCACAGACACTATTGTCAAAGTTTATAAAAATTAAAGTATTTAACTTTACTGCATGTTCAAGAAAAGTCAAATAAATTATACATGATAATAATTCTTGCTTTCAGCTTTCTTTTGTCTAAGGAAGTTTTGATATGATTTGCAAGGGCCTTAATTTGAAGCACGAATAAGAGATAATATTTTAGTGCCTGCTATTTTTTTTTTATCATAAATCGAGCATTTGTATCGTGTGTTTTAGGCTATTAATGCATAAATAAATGAATGGAGTTGGCAGATAAATATAGGAATTATTGTTTATTGTTTTTAAATGAATTTTGTTTTTGCTATAATAACCTCAAATCTGTGATACAGTTGTAATATATGCCGCTGAACAAAACACCTTATGAGTAACAACTGCGACCTTGCTAGAGAACGAACAATTTTGTCTATTGACATGTACAAATTAAGAGGAGGAAGAGATATTTTTCTAAGGAATTAATGTAGAGGTTTTGAATTAATAGCGGGAAAAGAATTGAAGGTTGGACTTGTGCTGGATTGGACGTATGACCATGTGTGGGTTTACCCTTTCTTTAAGTCATTACTATTGTAAGACTTAGAAAGGTTTAGTTTTCATTAAGAACGTTTTCAAACTTTACCACGACACATTACTATTTAGTATATTTGTTTCTACAAGAAAAGGGTGTTTTCTTTGTCCAATAATTGCAAAATTTCTGTTATGTATAAAGTGGTCACTATTTAAACGCCTCATTTAGTCATTAGTTAAGCATGTTGTTTCGTTAAAAAGAACTATTTGATATGCCGGCTGAGTATTGGAACGCTATTTACAAGAAATGGTACGAACATCTTTAGAGTTACGTCCCCGCTAAACGCAAGTCTTCATGTTTCAGCTCTGGATGTCCCAGTGAAGACATATTTTTTTTAATTCTTACTTAGAAATAAATGAAGTACAAAGTGGACAACATGAAAAAAAATATGGAAATCTGAAGCACATCTTGACACTAACTCGTCTTCTGACAAATTCCGAACTGCATAGACATCAAATGAAGTTATTGGTTTCTTGAACAAATGCCGTTCTTTTTAATATACGATATTTTTTATCATATGTATTTGTTATTTTTCGAGAAGATAGGACCAATGGGAAAATAACCACATTTGATCTTCGTATAATGCTAACACATACATTTTGATAGTCCAACATTGCCACCATGACCTAAGTCATGCATAGACATGGCGATGAACTCCAGTATGAAGAATGAAAAAGTCTTACATAACATTAAAGCATTATTTATTCAAACAAAATGACATACTAATAATAATTGCAAGTGTGCCTTCTTGCATCTTAAAGAAGATGTTGAATGTACTGAAATAAGACAGTAGCCTAACTACAAAAATTTACCACAATGTATCTATTAGCATGTTTAACAGTAAACATTATATTGGGTAAACATCACTGAGACGACAATCTAGCATCAAAAATAACTAACAGACATCTATGTACAAGTTTTACTATAAGATTAGATGAATAATATCCACATGACATCTGTTTTCAAGTTTGACAGCAACGTAACAAAACCGTAGGCGAGCAGTTAGGCAAAAACATATCTACATGTATTTAATTAACTGTCACAAATCGAATTGAAGTAAAGTTAAGGTTAAGTTACATTTATTTTAGCACACTTTTTTTAACCTCCGGCTGTGGGGTGAGAACTTGGGATGTTGCTGCTGTCAGTCGCTCATCTTTTTTTTTTATCTTTATTAACTCATCTTACCGCTGCGCCACAGACACTATTGTCAAAGTTTATAAAAATTAAAGTATTTAACTTTACTGCATGTTCAAGAAAAGTCAAATAAATTATACATGATAATAATTCTTGCTTTCAGCTTTCCTTTGTCTAAGGAAGTTTTGATATGATTTGCAAGGGCCTTAATTTGAAGCACGAATAAGAGATAATATTTTAGTGCCTGCTATTTTTTTAATCATAAATCGAGCATTTGTATCGTGTGTTTTAGGCTATTAATAAATAAATAAATGAATGGAGTTGGCAGATAAATATAGGAATTATTGTTTATTGTTTTTAAATGAATTTTGTTTTTGCTATAATAACCTCAAATCTGTGATACAGTTGTAATATATGCCGCTGAACAAAACGCCTTATGAGTAACAACTGCGACCTTGCTAGAGAACGAACAATTTTGTCTATTGACATGTACAAATTAAGAGGAGGCAGAGATATTTTTCTAAGGAATTAATGTAAAGGTTTTGAATTAATAGCGGGAAAAGAATTGAAGGTTGGACTTGTGCTGGATTGGACGTATGACCATGTGTGGGTTTACCCTTTCTTTAAGTCATTACTATTGTAAGACTTAGAAAGGTTTAGTTTTCATTAAGTACGTTTTCAAACTTTACCACGACACATTACTATTTAGTATATTTGTTTCTACAAGAAAAGGGTGTTTTCTTTGTCCAATAATTGCAAAATTTCTGTTATGTATAAAGTAGTCACTATTTAAACGCCTCATTTAGTCATTAGTTAAGCATGTTGTTTCGTTAAAAAGAACTATTTGATATGCCGGCTGAGTATTAGAACGCTATTTACAAGAAAGGGTACGAACATCTTTAGAGTTACGTCCCCGCTAAACGCAAGTCTTCATGTTTCAGCTCTGGATGTCCCAGTGAAGACATATTTTTTTTAAATCTTACTTAGAAATAAATGAAGTACAAAGTGGACAACATGAAAAAAAATATGGAAATCTGAAGCACATCTTGACACTAACTCGTCTTCTGACAAATTCCGAACTGCATAGACATCAAATGAAGTTATTGGTTTCTTGAACAAATGTCGTTCTTTTTAATATACGATATTTTATATCATATGTATTTGTTATTTTTCGAGAAGATAGGACCAATGGGAAAATAACCACATTTGATCTTCGTATAATGCTGACACATACATTTTGATAGTCCAACATTGCCACCATGACCTAAGTCATGCATAGACATGGCGATGAACTCCAGTATGAAGAATGAAAAAGTCTTACATAACATTAAAGCATTATTTATTCAAACAAAATGACATACTAATAATAATTGCAAGTGTGCCTTCTTGCATCTTAAAGAAGATGTTGAATGTACTGAAATAAGACAGTAGCCTAACTACAAAAATTTACCACAATGTATCTATTAGCATGTTTAACAGTAAACATTATATTGGGTAAACATCACTGAGACGACAATCTAGCATCAAAAATAACTAACAGACATCTATGTACAAGTTTTACTATAAGATTAGATGAATAATATCCACATGACATCTGTTTTCAAGTTTGACAGCAACGTAACAAAACCGTAGGCGAGCAGTTAGGCAAAAACATATCTACATGTATTTAATTAACTGTCACAAATCGAATTGAAGTAAAGTTAAGTTAAGTTACATTTAATATAGCACATTTTTTTTAACCTCCGGCTGTGGGGTGAGAACTTGGGATGTTGCTGCTGTCAGTCGCTCATCTTACCGCTGCGCCACAGACACTATTGTCAAAGTTTATAAAAATTAAAGTATTTAACTTTACTGCATGTTCAAGAAAAGTCAAATAAATTATACATGAAAATAATTCTTGCTTTCAGCTTTCTTTTGTCTAAGGAAGTTTTGATATGATTTGCAAGGGCCTTAATTTGAAGCACGAATAAGAGATAATATTTTAGTGCCTGCTATTTTTTTTTATCATAAATCGAGCATTTGTATCGTGTGTTTTAGGCTATTAATGCATAAATAAATGAATGGAGTTGGCAGATAAATATAGGAATTATTGTTTATTGTTTTTAAATGAATTTTGTTTTTGCTATAATAACCTCAAATCTGTGATACAGTTGTAATATATGCCGCTGAACAAAACGCCTTATGAGTAACAACTGCGACCTTGCTAGAGAACGAACAATTTTGTCTATTGACATGTACAAATTAAGAGGAGGAAGAGATATTTTTCTAAGGAATTAATGTAGAGGTTTTGAATTAATAGCGGGAAAAGAATTGAAGGTTGGACTTGTGCTGGATTGGACGTATGACCATGTGTGGGTTTACCCTTTCTTTAAGTCATTACTATTGTAAGACTTAGAAAGGTTTAGTTTTCATTAAGTACGTTTTCAAACTTTACCACGACACATTACTATTTAGTATATTTGTTTCTACAAGAAAAGGGTGTTTTCTTTGTCCAATAATTGCAAAATTTCTGTTATGTATAAAGTAGTCACTATTTAAACGCCTCATTTAGTCATTAGTTAAGCATGTTGTTTCGTTAAAAAGAACTATTTGATATGCCGGCTGAGTATTGGAACGCTATTTACAAGAAAGGGTACGAACATCTTTAGAGTTACGTCCCCGCTAAACGCAAGTCTTCATGTTTCAGCTCTGGATGTCCCAGTGAAGACATATTTTTTTTAATTCTTACTTAGAAATAAATGAAGTACAAAGTGGACAACATGAAAAAAAATATGGAAATCTGAAGCACATCTTGACACTAACTCGTCTTCTGACAAATTCCGAACTGCATAGACATCAAATGAAGTTATTGGTTTCTTGAACAAATGCCGTTCTTTTTAATATACGATATTTTATATCATATGTATTTGTTATTTTTCGAGAAGATAGGACCAATGGGAAAATAACCACATTTGATCTTCGTATAATGCTGACACATACATTTTGATAGTCCAACATTGCCACCATGACCTAAGTCATGCATAGACATGGCGATGAACTCCAGTATGAAGAATGAAAAAGTCTTACATAACATTAAAGAATTATATATTCAAACAAAATGACATACTAATAATAATTGCAAGTGTGCCTTCTTGCATCTTAAAGAAGATGTTGAATGTACTGAAATAAGACAGTAGCCTAACTACAAAAATTTACCACAATGTATCTATTAGCATGTTTAACAGTAAACATTATATTGGGTAAACATCACTGAGACGACAATCTAGCATAAAAAATAACTAATAGACATCTATGTACAACATGTACAAGTTTTACTATAAGATTAGATGAATAATATCCACATGACATCTGTTTTCAAGTTTGACAGCAACGTAACAAAACCGTAGGCGAGCAGTTAGGCAAAAACATATCAACATGTATTTAATTACCTGTCACAAATCGAATAGAAGTAAAGTTAAGTTAAGTTACATTTAATATAGCACACCTTTTTTAACCTCCGGCTGTGGGGTGAGAACTTGGGATGTTGCTGCTGTCAGTCGCTCATCTTACCGCTGCGCCACAGACACTATTGTCAAAGTTTATAAAAATTAAAGTATTTAACTTTACTGCATGTTCAAGAAAAGTCAAATAAATTATACATGATAATAATTCTTGCTCTCAGCTTTCTTTTGTCTAAGGAAGTTTTGATATGATTTGCAAGGGCCTTAATTTGAAGCACGAATAAGAGATAATATTTTAGTGCCTGCTATTTTTTTATCATAAATCGAGCATTTGTATCGTGTGTTTTAGGCTATTAATAAATAAATAAATGAATGGAGTTGGCAGATAAATATAGGAATTATTGTTTATTGTTTTTAAATGAATTTTGTTTTTGCTATAATAACCTCAAATCTGTGATACAGTTGTAATATATGCCGCTGAACAAAACGCCTTATGAGTAACAACTGCGACCTTGCTAGAGAACGAACAATTTTGTCTATTGACATGAACAAATTAAGAGGAGGAAGAGATATTTTTTCTAAGGAATTAATGTAGAGGTTTTGAATTAATAGCGGGAAAAGAATTGAAGGTTGGACTTGTGCTGGATTGGACGTATGACCATGTGTGGGTTTACCCTTTCTTTAAGTCATTACTATTGTAAGACTTAGAAAGGTTTAGTTTTCATTAAGTACGTTTTCAAACTTTACCACGACACATTACTATTTAGTATATTTGTTTCTACAAGAAAAGGGTGTTTTCTTTGTCCAATAATTGCAAAATTTCTGTTATGTATAAAGTAGTCACTATTTAAACGCCTCATTTAGTCATTAGTTAAGCATGTTGTTTCGTTAAAAAGAACTATTTGATATGCCGGCTGAGTATTGGAACGCTATTTACAAGAAATGGTACGAACATCTTTAGAGTTACGTCCCCGCTAAACGCAAGTCTTCATGTTTCAGCTCTGGATGTCCCAGTGAAGACATATTTTTTTTAATTCTTACTTAGAAATAAATGAAGTACAAAGTGGACAACATGAAAAAAAATATGGAAATCTGAAGCACATCTTGACACTAACTCGTCTTCTGACAAATTCCGAACTGCATAGACATCAAATGAAGTTATTGGTTTCTTGAACAAATGCCGTTCTTTTTAATATACGTTATTTTATATCATATGTATTTGTTATTTTTCGAGAAGATAGGACCAATGGGAAAATAACCACATTTGATCTTCGTATAATGCTGACACATACATTTTGATAGTCCAACATTGCCACCATGACCTAAGTCATGCATAGACATGGCGATGAACTCCAGTATGAAGAATGAAAAAGTCTTACATAACATTAAAGCATTATTTATTTAAACAAAATGACATAATAATAATAATTGCAAGTGTGCCTTCTTGCATCTTAAAGAAGATGTTGAATGTACTGAAATAAGACAGTAGCCTAACTACAAAAATTTACCACAATGTATCTATTAGCATGTTTAACAGTAAACATTATATTGGGTAAACATCACTGAGACGACAATCTAGCATCAAAAATAACTAACAGACATCTATGTACAAGTTTTACTATAAGATTAGATGAATAATATCCACATGACATCTGTTTTCAAGTTTGACAGCAACGTAACAAAACCGTAGGCGAGCAGTTAGGCAAAAACATATCAACATGTATTTAATTAACTGTCACAAATCGAATTGAAGTAAAGTTAAGTTAAGTTACATTTAATATAGCACACTTTTTTTAACCTCCGGCTGTGGGGTGAGAACTTGGAATGTTGCTGCTGTCAGTCGCTCATCTTTTTTTTTATCTTTATTAACTCATCTTACCGCTGCGCCACAGACACTATTGTCAAAGTTTATAAAAATTAAAGTATTTAACTTTACTGCATGTTCAAGAAAAGTCAAATAAATTATACATGATAATAATTCTTGCTTTCAGCTTTCTTTTGTCTAAGGAAGTTTTGATATGATTTGCAAGGGCCTTAATTTGAAGGACGAATAAGAGATAATATTTTAGTGCCTGCTATTTTTTTTTATCATAAATCGAGCATTTGTATCGTGTGTTTAAGGCTATTAATAAATAAATAAATGAATGGAGTTGGCAGATAAATATAGGAATTATTGTTTATTGTTTTTAAATGAATTTTGTTTTTGCTATAATAACCTCAAATCTGTGATACAGTTGTAATATATGCCGCTGAACAAAACGCCTTATGAGTAACAACTGCGACCTTGCTAGAGAACGAACAATTTTGTCTATTGACATGTACAAATTAAGAGGAGGAAGAGATATTTTTCTAAGGAATTAATCTAGAGGTTTTGAATTAATAGCGGGAAAAGAATTGAAGGTTGGACTTGTGCTGGATTGGACGTATGACCATGTGTGGGTTTACCCTTTCTTTAAGTCATTACTATTGTAAGACTTAGAAAGGTTTAGTTTTCATTAAGTACGTTATCAAACTTTACCACGACACATTACTATTTAGTATATTTGTTTCTACAAGAAAAGGGTGTTTTCTTTGTCCAATAATTGCAAAATTTCTGTTATGTATAAAGTAGTCACTATTTAAACGCCTCATTTAGTCATTAGTTAAGCATGTTGTTTCGTTAAAAAGAACTATTTGATATGCCGGCCGAGTATTGGAACGCTATTTACAAGAAAGGGTACGAACATCTTTAGAGTTACGTCCCCGCTAAACGCAAGTCTTCATGTTTCAGCTCTGGATGTCCCAGTGAAGACATATTTTTTTTAATTCTGACTTAGAAATAAATGAAGTACAAAGTGGACAACATGAAAAAAAATATGGAAATCTGAAGCACATCTTGACACTAACTCGTCTTCTGACAAATTCCGAACTGCATAGACATCAAATGAAGTTATTGGTTTCTTGAACAAATGCCGTTCTTTTTGATATACGATATTTTATATCATATGTATTTGTTATTTTTCGAGAAGATAGGACCAATGGGAAAATAACCACATTTGATCTTCGTATAATGCTGACACATACATTTTGATAGTCCAACATTGCCACCATGACCTAAGTCATGCATAGACATGGCGATGAACTCCAGTATGAAGAATGAAAAAGTCTTACATAACATTAAAGAATTATATATTCAAACAAAATGACATACTAATAATAATTGCAAGTGTGCCTTCTTGCATCTTAAAGAAGATGTTGAATGTACTGAAATAAGACAGTAGCCTAACTACAAAAATTTACCACAATGTATCTATTAGCATGTTTAACAGTAAACATTATATTGGGTAAACATCACTGAGACGACAATCTAGCATAAAAAATAACTAATAGACATCTATGTACAAGTTTTACTATAAGATTAGATGAATAATATCCACATGACATCTGTTTTCAAGTTTGACAGCAACGTAACAAAACCGTAGGCGAGCAGTTAGGCAAAAACATATCAACATGTATTTAATTACCTGTCACAAATCGAATAGAAGTAAAGTTAAGTTAAGTTACATTTAATATAGCACACCTTTTTTAACCTCCGGCTGTGGGGTGAGAACTTGGGATGTTGCTGCTGTCAGTCGCTCATCTTACCGCTGCGCCACAGACACTATTGTCAAAGTTTATAAAAATTAAAGTATTTAACTTTACTGCATGTTCAAGAAAAGTCAAATAAATTATACATGATAATAATTCTTGCTCTCAGCTTTCTTTTGTCTAAGGAAGTTTTGATATGATTTGCAAGGGCCTTAATTTGAAGCACGAATAAGAGATAATATTTTAGTGCCTGCTATTTTTTTATCATAAATCGAGCATTTGTATCGTGTGTTTTAGGCTATTAATAAATAAATAAATGAATGGAGTTGGCAGATAAATATAGGAATTATTGTTTATTGTTTTTAAATGAATTTTGTTTTTGCTATAATAACCTCAAATCTGTGATACAGTTGTAATATATGCCGCTGAACAAAACGCCTTATGAGTAACAACTGCGACCTTGCTAGAGAACGAACAATTTTGTCTATTGACATGAACAAATTAAGAGGAGGAAGAGATATTTTTTCTAAGGAATTAATGTAGAGGTTTTGAATTAATAGCGGGAAAAGAATTGAAGGTTGGACTTGTGCTGGATTGGACGTATGACCATGTGTGGGTTTACCCTTTCTTTAAGTCATTACTATTGTAAGACTTAGAAAGGTTTAGTTTTCATTAAGGACGTTTTCAAACTTTACCACGACA
Organism: Mytilus trossulus; assembly: GCF_036588685.1. Lineage (NCBI taxonomy): Eukaryota > Metazoa > Mollusca > Bivalvia > Mytilida > Mytilidae > Mytilus > Mytilus trossulus. Next base: position 1,434,909 of record NW_026963318.1, read on the forward strand.
CATTACTATTTAGTATATTTGTTTCTACAAGAAAAGGGTGTTTTCTTTGTCCAATAATTGCAAAATTTCTGTTATGTATAAAGTAGTCACTATTTAAACGCCTCATTTAGTCATTAGTTAAGCATGTTGTTTCGTTAAAAAGAACTATTTGATATGCAGGCTGAGTATTGGAACGCTATTTACAAGAAATGGTACGAACATCTTTAGAGTTACGTCCCCGCTAAACGCAAGTCTTCATGTTTCAGCTCTGGATGTCCCAGTGAAGACATATTTTTTTTAATTCTTACTTAGAAATAAATGAAGTACAAAGTGGACAACATGAAAAAAAATATGGAAATCTGAAGCACATCTTGACACTAACTCGTCTTCTGACAAATTCCGAACTGCATAGACATCAAATGAAGTTATTGGTTTCTTGAACAAATGCCGTTCTTTTTAATATACGATATTTTATATCATATGTATTTGTTATTTTTCGAGAATATAGGACCAATGGGAAAATAACCACATTTGATCTTCGTATAATGCTGACACATACATTTTGATAGTCCAACATTGCCACCATGACCTAAGTCATGCATAGACATGGCGATGAACTCCAGTATGAAGAATGAAAAAGTCTTACATAACATTAAAGCATTATTTATTCAAACAAAATGACATACTAATAATAATTGCAAGTGTGCCTTCTTGCATCTAAAAGAAGATGTTGAATGTACTGAAATAAGACAGTAGCCTAACTACAAAAATTTACCACAATGTATCTATTAGCATGTTTAACAGTAAACATTATATTGGGTAAACATCACTGAGACGACAATCTAGCATCAAAAATAACTAACAGACATCTATGTACAAGTTTTACTATAAGATTAGATGAATAATATCCACATGACATCTGTTTTCAAGTTTGACAGCAACGTAACAAAACCGTAGGCGAGCAGTTAGGCAAAAACATATCTACATGTATTTAATTAACTGTCACAAATCGAATTGAAGTAAAGTTAAGTTAAGTTACATTTAATATAGCACATTTTTTTTAACTTCCGGCTGTGGGGTGAGAACTTGGGATGTTGCTGCTGTCAGTCGCTCATCTTACCGCTGCGCCACAGACACTATTGTCAAAGTTTATAAAAATTAAAGTATTTAACTTTACTGCGTGTTCAAGAAAAGTCAAATAAATTATACATGATAATAATTCTTGCTTTCAGCTTTCTTTTGTCTAAGGAAGTTTTGATATGATTTGCAAGGGCCTTAATTTGAAGCACGAATAAGAGATAATATTTTAGTGCCTGCTATTTTTTTTATCATAAATCGAGCATTTGTATCGTGTGTTTTAGGCTATTAATAAATAAATAAATGAATGGAGTTGGCAGATAAATATAGGAATTATTGTTTATTGTTTTTAAATGAATTTTGTTTTTGCTATAATAACCTCAAATCTGTGATACAGTTGTAATATATGCCGCTGAACAAAACGCCTTATGAGTAACAACTGCGACCTTGCTAGAGAACGAACAATTTTGTCTATTGACATGTACAAATTAAGAGGAGGAAGAGATATTTTTCTAAGGAATTAATGTAGAGGTTTTGAATTAATAGCGGGAAAAGAATTGAAGGTTGGACTTGTGCTGGATTGGACGTATGACCATGTGTGGGTTTACCCTTTCTTTAAGTCATTACTATTGTAAGACTTTAAAAGGTTTAGTTTATTAAGTACGTTTTCAAACTTTACCACGACACATTACTATTTAGTATATTTGTTTCTACAAGAAAAGGGTGTTTTCTTTGTCCAATAATTGCAAAATTTCTGTTATGTATAAAGTAGTCACTATTTAAACGCCTCATTTAGTCATTAGTTAAGCATGTTGTTTCGTTAAAAAGAACTATTTGATATGCCGGCTGAGTATTGGAACGCTATTTACAAGAAATGGTACGAACATCTTTAGAGTTACGTCCCCGCTAAACGCAAGTCTTCATGTTTCAGCTCTGGATGTCCCAGTGAAGACATATTTTTTTTAATTCTTACTTAGAAATAAATGAAGTACAAAGTGGACAACATGAAAAAAAATATGGAAATCTGAAGCACATCTTGACACTAACTCGTCTTCTGACAAATTCCGAACTGCATAGACATCAAATGAAGTTATTGGTTTCTTGAACAAATGCCGTTCTTTTTAATATACGATATTTTATATCATATGTATTTGTTATTTTTCGAGAAGATAGGACCAATGGGAAAATAACCACATTTGATCTTCGTATAATGCTGACACATACATTTTGATAGTCCAACATTGCCACCATGACCTAAGTCATGCATAGACATGGCGATGAACTCCAGTATGAAGAATGAAAAAGTCTTACATAACATTAAAGCATTATTTATTCAAACAAAATGACATACTAATAATAATTGCAAGTGTGCCTTCTTGCATCTTAAAGAAGATGTTGAATGTACTGAAATAAGACAGTAGCCTAACTACAAAAATTTACCACAATGTATCTATTAGCATGTTTAACAGTAAACATTATATTGGGTAAACATCACTGAGACGACAATCTAGCATCAAAAATAACTAACAGACATCTACATGTATGTACAAGCTTTACTATAAGATTAGATGAATAATATCCACATGACATCTGTTTTCAAGTTTGACAGCAACGTAACAAAACCGTAGGCGAGCAGTTAGGCAAAAACATATCTACATGTATTTAATTAACTGTCACAAATCGAATTGAAGTAAAGTTAAGTTAAGTTACATTTAATATAGCACACTTTTTTTAACCTCCGGCTGTGGGGTGAGAACTTGGGATGTTGCTGCTGTCAGTCGCTCATCTTTTTTTTTTATCTTTATTAACTCATCTTACCGCTGCGCCACAGACACTATTGTCAAAGTTTATAAAAATTAAAGTATTTAACTTTACTGCATGTTCAAGAAAAGTCAAATAAATTATACATGATAATAATTCTTGCTTTCAGCTTTCTTTTGTCTAAGGAAGTTTTGATATGATTTGCAAGGGCCTTAATTTGAAGGACGAATAAGAGATAATATTTTAGTGCCTGCTATTTTTTTTTTATCATAAATCGAGCATTTGTATCGTGTGTTTAAGGCTATTAATAAATAAATAAATGAATGGAGTTGGCAGATAAATATAGGAATTATTGTTTATTGTTTTTAAATGAATTTTGTTTTTGCTATAATAACCTCAAATCTGTGATACAGTTGTAATATATGCCGCTGAACAAAACGCCTTATGAGTAACAACTGCGACCTTGCTAGAGAACGAACAATTTTGTCTATTGACATGTACAAATTAAGAGGAGGAAGAGATATTTTTCTAAGGAATTAATCTAGAGGTTTTGAATTAATAGCGGGAAAAGAATTGAAGGTTGGACTTGTGCTGGATTGGACGTATGACCATGTGTGGGTTTACCCTTTCTTTAAGTCATTACTATTGTAAGACTTAGAAAGGTTTAGTTTTCATTAAGTACGTTATCAAACTTTACCACGACACATTACTATTTAGTATATTTGTTTCTACAAGAAAAGGGTGTTTTCTTTGTCCAATAATTGCAAAATTTCTGTTATGTATAAAGTAGTCACTATTTAAACGCCTCATTTAGTCATTAGTTAAGCATGTTGTTTCGTTAAAAAGAACTATTTGATATGCCGGCTGAGTATTGGAACGCTATTTACAAGAAAGGGTACGAACATCTTTAGAGTTACGTCCCCGCTAAACGCAAGTCTTCATGTTTCAGCTCTGGATGTCCCAGTGAAGACATATTTTTTTTAATTCTGACTTAGAAATAAATGAAGTACAAAGTGGACAACATGAAAAAAAATATGGAAATCTGAAGCACATCTTGACACTAACTCGTCTTCTGACAAATTCCGAACTGCATAGACATCAAATGAAGTTATTGGTTTCTTGAACAAATGCCGTTCTTTTTAATATACGATATTTTATATCATATGTATTTGTTATTTTTCGAGAAGATAGGACCAATGGGAAAATAACCACATTTGATCTTCGTATAATGCTGACACATACATTTTGATAGTCCAACATTGCCACCATGACCTAAGTCATGCATAGACATGGCGATGAACTCCAGTATGAAGAATGAAAAAGTCTTACATAACATTAAAGAATTATATATTCAAACAAAATGACATACTAATAATAATTGCAAGTGTGCCTTCTTGCATCTTAAAGAAGATGTTGAATGTACTGAAATAAGACAGTAGCCTAACTACAAAAATTTACCACAATGTATCTATTAGCATGTTTAACAGTAAACATTATATTGGGTAAACATCACTGAGACGACAATCTAGCATAAAAAATAACTAATAGACATCTATGTACAAGTTTTACTATAAGATTAGATGAATAATATCCACATGACATCTGTTTTCAAGTTTGACAGCAACGTAACAAAACCGTAGGCGAGCAGTTAGGCAAAAACATATCAACATGTATTTAATTACCTGTCACAAATCGAATAGAAGTAAAGTTAAGTTAAGTTACATTTAATATAGCACACCTTTTTTAACCTCCGGCTGTGGGGTGAGAACTTGGGATGTTGCTGCTGTCAGTCGCTCATCTTACCGCTGCGCCACAGACACTATTGTCAAAGTTTATAAAAATTAAAGTATTTAACTTTACTGCATGTTCAAGAAAAGTCAAATAAATTATACATGATAATAATTCTTGCTCTCAGCTTTCTTTTGTCTAAGGAAGTTTTGATATGATTTGCAAGGGCCTTAATTTGAAGCACGAATAAGAGATAATATTTTAGTGCCTGCTATTTTTTTATCATAAATCGAGCATTTGTATCGTGTGTTTTAGGCTATTAATAAATAAATAAATGAATGTAGTTGGCAGATAAATATAGGAATTATTGTTTATTGTTTTTAAATGAATTTTGTTTTTGCTATAATAACCTCAAATCTGTGATACAGTTGTAATATATGCCGCTGAACAAAACGCCTTATGAGTAACAACTGCGACCTTGCTAGAGAACGAACAATTTTGTCTATTGACATGAACAAATTAAGAGGAGGAAGAGATATTTTTTCTAAGGAATTAATGTAGAGGTTTTGAATTAATAGCGGGAAAAGAATTGAAGGTTGGACTTGTGCTGGATTGGACGTATGACCATGTGTGGGTTTACCCTTTCTTTAAGTCATTACTATTGTAAGACTTAGAAAGGTTTAGTTTTCATTAAGTACGTTTTCAAACTTTACCACGACACATTACTATTTAGTATATTTGTTTCTACAAGAAAAGGGTGTTTTCTTTGTCCAATAATTGCAAAATTTCTGTTATGTATAAAGTAGTCACTATTTAAACGCCTCATTTAGTCATTAGTTAAGCATGTTGTTTCGTTAAAAAGAACTATTTGATATGCCGGCTGAGTATTGGAACGCTATTTACAAGAAATGGTACGAACATCTTTAGAGTTACGTCCCCGCTAAACGCAAGTCTTCATGTTTCAGCTCTGGATGTCCCAGTGAAGACATATTTTTTTTAATTCTTACTTAGAAATAAATGAAGTACAAAGTGGACAACATGAAAAAAAATATGGAAATCTGAAGCACATCTTGACACTAACTCGTCTTCTGACAAATTCCGAACTGCATAGACATCAAATGAAGTTATTGGTTTCTTGAACATGTTGAACAAATGCCGTACTTTTTAATATACGATATTTTATATCATATGTATTTGTTATTTTTCGAGAATATAGGACCAATGGGAAAATAACCACATTTGATCTTCGTATAATGCTGACACATACATTTTGATAGTCCAACATTGCCACCATGACCTAAGTCATGCATAGACATGGCGATGAACTCCAGTATGAAGAATGAAAAAGTCTTACATAACATTAAAGCATTATTTATTCAAACAAAATGACATACTAATAATAATTGCAAGTGTGCCTTCTTGCATCTTAAAGAAGATGTTGAATGTACTGAAATAAGACAGTAGCCTAACTACAAAAATTTACCACAATGTATCTATTAGCATGTTTAACAGTAAACATTATATTGGGTAAACATCACTGAGACGACAATCTAGCATCAAAAATAACTAACAGACATCTATGTACAAGTTTTACTATAAGATTAGATGAATAATATCCACATGACATCTGTTTTCAAGTTTGACAGCAACGTAACAAAACCGTAGGCGAGCAGTTAGGCAAAAACATATCTACATGTATTTAATTAACTGTCACAGATCGAATTGAAGTAAAGTTAAGTAAAGTTACATTTAATATAGCACATTTTTTTTAACCTCCGGCTGTGGGGTGAGAAATTGGGATGTTGCTGCTGTCAGTCGCTCATCTTACCGCTGCGCCACAGACACTATTGTCAAAGTTTATAAAAATTAAAGTATTTAACTTTACTGCGTGTTCAAGAAAAGTCAAATAAATTATACATGATAATAATTCTTGCTTTCAGCTTTCTTTTGTCTAAGGAAGTTTTGATATGATTTGCAAGGGCCTTAATTTGAAGCACGAATAAGAGATAATATTTTAGTGCCTGCTATTTTTTTTATCATAAATCGAGCATTTGTATCGTGTGTTTTAGGCTATTAATAAATAAATAAATGAATGGAGTTGGCAGATAAATATAGGAATTATTGTTTATTGTTTTTAAATGAATTTTGTTTTTGCTATAATAACCTCAAATCTGTGATACAGTTGTAATATATGCCGCTGAACAAAACGCCTTATGAGTAACAACTGCGACCTTGCTAGAGAACGAACAATTTTGTCTATTGACATGTACAAATTAAGAGGAGGAAGAGATATTTTTCTAAGGAATTAATGTAGAGGTTTTGAATTAATAGCGGGAAAAGAATTGAAGGTTGGACTTGTGCTGGATTGGACGTATGACCATGTGTGGGTTTACCCTTTCTTTAAGTCATTACTATTGTAAGACTTTAAAAGGTTTAGTTTATTAAGTACGTTTTCAAACTTTACCACGACACATTACTATTTAGTATATTTGTTTCTACAAGAAAAGGGTGTTTTCTTTGTCCAATAATTGCAAAATTTCTGTTATGTATAAAGTAGTCACTATTTAAACGCCTCATTTAGTCATTAGTTAAGCATGTTGTTTCGTTAAAAAGAACTATTTGATATGCCGGCTGAGTATTGGAACGCTATTTACAAGAAATGGTACGAACATCTTTAGAGTTACGTCCCCGCTAAACGCAAGTCTTCATGTTTCAGCTCTGGATGTCCCAGTGAAGACATATTTTTTTTAATTCTTACTTAGAAATAAATGAAGTACAAAGTGGACAACATGAAAAAAAATATGGAAATCTGAAGCACATCTTGACACTAACTCGTCTTCTGACAAATTCCGAACTGCATAGACATCAAATGAAGTTATTGGTTTCTTGAACAAATGCCGTTCTTTTTAATATACGATATTTTATATCATATGTATTTGTTATTTTTCGAGAAGATAGGACCAATGGGAAAATAACCACATTTGATCTTCGTATAATGCTGACACATACATTTTGATAGTCCAACATTGCCACCATGACCTAAGTCATGCATAGACATGGCGATGAACTCCAGTATGAAGAATGAAAAAGTCTTACATAACATTAAAGCATTATTTATTCAAACAAAATGACATACTAATAATAATTGCAAGTGTGCCTTCTTGCATCTTAAAGAAGATGTTGAATGTACTGAAATAAGACAGTAGCCTAACTACAAAAATTTACCACAATGTATCTATTAGCATGTTTAACAGTAAACATTATATTGGGTAAACATCACTGAGACGACAATCTAGCATCAAAAATAACTAACAGACATCTACATGTATGTACAAGCTTTACTATAAGATTAGATGAATAATATCCACATGACATCTGTTTTCAAGTTTGACAGCAACGTAACAAAACCGTAGGCGAGCAGTTAGGCAAAAACATATCTACATGTATTTAATTAACTGTCACAAATCGAATTGAAGTAAAGTTAAGTTAAGTTACATTTAATATAGCACACTTTTTTTAACCTCCGGCTGTGGGGTGAGAACTTGGGATGTTGCTGCTGTCAGTCGCTCATCTTTTTTTTTATCTTTATTAACTCATCTTACCGCTGCGCCACAGACACTATTGTCAAAGTTTATAAAAATTAAAGTATTTAACTTTACTGCATGTTCAAGAAAAGTCAAATAAATTATACATGATAATAATTCTTGCTTTCAGCTTTCTTTTGTCTAAGGAAGTTTTGATATGATTTGCAAGGGCCTTAATTTGAAGGACGAATAAGAGATAATATTTTAGTGCCTGCTATTTTTTTTTTATCATAAATCGAGCATTTGTATCGTGTGTTTAAGGCTATTAATAAATAAATAAATGAATGGAGTTGGCAGATAAATATAGGAATTATTGTTTATTGTTTTTAAATGAATTTTGTTTTTGCTATAATAACCTCAAATCTGTGATACAGTTGTAATATATGCCGCTGAACAAAACGCCTTATGAGTAACAACTGCGACCTTGCTAGAGAACGAACAATTTTGTCTATTGACATGTACAAATTAAGAGGAGGAAGAGATATTTTTCTAAGGAATTAATGTAGAGGTTTTGAATTAATAGCGGGAAAAGAATTGAAGGTTGGACTTGTGCTGGATTGGACGTATGACCATGTGTGGGTTTACCCTTTCTTTAAGTCATTACTATTGTAAGACTTAGAAAGGTTTAGTTTTCATTAAGTACGTTATCAAACTTTACCACGACACATTACTATTTAGTATATTTGTTTCTACAAGAAAAGGGTGTTTTCTTTGTCCAATAATTGCAAAATTTCTGTTATGTATAAAGTAGTCACTATTTAAACGCCTCATTTAGTCATTAGTTAAGCATGTTGTTTCGTTAAAAAGAACTATTTGATATGCCGGCTGAGTATTGGAACGCTATTTACAAGAAAGGGTACGAACATCTTTAGAGTTACGTCCCCGCTAAACGCAAGTCTTCATGTTTCAGCTCTGGATGTCCCAGTGAAGACATATTTTTTTTAATTCTGACTTAGAAATAAATGAAGTACAAAGTGGACAACATGAAAAAAAATATGGAAATCTGAAGCACATCTTGACACTAACTCGTCTTCTGACAAATTCCGAACTGCATAGACATCAAATGAAGTTATTGGTTTCTTGAACAAATGCCGTTCTTTTTAATATACGATATTTTATATCATATGTATTTGTTATTTTTCGAGAAGATAGGACCAATGGGAAAATAACCACATTTGATCTTCGTATAATGCTGACACATACATTTTGATAGTCCAACATTGCCACCATGACCTAAGTCATGCATAGACATGGCGATGAACTCCAGTATGAAGAATGAAAAAGTCTTACATAACATTAAAGAATTATATATTCAAACAAAATGACATACTAATAATAATTGCAAGTGTGCCTTCTTGCATCTTAAAGAAGATGTTGAATGTACTGAAATAAGACAGTAGCCTAACTACAAAAATTTACCACAATGTATCTATTAGCATGTTTAACAGTAAACATTATATTGGGTAAACATCAATGAGACGACAATCTAGCATAAAAAATAACTAATAGACATCTATGTACAAGTTTTACTATAAGATTAGATGAATAATATCCACATGACATCTGTTTTCAAGTTTGACAGCAACGTAACAAAACCGTAGGCGAGCAGTTAGGCAAAAACATATCAACATGTATTTAATTACCTGTCACAAATCGAATAGAAGTAAAGTTAAGTTAAGTTACATTTAATATAGCACACCTTTTTTAACCTCCGGCTGTGGGGTGAGAACTTGGGATGTTGCTGCTGTCAGTCGCTCATCTTACCGCTGCGCCACAGACACTATTGTCAAAGTTTATAAAAATTAAAGTATTTAACTTTACTGCATGTTCAAGAAAAGTCAAATAAATTATACATGATAATAATTCTTGCTCTCAGCTTTCTTTTGTCTAAGGAAGTTTTGATATGATTTGCAAGGGCCTTAATTTGAAGGACGAATAAGAGATAATATTTTAGTGCCTGCTATTTTTTTTATCATAAATCGAGCATTTGTATCGTGTGTTTTAGGCTATTAATAAATAAATAAATGAATGTAGTTGGCAGATAAATATAGGAATTATTGTTTATTGTTTTTAAATGAATTTTGTTTTTGCTATAATAACCTCAAATCTGTGATACAGTTGTAATATATGCCGCTGAACAAAACGCCTTATGAGTAACAACTGCGACCTTGCTAGAGAACGAACAATTTTGTCTATTGACATGAACAAATTAAGAGGAGGAAGAGATATTTTTTCTAAGGAATTAATGTAGAGGTTTTGAATTAATAGCGGGAAAAGAATTGAAGGTTGGACTTGTGCTGGATTGGACGTATGACCATGTGTGGGTTTACCCTTTCTTTAAGTCATTACTATTGTAAGACTTAGAAAGGTTTAGTTTTCATTAAGTACGTTTTCAAACTTTACCACGACACATTACTATTTAGTATATTTGTTTCTACAAGAAAAGGGTGTTTTCTTTGTCCAATAATTGCAAAATTTCTGTTATGTATAAAGTAGTCACTATTTAAACGCCTCATTTAGTCATTAGTTAAGCATGTTGTTTCGTTAAAAAGAACTATTTGATATGCCGGCTGAGTATTGGAACGCTATTTACAAGAAATGGTACGAACATCTTTAGAGTTACGTCCCCGCTAAACGCAAGTCTTCATGTTTCAGCTCTGGATGTCCCAGTGAAGACATATTTTTTTTTATTCTTACTTAGAAATAAATGAAGTACAAAGTGGACAACATGAAAAAAAATATGGAAATCTGAAGCACATCTTGACACTAACTCGTCTTCTGACAAATTCCGAACTGCATAGACATCAAATGAAGTTATTGGTTTCTTGAACAAATGCCGTTCTTTTTAATATACGATATTTTATATCATATGTATTTGTTATTTTTCGAGAATATAGGACCAATGGGAAAATAACCACATTTGATCTTCGTATAATGCTGACACATACATTTTGATAGTCCAACATTGCCACCATGACCTAAGTCATGCATAGACATGGCGATGAACTCCAGTATGAAGAATGAAAAAGTCTTACATAACATTAAAGCATTATTTATTCAAACAAAATGACATACTAATAATAATTGCAAGTGTGCCTTCTTGCATCTTAAAGAAGATGTTGAATGTACTGAAATAAGACAGTAGCCTAACTACAAAAATTTACCACAATGTATCTATTAGCATGTTTAACAGTAAACATTATATTGGGTAAACATCACTGAGACGACAATCTAGCATCAAAAATAACTAACAGACATCTATGTACAAGTTTTACTATAAGATTAGATGAATAATATCCACATGACATCTGTTTTCAAGTTTGACAGCAACGTAACAAAACCGTAGGCGAGCAGTTAGGCAAAAACATATCTACATGTATTTAATTAACTGTCACAAATCGAATTGAAGTAAAGTTAAGTTAAGTTACATTTAATATAGCACATTTTTTTTAACCTCCGGCTGTGGGGTGAGAACTTGGGATGTTGCTGCTGTCAGTCGCTCATCTTACCGCTGCGCCACAGACACTATTGTCAAAGTTTATAAAAATTAAAGTATTTAACTTTACTGCGTGTTCAAGAAAAGTCAAATAAATTATACATGATAATAATTCTTGCTTTCAGCTTTCTTTTGTCTAAGGAAGTTTTGATATGATTTGCAAGGGCCTTAATTTGAAGCACGAATAAGAGATAATATTTTAGTGCCTGCTATTTTTTTTATCATAAATCGAGCATTTGTATCGTGTGTTTTAGGCTATTAATAAATAAATAAATGAATGGAGTTGGCAGATAAATATAGGAATTATTGTTTATTGTTTTTAAATGAATTTTGTTTTTGCTATAATAACCTCAAATCTGTGATACAGTTGTAATATATGCCGCTGAACAAAACGCCTTATGAGTAACAACTGCGACCTTGCTAGAGAACGAACAATTTTGTCTATTGACATGTACAAATTAAGAGGAGGAAGAGATATTTTTCTAAGGAATTAATGTAGAGGTTTTGAATTAATAGCGGGAAAAGAATTGAAGGTTGGACTTGTGCTGGATTGGACGTATGACCATGTGTGGGTTTACCCTTTCTTTAAGTCATTACTATTGTAAGACTTTGAAAGGTTTAGTTTATTAAGTACGTTTTCAAACTTTACCACGACACATTACTATTTAGTATATTTGTTTCTACAAGAAAAGGGTGTTTTCTTTGTCCAATAATTGCAAAATTTCTGTTATGTATAAAGTAGTCACTATTTAAACGCCTCATTTAGTCATTAGTTAAGCATGTTGTTTCGTTAAAAAGAACTATTTGATATGCCGGCTGAGTATTGGAACGCTATTTACAAGAAATGGTACGAACATCTTTAGAGTTACGTCCCCGCTAAACGCAAGTCTTCATGTTTCAGCTCTGGATGTCCCAGTGAAGACATATTTTTTTTAATTCTTACTTAGAAATAAATGAAGTACAAAGTGGACAACATGAAAAAAAATATGGAAATCTGAAGCACATCTTGACACTAACTCGTCTTCTGACAAATTTCGAACTGCATAGACATCAAATGAAGTTATTGGTTTCTTGAACAAATGCCGTTCTTTTTAATATACGATATTTTATATCATATGTATTTGTTATTTTTCGAGAAGATAGGACCAATGGGAAAATAACCACATTTGATCTTCGTATAATGCTGACACATACATTTTGATAGTCCAACATTGCCACCATGACCTAAGTCATGCATAGACATGGCGATGAACTCCAGTATGAAGAATGAAAAAGTCTTACATAACATTAAAGCATTATTTATTCAAACAAAATGACATACTAATAATAATTGCAAGTGTGCCTTCTTGCATCTTAAAGAAGATGTTGAATGTACTGAAATAAGACAGTAGCCTAACTACAAAAATTTACCACAATGTATCTATTAGCATGTTTAACAGTAAACATTATATTGGGTAAACATCACTGAGACGACAATCTAGCATCAAAAATAACTAACAGACATCTACATGTATGTACAAGCTTTACTATAAGATTAGATGAATAATATCCACATGACATCTGTTTTCAAGTTTGACAGCAACGTAACAAAACCGTAGGCGAGCAGTTAGGCAAAAACATATCTACATGTATTTAATTAACTGTCACAAATCGAATTGAAGTAAAGTTAAGTTAAGTTACATTTAATATAGCACATTTTTTTTAACCTCCGGCTGTGGGGTGAGAACTTGGGATGTTGCTGCTGTCAGTCGCTCATCTTACCGCTGCGCCACAGACACTATTGTCAAAGTTTATAAAAATTAAAGTATTTAACTTTACTGCGTGTTCAAGAAAAGTCAAATAAATTATACATGATAATAATTCTTGCTTTCAGCTTTCTTTTGTCTAAGGAAGTTTTGATATGATTTGCAAGGGCCTTAATTTGAAGCACGAATAAGAGATAATATTTTAGTGCCTGCTATTTTTTTTATCATAAATCGAGCATTTGTATCGTGTGTTTTAGGCTATTAATAAATAAATAAATGAATGGAGTTGGCAGATAAATATAGGAATTATTGTTTATTGTTTTTAAATGAATTTTGTTTTTGCTATAATAACCTCAAATCTGTGATACAGTTGTAATATATGCCGCTGAACAAAACGCCTTATGAGTAACAACTGCGACCTTGCTAGAGAACGAACAATTTTGTCTATTGACATGTACAAATTAAGAGGAGGAAGAGATATTTTTCTAAGGAATTAATGTAGAGGTTTTGAATTAATAGCGGGAAAAGAATTGAAGGTTGGACTTGTGCTGGATTGGACGTATGACCATGTGTGGGTTTACCCTTTCTTTAAGTCATTACTATTGTAAGACTTAGAAAGGTTTAGTTTATTAAGTACGTTTTCAAACTTTACCACGACACATTACTATTTAGTATATTTGTTTCTACAAGAAAAGGGTGTTTTCTTTGTCCAATAATTGCAAAATTTCTGTTATGTATAAAGTAGTCACTATTTAAACGCCTCATTTAGTCATTAGTTAAGCATGTTGTTTCGTTAAAAAGAACTATTTGATATGCCGGCTGAGTATTGGAACGCTATTTACAAGAAATGGTACGAACATCTTTAGAGTTACGTCCCCGCTAAACGCAAGTCTTCATGTTTCAGCTCTGGATGTCCCAGTGAAGACATATTTTTTTTAATTCTTACTTAGAAATAAATGAAGTACAAAGTGGACAACATGAAAAAAAATATGGAAATCTGAAGCACATCTTGACACTAACTCGTCTTCTGACAAATTCCGAACTGCATAGACATCAAATGAAGTTATTGGTTTCTTGAACAAATGCCGTTCTTTTTAATATACGATATTTTATATCATATGTATTTGTTATTTTTCGAGAAGATAGGACCAATGGGAAAATAACCACATTTGATCTTCGTATAATGCTGACACATACATTTTGATAGTCCAACATTGCCACCATGACCTAAGTCATGCATAGACATGGCGATGAACTCCAGTATGAAGAATGAAAAAGTCTTACATAACATTAAAGCATTATTTATTCAAACAAAATGACATACTAATAATAATTGCAAGTGTGCCTTCTTGCATCTTAAAGAAGATGTTGAATGTACTGAAATAAGACAGTAGCCTAACTACAAAAATTTACCACAATGTATCTATTAGCATGTTTAACAGTAAACATTATATTGGGTAAACATCACTGAGACGACAATCTAGCATCAAAAATAACTAACAGACATCTACATGTATGTTCAAGCTTTACTATAAGATTAGATGAATAATATCCACATGACATCTGTTTTCAAGTTTGACAGCAACGTAACAAAACCGTAGGCGAGCAGTTAGGCAAAAACATATCTACATGTATTTAATTAACTGTCACAAATCGAATTGAAGTAAAGTTAAGTTAAGTTACATTTAATATATCACACTTTTTTTAACCGCCTGCTGTGGGGTGAGAACTTGGGATGTTGCTGCTGTCAGTCGCTCATCTTACCGCTGCGCCACAGACACTATTGTCAAAGTTTATAAAAATTAAAGTATTTAACTTTACTGCATGTTCAAGAAAAGTCAAATAAATTATACATGATAATAATTCTTGCTTTCAGCTTTCTTTTGTCTAAGGAAGTTTTGATATGATTTGCAAGGGCCTTAATTTGAAGCACGAATAAGAGATAATATTTTAGTGCCTGCTATTTTTTTTTATCATAAATCGAGCATTTGTATCGTGTGTTTTAGGCTATTAATGCATAAATAAATGAATGGAGTTGGCAGATAAATATAGGAATTATTGTTTATTGTTTTTAAATGAACTTTGTTTTTGCTATAATAACCTCAAATCTGTGATACAGTTGTAATATATGCCGCTGAACAAAACGCCTTATGAGTAACAACTGCGACCTTGCTAGAGAACGAACAATTTTGTCTATTGACATGTACAAATTAAGAGGAGGAAGAGATATTTTTCTAAGGAATTAATGTAGAGGTTTTGAATTAATAGCGGGAAAAGAATTGAAGGTTGGACTTGTGCTGGATTGGACGTATGACCATGTGTGGGTTTACCCTTTCTTTAAGTCATTACTATTGTAAGACTTAGAAAGGTTTAGTTTTCATTAAGTACGTTTTCAAACTTTACCACGACACATTACTATTTAGTATATTTGTTTCTACAAGAAAAGGGTGTTTTCTTTGTCCAATAATTGCAAAATTTCTGTTATGTATAAAGTAGTCACTATTTAAACGCCTCATTTAGTCATTAGTTAAGCATGTTGTTTCGTTAAAAAGAACTATTTGATATGCCGGCTGAGTATTGGAACGCTATTTACAAGAAAGGGTACGAACATCTTTAGAGTTACGTCCCCGCTAAACGCAAGTCTTCATGTTTCAGCTCTGGATGTCCAAGTGAAGACATATTTTTTTTAAATCTTACTTAGAAATAAATGAAGTACAAAGTGGACAACATGAAAAAAAATATGGAAATCTGAAGCACATCTCGACACTAACTCGTCTTCTGACATTCCGAACTGCACAGACATCAAATGAAGTTATTGGTTTCTTGAACAAATGCCGTTCTTTTTAATATACGATATTTTATATCATATGTATTTGCTATTTTTCGAGAAGATAGGACCAATGGGAAAATAACCACATTTGATCTTCGTATAATGCTGACACATACATTTTGATAGTCCAACATTGCCACCATGACCTAAGTCATGCATAGACATGGCGATGAACTCCAGTATGAAGAATGAAAAAGTCTTACATAACATTAAAGCATTATTTATTCAAACAAAATGACATACTTAAAATAATTGCAAGTGTGCCTTCTTGCATCTTAAAGAAGATGTTGAATGTACTGAAATAAGACAGTAGCCTAACTACAAAAAATTACCACAATGTATCTATTAGCATGTTTAACAGTAAACATTATATTGGGTAAACATCACTGAGACGACAATCTAGCATCAAAAATAACTAACAGACATCTATGTACAAGTTTTACTATAAGAGTAGATGAATAATATCCACATGACATCTGTTTTCAAGTTTGACAGCAACGTAACAAAACCGTAGGCGAGCAGTTAGGCAAAAACATATCTACATGTATTTAATTAACTGTCACAAATCGAATTGAAGTAAAGTTAAGTTAAGTTACATTTAATATAGCACACTTTTTTTAACCTCCGGCTGTGGGGTGAGAACTTGGGATGTTGCTGCTGTCAGTCGCTCATCTTTTTTTTTTATCTTTATTAACTCATCTTACCGCTGCGCCACAGACACTATTGTCAAAGTTTATAAAAATTAAAGTATTTAACTTTACTGCATGTTCAAGAAAAGTCAAATAAATTATACATGATAATAATTCTTGCTTTCAGCTTTCTTTTGTCTAAGGAAGTTTTGATATGATTTGCAAGGGCCTTAATTTGAAGCACGAATAAGAGATAATATTTTAGTGCCTGCTATTTTTTTAATCATAAATCGAGCATTTGTATCGTGTGTTTTAGGCTATTAATAAATAAATAAATGAATGGAGTTGGCAGATAAATATAGGAATTATTGTTTATTGTTTTTAAATGAATTTTGTTTTTGCTATAATAACCTCAAATCTGTGATACAGTTGTAATATATGCCGCTGAACAAAACGCCTTATGAGTAACAACTGCGACCTTGCTAGAGAACGAACAATTTTGTCTATTGACATGTACAAATTAAGAGGAGGAAGAGATATTTTTCTAAGGAATTAATGTAGAGGTTTTGAATTAATAGCGGGAAAAGAATTGAAGGTTGGACTTGTGCTGGATTGGACGTATGACCATGTGTGGGTTTACCCTTTCTTTAAGTCATTACTATTGTAAGACTTAGAAAGGTTTAGTTTTCATTAAGTACGTTTTCAAACTTTACCACGACACATTACTATTTAGTATATTTGTTTCTACAAGAAAAGGGTGTTTTCTTTGTCCAATAATTGCAAAATTTCTGTTATGTATAAAGTAGTCACTATTTAAACGCCTCATTTAGTCATTAGTTAAGCATGTTGTTTCGTTAAAAAGAACTATTTGATATGCCGGCTGAGTATTGGAACGCTATTTACAAGAAAGGGTACGAACATCTTTAGAGTTACGTCCCCGCTAAACGCAAGTCTTCATGTTTCAGCTCTGGATGTCCCGGTGAAGACATATTTTTTTTAAATCTTACTTAGAAATAAATGAAGTACAAAGTGGACAACATGAAAAAAAATATGGAAATCTGAAGCACATCTTGACACTAACTCGTCTTCTGACAATTCCGAACTGCATAGACATCAAATGAAGTTATTGGTTTCTTGAACAAATGCCGTTCTTTTTAATATACGATATTTTATATCATATGTATTTGTTATTTTTCGAGAAGATAGGACCAATGGGAAAATAACCACATTTGATCTTCGTATAATGCTGACACATACATTTTGATAGTCCAACATTGCCACCATGACCTAAGTCATGCATAGACATGGCGATGAACTCCAGTATGAAGAATGAAAAAGTCTTACATAACATTAAAGCATTATTTATTCAAACAAAATGACATACTAATAATAATTGCAAGTGTGCCTTCTTGCATCTTAAAGAAGATGTTGAATGTACTGAAATAAGACAGTAGCCTAACTACAAAAATTTACCACAATGTATCTATTAGCATGTTTAACAGTAAACATTATATTGGGTAAACATCACTGAGACGACAATCTAGCATCAAAAATAACTAACAGACATCTATGTACAAGTTTTACTATAAGATTAGATGAATTATATCCACATGACATCTGTTTTCAAGTTTGACAGCAACGTAACAAAACCGTAGGCAAAAACATATCTACATGTATTTAATTAACTGTCACAAATCGAATTGAAGTAAAGTTAAGTTAAGTTACATTTAATATAGCACACTTTTTTTAACCTCCGGCTGTGGGGTGAGAACTTGGGATGTTGCTGCTGTCAGTCGCTCATCTTTTTTTTTTATCTTTATTAACTCATCTTACCGCTGCGCCACAGACACTATTGTCAAAGTTTATAAAAATTAAAGTATTTAACTTTACTGCATGTTCAAGAAAAGTCAAATAAATTATACATGATAATAATTCTTGCTTTCAGCTTTCTTTTGTCTAAGGAAGTTTTGATATGATTTGCAAGGGCCTTAATTTGAAGCACGAATAAGAGATAATATTTTAGTGCCTGCTATTTTTTTAATCATAAATCGAGCATTTGTATCGTGTGTTTTAGGCTATTAATAAATAAATAAATGAATGGAGTTGGCAGATAAATATAGGAATTATTGTTTATTGTTTTTAAATGAATTTTGTTTTTGCTATAATAACCTCAAATCTGTGATACAGTTGTAATATATGCCGCTGAACAAAACGCCTTATGAGTAACAACTGCGACCTTGCTAGAGAACGAACAATTTTGTCTATTGACATGTACAAATTAAGAGGAGGAAGAGATATTTTTCTAAGGAATTAATGTAGAGGTTTTGAATTAATAGCGGGAAAAGAATTGAAGGTTGGACTTGTGCTGGATTGGACGTATGACCATGTGTGGGTTTACCCTTTCTTTAAGTCATTACTATTGTAAGACTTAGAAAGGTTTAGTTTTCATTAAGTACGTTTTCAAACTTTACCACGACACATTACTATTTAGTATATTTGTTTCTACAAGAAAAGGGTGTTTTCTTTGTCCAATAATTGCAAAATTTCTGTTATGTATAAAGTAGTCACTATTTAAACGCCTCATTTAGTCATTAGTTAAGCATGTTGTTTCGTTAAAAAGAACTATTTGATATGCCGGCTGAGTATTGGAACGCTATTTACAAGAAATGGTACGAACATCTTTAGAGTTACGTCCCCGCTAAACGCAAGTCTTCATGTTTCAGCTCTGGATGTCCCAGTGAAGACATATTTTTTTAAAATCTTACTTAGAAATAAATGAAGTACAAAGTGGACAACATGAAAAAAAATATGGAAATCTGAAGCACATCTTGACACTAACTCGTCTTCTGACAAATTCCGAACTGCATAGACATCAAATGAAGTTATTGGTTTCTTGAACAAATGCCGTTCTTTTTAATATACGATATTTTATATCATATGTATTTGTTATTTTTCGAGAAGATAGGACCAATGGGAAAATAACCACATTTGATCTTCGTATAATGCTGACACATACATTTTGATAGTCCAACATTGCCACCATGACCTAAGTCATGCATAGACATGGCGATGAACTCCAGTATGAAGAATGAAAAAGTCTTACATAACATTAAAGCATTATTTATTCAAACAAAATGACATACTAATAATAATTGCAAGTGTGCCTTCTTGCATCTTAAAGAAGATGTTGAATGTACTGAAATAAGACAGTAGCCTAACTACAAAAATTTACCACAATGTATCTATTAGCATGTTTAACAGTAAACATTATATTGGGTAAACATCACTGAGACGACAATCTAGCATCAAAAATAACTAACAGACATCTATGTACAAGTTTTACTATAAGATTAGATGAATAATATCCACATGACATCTGTTTTCAAGTTTGACAGCAACGTAACAAAACCGTAGGCGAGCAGTTAGGCAAAAACATATCTACATGTATTTAATTAACTGTCACAAATCGAATTGAAGTAAAGTTAAGTTAAGTTACATTTAATATAGCACATTTTTTTTAACCTCCGGCTGTGGGGTGAGAACTTGGGATGTTGCTGCTGTCAGTCGCTCATCTTACCGCTGCGCCACAGACACTATTGTCAAAGTTTATAAAAATTAAAGTATTTAACTTTACTGCATGTTCAAGAAAAGTCAAATAAATTATACATGATAATAATTCTTGCTTTCAGCTTTCTTTTGTCTAAGGAAGTTTTGATATGATTTGCAAGGGCCTTAATTTGAAGCACGAATAAGAGATAATATTTTAGTGCCTGCTATTTTTTTTTATCATAAATCGAACATTTGTATCGTGTGTTTTAGGCTATTAATAAATAAATAAATGAATGGAGTTGGCAGATAAATATAGGAATTATTGTTTATTGTTTTTAAATGAATTTTGTTTTTGCTATAATAACCTCAAATCTGTGATACAGTTGTAATATATGCCGCTGAACAAAACGCCTTATGAGTAACAACTGCGACCTTGCTAGAGAACGGACAAATTTGTCTATTGACATGTACAAATTAAGAGGAGGAAGAGATATTTTTCTAAGGAATTAATGTAGAGGTTTTGAATTAATAGCGGGAAAAGAATTGAAGGTTGGACTTGTGCTGGATTGGACGTATGACCATGTGTGGGTTTACCCTTTCTTTAAGTCATTACTATTGTAAGACTTAGAAAGGTTTAGTTTTCATTAAGTACGTTCTCAAACTTTACCACGACACATTACTATTTAGTATATTTGTTTCTAAAAGAAAAGGGTGTTTTCTTTGTCCAATAATTGCAAAATTTCTGTTATGTATAAAGTAGTCACTATTTAAACGCCTCATTTAGTCATTAGTTAAGCATGTTGTTTCGTTAAAAAGAACTATTTGATATGCCGGCTGAGTATTGGAACGCTATTTACAAGAAAGGGTACGAACATCTTTAGAGTTACGTCCCCGCTAAACGCAAGTCTTCATGTTTCAGCTCTGGATGTCCCAGTGAAGACATATTTTTTTTAAATCTTACTTAGAAATAAATGAAGTACAAAGTGGACAACATGAAAAAAAATATGGAAATCTGAAGCACATCTTGACACTAACTCGTCTTCTGACAAATTCCGAACTGCATAGACATCAAATGAAGTTATTGGTTTCTTGAACAAATGCCGTTCTTTTTAATATACGATATTTTATATCATATGTATTTGTTATTTTTCGAGAAGATAGGACCAATGGGAAAATAACCACATTTGATCTTCGTATAATGCTGACACATACATTTTGATAGTCCAACATTGCCACCATGACCTAAGTCATGCATAGACATGGCGATGAACTCCAGTATGAAGAATGAAAAAGTCTTACATAACATTAAAGCATTATTTATTCAAACAAAATGACATACTAATAATAATTGCAAGTGTGCCTTCTTGCATCTTAAAGAAGATGTTGAATGTACTGAAATAAGACAGTAGCCTAACTACAAAAATTTACCACAATGTATCTATTAGCATGTTTAACAGTAAACATTATATTGGGTAAACATCACTGAGACGACAATCTAGCATCAAAAATAACTAACAGACATCTATGTACAAGTTTTACTATAAGATTAGATGAATAATATCCACATGACATCTGTTTTCAAGTTTGACAGCAACGTAACAAAACCGTAGGCGAGCAGTTAGGCAAAAACATATCTACATGTATTTAATTAACTGTCACAAATCGAATTGAAGTAAAGTTAAGTTAAGTTACATTTAGTATAGCACATTTTTTTTAACCTCCGGCTGTGGGGTGAGAACTTGGGATGTTGCTGCTGTCAGTCGCTCATCTTACCGCTGCGCCACAGACACTATTGTCAAAGTTTATAAAAATTAAAGTATTTAACTTTACTGCATGTTCAAGAAAAGTCAAATAAATTATACATGATAATAATTCTTGCTTTCAGCTTTCTTTTGTCTAAGGAAGTTTTGATATGATTTGCAAGGGCCTTAATTTGAAGCACGAATAAGAGATAATATTTTAGTGCCTGCTATTTTTTTTATCATAAATCGAGCATTTGTATCGTGTGTTTTAGGCTATTAATAAATAAATAAATGAATGGAGTTGGCAGATAAATATAGGAATTATTGTTTATTGTTTTTAAATGAATTTTGTTTTTGCTATAATAACCTCAAATCTGTGATACAGTTGTAATATATGCCGCTGAACAAAACGCCTTATGAGTAACAACTGCGACCTTGCTAGAGAACGGACAATTTTGTCTATTGACATGTACAAATTAAGAGGAGGAAGAGATATTTTTCTAAGGAATTAATGTAGAGGTTTTGAATTAATAGCGGGAAAAGAATTGAAGGTTGGACTTGTGCTGGATTGGACGTATGACCATGTGTGGGTTTACCCTTTCTTTAAGTCATTACTATTGTAAGACTTAGAAAGGTTTAGTTTTCATTAAGTACGTTTTCAAACTTTACCACGACACATTACTATTTAGTATATTTGTTTCTACAAGAAAAGGGTGTTTTCTTTGTCCAATAATTGCAAAATTTCTGTTATGTATAAAGTAGTCACTATTTAAACGCCTCATTTTGTCATTAGTTAAGCATGTTGTTTCGTTAAAAAGAACTATTTGATATGCCAGCTGAGTATTGGAACGCTATTTACAAGAAAGGGTACGAACATCTTTAGAGTTACGTCCCCGCTAAACGCAAGTCTTCATGTTTCAGCTCTGGATGTCCCAGTGAAGACATATTTTTTTTAATTCTTACTTAGAAATAAATGAAGTACAAAGTGGACAACATGAAAAAAATATGGAAATCTGAAGCACATCTTGACACTAACTCGTCTTCTGACAAATTCCGAACTGCATAGACATCAAATGAAGTTATTGGTTTCTTGAACAAAAGCCGTTCTTTTTAATATACGATATTTTATATCATATGTATTTGTTATTTTTCGAGAAGATAGGACCAATGGGAAAATAACCACATTTGATCTTGGTATAATGCTGACATATACATTTTAGAATATCGAGAGAGAAATAAAACCATGTTCAATCCACCATTTTATACATTTGAAAATGCATGTACCAAGTCAGGAATATGACAGATGTTGTCCATTCGTTTGATTTGTTTTATCATTTGATTTTGACATTTGATTAGGGACTTTCCGTTTTGAGTATTTTTGTGATTTTACTTTACACTAATACACAATTTACATGAAATAGAAGACAAAGAAACTCACCAATTATTTGTACTTGACACTGAAAAATAAAATATTCCAATACAGAAATGCAAAAAATAATATAAAATAAAATATTTCACCGGATATAATTAAGATTCAATCCAAGGAAGCTTCTTAAGACATTAAAGACAATATTATATTGTATATAAAGCCAGAATATACAAAGTCTTATGGAGTAATATTAGATACACGGATGGCCTTCGTGTCAGTCCAATGATATAATTCAGTGACCTTATTTTCAATGAAAATGCATTAATACTAGTAACAAAAAGAACGCTTAATGCCAGATTGATATTGTTCCGTATCTAAAACTGCATAATCAGACTTATCATCATTGTTGTTTTAATTGACATTAGCCGATTTTAATGAAACCAATAAACATCCTTCTATATTCTAATATTTTCAAATTGATAGAAATCACAGTCCGTGAGGGATATAAGCCGATAACAGTCCATTCTGTAAAATAATGCAGAATGGATTGTTAGAAGCTTGTATCTTACTTAAAACATTGTTTAACACGTTGAAAAAGATAAAAAAAAAAAAAAGGGCAAGCAAAGATTTATTTGCATCAAGTATGCAAATTGTTTTGTGAATTAATTTTCTTTACATTAAAATATATCCTACGTGTTGGCCCCTTTAAACAGTAGCCCGACTATTAATTATTTTTGAATGCGCAAGGTCTACTCATATTTTCCGCTCATAGTTTCCATGAATACCTTTAAAAGAGGGACGAAAGATACCAAAGTGACAGTTAAACTCATAAATCTAAAATAAGCTGACAAAGCCATGGATAAAAATGAAAAGACAAACAGACAAACAATAGTACACTCATGCGTTTTGTGTTTCAAATTGGATAAAGTGATGAAAGTAAATTCTTAATGCAAACACGAAGAGATCTAGATGTCATTATTAGTGATTGTGTTGCTTCAAACTTTAGATTAAAATCAAATGTGCATTCAGAATCTATTCCGATACATTATTTCAGTGTGGATAACAAAGAAGATATAGTCAAAGCAGCTAATAGTGGCAAGTTTTATATATTTATAATTATATTAGATGTATGTTTCATTTTAATACGTTGTTCTGATTGGCTCCACTTCAATCTCGCGTTATTCCTTAATCAACTTCATTACACAATAAAATTTATCCTTCATAATGACACAATAAAGTGCACAGGTAAATAAAATAAAAACTTTATAACAATCTTGTTTTCATGATTCTAGCTAAAAAAAAATGTAATTATAAGTATTGAATGCGTCTCTTTTTAACTTCATAGGGTTGTAAAAGTGTTGACGTGCGCACATTTTTAAAATGAAGCGCTTCTGCGCTTGATACAAAATGTTCTTAGGTGGACGTTTGTACACCCCCAATGAAGTTGCAAGAAGAAGCATAGTATTTTTCAATATGTTGTCCGCTCCTATTTGTTTCTCGTTTCTTCTCGGGTTTTGTTTTTACTAGCAGTAGGTTAATGAGAAAAAAACCGAATAGCATTAAAATAATTAAGACAGGTTCTGGTTGAACAATATCAAGTGCATCGTAGTCGATTTTATTTCAAATATATAATTAATATGAACAAATGAAGAGATAACAACATGTAATCAATTATATTCTTTTGTTGAATGTTTCAGGAGACTGTTATTGTTTACCCTAAGGGTACCATCTGAATTAACCCCCCCCCCCCCTTTTTCTTTGTTTGTCTTTCTGCAAGGTCGTGTCGCTCTTTTTTTGTTTATTTGTGTATTGCGTCCCTTGTGTTTTTCAAATTTTACCGAAATTGAATTTTGTCTCGATTTTCTTTTGATTTTTTTGTTTTATAAAACTGCGAACAAAGTGCGAATCGGACACACGATTGGTTTATTTGACAGATAAAATGTTGTAATGTCTTCCTTTATTCTGCTCCCCATATTCATTGTGGTTCATGAGCAAAGTGTTGCATGATATTCATATTTAAGCAATAAATTCAGATAAAAAAAAAAATGAAAATTATAAAAACTATGATCGTTCATGAAGGAAGTTCTAGATTCGCACTTTGTACACATGATAAGGTTTAGGTTGTTCATGGCCCTTGTATTGCGACATGATCTATCAAATTTCAGAAGCATTACTCGATTGCTTTTTCATTTTAATTGTAGTTGAAAATGATGTTAGGAAGAATAAGCCAGAGCAACACCAGAGGGCAATTTTGATAAACTTAAGACGGACGAAGATAACTTTTATGACAAAAGAAATTCATAAAAGCAACAAAAACAAGACTTACAACGAGCATAATCAATTTATTGAATTAGTGATAAAAGAGACAACCCATAAACTCGAGAAAAATAGCTGTTATATAAGTATTGGAAGTATTAAAACACAATTTGAAAGTGATTCTTTTCTCAAGAAATCATTTTGATGAGTGACAAAACTATTGTATTTGAAGGTGAATCTAATAAAAAATTGTCAATTGTTCTTTGGTTGTATTTCTGTTTACATGATGAAAACAATTGGGGTAATTAATAATTTTTTATTTTATTTCAGTGATTGAACTATCATTTACCTGATAATGACGTCACAACAATGTTTTAATTACAATTCCAGCAAAACCGTAAAAAGGGAAAGCAAGGCTTAGTTAATGATATATCTTATATTTTTCTACTTACAGCTTCTAATTTTCACCATGTCATTATAATGAGAAACATCATATTAGTTAAAGATTAACACAATTGATTATTAGAGTGTATCATAAGCAATAGCAGTGGTCGAAACGACTTGAATTTAATGCAAGAAAGTTGTAAGAAAGAGTAAAAAAAAAACGCACGTTTGTCGTTATCGTGTAATTATGTTAGAATCTTAGCGTAATTAGTACATTTTTTTTGCATCAGTTGCGCATACCGACATTCAAGGTCTCTTCATAAAAAATTGAAACCAAAATATTGAAAATCAAAAGCTTATCTAAATAAAGGCAACAGTAGTTTACTGCTGTTCAAAACTAAAAAATCCATGGACAAAAAGCAAAATTGGGGTAACAAACTAAAACTGATGGAAACGCCTTAAATATAAGAGGAGAACAACGCCACAACATTAAAATGTAACACGCTCAGAAACGGACTAAGCATTAGACAAAATCCTATGAGAATAACATATATAACATCAAAACCAAATACATGAATTTGGGACAGATAAGTACCGTGACACGTCTTATGGTGATGTGAATTCACACAACTAAAAGATAAAGAGCTTTTCCCCTCAATTAACAACAAGTGATAGGATCAGCTGAACATGTTCGAGCTTTTCATAAGGGAGATATATTTATCAAATTAAAACAAATTTCAAACTTTTGTGAAAGCAAAATTTTAAAACACAACATCCGTATTTGTATGCCAGTTATTCGGAACTGGCTCTAGGGCTGGTGTTAAAATCGCGCACTATCAGCCAACCTGCAGAGGCATAGACCAAGTAATAATTGTAATATACTGCACTTCTTTTATAGAAAAATCGTTCACGAAATATAACGTTGTGTTGCATAGTAGGCATCAATACAATAAAATAGCTTTAACGGGAAGTCTGATACAAAAAAAATATGACAGAAGAGATGATTTTACCTTTCCTATAGTTAATCATCCATTTTTATATGGGACGTTTCTTGTCACCAGCTTATAATGTGTATACATCCGAACTTGATCAACTCGTTAGTTTTTTCAACAACGTATGTGATTTAACGAAAGCAATCTCTGTATACCAAGAAAATTACTATATCAGAGTTTTTTATATCACAAACTAGGAAAGATAGTTACTAAATTTTCATCGGCACAAGGACATTACTCGTAAATTATAAATCAACATACAGACATCTTATACGTTCAGGTATTTCACGTCCAATGTTTTATTTAAATAGTCTTTATCACGCACAAAAATATCAGCCATCACCTCAAAAGCTACCCAAACATTTAAGCAGCCCTTTTTCAAAAGTGATATAGGTACGATACTGTTGGCAGGTAGTTAAAGATGGCATATTTGGTAATCATATTGTTTCATTCGTAGGGTCTTTGCATAGGAAATACAAAATATATTCTAAAACTGGTAGTTTACATGATGCGGGTTATGTTCTTATCATATATTTTATGATGGTATGATGCTTAACCCCTAACTGAATGGGACTGTGCTCGATTTTCATATGATGAAGACATACTCTTAAATTCAATATAACTGAGATCTGGAGCTGGCATGTCAGTAACTGCTAGTAGTCCTTTAATAATGTATGTATCATTGTCATTTTTCTAAATTTCTTTTGTTACCTATATTTTGACAACACTCTTCTTATTGTGTCTATTACGTGTGTTTGTTTAATCTAAATTTGCCAGAGTTTAAAGGAACGGTTAAAATCTCACGACACACATTTATCCCTGCCGCATTTGTTGCTCTGGCCTTTCAAATTACATGTTTATGAAAACATGGACAACTTTTATTTTTAACTTTTAAACTTTATCTTGATGCCGATAGCCATTTAGCGTTTGTAAAGATAACTTTTTATATTGAAGTCGAGACATGTTTGTGTGTTTTAAACATTGAGATGGTAAATCAGAAGTATTAATACGGAACTATAATATATTACATTTTCAATGAGAAATAGATAAATGATAAAATATGAAAATGAATGCGCGTAACAGTCCGTGCTATGCTCTCGTAGTTAAATATTTTAATAAGTATATATAAATTAAACTAAAATAATATTACCTTTAATGATTCCGTAGAATAAACACACATAAACAAGACAAAAAACTTCATAGTCATGATACCTTTTACGAATGAAACGGCAGAATCAACGTCAGAGAAGCTCATTCAAACAAACATAAATGTCATATAGTATTATGTAATACACATCGTTAAAACATTTAAAAGAATTGTTTATTTGATATCTATAGACAAATAACGACTCTTATCTAGCTATTTAGCATCAGAATACAGAATATAAAGGGAAATACTCAATGCAAGTTAACCATGCGTAAATATGCAAAAATAGTTTTCAGATGCAAGATATGATAATGGCAGCAATGTCTATATTGATGATATATATTGTGGATGATTGAGTAGCCGAAAGAAATCATGTTTACCAATAGCTTATACACTTTAACAAGTCCTATTTTGCACAATTAAAGCTGAAACTTTACAAGTTTTAATCTAATTGAAAAGCAGAAAATGTTTCGATTATTGGAATAAATAGTTGGTAAAAGCTTCTTGTTATACTAAAGAATTCTGATAGAATTGTATAAACCAAAGTTTCCAGGAATCTAATGTACAAGCAATGTATCGCTAGAGGTAAAATAGATGTATGATGAAGTGTTATAGGATTTTTTTATTTGTTGTTGCCAATTGTAACCTTTCCGGTTTAGTACGGTTTGTTTTGTGTGTGGTTCGGCATTTATACATCATGCCATTTTATTATTGTGCAATAGCCTTTTTTTCTTTGTGTAGTATTGTCTTTTGTTTTTGCGTATGTAATTTGTCTATAGTGAGTCTGCATGCATTTTCGTTTTTGCTTGCTGCTACTGTTTTTTTTATAGTGATTAAGATTATAATAATTTATACTGCTTTACTCCTTTTATTTACAATTTTATGTCTATTCGTTTTCTCACACATTGTTGTCAATATAATGGAATTTTATGCGACTGCCATACACGTGAAATGTTTAGCTATAAAACTAGGTTGAACAACCGCTTTCTACATGGAAGTTAGAAAAGTTTGCATAATACTTTAACTTTACTTCCCGCTATATGGATGATGTTATTTTACTTAAATTGTATGACTACAGATAATGGATACAACAGATCAAGTTAAGTCTACTTCAGTTTTTGAAAATGAAAATGAGGTTGAACATTTTGAAGGCAAAACTTTTCGACAAAACATGATTTCTGATTCCCAATTGTTAAGTTTCTTTTTCTATGTAAAACAAGATTCCAGCCGAGCAAACATACGGAGTTTATATCTTTCAATTGATAAGATA
This sequence comes from Mytilus trossulus, assembly GCF_036588685.1. Taxonomy (NCBI): domain Eukaryota; kingdom Metazoa; phylum Mollusca; class Bivalvia; order Mytilida; family Mytilidae; genus Mytilus; species Mytilus trossulus. Next base: position 1,464,447 of record NW_026963318.1, read on the forward strand.
TTCGAGAGTTGGTATGACCTATCACTATTTACTATATAGATATTTGCCGTTAACAAGGAAGCTATGTAACTGAGAGTTTCAAATAGGGATGTTAAAACATTCATTCGTTAATTTACGAACAACACCACGAGCTGGCTGACTGTACCGACTTAACCAAATAACAGACATGACAGGTGATAGCAGATATTTCCTTAATGACGTTAATAAATCCCCGTTTCATTTACCCGAATGTGACCCAACGAATATGTACTAGCATAATAATCAATATAGGTGTCACATGTGGAGTAGATTATTCTTAACCTTCTGGAGTATCTTGGATTTCCCCCATTTTTGGTGGGGTTCGTATTGCTCAGTCCCAATTTTTCTATGTTGCTTTTTGGGTACTTTTGTTTATCTGTATGTCTGTTTCATTTTATTTTTTTTGGCGTTTTCTGTTTATAACCAACTAACATTTTACTATTAACAATAACCACAATAAACCTATTTCTCGTATCAAACGTAAACTAAAAGAACTAGCCAAGGAATTTGTTTTTGTTTCGGCCGATAAAGCTGCTAATAATATTATTATTGTTTGACGTAAATTTTACATTGAGGTTCTGAAAAAAGAAATCACCAATTCACCAACATTCCAACTGACTCCACCGACATATGTAACAAACATACACTTTTAGCTACCGCTTTACAAGCAGAGCCAAGTACAATGAACGTCCCAATTTTGTATTGGCTTCCGAAGCTACACAAAACACCTTACAAATATAGATTTATTTCGTCTTCAAGCCATTGTTCAACTACTAAATTGTCTATTCTTCTTACAAGCACTCTTGGTACAATTAAAAAAACTGATAAAAAATTGTTCAAATAAGGCCTTCGAAAATAGTGGAATTAATTACTTTTGGAGTGTCAAGAACTCGTTGGAAGTACTTGATAAATTGCATGCTTATATTGATGATTTTGAATCTGTTCAAAGTTTTGATTTTTCTACCCTGTATACCACATTGCCTCACATTCTCATTAAGAGAAAATTCACACGCCTAATTAAATGGGCATTTAAAAAGTCAAAATGTGAATATATATGTTCAAACTCTTTTAGGTCTTTTTTAGTAGCAATAAACCAAAAAACTATGTCAATTGGACCTGCTTTGATACTATATATGCCCTTGAATTTTTACTAGAAACAAGGTATTAAATAAAACTGGAAATCAACATCAATTCTAGAAAACCTCCATTTCTTCTTACCTCTTAATTTCATGGTGTTAGTTCAATTATTTTTTAATTTGATGTAATTACCTTTTTTTCTGTTTAGTTGGTTTTTTTCATATTCAACCTATTAATTATGTTTTACATACATATTGTGCATTATAACTTACCTTAGGAAATAAATTGCAAAACTTGATAGTATGGCTAAACCTTTTCATGATTTGTAAACATGAAAACTTAGAAACTAAGCTTACTCCATGCATGCATGGACGAAGGTAACTAACGTTAACTTAGTCCATGCATGCATGGACTAACACAACAGACTTAGTCCATGCATGCATGCACTAAGGCAACTAACCCTAACTTAGTCCATGCTTGCATGGACTAACTAACACAACAGACTTAGTCCATGCATGCATGGACGAAGGCAACCAAGGCTAACTTAGGCCATGCTTGCATGGACGAAGGCAACTAAAATTAACTTTTTTAAAATTTTAAAAATTTATAAATGCAAAATATTTCAAAAAAATCAAATTTTTCAAAAATTAAAAAAAAAAATTAAATATTTAAAAAAAAAAATCTTTTAAAATATAAATGAAAAAAACATGAAAAATTAACAAAATTATTTTTTTCCAAAATGCTGAAAAAAGTTTTTCAAAATTAAACAAAAAGAAGAAAAAAAATGGTTAATTATCACTGTGTATCATCATCACCAGATATAGGTACCCTTGCATATAGGTATAAATGCCACATGAGAATATTCACGTCTGCCAAAAGATTAGAATGTGTTGACATTTTATTTAAATGATAAAAACTCTTCACTGAACAGATCAGTTGGAGCTGAAAATTTGTTTAACATAACCTGGACAGTAGCTGCAATTAGTTCCTGAAAGTTCCTAATCATTTAGTAGTGGTAAGTGTTATTTTAGTTTATTGTTATTATATCTGTAATAAACATGTTTAATCAGTTTAATTGAGGTCTGGAGCTGGCATGTCAGTTAACTGCTAGTAGTCTGTTGTTATTTATGTATTATTGTCATTTTATTTATTTTCTTTTGTTACATCTTTTGACATCGGACTCGGACTTCTCTTGAACTGAATTTTAATGTGCGTATTGTTATTCTTTTACTTTTCTACATTGGCTAGAGGTATAGGGGGAGGGTTGAGATCTCATAAACATGTTTAACCCCGCCGCAATTTTGCGCCTGTCCCAAGTCAGGAGCCTCTGGCCTTTGTTAGTCTTGTATGATTTTAAATTTTAGTTTCTTGTGTATAATTCGGAGTTTAGTATGACATCCATTATCACTGTACTATTATGCATATTTTAGGGGCCAGCTGAAGGACACCTATGGGTGCGGGAATTCTCGCTACATTGAAGACCCATTGGTTGCCTTCGGCTGTTGTTTGCTCTATGGTCGGGTGGTTGTCGCTTTGACATATTCACCATTTCCTTTCTCAAATTTATTTGTTGCACTATGATTTTTGCCTTTGTCTCAATAGCAGTTAACTTTTTGTATATATTGTACATGTACATGCAAGTCGTCAAAACATAAACCCAAAAATGTAAGATCTGTAAGTTTGCTTTCGCAATTTTTTTGTTCTTCCCATGCCCGAATTCTAACCCATGCTACTAAGATATTGTGACACCAAATCTGTACAATTTTTAAACACCAGAGAAGAGCAGATGATTTAAACACTTTTGTGTAATCCAGCATTATATAAGATGTTTTTGTGTCTAATGTTATAGTGCAGTTTGAGCACTCAAAAACATGTTCATTATGTCAACTGGTTGTGTTTGGTTGCTGTCTGCCATATTAAATGGATTTCCTTTTTTTTTGTTTTTTGCTTAAATTTGTCTATTAGCTTTCTCTTTTGAAATTAAAAGAAAACAGTTCACAAATTAGGTGTGATGGGCTTATTTTAATTAACCTTCATCAGAAACATACAAACAAAAATTTGACAGCAAATGATGTAGATACCATTATCTTGGGACTTAATAAGCCCATGTATAACGATGTTAAAATTAAGGCTTTTGCTTATTGTTGAAGACTTCAGGTGACCTGTACTTGTTTACATCAGTGCCCTATTATGCAGGGCTAGTAGTTGTCTCAATTGCAATCATTCCATGTATCCTTGCTTTTGTATCATTTAAAAAGACTTCAATTCTTAAATCATTTAAGTTAACACATTTTAATTTCAAAACATTCAACAGATATTTCCAAATAACAAATTTTGTAAACAACAGATATAATTGGTAACTGGTAATTATTTTACAGTCAATATGTTTTTATATTTATCAAGAGGCATCATAATCATGTTCATTAAATTCTTTCCTTGTCAGACTGTTACTGATCTCAAAACCAGTGAAAATTGCAAGTAGCTTTTAGTTTCTAGTAGTACTATTTTGATAAGCTGTGTAATTTTTCGTCATTTCTTTTGATGTTCTGTCATAATCAGTCAGACTATTTCACCAAGATGTTTTCAAATTCTCCTGGTACTTCAAAGTGCTCTTTTTTCAACAATAATCTGAAATACACAAAATCAACAGGTTAGTAACTTCATAATGTACAAACTTTAACATGTCAGATTAATATGATTAAGAAAATGATGTGCAGCGCAGCCTTGTTATTTGACTGACCAGTTGGTGCATGTTTGGACACAATATTCAAGCTTGATAGACTGTCTGTATTTGGATTTTGATCAAAATTATGAGAGAAAAAAAAATCCCCCTCCCCCAATTTTTTTCAACCCCCTTTCAGTAATTACCCCAAAACTTAATCCCAGCCTTTTCCTTTGTGGTATGGTACTTTGCAGTACAATTTTAAAGAAATCCATACACTTAAACACAAAATATTGTCTTCAAATTAGAAAAATGCTTGTTTTGACCCCCTATTTCCTGATAGTTTGAGGCAATTACCCCTTTAAACAATTCCAGTCTACCCTTTGTGATATGGAACCTTGAAGAACAATTTCAGAGAGATTAGTACACTGGCACACAAGTTAATGTCTGGAAACTACAAAAATGCTTCTTTTTTGCCCCTAATTTTTAAACTGTTGGTACCATCACCCCAAAAATCAACCCAACCTTCCTTTTTGGTATTAAACCTTGTGTAAAATTTCATGGATATCCATTCGCTTAAACTATATAATTATCGGTAAACCATATGTGTCGACATACATCGCTAACAACAACATCATACCATAATATGACTCAATTTTATTCTTCGAATTTATAAAGATCAGGACGCTGTTTTTTACTTTTTAATTGTTTAACATTTTACAATGGGGGGGGGGGGGGGGGGGGGGGGTCTTTTATTTTTAGCTTATTACAATATATATGGTAATTATTTTTGCTAAAGGCTGAAAGCAAACCACTGAACTGTCATTGTTCATAAAGATAGTTTTCATGGGCAATCTTAGCACATCTCTTCATTTTTACATGATGATCATTTTGAAAATCAGTCATTGTTATTTGTGGAAACCCTTCTTGGAATTTAGTGAAACTTGAATATATAACATAACCATTTTTATGATAAAAAAATTCAAAATATTTTCATTTCCTGGATCTACATGATCTAATTAATAAAGGATTTTAGTATTTTTGCAGTTAACATTAATCTGTAGCTTCTTTCTAGGGTTTAATATAAAACCAAGAGTGCACACGCTGAAATGTCTCGCCTTCTTTTGTAGTCCTTAAAATAAAGCTTTATTACAATTGAAACATAACCTTAACATTAACCAAAAAAACTAAAAATTGACCACTAAACCATGAAAATGAGGCCAAGGACAGGCAAGGTGAGATAAACCATACAAGGCACACATCTATACAGCTAATAATTCTTCCATACAACTAATATATTTCCATACACCTAATATAGTTATTATAGCAGTAGACTTATTGCATATAGTATTAGATAAAAAGACAAAAACTTAACTTTGACCACTGGCAATGAAAATGAGGTCAAGGGCAGATGACACATACCAGCTAGAAATGTACACCTATAAATCATTCTGTTATTATTTCCATACACCAAATATATTAGACCTATTGCAAATAGTATATGAAAAACAGAAAAAAAAACACAAAAACTCAACTATAATCACTGAACCATGGAAATGAGGTCAAGGTCAGATGACACCTGCCAGTTGGACATGTACACCTTACAGTCCTCCATACACCAAATATACTAGACATATTGCTTTTAGTATCTGAGATATGGACTTGACCCATACCTGCCAACTGTCACTATTTGCGGGGGATTTCCCCCATGGAGGCTCCCAAATTCAAATTTTGAAAGAGCAATTTTGTTTACAATTTTAAACAAAACAATTAGTTTTACGATGACTTTAAGCATAATAAAAATATGAAGAAGCCAAGAAACAACATTAAAATGTATTTGAAGGCCCCCTTGAAGGTTTTTTATGACTATGACAGCCATCTTGCACGAAAAAAACCCATGAGCATTTTGAAAAGTTGGCAGGTATGTTGACCACCAAAACCTAACCTTGTTCACTGATCCATGAAAGGAGGTCGAGGTCAAGTGAAAACTGTATGACAGCCATGAGGACCTTGCAAGGTACTCACATACCTAATATAGTTATCCTATTACTTATAATAAGAGAGAATTTCACTTTACAAACCAGATGCTCCGCAGGGCACAGCTTTATAGGACCACAGAGGTCGAACCCTGAACAGTTGGGGCAAGTATGGACACAACATTTAAGCTTGATACAGCTCTGAATTTGAATTGTGATTAAAAAGTTGACACAAGATAGGTTTCTGACACAGAATGAATGTGGTCTAAGAACTTACACTTAATAAACTGTTATCACAGAGATATGTATCCCCTTTTTGTAATTTTGATTATGCAATGTTGAAATTAAATAGCAATATTTTAACATGTAAGTTATGCAAATATTCATGTAATTTTGATTATGCAATGTTGAAATTAAATAGCAATATTTTAACATGTAAGTTATGCAAATATTCATGTAATTTTGATAATGCAATGTTGAAATTAAATAGCAATATTTTAACATGTAAGTTATGCAAATATTCAAAGTCTATGAACAATGACTGAAGGTACATGGCTAAACAATCTCCATGGAATGAGATGTGCCAATGATAAATATAATAAAACTGCATACCAATTACCATTGACTCATAATAAGTAGTTCCCTTTAAACGAACCTAAACACAAACATTAACTTTTAAACTATGTAAAAGTTTCAAAGTCAATGAACCATGATCAGGGGTGGGGCTATATAATCTCCATGAAAACAACACTTTCAAATGACAATAAATTTGCATACCAAATATCATTGACTTAACATTAGCAGTTCATCTTAAACTGATATTATCACAAACTAATACATGTAAACTAAGCAAAAGTTTCAGTCAATAGACCATGACTGAGGGGGCAGGACCAAATATTCTCCATGGAAATGAGATGTGCTAATGTTTATAAAACTGAACACCAATTAACATTGGCCTACCACTAATGGTTCCCCTTGAACTGACCTTATCACAAACTAATACATATTAACTTAGCAAAATTATCAAAGTCTATAGACCATGACTAAGGAGGCGGAGTCAAAAAATCTCCATGAAAATGAGATATGCCAATGCTTATACAACTGCATACTAAATATCATTGACCTACCACTAGTGGTTCACCATAAATTGACCTAATCACAAACTAATACATTGTTGATGCTGCCACCGTCTCATTTTTTTACTCCGTCAAGGCGAGAAAAAAAATTTATAAATTTTAAATTGGACATTTACCTATTATGGTCAAACATCCAAAATATAAATACATGGTTAGATTCAGCATATCATCATGATCATAGAACCCCAAGAATTCAATTTTTGATGAAACCAAATAATGTGCAATTTTAGACCCTTTAGACCTCAAGCATGTCAATGTGGATCAATTTGATAACCGGGCCCAAATATTAACCAGATGCTCCGCAGGGCGTAGCTTTATACGACCGCAGAGGTTGAACCCTGAAAGGTTGGGGCAAGTATGGACACAACATTCAAGCTGGATTCAGCTCTAAATTTGGATTGTGATTAAATAGTTGACACAGCATAGGTTTCTGACACAGAATGAATGTGTTCTAATGAACTTAAAATATTTGTTTTCTCTTAGAGCAATTCACTATGCTGTTGAATATTAATCCTCGCAAAAAAATATTTGAAGAAATTTTCATTCTATTTATGAAATTTCATTTCAAATGAGAAAATTGAACCCAATTTTTTTAATCACATCCCCCTTTCCCTTATTCCAAATTAATCTCAATTAAATTTCTAATGGAGTTTACAACAATAACTACTCATTTAAATACATCATAAAATATTAAGATGTAAAAAAACCTGCTTGTTATTACTGAATGGTAAAGATTATTTTAATTTATCAGTTGGTAGTAAAAAGTGAATATACATTGTATATAACAAAGATTTGAGTTGATTCTGGACAAAGAAAGATAACTCCAATTAAAAAAAATATTGCTATTTCACAATATTGTGCAATTAGATATTTCTTGCTTACTATTCTGGACAAAGAAAGATAACTCTAATTAAAAAAAAATATTGCTATTTCACAATATTGTGCAATTAGATATTTCTTGCCATTGTGCAATACTGTGCAATTGAAAAGACTTGCTATTGCACAATACTTAATATAATATTTTAGATCCTGATTGGGACCAACTTGAAAACTGGGCCCATAATCAAAAATCTAAGTACATGTTTGGATTCAGCATATCAAAGAACCCCAAGATTTCAATTTTTGTTAAAATCAAACTAAGTTTAATTTTGGACCCTTTGGACTTTAATGTAGACCAATTTGAAAACAGGACCAAAAATGAAGAATCTACATACACAGTTAGATTTGGCAAAACAAAGAACCCCATTTATTCAATTTTTAATGAAATCAAACAATGTTTAATTTTGGACCCCGATTTGGACCAACTTGAAAACTGGGCCAATAATCAAGAATCTAAATACATTTTTAGATTCAGCATATCAAAGAACCCAACCAATCATTTTTTTGTCAAAATCAAACTAAGTTTAATTTTGGACCCTTTGGACCTTAATGTAGCTAGGCCAATTTGAAAATGGGACCAAAAATTAAGAATCTACATACACAGTTAGATTCCGCATATCAAAGAACCCCAATTATTCAATTCTTGATGAAATCAAACAAAGTTTAATTTTGGACCCTTTGGGCCCCTTTTTCCTAAACTGTTAGGACCAAAACTCCCAAAATCAATACCAACCTTCCTTTTATGGTCATAAACCTTGTGTTTAAATTTCATAGATTTCTATTTACTTATACTAAAGTTATGGTGCGAAAACCAAGAAAAATGCTTATTTGGGTCCCTTTTTGGCCCCTAATTACTAAACTGTTGGGAACTAAACTCCCAAAATCAATACCAACCTTCCTTTTGTGGTCATAAACATTGTGTTTAAATTTCATTGATTTCTATTCACTTAAACTAAAGTTATTGTGCGAAAACCAAGAATAATGCTTATTTGGGCCCTTTTTTGGCCCCTAATTCCTAAACTGTTGAAACCAAATCTCCCAAAATCAATCCCAACCTTTCTTTTGTGGTCATAAACCTTGTGTCAAAATTTCATAGATTTCTATTAACTTTAACTAAAGTTATAGTGCGAAAACCAAGAAAATGCTTATTTGGGCCCTTTTTGGCCCCTAATTCCTAAAATGTTGGGACCAAAACTCCCAAAATCAATACCAACCTTCCTTTTGTGGTCATAAACCTTGTGTTAAAATTTCATAGATTTCTATTCACTTCTACTAAAGTTAGAGTGCGAAAACTAAAAGTATTCGGACGACGACGACGACGACGACGCCAACGTGATAGCAATATACGACGAAAATTTTTTCAAAATTTGCGGTCGTATAAAAATCTAAATACACGGTTAGATTCAGCATATTAAAGAACCCCATTTTTGTTGAAATCAAACAAAGTTTAATTTGAACCCCGATTTGGACCAACAGTCCATAATCAAAAATCTAAGTACATGTTTAGATTCAGCATCAAAGAAGTCCAAGAATTCAACTTTTGTTAAAATCAAACAAAGTTTAATTTTGGACCCTTTGTACCTTAATGTAGACCAATTTGAAAACAGGACCAAAAATTAAAAATCTAAGGGTGCTATAAACAGTTTCGTATAAAAAACTAGGGGTAATTCCCCCGACTAAAAATAAACTTGGAGGGAAGTCCCTTTTTATCAACATAATTGGTAAAAAAGTATCAAGTTTTTTATATTTAATTGTAAAATTAAGTTAATTAGCTTCAATTAAAACAGGTTGAATGATTAAAATAATTTTTAAAAATTAGATTAAATACACATGTTTTAAGGGGAGACAAACTGTAAACATCCTGTTTTTTGGCAGTGAAAAGTGCAAAACTTATTTGCACCCACTGTATTTCTTTTCGAAGCAGGCGAACGTAGGCTCCAGTGATATTGTTGGCTTTTTTCAAAACTACCTCTACCCTTTTTTATTGGGAAAATATGCATCATTTTCATCAAATTGGGAAATTTAAAATGAACCAAAAATTTTACTGAAACTTCAATTTACAGATGTACAGACCCCCTTTCAAGAGTCTACCCTTGCTTTGAAATAAGACCCCTTTTTTGTCAGTGATTATTCATATATAGACCCTCAAATCTGCACATAAAGTCATTTCAGGCATGGAAAATGTTTAAATGAGTGTTTTTCAGTTTGTATTCATGCACAATTACTACTAAGACTGCACTGTTTGGGAAAAAGTTGTTTTTTTGGGAATAATTTTAAGCCATTTTTTTTTTAAATTGGGATTTTTCTCCAGGGGAAAAAGCCTTTATTCTCCACTAATTTCAGGCAAAAAATAACACTGGTAGCCTGAAGCATAAATTTTAGAAAGACCAGGTAAAAACCTATGAAATTCATACTGTTTTGAATATGAAAAATGTGCATGTATCATGTCTGCATGGGTGTGCACATGGCCTGATTTCTTGTTTTTTATGCATAGATTAGGCAATGTTTTTCCCATTTTCTCTGGATAAAACTTTTTGGTACTATTAAAAGTACAATTTATTTTTATTTCATTATAATCTAGAGAAAATTCTGATTCTAATGATATCTAGTTTTATACAAGTATCTTCATTAACATTAACACCACTAAGGGTCAATTATAGATGGTCCCTCAAAATATGACGTCATAGAAAAACCAGATGCTCCGCAGGGCGTAGCTTTATACGACCGCAGAGGTTGAACCCTGAACGGTTGGGGCAAGTATGGACACAACATTCAAGCTGGATTCAGCTCTAAATTTGGATTGTGATTAAATAGTTGACACAGCATAGGTTTCTGACACAGAATGAATGTGTTCTAATGAAATTAAAATTTTTGTTTTCTCTTAGAGCAATTCACTATGCTGTTGAATATTATTCCTCTCAAAAAAAATGTTTGAAGAAATTTTCTTTTTATTTATGAAATTTCAAATGAGAAAATTGAACCCAATTTTTTTAATCACATCCCCCTTTCCCTTATTCCAAAACTAATCTCAATTAAAATTTCTAATGGAGTTTGCAACAATTACTACTCATTTAAATACATCATAAAATATTAAGATGTAAAAAAACTGCTTGTTATCACTGAATGGTAAAGATTATTTTAATTTATCAGTTGGTAGTAAAAAGTGAATATACATTGTATATTGTATATATAACAAAGATTTAAGTTGATTCTGGACAAAGAAAGATAACTCCAAATAAAAAAAATTCTTACAATTAGATATTTCTTGCTTTCTATTCTGGACAAAGAAAGATAACTCTAATTAAAAACAAAATTGCTATTTCACAATATTTTGCAATAAGATATTTCTTGCCATTGCGCAATACTGTGCAATTGAAAAAGACTTGCTATTGCACAAAACTTAATATAATAATTTTAGATCCTGATTTGGACCAACTTGAAAACTGAGCCCAAAATCAAAAATCTAAGTACATGTTTGGATTCAGCATATCAAAGAACCCTAAGATTTCAATTTTTGTTAAAATCAAACTAAGTTTAATTTTGGACCCTTTGGACTTTAATGTAGACCAACTTGAAAACAAGACCAAAAATGAGGAATCTACATACACAGTTAGATTTGGCATATCAAAGAACCCCATTTCTTCAATTTTTGATGAAATCAAACAAAGTTTAATTTTGGACCCCGATTTGGACCAACTTGAAAACTGGGCCGATAATCAAGAATCTAAGTACATTTTTAGATTCAGCATATCAAAGAACCCAACCGATTAATTTTTTGTCAAAATCAAACGAAGTTTAATTTTGGACCCTTTGAACCTTAATGTAGACCAATTTGAAAACGGGACCAAAAGTTAAAAATCTACATACACAGTTAGATTTGGCATATCAAAGAACCCCAATTATTCAATTTTGATGAAATCAAACAAAGTTTAATTTTGGACCCTTTGGGCCCCTTATTCCTAAACTGTTGGGACCAAAACTCCCAAAATCATTACCAACCTTCCTTTTATGGTCATAAACCTTGTGTTTAAATTTCATAGATTTCTATTTACTTATACTAAAGTTATGGTGCGAAAACCAAGAAAAATGCTTATTTGGGTCCCTTTTTGGCCCCTAATTCCTAAACTGTTGGGACCTTAACTCCCAAAATCAATACCAACCTTTCTTTTGTGGTCATAAACCTTGTGTCAAAATTTCATAGATTTCTATTAACTTAAGCTAAAGTTATAGTGCGAAAACCAAGAAAATGCTTATTTGGGCCCTTTTTGGCCCCTAATTCCTAAAATGTTGGGACCAAAACTCCCAAAATCAATACCAACCTTCCTTTTGTGGTCATAAACCTTGTGATAAAATTTTATAGATCTATATTCACTTTTACTAAAGTAAGAGTGCGAAAACTAAAAGTATTCGGACGACGACGACGACGACGCCAAAGTCATGAAAGTGATAGCAATATACGACGAAAATTTTTTCATAATTTGCGGTCGTATAAAAACTGTTGATTGCACCCTAAATACACGGTTAGATTTGACATTTATACAAGAACCCAAACAATTCATTTTTTGATGAAATCAAACAAAGTTTAATTTTGGACCCTTTGGACCCTCATTCCTTAACTGTTTGGGACCAAAACTCCCAAAATCAATAACAACCTTCCTTTTGTGGTCATAAACTTTGTGTTAAAAATTTCATAGATTTCTATTCACTTATACTATTAAAGTTATTGTGCAAAAACCAAGAAAAATGCTTATTTGGGCCCTTTTTGGCCCCTAACTCCTAATCTGTTGGGACCAAAACTCCCAAAATCAATTTGAAACTTCCTTTTCTAGTCTTTAACCTTGTGTTTAAATTTCATAGGTTTCTATTTACTTATACTAGTTATAGTGTGAAAACCAAATGTCTTCGGATGACAATGACAACGACGCCAACCTCATACCAATATACGACCAAAATTTTGAATTTTTGCAGTCGTATAAAAATCTTAACTTTTTTTTCAAGTAGACACTCAACCATGAAAATTAGGTCAAGGACATAAGACATGTGACTGAGAGAAACTTGGTAACCTGAGGCATTTTGGTATATATTCAAAGTATGAAGCTTCCAGGTCTTCATCCTTCTAAAATATAAAGCTTTTAAGAATTCAGCTAACTCCGTTGCTGGCCCCCAGAACATTATATATATGTCGAGCTTTCTGCAACAAAAGTTGCAGGCTCGACAATAAGATGATGTGGTATAATAGTCTATTTTCACATTATCAACTTTTGACTCTGATTCTATGTTTTTTCAACAGGTTTTAATACCTTCTTTGTGGTAAGACATCTTGGTACTCTGTCACTACAAACACCCGAAAGAAGTAAATTCAAAAATATAAATGGTGCAATTTTGGCAGAAGGTTTACTGTTTTCTGATGATTTAGTCATGTATAGAAAACATAATGGCATATGCATTAAACAGTTAACTTCCCTCAAATTTGTTCCAATTAAAGTGGGTACATGTAAATAGGAAATTTGTCTATTGCCAATGACACAATATCCACCTTGAATGACATGGACATCAAATAACTGATACCATGGATACTGTGTCATACTTTCACAGATTTCTATGAAACTTTGCAGATGCTTTTATGATTGCATTTTTAGTTGTGCTAATGTTGATGGTATGTTTTAATATACATGTACTGCCCACTTTAAACAAATTTTATTGTTTCACATACAGTTATTACCATCTTACCCAATACATCTTTGATGCATACTCGAGGTACATGTATTAATACAAATATAAACATTACTTTAAATTTATGTTTACCTTCATTTGATATCTTAAGTCTTCAGTCAAACTTTCCGACTCCTCAACCATTTTTTTGTCAACAGAGGAAATTAACCTCCTTTATCTACAATAAAATCCTAATTAAAACTAGACCTTACAAAAAACTCTGTGGCTAATTTATTAAACAAGAGGCTCTCAAGAGCCTGAATCGCTCACCTTAATTTTTTTGGTTAAATCTCTCATCAATGATTATTTTGGCTTTTCAATTTATTTAAATGTTCTTTGAATTGTCCTATTTTCTTCAAAAGCAAAAAAAAAATCATTTTCTCCTATGTTCTATTTTAGCCATAGGAGCTATGTTTCTTGACATACAAGGAAATGAAATATAAAATTTATACTAGATACTCTGAAACTCATTTAGCCTAAGTTTGGCTGAAATTGAGACAGCAGTTTCAAAGGAGAAGATTTTTTAAAGTAAGTGAACATGATGAACAAATTGTGAAAAAAGTCTTTAAAGGGCAATAACTCCTTAAGGGGTCAAATGACAATTTTGGTCAAATTGACTTATTTGTAGATTTTACTTTGCTTAACATTTTTGCTATAAACAGTTTATCTGTATCTATAATAGTATTCAAGATAATAACCAAAAACTGCAAAATTTCTTTAAAATCATCAATTCAGGGGCATTATACCTGAAAAAACAGTTACCCAATTCGGCTGAAAATTTCAGGACAGGTAGACCTTGACCTAATAATTACTTTAACATCTTGTCTTATTTGCTCTAAATGCTGGAGTTTTTGAGATATAATTTACCCTGTGATCTATTTTTAGCCATGACGGCCATGTTTTTTGACGAAATAAAAAATAAAGCACAAACTTTATTTTATACACCCTACTGATCATTCAGTTGAAGTTTGGTTGAATTTAGTTGAGTAGTTTTAGAGGAGAAGATTTTTTAAAGTTAGCAAATATGACGCACAATTAAAAATTGTCATTAAAGGACAATAAACCCTTAAGGGGTCAATTGACAATTTTGGTCCTATTAACTTATTTGTAAATCTTACTTTGCTGATCATTTTTGCTATTAACAGTTTATCTGTATCTATAATAATATTCAAGATAATGACCAAAAACTGCAAAATTTCCTTAAAATTACCAATTAAGTGGCAGCAACCCAACAATGGGTTGTTTGATTCTTCTGAAAATTTTAGGGCTGATAGATATTGACCTAATGAACATTTTTACCTATTGTCAGATTTGCTCTAAATGCTTTGGTTTTTGAGATATATAAGCCAAAAACTGCATTTGACCCCTATGTTCTATTTTAAGTAACGACGGCCATGTTTTTTGACGGATCAAAAATCAAAGCACACACTTTGTGCAGGATAATCTAAGGAACAATCATGCTAAGTTTTAACCAAATCTATTCAGTAGTTTCAGAGGAGAAGATTTTTTTAAGTTAGCAAATGTGATGAACAAATTGTGAAAAATTGTCATTAAAGGACAATAAACCCTTACGGGGTCAATTGACAATTTTGGTCATATAAACTTATTTGTAGATCTTACTTTGCTGATCAGTTTTGCTGTTTACAGTTTATCTTTATCTATAATAATATTCAAGATAATGACCAAAAACTGCAAAATTGCCTTAAAATTACCAATTAAGTGGCAGCAACCCAACAATGGTTTGTTTGATTCATCTGAAAATTTCAGGGATGATAGATCTTGACCTAATGAACATTTTTAGCCAATGTCAGATGTCAGATTTGCTCTAAATGCTTTCGTTTTTGAGATATAAGCCAGAAACTGCATTTGACCCCTATGTTCTATTTTAAGTAACGGCGGCCATGTTTTTTGACGGATCAAAAATCGAAGCGCACATTTAGTGCAGGATATACTAAGGAACAATCATATTAAGTTTCATTCAAATCCATTCAGTAGTTTCAGAGGAGAAGATGTTTGAAAAATTGTTAACAACGACAGACGACGACGACGGACGCCATTTGATGAGAAAAGCTCACATGGCCTTTTAGGCCAGGTGAGCTAATAATTAGGAGTTGACTGACAATTTCAACCATTCATGATACTTATTTGACGATCTTTTCTTGTTGATCATTTTTGCGACTTAAACTAAAATTTCTCTCCATCTATATCATGTATATGTTATTTGTTTAGATGACATCAAGTGATGGCTATATAATCATTCATTTATAGGTCTAGGTTAGCTTTTAAGGGCATACGATACAGTTACAGAGGAGGTAATAACGTTGCTCATGCAAAATGTTATTTTCGCGACATCAAACTTTAACATACCAGAGAAAAATGCATTTTTCGACTGATTTTTATCATTCAAACTGAATTTATTTGAAAACGAGTTCATGGAACCCCATTTTTCAAAACAGCAATTTGTTTGACTTTCAATTAATGCAGGGAGATTTTATGTGACCCAAATTTTATAAAACTGTAAATAAAGGATTTTTTTAAATTTTGATAAACATAAAGCCAAAAATGACATATTTTTCTTCAATTCATGAACATTTGATAAATACGAATTATTTCGGAATAAAAAAGTGCATTATTTTTTAAGATACTTATAAAATGCAGAGATTACCGATTATTTAAAGTCATAAGAAACCTCAAATAAAAAAAAAATATGCATATGTTTTTTATAACTAAATGGTTAGTTTTCATTAAACAACTTATGTACATATACTTTTTTCTGATGAAAATTCTTTAATTTGTCCACATTTAGAAGAGGGGTACTTATTTTTAATTGCTTGCTGCCAGCAAGCAATTTGCCGACATATTTTCAGTATGCATAATGACCCGAGCGTAACCCTCCTCTTAAAAATCCAGTGACCACAATACGCATGGATCTGTCATTGAAATAAACAAATATCTGATTATACATGTTAAACACGTGCTCAATACCCATGCTTTTTGTGATTTTTTTACTATAAGGTGACAATCGGTTAAACTCGGCTTCAAATCACAGCATTTAATGAGCAGCCATATTTGTTCAATCATAACAAACAGAGAGAGAAAAAAATTGGCGATTATATGATATATTTGCGAAAATAATGATAAAATCCTGCACATAGGACTAAGTTTATGAATGTATTCAAGAATTGGACAAACATTATTTTTCACCACTCATTGTTTCATATGACTTTAACAAAAAACAATTTGTGTTTATCTTTTATAACAAAAAAATTATGTCTTTTTTTCGAAAAAAGAAAATACGGCCACATATCTGAATTTTGAGCAAATATATACAAAATTTCAATCTTATTTTTCTCAAAAAGTAGCACATGAAGGTATATTTTTTATTACATATTTGATTTAATCAGGTTAAAAATAGCCTATGTGCAAATTTTCACGAACTTGTAAATACAGGATCAAAACTGTACGGTATGCCCTTAAGAGAAATTCAGCCCATTGTGTAAGGACAAGGATAAAATATTGATTATTAGAACATGCTTTCAGTAACTGCTATAAATCTCAGATGTGTATTTCATGTGTTTTTTGTTTTAGGATTTTTTATTGTGCTTTAACTTTGTATTGATCTTAGAATTAAGCCCTTTTCAAATGATTTTTATAGTTTGCTAGTTGAAATGTTGCACCACTGTCATAAGTTAGAAGGAGGGTTTCGTGCCAGCAACCATTTTTAATGTTTTACAAACTCCATGTGTCTGTCTCAATTCAGGAGCTTGTAATTCAGTAGTTTGTTGCTGTATATCATAACAGTTTATCGTTCAATGTTTTGTTAATAAATCAGGCCCTAAGTTGTTCATTGGTAATTTCAAGTCCTTGACGTATACATGTAGCTCATTGTTGAAGGATGTACAGTTACCTATGGTTGTTAATTTTTGTCTCACTGGTCTCTCATGGAGAGTTGTTTCATTTACAATCATACCACATCTTCTTATTTTTACAAAACATTTAAATAAGTATACTTCACCTTAGAAGCTGCAAACAAACTGGTACAGTCCAAGTTCCTTTTCTCTTTGTTTCTTCAACATCATTTGTATGAATGTATCTGCAACATCTACAAGGAAAAATTGTTTCTGTAAAAATGATAAACGTACTTAAATCTTATACTTAATAAAAAAAAATGGGGTCACCGTTCACAACCTGCCTTCGAAAAAAGCATACATTTTTGTAAAGGTACCTTTTTTCTGTTGAACTAATAGCAGAAATAGAGGTAATACCGAAATAAGAGAACTTAATTACAGAAATCGCTCAAATTTTACAATAGTTTAGTTTAAGAACAGCTTAATTGAAAATAATAATAAAAAATAAAGGTCACGGATGAGTTCCAAAAATGGCATTTTTATACCAAAGGGAGATAATTTTGAGCAATTTTAATGATATCTACATTTTACAATTCATCTGAGGCCATCAAAAATTGATTTTTTTAAATTATTTTTGTACCATATGATATTAAAAGTAACAACTACTTAAGGTAACAAATAAAAGGAGTAGGTAAGGTTCCAATTTTGGCCCCAAATTTAAAATTCATCTAACGAAAGATTTTGGACACTTTTTAAATTCTTAACTGTCTATTTCAATTGATTCAATTAGTTAATGTGAAAGATTTTGACTGACCTAGTCATTAAAAATGCTCAGATTCAAGCTATCGTATGAAAAATCTATTGAATTTGCCAAAAAATGTCACTTTTCTGATGTTTTTTGTCAAAAAATGAAAGTGGCCGCATCTGTGTTCATCCTCAACCTTTACATGTATCTATATATATTATGTATTATCATTAAATACAATTAAAGAACTTTAGTGAGCACACTCACATACCCCACGTCCCCACATTGTCATTGGAGAAATTAAATTAGTGTATGAAAAAAAAATTGCATAAGAAAAATTAATTTCCTGCCAATATGCACATCTAACATGTCCAAATAGTATGTCCTTATTATCTACAAAATTTCATGAAATTCTGTTGTGTGGTTTCGGAGGAGTTGAGATGACAAACTGTTGCAGAAGTACATTGAAGCAAATAAGTTCAAAGGGGCGTAACTCCTAGAAAAAAAATTAAATCACAATTTCCCGTCGATATGCAGAACTACATCGTATGTCCTTATTATCTGAAAAGGTTTCATGAAATTTTGTTGTATGGTTTGAGAGTAGACATGGTAGATGAGATGACAAACTGTTGCAGTAGTACATTAAAGTAAATATAAGTTCAAAGGGGCGTAACTCTAGAAAATAAATTGAATCGCAATTTCCCGTCAATATGCACAACTACATAGTATGTCCTTATTATCTGAAAAGGTTTCATGAAATTCTGATGCATGGTTTGAAAGGAGTTGTGATGACAAGAAACAGGACTGACGGACGGACGAACAGGTCAAAAACATTATACCCTCTGCATGGGGTATAATTAACATTTAAATATTATAAATGAACACGAATAATTACAATATCATAATGTAAGGGGAAAATTTACACTTTCATTTAAGACAGAAACCGTCTAAAATTTACCAAAAAATCTAAAATTTTGAAGATTTCAGTAATTTAGCATAACTTAATGATGCTAGTACCTGATATATGCATTGTATTGTCAAAAACATCCTATATTTATTTAGCAGAAGCATGCTACTTTCCAATAAATAGCTTAAGGATTACATTTTCACAATTTTGTAAAACTGCTATATTTTGGGGCCAAAAAGGGGTCTTACTGAATCTACTCCTTTGTAATGAAAAAATAAATGTTTATTTTTCTCTTAAATTTTTATACATGTACCCTCGAGCCTCCTTATTGTAACTTATAGTAGTTTCTGGTTTTATCATTGTTGAAGGCCATACAGTGACCTAAAGTTGTTAATTTCTAATGTAATTGTGTCTATTGTCTAGAGACTAGATTTGTCTCATTGGCAATCATACAGTATACCATATTTTCTTTTTAATTTGTTGACTTAATATATATTGCTTAATATTTTCAACACCTATTCACATATTTTTAAACTAGAAAACAATGGCGGATCTAGAAATTTTCATAAGAGGGGGCCTACAGACTGCCTAAGAGGGGGTCCCCACTTCAGTCTTTTCCCCTTTCATTATGATATTGTAAAGTTAATTGTAAAATACTGGTATAGATTTGAAAATCTTACAACTGAATTCAGTCTATTGAAAGATGCTTATAAATGCAGCCAAGAGCTTAACAAATCTAACATAACTTCTTCTGCCAGTTCTCATTTGCTAGTAGAAAAAGTTTTTGAAATTAAACAAGAAGAAAAACATTTCGGACAATATAAATTTTTGAACATATCTAGCAAATTAATTCACACTAAATATATTAGCAAGGATCCGACTATGCATTGGGAACATGTGTACATGTATTAAATATACTGTTCCCAGCTGACACCTTATATGTATAGGAAGTGCCCCCTCCCGAGATTCCTGTTTATTCAATTCAATTCAATATTTTATTGGAAAGAGCTCAATAGAGGCGTGATCCAAATACAGATAATTAATAATATTAAAACAACACACAAATGAAATAAAGATTCATGGAACAAGTCAAGCCAATTCTATGTATACAAATACATTATAAACTGATATTGATACCATAGACTTATATTTCAGTATTATTCTAGATTTTCATATATTTACTTAAAAACACACAATATAAGATATTTATATATATATATGCATATGGACAAACTACTGTCAAGGATTATTATCTGATGAAACGGTATGGTGGTCTCTCAAATCAAGAGCTTCTTCAATATACATACAAATAGATTTAAATTCATTTTCAGACATAGGATTTAACATTTTGGTAAAATTTTCATCCAAATTATTTAAATTTATATCATTAATTTTATATTTAGATCTAATTTTGTTATATTGCAGACATTCAATCAAGAAATGAATCTCATTTTCAATGTTTCCTGTGCAAAATTTACAAAATCTCTCATTAGATGGTATTTTTGGTCTTACATACCTCCCAGTTTCTATTACTAATGAGTGTGCATTATTCTTAATTTAGTGAGTTTTTTTCAATTAACCCTTTCCTCCATTGAATTTTTTTTTTTTTGCATACTTGATTCGCATAGGATTTTTTTGATAAAATGCTGAACATATGCTATTAAGTTTTATTCAGGCATTGCGAAAAACAACTATTTCATCAAATAAATTTGAGTCGGATATATATATATTCCTATGATATTCCTTTTCATAATGGATACCAATTTTATTAAGTCAACTGCAGACACTTTGTAGTCAAACAGTCAGAGCTCAGACATAAATAAGTCTGAATCTGCTTTTGACTCATAGAGGTCTAAATTTGTAAGTTTTAGTATTTGTCTCCCTTTAATGTAAGACAAAATACGACTTGAATAAGTCCAATATTGATAAACAAGAAATAATTGGCCAGAATCAAAAAGTTGCAAATATAGACTCCTACAAGTCGATAAGTGATCAAAATTGGTTAACTTCAAGACCCACGCATATTTATAAGGAGGTCATGCATCTAAATCAAATAATGATAACATTGAAAGCCAATGCTTTGTCTTTTAAAGAAAAATATGAATGAGAGTCTAAAAAATCGGAGATAATGTTAATTGACCTTACAATGCTACCACCTGGAATCACACTTAATGAGGTAAAACATCTGTGTTTAGTAAGGATGTCCAATTAGATAATTAAATATAGATAGCTCAAGTCCTTGTGAACTCTCATACAGGTTTTTGCTGACATAGGTGGTGTAGTTTGGCCACAAAGTAACATTAAGTTTTTTCACCAACATAAATAGACCTAAACAAGTCTGTCATTTTCTGACTTAAATAAGTCTAAAATTGAAACTACATTTTATAATAAATACATGTTTCGACTTATTTAAGTCAAAAACAAAAATAGACTTGTTTGTGTCTGAGCTCTGACTGTCAAAGTTTTTCAACTGAGGTACTACAAAGGCGTCAAAAGGCGTCATTATTGAGTAAGGGGGGTGGCGTCAAAAGGCGTCATTATGGAGGAAAGGGTTAAAGGTACATGTATTTAGGAATATTAAAATTTAAATATTCTTGTTGTTTAAATTTTACTAAAAAATAAAAGTTGACCACAGTGTCCATCTTTTATTTTAGAAAGTTCAAATATAATTTTATTTTTGTAGAAATCTTCTAGTTTCTGTTTGAAATTACTATTACAATGCTTTTTAAAGGGTATTGCAATATATTTTATTGTTTTAGAGAAAATTATAATTTTTGTTTTCTTAAGGTTCAAGTCCAGTTTCCATTCAGTACTATGTTTTTGTAAAGAATCAAGAGAGTTCTGAAGACCATCTGCATATTCCGATATCAATTTGTTTGACACCCTGATTATCAAGAAAAGGCTTGGTAAACATATTTTGATATTTACATGAATATAAGGTATTAGAGTACATGTCATGCAGTATATTATAAAATTTGCCTTGTATTTCTTTATTTTGTAATTTTAAGAACAGAGCTGATCTCCAGACACTGTCAAAAGCCTTTTTAAAATCTACAAAACACACATATAGTTTCTTTTTACATTTAAACAAATATTTGTTTATTATTGTTTTTAAAATAAAGACATGATCTACAGTTCTGTAATTTTTTTCTAAAACCACCTTGATTTGAAAATAATAAATGATGTGTTTCAAGAAAATCACTAAGTCGTTTTTGTAAAATGGATGTAAAGACTTTACCAAGACAGGTTGTTATGCTTATGAAGATACACTTACCGGGTGCACTTGAGTCAATTTCAACATAGTATTCATTGAATAATAATACATTGCTACTATTTTGAGTGTATTTTCTGTGGTATATTATTTTATTTTATTATTTTTATAACACTGTTATATATCTTTTATTATGTGTGTATTGCATATGTTAATGTTTATAATAATATTGTCTGTATCATATGCCCTCCTGGGGCCCTAATTTGGAAAATAAAAATATTCTTTTCTATTCTATTCTATTCTATACCTCTATAGTTTCCACAATTAGATGGGTCACCAGATTTATAACTTGATGTCAATAGTGAATAGAGAAATGTTCCAAATTTTGGGGAATTTTTCTGAGTTAAGTATCTTATTAAAAAGTTTGGTCAAAAGTAAAACTAGAGTGTTTGACCACACCTTTAGAAATTCATTAATTATCAAATCAGGACCTCCAGATTTTCCCTTTTACAGTCTTTGATTTCTTTACGTGTAATAGGGACATTAAGGGATGTATTAGAAAAGTTGTGATTTTTGTTCTCTATATTTTGATTTGTATCAGTTGTATCATTATTACTTGAAGCAAGCAAATTTCTATAGTGAATCTCCCATTCTTTGGCAGAAATAGCAGGCTCACGATTATTATTCTTTTTTTTTGTAATTATTAATGCTTCCCCAAAATTTTTTGGTGTTCTTTGGGTTTATCTCATTTATTTGTTTTATTAAGGAATGAAAACAATCCTTTTTTTAATTTTTTCAATTTATTGTACTCTCTTTTACAGTTGCAATTTGGATGAAATTTGAAAAAAAAGGCAGGACAGGATTTTGAGTAAAAAAAAAAGTCAGGATGAGTAACTTGGCAAAAAAAAATGGCAGGATGACAATTATTGTAAAAAAGTCAGGATAAGCTAAGAAATAAAAAAGGCAGGACCAAATAGACTGAAAAATAAAAATACAGGACAGAGATTACAGCCTCCCAATAAAAATCAAATGGTAGCTCCATTTAGCTACCATTTGATTTTTAGGGGGGGGGGGGGCTATGATGTAAATTATGTCCTGCCTTTTTTTAGCTGTAATCTCTGTCCTGCCTTTTTTATTTTTCACTGTGTTCAGTCCTGCCAGAGACATATAATACATTGTATTATATGTCTCTGGTCCTGCCTTTTTTTTTTTTTTAGTTTATCCTAACTTTTTTACCAAAATTGTCTAACTTTTTTTTGCAAGTGTGTCATCCTGCCTTTTTTTTACTCAAAACTCCTGCCCTGCCTATTTTTTCAAATTTTATTCTAGCCCCCCCCCCCCTCCCCCCCCCCAATAAAAATCAAATGGATAGCTTCGTTAAAAGAAACTGGTTTTTTTTTGCAGCTCAAAATTTTATTAGTCACAAATCAATGGAAAACAATTATCTGGCCATAATCGGCGAACATTTCAACAAACTTCCCCATATTAATTCAAATAATTTAACATGACGGCTAAATATATATATATCAGGCCGAACGTTCCCGGAATCTTCCGTTGAGACCCCCCCCTTTTTTTCCAAACGGGTATTTTAATGCGTGTTTCCTTAATGGCAGTTTTGAAAGAGAAATAATAGTAAGTGACTTTTTACCGAGAAAATTTAAGTTGTATGCATTTTACGTATCAGATCTTATCAACACATCTTCATCTTCATCCTCATCCTCAAGTTTCGTTTGCTCTGTCTTTACGGTCCACTTTCGTACAGAAGAGTTAGGGCATATTACTACACGAATATTTATTTTTAAAGTCGCAACATCCCTAGAAAGATAAAAAAAAAATACAAATGTGTTTTGATATCATGGTTTGTTCTACAAAGAACGATGAAATGTTTTGTCATTCTAAATCAAATTAAAACTCGACAGCGGACTATTTTTTTATGTGCATTTAGAACTTTGTTGACAGATTGCGATTCGTGCTCGCGTCGTCTGTCAAAGATGATTTGCAAATTTTTCATACTAGAAGCAAGGAGATTGAAAATTATTCACAGGAAAAACAGTTTGTTTTGAGGCAAACAAAATCAACATTCAATTAAATAAAAAAGAGAGTGGTAAGATTTTAATAGAACAAGCGAAATAAGGATCTGAAAATGCATTTATGAGGGGGAGGACAGGGGGGTACTCTTTTTCCTTCTCTCACCATTATCCTTTCTCCTTATTTTATTTTTTTTAATTTACCGGAAAAAGAGAGATATTTTATTTCTTCATATTTTATTTTTTTCTCCAACTTCTCCTTTTTCCAAACCTTCCTCTGCTTTCTCCTACCCCCTTTCTCCTACCTCCTTTCTCCCTGTCTCCCTTATCCCTGTCCTCCCCCTCATTTATATCTGATACCACAGTCGCCTGAAGATTTCATAATTATAGCGAAAAAATGGGGGAAATAAAATATTTTTTCGCTATAATTATGAAATCTTCAGGCGACTGTGGTCAAAGTGATACAAAACTCTAGAATTCTTCTGTATATACAAATACACCGTGACAGTAGCTTATCAAGAAATTAATAAAAGGGGGAACGTCTAGTGCCTGTGGTCCTAGTGTAACAGTAGTCCAAATAATTATGACGTCTGGCAAGGCTATTTTTATTTTTTTTCTGGGACGCCCCAGAAAAAAAATAAAAATAGCCTTGCCAGACGTCATAATTAGTTGGAATAGTGTAACAGTAAATTTGGTCCGGTTGTAAAATTTGTTCTCCAGACTTTTTTCCTAGTTAATTAAGTGCATGTCCATGATTTTACTAGGAATTAAAGTCCCAGGACAAATGTTTCTAGGAAAATCAGTCCATAGCTAGTAATTTATGTTTGTAAATTGTTTTTCTAATAGTTTTTTTGTATCATAAAATATATTTAAAATAGAAGATTTTTTTTTTATAGATAAGATTGGAAAATATTTCCTTAATAACCTAATTATTAAAAACATAAATATTCAGTTTCCTTTGCTTATAACATTTTTTATAATAAAAGACATGGACATTTTTAGTCCAAATAATTATTACGTCTTGATAGGCTATTATATTTTTTTTCTTTGACGCCTTACTTCGTCAAATTATGACGTCTTGTAAGTTGAAAGGCTTTTATATTTTTTTTCTTTGATGCCTTACTTAGTTCGTCGAAGTAAGGCTTCAAAGAAAAAAAATATAATAGCCTTTCAAGCTGTTATAATTATTTGGACTAGGACATTTTTACCTTGGAATTCAATACTAATGACATGGACATGATTTTCTAGGAAAATATGACATGGACATGATTTCCTAGGAAAATTAGTCTGGAGACAAATTTTATTTACAGCTAATTTCCTAATGCATGTAATGCAAAACTTTGGTTGGCTTGCCTTCTTTGTTTGTATAATTGTTTATACAAGCTTTGTTAATATGATTGACATGATGGTCATCTTTATATAATATATATAGGCATAGTTTAACCTGTATATTTAATATTTGAATTTAATTGGATATTATCCTAATGAGTGTACAATTTAAATACAAAGCAAGCAAGCTAACTTAAGTCTTGCTCTACATGCTTTAGGAAATTAGCTGTAACAGATTGATACACAACTCTTTCGTTTTGTCTATAACAATGTTAAAACATATTACATTCATATTCACTTTTAAAAATTAAAGGCATAGACATTTAAACCTAGGACTTCTAATGACATGGACATGACTTTGTGGGAAAATTAATAGTCTGGGGACATAAATTTTATCAAAAATTTAACTATGTGACTCTTAAACATTTTCCTAGGTAATCATGTCCTATAAAATCCTATAAAAGATTCAATTACTTGCATTTGCAAATTTAAATCTTATGTTTTAGTAATGTTTAAGAGTCACATAGTTAAATTTTTGATAAAATTTATGTCCCCAGACTATTAATTTTCCCACAAAGTCATGTCCATGTCATTAGAAGTCCTAGGTTTAAATGTCTATGCCTTTAATTTTTAAAAGTGATTGCAGGTAAAAGTAATAAAAATCAACAAAGCATGACTACATGGTCTGACAAAGACATATAATTACATGTCAACTATTCTCTCACTTCTTCCTATTTCAACCATTTCCTATTTAGTTTTATTTCTGAAAGCTATAAAAAAAAGTTAATGAAATGATTTTAAAAAAGTATATACAAAAAGTATTTTTAAATAGATTGGAAAATTATTTACATTCTTTCAAAATCTAATAATTAAGATTGGCAACTTGATATTTACAATGAGTTGTATAAATATCATTTTAAACATGTAGATATTAATATATACATGGTTTAAAAAATAAAAGTAATGATACAAAAAACTAAAAACTAAAATAATGTAGATAAATTTCATACATATTACATTTTATATACTGACATGACTGATATAATCTTCATTTATTATTTAAATTTATAAAAAAAAATCAATAAATTCACTTAAAATATATGTCTTTAGTTTCTATTAATTATATTTTACTTACAGATGTTTTTGTTTGTTTTAATTATGTTCCTTAGGTATGAAAAACTAACACTGTCAGATCAAATGCTGAATATATATTTAATAAATATTTTTAAATAAGTTGTGCAGGATTCTTTAACAAAATCAGATTATAATATATCTCTGATTAAATCAAGGATTTGTATAGTTAGAACTATACAAATCCTTGATTAAATTTAACAAATATCACACTTTTCATCATTTTTGTGACTGTCATTTAATGACAGGAAACACAAGAAATGTTTATTGTAGTCATCAACTACTGGCACACTTCAAATGTAAACATAGCAATAAAAATTGTGGTGTTGGGAGAAACCACACCAAGGTAATAAACAATTAAGGAGTTTTAGGGAGGAATTACTCCAAGTTTCTCCCAATTTCCTCCCAAGATTTGGAGAAAGTTGCTGGAGTTTCCTGGTGTGACACCAAGTTTTTACACAGTGTAGGGAGTATGAGATTACATCCTCTCTGTGTGTACTGTATATACTAGTAAATTCTGTAACCATGGACTTTTTATACTATATAGTAATATTTGTCCGCCCTGACATATTTTACCAGGACAAATTTATCACTCACACTTGTACTTGTTCGCCCTGGATCAATTTGCTCTGATTTTTTTTTTGTACTCCAGTTGCATAATGTTAATTATTTGAACATTACATGTTAAAGTTTGTTAAAAAATTTGCTGAATTTTTGTATTGCCACAACCAATTTATTATTTCCCCTATTTCAATGTATTTGCTTAGTCACTGTCATGATAGTAGAACACTGGAGTACAATGTATTAATTTATCTTCATTGCTATTTTTTAACAAAATAATTTGTTTTTTAATACAAGTCTCAGAATATATGCATGTGAGCCAAAATTTGTTCCTGTGAAAAAAGTTCCAGTGGAACTAATGTCACAGGAAATATGCTCTGGAAGAACTTTTTTCACAGACAATTTCTATATAATTTGTTCCATCTCTATGCAATAAGTTCCACACTTTACCTGGTGAAATAAGTTCTGGGTTGGTGAAATTTGTTCCTTATCTAGTGAAATAAGTTCCATGTTCGTGAGATTTGTTCCTCACCTGGTGAAATAAGTTCCTTGTCTATGAAATATGTTCCCCTGGTTAAACAAGTTTTCTTTTATACTGAGCACTTGTCATCAGTGAGTTTAAGGTCATTATAAAAAACATGTACTTAATTGATAAGGTAATATAGAAAAAGTTTAAATATCCAATTTGGATCATGTGGAGTAAAGCAAAAGTTAATAACATACTCAATTAATAATACTAAAAATGACACTTATGAACCAGGAAAGAGTAGAATAAGAAATAATAATAAAAGTCATTTGGGAAAAAAAATATTATAATAGTTAAAGATGAACATTTGTACGTTTTCAAAAAGGACAAAGTGACTGATCAATTATATTTAAAGACATAGAGAAACAAAAAACACACTCTCTTAAAAATGTGCAATGACCATAGCTAAGTACATGTATGATTAGAACACCCATGACAGATCAACAGGAAACAAGGAGGTGGAATACCACATAAAAGATAAAAATAGATACAAATTATGAAACATTATCATCGCTTTTATTTCTTATTTTCATCCTAAAGTCATGCCTTCAGTTGCAAATGTACCCCATGCAAGCACAGTACGTATTTCCTGTGAAATAGGTTCCAGCAGAACATTTTCATTGACTTCTATAAAATACCTTCTTTCAAAACTAATATCACACAAACCTATTTCACTTTTTTTTTTATTTTAATATTGGAACAAAACTTATACATTGTCATGGTGCTGTAATTTTTGTTCCGGAACTTATTTCACACTTGGTTAAAAAATTAGTTCCGGAACAAATTTTATAGTGCTGGACATATTTTCTGTGACATAAGTTCTGGTGGAACATATTTCCTATGAAATTTGTTGCTGTGGAACAAATGTAACGCCAGAACAAATTTTTTGTTACATATATATACAAAATGTAATTTTAAACGAACTTGTAAATCCTTGTATTAAATTCCTGTTTTCGTGATTTACAGTTCGTACATCCATGACATCATTGTTTTTTATTAATTCCAAGCTGACTACTAGCTTATAAATCAAAACAAAAAGTTTGTTTTTTTATTATTGATCCATCAAAAGACAATTATCACAAAAATCAGTGAGAATAATTTACATGTTATTGAACAATTAACTTTCCTAAAAACTTTTAAATATTTATGTTATTTTTATAAATTTTAAGCTATACAATTCTTACTTGCATCTCTGAAATGTGCTTCTATGTGGTTTTGTTAGCAATTTCTGTACAGGTCTGCTAAAGGCTCAAATTGACATTTCACCCAATTTCACCATTTTCCCTCCAAAATTTGGGTTTTAAGGCAAAATTTTTATTTTTCCTTATTGGTGACCCTTGTATTTGCCAGGGACGCATATATGTGTATATAAGTCCTTGTATTTGCTTAATATTTGAAGCTATATTTCAGCTTTGTACATTACAGATTTGGACCAGGTCACACCTGAGGTGTCACAGACAGTTTTTATTAGCTCACCTGACCTGAAAGGTCAAGTGAGCTTTTCTCATCACTTGGCGTCCGTCGTCCGTAAACTTTTACAAAAATCTTCTCCTCTGAAACTACTGGGTCAAATTTAACCAAACTTGGCCACAATCATCCTTGGGGTATCTAGTTTAAAAAATGTGTCCAGTTGTCAACGTATATTTGTTCCACCTAACAGAAGTTCCAGTGGAAACTTTATTATAAACAATGTCATAATACCTGTACCTGTTGGAACAAATATTCTATACTATTTATTCCGTTAGGAACATCTACTGTAATATTTATTCCTGTGGAAATAATATTCCAGAATAGTTTTTCCATTTGGAACTTATATTATGAAGGAACTTCTATTCCGTGACACGGTGACCTGGCCATTTAACCAAGATGGCCGCCATGGCTAAAAATAGAACACAGGGGTAAAATGTATATTTTGGCTTATATCTTTGAAACCAAAACATTTAGAGCAAATCTGACATGGGGTAAAATTGTTGATCAGGTCAAGATCTATCTGCCTTCCAGTTTTCAGATGAATCGGACAACCCATTGTTAGGTTGATGCCCCTGAATTGGTTATTTTAAGGAAATTATGAAGTTTTTGGTTATTATCTTGAATACTGTTATAGATAGAGATAAACTGTAAACAGCAATAATGTTCAGCAAAGTAAAACCTACAAATAAGTCAACAAGACCAAAATTAAGGAGTTATTGCCCTTTATAGTAATTTTTTAACAAAGGAGTAGGTCCGGTAAGGACCGATTTTGGCCTCAAATTTCAGTTTCATCTGATGAAAGATTTTGACCACTTTTTAAACACTTAAGTGTCTATTTCATATAATTCAATTAATTTATGTGCAAGATTTTAACTTATTTAGTCATTAAAAACGATCCGATTCAAGCTCAAATATGAAAAATCTACCAGATATCTGAAAAAATGTCACTTTTCAGATGGTTTTTGTCAAAAACGAAAGTGGCCGCATCCGTGTTCATCCTCAATCTTTACATATGTTATGTATGTCCATTAAATACAACTTCCATTTCAATATTTTGGATGAACACGAATGCGGCCACTTTCGTTTCACCCCGAAACCGTCTAAAATTTAACTAAAATGCTGGAATTGTGAAGATTTCAGTAATTTAGCACGACTTCATGGTGCTAGTACCCAATATATGTGCATTGTATTGTCAAAAACAGCCCATATTTATGCAGCAGAACCATTCTACTATCCAATAACTAAGTAATAGTTTACATTTTAACAATTTTGTAAAACCGCTATATTTTGGGGCCAAAAAGAGGTCTTACCGGACCTACTCCTTTTCGTCAGTTTTTGTAACTTGTACAAAAATCTTCTTCTCTGAAACTACATTGCCAAATTAAACCAAACTTGGCCATAATTATCATTGTGGTATATAGTTTAAAAAATGTGTCCGATGACACCGCCTATGAAACAAAATGGCCGACATGGCTAAAATTGGAACATAGTGGTAAAATGCAGTTTTTGAAACTAAGACATTTAAGGCAAATCTTTCAAGATTTAAATGTCCATCAGAATAAGATTTATCCCCTCGCAAATTTTCAGATGAATCTGACAACTCGTTGTTGGGTTGCTGCCCTAAAATTGGTAATTTTAAGGAAATTTTGCAGTTTTTGGTTATTATCTTGAATACTATTATAGATAGAGATAAACTGTAAACAGCAATTTTGTTCAGCAAAGTAGGATCTACAAATAAGTTGAACATGATAAAAATTGTAAGAGTACCCCTTAAGGAGTTATTGCCCTTTATAGTCAATTTTGAACAACTTTATTTAAAAAAAGTGTCTAATGACCTCACCTACCAACCAAGATGACCGACATCAGTAAATACAGTAACAGGTGAGCGACACAGGCTCTTGAGAGCCTCTAGTTTGATATCCCATAAAAATATGTCAGCACCTCTATTTTCCCTATCATTTCATTGAAAATGGTCCCTTTAACATGCTTGTACCTATTTAAAGTAAAATTTTGAGCTTAAAAAGAAGCAGCACGAAATAAAGTTAAAATGAATATGAGTCCCCTCGGCCTGTATTATATTTTAAACACCGCTTTTTTGATGATCAAGTAATTCCTAAATGAATACTGGAAAATAGCTGTAGAATGCTCTCTGAACATAAAATTTGCATCAAATAATAAAAAGCTTCATTTTAATCAACATAGAAATATGTTTCGAATTTGATGATTTATTGGGTATATATGATATTGCCTTCACTCAGTTATAAACTAGAAAAAAAGTAATGTTTAGCTCACCTAGCCCAAAGGGCCTACTGAGCTTTTCCCATCACTTTGCATCCGGCGTTGTTACCTTTACAAAAATCTTCTAGAACTCTGAAACTACTGGGCCAAATTAAACCAAACTTGGCCACAATTATCATTGTGGTATCTTGTTAAAAAATTATGTCAGATGACCCGGCCAACCAGCCAAGATGGCCGCCATGGCTAAAAATAGAACATAGGGGTAAAATACAGTTTTTGGCTTATAACTCAAAAACCAAAGCATTTAGAGCATATATCTGACAAGGGTATAATTGGTATAATTGTTTAACAGGTGAAGATCTATCTGACCTGAAATTTTCAGATGAATCAGACAACCCATTGTTGGGTTGCTGCCCCTGATTAAGTAATTTTAAGGAAATTTTGCTGTTTTTGGTTTTTATCTTTAATATTATTTTAGATAGAGATAAACTGTAAACAGCAATAATGTTCAGCAAAGAAAGATTTACAAATAAGTCAACATGACCGAAATGGTCAACAAGGTCAATTAATCCCCTATGGAGTTATTGTCCTTTATAGTCAATTTTTAACAATTTTCATAAAATTTGTAAATTTTTACTAACATTTTCCACTAAAACTACTGGGTCAAGTTCATTATATATAGAGATAATTTTAAGCAGCAAGAATGTTCAGTAAAGTAAGATGTACAAACACATCACCATCACCAAAACACAATTTTGTCATGAATCCATCTGCTTCCTTTGTTTAATATTCACATACATGTAGACCAAGGACACAAGTTCTTTAGAGCCTCTAGTTTAAAGTCTAGAATACCTTTTTATACAACCATAACATTTTTGCAATCATATAATTATATTGGTATCACATCGTCTTTGTGGTCAGCTGAGCATCGTTCGAAGACGGATGGTTTCCAGATAATAACTTTAGTATAAGTTAATCATGTTAATTAATAGAAATGAATAGAATTTTAACACAATGTTTAAAACAACAAAAGGAAGCTTGGGATTGATATTGGGGGTTATGGTCCCTAAGGTTTAGGATAAGGGGACCAAAACAAGCATTTATCTAGTTTCAGGACAATAAGTTGTGTATAAGTATTTCAATTCCTCTGAAGTTGTACCACAATGTTAAATATTATAAGAAGAAGGTTGGAATTTATTTTTAGGGTTATGGGGCAAACAGTCAAGAATGATGGGCCAAATACAAGCATGTTTGTAGTTTTAAGTTAATGACTTGTGTAAAAGTGTATGATCTTTCTAAAATTATACCCCAATGCTCTATACTACTATGGGATGGTTAGGATTGGCTGAGGGTATAGATAAAACCATTTATGAATAAGGGGCAAAAAAGATGAAAAACAATTATTTTTCTGGTTAAAGGATAGTCACGACAATTTGAAAGCTGTGTAAGGGAGGTAATCCAAAAGTTATATTTGAATTATTTCACACAACTTTTAAGGTGGTACCTAACACTACAGGGAGATAACTCTGTAAAGTCAGCTAAACGTTTTAATTACGTTGTGTTGTTAAAGGGATATTAAGCTTTTCAATGATTAAAATGAGTGTTCGTCAAACTGCTATATAACCAGTGTAATTTTTCTGATAAAACGGTTGGTTCAAAAAAATTTAAATTTTTATATTTTTGTCAAAGAGTCAAAGTAAATACTTTATCAAAATTTTAAGAAAATTAAATGAGCCAAATTAATTTTAGTTCAAGTGTTGGGTACCACCTTAAAGATGTGATTTTGAAATTTACCAACATATATATATAACTTAAGTATTAATAAAATCCATTGGAAATTTGCCAATAACTTAAGTTTAATTAAAAAAAATGCCAATAGTTTTAGCATAAGTAAATATAAATCTTTGAAGTTTGAAACCACAAAAAGGAAGGTTTGGATTGATTTGGGGGTTAATTTATGGTCCCTTTGGTGTAGGAAAAAGGGGTATAAAAGGGGCCCAAATAATCAATTTTCTATTGTCCAGACAATAATTTGTAGAACAGTTTATAGAATTGCCTGAAGTTTCCACACCACAAAACTCCAAAGGAAAGTAAGGGTTGGAATATTGGAGTTATGACTCAATCTGTTTATGAATTAGGAGCAACAAAAGGGGAAAAACAAGGGTTTCCTGGTTAATGGACAATTACTTTAGATTTGTTTCTTTTTGTTGGTGCCTTTTTTTGCTAGTTCTTTTATGAATTTTTATGCTCTACCTACAATAGTAGAGAAGCATTATGTTTTCTAGTCTGTGCGTCCTTTCGTCTGTTTGTTTGTCTGTCCATCCATTCTTCCCAGTTCAGGTTACTGTTTTTGGTCAAGATAGTTTTTGATGAAGCTGAAGTCCAATCAACTTGAAACTTAGTACAAATGTTCCTTATGATATGATCTTTCTTATTTTAAAACAAAATTAAAGACTTTTGACCCCATTTTTATGGTTCACTGAACATAGAAATTAAAAGTGTTCCCTCAGTTTCAGGTTAAAGTTTTTTTAGTCAAGGTAGTTTTTGATGAAGTTAAAGTCCAATCAATTTGAAACTTAGTACACATTTATCATTAAAAAAGCTGATTGTGTCGTTTCATATTAATTAAAATTTATTTACCTAATTTATAATTTCAGCTTTTCCATGCATTGTAAGATTTCCAGAATGTAGAACATGTAGTTCCTGATAAAAAAAACACCAAATGATTGCTATGATAAAACTGTTGAGTAACTATTTGTAATACAGAATGCATCAAGATGGTGGTATGCTACATATATAATATTGATACTATGACAGATGAGAAAAGAAACTGAAGACATAACCAAATGCTGAAGTCAGCAAAGGTATGATTATAACTGTTACTGATGTTTGAAGAAGTGTGTCATTATAGCATCTACAAATATTTCAATCAAACATGGTTCAGTACTTCAGACTAGTTTTAATTTAAAAGAATTAAATGGCTACTAACATCCATTGCTAATTACAGCTTATTAACCTCCTGTTAAAAAAAAGAGGGGTGAAAAATACCATAGCAAGTTTACAACATTCAAACTCATAAATCGAAAATAAACTGACAACGCCATGGCTAAAAATGAAAAAGACAAACAGACAATTAATAGTACACTAGAAACAACATTAAAAACTAAAAACTGAGCCACACAAACCCCACCAAAAACTGGGGGTAATCTCAGGGTCTCCAGAAGGGTAAGCAGATCCTGCTCCACATGTGGCACCCTTCGTGTTGCACATGTTATTACAAACTTGGTATATAGTCTATTTCGGTAGGTCACATTCATGAAAAGGAAAGGGGATTGTAGGTTCGAAGTAAGAAACATCCGATATCATCTGTGAAATGGTTTATCCATAATGGTCAACCAACTGTGATGATTGGGTAACCTGTATTATATTCAGGGGTGAATTCAGACATTTCTAAAGGGGGGGTTCAAACTATATGTCTCCATTCAAGTGCATTGATTGTCTCAAAAAAAGGGGGGTTCCAACCACCGGAACCCTCCCCTTGGATCCACCACTGATATTTGAGAAATTGCCACAATACATTTTGTTGATATCAAATTAAAGTTGAGAAGCTACGGTAATCTATATATGTTTATCTACTTTTCATTGTCTACTCTCACCTTGATTAGTAAATAAATAAAAATCATGTTGGAAGAAAAATTTAGTCATGTGTATATGTTTTAGGAACTAATTGTGGTATATTCTTCAGATTGAAACAGGCAACAGAAAGTTCAATCATGACCATAAAGCAGGCAAGACATTTCAGTATGTACAATCTTGTAAAAATATGTCAAACTATGTCAAAGCATATTTTTTGTTTTGTTTTTTCAGATTAAGATATAAGGAGTAGATATTTTCCTGAAGATCTCATTTATGTCTCGAATGTGAAGGGAACAGAAGCTATCATGATGATTCTTTAAAGAAAAGATACAGAAACACAAGCTCCTGTAGACACTTATGAAAAAGAAGATGTTTTTTGCAATGAATATGTGTGAATGTGATAAATTATGGCAAATCAACATGGTCAATTAACAACAATATGTTCTACAAATTTCCTAGATTTATAAGTTTCATAACATTTAGTTGAGGCAAACTAAAGTGAGATAACGGAAAACGAAAAAAATTGCAAATAAATATTGTTATTAAATACTCAGTTTTAGTTATTTTTATTTTTATATCAAAAAGTATACTGTATTAGATAAAAACTAGTTATACATTTAAAAAATTAGTAACCCTCATGTCTCCCTGCATTAGAAGTTGCATAATGTAGCATTTACAGATGAAATATAATTGTGAGTAAAGTTCAACATGTGAAATAGTCTGACTGGATATGACAGAACATCAAAAGAAATGACGAAAAATTACACATCATATCAAAATAGTACTACTAGAAACTAAAAGCTACTTGCAATTTTCACTGGTTTTGAGATCAGTAACAGTCTGACAAGGAAAGAATTTAATGAACATGATTATGATGCCTCTTGATAAATATAAAAACATATTGACTGTAAAATAATTACCAGTTACCAATTATATCTGTTGTTTACAAAATTTGTTATTTGGAAATATCTGTTGAATGTTTTGAAATTAAAATGTGTTAACTGAAATGATTAAAGAATTGAAGTCTTTAAATGATACAAAAGCAAGGATACATTGAATGATTGCAATTGAGACAACTACTAGCCCTGCATAGTAGGGCACTGATGTAAACAAGTACAGGTCACCTGAAGTCTTCAACAATGAGCAAAAGCCTGAATTTAAAGATCGTTATACTTGGGCTTATTAAGTCCCAAGATAATGGTATCTACATCCTTTGCTTTCAAAATTTTGTTAGTATGTTTCTGATGAAGGTTAATTAAAATAAGCCCAGCACACTTAATTTGTGAACTGTTTTTATTTTATTTCAAAAGAGAAAGCTAATAGACAAATTTAAACAAATAACAAAAAAAGGAAATCCATTTAATATGGCAGACAGCAACCAAACACAACCAGTGGACATAATGAACATGTTTTTGAATGCTCAAACTGCAATAATAACATTAGATACAAAAACATCTTATATAATGCTGGATTACACAAAAGTGTTTAAATCATCTGCTCTTCTCTGGTGTTTAAAAATTGTACAGATTTGGTGTCACAATATCTCAGTAGCATGGATTAGAATCCCGGCATGGGAAGAACAAAAAAATTGTGAAAGCAAATTTACAGATCTTACATTGTTGGGTTGATGATTTGACGACTAAATGCATGTACATGTACAATATATACAAAAAGTTAGCTGCTATTGAGACAAAGGCAAAAATCATAGTGCAACAAAACATGTTTATTACAGATATAATAACAACAAACTAAAATAACACTTACCACTACTAAATGATTAGGAACTTTCAGGAACTAATTGCAGCTACTGTCCAGGTTATGTTAAACAAATCACCTCCAACTGATCTGTTCAGTGAAGAGTCTTTACCATTGAAATGAAATGTGAACACATTCCAATCTTTTGGCAGACGTGAATATTCTCATGTGGCATTTATACCTATATCCAAGGGTACCTATATCTGTTGGTGATAATTAACCATTTTTTTCTTCTTTTTGTTTAATTTTGAAAAAAAAAAATGGAATTTAAACTTTTAATATTTTGATATGAGCGTCACTGATGAGTCTTATGTAGACGAAACGCGCGTCTGGCGTACTAAATTATAATCCTGGTACCTTTGATAACTATTTACACCACTGGGTCGATGCCACTGCTGGTGGACGTTTCGTCCCCGAGGGTATCACCAGCCCAGTAGTCAACACTTCGGTGTTGACATGAATATCAATAATGTGGTCATTTTTATAAATTTCCTGTTTACAAAACTTTGAATTTTTCGAAAAACTAAGGATTTTCTTATCCCAGGCACAAATAACCTTAGCCGTATTTGGCACAACTTTTTGGAATTTTTGATCCTCAATGCTCTTCAACTTTGTACTTGTTTGACTTTATAATATTTTGATATGAGCGTCACTGATGAGTCTTATGTAGACGAAACGCGCGTCTGGCGTACTAAATTATAATCCTGGTACCTTTGATAACTATTTTCAGCATTTTGGAAACAAATAATTTTGTAAATTTTTCATGTTTTTTTCTTTTATTTTTGTAAAAATTAAATTTTAAAAGAATTTTTTTTTTTAAATATTTTTTTTTTTTTTTAATTTCGAAAAATTGTTTTTTTAAAAGGATTTTTTTTTTAAATATTTTTTTTTTTTTTTAATTTCGAAAAATTTGATTTTTTTGAAATATTTTGCATTTATAAATTTTTTAAACTTTAAAAAAGTTAATTTTAGTTGCAAGCATGGACTAAGTTAGCCTTGGTTGCCTTCGTCCATGCATGCATGGACTAAGTCTGTTGTGTTAGTCCATGCAAGGATGGACTAAGTTAGGGTTAGTTGCCTTAGTGCATGCATGCATGGACTAAGTCTGTTGTGTTAGTCCATGCATGCATGGACTAAGTTAACGTTAGTTACCTTCGTCCATGCATCCATGGAGTAAGCTTAGTTTCTAAGTTTTCATGTTTACAAATCATGAAAAGGTTTAGCCATACTATCAAGTTTTGCAATTTATTTCCTAAGGTAAGTTATAATGCACAATATGTATGTAAAACATAATTAATAGGTTGAATATGAAAAAACCAACTAAACAGAAAAAAAAGGTAATTACATCAAATTAAAAAATAATTGAACTAACACCATGAAATTAAGAGGTAAGAAGAAATGGAGGTTTTCTAGAATTGATGTTGATTTCCAGTTTTATTTAATACCTTGTTTAGATAACATTTTTGTTCGCTTTGGGGATTCCGTATATCGTCAGATTATCGGAATTCCAATGGGGACTAACTGTGCACCACTTATTGCGGACCTGATTTTGTATTGTTATGAGTTACAATTTATGACAAAAAAAAGCAAAGACCCATCGAAACAACATCTGATAAATAAATTTGATAATACTTTTAGATATTTGGATGATATTTTGGCTCTCAATAATGACGACTTCAGTATGTATATTAAAGAAATTTGTCCTGTTGAACTTACTTTAAATAAAGCTAATACTAACAATGATCACTGCCCTTTCCTCGATCTTGATATCTATATCACTAACGGAAAGCTGAATACTAAAATTTATGATACAAGAGATGATTTTTCATTTCCTATCGTTAATTATCGATTTTTAGATGGTGAAGTTCCCTTGTCACCATCTTACGGTGTTTGTATATCTCAACTTGTACGATTCGCTCGTGTATGTAACAATGTTTTAGATTTTAACGAGAGAAATTTATGTAATACTGAAAAATTATTACACCAGGGTTTTCGATATCACAAACTAGTCAAAACATTTACTAAATTTTATGATCGGTATAAGGACATCATTCGGAAATATAGCTCAGCATGCAGACTTCTTATACGTTCAGGTATTTCACATCCAATTTTTTATGGAAATATTCGTTTTAAAGCACAAAGGTGACAGTATTCACCTCAGAAACTAACAAAACCTTTGAATAGACTTATTAAGAAGGGATATAGTTACGATACTGTTGTCAGGTCATTAAAGATTGCATATTTTGGCGTTAATATTGATTCACTTATAGGGTCTATGCATCGGAACTACACACATTTATTCAAAAAAGGTGTTGGCATGACACGGGTTATGTTCCTCTCATATATGTTATGATGGTTTGATGCTTAACTCCTAACGGGAAGGAATGTGCCTGATGTTCATATGATGAAATCATAATCTTTCAGTCAGTTTTATTGAATTATGGAGCTGGCATGTCAGTTAACTGCTAGTAGTCTGTTGTTATTTATGTATTATTGTCATCTTGTTTATTTTCTTAGGTTACATCTCCTGACATCAGACTCAAACTTCTCTTGAACTGAATGTTAATGTGCGTATTGTTATGCGTTTACTTTTCTACATTGGCTAGAGTTATAGGGAGAGGGTTGAGATCTCACAAACATGTTTAACCCCGCCGCATTTTTGCGCCTGTCCCAAGTCAGGCGCCTCTGGTCTTTGTTAGTCTTGTATTATTTTAATTTGGGTTTCTTGTGTACAATTTGGAAATTAGTATGGCGTTCATTATCACTGAATTAGTATATATTTATTTGGGGCCAGCTGAAGGACGCCTCCGGGTGCGGGAATTTCTCGCTACATTGAAGACCTGTTGGTGACTGCTGCTGTTGTTTTTTCTTTGGT
The DNA here is from genome assembly GCF_036588685.1 of Mytilus trossulus. Classification (NCBI taxonomy): domain Eukaryota; kingdom Metazoa; phylum Mollusca; class Bivalvia; order Mytilida; family Mytilidae; genus Mytilus; species Mytilus trossulus. Next base: position 1,504,166 of record NW_026963318.1, read on the forward strand.
CGGTTTGTTGTCTCTTTGACACATTCCCCATTTCCATTCTCAATTTTATTCTTTGTTTGAATATCTCTCTGGTGCGTTTTGCCTCTCTCTTACACAAGGCAATGCCTGTACTAAGTTAGGATGTTACTGTTGTTTTCCTGTCGTTTGATGGCAGTTTTGATATTATTGTAACGATTGTAAATATCTATCAAAATATCACGTCACTCATACAAACCAGTGTATCAAGTTTATATTTTGAAGTTTGATTGTTTAATATAATATAATTCGTGTGAATCTAACTCGATATGCATTATAAAAAGTAACAATAGATTATTAATTTATCGTTTGTGTTATCTTTCAACTATACAAATATTGTGGTTAATAAATATTGCATGATAGGAATCTGACTTGGTACAGGCACATCAAAAATGTGGCAGATTAGATTGGGTTAAACATGTTTGTGAGCGATAAACCCTCCCATAACCTACATGTAGGGTAGAACAGCATAACAAAATATAAAACTTAGTTGTGATCTCATCAATCTGAAATGCTTAAATTAAAAGATTGGTTCGAGACATAATTGCAGCTTAACACAATTAAAAAAAAACAAACAATAAACACAAAAGATCTTAACACATGAAAATGAAAGTATTCTCAGTTAAAGCTATTCAATCTAAGAAATATATCCTAATCTCCCAGACATAAATATATAAATCATTAAGCTTCAACGTATTTAGTGTAATTACGTCATAAACAGTCCGAAATTCGTATAACATAGTGCTATTCCAGATAATGATTTAGGATCATCACCCCTCCCCCCTAATTGGAAAAAATATAGCAATATATATATCTAGTTTTAATGAGATTTTCTAAAAATAGAATCTGAATAAGTACCAATAAAACAATATTTAAAGAATTAACTTCTGTTAAGTTGATGACATTTTAGAATAAGTTTATTCAAAGATTCCATCGTTTTACACGGATCGTATCTATATTAAAGGGCTATGTCAATAACACTACCGTAAACAATAGGATGTGATAACTCGTTTTATATGATTTGAATGCTACATCAACATTTCCAACCAAATCTACGAAATAATTTGGTACAGCTTTTAATATTCTGGTATTTCTGAAATTTCTGGTAACATAATCACTAGCTTAATAATTTGTCAAAAATACACAATCGACGTTCATGAACATATAAAAGCAGGTACCGGCACGTAGTAAGCGAATAAGTTATGAATTAAAGAAATCGTCATGAGGGTCCCAAAGGGGAATATATATAACGGGAGTGAAAAAAATCCATTCTTTTGTCGTTTTAAATGTGAAACTATAATATCCAAAAACTAGAGAAGGACAGTTGTTGCAGGCTATGTTGGATTTATCGAAAGTTATTCCTACCTTTGCAAAATAAAAATAATTTTCGAAGCAAAACTATTATCAAAGTACGTAGCGATAGATGTTTTTTTTTTAATTTAGTAATGATATACATTTGTTCTTTTGGTATAGTCGAGGAGTTGTGTCTTTTAAAATTTAGTATTTTTTTTTAAATTTGTGTTTTACATTGTTTTCTCTAGTACTCAACAAAATAGAAAATAAGTAATGCTTAACAAGTGTACAAAGACAGACAGAATCCATCAAGAGATAAGAAAATACGAAGGGTAAAAAAGCTAAAGGCTGTTTTTTTTCTTCACAAAAACATATATAACTGCTGTATTTGAAAATAAATCACGTTCCTTTTATCATTTTTGCAGAAATGAAAATGTAACCATGGAAGTAATATTTAAAAGGAATAGCATCGACTAATTAGCATGTATTAACGACCTGCAGAGCCCTGTACTAAAGTCATGCATATGATTTCATTCAATTATAGTTTCAGCGGTAAGACCCTTTGGTAACTATCTGTGATACCGCGGTTGTAAAATGGCATCTGGAATTTCTTATCAGTCTCGTGATTTTATCAAGTCCGGTAATTATAAATTACTTGACTGTGTGAAATCTGAGGTTTCTTAATAAGAAGGTTGAGCTGCATCATATAAAACCTCTACCTTCACATGAAGTCGTATGATGTAAAAAACTTGAAAAACGGACGAGAATTGATCAAACTACAACAGTTTAGCATGGAAAACTGTATTTAATTTAGCATATGTTTGCTTTTTACCGTTTGTTTAAAACTGTTCTAAAAGTATTTTCTGGTTAAAAGCGGATCCCGAGTAAACAGTTAAATTCAGATGAATCGATCAGGTTTCACATGATGCTTAACAAAATAATGTAGGCATTTGTAGACTAGTACGCGAAAGACATAGATTTTACGTATTTAATAAAGGGGGTCCAAACGTATTTATTGTACAATCATCTTCTCAACTTACGGAAATGGTATTTTACTTGTCTGTAAATATTAAAATTGAAAATGACCCAGCCTGTTTTCCAATTTCGTATGTGATAGCTGTCGGTTTAAAATACTAAGATCAAACTAACCAAAAATAGGAAAAAAATGGACTAAAATAAAAATTGATCGAATTTGGAGCGTAAATCAACGGAATGTAACACATTGGTTATTCGGGTTACTTCGCATGTATATACGTAAAAAACTTGTCTGTTCGTAATTCTCCGTGAACCGATAAGTGTCAGTGATATGATCATTCACATGCGGAGAATCAAATTCCATGCCAGATATTGAACCAATTAACGAGTTATCGAAAGATGGGCGGTAACGCAGATGAAACCTTTGAAGTGACGACGCTGTTATTCCTTTCAATAATACTTCCATGATGTAAATAACTATTCGGAAAATTCAAAAAAAGTACGATAAATCTGATTATACGATTACTGTCAAAAAAAAATGCGGCATCAAAATAAAACATAACAAAAATGAGCACATAAATGAGGAATATGTCGACCCGACAAAGGAGAAGACAACAGCCGAAAAAACACCAATTGGTCTTCAAAGCAGCGAGAGTTGGTCCCAAGCTCTCTGCTAAAGAATAGTGTACTGGTTAAGTGTAAATGGACTTGACACTAAACTCCAAAACATGCAAATGAACAAAAATGAGAAAACATACAAGACTAACAAAGACCAGAGCCTCCTGACTTGGGACAGGCGCAAACAAGCGGTTTAACATGTTTTGTGAGATAAAACACGTTTTCAGTATAAAACATATTTGAAAGATATTGTTATCTTTTCAATACAAACAAATCCGGCTTAATAGCAGTTTAAACTAATCGTTACATACTTTCGTCAAAAACATTCACATATTTATTCAAATTAGGAATATACATGTACTAAAGAGACATGCAAAATCCACTATGCTGCATTTATTACCAAAGGCATTCAAAAATAACGTGTGCCAGAGTACAGCTATGAACTTTAGTATGGTGAATAACTGTTCATTCACATTTTTTTTCAAGGTAAACTTTTAGTTTATTTCATCATATAAACTTGGAATCTCTGTACATACTGAACTCCCTGACACATAACAATGTAGCTGTTATACAGACTGCATTGTCCAGTTTCTATGGAAATTACGAACACTTTACAGTCATCAAACATTTTGCAATCCAATGCACATTCGATTGTACTGCTTGATGTAATGACTTGGTTTGCAGGTACTGTAAGTATCGTGCTATCTGAGACTAACTTATACTGACTGTTACCTTGTTTAAAAGGTAAATAGCCTAATAAAAACAAAAATAATGAATATAATATTATACAGCTTATATATATGATAGAGTAAACTCGTTTTAAATTTGTGAATTGTCAGTTAACGATTTTGGTTTGTAATCTTCTCTCAAATGATATAACTGCCAAATAACATATTTATTCTGACCCGTTTTAATGGCATTAAAACTTATGTTTTATGATAAGAAGAAAGGCTAAATATATACGCATTTGCAATTCAATTGGAATAACAAAACCTTTGACCTTTTGTAATCAATAAAAAGTTAATGCAAAAACGTTTGGTGCATCGTCATTTACAAAAGGATGATTATCGTACTGCATACCAACTTCGTTTTTACCATTATCTATTTTTCTGAATCGCAAGACACATTCATCATGTTGACGCCTCCAATCTCGTTACAATTCATCAGTGTGTAACTTTTTTTTGTGTGTTTTGATTTGTATTTTCTAAATGAATATACATATCATATGCAGATTATTGATGCATCTATTTGATCGAACGTGTACAGGTTATATATAATGTTTGTAATTTCTATATACCAAAATAGGTGAAAACAACGGAAAAGAAGCAAAAAGCCACTATCGACAATATCAAATTATACGTTAATCACGTATGATAAAGTTTCACAAATATACAAATCTGACCGCAATATATCAGAACAGAAGATATATAGGAATACCAGACACAGGACGTTACATGACACATTGATTTTTTTTAAATTCTAGACGTCTCATCACCAGAGCCTACAACATAGATGTATCGATGACGGAATTGAATGGTGTGGTTTTTTTTAACAAAAATGTGTATAAGATGGAATCGATCAAAGTTAATTACTTTTATATTATAGAAAGCAACCCTACCGATCTTTAATATCCTTCTTTTCATAAGTTATGTTTGAAAACTCTGAAATCTTTTCTTTTTTCCATTTCAGTGAGGAATCTATTTTATAATTTTTGAGACAAATTGCTGATGAATACAATTACAACAATTTCACCTCGATATGAAAAAGTAAAGAATATTTAGGATGTTTGCACTGTAATATTTCATATAAACATCTTAAATTTTAAAAGTCTTTTCTTAAAATGTTCATGCATATTCACGAATTAGTAAACATACCTGTTGCATACACTGACAACCTCCATCCACCTCCACATATCTGTTCAGAATCGCCACGACACTCCCAATCACAATCAAAATCCGGTTTATTGTAATAATCGCTTACATTGCCAGGCCCGTACTTATAGGGATCATCCCCACAATGACATTCCTCTGAAATCTAAACATAATTATATCTGTATGTTTCGTTCAATACAATAAGATGTAGGTCTAAATCGAAAAAGAGACTTGATGATAGCGGCGATTTGGACTTTAATCTTAATGTGGATTTTGCCAAAAACTAACTTCATGGATTGTATTGGCTGGTTCCCTGATCATGCCGATTGCATTCGTTTAATGAAACATTCAAATGTAAAATGGATGTATAATAGATAATAGGATTAAACACCTTTTCAAAGACATTTATTGGCGAATAAACTCGAACAATTTACTCACAAACAAATAAAAGTCATAAGGACTTTATGATATATTTGTGAGTGATTAAGTCCAGTTTATACACCAAAAAGTTCCTTTAAAAGGGCGTTTAATCCTTACAATTCTCCAAATTGGAGATAGGAAATATAGTTTTCCTTACTCTTTTCCTCTATCACACGTAAATTATATATTTATGTCATTGAATAGGCCTGGCGCATTAATATATTTGTCGGTTAACACAAAAATATGTACTCAATGAACTTTACTCTCTGATAAAAAGTAAACTGCAAAAACTCTTATTATCATTCATACGAATGATATTGTGTTTATTTTATTTGACTGTTAACGTGAAGTGAAAATAAATTTGGTAACTTGGTGTTTTTTTGCCCCTATCTTGTTTGCATTGGTTACGATTTATTAGAAGAATGTGTCCATAGTACACGGATACCGCATCCGCACTATAATTTGCTATGTTCAGTGGACCGTGAAAATGTGGTAAAATCTCTAATATGGCATTATTATTTTTTTCAAATGGATCCATATTAATTAATTATATTCATCACGGTCAACGATCATTTTACGAATCAGTTATAGTTGAAGAATACCACTTGTAACATGTGTAATGTGTTGAATGTTTTTGTTTCAAATTAAAACATTACCTCTGTTCCAGAGTACATGTAACCTTGTTCTTTACAGTATAGCAAGCACAAGTTGTTTTCCATATATGAGGGATTACTTAAATCATCCAACACATATTCATGTGGTAACAGTCTAATTTTTGTATCAATGAAACATCCAACGTAAGCATTGCTACCTATTCAAAAGACAATTAAAATTCATTAGTTAACAAGAACTGTAGGTAAACATGTATGGCAAGATAAATAATTGTTTGATTATTGCCTTCCGTGGGTGTTCATGGGTAATTAAACATGTCCTTTTCTTTTCTGAGTAAATAAATTGGAGGACAAATTGTATTTTAAGTTATGTATATTTGAAATTTGCAAAATATAAAACTTTTATGTATTCAATACAGTTAATTTATCCCTCCTCGTTCCTGTATTGTCGTGAAAATCTGTGACTGATGATTTCATGAGGGAAAAACGAATATAAGAGTATCATGTGTTATCATAATGTATAAAATATCGAAAAAATAGAAAAAACTCACCAATCACCTGTACTTGACACTGAAAAATAAACAGCTGGTTTTACATGACTTTTTATATAGCTCGCAAAACCTCTACTTGTACGACAGTCGCATCAAATTCAATTATATTGACAACGTTTACAATGTAAGAATAAAACAAAAATACATAATAGGTAAAAATGTGAAAAATAGGGATACAGAAATCAACATTGATAATCTAAATCACAAACAAATATGAAACAAAGAAGACAAAACGCATAAGCAAAAAAAGAGATTGAAAAATGTACTATAGCACAATAAAGCAATGACGAATTGTTTAAGTACAGGGCCAAGTCATACATGTATGTATCAAAGAAGCACAACACAACATATAAACAAGGCACATTAGCTAAATAGCTGAACTACAAATATGTAAAAATATAAAAGAAAAATAACACAATAATTTTCAATTATAGAGCCATGTTATCTGTTATAAAGAAACACAATAAGGCATACAAACAAAGCGCATCAGTCAATTTAAAGACAGGTCTTGGGATTATAATGGTGTCTGGTTGATACCCATGAGATATTGAAAAAAGTTTTTTGATATTTTCTATTTGAATTATGTTTTTTTCACTGGATATGCCTGAAGTTTATTGCTTAGCAAGCTAAATGCATTTAAGACATGATTCCATTAAATAGAATTTAAAATGGAAATAGGGAATATGTCCAAAGAAAAAAAACGAAAGAGAAGATAACAGCCGAAGTCTACCAATGAGTCTGCAACGGCTGAGAAAAAAACCCACACCTTCAGGCGGGCCTGAGCTGGCCCCCAAATAAAAATATGCAATATGTCAGCCAAAAATGGACGCAATTCCAAAACGTATAAATGAATTTTATAAAAACAAAATTGGTAGTTTTCATGGTTTGTATAAAATGTTAAAATTTATTTGTTATTTGAATAACACAACAACTGAGTTTCTCGTAAACGCTTGTTTGAGGCGAAATTCATTTTTACTAATAATCCATTCATTTCTGAATATATTTTATGGACTAGGACACTCCATCTTCATGCTGGGTGATATTAAGCGTTTATAAAGTTGCGTTTTAAATATTGCAATTAAAAGACTTCTTTTTTTTTTGCAAAAAGATTATCACATAAGGTCTTATAAAACGGTTTATATGAACTAGGACACTCCATCTTCATGGTGGGTGATATTAAGCGTTTATAAAGTTGCGTATTAAATATTGCAATAAAAAGATTTCTTTTTTTTGCAAAAAGATGATCACATCAGGTCTTATAAAACGAAACTAGTTTTAAACGATTTCAATAAGAAAAGGGTAATTATCACAATATGCAAATGATATGCAAAACAGGCAGTGTAATGTCTTTGTTAATTGATTTATTGACAGACTGTCGTTGATCATCTCAACGAGATTGTTTTTCTCGCTTGAGCCTGTACGGATGTTGAGATGACCAATGATAATCTGTTTATCGCTATTTTATAATATTGTTATAATATTGTTCGTTTCTGTGTGTGTTGCATTTTAACGTTGAGTCGTTTGTGTTTTCTCTTATTTTTGAGATATTGAGAAAAGACGTGGCACGGTACTTGTCTATCCTAAATTCATGTATTCGGTTTTGATGTTATATTTGTTATTCTCGTGGTGTTTTGTCTGTTGCTTGATCCGTTTCTGTGTGTGTTGCGTTTCGGTGTTGTATCGTTGTTCTCCTCTTATATTTAATGCGTTTCCCTCGGTTTTAGTTTGTTACCCCGATTTTGTTTTTTGTCCATGGATTTATGAGTTTTGAACAGCGGTATACTACTGTTGCCTTTATTTACCATTTTTACTTTGACGACGTTGTCGTTTTCATGTCAATTTCGTTAGCAATGCAACGCGCGTCTTTAGTTTCTAGCGGTAAATTTCGATCTCAAGCGAGAAGCATGATATGGGAAATTCTCACAAAAAATGATCAAAGGAAAAATGCACAAAATAGCTATAATCATGATAATTATCAGTATATATAAATTAGATTAAAACAATACTACCTTTAATGATTCCACAGAATACAAACACATCAACACGATAAATAGCTTCAAGAACATGATTATATCACGAATTTAAACGATAGAATCTACTGTAAAATTAGATTATAAGAGATCCTTTCAAACAAAAGAATTATGCTAAACTGTCTGAAATACTCTCTCTAAACATTACAAAGTACTGTTTGATAGCCAAACCCGATTCTTCTTGAACGGAATGACCTGAATAATAATTATGTGTTAGGGAATAACCAATGCAAATGAATAATGATTAAAACACCAAAAACATATATTTAACAACAATATATATTAAAAAGACATGTGTCTTTATTGGATAAGTATCCGTAAAAGAAACATGTTAAACGATATGCATGCTAATTAATAGACTTTCGATTTTGCAAATTGTGCAAATAAAAGCGTAATATTAGAAATATAAATAATTTAAAAAAGTAAATTGAGAAAATGTTCGAGTAATTGAACTAATATTTGAATAAGTACAATTTCAAAATATCTTTTTATGCCACAGTAATCTAAGAGAAATTTAATTACAGATGTAGTAAAAAACGTCTATTTACATGTAATGCCTGATTGAAAATAAATTAGAATTGCATTACATATTGCATCTTTAATTTCAATGTGACGATGTTTATATTTCTATCTGAAATTTGTACAATTTAAAAAAAAACAGTCAGAATCATTTCCCAAAGGAACAAGTTTTTAAGAACAACTTGAACAAACGACAGGGTTACTTTGATGATACAATGTATGTGGTCAAATAATTAGACTCGATTTGTATAAGAAGAAGGGATTTAAACAATACCTCAAAATATGACAAAATTACAAAATCGTTAACAAGTATCTGTAATTATGGGAAATTCATTCAAGTGGCCATTGCAGTCATTTGTTGTGCTAGAACGTGTACCAAAAATCCTTTTTACTGTCAAACATGCTAGCAAGCACATATGTATGTGAATTTATATTTCAACCTGTACATGCTGTAGTACAAGTGTTTTTTCATGCGTGGAAAAAGTATTGAAAAAACATGTTAATAAAGCTAATTTTCAGCTTTCATCTGTCTAAGGATGTTTTTATATGATTTGTAAATGCCTTACTTTGAAGTATAAATAAGAGATAATATTTTAGTGTCTGTTATTTTTCTTCAATCATAAATGATTGGCGAATTTTTGTGTCTGATGGTTTCGAGCATTTTTATTTTTTGTTTTAAGATTTTCAATAAATGAATAATTGAATGGCGTTTGCAGATAACTGTTCATTGTTTTTTAAATAAACTATTTGTTTTTGCTAAAATAACCCCAAATCTGTGATATAGTTGTTATATATGCCACTGAACAATAACTGCGACATTGCTAGAGAACGAACGGTTGTGTCTATTTTGTCTACATATGGTAAACAAAATTTTAACCTCCAGCTGTGGGGCAGTTGGGCACAAAAATATCTATTTGTATTGTCTTTCACAAATTGAAATGAAGTGAAGTTAGGCCGTGTTCACATTGAACTAAATTCTTGTGTTAGTGTAACTAACACGTACACTAAACACAATTGCGTTCCCATTGATAAAACTCAATGTTTACATGTAGTTTAAATCATGATTTATCTACACACAGTCAGACGATAGCCAATGTAGGCCTTGTGTAGGTTAAGTGTACACAAAACTAGGCATTTTGGACATTGGTTTTATATTGTATATATTTAAGGAGGAAACTATTTTTGAGTAAAATTGATATTTTTGATAATTATTAGTACAGTTCTTTACAAAAATTGATGTCTAAATTTTACAGTTTTTTTTGTTAAAAAAATAACGTACTTTATTAACCCCTGATCAAGACTCAAAGCAGCATCATTTCCGAACCCATCAGGCAGCAACCAATTTTTTGTTTTGGGGGGAGGTATTATAGTTGAGTATAAAACATAAAGGCAGGGGGTGGGGTGGTGGTGGTGGGCTATGGATTTTGTTTTGAAAAAAAAAATGTTTCCAGTTTTTGGCCCTGAAAAAAAAAATTGTTTGTTTCACAGTCAGCTGCCACTATATATATAATGCCAAAAGAGGGATGAAAGATACCAAATGGACAGTCAAACTCATATTTCTAAAACAACTGACAACGCCATGGATAAAAATGAAAAAGACAAACAGACAAACAATATTACACATGACACAACATAGAAAACTAACGAGTAAACAACACGAACCCCACCAAAAACTAGGGGTGATCTCAGGTGCTCCGGAAGGGTAAGCATATCCTGCTCCACATGTGGCACCCGTCGTGTTGCTTATGTGATAACAAACCCGGTAAATAGTCTAATTCGGTAAGTCACATTCATGAAAGGGAAGGGGATTATAGTTACGACGTAAAGTACATATCCGATATCATTTTTGAAACGGTTATTCCTTAACAGCAACCAACTCGTGATGGCGTCCGTAAAATTTACGAAGGGATGATTTCAACTTCACCATTTGGAACTCTTGGTTTAATAGCTTCCTTGTGAGCAGCAACCCTATATCAAGAAAATCATGATAGGATATGCAAGCACGGGAATATCGTATCAATTGGGAGATATACCCGTATGCAGGTGCTGCTGGAATGTTACTAATTAGGAATGAAAAGTTCACAATTGGAAAGCTGAAATCATCTCTTTTGTTATTAAAGTTTTGTTTTCAATCGACCCTCATTGTCACTTTCTAGATGTAAGTCAAGATATGAAGCCGACTTGACTGTATCTGTAGTATCCTTCATCTTTAATTCAATGGGATAGATGCGTTCCACATAGTCACCAAATTTTGAATTATTTAGTGAAAGAACATCATCTATATAGCGGAAAGTAATGTTAAAGGATATTGCTAACTTCTTATCTTTCTTCCTAAGAAGTTACTGTATGAAATCAGCCTCATAGTAATAAAGAAATAAGTCGGCTAGTAGAGGGGCACAGTTTGTTCCCATTGAAATGCCGACAGTCTGTTGAAAAACACGTCCTCCGAACTTAACACATATGTTGGCAATCAAGAAATCAAGCAACTTGATAATATCAGTTTCAGATAATGTTTTGTTTGAATCAGAGTGGTTCTTTACAAAGTAGGATTTATTCCTCACTAAGACAAGATACTTGTATCTACGTTGTCCATTCTTTTTTATGAAGCAAAGCAATACCAACTCTTTCAATTTGTCATTTAGTTTGGAATGTGGAATAGTTGTGTAAATAGTAGAAAAGTAAAATTTATTTCGACTTGAAATTTGTCTTGAAAAACATCTATAGCCCACGCCCCCTCCTCTTCCAAAAAACCGAATATTAATAGTTGCTGCCTAATTCATTAGAAAAGGTCTTCCCGAATCGACTTGACGTACACAGATAAATGATATTTTTGTGTAGTATATCATATCCGTTAAATAAAATTAAAAACAACTTACCCTATACTCCTAGGAGAAGCAATACCATTTGAAACAAACAGAAAAGAAAAAATGTAGTGATCCCTAATATCTAAATCCTTTTTTTCTTCTTCTGTAAGCACGCTGCTGCAGCTAACGTTTTCTAATGCGTAATCGAGACATCTCTAGTATATTCAAACTACTGCAAATTATAAAAATGGCTTTCATAAAGCAGCAACCACGTAACTAAAAAAAAGGGGGATGGTTATTTTTTTTTATCTGAGTCCGATTTTTTTTCGCGACTACGTTTTTTTTTCCTTTTTTTTCGATGATGGTGATCAAATACTTTTTTTTCAATATTTAACACTATAATGTATTGGGAAACTCTTGATTCAGAATATTTTTTTATCATCTGTATGACTAGATTTTTTTTTTTTTATCAAATTGGGGATCGGAATGTTTTCAACCCCTCTTTTGAAGTCAAATGGTCGTTCCCTTACTGCTTGAAAAATTGTCCGAACACTTTGAATTCAGTTCTCCGTAATGAACATTTAAATGACATATAGTTTACAACTGTGAACAAATCTTATGTACAGGTAATTAAACAAGGTGTATAGCTGTGAACAAATTTAATGTGAAACCAGTGTCCATTACATTAAATTAATTATAAACATGTTTACTGTACACGGCGTTTGGTGTGAACACGGCCTTAAGTTGAGTTACATTTAATATAGTAAACTTTTTGTAACCTCCGGCTGTGGGGCGAGAACGTGGTATCCTGATACTGTCAGTCGCTCATTTTACCGCTGCGCCACAGAAACCATTGTCAACAACTATGAAATGAAAGTATTTAACATTACTGCACGTTCAAGAAAAGTATAAAAACAAGATATGATAATAATTCCAACTTTCAGCTTTCTTTTGTCAAAGGAAATTTAAATATGATTTGCAAATGCTTTAATTTGAAGCATCAATAAGAGATACTATGTTAGTGCCAGTTTTTGTATCAATCATAAATCAAGCATATTTATCGTTAATTTTCGGCTATTCAATAAATGAATAAATTAATGGAGCTGACAGATAACTGTAGCATTTATTGTTTATTGGTTTTAAATAAACTTTATTTTTGCTATAATATCAAATCTGTGATATAGTTGTAATATATGCCGCTGAACAGAACGCCTTATGAAAAATAAGTGCGTCCTTGCTAGAGAACGAACGGTTTTGTCTATTTTGTCTACATTTAAAGAGGGAGGAGATATATGTATTAACTCATTAAGGAATTAATGTAGAGGTTTTGAATTAATAGCGGGAAAAGTATTGAAGATAGGACATGTGCTGGACGGGACGTATAACCATGTGTGAATTTACCTTTTCTTTAAGTCATTACTATTGCAAGACTTAGAAAGGTTTAGTTTTTATGAAGTACGTTTTCAAACTTTACCACGACACATTACTATTTAGTATTTTTGTTTCAACAAGAAAAGGGTGTTTTCTTTGTCCAATAATTGCAAAATTTCTGCTTTGTATCAAGTAGTTACTATTTAAACGCCTCGATCCTGGGGCGGATCTTCACTGCTATCAGTACATCGGTCCTCCCCAGGACTTTCACTGCTAAAAGGTACATCAGCACTCGGTGAGTGCCTTCACCGCTACTGGTGGTCAGTCCATCGGGCCGCACAGGGGACCCTTCACTGCTAAGAAGTACATCGGATCGCCCTGTTGACCCTTCACTGCCACTCGTACACGGTACATCAGCACTCAACCGAGCGATTTCACCTTTCTTGTCCTCTGCTGCCAAAGTGATGGCTCTGGCGTAAGTCTTCATTGTGGTGGTGGTGTTCTCCGGGCACGCAGAACGTTGGTGCCCCTTCTCACCACATTTTAGACAGACAGGCTGCCTGCCTAAAACTGTGACGAGGACAGGTCGGTTGAACACCATAGCCCTGTACGGAATGTTATAAAATTGAGCCTCCGTACTCCTCATTGTCCCCGACAAAGATCCTGTCTTTAACTTAAGGTTATCGTAAACCATATAGTCCTCATCTAGGGTGGTGTTACTCCCATAGCTTCTCAGCCACTCCCCTACAAGCGCCTTCTTCATATGAAGGGGGAACCAGTGTATTCGAAAGCGAACCAATCTGCTGTCTATTCTTTCGAATACAACTGATCCCCTTTCCTTGCATGGTCTCCTTACTCCATCACCTAACGTTTCTACGTCAGCGTGATGAAAGTAAGTTACCATTCACTGCCTTGTCCCGTCTTGTAAATGGCCTCTAAATTCTTGACGTCTATGACATCCTCCAGCGCGGCGATCACCTGTCCTCTGGTATTACATCTCAGGTCACTGAATTTCGCCTGCAAAGTTCTCCTCATCACGTCTCCATTATTGTAAGCATTCATGTTGACAGACGGACGGCCGCGAAGCCGACCGTCAAACACCTGGAAACTGTCGTGGATATGGGAGACCGCCTTTTTGATCACGGTGCTCCCTGTACCAGGTAAGTAAATTTGTGTGAATTTACCTTTTTAGTTTAGGTTTAGTTTTCATTAAGTACCTTTTCAAACCTTACCACGACACATAACTATTTAGTATTTTTGTTTCAACAAGAAAAGGGTGTTTTCTTTGTCCAATAATTGCAAAATTTCTGCTTTGTATCAAGTAGTTACTATTTAAACGCCTCATTCAGTCACAAGTTTATCATGTTGTTTCGTTAAAAAGATCTATTTTTCTATGCCGGTTGAGTATTGGAACGCTTTTTACAAGAAATGGTACGAACATCTTTAGAGTTACGTCCCCGCTAAACGCAAGTCTTCATATTTCAGCTCTGGATGTCCCAGTGAAGACATATTTTTTTTTAAATCTTACATAGAAATAATTGAAGTACAAAGTGGACAACATGAAAAAATATGGAAATCTGAAGCACATCTTGACACTAACTCGTCTTCTGACAAATTCCGAACTGCATAGACATGAAATGAAGTTATTGGTTTCTTGAAAAAAAAGCCGTTCCTTTTAATATACGATTTTTTTTATATATTAGTAAATATATATTTGTTATTTTTCGAGAAGATAGGACCAATGGGAAAATAACCACATTTGACCTTCGTATAATGCTGACACATACATTTTTTTATATTCCAACATTGCCACCATGAACTAAGTCATTCATAGACATGGCGATGAACTCCAGTATGAAGAATGAACAAATCTTACATAAAATTAAAGCATTATTTATTCAAACAAAATGAAATAGTAATAATAAATGCAAGTGTGCTTACTTGCATCTTAAAGAAGATGTTGAATTTACTGAAATAAGACAGCAGCATAACTACAAAAATTTACCACAATATACATGTATCTATTAGCAGTAAACTTTATATTGTGCAAACGTCAATGAGACGACAATCTAGCACCAAAAATGAGTAACAGACATCCATGTACAAGTTTTACTATAAGATTAGATGAATAATATCCACATGACATCTGTTTTCAAGTTTGACAGCAACGTAAAAGAACCGTAGGGGAGCAGTTAGGCACAAACATATCTACATGTATTTAATTAACTTTCACAAATTGAATTGAAGTAAAGTTAAGTTAAGTTTCATTTAATATAGCACACTTTTTTTTAACCTCCGGCTGTGGGGCGAGAACTTGGGATGTTGCTGCTGGCAGTCGCTCATCTTACCGCTACGCCACAGACACTATCGTCAAATTTATAAAAATTAAAGTATTTACATTACTGCACGTTCAAGAAAAGTCAAATAAATTAAACATGATAATAATTCTTGCTTTCAGCTTTTTTTTGTCTAAGGAAGTTTTAATATGATTTGCAAGGGCCTTAATTTGAAGCACGAATAAGAGATAATATTTTAGTGCCTGCTATTGTTTTCGATCATAAATCGAGCATTTTTATCGTTAGTTTTAGGCAATCTAATAAATTAATAAATGAATGGAGTTGGCAGATAAATGTAGTAATTATTGTTTATTGTTTTTAAATAAACTTTGTTTTTGGTATAATAACTTCAAATCTGTGATTTAGTTGTAATACATACCGCTGAACAAAACGCCTTCTGAGTAATAACTGCGACCTTGCTAGAGAACGAACGGTTTTGTCTATTAACATTTTCATATAAAGAGGGAGAAGATATATGTATTCACTTAATAAGGAATTAATGTAGAGGTTTTGGATTAATAGCGGGAAAAGAATTGAAGATATAACTTGTACTTTTTTCCTCTTCACGGAGATAACAAGAGAAGAAGTCAGTAGTTACGCTAAATTTAAACCCATTGAAAAAGACCTGGACAGAAAAATTAAAAAAAGTCATTTGAAAATAGTTCATACATGTTATCCCCGTCTTAAAAAGATGTTCAGAATTACAAGGATGCCATGTGTGTATGTATTGAAGCTCTTTGATGATGGTCCTTGTGTTAGGGAAGAGTAGTTTGAGGTTCCGATGCCTCTATGGCAGTATGTTTTAAGGCAATTCATAACACGCCTTTCAATTCGTAATTTCAATCAGGCATATAGCATCTGACCGTTGTTATATAACCGTGCGGATGAGATACGTATAAGTTCCATACATAATTTTAGAATTTAATTTAATAGAATATACCTCCTAATGTCTTTAAAATATAAGAGGCAACAAAACTTAACCGTTGTTAGTATTTCATAAATCAATTAGGAAGACACCAATGCTATAAATATGAGACCATCACAATCACCTCTAAAAGGAACTAGAAAAGGTTAATCGGTAGGATGAGTGTCTTCTGATTGTGCATGCACCGCAGGCTATCATTTAGTTCACCTAAACGATGTCTCAAATATTCACATATTATAGAAACGAGTTAACAATTAAACAATTGGTTATAAGTCTACTTTTTTTTTATCTCTTAATATATAAGTTCGCTATTTAGTTGGGACACATGTTCATCTTTAAATTTACCTTAATGGAGACCGATTTTAGTTGTATCTTCTGATAAATATGTTGAATAAGTTTTTAGAGTATTGAGCACACGCATGTTAAGGAAATACAAATGTATACTATTAACATCCACATAGTTTACGTAATGTAATAATTGAGATATTGGAACGCCATACTCTTGGTAAGAAATGATGTTACTGCTGGGAACAGGAAAATAAATGATAGCAAGTTGCCGTGCATTATCGTGTTTGTAGTAAAATCAGTAACACGAAGTGACGCGTCGTATTCAGAACCGAACCAACTAAAATTCTAGAACGATTTTAAACATATGTGTCGTGTACCTTTATTGATTTACATATATGAGATATATCAGTCATCAAATTTGAAGACAGATGTACACCCATTAAGCATTTGAAAACAAATTTTAGAGACAATCAATTTTGGTTGAGGATAAATTTAACAATAAAATTATTTTGGGTAACGTCAATGAGATGACAATCTAGCACCAAAAATGATAAATTTAATCTGTTTAATATGTCTCCTCAGATATTTTTTTTGATATTCAACCAATGTTAAATAAAATGTCAGTACATAGAACATGATCATCTAATTGTTCTGTTTAGACGCTGTCAAACTTTTATGCAAACTGATCTTGACTGCTTGTTTCGTTGTGCCAAATGATAATCATCCAATTAATCTTAATTTATCTTTTTTATCTTATGAAAATACTATACAATAAATGTCATCTTATAAAAAACAATGTGCAATTCAAATTTTATCTCTTATAAATTAAAAACCATTATAAAGATGAGAGTTACATATTAAAAACACATGTTTGTATTGACAGGTCCAGTCCTACTAGTATAGGACCATAAAATGAGGAGAAAAAACACGTATTTAATTGTTATTAACTGCAGGTTGTGAACAATGATATTTATGGAAAGTTTATTTACACAAAACGGGTTCAGTACAATCACATTTCTGTGCCAGTCAATGCGGTTTGTAAACTGTGTATTAAAATCTGTTAATGATATCTTTTGTTCATTTTATAAATCCTTTTAGAATTATGATACTGTCTACCTTGTACAGAAATCATCAATGTCTTATTTTTGTCTAAAGAAAAATAACTGTCGCATCTTAATACTAAGATTGCATTGTAAACAGACTAACAGACGTACATGTTTGTCCTCAACAGCTATTTCTGGCAGTTTTATTGGACAAGAAAACGATTACATCCACTTTTTGAAAGCTTTATCGCTTTCTATAATAAATGCTGCAATATCAAGCTATATTTATAATGTTGTTTTCAGTTCGAACGAAAGGCAGTCTTTACATTTCATAAATCTACCTTTGATATCAAAGTAGAACGTTCTGATTCTATAGAGTTTATGATGGCGAAAGTAAGTACTTCTTATCTGAATGTCATGGTGTAAATTTCTGTGATTTTATTTCATAATTTTTAATACTGTTTTATGTTGTTACAAACTTTCACAAATCTATATGTCGTAATCTGCTTCAAGTACAATATATAGTAAAATAGAACTTCATGTTATTTTGAGATAACGAATTAAGACCAAATTGGTCAATTTTGTATTAGTTAGTGTTATTTTATATAAGAGTAACTCAACATTTGTTATAAAAAGAGACACTCAGAAATAAAAGTCAGTGAGGATTACCAAACGTTAGAGTACTGAACGCGTTTTGCTACTTTTTACGACTTTCCAGCGGATTGTGCCGTTGTTATTGTTTTTTGGACTTCCATATGTAACTTTGTCTTATGTGATTTTATTGATTTAGTTTGGATTCAAAATTAGAACATTGAAAGTACAACTGTGTATTTCTTATTTATCTAAATCTACCGCTAGTTTCCCCGTGTTTTAAAATTACAATATGTCATGAACAACAGGTAAAATATTCCCACCTGTCTTTATTTTATAATGTTTTGTTTTATTATTCCAATTAAGAAAATGTTTTATACATCTTCCAAGTCAGGTACTTCTGGCCATTGCAAGTGTTGTTTTTTTTTCTGTTTCTGATCATTGATATATTTTTTTAATTAATTTGAGACGTCAGCTTTTAGTGAACTACGACACATCTCAAGCCGCTGGATTTTCTTATTCTGATAAAAAGAAACAAAGATATAATAAATAAAATTATAACATTCAATTAATTTCAAAATTCGGAAAAATGATACGAACCGGCCTTAATTCAACTCATAACATACACACGTCATACGGAGGAGTAAATAAATAAATGTTTTGACATCCCAACAATATTTCTTTGATCTAGAACAATGACATAACAAAATGCAAAGGTGGTACAATTAATAATATGCCCTTTTTAATTGTTATTTCTAACTATTTAATTACAATTTCTTAATCAAAACTGTTTCAGAATTGAAGTGACAAAACGGTTTATTTCCAATAAAACTTGTTGGCATATATATACAAATTTAAGTTTAAAAAGATAAATGATCCTGTATTTTTATTGAAATTTTTTTTTTAAATGGAAAACGAATAGTTTTTTTAATGGAAGCCGAACACATTAGTTACAGATGCCGACAAAAAATTGTAGGTCAATTTAAACTGCTAGTACATGTACATGTTTATTTCTACAAATTTTCAAAATGAGAAAAATACGCTTTCACAATCATTGCGTAACGCACATATAGCAAAAAAACATGAATTTTAACATTTATATGGTGTATGTTGAAATAAAGCAATGAGTATGCACTTTTGAAATACTGATAGTTAACAACACACTTATTTTAAAACAGGAAAAGGACATTGTAGTAAGAATGCATACGTTTTCGTGTTCTTTTTTTTTCAATCATTTCGTTTATGCCTCATAGCCATAAATATATTGTGATGTTGTGTTAATGTCTTAAATTGATAAACGCATCATAGATACAAGGTTTGAAAATCTGTATTTGCGTCAAACTCGCGTTTCGTCTACTCACCAGCGAAGCTCGACAAAAACAAATGTTTGCTAACCACCTTTGATTTATTGACTTCTCAAATTGTCCGGAGATGTTTCAGAGCCATACATATCCAACGGACACGTACTTTTTGTAAAACTATGATTGTGGTAGCACGCCCAGTTAGGTGTATAGTTTGACATTTTGACCCCTATGGATTTTTCAAATATGAGATCTAGCGTGGAATAAAAGTCATTTGTGGATAGCTGGAGATTAAAATAGCCTTCATCATAGGTTTATCATGTTTATATGATCATCAAGATAATGTAATGTATGTAATATTTTCTGTACGAAAGTCCGTATTTGCATAGCAATACCAAACATTGGTCCGGCAACTATTATTATGTTTTTCTCCTTTTTTTTTTGTCGCACAAACTTTGTTATTGAAGGAATAGGTCCAGTAAGGGCCAATTGTGGCCTCAAAGTTCAGGTTCATCT
Source organism: Mytilus trossulus (assembly GCF_036588685.1). NCBI lineage: Eukaryota > Metazoa > Mollusca > Bivalvia > Mytilida > Mytilidae > Mytilus > Mytilus trossulus. Next base: position 1,524,244 of record NW_026963318.1, read on the forward strand.
GATGAAAGATTTCGGACACTTTTTAAACACTGAAGTGTCTACTTGCCTCTAAATAGCTAAACGATTACATTTTAACGATTTTGTAAAACTGCATTATTTTGGGGCCAAATAGGGGTCTTCATTTGGCCTACTCCTTTCACGACAAAAAGGAAGCGAGCTACACCCATTTTTATTTCATCGTTAGGTATATAAATGTCAACAGCTTCTGAAAGTTATCACTCAAAGGCATTGCAATTCTAGTTTGATCCAAATTGTGGTGGAAATTTAACATTTTCACCACCCTTTTTACAATATGTATTGTTAATAAATACAGACTGTTGCCATGGATACACAACAGAGGAGTTATATTTCACCCTTTGCCATTGTTACAGTATAGTTCGTTTGTGTGTGTGTTACGTTTCGGTGTTGTGTCTCTGTTGTGTCGTAGTTCTCTTATATATGAAGTTTTAGTTTGTAACCCGATTTGTTTTTTCTTTATCGATTTTTAAGTTTTTAACAGTGGTATACTACTGTTGCCTTTATTTTGCATTTTGGCCCATGTTGATTTTTTTTTAAATATGAGACCAAGTGTGTTATAAAGTACATTTTTGGATAGCTGAAGATAAGAATAACCTTAATAGCGGGTTTATATGAGCATCAGGTCACGTAATATATGTATTATTTTCTGTGTGAAAGTCCGTATTTGCATTTCACTACAAACATTGGTAAGGCAATTATTGTGATGTTTTTTCCCAACTTTTAGTCGCAATAACTTTGTGAGAAAAATTTTCCCCAAAATGAGGCGAAAGACACCAATCTTTTATTTTATCACAAGGTAGATGAATTTCAACAGTTTCTGAAAAGGGTATCACTCAAAGGCATAGGAATTATATTTTGAACCAAAGTTGGTGGGGATATGGGATATATTTTCACCCCTATTTTTGCAACATTGTCTGATTAATAAATGCAGTCTTTTGGCATGGATACATAACAAAGGAGTTATATTTCGTTCTTTTAACTTTTGAAAATCAAATTGATGGAAGATACTGATTACATGCATATGCACATGTATACCACAAACAGTTAGGTTTAGAAAGCAAGGAATAGAAGAGGATACAACATTTTGTGGTTCAATTTCAATTTTATTTTCTAACTGTTGAGAGCTACCTGTAGACATCAAGACAGAAACAGTAGAATATCATTTTATAAGCTGTAGGTTGACCTTTTGTATACCAATGACAGAAATAAGTTATATTTGGAGCACGGCCATAGGTTGTAAGGGTAAGACCTTTTGTTAAATTATCTTAAATTTCGTCAATTCATAATATAAATTTTGACACACGGGACAATATTTTCTAATGAATCCTTTGTTTATAATGCTTTAAAAAAACGTTCTCCATCTCGCTAGTATATGGATATGTTCCTTACTGCAGAATGCCATAGTCTGGGGTTCAAATAGTATTAACAGTACACCTACTTTTGGATCATTTGTATAAAAAACATACAAAAATATAATAACGGTATATAGAAATATAGTATGTAAAGTTCTAAATGATTGTAAGAAACACCTAACGAGAAAAAAAATTTAATCAGACAATGTCTTATTTCCTATATTTATAAATTTTACCACAAAATACCGTTGTTTATGATATTTACCAAATGATATATTGCGCTGTCAAAATGTCAAACGTGAGCCTCACGTATTTTGTTTTTTTGGAAAATGCAAAGACTACAAAATCAAAAAATTAGAGCAAGAAAAATAAATTTAACAATTTAATAATTTTGTAGTTTACCAAAAAGTTCAGACCAAGTTGAAATGAACTAAAACTGAGAGGATCAATAACCAGGAGATCGTAGGAGTTTGGATACATCAAGATAAATGAAAACAAAACAAGAAAAAGTGAATGTCATGAAAGTGGGTAGAAACTAACAAACAAGCATATTTGCGACTAACTATGTTTAAATATTTATGATTAGTTAAAGATATGACTTTAGTATTAGAAACAACACTCATTATATTTTGCCTTTATCTTCATAAAATCTAATTTTCATTATATATTCATCATGTATCATATAGATAAGACTCATATTCATCGAATGAAATATCTACAGAAAATGTCATCAACATTTTCCAATATTTAAATTAAAATTCATTTTGGAATATATTTATTATTCATCATATGATTCAAATTCATACAGCTATTTTTTCGTTTATTTGTTGATAAATGTTAAAGATAAAGTAAATAATTCCAATATATCTATGCAAACAATGGAAATATGATACATATAGCAATGTAGTTAAACATTTTAAATCAAACATACATTTGTTATTTTTTTTTTTAAAGTTCATGTTTTCTGTCGGAAGCTTAATGTACTGTACAATTGTTTGATGTGCAAATATTCTTTATGCACTTGATATAGAAAACACAATAATTATTCTGATAAATATCTCCAATAAAAGTAATTAATATTTTTCAGTTGTGTGCCATTCCCAGCCCGGAAATTTATCAGTGTTTTTTTTTTAAATAGTTTAGTTTAAACATATTTTATTGTCCAAAAAACATTGACAATAGGATTAGACACAAGTTTTGCAACTTAGAACGTCTTCTCCATTACATACAAATAATAAATAACCGAACAAAAATGAAATACATAATAATAACATCATAAACAATATTAATATGAAGACATGAAACTAACGAGAATTTAAACGACATGGCTCATCTATTTTTAAAAGTCGAGTTGACCGTAAATCTTTATGATAGACCTACCTGGTAGGTTGTATTAATCTTGGAATAAATATTCCCTCAAAAGGTAAGTTTTTACTGTATTTTAAACAAATAAGTTAAATTGTTGTTGTCAACTGATGAATTATATACTAAAATCAAATTGATGATCCATGTCTTAGGAAAGAATGAACAATTTCATTCGAAGTCAACAAAAAGTAATAACATTGTTATTGGTATATATTTAACCATAATGTCTATAAACTATGAAAAGCGATTGGTCTCTTTAATATAATTCTGCACTTTTTATAAAAATTAGCATGTTTATGTTAAAAGTAAACAAAGCATTGCCGTACATTAAATTTTCAAAGTCGGTAGGTATATTTTCTTTTCTAAGTTCAAAAAATAAGGTATTCCTTTGCACTGTATAATTTTTACACGAGAGGAAATAATGTTGGGCATTTTCGTATAAATAACCACATTGACACATTGCGTTAGTTTTAATATTAGCGTGATACAGATCCATGTTCAGGGCACTGCATTTGTTTCTTAATCTTGCGTGTAAAACATTTAAATATCTATCGCCAATATTGAAATATGTAGGGGGTGATTTGTTTTTATAATATTTCTGTTTAATTTTAAATTTAAACATATTTAAAGAAAGTTCATTTCTAACACTTAAATCAAGCGAATTCCACAGTTTGATACTAGATGGAATAAATGATTCCTGATAAAGAGACAGTCTGCTAGAGGTTTGGTATATATTTTGACTGCTTCGTAGATTGTAATTGTTTGTTTCTGCAACTGTAGGGGGTATTAAATCTAATAAGTATTCTGGGGCATCCTCTTTCATAATTTTGTAAAATAAAGTTAATTTCTTAACTTCCCGTCTAATCCTTAATTTTTCCCATCCCGTCTCTAAATAAAGTGATTGAGTGCTAGCATAGCTTGTTAGACCAGTGACAATACGTGCTGCTTCCAGTTGTAATTTTTCTAATCTTTCAGAATTCAACTGTCCGCAATTATCCCAAACTTCAGAAGAATATTCTAGAACAGGCCTTATAAAAGTTAATTATATTTTTTCTAAATATTCCCTTTTTAGTCGGAATTTCAAACGTCTAAGAACATTTAATTGTTTTGATACCTTTTCTATTAGAGAATCGACATGCTTGGTCCACTTACAATCACTGCTAAAACATATGCCTAAATGTTTATGACTAGTAACTGTATCTACCTGAACTCCGCCAAAATTAAAAATCAAGTTATTTTTTGAACTTTTGTTACTAAATAACATGATATTAGTTTTATTTGGATTGAATTTAACTAGCCAATCATTTGCCCAGGAATTAATATTTTGTAGATCGATATTTATCATAGATTGGAGAGTAGTTACATCTGGAGCAGTATGTCCAATAGATGTATCGTCTGCAAACATTCTACTTAATCCAATCATATCATCTGCAATGTCATTAATAAATATTAGAAATAAAAGAGGACCCAGTACCGAACCCTGTGGAACACCAGCTTTAAGATTACCTAATTCTGAAGTCGCATCTTTTAATACTACCCTCTGAGTTCTATTTGTTAAGTAACTTTCAATCCATAATAACAGATTGCCTTTTATACCATATCTTTCTAACTTGAGAAGTAGACCCCTTATCCATACTCGATCGAATGCCTTGCTTACATCGGCAAAAGTTAAACTTGTATAGAATTTATTGTCTAAAGCATATACGATAGATTGATACATCTCAATTAGTTGATGAAAAGTAGAGCAGCCGGGTAGGAAACCAGACTGAAATTTATACAAAAGTTTATTAGAAACTAAATGATTGAATATATGTTTATATATTATTTTTTCTAGTACCTTGCTCACGCAAGAAAGAAGTGATACTGGTCTATAATTACACGGCATTGACTTATCTCCATTTTTAAATAAAGGAATAACATATGCCAATTTCCAATCTTTAGGAAATATATTTTGAGAGAGCGATTTATTAAAAAGAATACATAAGGGAAGTGCAATCTCATTTTTTACTGTTATAAGCATTCTATTACTAATTTTGTCTGGACCAACAGCTTTATTTGGATCTAAAGTAGAAATAAAATCTTTAACGTCTTCTAAAGTTACTGTAATTTCAGACAAAATGTTAATACCTCTATCATCGAATTCGGGCAAATTTTTGTTTTCTTCATCTAGACTAGCTATTGAACAAAAATATTTATTTAGAATATCAACTTTTTCTTTTGCATCATAAGAAAATTCATAATTATTACTAGGGTTTTGCATCGGTGGAATATCATTTGAAGATCTGTCTTCTTTTAATAAGGAGTTTATTATTTTCCAATATACTCTACTATTCGTTTGCTTTAGTTCATTTAAGTTTTCATTAATATTATCATAAAAGTTTTGTTTAATTTGTTTCTTTAAATTATTCACTCGATTTCTTTGGTTTTTAAATTTCTTTTCGTTTGTCATGCTTTTATTTTTTATAAATATTTTACGAAACCTGTCTCGTTTTCTTATTTCTTTACGGAGGTTTGAATTAAACCAAATTTTATCATTAGATCTAATAATTACTTCTTTTTTCGGAATGCAAGATTCTGTCACTTTTAAAAATTCGTCCGTAAATATATTGCAAGATTCATTGATGCTAATATCGTTCTCTAGTAATTTATTCCGTTCGACCTCTGAAACCATCTGTTTCATTAAATTATAATCCCCCCTTTTATAGTCCCATATTGTACGTTTGAAACTCTTCGAGTTACTGAATCCGCTTCTGACTGTTATATAAGTACCTTCATGATCACTTATGTCTCTATTGATAGGTATAATACTCGAGTCAATAAATTGAATGGAATCAGTTATCAATATTGGGTCTAATAAGGACAACGATCCAGTTCGAGAATCAAAATGAGTAGCATCGCTAATTGTATTAAATAGACCATTTATACTTAGTATATCACTGATACAGTTAGGTAGGTCGAGAAGAAAATTTTTGTTGAGATCACCCAAACAAATAATATGATTAGTTTCGTCTAATGCCCTTTTCAACATCATATCATATAACGACCAAAAATTGGTCGGTGAAAAACGTTCAGATCGATAAGTTATGTGTATCAGTATCACGTGCAATTTTGTTTTCAACTCAAACCACATAATTTCTAGACTATCATGCTCCAAATCCAGGCGCCGTTTTATGTTAATGTTACTTTTATAGTACATAATAACACCGCCTCCATCGGAGTTCCTGTCTTTCCTTATTGGTGTTTCAAATTCCGGGAGTGCTATTTTATCATTGGTAATAAAAGGGGCAAGATGAGTTTCTGTAAAAAATACGATATCGAACTCTTCTATAACATTTGAAATATAATCCAGTTTGTTTCTCAAACTGCGTATATTACAGTGGAAAATTGATAAACTTTGGTCAGAAATGTCAACTGCGGGGCCTGGATTTGATTCAACATCTCCTGACAAAATCAGCATATTTACATATATAAGACATATAGACAAGAATGATAAAATGTTTCTCAGCATGGATAAATGGTTTTTAAACAAGTCACAAAGCCATAGTATAAATGAACAAAGTACATCATATATATTGACATGTATTTTTATCGCTTTTCTTGTAAGTACTCCACTAATTTTGCCGTAAAATAGCCCTGTTGTTATTCTATGTGTGATTGCATCACTACCCATTGTCAAAAATGGATCTGACACACATGTTTAAAAAGGGCTGTATAAAAACTAAACAAAGTAAAAATAACTTAATTGTTGACTTCGAATGGTAAGAATGAAAACTTATGAACATAAAAAACAAAAAACAGTGTATGTACAAATAATATTTGCGTTCTGTAAATCGATGTATGGTTGCAAATATCAAAATTGGAAAAAGGTTATGATATACTTTTTAACTGTAGATTAAAAATCATTCTATAAATGAATATATATAAATATAAATATTTTTATATATGTACCTATTGAAATTGATATACTAGTAATTGAAATTTGTATTTGAGTTTAACTTGGAAGGTCCAAACTTTAATTATGTGATCAGACACAACGATTTTTAATTTTGTTTTTTAAATTACTGAACTACCACTACAATGACGTAGCACAGGTAAGACACTGAAAAACAAATAAAAAATTTCCGGTTGAGTGATTATAAATTAATAATAGAATTGTTATATTGAGAAAGCGCTCACTGGTATCTATTTTTAAATAGATTGAAAACTTTTCCGACAAGCTTTTTTAAATATCTGAATAATTTATTGACAGCTTGTTATAACTAATCATAAGAAGATGTGGGATGATTGCCATTGCGATAACTGTTCAATAGAGACCAAATGCCATAAAAATTAACAGCTTTTTGTCGCAACTATTGTTTGGAGCTTTATATAGACCTTAGTCTGTAGAGAGTTTTGTCTTTCGGTTTTCCTCAATTCGATTGTACATGTTGTACTGTTATTAAATTGGCAAAATAAAAATTATTTAGATCCATCCCTTGTTACAAAAAATATTTCTCCTTCCCTTCCTTAAACCCCAAAAATATGTATCAACAATGACATAAAGTTGACATAATTCTGCCAATCTGTCAGTACGTTTAGGCTTAGATATACTAATGTAAAGAATAGAGAAATCATATATTTTATAACATGAAGAGGAACTCGACTTTGATTGAATGTAAGCTAACAGATCTTATCAAAATGGGATGTTTTACCGTATTGAATCCCGATTTTAAATGCTGATCAAATTGGTATTATAATTTTAAAAGAGGCTTCGAAAAGTCCCAGTCCCACCAGACCACGATAGCACCACGCTTATCGCGATCTAAAATGAAATCAGATCGTTGTGAGGTAGCGGTATGAAAATGTAAATTTTCGTTGTTTCACGATGCAACTACGCCCATATTACGCTTCTACAATGATCCCGCTACGATTATACCATGTTCTCACAGCGCTTATGCTGCGACCTCACTACGCTTATCAAGATATCTCTACTCTCATTACGTTATCACTAAGACCATACCACGAGTTATCCGATTGCAACACGATCTAACCACGCTTCTTCTGCAATTATAGCTCGTTTTTACCACGATTATACTATATTTATACCGCGATCTTACTACGTTCTTAGCCGCCAATAACGTCAACATCGTGTTCCATATCAATACAGTTCCATTCCTTCTACAAATATTTCTGTTTAATACGTAGATTTCTCGGAAACAATAGTCTTGCAACCAAAATCTACTCGCTACGATGGTATAGCGACCTTTGCGATCTTTCTACCATCTTAGTGCGTTCTCACGTCACTTCTACCACGGCCTGATTTCGCCACGACAGCACCACGATTGTTTTGAACATGTTAAAAATTGGCAAGCACGATATTGAAGACCTCACTACGACCGTGCTACGACCTTACTGCTATCTAAACGATCGTAATACGATCATTAAAATTTGCATTTAATTAACAGATCGTAGTGCGATCGTGGCCTAGTGGAACTGCGGTATTAAGCTTTAGACAACATTGATCATAAAGGTCGGATATACAAAATAAAAGCTCGTGGTACTAAACGAAGATTATAAGATTAGTTTTCGGAGAGCATACATTTTTGTTAAGCAAGAAAATAATTCGCCCCTCCGTGATATTTCAGCTGGTGTTCAGTCAAAAATCTGTACAGGACCCTTTGTGATTTCGATATTAATTATATACACAATACATCACTGTGTAGTCTCTGTACTAGTTACACGTTTGTGTTGCGCTATTAAACGTTAAATTGATGTGAATGTTATAATGATTTAAAATTTGATCTTTAAAGAAAGGGGACAAATTTCGATTGTAGGGGAGTCAACATACTAAACCTTTAAACAGATTATAGCAAATCTCTTTGAAAATATGTTATCTATTCAAGATAATATTAAAATGTAGCATTATAATTTTCGAAAAGTAGTTTAAATGGTACTTTTTAAGTTTAAAGAACTAGTTGTGCGAATGCTTTAATAACGTTTACATTTACCAATTAAGGCAGTTTAAAAAAAAAAAAAATTGCTCATAAATCTTATCAATGAAGTTTTTTTTACCTTATATTTTGAAATCAAGATACCAATGACAACATCATATTTAATGATAGCAATGTAAGTGCTGTAATAAATAATTTTGACCTTTTTGGTGGGATAACAATATCGTAGCTAAGACAAAGACCGTTATAAAATCTATATAAACATACGTTTTGGTATTCCAGAATAATGTCAAGAAAAGGATTCAATAGGACCACAAATAAATTTGATAAGGTAGTTAACCATCTTTACTTAGCAATGATATTTCAAACCTGGTATCATAGAAAATGTAACCCTTTATAGACCTTATATTTTCAAATTGCAATATTTATTTAAAAGCCTTTGTTTAGTAATAATCGTTTATTAAACCTTTTCGGTATTAAAGTGTACGCAAAACAGTTAGGATTTTCTTTATACTCGAATACATTTCATAATATGATCTATTTAATATGTCCATGTTTCGTTACTAACTAAGGTAGTTCTGAGATGTTCATATTTGGATGTTTAGATTATTTAAGGTTTACTATAATTTTGGAATACTTTATTTCTTGAATTCGACACTTTTGCTTATAAGTTATACAAAATCTATATGAACTCTATATTTCGTTGAACACTTGAATTAGAAACAGTGTTTTAAATCAGCACAAATTTGAAAAAGAAACTTACCCAACTTAAAATTCAATTGACTATTCTCTGTTCGGTTCAGGAAAATGTAAAAATATTTTAACTCAATTGCAATCCTTTGTTCGATATAAAAAATATTATATTTTCTGAACTATCATTATAAAGTATCAGTATACTGTGTGTAGCAATAAATTTTGACGATGTTTAAAAACAAACATATGGAATGGTTATTGTAAAAAAACGTATCTTTTATATAAACGTAATATCAGTTAACTTAATATCTGTATTGTCTCTTTATGAAAGCAAAACAACTCAGCTTGAAATGAAGCAATGAGGGAATGGGGCAGCTACCACACACCTCATTTGACTCAGAAAAAACTTTAGAATAAGATTGAATATATATCATGTCACTGCATTCAATTCTTTGTAATGATTAATTGGAATGATTGTGTGAATTTTTAATTTTGATGTGTATGTCTCTGATGCATAATTCCAATAATTGGGAAAGTTTATATGAAATTATATTAACGTTAATACATTGGTTATTCACTCTACACACTTATGTTGTCGTTGCTATGTATGTTTAAAATTGAGAATGGAAATGGGGAATGTGTCAAAGAGACAACAACCCGACCAAAATAAAAAAACACAACAGCAGAAGGTCACCAACAGGTCTTCAATGTAGCGAGAAATTCCCACACCCGGAGGCGTACTTCAGCTGGCCCCTAAATAAATATATACTAGTTCAGTGATAATGAACGCCATACTAATTTCCAAATTGTACACAAGAAACTAAAATATAAATAATACAAGACTAACAAAGGCCAGAGGCTCCTGACTTGGGACAGGCGCAAAAATGCGGCGGGGTTAAACATGTTTGTGAGATCTCAACCCTCCCCCTATACCTCTAACCAGTGTAGAAAAGTAAAAGCATAACAATACGCACATTAAAATTCAGTTCAAGAGAAGTCCGAGTCTGATGTCAGAAGATGTAACCAAAGAAAATAAACAAAATGACAATAATACATAAATAACAACAGACTACTAGCAGTTAACTGACATGCCAGCTCCAGACTTCAATTAAACTGACTGAAAGATTATGATTTCATCATATGAACATCAGGCACAATCCTTCCCGTAAGGGGTTTAGTATCATACCATCATAACATATATGAGAAGAACATAACCCGTGTCATGCCAACAACTGTTTTTAAAAATAAATGTGTTTAGTTCCGACGCAAAGACCTTATCAGTGACTCAATATTAACGCCAAATTACACTGTTTAAGCTGCTGGGTCAAAATTGTATAGTGTAACATTTACCAATTTTGTCAGTATAACGGAACTATAAACAAGTGAAACGAGTTAGAGGTTAAGTTAGCTGATAACCAGGAACAAGCCACCGCTCATGTTAGAAAATGCTTGTACCAATTCAGAAATATGATAGCTGTTTTGCAATCATTTTGATTCATATATGAAACACTTAGAAACGTGTCATTCCCCTAAAACGTGTCCGATTCCCCCAAACATGTCTAGTTGAAAACAGCGCCAAAGCGTGTCATTTGTATAAACGCCCAAACGTGTCCATTTCTCAACTAACCTCCAAACGTGTCCAATCCCAAAAACGTGTCCATATCAAGCGTTATTTGGTTATTGCTATTTGATTTACGTGAACTAATTATACCATTTCATTGAAAAATTAAATAAGACACTTTAGTACTTTTTCATACCGGCAGAATTAAACTGGGTTAAAGTGGGGGCCTCATTTCGGCTTTATCGTATGTAAATTGTAGGCAAACATGTTTAGTTAAACTGTACAGTTAACGGGTCAAAGTGTCCCTTGCTCTGTGCATTAAAAATTTAATGTTCTCTCTAATTATGCATGAAAAACTGGCAACTGGACAATTCACAATCAACCGTATAAAGTTAATTTATTCAGTAGAACTGAAAAAAAACATTTAAACTTGTATGTTTTCTCTAAATTTGCATGAAATACTTGCAACTGGACAATGCACTAACAACAGTCTAAAGTTTATCTTAACAAAAGATCAGCAAAAACATTAAAACATGTATGTTCAAATGTAGAAAAAAAAACCAGGTAGCCTATGTTCTCTTTAAATAGAACTGCAAAAACATTAAAACTTGTATGTTCTCTCTAAATATGCATGAAATACTTGCAACTGAACAATACGCGATCATCAGTTTAAAGTTAATTTGTACAGTACAACTGTAAAAATATCAAAACTTGCACAACTAGTGTTTGCTCTAAATATGCATAAAGTACTTGCAACTGGACAATTCGTAATCAACAGTCTAAAGTTTATTTATACACTACAATATAAACTTGCATTTAAAACCGCTGTTGATCACATAACAATCATATTCATAAAAAAAGATTCTATAAAACCTTTGCATGAAATATTTGGCACTGGACGTTATGTCTATGTCATCGTGTGTCGTTAGTGATGCTAGAAACCTAAAATTTATTTAAAAAACGGATAAACAGTTAATGATTTGATGAGTTTTTGTAATACACACAAACTTTTGACAAAAGTGAGAGAAAAAAATGCTTTTAAGATCTCGCCATACAATATTCGTATAAATATAAAAGGCATCATCGGAGTTCAAAAGTACAAATTATTAACAGAGTTAACGATTAATTCAACTAAATGAATATGAAACACTTGCAACTGGAAAATAAGCAATTTCAGTCAAAGTTAATTAATAATAACATATTAATTTTGCAATTATCATAATCATTAAAAACCTACATTGAACTAACTAAATCTGATAAATGACAACGTCATCAACTGTGTCTCCCATCATAGAATTGTCGTAAACGTTATCAGCGATTTTATTTAGAATATACATGTATAAGCGCTTTTTGGTGTTAAATATTGGACACGTTTTGGCGAATAACAGTTATCGGACACGTTTGGGGGCAGGTCTGGGGCCATTACATTGCAATGTAATGCATTACATTACAATTACTTTGTGATTCTTCCATTACAATTACAATTACAATTATATTTTTTCTCACATGTAATGCATTACATTACAATTACTTTGCCTGTGTAATGCATAACATAACAATTACTTTGCCTGTGTAATGCATTACATTACACATTACTTTTCCAACATGTTCAATATAAAAACTTAAAACATTTCAAAAACTGATCTTTATAAGAAATTGATAAATATTACAGGGATATATGTACATATATATATACAATGTTAGTGACATAGACTTTAAATACTGGTTAATTAATATGCCCATTCACTCTATTGCACTTTATCATTATAAGTGTTTCAAACGTGATGGCATTAAGAACAGGGATCAGTTCTGTACACCTTTTAGCAATACTAAAAAGCCTTTCTACAGGAGCTGATGTATGGGAAATGGCTAAATACTTGATAGCCGTATTAGCCAAAAAAAGGAAGGCACACTGAATTTGACTTCCATTATTCCAGTGCATTGATTAAAATTTCATCACATGGCTCAGGCAAGGAGATGTCAACATCATGTACTGCACTATACCTGTGTCTATACTCTTTGATGGAGTAGTAGGAGACATGAAACTGAAAAAGTAACTTTTAAGTTTCTTAGGAGGTGGTAAAAAATAAAATGAAATTATTATATAATTTTGTTTTTAACATTGATCACTTAATCATTAAGACATCACAAAGGGATTTCAAAGAGATATAATAAATGTGTCATTAAAGGATTATCTTGTGAAATGCCTAAGGGCTCTATGAGGACAAACATAAGTTGAAAAGATTTGATTGCAATAAAATCATTTTGATATTGATTTATAGGTGAAATAACAACACAGACAGGACCCAAACCAAAGTTTGGTTTAAGAATGTTGTTTGATATATTCAATCTGTATTAAAATTCATGTAAGGTGTGTATAGAATTATGAAAATTTCATCTTCATAATATTTCCATTCATCTTTATAGTTATGTTTGATATTTTTTTTATAAGATTTTTCATAGACCACCAAAGACCAAAATATTCCTTAAATCATATTAAAAAATATCAGAAACAAAGATCAAGACTTGATAATTTTTACCATTTTATATTTCTTACCTTACTGTGTGTTTTAAAGATTGATGTAATTTATTTAATACAGTAATTGACTGTGACAAAATTTTTATTCCATACGTTTTTGTTAATATTTTATTTTTATTATACAATATTCTTGAATTTTATGTATTTTACCAATTTGTAATGAAAAGTAATGTACTGTAATGGAGGCGTTACATCAATATTTGACTAAAGTCATCAATACATTACATGTAATTGTAATGCAGAAAATGTGCATTACAAATTACTTTGCATTACATCCAAAAAATGTAATATTACAATGCATTACAATTACAAATTACCATTACCCCAGGCCTGTTTGGGGCTTATGAAATATTGTACATTTTAGACACGTTTTGGGAGGAAATACACGTTTGGGAAAATCGGACACGTTTGGGGAAAATAGACGTTTGGGAGTGTTACATATATACCAGAATTTGATAGTGGATTTTTTTTAATAATTATAACAGAAACATGTATTCCTCATTTCTATCTTTAAGACTTAACTACAATTTGGGATCTTTCTGCTGTCAGTTGCTCAACTTACTGCTGTGTCACAGTTTATAGTCTGCAGCTTTTAGCTCTAGAGATCTCAGTGAAGACATTTGTCTTTGTTTTCTTTTGCAAAGATAGGACTGATAATAAAAGAGGTGCGAACTATACCATCGGGACATTCAAACTAATAAGTAAAAAATAATCCATGTCTAAAACATAAAAAGAACAACAACACAATCATAGTCTTTAATGTTATGTTTTAGTACTATTGTTTTGTGTTACAAATTGGATAAAGTAATGAAAGTATATTCTTAATGCAAACACGGCATCAGTTGCGCATACCGACAATCAAGGTCTGTTCATAAAAAAATGAAACCAAAATATTGAAAATCAAAAGCTTATCTAAATAAAGGCAACAGTAGTATACCGCTGTTCAAAACTCAAAAATCCATGGACAAAAAACAAAATTGGGGTAACAAACTAAAACTGAGGCAAACGCATTAAATATAAGAGGAGAACAACGCCACAACATTAAAATGTAACACGCTCAGAAACGGACTAAGCATTAGACAGAATCCTATGAGAATAACAAATATAACATCAAAACCAAATACATGAATATGGGATAGATAAGTACCGCGACACGTCTTATGATAATGGGAATGCAAACTACTAAAAGATGAAGAGCTTTCCCCCTCAATTAACAACAAGTTATAGCATCAGCTGAACATGTTCGAGCTCTTCATAAGGGAGATATACTTATCAGATTTAAATAAATTCCAAACTTTTGTGAAAGCAAAATGTTTAAACACAACATCCGTATTTTTTATGCCAGTTATTCGGAACTGGCTCCAGGGCTGGTGTTAAAATCGCGCACTATCAGTCCACCTGCAGAGGCATAGACCAAATAGTAATTGTAATATACTGCACTTCTTTTATAAGAAAAATTGTTCACGAAATCTTACGTTGTGTTGCATAGTAGGCAGCAATACTATAAAATATGCTGAACTGACTTTAAATCAAGGAAATACCAAAGATGAACACTGATATTTTCCTGGATCTTGATATGTATAGATTTAACGGGAAGTCTGATACAAAAAAATATGACAGAAGAGATGATTTTACATTTCCTATAGTTAATCATCCCTTTTTATATGGGGACGTTTCTTGTCACCAGCTTATAATGTGTATACATCCGAACTTGATCAACTCGTTAGTTTTTTCAACAACGTATGTGATTTAACGAAAGCAATCTCTGTATACCAAGAAAATTAATATATCAGAGTTTTTTATATCACAAACTAGGAAAGATAGTTACTAAATTTTCATCGGCACAAGGACATTACTCGTAAATTATAAATCAACATACAGACATCTTATACGTTCAGGTATTTCACGTCCAATGTTTTATTTAAATAATCTTTATCACGCACAAAAATATCAGCCATCACCTCAAAAGCTACCCAAACATTTAAGCAGCCTTTTTTCAAAAGTGATATAGGTACGATACTGTTGGCAGGTAGTTAAAGATGGCATATTTGGTAATCATATTGTTTCACTCGTAGGGTCTTTGCATAGGAAATACAAAATATATTCTAAAACTGGTAGTTTACATGATGTGGGTTATGTTCTTATCATATATTTTATGATGGTATGATGCTTAACCCCTAACTGAATGGGACTGTGCTCGATTTTCATATGATGAAGACATACTCTTAAATTCAATATAACTGAGATCTGGAGCTGGCATGTCAGTAACTGCTAGTAGTCCTTTAATAATGTATGTATCATTGTCATTTTTCTAAATTTCTTTTGTTACCTATATTTTGACAACACTCTTCTTATTGTGTCTATTGCTGTGTGTTTGTTTAATCTAAATTTGCCAGAGTTTAAAGGAACGGTTGTAATCTCACGACACACATTTATCCCTGCCGCATTTGTTGCTCTGGCCTTTCAAATTACATGTTTATGAAAACATGGACAACGATATTTTTAACTTTTAAACTTTATCTTGATGCCGATAGCCATTTAGCGTTTGTAAAGATAACTTTTTATATTGAAGTCGAGACATGTTTGTGTGTTTTAAACATTTAGATGGTAAATCAGAAGTATTAATACGGAACTATAATATATTACATTTTCAAATGATAAAATATGAAAATGAATGCGCGTAACAGTCCGTGCTATGCTCTCGTAGTTAAATATTTTAATAAGTATATATAAATTAAACTAAAATAATATTACCTTTAATGATTCCGTAGAATAAACACACATAAACAAGACAAACAACTTCATAGTCATGATACCTTTTACGAATGAAACGGCAGAATTAACGTCAGAGAGGCTCATTCAAACAAACATAAATGTTATATAGTATTATGTAATACACATCGTTAAAACATTTAAAATAATTGTTTATTTGATATCTATAGACAAATAACGACTCTTATCTAGCTATTTAGCATCAGAATACAGAATATAAAGGGAAATACTCAATGCAAGTTAACCATGCGTAAATATGCAAAAATAGTTTTCAGATGCAAGATATGATAATGGCAGCAATGTCTATAATGATGATATATATTGTGGATGATTGAGTAGCCGAAAGAAATCATGTTTACCAATAGCTTAATACACTTTAACAAGTCCTATTTTGCACAATTAAAGCTGAAACTTTACAAGTTTTAATCTAATTGTAAAGCAGAAAATGTTTCGATTATTGGAATAAATAGTTGGTAAAAGCTTCTTGTTATACTAAAGAATTCTGATAGAATTGTATAAACCAAAGTTTCCAGGAATCTAATGTACAAGCAATGTATCGCTAGAGGTAAAATAGATGTATGATGAAGTGTTATAGGATTTTTTTATTTGTTGTTGCCAATTGTAACCTTTCCGGTTTAGTACGGTTTGTTTTGTGTGTGGTTCGGCATTTATACATCATGCCATTTTGTTATTGTGCATTAGCCTTTTTTTCTTTGTGTAGTATTGTCTTTTGTTTTTGCGTATGTAATTTGTCTATAGTGAGTCTGCATGCATTTTCGTTTTTGCTTGCTGCTACTGTTTTTTTTTTAAAGTGATTAAGATTATAATAATTTATACTGCTTTACTCCTTTTATTTACAATTTTATGTCTATTCGTTTTCTCACACATTGTTGACAATATAATGGAATTCTATGCGACTGCCATACACGTGAAATGTTTAGCTATAAAACTAGGTTGAACAACCGGTTTCTACATGGAAGTTAGAAAAGTTTGCATAATACTTTAACTTTACTTCCCGCTATATGGATGATGTTGTTTTACTTAAAATGTGTGACTACAGATAATGGATACAACAGATCAAGTTAAGTCTACTTCAGTTTTTTAAAATGAAAATGAGGTTGAACATTTTGAAAGCAAAACTTTTCGGCAAAACATGATTTCTGATTCCCAATTGTTAAGTTTCTTTTTCTATGTAAAACAAGATTCCAGCCGAGCAAACATACGGAGTTTATATCTTCCAATTGATAAGATATTCGAGAGTTGGTATGACCTATCACTATTTACTATATAGATATTTGCCGTTAACAAGGAAGCTATGTAACTGAGAGTTTCAAATAGGGATGTTAAAACATTCATTCGTTAATTTACGAACAACATCACAAGTTGGCTGACTGTAACGACCTTACCAAAGAACAGACATGACAGATGATAGCAGATATTTCCTTAATGACGTTAATAAATCACCGTTTCATTTACCCGAATGTGACCTAACGAATATGTACTAGCATAATCATCAATGTCACATGTTGAGTAGGTTATTCTTAACCTTCTGAAGTATCTTGGATTTCCCCCATTTTTGGTGGGGTTCGTATTGCTTAGTCCTAATTTTTCTATGTTGCTTTTTGGGTACTTTTGTTTATCTGTATGTCTGTTTCATTTTTTTTTGGCTTTTTCTGTTTATAACCAACTAACATTTTACTATTAACAATAACCACAATAAACCTATTTCTCGTATCAAACGTAAACTAAAAGAACTAGCGAAGGAATTTGTTTTTGTTTCGGCCGATAAAGCTGCTAATAATATTATTATTTATGCCGTAAATTTTACCTTGAGGTTCTGAAAAAAGAAATCACCAATTCACCAACATTCCAACTGACTCCATTTTCAGAAAACGACATATGTAACAAACATACACTTTTAGCTATCGCTTTACAAGCAGAGCCAAGTACAATGAAAGTCCCAATTTTGTATTGGCTTCCGAAGCTACACAAAACACCTTACACATATAGATTTATTTCGTCTTCAAGCCATTGTTCAACTACTAAATTGTCTATTCTTCTTACAAGCACACTTGGTACAATTAAAAACCTGATAAAAAATTGTTCAAATAAGGCCTTCGAAAATAGTGGAATTAATTACTTTTGGAGTGTCAAGAACTCGTTGGAAGTACTTGATAAATTGCATGCTTATATTGATGATTTTGAATCTGTTCAAAGTTTTGATTTTTCTACCCTGTATACCACATTGCCTCACATTCTCATTACGAGAAAATTCACACGCCTAATTAAATGGGCATTTAAAAAGTCAAAATGTGAATATATATGTTCAAACTCTTTTAGGTCTTTTTTTAGAAGCAATAAACCAAAATACTATGTCAATTGGACCTGCTTTGATACTATATATGCCCTTGAATTTGTACTAGATAACATTTTTGTTCGCTTTGTGGATTCCGTATATCGTCAGATTATCGGAATTCCAATGGGGACTAACTGTGCACCACTTGTTGCGGACCTGATTTTGTATTGTTATGAGTTACAATTTATGACAAAAAAAAGCAAAGACCCATCGAAACAACATCTGATAAATAAATTTGATAATACTTTTAAATATTTGGATGATATTTTGGCTCTCAATAATGACGACTTCAGTATGTATATTAAAGAAATTTATCCTGTTGAACTTACTTTAAATAAAGCTAATACTAACAATGATCACTGCCCTTTCCTCGATCTTGATATCTATATCACTAACGGAAAGCTGAAAACTAAAATTTATGATACAAGAGATGATTTTTCATTTCCTATCGTTAATTATCCATTTTTAGATGGTGAGGTTCCCTTGTCACCATCTTACGGTGTTTGTATATCTCAACTTGTACGATTCGCTCGTGAATGTAACAATGTTTTAGATTTTAACGAGAGAAATTTATGTATTACTGGAAAATTATTACACCAGGGTTTTCGATATCACAAACTAGTCAAAACATTTACTAAATTTTATCATCGGTATAAGGACATCATTCGTAAATATAGCTCAGCATGCAGACTTCTTATACGTTCAGGTATTTCACATCCAATTTTTTATGGAAATATTCGTTTTAAAGCACAAAGGTGTCAGTATTCACCTCAGAAACTAACAAAACCTTTGAATAGACTTATTAAGAAGGGATATAGTTACGATACTGTTGTCAGGTCATTAAAGATTGCATATTTTGGCGTTAATATTGATTCACTTATAGGGTCTTTGCATCGGAACTACACACATTTATTCAAAAACAAGTTGTTGGCATGACACGGGTTATGTTCCTCTCATATATGTTATGATGGTTTGATGCTTAACTCATAACGGGAAGGATTGTGCCTGATGTTCATATGATGAAATCATAATCTTGCAGTCAGTTTTATTGAATTAAGGAGCTGGCATGTCAGTTAACTGCTAGTAGTCTGTTGTTATTTATGTATTATTGTCATTTTGTTTATTTTCTTAGGTTACATCTCCTGACATCAGACTCAAACTTCTCTTGAACTGAATTTTAATGTGCGTATTGTTATGCGTTTACTTTTCTACATTGGCTAGAGTTATAGGGAGAGGGTTGAGATCTCACAAGCATGTTTAACCCCGCCGCATTTTTGCGCCTGTCCCACGTCAGGCGCCTCTGGTCTTTGTTAGTCTTGTATTATTTTAATTTTGGTTTCTTGTGTACAATTTGGAAATTAGTATGGCGTTCATTATCACTGAATTTGTATATATTTGTTTAGGGGCCAGCTGAAGGACGCCTCCGGGTGCGGGAAAATGACCCAGCCTTGTTCTCCAATTTCCTATGTGATAGCTGTCGGTTTAAATTACTAAGATCAAACTAACTAAAAATAGGAAAAAAATGGACTAAAATAAAAATTGAACGAATTCGGAGCGTAAATCAACGGAATGTAACACATTGGTTATTCGGGTTACTTCGCACGTATATACGTCAAAAACTTGTCTGTTCGTAATTCTCCGTGAACCGATAAGTGTCAGTGATATGATCGATCACATGCGGAGAATCAAATTCCATGACAGATATTGAACCAATTAACGAGTTATCGAAAGATGGGCGGTAACGCGGATGAAACCTTTGAAGTGACGACGCTGTTATTCCTTTCAATAATACTTCCATGATGTAAATAAATATTCGGAAAATTCCAAAAAAGTACGATAAATCTGATTATACGATTACTGTCAAAAAAAAATGCAGCATCAACATAAAACATAACAAAAATGAGCACATAAATGAGGAATATGTCGACCCGACAAAGGAGAATACAACAGCCGAAAAAACACCAAATGGTATTCAAAGCAGCGAGAGGTGGTCCCAAGCTCTATGCTAAAGAATAGTGTACTGGTTAAGTGTAAATGGATTTGACACTAAACTCCAAAACATGCAAATGAACAAAAATGAGAAAACATACAAGACTAACAAAGACCAGAGCCTCCTGACTTGGGACAGACGCAAACAAGCAGTTTAACATGTTTTGTGAGATAAAACACGTTTTCAGTATAAAACATATTTGAAAGATATTGTTATGTTTATGATTTAAGAAATAAAGTGTGCGATTTTCCTTCTAAAACTACGCCAAGATGAATAAACAAATGTTCAAAAAAATAGACCGAAATATTCAATAAGCACAAGTAAGATAATTTTCCCTTCTTTCGGGCCAAAAAAAGGCTTTCTCTTTTCAATACAAACAAATCCGGCTTAATAGCAGTTTAAACTAATCGTTACATACTTTCGTCAAAAACATTCACATATTTATTCAAATTAAGAATATACATGTACTAAAGAGACATGCAAAATCCACTATGCTGCATTTATTACCAAAGGCATTCAAAAAATAACGTGTGCCAGAGTACAGCTATGAACTTTAGTATGGTGAATAACTTTTCATTCACATTTTTTTCAAGGTAAACTTTTAGTTTATTTCATCATATAAACTTGGAATCTCTGTACATACTGAACTCCCTGACACATAACAATGTAGCTGTTATACAGACTGCATTGTCCAGTTTCTATGGAAACTACGAACACTTTACAGTCATCAAACATTTTGCAATCCAATGCACATTCGATTGTACTGCTTGATGTAATGACTTGGTTTGCTGGTACTGTAAGTATCGTGCTATCTGAGACTAACTTATACTGACTGTTACCTTGTTCAAAAGGTAAATAGCCTAATAAAAATAAAAAGAATGCATATAATATTAAACAATATACAGCTTATATATGATGTTTAAAATTTGAGAATTGTCAGTTAACGTTTTTTTGGTTTGTAATCTTCTCTCAAATGATATAACTGCCAAAAAACATATTTATTCTGACCCGTTTTAAAGGCATTACAGCTTATGTTTTATGATAAGAAGAAAGGCTAAATATATACGCATTTCCAATTCAATTGGAATAACAAAACCCTTAACAGTTTGTTATCAATAAAAAGTTAATGCAAAAAAAGTTTGGTGCATCGTCATTTACAAAAGGATGATTATCGTACTGCATACCAACTTCGCTTTAACCATTGTCTATTTTCTGAATCGCAAGACACATTCATCATGTTGACGCCTCCAATCTCGTTACAATTCATCAGACTGAGTGTGTAATTTTTTTTGGTGTGCTTTGATTTGTATTTTCTAAATGAATATACATATCATATGCAGATTATTGATGCATCTATTTGATCGAACGTGTACAGGTTATATATAATGTTTGTAATTTCTATATACCAAAATAGGTGAAAACAACGGAAAAGAAGCAAAAAGCCATTATCGGCAATATCAAATTATACGTTAATCACGTATGATAAAGTTTCACAAATATACAAATCTGACCGCAATATATCAGAACAGAAGATATATAGGAATAACAGACACAGGACGTTACATGACACATTGATTTTTTTTAAATTCTAGACGTCTCATCACCAGAGCCTACAACATAGATGTATCGATGACGGAATTGAATGGTGTTGTTTTTTTTAACAAAAATGTGTATAAGATGGAATCGATCAAAGTTAATTACTTTTATATTATAGAAAGCAACCCTACCGATTTTTAATATCTTTTTTTCATAAGTTATGTTTGAAAACGCTGAAATCTTTTCTTTTTTCCATTTCAGTGAGGAATCTATTTTATAATTTTTGAGACAAATTGCTGATGAATACAATAACAACAATTTCACCTCGATATTAAAAAGTAAAGAATATTTAGGATGTTTGCACTGTAATATTTCATATAAACATCTTAAATTTTAAAAGTCTTTTCTTAAAATGTTCATGCATATTCACGAATTAGTAAACATACCTGTTGCATACACTGACAACCTCCATCCACCTCCACATATCTGTTCAGAATCGCCACGACACTCCCAATCACAATCAAAATCCGGTTTATTGTAATAATCGCTTACATTGCCAGGCCCGTACTTATAGGGATCATCCCCACAATGACATTCCTCTGAAATCTAAACATAATTATATCTGTATGTTTCGTTCAATACAATAAGATGTAGGTCTAAATCGAAAAAGAGACTTGATGATAGCGGCGATTTGGACTTTAATCTTAATGTGGATTTTGCCAAACACTAACTTCATGGATTGTATTGGCTGGTTCCCTGATCATGCCGATTGCATTCGTTTAATGAAACATTCAAATGTAAAATGGATGTATAATAGATAATAGGATTAAACACCTTTTCAAAGACATTTATTGGCGAATAAACTCGAACAATTTACTCACAAACAAATAAAAGTCATAAGGACTTTTATGATATATTTGTGAGTGATTACGTCCAGTTTATACACCAAAAAGTTCCTTTAAAAGGGCGTTTAATCCTTATAATTCTCCAAATTGGAGATAGGGAATATAGTTTTCCTTACTCTTTTCCTCTATCACACGTAAATTATATATTTATGTCATTGAATAGGCCTGGCGCATTAATATATTTGTCGGTTAACACAAAAATATGTACTCAATGAACTTTACTCTCTGATAAAAAGTAAACTGCAAAAACTCTTATTATCATTCATACGAATGATATTGTGTATTATTTTATTTGACTGTTAACGTGAAGTGAAAATAAATTTGGTAACTTGGTGTTTTTTTGCCCCTAACTTGTTTGCATTGGTTACGATTTATTAGAAGAATGTGTCCATAGTACACGGATACCGCATCCGCACTATAATTTTCTATGTTCAGTGGACTGTGAAAATGTGGTAAAATCTCTAATATGGCATTATTATTTTTTTCAAATGGATCCATATTAATCAATTATATTCATCACGGTCAAAATCATTTTACGGATCAGTTATAGTTGACGAATACCACTTGTAACATGTGTAATTTGTTGAATGTTTTTGTTTCAAATTAAAACATTACCTCTGTTCCAGAGTACATGTAACCTTGTTCTTTACAGTATAGCAAGCACAAGTTGTTTTCCATATATGAGGGATTACTTAAATCATCCAACACATATTCATGTGGTAACAGTCTAATTTTTGTATCAATGAAACATCCAACGTAAGCATTGCTACCTATTCAAAAGACAATTAAAATTCATTAGTTAACAAGAACTGTAGGTAAACATGTATGGCAAGATAAATAATTGTTTGGTTATTGCCTTCCGTGGGTGTTAATGGGTAATTAAACATGTCCTTTTCTTTTCTGAGTAAATAAATTGGAGGACAAATTGTATTTTAAGTTATGTATATTTGAAATTTGCAAAATATAAAACTTTTATGTATTCAATACAGTTAATTTATCCCTCCTCGTTCCTGTATTGTCGTGAAAATCTGTGACTGATGATTTCATGAGGGAAAAACGAATATAAGAGTATCATGTGTTATCATAATGTATAAAATATCGAAAAAATAGAAAAAAACTCACCAATCACCTGTACTTGACACTGAAAAATAAACAGCTGGTTTTACATGACTTTTTATATAGCTCGCAAAACCTCTACTTGTACGACAGTCGCATCAAATTCAATTATATTGACAACGTTTACAATGTAAGAATAAAACAAAAATACATAATAGGTAAAAATGTGAAAAATAGGGATACAGAAATCAACATTGATAATCTAAATCACAAACAAATATGAAACAAAGAAGACAAAACGCATAAGCAAAACAAGAGATTGAAAAATGTACTATAGCACAATAAAGCAATGACGAATTGTTTAAGTACAGGGCCAAGTCATACATGTATGTATCAAAGAAGCACAACACAACATATAAACAAGGCACATTAGCTAAATAGCTGAACTACAAGTATGTAAAAATATAAAAGATAAATAACACAATAATTTTCAATTATAGAGCCATGTTATCTGTTATAAAGAAACACAATAAGGCATACAAACAAAGCGCATCAGTGAAATTAAAGACAGGTCTTGGGATTATAATGGTGTCTGGTTGATACCCATGAGATATTGAAAAAAGTTTTTTGATATTTTCTATTTGAATTATGTTTTTTTCACTGGATATGCCTGAAGTTTATTGCTTAGCAAGCTAAATGCATTTAAGACAAGATTCCATTAAATAGAATTTAAAATGGAAATAGGGAATATGTCCAAAGAAAAAAAAACGAAAGAGAAGATAACAGCCGAAGTCTACCAATGAGTCTGCAACGGCTGAGAAAAAAAACCACACCTTCAGGCGGGCCTGAGCTGGCCCCCAAATAAAAATATGCAATATGTCAGCCAAAAATGGACGCAATTCCAAAACGTATAATTGAATTTTATAAAAACAAAATTGGTAGTTTTCATGGTTTTAATAAAATGTTAAAATTTATTTGTTATTAGTTATTTGAATAACACAACAACTGAGTTTCTCGTAAACGCTTGTTTGAGGCGAAATTAATTTTTACTAATTATCCATTCATTTCTGAATATATTTTATGGACTAGGACACTCCATCTTCTTGCTGGGTGATATTAAGCGTTTATAAAGTTGCGTTTTAAATATTGCAATTAAAAGACTTCTTTTTTTTTTACAAAAAGATTATCACATAAGGTCTTATAAAACGGTTTATATGAACTAGGACACTCCATCTTCATGGTGGGTGATATTAAGCGTTTATAAAGTTGCGTATTAAATATTGCAATAAAAAGATTTCTTTTTTTTTTGCAAAAAGATGATCACATCGATCAGGTCTTATAAAACGAAACTAGTTTTAAACGATTTCAATAAGAAAAGGGTAATTATCACAATATGCAAATGATATGCAAAACAGGCAGTGTAATGTCTTTGTTAATTGATTTATTGACAGACTGTCGTTGATCATCTCAACGAGATTGTTTTTCTCGCTTGAGCCTGTACGGATGTTGAGATGACCAATGATAATCTGTTTATCGCTATTTTATAATATTGTTATAATATTGTTCGTTTCTGTGTGCGTTGCATTTTAACGTTGAGTCGTTTGTGTTTTCTCTTATTTTTGAGATATTGAGATAAGACGTGGCACGGTACTTGTCTATCCCAAATTCATGTATTTGGTTTTGATGTTATATTTGTTATTCTCGTGGTGTTTTGTCTGTTGCTTGATCCGTTTCTGTATGTGTTGCGTTTCGGTGTTGTGTCGTTGTTCTCCTCTTATATTTAATGCGTTTCCCTCGGTTTTAGTTTGTTACCCCGATTTTGTTTTTTGTCCATGGATTTATGAGTTTTGAACAGCGGTATACTACTGTTGCCTTTATTTACCATTTTTACTTTGACGACGTTGTCGTTTTCATGTCAATTTCGTTAGCAATGCAACGCGCGTCTTTAGTTTCTAGTGGTAAATTTCGATCTCAAGCGAGAAGCATGATATGGAAAATTCTCACAAAAAATGATCAAAGGAAAAATGCACAAAATAGCTATAATCATGATAATTATCAGTATATATAAATTAGATTAAAACAATACTACCTTTAATGATTCCACAGAATAAAAACACATCAACACGATAAATAGCTTCAAGAACATGATTATTTCACGAATTTAAACGATAGAATCTACTGTAAAATTAGATTATAAGAGATCCTTTCAAACAAAAGAATTATGCTAAACTGTCTGAAACACTCTCTCTAAACATTACAAAGTACTGTTTGATAGCCAAAACCGATTCTTCTTGAACGGAATGACCTGAATAATAATTATGTGTTAAGGAATAACCAATGCAAATGAATAATGATTAAAACACCAAAAACATATATTTAACAACAATATATATTAAAAAGACATGTGTCTTTATTGGATAAGTATCCGTAAAAGAAACATGTTAAACGATATGCATGCTAATTAATAGACTTTCGATTTTGCAAATTGTGCAAATAAAAGCGTAATATTAGAAATATAAATAATTTAAAAAAGTAAATTGAGAAAATGTTCGAGTAATTGAACTAATATTTGAATAGGTACAATTTCAAAATATCTTTTTATGCCACAGTAATCTAAGAGAAATTTAATTACAGATGTAGTAAAAAACGTCTATTTACATGTAATGCCTGATTTAAAATAAATTAGAATTGCATTACATATTGCATCTTTAATTTCAATGTGACGATGTTTATATTTCTATCTGAAATTTGTACAATTTAAAAGAAACCAGTCAGATTCATTTCCCAAAGGAACAAGTTTTTAAGAACAACTTGAACAAACGACAGGGTTACTTTGATGATACAATGTATGTGTTCAAATAATTAGACTCGATTTGTATAAGAAGAAGGGATTTAAACAATACCTCAAAATATGACAAAATTACAAAATCGTTAACAAGTATCTGTAATGGGAAATTCATTCAAGTGGCCATTGCAGTCATTTGTTGTGCTAGAATGTGTACCAAAAATCCTTTTTACTGTCAAACATGCTAGCAAGCACATATGTATGTGAATTTATATTTCAACCTGTACATGCTGTAGTACAAGTGTTTTTTCATGCGTGGAAAAAGTATTGAAAAAACATGTTAATAAATCTAATTTTCAGCTTTCATCTGTCTAAGGATGTTTTTATATGATTTGTAAATGCCTTACTTTGAAGTATAAATAAGAGATAATATTTTAGTGTCTGTTATTTTTCTTCAATCATAAATGATTGGCGAATTTTTGTGTCTGATGGTTTCGAGCATTTTTATTTTTTGTTTTAGGATTTTCAATAAATGAATAAATGAATGGAGTTTGCAGATAACTGTTCATTGTTTTTTAAATAAACTATTTGTTTTTGCTAAAATAACCCCAAATCTGTGATATAGTTGTTAGATATGCCACTGAACAATAACTGCGACATTGCTAGAGAACGAACGGTTGTGTCTATTTTGTCTACATATGGTAAACAAAATTTTAATCTCCAGCTGTGGGGCAGTTGGGCACAAAAATATCTATTTGTATTGTCTTTCACAAATTGAAATGAAGTGAAGTTAGGCCGTGTTCACATTGAACTAAATTCTTGTGTTAGTGTAACTAACACGTAAACTAAACACAATTGCGTTCCCATTGATAAAACTCAATGTTTACATGTAGTTTAAATCATGTTTTATCTACACACAGTCAGACGATAGTCAATGTAGGCCTTGTGTAGGTTAAGTGTACACAAAACTAGGCATTTTGGACATTGGTTTTATATTGTATATATTTAAGGAGGAAACTATTTTTGAGTAAAATTGATATTTTTGATAATTATTAGTACAGTTCTTTACAAAAATTGATGTCTAAATTTTACAGTTTTTTTTGTTAAAAAATTAACGTACTTTATTAACCCCTGATCAAGACTCAAAGCAGCATCATTTCCGAACCCATCAGGCAGCAACCAATTTTTTTTGGGAGGGGGAGGTATTATAGTTGAGTATAAAACATAAAGGCAGGGGGTGGGGTGGTGGTGGTGGGCTATGGATTTTGTTTTGAAAAAAAAAATGTTTCCAGTTTTTGGCCCCGAAAAAAAAAATTGTTTGTTTCACCATCAGCTGCCACTATATATATAATGCCAAAAGAGGGATGAAAGATACCAAATGGACAGTCAAACTCATAATTCTAAAACAACTGACAACGCCATGGATAAAAATGAAAAAGACAAACAGACAAACAATATTACACATGACACAACATAGAAAACTAACGAGTAAACAACACGAACCCCACCAAAAACTAGGGGTGATCTCAGGTGCTCCGGAAGGGTAAGCATATCCTGCTCCACATGTGGCACCCGTCGTGTTGCTTATGTGATAACAAACCCGGTAAATAGTCTAATTCGGTAAGTCACATTCATGAAAGGGAAGGGGATTATAGTTACGACGTAAGGTACATATCCGATATCATTTTTGAAACGGTTATTCCATAACAGCAACCAACTCGTGATGGCGTCCGTAAAATTTACGAAGGGATGATTTCAACTTCACCATTTGGAACTCTTGGTTTAATAGCTTCCTTGTGAGCAGCAACCCTATATCAGGAAAATCATGATAGGATATGCAAGCACGGGAATATCGTATCAATTGGGAGATATACCCGTATGCAGGTGCTGCTGGAATGTTACTACTTAGGAATGAAAAGTTCACAATTGGAAAGCTGAAATCATCTCTTTTGTTATTAAAGTTTTGTTTTCAATCGACCCTCATTGTCACTTTCTAGATGTAAGTCAAGATATGAAGCCGACTTGACTGTATCTGTAGTATCCTTCATCTTTAATTCAATGGGATAGATGCGTTCCACATAGTCACCAAATTTTGAATTATTTAGTGAAAGAACATCATCTATATAGCGGAAAGTAATGTTAAAGGATATTGCTAACTTCTTATCTTTCTTCCTAAGAAGTTACTGTATGAAATCAGCCTCATAGTAATAAAGAAATAAGTCGGCTAGTAGAGGAGCACAGTTTGTTCCCATTGAAATGCCGACAGTCTGTTGAAAAACACGTCCTCCGAACTTAACACATATGTTGGCAATCAAGAAATCAAGCAACTTGATAATATCAGTTTCAGATAATGTTTTGTTTGAATCAGAGTGGTCCTTTACATAGTAGGATTTATTCCTCACTAAGACAAGATACTTGTATCTACGTTGTCCATTCTTTTTTATGAAGCAAAGCAATACCAACTCTTTCAATTTGTCTTTTAGTTTGGAATGTGGAATAGTTGTGTAAATAGTATAAAAGTAAAATTTATTTCGACTTGTCACCAAAATTTGTCCTGAAAAACATCTATAGCCCACGCCCCTTCCTCTTCCAAAAAACGAATATTAATAGTTGCTGCCTAATTCATTAGAAAATGTCTTCCCGAATCGACTTGACGTACACAGATAAATGATATTTTTGTGTAGTATATCATATCCGTTAAATAAAATTAAAAACAACTTACCCTATACTCCTGGGAGAAGCAATACCATTTGAAACAAACAGAAAAGAAAAAATGTAGTGATCCCTAATATCTAAATCCTTTTTTTCTTCTTCTGTAAGCACGCTGCTGCAGCTAACGTTTTCGAATGCGTAATCGAGACATCTCTAGTATATTCAAACTACTGCAAATTATAAAATGGCTTTCATAAAGCAGCAACCACGTAACTAAAAAAAAGGGGGATGGTTATTTTTTTTTATCTGAGTCCGATTTTTTTTCGCGACTACGGTTTTTTTTCCCTTTTTTTTCGATGATGGTGATCAAATACTTTTTTTTCAATATTTAACACTATAATGTATTGGGAAACTCTTGATTCAGAATATTTTTTTATCATCTGTATGACTAGATTTTTTTTTATCAAATTGGGGATCGGAATGTTTTCAACCCCTCTTTTGAAGTCAAATGGTCGTTCCCTTCCTGCTAGAAAAATTGTCCGAACACTTTGAATTCAGTTCTCCGTAATGAACATTTAAATGACATATAGTTTACAACTGTGAACAAATCTTATGTACAGGTAATTAAACAAGGTGTATAGCTGTGAACAAATTCAATGTGAAACCAGTGTCCATTACATTAAATTAATTTTAAACATGTTTACTGTACACGGCGTTTGGTGTGAACAACATGGCCTTAAGTTGAGTTACATTTAATATAGTAAACTTTTTGTAGCCTCCGGCTGTGGGGCGAGAACGTGGTATCCTAATACTGTCAGTCGCTCATTTTACCGCTGCGCCACAGAAACCATTGTCAACAACTATGGAATGAAAGTATTTAACATTACTGCACGTTCAAGAAAAGTATAAAAACAAGATATGATAATAATTCCATCTTTCAGCTTTCTTTTGTCAAAGGAAATTTTAATATGATTTGCAAATGCTTTAATTTGAAGCATCAATAAGAGATACTATGTTAGTGCCAGTTTTTTTATCAATCATAAATCAAGCATATTTATCGTTAATTTTCGGCTATTCAATAAATGAATAAATAATGGAGCTGACAGATAACTGTAGCATTTATTGTTTATTGGTTTTAAATAAACTTTATTTTTGCTATAATATCAAATCTGTGATATAGTTGTAATATATGCCGCTGAACAGAACGCCTTATGAAAAATAAGTGCGTCCTTGCTAGAGAACGAACGGTTTTGTTTATTTTGTCTACATTTAAAGAGGGAGGAGATATATGTATTAACTCATTAAGGAATTAATGTAGAGGTTTTGAATTAATAGCGGGAAAAGAATTGAAGATAGGACTTGTGCTGGATGGGACAAATAACCATGTGTGAATTTACCTTTTCTTTAAGTCATTACTATTGCAAGACTTAGAAAGGTTTAGTTTTCATTAAGTACGTTTTCAGACTTCACCACGACACATTACTATTTAGTTTTTTTGTTTCAACAAGAAAAGGGTGTTTTCTTTGTCCAATAATTGCAAAATTTCTGCTTTGTATCAAGTAGTTACTATTTAAACGCCTCGATCCTGGGGCGGATCTTCACTGCTATCAGTACATCGGTCCTCCCCAGGACCTTCACTGCTAAAAGGTACATCAGCACTCGGTGAGTGCCTTCACCGCTACTGGTGATCAGTCCATCGGGCCGCACAGGGGACCCTTCACTGCTAAGAAGTACATCGGATCGCCCTGTTGACCCTTCACTGCCACTCGTACACGGTTCATCAGCACTCAACCGAGCGATTTCACCTTTCTTGTCCTCTGCTGCCAAAGTGATGGCTCTGGCGTAAGTCTTCCTTGTGGTGGTGGTGTTCTCCGGGCACGCAGAACGTTGGTGCCCCTTCTCACCACATTTTAGACAGACAGGCTGCCTGCCTAAAACTGTGACGAGGACAGGTCGGTTGAACACCATAGCCCTGTACGGAATGTTATAAAATTGAGCCTCCGTACTCCTCATTGTCCCCGACAAAGATCCTGTCTTTAAATTAAGGTTATCGTAAACCATATAGTCCTCATCTAGGGTGATGTTACTCCCATAGCTTCTCAGCCACTCCCCTACAAGCGCCTTCTTCATATGGAGGGGGAACCAGTGTATTCGAAAGCGAACCAATCTGCTGTCTATTCTTTCGAATACAACTGATCCCCTTTCCTTGCATGGTCTCCTTACTCCATCACCTAACGTTTCTACGTCAGCGTCGGTGATGAAAGTAAGTTACCATTCACTGCCTTGTCCCGTCTTGTAAATGGCCTCTAAATTCTTGACGTCTATGACATCCTCCAGCGCGGCTATCACCTGTCCTCTGGTATTACATCTCAGGTCACTGAATTTCGCCTGCAAAGTTCTCCTCATCACGTCTCCATTATTGTAAGCATTCATGTTGACAGACGGACGGCCGCGAAGCCGACCGTCAAACACCTGGAAACTGTCGTGGATATGGGAGACCGCCTTTTTGATCACGGTGCTCCCTGTACCAGGTAAGTAAATTTGTGTGAATTTACCTTTTTAGTTTATTTTTTTTTATCTTTATTCTACCTTTTTAGTTTAGGTTTAGTTTTTATTAAGTACGTTTTCAAACCTTACCACGACACATAACTATTCAGTATTTTTGTTTCAACAAGAAAATGGTGTTTTCTTTGTCCAATAATTGCAAAATTTCCGCCTTGTATCAAGTAGTTACTATTTAAACGCCTCATTTAGTCACAAGTTTATCATGTTGTTTCGTTAAAAAGATCTATTTTTCTATGCCGGTTGAGTATTGGAACGCTTTTTACAAGAAATGGTACGAACATCTTTAGAGTTACGTCCCCGCTAAACGCAAGTCTTCATATTTCAGCTCTGGATGTCCCAGTGAAGACATATTTTTTTTAAATCTTACATAGAAATAATTGAAGTACAAAGTGGACAACATGAAAAAATATGGAAATCTGAAGCACATCTTGACACTAACTCGTCTTCTGACAAATTCCGAACTGCATAGACATGAAATGAAGTTATTGGTTTCTTGAAAAAAAAAGCCGTTCCTTTTAATATACGATTTTTTTTATATATTAGTAAATATATATTTGTTATTTTTCGAGAAGATAGGACCAATGGGAAAATAACCACATTTGACCTTCGTATAATGCTAACACATACCTTTTGATAGTCCCATATTGCCACCATGAACTAAGTCATGCATAGACATGGCGATGAACTCCAGTATGAAGAATGAACAAATCTTACATAACATTAAAGCATTATTTATTCAAACAAAATGAAATACTAATAATAATTGCAAATGTGCTTTCTTGCATCTTAAAGAAGATGTTGAATGTACTGAAATAAGACAGTAGCCTTACTACAACAATTTACCACAATGTATCTATTACCATGTTTAACAGTAAAAATTATATTGGGTAAACATCACTGAGACGACAATCTAGCATCAAAAATAACTAACAGACATCTATGTACAAGTTTTACTATAAGATTAGATGAATAATATCCACACGACATCTGTTTTTCAAGTTTGACAGCAACGTAACGAAACCGTAGGCGAGCAGTTAGGCAAAAACATATCTACATGTATTTAATTAACTTTCACAAATTGAATTGAAGTAAAGTTAAGTTAAGTTACATTTAATATAGCACACTTTTTTTAATCTCCGGCTGTGGGGTGAGAACTTGGGATGTTGCTTCTGTCGGTCGCTCATCTTACCGCTGCGCCACATACACTATTGTCAAAGATTATTAAAATTAAAGTATTTAACATCAATGCATGTTCAAGAAAAGTCAAATAAATTATACATGATAATTATTCTTACTTTCAGCTTTCTTTTGTCTCAGGAAGTTTTGATATGATTTGCAAGGGCCTTAATTTGAAGCACGAATAAGAGATAATATTTTAGTGCCTGCTATTTTTTTTATCATAAATCGAGCATTTGTATCGTGTGTTTTAGGCTATTGATAAATAAATAAATGAATGGAGTTGGCAGATAAATATATCAATACTTGTTTATTGTTTTTAAATGTATTTTGTTTTTGCTATAATAACCTCAAATCTGTGATATAGTTGTAATATATGCCGCTGAACAAAACGCCTTATGAGTAACAACTGCGACCTTGCTAGAGAACGAACAATTTTGTCTATTAACATGTACAAATTAAGAGGAGGAAGAGATATTTTTCACTTAATTTAAGGAATTAATGTAGAGGTTTTGAATTAAAAGTGGGAAAAGAATTGAAGGTTGAACTTGTGCTGGATGGGACGTATGGGCATGTGTGGGTTTATCCTTTCTTTAAGTCATTATTATTGCAAGACTAAGAAAGGTTTTAGATTTCATTAAGCACGTTTTCAAACTTTACCATGTTATGTATAAAGTAGTCACTATTTAAACGCCTCATTTAGTCATTAGTTAAGCATGTTGTTTCGTTAAAAAGAACTATTTGTTATGCCGGTTGAGTATTGGAACGCTATTTACCAGAAAGGGTACGAACATCTTTAGAGTTACGTCCCCGCTAAACGCAAGTCTTCATGTTTCAGCTCTGGATGTCCCAGTGGACAACATGAAAAAAAATATTGAAATCTGAAGGACATCTTGACACTAACTCGTCATCGAGCTTCATGAACAAAAGCCGTTCTTTTTCAAGTTTGTAAGCAACGTAAAAAAACGAAAGGGACCAGTTAGGTACAACAATATCTACATTCATGTATTTGACTAACTTTCACGTGTCGAAATGAAGTACTGCCAGTAACAACTTACCGCTGCGCCACAGAAACCATTGGCAAATGTTATTACATTAAAGTACTTACCATTACTACCCTTTAATAAAACAGCAGCCTAGCTACAAAAATTGACCACAAGATATCTACTAGGATGTTTAACAATAAGAATTGTATTGGGTAAACGTCAATGAGACAACAATTTACCATTTTGTTTCGTTAGATTGAGACTTTTCAATAAATGAATAAATGAATAGTGTTGACAGGAAACTGTAGCATTTATTGTTCTTTGTTTTTAAATAAACTTACTTGTTTGCTATAATAAAATTAACGGTAACAATTTTCCTGCACCAGATGCGCATTTCGACAATACATGTCTCTCCAGTGATGCTCGTGGCCAAAATATTTGAAAATTATAAATATCTTTTATCTGTAATCCAGTTGTATTATTTGCCGCTGGACACGGAACATATTGATTTGGTAAATGTGATTCTGTTCCTGAGCCATATGTATTTTTTAGTAGTAGTCCATATTTAGCAATCTTCACCCAGAACGACCATTATTACATGAATAATTTCCTAATTGTGTTTAACATATAAAAAAAGAACATGTTGTGTGATTGCCAATAAGACAAATATCCACAAGAGACCA
This sequence comes from Mytilus trossulus, assembly GCF_036588685.1. NCBI lineage: Eukaryota > Metazoa > Mollusca > Bivalvia > Mytilida > Mytilidae > Mytilus > Mytilus trossulus. Next base: position 1,559,164 of record NW_026963318.1, read on the forward strand.
AATCAACACAGAAATTAGCAACTATAGGTCATCGTACGGCCTCAACCTTCAACAATAAGCAAAGCCCATACCGCATAGTCAGCTATAAAATGCCCCGAAATAACAATGTAAATTTTGTTGAAAACAATTCAAATCAAAAAACCAAAGGCCTAATTTAACTTGATCCATTCCTTGCCATGCACTAAGGATTTTCCACAAAACATAAAACAAATAACTCTCAATCAATCCTAAAGTTCTATCGTTATCACCATGTTATAAATAAAACACTACATTGAAAATGAATGCGCTAAAAAGAAAATACTACCAAATGGCCTGGGAATCTATATTCTGGATTTCGGGTCTTCAAATAAGGTTCTAGACACTGTGCAATTTAGAGCTAGAGCAATATTTAATTTCATCTGAATTTATTGACATCTTCGTGTTATTGTTTTTTTTTATTGTCCCTGTAACTAGATTGCTGCTATATTGACGAATCCCCTAATCGCAATATATTCTTATATATTTGGAATAAATCATAACCCATTGGTAGCCAAACACAGATAATGGGGTCAATTACTCTGCCTAGATTTAATTAGAAAAGGCCTTGGAAACAATTAAATGATATAATAATAGTAAGGATATTGTTATTTGTTCGAGCGTTATATGGTTCTCTGCGGGTACTTCGACTTTCGCCACCGAAAAACAATAACTGGCCAAATAGTGTTTAAAGGGGTGTCAACAACCAAAACTCCCGACAGGTCAAAGAATCATTCCACATGAGTGTAGAGATTTGTTGATATTTTTATTGTTGAAAGTTGTTGGTTCACAATTTCGAATATAGAAAACAAAGATCTGATTAGCATATTTAGTAGTCGAAAACAAAATGGTCTTGTAAAAAAATAATAAATGAATAAGCATTTACAGTATAAAAATAAATTATATTGTATCACATACATATATCATATAAGATGTGAACAAATAACTCAACATTTAATGTTGAACAATAAAATAACAAAAATATATAACAAAAAAAGTCTCATCTTATCAATGCAGTTCAATGCAACAAACAAACTTTGTGTAGTGTAGTATTACACTGATAGTCGTTATAAATATCCTGTTACACAAATCGTATATCGGACCTATTTTATCCAAAATAGTCCTCGTCAAAACTGAGAGTTAAGATTTACACATGGAATAGCTTCCAGTTTACGCTCCTTTTTCTAGATGAACATGGTTTCATGCAGTGGAGCATGTGTGCCGTTGCCTTGTCTACGCATGCGTCATTTGTACCTCCGTGGGCTTCACAGCTGTTTACATCGTCTTGATATCTGTGTGCGCAGTTTGTCCGACATGTTGCGCATGCTGTACTGATAAGAAAAATGGCTGCAACAAGAACTAACACTTTCCTCTCCATTTTCTGAAAAAAATAAAAGCAAAAAATAACAGAACAGAACATGAGAACGCATGATTCTACAAAAAAATAATGCGCTTACGCATACAAATTATCAACTTAAAATAAAATTTAAAAGACGATGTAAAAAAATAAAATAAAAAATTGAAGTTAATCTAGTCTTCACAAAGTTATATTTTTACCGACAAATGATATGGTTAATATTTCATGGGTGTAGTTTGCCTTACTTATTTGGTGGCAACTTTGTCATGCTAATTTAGGTCTAGAACAAATTTACAAAAGTTCAAATGACATGGCTTCCGCGCTTCATACAAAATGTATTTCGGTCAACGCTTTTACCACCCAATAAATTTACAAAAAGAAGCATTCAATTCTTAAATAAAAGCACACATACTATATTAAGATTCTAGACCGGGTACGTACAATTATGAAGCATAATACATACCTATAAAGAACATTCTAAGTAACAATTGTGCCAGTATATTTCGATGATAAAACATATGCACATGTAACATGTATAAGGTGTATGTATGCAATTGACCGTTTTCAAAAATCTGTAGTTTTGGAGAAAAAATACTTTAAAGCGCTAGAAACCCCAAAGAAGGAAATGAGGTCTTCAATTTCATTAATGTAATGTCCAATGCGAATAAATCTTAACTATATTTTTCTGAAAAACAAAATGAAATCTAAATGAATAAGAAATAATGTACTTACAATTTCTTCTGCTTTTTGTGTATAAACAATAGAATAGCTTTGTCCAATTTTGACTTTTATCTGGACCCTGACCAGTTTATATAGTAATTTTATAGCCGCTAATCTCAAGTGACCAGATAACACTCAGATGAAGATTGGAACATTAAGGCGTATACCTATACTAAAAAAGTTTGACGAGAAAACCGCACCAATATGTCTGAGAAAAATAACTTAAATATTGTAAGTCATGCGAGTATAAATAAAATATAAGTTGTATCACATGATAAGAAATAAAGAAGCGGTTAGGGTGACCACCTGTTCAGATGAAAATTGTCCATGCAGTAATTTAGAAAAAACATACAGTGTTTTTTTTAAATTCAATACCGGGCGGATTTTGATTCTAGTTCAGCAAGCCTTTACAATTAATAATTATTTTAAAAGGGAATCGCGTTTAATGTTACGAAAAAAAAAAATGAAAAAAATTCAAGAGATGAACACGTTCTATGGATATTTTCGACAAAGTCACTAGTAACGTCGAGATATGTTTGGTTTAGAAGGTCACTATATTTCTCTAAATATGTTATGAAAGAAATCACAAATTAAATTCTTTTTGACTTACATTGTCGTTTTTAGTTTTTTTCTAATCATGCACAGTTTGCGAGATGCTTTTTTCTAGTACCTGAGTATATGTTTTGAAAAACGTTTGTATAATCGCGGTTAAGCAGTCAAGAGCTGCGTCATTCATGATTTTGACAACTTCACCGATTAATGGTGTCATTGTTTTAGATTAATTCGGGTCAAACTTTTGCGTCAGTCGTTAAAATTTCTTTTGAAATATTCTCTAAAATTAGTTAGATGAAATCAAAATAAATAATTCATAAGATTAGATACACCCGTTGTTTACATATGATTTAAATTTATTTTCGGACCACGATCTTGACAATTAGGTACAATAGGAATCATTATGATCCGATACTAGACACAAGTGATTCCCATGCATTATGTACTGGGTTCACTACTTTTTGTAAAGTACATTTGTACATACATATACTTCGAATCATAATGTTTCCTATATGAAGCACTTCATAAATAGTGATAGATAAACCGAAGATTTTAAAAAAAACTACATTATATACATTAAGAAGTCATACTGGATATATATAAACAGCAAATGTAAGAATAAAAAGACAGGCAAATATTTCAATTTGAATACGGGGCCTCTGTGGCCGAGTGATAAAGAGAAAAACAAGGGTAGTCGAACTACTGTATCACTAGCCTGTCAAAACTGAGGTTGTGAATTCGATATAATTTGATGAACGTTTCGTCATCTGTAGCACTTAACACCCACTCAATAACAATACATGTAAGCATTTGATGGAAAAATTATTAAAAATGAAAACACAACGCACATTGTCCGAAACATTAAAAAGTCCTAGAACCATAACAACTTGCATACATAAGTCAAATCCTTCAATATCTACAATGTCCAAGTAAGTCTATTAAGTTTCTCTATTATTTCTTCATAAATCAACGGAGCTTTCAAGAAAAGAATGTTAGAAATTATGTGAGGACTCAGTCTGAATCATGACTGTCAAGTTGATGATAACCTCGGTTTAAAAAAGACTTTGATTACTTTCCAAAAGAGTTTTTTTTTGCATCATATCTGTAAATATAATATATATTTCGTATAGCGCATTCAAATTATTAAAAAAAGGAGACAAAGTGCAGTGTATGACTGAAAATGATTGAAAACTATCCACTCATGCAAGTCTAAATGATGTGGATGATGTGGATGGAATTTAAACTATCAAATGTCATCTTACGTCCTTCAACAATTTACAAAATCCATTCTATACAGTAATCTATATGATATTGCCATATACCATCATGTTGTTTAACAATTCAAACGAGATAAGCAACTTTCCTGGTCCAATTTAAGACAAAAACATAATTTAGAAACGTATATATTATAAAAAGCAACAAAAGACATCCACTGAATAGCAGGGTCCTGGTAGGGGGGATATGCATACAAAGAGTGTGGTAGGCAAACATATAAATTTGAGCTAGAGCTCATTCTCCACCTCCAAACATAGGACATAGGTGAAAAGCACACTAAAAGCACAGACTGTAAAACTCAGTGAGGATTCAATGGTTACACGCGTGAAAAACTAACCATTGCAACAATAATAATATTTCTTTCTTTCAATGTTCCGAGGATCTGATACATGTACTTGCGGACTTTCCCAATCACTGCCGGTTTAAATCAAATTTTACTAAGAAACTTCACGAAAACTGCTCAAGTGTTGTTGTTTCTATTTTTTTTTCTTCTCTCGAGTAGCATTTTTCAGCCGAAAAAACCTATGGTAGCGATCCATGTTTAACCTTACTTTCCAAAACAAAAATTACGTCTTTTATTTTTTTAATTTTGCATTTTTGGTCATCTAATACCCCACCACATTTGGTGTTTGCGGAATGAGCGGACCATGTGAATTTTGATGATTTTTTACTAATGCTTCTACAGTTTTTTCTTTAAAAGAGTCAATCGGTAATTATTTTATTATTTCTGTTAGCCTTTTTTTTTTGTTGATTAAAGAAATATAAATATTTGATCGGCCATATGAATTTTTCTATGTAATGACGATTCGTAAAAAACATAGTGGCTATTACAGGCCACGACATCAAAAAGTATGTAACAATTAAACAATAATTAGAAAAATATTAGAAATTTTAACTTCATGAAATTTTAGTATAACATTGTTACTGTGGTTCATAAGTGTTTCTCATTTCTTTTTTTTATATAGACTGATTAGAGTGTTGGTTTTCTTGTTTGCATGGTTTTAAACTGAGACTACTATAACAGTCTCAGTTTTAAACTTGGTATTTCTCGGGCCCTTTATAGCTTGCTGTTCGGTGTAAACCAAGGCTCCGTGTTGAAGATCGTACTTTGACATATAATGTTACACTCGTCCAAATTGTAATTTTAACAGAGAGTTGTGTAATTGGCACTCATACCACATCTTCTTGTATCTAGCAAATGAAAGGTGAAGGACTAGCTATAGTGATGCCTGTAGAAAATATTTAATGAACAGAATGAATGCATTATCGCCCTTTGCATGTTTTCTTGTCTTTCTAAGATTTGATATATTTTTTTTTAATTTCTGGACACAAATGTATGAACTACATATTGTATGTTTAACAATTGACCACTGGTCTACGGTTATGTTAGTTTTTCTAATATTTATTATTTTAAAATGCGTAAGATTATAATATCTAGTTATCATAAAGTTGATTATCTCTTCATCTTTTATTTTTGTGTCATACGCACAATCTCTATAATATGATAAAAAATGCTCGTCTAGAGGTAAGATGCTGATTGCCTAATGACATTAATTTATGCTTTTTTTTGTTATATTCGATACATTGGATATATGATATATATTTGAATATTACAACATGTTACGCACTCTATAATCTATGTATAGGACTACATTCTCGACCTTTTGGTCTCTAGTGCATCGATCTGGTTTTAATCAGACTGCTAGTGCATTGAAGTTTGATTGGGAATTCTTTCCTTCTCCGTGATATATCCTGTTTTTGCTGATGCGGCGAAAGACAATCACACATCAATCCTTATTTCTTATTTTTATAATATCTTTTATGCGTTTATGTTGTTTGTTGTTTTAGTAGATACATACGACTAGAGGTACATGTTTTACAAAGATAAACTTTAACAACATTACTATAATTATGCTATGAGAGAAATTAAAATTTGACCCAATTTCGTGAATGTAAATACAAGATTATTTCATTCATATCTAACCTTTATCCGTTTACATGTATGTTATAAGGTTCATTTGTGATTTCCAAAAGTAGTATTAAATGATGAGGCAAACCATAGCCAATTGTTAGATTGGTCTTATCTTATGATCAATTGAGATTTATACGTTACAAGTACTGTAACAATTTAATCATAACTTTACCATAATTTTACTTTTAATTTAAAGCAGGCAAAAGAAGTTTGGGTATCCTGTTCCATAATTTCTTCTTTCGCATTTATCTTGTTTTATTTGTCTCTCCGTGGATATTTAATAAAATTTCTCATACCAGCTACATTTAGTTCTGAGCGAAACAAAACCCGCATATTTTACAATATATTTCACTCCGTACTACTAAGTGGATAATTCAGACACTTACCATAATCGCGATGCAGCCATTGTAGATCAGAAATATAACAACTGCGTGCATAATTAGGAATACATATTATAAAATAATATATCCCATAACTACATGTATATGTAAAGAAAACATAGAAACGCATTCAACACACAATGAAAAACCAAATACTAGTATTTCAAGCTGCATGAATGGAAGCTGATATCATTTTCAATTGAATTCGCACACCAAATTTACATGTAGCAGTGATCTGGCCCCTTTGAACACCATTCTTGCATTGTGTTATTTTGTTGGCAATCTGTTTTTCTTGGCGGCGGCGGAAGCGGAGAGAACCAACTAACTTCGGTTGAAAGACAGACAATCCTATTCAATTAAGATTGGAGTCGATCGTTCCTTCCACGTGCGGTATTCGAACTCAAATCATCAGTGTGACAGGTTAGTGATACAATAGTTCGACTTCTTATACATGTATCACTCGTCAATAGTTTCCAACTAAATAGTTGAATAACAGTGTCGAATCGATGGAAGTTATAAGATGCAGTTTTTTGGTTACGTATATGTTACAGTAAATACTAGTAGGTGAAATTAAGAATTACATGTAATCACTAAAATTTAGGAATAACATGTAATCCCTGATGCACTTAGTAATTACAAGTAATTCCTGAAACGGCCCAGTTATTACCAGTAATTACTAATTTTGAAATGAATTTTTACACCTATTTACTAACTGTTAAAACAACTAGAGCACAACCGCGATATCGCGGGCATTCAGAGCGTAGTTTAAAGTATGTAAAGTGTTGTTGGAATAATTTTGTAAAATATTGAATAACTGGAGAATTTCAGCAAAAGTATCATAAGTCAAAGGTTATAAATAGGGGACAGGAAAATGCTCTTTTTTTTTTTATCCCTCTTGCTTTATTTCCAATATTCCCATTTTTGGTTTTCTATATATTTTATATGAACATACATTTAGTATGTTATAAACATTCAAGTAAGGAGCCTGTAATTCAGTGGTTGTTGTTTGTTTATGCGTTACATATTTGTTTTTCGTTCATTTTTTTGTACATAAATAAGACCGCTAGTTTTCTGGTTTGAATTGTTTTACATTGTCAGTTCGGGGCCTTTTCAAGCTAATTATGCGGTATGGGCTTTGTTCGTTGTTGAAGGTCATACGGTAACCTATAATTATTAATATCTATGGCTAGGATGAAAAATTTTGTCCTGCATTTTTTTAAGCTGTAATCTCTGTCCTGCCTTTTTTTTAAAAAGTTTATCCTGACTTTTTTTACATAAATTGTCGTCCTGACTTTTTTTTTGCACATCCTAGCCCCCCATAAAAATCAAATGGTAGCTCCCTAATCGATCCATAGTGGTCATTGATATAGTATACAGACCCTCGCTGTTTAATAAACTTTGTGACAGCCGTGAATAGTAAACTTGAAAATGATAGCAGACAGAATTCTGAAAATACACTTAATTCTTTGTACATATGTATGTTCAAAGTAGACAGAAAAACGCAAACCGGAAGTCTAATCTGACTTAAAATTTCGTCCAATGACGGGACAATATCCGGATGACTTTTTTCTCGTTTTTCTCCAAAAATAACTCAATCTGAATAATCATACGAATGGATGACAAATGGCACTATCCACTTTACCTATAGGACACAGAGGCGTGTTGCTCAATTAATTGCGGAAAGAAGAGAAGCGACACCCAAAATGAAGTATATATACTAGAACACACCCGCGAAATCGCGGGCATTCAGAGCGTAGTTTAAAGTATGTAAAGTGTTGTTGGAAGAATTTTATAAAATATTGAATGACTGGAAAATTTCAGCAAAAGTATCATAAGTCATAGGTTATTGGGGACAGGAAATGCTTTTTTTTTTTTATCCCTCCTCCTTTATTTCCAATATTCCCATTTTTTGGTTCTCTATCAATTTCAATATGAACATACATTTAGTATGTTATGAACATTCAAGTAAGGAGCCTGTAATTCAGTGGTTGTTGTTTGTTTATGTGTTACATGTTTGTTTTTCGTTCATTTGTTTGTACATAAATAAGGCCGCTTGTTTTCTGGTTTGAATTGTTTTACATTGTCAGTTCGGGGCCTTTTAAAACTGAGTATGCGGTATGGGCTTTGCTCGTTGTTTAAGGTCGTACGGTAGCCTATAGTTGTTAATATCTGTGTTATTTTGGTCTCTTGTGGAGAGTTGTCTCAACATGGCAATCATACCACATCTTCTTTTTTTTTGTAATCAATGAATTTTGTAAAATTTTCAGAAAAGATATCAAAAGTTCACATGAATAATTGTAGCGCTTATCTGTATATTATGAACATTCATTACTATATAAATATAGTGTATTTACTTTCAATTCGAAGTTTACTAATCGATCCATAGTGGTCATTGATAAAGTATACAGACCCTCTCTATTTAATAAACTTTGTGACAGCCGTGAATAGTAAACTTGAAAATGATAGCAGACAGAATTCTGAAAATACACTTTATTCTTTGTACATATGTATGTTCAAAGAAGACAGAAAAACGCAAACCGGAAGTCTAATCTGACTTAAAATTTCGTCCAATGACGGGACAATATCCGGATGACTTTTTTCTCGTTTTTCTCCAAAAATAACTCAATCTGAATAATCATACGAATGGATGACAAATGGCACTATCCACTTTACCTATAGGACACAGAGGCGTGTTGATCAATTAATTGCGGAAAGAAGAGAAGCGACACCCAAAATGAAGTATATATACTAGAACACACCCGCGAAATCGCGGGCATTCAGAGCGTAGTTTAAAGTATGTAAAGTGTTGTTGGAAGAATTTTATAAAATATTGAATGACTGGAAAATTTCAGCAAAAGTATCATAAGTCATAGGTTATTGGGGACAGGAAATGCTTTTTTTTTTTTATCCCTCCTCCTTTATTTCCAATATTCCCATTTTTTGGTTCTCTATCAATTTCAATATGAACATACATTTAGTATGTTATGAACATTCAAGTAAGGAGCCTGTAATTCAGTGGTTGTTGTTTGTTTATGTGTTACATGTTTGTTTTTCGTTCATTTGTTTGTACATAAATAAGGCCGCTTGTTTTCTGGTTTGAATTGTTTTACATTGTCAGTTCGGGGCCTTTTAAAACTGAGTATGCGGTATGGGCTTTGCTCGTTGTTTAAGGTCGTACGGTAGCCTATAGTTGTTAATATCTGTGTTATTTTGGTCTCTTGTGGAGAGTTGTCTCAACATGGCAATCATACCACATCTTCTTTTTTTTGTAATCAATGAATTTTGTAAAATTTTCAGAAAAGATATCAAAAGTTCACATGAATAATTGTAGCGCTTATCTGTATATTATGAACATTCATTACTATATAAATATAGTGTATTTACTTTCAATTCGAAGTTTACTAATCGATCCATAGTGGTCATTGATAAAGTATACAGACCCTCTCTATTTAATAAACTTTGTGACAGCCGTGAATAGTAAACTTGAAAATGATAGCAGACAGAATTCTGAAAATACACTTTATTCTTTGTACATATGTATGTTCAAAGAAGACAGAAAAACGCAAACCGGAAGTCTAATCTGACTTAAAATTTCGTCCAATGACGGGACAATATCCGGATGACTTTTTTTCTCGTTTTTCTCCAAAAATAACTCAATCTGAATAATCATATGAATGGATGACAAATGGCACTATCCACTGTACCTATAGGACACAGAGGCGTGTTGATCAATTAATTGCGGAAAGAAGAGAAGCGACACCCAAAATGAAGTATATATACTAGAACACACCCGCGAAATCGCGGGCATTCAGAGCGTAGTTTAAAGTATGTAAAGTGTTGTTGGAAGAATTTTATAAAATATTGAATGACTGGAAAATTTCAGCAAAAGTATCATAAGTCATAGGTTATTGGGGACAGGAAATGCTTTTTTTTTTATTATCCCTCCTCCTTTATTTCCAATATTCCCGTTTTTTGGTTCTCTATCAATTTCAATATGAACATACATTTAGTATGTTATGAACATTCAAGTAAGGAGCCTGTAATTCAGTGGTTGTTGTTTGTTTATGTGTTACATGTTTGTTTTTCGTTCATTTTTTTGTACATAAATAAGGCCGCTTGTTTTCTGGTTTGAATTGTTTTACATTGTCAGTTCGGGGCCTTTTAAAACTGAGTATGCGGTATGGGCTTTGCTCGTTGTTGAAGGTCGTACGGTAGCCTATAGTTGTTAATATCTGTGTCATATTGGTCTCTTGTGGAGAGTTGTCTCAACATGGCAATCATACCACATCTTCTTTTTTTTGTAATCAATGAATTTTGTAAAATTTTCAGAAAAGATATCAAAAGTTCACATGAATAATTGTAGCGCTTATCTGTATATTATGAACATTCATTACTATATAAATATAGTGTATTTACTTTCAATTCGAAGTTTACTAATCGATCCATAGTGGTCATTGATAGAGTATATAGACCCTCTCTATTTAATAAACTCTGTGAATGCCGTGGATAGTTAACTTGAAAATGATAGCAGATAGAATTTTGAAAATACACTTAATTCTTTGTATATGTATGTTCAAAGTATACAGAAAAGTATACAGACCCTCTCTATTTTATAAACTCTGTGACTGCCGTGGATAGTTAACTTGAAAATGATAGCAGATAGAATTTTGAAAATACACTTTATTCTTTGTACATTATATTCGAAGTTTACAAATCGATCCATAGTGGTCATTGATAAAGTATACAGACCCTCTCTATTTAATAAACTCTGTGAATGCCGTGGATAGTTAACTTGAAAATGATAGCAGATAGAATTTTGAAAATACACTTTATTCTGTGTATATGTATGTTCAAAGTATACAGAAAAGTATACAGACCCTCTCTATTTAATAAACTCTGTGACTGCCGTGGATAGTTAACTTAAAAGAAAATGATAGCAGATAGAATTTTTAAAATACACTTTATTCTTTGTATATGTATGTTCAAAGTATACAAAAAACGCAAATCGGAATTCTAATCTTACTTAAAATTTCGTCCAATGACGGAACAATATCCGGATGCCTTTTTTTCTCGTTTTTCTCCAAAAATAACTCAATCTGAATAATCATACGAATGGATGACAAATGCCACTATGCACTGTACCTATAGGACACAGAGGCGTGTTGATTAATTTATTGTGGAAAGAAGAGAAGCGACACCAAAAATGAGGTCTTCTCGTTTAATAGTATGGATATGTTGTAATATGGTCAGCTGGTCAAGAGTTATAGTAATACTAACTATAGAAGATCAGTGAGTACTCTCACAAATTATCAGCCTAAAATGTACCTTTTTGGTATAGGAGCATAAGCTAATAGAGATATATATATTTTTTAATTTAAATAAATAATGAAAATGATATTGTGAAATTATTATTCACTTTTAGCAGTCAATCTGGTTCTTTATATGTTAAAACATTTTGTTAAACAAGCTGAGAAACCTGGTTGATGAGTTGTGCACTTGCAAGTGAATAATTGAACCTCATTGAATACATATTTATGTGACCTTCATTTCAATCCTGAGCTGGATTAGGTTACCGATGTATTCAGATTAAAACTGTAAGGATTTTGCGGAACTCAGTATCTCGCCTACTTTTGCTGTTAGTCGCAGGCTCTACACAAATGGGAAAAAATATTCAGATTTTCCTCCAGATGCTCTCTTTTGACTATTACTGTAAGAAGCTTCTGTCCAAATTTAGTTAAAATCTGGGATGGCTATTGAAAATTTATAAATGTTTTACAAAAGATTTAACAAAAGAGTTTATGTAATGTTAATAACTGCACTACTCCTTCAATATTATCTTAATATAATCATAAGCAAGCTTCTGTTCAAGTTTGGTAGGAATCCAGGATAATTTAAGAAAGTTATCAAAATTGAAAGAACTTTAACCACATAGTGATTATTTGTGGACGCTGCTGTATACCCTTTGTACGTTCGTATTTGAATGCACCCTTGGAGTGCAACTGACTGTAAATCATGGGCATTTAGGCATGTATTCCGATTCAACATGATGAACGGGAGATAATCGAACTTACTCAGGTCAACACATTAATTTCAAAGTAAACTAATTTTTACAGTTTGATATTAATATGTGATGTTCTACCACCATCTAAGTATTGAGATATGATTGAGAGATCAAAACATACACAAATGTACATGTTTCATCTCGACAAACTCTGCATTTCCTTATCAAAAGCCATTGCATTGTATGTCATGCATGTCGCCAAAAGGTCTGTCATTAATTGCAATACATGTATTTGATTTGCCAATAACCACTGAGACAAGACATTATTGTTTTAAGGAAAATGATCCTTACGTTATCCTTAATGTTAAAAGTACAGAGACAAGTTTTACTGTAAATAAATTTCCTAACAGTTTTGTTGCGACAGGCATGGTGTAAAGGCTTTCGAAATAACATTTTTGACTTCCGATTCGGAAATTATGGTATAAAGGCATATCGGTCATAGTGATCCTGAAAAGGTGTCATGTAAAGTATAATCAGAACCATACCCCGTTTTATACATAGTCCGTTTTAAACAGGCTGATTTTACTTGAAATTGTTATCACCGTTACTGTCAATTAGGAAACAATGAATTCAGGATTGCTCATGCCGTATATGAACATTTTAGAAAAAATAGACCTATTTATTCTTGTAACCTTCAGAAAACATAAACATCTAAATATATGCTGAATCAATAGATCATACATGCAATTTTCTAATATACTTTAAACAACAGATGTAACATTTTTTGATTGGCTTAAAAAGACAAATACAAGAAAGAACTCCGTCGACAGATTGTTTGAACTTGACATAATTGTTACTGGAAGAGAAGTAAAAGGTATGTCATGGTGTTTTTTACGAATTATTCATATTTCAGTCATTTCATATTTTTAGACGTGCACTAGGTTTGTTTTGGGTTTAGAAGATATTGCTGCAAACATCAGGACTGTTTCACAGTCAAACTGTCAATCCTCCTCTTACATGTATACATAAACAAGTACATGTAGGAACAGAAATGCTAATTTTGACACCTATATACAAAGGTTCGTCAATAACATCTTTTTTTTTTATCAGAAAACGTAATATGTACAATGTATGACATAACGAATACATGAACACATGTATGGAACGCCAAAACTGTCTTGTTATGACCATTTTCATTATAAGATGTGCATTTACCTTTATATGATGTGCACTTGTCATTATATGATGTGCATTTAGCTTTATATGATGTGCGCTTGTAATTATATGATGTGCAAACACCTTTATATGACGTGCAAATATGCTTAATATATTATGTGCAAGTATCTATATATGATGTCCAAACATCTTTATATGATGTGCAAATAAACTTACATGATGTGCATATATACTTATATGATGTGCACTAATACTTATATGATGTGCAAATATTCTTATATGATGTGCAAATGTACTTATATGATGTGCAAATATACTTATATGATTTGCAAACTTCCTTATATGATGTGCAAACATCCTTATATGATGTGCATTTTCCCTTATAGTATGTGCAAACATCTTATATGATGTGGTTGTGTCATTATATTATGTGGTTGTGTCATTATATTATGTGGTTGTGTCATTATAGTATGTGCTTGTAATCTTATATCATGTGGTTCGGTTAACTTCATTATATGATGTCGAAACGTCATTATATAATGTGCTTTCATCGTCGTTTTGGTCAATGGACATGATTACGATTATAATGATTACTGTCTACGTCATTACTGATTCCGATCTGCTTCTGCAGAATTAATATAAACCCGGATCAAATGTTTAGCTTTCGTTTTGAAAATGGTTGAGATGTAAAAAGAAAAAAACCTTGACATTTTTGTTCCTCGATTTAAGATGAAAAAAATCATACCAGATATTATTGGAAAATTGTCAAATTGTGAATTGCCGAAAGTTTAGTTTTAATCAATGGGCCTACAATAATGAACATACGAGGTCTGCAATAATTATAATGGGCATACAGTTAAAGTGATTAAATTACAGAAATGATTCTTTTATGCCATGCTCTATGCTCATTGTACTAGGCTTGTATTTGACAATATCTTTATATCTTGCCTTATAGCGGCTTTTTTTTTAAAGAAGTAAATACATGAATTTCCAGTATGTTCATTGTTTTGTAAAGTTTGCTTTGCTGATCATTTAGCTGTGGAAGTTTTTGTCTTAATATATCACTTTTCTGAAGAAAGACACAAAAATGGACAAAAACCGGACATTGATAGGGTAATGACTAAAGAGGGGATAGGACGAAATTAAGGGAGCCTTTAATTTAGATTTTTTAAAATAAAATGGTGGTATTCAATAGTTTATATTGATAGATTTGACGCAGTATAATGTTTGTGCGATGTGTTCGTTGTCCGTAAATACTTTGTTGCCAGACAAAAATCTTTTTTAAAAATAAGGGGCCAAAAACGGCACTTAAAACAAGCAATTCTTAGGGTTCTTTGATATGCTGAATTTAGCAATATATTTAAATTTCGGATATTGGACAGTATAATAGGTAATTGTCCAATTTTAACTTTTGAAAATCGTAGACCATATGATCTGTCAGATATTGAATAATAAATTAACTCAAATGCAAACCTGCATAAAACTTGAATGGTTATGTCCATACTTGCCCTAACTGTACTCTCCCCCCTTCCCCAAGTAAAAATTAAAAGACGTCAATTGTACGCCTAGCTCCGCAAGCCTCATCTGTTAAAATCTAAATCCTTATTTTTTCAACAAATAATTTCTTCTAGCAGAGTATGGTTTCATCTGAAACTAGTAATATTGAATGAAGGTTTGATAAATATCAATGAGATCATAACCGGAATTTCCAAATTAAATTCCAAGTCGAAAACAACTTCCACACTTGGAAGTTCTAGATCCACTTTTGATGTGCTATTTTAAATTTTAAACTTATATAATGCAAAGGAATTTAATGCGTTTTTTGTTTGTTATAACGAACAAATGTATTGAGAAAGGTGTGTGTAATTGTTCTCTGGTGGTTTTTTTAGGGGGGGCCGGGGGGATGGAAGTTTATTTATTTTGACTGATTTTTTTTTCTATTTCACGGTAATGACTTGGAGAAAAAATAGAGGAATTCCCATCGTTCCTACCCCGTCCCCACCACGAATGATGGAAATGACAATAATTATAATTTAATTATTTTTTAATTTGTTCTTATAATATATAAAAAGAAGATGTGGTATGATTGCCAATGAGCCAACTCTCCACAAGAGACCAAAATGACACAGGAATTAACAACTATAGGTAACCGTTAGGCCTTCAACAATGAGCAAAGCCCATACCGCACAGTCAGTATAAAAGGCCCCGAAATGACATTGCAAAACAAGATTAAAAATCACCGCCGTAAATCTTCACTAAGAAAAATTTAAAACACAACTTACTATTTGTCAGAGACCACCAGGCCTCAGTAAACAAAACATAAATACAGTGTTTTTATGTTTATTCAGACACAAATAAATTACAGATATTGAGTGTCGAAGCTATGGTTACGCGCTCCATTCTATTTTCTGTTTAAATCCCATTGGGATTCTCGGTTTTGTCGGATTTATGTACACCTTCAAAAATGGGAAGGCTGAATTTCATTGGCTGGTGTAATATTTACTAGATCAGAAAGTATCAAAGGACTGAAGTACTTAACATCTGATGACCGCAAGTTCTCGTTAATGGTCACACGCACTTGTCTAAAAGAAAATCACATTTTAATACCTGAAAGTGAGGTTAACTTACAGAAATATATTTTTTTCCGAGACAAGTGGATGATGAATAAATGACAGGGACTTCAACCTCACCGTAATCACAATTATATTGTAGTGAACAAATCAGTATACCAAGGTTTGTGGTTATATATTAAAATAATATTTTTGTATATAACAGTTACATGTATACATAATTTTGATCTAATTTTAAAATCCTATAGCAATGTATTCTACTATTCTAATAATAGTGCAGTGCAAGTGCATGGCGAAAACTCTTCTGTAATAATTCGGATTTTCTAATAGTTTGGATTTATGTAGGCATTCATTTTTCATTTTTCCCGCATAAACGTTCTTGAGATATTCCACCGCATGCGTTAACACAATTGTTCTGTACGTGTGCATAGATATTACTTACAAAAGTATACATGTATTTCTAACGACGCAACATTTCTCCCCATATTATTAATTTAATATGTTCCAAAAAAATGTTTTTAGAGTAATACTTGAAGCGACAAGGAATGTTATTTTGCGTTCGATTATGTCTGCGTTTTTATACGATCGGTTACATGTACCAGTCAAAATCGAAAGTCAAATCTGTGTTGCGACAATACATCGAATGCCCTCACGGTCACCCTCGCGGTCATCGTGATGTAAATATGAAGTGAGGGCAGGAGGACGTGTATTTCCTTGTTCCAGGACAAACATATTTTTCGACTTTAATGAAAAACTCTTTTTTTTAAATAATATGGTTATGTTTTTTAATTTCATAATTGTTTTATTTTTTCTCTCATTTTCAATGGAAACAATTATTTTTATTCCCTTCTGAAAAAGACAAAATATCTTTTAAGAAACTTGGAATCAAACATTTACAAAAAAACATGACCCCCCCTTTCCCCCCGCAATCACCAAAAAAAATCAATGGTCAGTATGTTAGCCCTGTTTACGGAGTTGTATATCTGAACGGCTTTCCTTTTATATTACTGGTAACTGTCTAGTGGCGGTGCTTTCATGGTAGCATTCTAGCCTCTAGTGTTACTGGTCATACGTTCGAATTCAAGCCGGTTAAAAACCAAGAAATTTAAAATTGGTATTTGCTGCTTTCCTGCTAAATTAAGGAGTAAAATCAAAGACTTGTTCGGCTCGGAATCAGTATCACCTGTCCGGGTAAGGTGAAATGGATTTCTGTGAAGTAGCATGTTAAAAATCCGACTCAGGGTGTCTGTCTATTACAAAACAGGGTTAACATTCTGAATCATTTCACATTAATATGTTCCCGCACGAATATAAACATGTCCCAAGTCAGATGCCTGTAATTCAGTGGTTGTCGTCTGTTGATGTGTTACATACCGGTATTTATTTTTCGTTCATTTTTTGTACATAAACTATGCCGTTAGTTTTTTCGTTTGAATTGTTTTACATTTGTCATTTCGGGGCCTTTTATAGCTGATTATGCGGTATGGGCTTTGCTCATTGTTAAAGGCCGTACGGTGACCTATAGCTATCAATTTCTGTGTCAGTTGGTGTCTTCTGGAGAGTTGTTTTATTGGCAATCATACCACATAGTCTTTTATATATACATGTATATATTAATTTTCCGCTGGACGCGTCAAGCATACATTCATAATCATGTTAGTGTGCAATAAATGCATGAAAACATATTACAAAGATGCAATCAAATGGCATGCACCGAGTTGAAGGTTGTAGTCATCCCATATCTCCTTTAATTCCTTTGGGGTGGGGGGTGGGGGGGGGGGGGGGGGGTGGAGGACGAGTTGTCCAAGTAGCTATTCTGTCAACACTTACATGTAGGTTGTAAGTTTGAATCCCACACGTGGCAGGTAAGCTCGACTCCTATCGCAATTGAAAAGAATTATTAGTTTTTCCAAATGAAAGTCGGTGGCTTCCTCCATCAATATAAACTCTCTGCCACAAATTAGCATGATAGTGTTGAAAGTGGCGTTAAAACGAAATTAATCCAAAACTTATTCAACCAATCATCCATAACGATATAACTATATATGCTAGAGAGGATAATTTTGTAGCTATCGTTATAAAATATTTTTTTAATTGACTTTGAGTTCATTGGTGCCTTTTGCAATGAATAGAAATAGGAAAATATGATATGAGTGCCAATGATACAATTCTACATCTAAGTCATTATGTCTAAAAAGTAAAGAATTATAGGTTAAATTATGGTCTTCAACACGGAGCTTTTACTCGAACCGAACCCGGAGTCGTCCTTCAGCTGGCCCCTAAACAAATATATACTAGTTCAGTGATAATGAACGCCATACTAATTTCCAAATTGTACACAAGAAACTAAAATTAAAATAATACAAGACTAACAAAGACCAGAGGCTCCTGACTTGGGACAGGCGCAAAAATGCGACGGGGTTAAACATGTTTATGAGATCTTAACCCTCCGCCTATACCTCTAGCCAATGTAGAAAAATAAACGCATAACAATACGTACATTTAAAATTCAATTCAGGAAAAGTCCGAGTCTGATGTCAGAAGATGTAACCAAAGAAAATAAACAAATTGACAATTATACATAAATAACAACAGACTACTAGCAGTTAATTGACATGCCAGCTCCAGACCTAATTAAACTGATTGAAAGATTATGATTTCAACATATTAATATCAGGCACAATCCATCCCGTTAGGGCTTTAGTATCGTACCATCATAACATACCATGGCATATCATACCATCAGAACATAACCCGTGTCATGCCAACAACTGTTTTTTGAATAAATGTGTTTAGTTCCGATGCAAAGACCCTATAAGTGAATCAATATTAATATCAATGTATGCTCATTATTGTAGATCCCGTATATTCATAAAATTGTAGACCCATTGATTAAAATTCACAATTTGACAATTTTTCCATCAATATTTGGTGTGATTTTTTTCATCTTAAATCGAGGAACAAACATGTCAAGGTTTTTTCATTTGATAACTCAACCATTTTCCAAACGAAAGCTAAAGATTTGATCCGGGTTTATATTAATTATGCAGAAGCAAATCGGAATCAGTTATGACGTAGACAGTAATCATTCTATTCGTAATCATGTTTATTGACCATACCGACGATGAAATCACATCATATAATGAAGTTTCGACATCACATAATGAAGTTAACCGACCCCCCCCCCCCCTCCCCCTTGAAAACAAATAATGACTTAAAGTCAATGTTCTGTTCGAATTGTGACTGTTAAAGTCGAGTTTTTGAGGCCAAATACCCCCCCCCCCCCTTTTGAAAATTCCTCGCTACGGGCCTGTAATGACACAACCACATCATATAAAGATGTTTGTACATAATATAAGGGAAAAAGCACATTATATAAGGATATTTGCACATCATATAAGGATATTTGCACATCATATAAGTTCATTTCCACATCATATAAGTATGTATGCACATCATATAAGTATGAATGCACATCATATAAGTATGTATGCATATCATATAAGTGTAGTTGCACATCATATTAAGATGTTTGGACAGCATATTAAGATGTTTTGGCATCATATAAAGATAGTTGCACATAATATAAGCATATTTGCACGTCATATAAAAGTGTTTGCACAACATATAAAGGTAAATGCACATCATATAATGACAAGTGCACATCATATAAAGGTAAATGCACATTATATAATGACAAGTGCACATCATATAAAGGTAAATGCACATCAAATAATGACAAGTGCACAACATATAAATGTAAATGCACACCATATAATGACAAGTGCACAACATATAAAGGTAAATGTACATCATATAATGACAAGTGCACAACATATAAAGGTAAATGCACATCATATAATGACAAGTGCACAACATATAAAGGTAAATGCATATCATTTAATGACAAGTGAACACCATATAAAGGTAAATGCACATCTTATAATGATAAGTTGAAATCATATAAAGGTAAATGCACAGCATATATATGTTTTCCATTCGTTGGAAGTGCATGTTTGATATTTTGATTCTGACATTTGAAAAAAGTCTTTCCGTTTTTAATTTTCTACATGCAATTCTACATTTTTGTTATTTTACTTTTTAACAGGATGTGAATAATTCAAATAAATCTACATTTTTTTTTTCTGTTTAACTTTATGTTGTAACTTTAAATTGTTGACACCAACCATTGAGTATTCTACGTATAGATAGAACGGTCATATCTGCCCATTCTGTCAATGAAAACTTGACAACAGGAATACTAACGAATAGCTCGATATAGCTAGTACTTTTCGTAACGTTGAAGCAAACACAGAAACTATACGGATTTAAAACCAGACTCAAGCTGGCAGCCACTTTTATCGGCCAATCAAGTTAGCAGCCACTTTTTTCCAGCAGCCAATTTTGACGAAATGTCTAAAAACCAAAAAACTGCATGAGACTCAAACGTTCCAAAAATCGCTAAATCTTAGTTAAATATAATTGAACAGCGGCTTGTACTGATTTTAAAAGCATTTCATTACGTTTTTAATATGTATGTGAAGTTAGCTGCCGGTTTGTTATTTGATATTCGATATTCAATATACAACCGGTTGCTAGCAGTCGGTTCAATATCAAAATTCATTTGAAAATCATTAAACAGTATGATTTCATAGTTAACAGGAGTGAAAAATTACGCCGAAAATAGTTTGATGACCCCTTCAAGCTGTCGTAAATTCTCGTTGTCCTCGAATATAAACCCTTATATAAGTTGCATATTTGTCTTTATGTAATACAGATTTTTGTCAATAAAACGACATCAAAGATTCAACAAAGATTTAATTTAATATATAATATATAAAACTAAAACTAAAGTCGGCCACTCTAAAAACATTCCGAAACATAAAAAGAAATATCTATGGAAAGCCAAAACAAGAATAAATATACAGTGAAAACCGACGGGATATGAAAAATACGTAAATGGGCAACTTTGAACCTCTGTGGTGGCGAGACGGGCCCGGATCCCAGAAAAATATTTAAGTGGGGAATAGCTTGGGTTAATACCTTTAAAATGAGCTAGGTCCGGTTCGGAACTTTGCCGTAGGGATATGCCGAAGAGAACCGAATGTGTAGTTGATATGAAAAATACGTAAATGGGCAACTTTGAACCTCTGTGGTGGCCAGACGGGCCCGGATCCCAGAAAAATATTTAAGTGGGGAATAGCTTGGGTTAATACCTTTAAAATGAGTTAGGTCCGGTTCGGAACTTTGCCGTAGGGATATGCCGAAGAGAACCGAATGTGTAGTTGATATGAAAAATACGTAAATGGGCAACTTTGAACCTCTGTGGTGGCCAGACGGGCCCGGATCCCAGAAAAATATTTAAGTGGGGAATAGCTTGGGTTAATACCTTTAAAATGAGCTAGGTCCGGTTCGGAACTTTGCCGTAGGGATATGCCGAAGAGAACCGAATGTGTAGTTGATATGAAAAATACGTAAATGGGCAACTTTGAACCTCTGTGGTGGCCAGACGGGCCCGGATCCCAGAAAAATATTTAAGTGGGGAATAGCTTGGGTTAATACCTTTAAAATGAGTTAGGTCCGGTTCGGAACTTTGCCGTAGGGATATGCCGAAGAGAACCGAATGTGTAGTTGATATGAAAAATACGTAAATGGGCAACTTTGAACCTCTGTGGTGGCCAGACGGGCCCGGATCCCAGAAAAATATTTAAGTGGGGAATAGCTTGGGTTAATACCTTTAAAATGAGCTAGGTCCGGTTCGGAACTTTGCCGTAGGGATATGCCGAAGAGAACCGAATGTGTAGTTGATATGAAAAATACGTAAATGGGCAACTTTGAACCTCTGTGGTGGCCAGACGGGCCCGGATCCCAGAAAAATATTTAAGTGGGGAATAGCTTGGGTTAATACCTTTAAAATGAGTTAGGTCCGGTTCGGAACTTTGCCGTAGGGATATGCCGAAGAGAACCGAATGTGTAGTTGATATGAAAAATACGTAAATGGGCAACTTTGAACCTCTGTGGTGGCCAGACGGGCCCGGATCCCAGAAAAATATTTAAGTGGGGAATAGCTTGGGTTAATACCTTTAAAATGAGCTAGGTCCGGTTCGGAACTTTGCCGTAGGGATATGCCGAAGAGAACCGAATGTGTAGTTGATATGAAAAATACGTAAATGGGCAACTTTGAACCTCTGTGGTGGCCAGACGGGCCCGGATCCCAGAAAAATATTTAAGTGGGGAATAGCTTGGGTTAATACCTTTAAAATGAGTTAGGTCCGGTTCGGAACTTTGCCGTAGGGATATGCCGAAGAGAACCGAATGTGTAGTTGATATGAAAAATACGTAAATGGGCAACTTTGAACCTCTGTGGTGGCCAGACGGGCCCGGATCCCAGAAAAATATTTAAGTGGGGAATAGCTTGGGTTAATACCTTTAAAATGAGCTAGGTCCGGTTCGGAACTTTGCCGTAGGGATATGCCGAAGAGAACCGAATGTGTAGTTGATATGAAAAATACGTAAATGGGCAACTTTGAACCTCTGTGGTGGCCAGACGGGCCCGGATCCCAGAAAAATATTTAAGTGGGGAATAGCTTGGGTTAATACCTTTAAAATGAGTTAGGTCCGGTTCGGAACTTTGCCGTAGGGATATGCCGAAGAGAACCGAATGTGTAGTTGATATGAAAAATACGTAAATGGGCAACTTTGAACCTCTGTGGTGGCCAGACGGGCCCGGATCCCAGAAAAATATTTAAGTGGGGAATAGCTTGGGTTAATACCTTTAAAATGAGCTAGGTCCGGTTCGGAACTTTGCCGTAGGGATATGCCGAAGAGAACCGAATGTGTAGTTGATATGAAAAATACGTAAATGGGCAACTTTGAACCTCTGTGGTGGCCAGACGGGCCCGGATCCCAGAAAGATATTTAAGTGGGGAATAGCTTGGGTTAATACCTTTAAAATGAGCTAGGTCCGGTTCGGAACTTTGCCGTAGGGATATGCCGAAGAGAACCGAATGTGTAGTTGATATGAAAAATACGTAAATGGGCAACTTTGAACCTCTGTGGTGGCCAGACGGGCCCGGATCCCAGAAAAATATTTGGGGAATAGCTTGGGTTAATACCTTTAAAATGAGCTAGGTCCGGTTCGGTACTTTGCCGTAGGGATATGCCGAAGAGAACCGAATGTGTAGTTGATATGAAAAATACGTAAATGGGCAACTTTGAACCTCTTCGGTGGCCAGACGGGCCCGGATCCCAGAAAAATATTTAAGTGGGGAATAGCTTGGGTCAATACCTTTAAAATGAGCTAGGTCCGGTTCGGAACTTTGCCGTCGGTATATGTCGAAAAGTACCGAATGTGTGATTGATACGAAAAATACGTAAATGGGCAACTTTGAACCTCTTCGGTGGCCAGACGGGCCCGGATCCCAGAAAAATATTTAAGTGGGGAATAGCTTGGGTCAATACCTTTAAAATGAGCTAGGTCCGGTTCGGAACTTTGCCGTAGGGATATACCGAAGAGTACCGAATGTGTGATTGATACGAAAAATACGTAAATGGGCAACTTTGAACCTCTGTGGTGGCCAGACGGGCCCGGATCCCAGAAAAATATTTAAGTGGGGAATAGCTTGGGTCAATACCTTTAAAATGAGCTAGGTCCGGTTCGGAACTTTGCCGTCGGTATATGTCGAAAAGTACCGAATGTGTGATTGATACGAAAAATACGTAAATGGGCAACTTTGAACCTGTTCGGTGGCCAGACGGGCCCGGATCCCAGAAAAATATTTAAGTGGGGAATAGCTTGGGTCAATACCTTTAAAATGAGCTAGGTCCGGTTCGGAACTTTGCCGTAGGGATATACCGAAGAGTACCGAATGTGTGATTGATACGAAAAATACGTAAATGGGCAACTTTGAACCTCTTCGGTGGCCAGACGGGCCCGGATCCCAGAAAAATATTTAAGTGGGGAATAGCTTGGGTCAATACCTTTAAAATGAGCTAGGTCCGGTTCGGAACTTTGCCGTCGGTATATGTCGAAAAGTACCGAATGTGTGATTGGTATGGAAAATACGTAAATGGGCGACTTTGAACCTCTGTGGCGGCTAGACGGGCCCGGATCCCAGAAAAATATTTAAGTGGGGAATAGCCTGGGTCAATACCTTTAAAATGAGCTAGGTCCGGTTCGGAACTTTGCCGTAGTGATATGCCGAAATGTACCGAGTGTGTGATTAATAATGAAAATTTGACTTAAGGGCAACTTTGAACCTCTGTAGTGGCTAGACGGGCCCGGATCCCATAAAAATATTTAAGTGGGGAATAGCCTGGGTCAATACCTTTAAAATGAGCTAGGTTCAGTTCGAACTTTGCCGTAGAGATATGCCGAGGAGTACCGAATGTGTTGTAATAATGCTTCGGGGCCATTATAGACATGCTCGACCATTAATACAGACCTTGGACATATAACAAGGCCATTATAAAAACACCCGTTCTTTAGAACTATTAAGCAAAATACGCTTAACATGGGCAACTGTACACCTCTGTTGTGGCCAGACAGCCACGGATCCCAGAAAAAATATTCAAGCAGGAAATAGACCGGGTCAATACCTTGATAATAGGATGGGTCTTGATAGAAAATTTTCCGTAGTGATATCCCGTGAAGTACTTAATGTGATGTTGGTAAGGACAGTACTTCTAGGGGAAACATTGGTCCCTCATATCAAGAAATGTGTCATGGTCAAAAATGCATTGCAAGCGTTCATCACACCATCATGGGTTGTTCCAAAGCTATGAACAGATAAAGGTGCTGAATTTTGCAGCAAAGAGGCTGAAGAGTTTCGTCAGAAACACAACATTTAACTGTACTCTACCGAGAATGAAGAAAACACAAGTTTCTTTGAATGTTGGATGAGAACAATGAAAACTATCTTTTTTTAATACTTTTGGCATTGAAACAGGGTAAATTTAAAGTAGTCGTTACAGTTTGAAATACCCGTACTTTAAAGAAAAGCGTGTTTAAAAGGAATACATCCCTAGGTGGACCGAGGAAGTCTTAACTTTGTCCCACGTATAGAACACTCAAACCCAAACGAATCGTACCTTGGATTTTAATGAAGTCTACGTAAAAGGGTCCTTTTATGAACCTTAACTTCAGAAAAACGAACCAAGGGTGGTTTGAAAAAGATCTTTCTTCAATGGAAAATGTTCCCTAAGTCCTTTAATTCTTGTATTGAACAATCAGATTTGCAGTAACAACCTTTTAGCAATTCGTACAAGATCATAAAGGCTACTTTCCCTATGCGAGCAATATGGTGAAGGCTTAAACATCTGGGTTATATTTTTACCAGGTAAAGAACCACCTAGGATTTTTGATCTCACACCCGCATGTTTCAGTAAATCACACATCTTCAGACTCTCTAGATCTTCCTTGTTAGCTCTTAAGCTTCCAATGACAATGGACGTTCCAAGAGTGTATCAATGTTTTTAATCTTATGTACCTAAAGTTTTTGTTGCAGAGTGGTCTTAAACTCATCTACCTTTTTCTCAAGTTCTTTAATGGTTGTTATAAAAATTCTCTAGTCGTTTTATATCCGCCTCAAATAGGTTACACTGGGATTGTAATGTATTTCTCAATTTCCATAGAATCCAAATGTGTCTGTCATGTGTTGTAGCAGATCTTGATTTCGAGAAATTTACCATTACGTAGGGAGGGAAAGAAGTTTTATATCGGGTTGTTGTCTCTTTGACACATTCCCCATTTTCATTCTCTACTTTATTTGCTAGTTGTCGTCCAATGGGTGACAAGTCCCATAACGGTAGGATTAAAAGGTTTGGAAGGTAGGGTAACCCGCTTTAACAAACTTGTCAAATATAAAAAGTTTTAACTGTTCTCTACAATATTCCTGTTGAGAGTGGCTTGTTTGGAAGTAGAATGTTGTGTACACGTAACACTTATTTTAAGTTTTCGAGCCTTCAAACGGGCGCGAAATTGCAATCATCTTTCAATATCATTCATATTATTTCAACATATGATAATTATGTTGTTGTTCCTTATATAACAATATGTTTTAGAGGTTTGATGAATCCAGGCATTGTTACTTCTATCAACACACGTCTCTAGGTATTCGTTTTCAAGTTGAAAATGTCCATGTGCCAGTGTTCTGATTCCATCTTTGAAAATGTAACGTGTGTAATCTTGTGTGTTAGTTTCTTAAGTCACCACGTTTTAAAGGTAACTGCGAATGACGTTCATTTTTCTATGACAACTTTGATAAGTCATAAACACGTCTGGTAATCTTCTGAATATTCTGTCGATTGACCTGTTTTGGTTTTTTCCATAAGCTTTCCTTGTATTTTAACCATCATTCATTCCATATTAAAACATCTTGCACGAAGCTCTACAAACTCATCAATCATTTGATCATCAAATGTATCTCCAAACACACCAATCACTATTTGCTGACGTTGTTTGGAATTCAACGATAGGTTGTCCGTACAATAGTAAAGTGTGTCAAACTTGTTTTGAATTTGAAATACCATGTCTTTAGAAAGTCGTCAGTTTGAATTTACTAGACTAAATTATCATTGCCGGTAAACAATAGTCGAACTTTGTTCCCGAAGGTTTCATAATGAATGTCATACATTAAAATCTTTGAAATGTCTAAGATGCATGCTCCCAAATACACAGGCTTGTCAAATTTGAGTTCGGTTTTCTTCATGTGTACGAATGTTTTTTCGGTATTCACTTATTTTATATTCATCGTTTAAGTATGTTTACCATGGTATTTCCAAACTTTGTTCATCAGTTTGAAAAAAAAAAATTTCAGACACGGTGCGAGTGGTTTTAAGGTTAATATTCAGGTAAATGCAAATTTCAAGCCTAATTGATTGTTTTAATTTTAACACATGATACATTTTTGTTAATACCAACCCATTGGAATAACTCTGTTTCAAATTTCTATTATAAAGAACATACTTTACACCTTTGTCGGATTTGAATACGGTATACCAACTTATGAAACTTCATTTCTGTTTTCATGTAAAAACACGATAAATCGTTAAGCTTATCGTAAAGGTCGACTGAGTAACCAAATCCCATTCAATGTACCCAATCTCATCCTCTTCTTTCCACATGTCAATGACTTCAAAGTCGTCCACCAATTCAAAACCCTTGTTGGCTACGGTTCTGACATGGCCAACACATACTCATAATTAGTACTACTAGTTAAGTATTCCAAAAAAGTCATTGGGAAGGTTGTGGAGGGTCGCATTCACTCATGTATTTGTTGTTGGCCACCCAATGTCGATGGCTTATTTGAGCACAGTCCCCTCTCGTGTTGCTTATTCAAACAGAAGTAACATGTCTGGGTCGTGTAACAATTGTGATCTAACTGTGATTATGTTTAACACCGAATCGTAAGCTATCCCTGATGACGTGTAATAATGAAATACGTCAAGGCCCGTTAGCTTTTAAACAAATGACTATATCATCAAATTGCACAACGTCTCCTTTCAAGTACACATCATGGTAGTCTTGTAATGTTTGACAATTAAATCTAGTTAACACATGTTTTGCTTGAGCATAGTCAGCCACACTTATGTGTTCATTGTTAAGTCGGTTGTAAAACTGGTCAGTTGTATTTCCTTCTTCTTATGAGGACCCTTTATGAAATCGTAAGGGTACACACTTTGTTTATCATTCATTCATAATGCTTCTTAAAAACAAGACTTCAATACCTTACATTGGTTCAGCTTTAAATGACTAAATATATAAAATAATATAAACATACACTAATCAATGAATAGAATGTCTTACCCATCAACTTTCTGAGAAAGACTTATGTTCTCTTCATCGGTATTTGGAATGCATTTAACTTCAAAAACAGTATACCCCAATGCCTTTACGAACAAGTGGGCGTCATACATTGTTAAGTTGTGAAATATAATGAAAATATAGGTAAGTAAGATTAAGTTACATTAATTATCTGTGCTGCATCACGATACTTACGATCCAGTGGTCGCGATCACGCACTTTGCCTTCCCCTAATTCATCATCGCACATGTGACAACGTGAACTCGCTTTAAAACATTGGGGATCTTCTTCAGTCATCACCAGGTCTTCTATCCATGTGCATGTCTGCAATATCCTTCATCTTATCTTCCTTACAAGCCACACTTTTATAAACATGTCACCCCCTGGGTACACTTTTCTTTCTTTGCATTTTCCAACATCATACCTGACGCGGTAGTAAAAAACCTGAAGGTGTATTTTGTTGGTAAGTATTCTTGTAAGCTTTTGACATGTCAGGTTAGCATGTGTCGATATGTTATAAGTAACATTAAACATCACCATAATTAACATAAGGAAACCGCATTTTACGTTTACAGTTGTATATCTTATAAAGGTATCTTCTTCAGGTATCTTGATTTTCCCTCTAATCCAAATACTATAAATTTTCGTCTAAAATGTCTTCTCTCAAACAGTGCTTCTTACACTTCCGACAAAAAATACTTTAACATTGTAGATGACACCTGGGCTCTGAACAAATGTGATAAACTTTTTTTTTATCTAGCAGTAATGTTGTTTAGTTACATGTCTGCGTGGGTTCTGTCCTTTCTGATGTTTTTTGAATTTTTTCTCGGGTTCTTCATTTTTTTTAATCGTTGTTTATTTCAACACCATCATATCTAAACACGCTAATAGAAAAGCTAGTTCTAGTATTTAGCCTTTAAAATTGGTCAATGTGTGTCAAACACATGGGGGAAACTAAACCCTTCTGGTTCAACTCATTTTCACGTTTTATTTTATGTTGGCGCACTTTCTGTGTACTTTTCCAATTCACCTCTTTATGTGTACTTTTGATAACACAGCTCATGTTAATAATTGCCTTTTTTTGTGCTAGTTTTACTGAAAGGCAAATGTAAGATTTACCCTTCAGGGGTACAATTTATCCATATGAAGATGTCATTCTACAATATGTCTTAACGGCCACCCTCTTCAATCACCCATGCAATATGCTTTACTTTCATAACTTTTAACGTTAGTTAAGTGTCTTAGTTGGTTGATTCAGTAAAAATAACTTCAGTTGACCTAAAAATGGAACAAATTTCACCATGCTACGGGGTTGGTTTTCACCAACTCTACTCGAAGCATCTACTGTACCTTCGATAACTTCTTCACTTTTGTGATTCTGACATTTTACTAATCCAATGTATGCAAATCACTTCGACTTGCCTAAAAAATGGTTCAATGGTCACTGTGGTAATCTTCTACCATCTTTCACCTTAATACCAGATTTCTTTTCTATGTCTTGTTTAAGTCGTATTTCCTTAATCTAGATGTATAAGGTATACCACGTTTTTTTTGCTTGAAGTATAAATTCATTTTTAGGAAACAATTCTGTACGGGTTCCCACATGATGAGTTATGACTCCAATAAGCTTTACCAGCACTTCCTTTGGTTTTCTACTTTATCCTTATAACCCAAAATCCTTTGCCAAGAGGGTACCCGTTTTAAGTAGTAAACTTATAACCTGTAGGGCATCCCTAGCCCTTATGAGACGTTGGGATTTTCTGGTGAATACCTACTCCGGAAAATATTTGTTTCCTTTATATTAATTTCATGCAAAATGTGACTAGTTTACCCAACTCAAGGTGGTTTTTGAAAAGTTCCTCTTATACATATTCCTGCAAATATCGAAATGTTCTGAATTGTATTTTTTTAAATGATTGTGCCTTTTTAACTTGGTATTCAAACAGTCTGGAAAGTACTCGCGTCATACCC
This sequence comes from Mytilus trossulus, assembly GCF_036588685.1. NCBI lineage: Eukaryota > Metazoa > Mollusca > Bivalvia > Mytilida > Mytilidae > Mytilus > Mytilus trossulus. The sequence goes on from NW_026963318.1 coordinate 1,588,956, forward strand.
AATCTAATGCATCATTTTTCTAAAAACTTTGTTTATTTCTTCAACTCAACATATACTTATATATTCTTTATAAATTTACAGAAAATATGACTCTGTTTTATTAGCTTGGTATGACATCAGTTTTACTCGGGATTTTATCATTTTAGGTATTTTTTTTATATCCTGTATTGATGCAATACACTTACAGAACTTAGTGTAAATTAACAGCAGTCAGAATGTAACGTTGAATATTAACCCTGAAGTTTAAAGTAGCATCTCAGCAAACTTCCCAAATTAACAACATATTCGGTACTTCTTGGCATATCCCTACGGCAAAGTTCCGAACCGGACCTAGCTCATTGTAAAGGTATTAACCCAAGCTATTCCCCACTTAAATATTTTTCTGGGATCCGGGCCCGTCTGGCCACCACAGAGGTTCAAAGTTGCCCATTTACGTATTTTTCATATCAACTACACATTCGGTTCTCTTCGGCATATCCCTACGGCAAAGTTCCGAACCGGACCTAGCTCATTTTAAAGGTATTAACCCAAGCTATTCCCCACTTAAATATTTTTCTGGGATCCGGGCCCGTCTGGCCACCACAGAGGTTCAAAGTTGCCCATTTACGTATTTTTCATATCAACTACACATTCGGTTCTCTTCGGCATATCCCTACGGCAAAGTTCCGAACCGGACCTAGCTCATTTTAAAGGTATTAACCCAAGCTATTCCCCACTTAAATATTTTTCTGGGATCCGGGCCCGTCTGGCCACCACAGAGGTTCAAAGTTGCCCATTTACGTATTTTTCATATCAACTACACATTCGGTTCTCTTCGGCATATCCCTACGGCAAAGTTCCGAACCGGACCTAGCTCATTTTAAAGGTATTAACCCAAGCTATTCCCCACTTAAATATTTTTCTGGGATCCGGGCCCGTCTGGCCACCACAGAGGTTCAAAGTTGCCCATTTACGTATTTTTCATATCAACTACACATTCGGTTCTCTTCGGCATATCCCTACGGCAAAGTTCCGAACCGGACCTAGCTCATTTTAAAGGTATTAACCCAAGCTATTCCCCACTTAAATATTTTTCTGGGATCCGGGCCCGTCTGGCCACCACAGAGGTTCAAAGTTGCCCATTTACGTATTTTTCATATCAACTACACATTCGGTTCTCTTCGGCATATCCCTACGGCAAAGTTCCGAACCGGACCTAGCTCATTTTAAAGGTATTAACCCAAGCTATTCCCCACTTAAATATTTTTCTGGGATCCGGGCCCGTCTGGCCACCACAGAGGTTCAAAGTTGCCCATTTACGTATTTTTCATATCAACTACACATTCGGTTCTCTTCGGCATATCCCTACGGCAAAGTTCCGAACCGGACCTAGCTCATTTTAAAGGTATTAACCCAAGCTATTCCCCACTTAAATATTTTTCTGGGATCCGGGCCCGTCTGGCCACCACAGAGGTTCAAAGTTGCCCATTTACGTATTTTTCATATCAACTACACATTCGGTTCTCTTCGGCATATCCCTACGGCAAAGTTCCGAACCGGACCTAGCTCATTTTAAAGGTATTAACCCAAGCTATTCCCCACTTAAATATTTTTCTGGGATCCGGGCCCGTCTGGCCACCACAGAGGTTCAAAGTTGCCCATTTACGTATTTTTCATATCAACTACACATTCGGTTCTCTTCGGCATATCCCTACGGCAAAGTTCCGAACCGGACCTAGCTCATTTTAAAGGTATTAACCCAAGCTATTCCCCACTTAAATATTTTTCTGGGATCCGGGCCCGTCTGGCCACCACAGAGGTTCAAAGTTGCCCATTTACGTATTTTTCATATCAACTACACATTCGGTTCTCTTCGGCATATCCCTACGGCAAAGTTCCGAACCGGACCTAGCTCATTTTAAAGGTATTAACCCAAGCTATTCCCCACTTAAATATTTTTCTGGGATCCGGGCCCGTCTGGCCACCACAGAGGTTCAAAGTTGCCCATTTACGTATTTTTCATATCAACTACACATTCGGTTCTCTTCGGCATATCCCTACGGCAAAGTTCCGAACCGGACCTAGCTCATTTTAAAGGTATTAACCCAAGCTATTCCCCACTTAAATATTTTTCTGGGATCCGGGCCCGTCTGGCCACCACAGAGGTTCAAAGTTGCCCATTTACGTATTTTTCATATCAACTACACATTCGGTTCTCTTCGGCATATCCCTACGGCAAAGTTCCGAACCGGACCTAGCTCATTTTAAAGGTATTAACCCAAGCTATTCCCCACTTAAATATTTTTCTGGGATCCGGGCCCGTCTGGCCACCACAGAGGTTCAAAGTTGCCCATTTACGTATTTTTCATATCAACTACACATTCGGTTCTCTTCGGCATATCCCTACGGCAAAGTTCCGAACCGGACCTAGCTCATTTTAAAGGTATTAACCCAAGCTATTCCCCACTTAAATATTTTTCTGGGATCCGGGCCCGTCTGGCCACCACAGAGGTTCAAAGTTGCCCATTTACGTATTTTTCATATCAACTACACATTCGGTTCTCTTCGGCATATCCCTACGGCAAAGTTCCGAACCGGACCTAGCTCATTTTAAAGGTATTAACCCAAGCTATTCCCCACTTAAATATTTTTCTGGGATCCGGGCCCGTCTGGCCACCACAGAGGTTCAAAGTTGCCCATTTACGTATTTTTCATATCAACTACACATTCGGTTCTCTTCGGCATATCCCTACGGCAAAGTTCCGAACCGGACCTAGCTCATTTTAAAGGTATTAACCCAAGCTATTCCCCACTTAAATATTTTTCTGGGATCCGGGCCCGTCTGGCCACCACAGAGGTTCAAAGTTGCCCATTTACGTATTTTTCATATCAACTACACATTCGGTTCTCTTCGGCATATCCCTACGGCAAAGTTCCGAACCGGACCTAGCTCATTTTAAAGGTATTAACCCAAGCTATTCCCCACTTAAATATTTTTCTGGGATCCGGGCCCGTCTGGCCACCACAGAGGTTCAAAGTTGCCCATTTACGTATTTTTCATATCAACTACACATTCGGTTCTCTTCGGCATATCCCTACGGCAAAGTTCCGAACCGGACCTAGCTCATTTTAAAGGTATTAACCCAAGCTATTCCCCACTTAAATATTTTTCTGGGATCCGGGCCCGTCTGGCCACCACAGAGGTTCAAAGTTGCCCATTTACGTATTTTTCATATCAACTACACATTCGGTTCTCTTCGGCATATCCCTACGGCAAAGTTCCGAACCGGACCTAGCTCATTTTAAAGGTATTAACCCAAGCTATTCCCCACTTAAATATTTTTCTGGGATCCGGGCCCGTCTGGCCACCACAGAGGTTCAAAGTTGCCCATTTACGTATTTTTCATATCAACTACACATTCGGTTCTCTTCGGCATATCCCTACGGCAAAGTTCCGAACCGGACCTAGCTCATTTTAAAGGTATTAACCCAAGCTATTCCCCACTTAAATATTTTTCTGGGATCCGGGCCCGTCTGGCCACCACAGAGGTTCAAAGTTGCCCATTTACGTATTTTTCATATCAACTACACATTCGGTTCTCTTCGGCATATCCCTACGGCAAAGTTCCGAACCGGACCTAGCTCATTTTAAAGGTATTAACCCAAGCTATTCCCCACTTAAATATTTTTCTGGGATCCGGGCCCGTCTGGCCACCACAGAGGTTCAAAGTTGCCCATTTACGTATTTTTCATATCAACTACACATTCGGTTCTCTTCGGCATATCCCTACGGCAAAGTTCCGAACCGGACCTAGCTCATTTTAAAGGTATTAACCCAAGCTATTCCCCACTTAAATATTTTTCTGGGATCCGGGCCCGTCTGGCCACCACAGAGGTTCAAAGTTGCCCATTTACGTATTTTTCATATCAACTACACATTCGGTTCTCTTCGGCATATCCCTACGGCAAAGTTCCGAACCGGACCTAGCTCATTTTAAAGGTATTAACCCAAGCTATTCCCCACTTAAATATTTTTCTGGGATCCGGGCCCGTCTGGCCACCACAGAGGTTCAAAGTTGCCCATTTACGTATTTTTCATATCAACTACACATTCGGTTCTCTTCGGCATATCCCTACGGCAAAGTTCCGAACCGGACCTAGCTCATTTTAAAGGTATTAACCCAAGCTATTCCCCACTTAAATATTTTTCTGGGATCCGGGCCCGTCTGGCCACCACAGAGGTTCAAAGTTGCCCATTTACGTATTTTTCATATCAACTACACATTCGGTTCTCTTCGGCATATCCCTACGGCAAAGTTCCGAACCGGACCTAGCTCATTTTAAAGGTATTAACCCAAGCTATTCCCCACTTAAATATTTTTCTGGGATCCGGGCCCGTCTGGCCACCACAGAGGTTCAAAGTTGCCCATTTACGTATTTTTCATATCAACTACACATTCGGTTCTCTTCGGCATATCCCTACGGCAAAGTTCCGAACCGGACCTAGCTCATTTTAAAGGTATTAACCCAAGCTATTCCCCACTTAAATATTTTTCTGGGATCCGGGCCCGTCTGGCCACCACAGAGGTTCAAAGTTGCCCATTTACGTATTTTTCATATCAACTACACATTCGGTTCTCTTCGGCATATCCCTACGGCAAAGTTCCGAACCGGACCTAGCTCATTTTAAAGGTATTAACCCAAGCTATTCCCCACTTAAATATTTTTCTGGGATCCGGGCCCGTCTGGCCACCACAGAGGTTCAAAGTTGCCCATTTACGTATTTTTCATATCAACTACACATTCGGTTCTCTTCGGCATATCCCTACGGCAAAGTTCCGAACCGGACCTAGCTCATTTTAAAGGTATTAACCCAAGCTATTCCCCACTTAAATATTTTTCTGGGATCCGGGCCCGTCTGGCCACCACAGAGGTTCAAAGTTGCCCATTTACGTATTTTTCATATCAACTACACATTCGGTTCTCTTCGGCATATCCCTACGGCAAAGTTCCGAACCGGACCTAGCTCATTTTAAAGGTATTAACCCAAGCTATTCCCCACTTAAATATTTTTCTGGGATCCGGGCCCGTCTGGCCACCACAGAGGTTCAAAGTTGCCCATTTACGTATTTTTCATATCAACTACACATTCGGTTCTCTTCGGCATATCCCTACGGCAAAGTTCCGAACCGGACCTAGCTCATTTTAAAGGTATTAACCCAAGCTATTCCCCACTTAAATATTTTTCTGGGATCCGGGCCCGTCTGGCCACCACAGAGGTTCAAAGTTGCCCATTTACGTATTTTTCATATCAACTACACATTCGGTTCTCTTCGGCATATCCCTACGGCAAAGTTCCGAACCGGACCTAGCTCATTTTAAAGGTATTAACCCAAGCTATTCCCCACTTAAATATTTTTCTGGGATCCGGGCCCGTCTGGCCACCACAGAGGTTCAAAGTTGCCCATTTACGTATTTTTCATATCAACTACACATTCGGTTCTCTTCGGCATATCCCTACGGCAAAGTTCCGAACCGGACCTAGCTCATTTTAAAGGTATTAACCCAAGCTATTCCCCACTTAAATATTTTTCTGGGATCCGGGCCCGTCTGGCCACCACAGAGGTTCAAAGTTGCCCATTTACGTATTTTTCATATCAACTACACATTCGGTTCTCTTCGGCATATCCCTACGGCAAAGTTCCGAACCGGACCTAGCTCATTTTAAAGGTATTAACCCAAGCTATTCCCCACTTAAATATTTTTCTGGGATCCGGGCCCGTCTGGCCACCACAGAGGTTCAAAGTTGCCCATTTACGTATTTTTCATATCAACTACACATTCGGTTCTCTTCGGCATATCCCTACGGCAAAGTTCCGAACCGGACCTAGCTCATTTTAAAGGTATTAACCCAAGCTATTCCCCACTTAAATATTTTTCTGGGATCCGGGCCCGTCTGGCCACCACAGAGGTTCAAAGTTGCCCATTTACGTATTTTTCATATCAACTACACATTCGGTTCTCTTCGGCATATCCCTACGGCAAAGTTCCGAACCGGACCTAGCTCATTTTAAAGGTATTAACCCAAGCTATTCCCCACTTAAATATTTTTCTGGGATCCGGGCCCGTCTGGCCACCACAGAGGTTCAAAGTTGCCCATTTACGTATTTTTCATATCAACTACACATTCGGTTCTCTTCGGCATATCCCTACGGCAAAGTTCCGAACCGGACCTAGCTCATTTTAAAGGTATTAACCCAAGCTATTCCCCACTTAAATATTTTTCTGGGATCCGGGCCCGTCTGGCCACCACAGAGGTTCAAAGTTGCCCATTTACGTATTTTTCATATCAACTACACATTCGGTTCTCTTCGGCATATCCCTACGGCAAAGTTCCGAACCGGACCTAGCTCATTTTAAAGGTATTAACCCAAGCTATTCCCCACTTAAATATTTTTCTGGGATCCGGGCCCGTCTGGCCACCACAGAGGTTCAAAGTTGCCCATTTACGTATTTTTCATATCAACTACACATTCGGTTCTCTTCGGCATATCCCTACGGCAAAGTTCCGAACCGGACCTAGCTCATTTTAAAGGTATTAACCCAAGCTATTCCCCACTTAAATATTTTTCTGGGATCCGGGCCCGTCTGGCCACCACAGAGGTTCAAAGTTGCCCATTTACGTATTTTTCATATCAACTACACATTCGGTTCTCTTCGGCATATCCCTACGGCAAAGTTCCGAACCGGACCTAGCTCATTTTAAAGGTATTAACCCAAGCTATTCCCCACTTAAATATTTTTCTGGGATCCGGGCCCGTCTGGCCACCACAGAGGTTCAAAGTTGCCCATTTACGTATTTTTCATATCAACTACACATTCGGTTCTCTTCGGCATATCCCTACGGCAAAGTTCCGAACCGGACCTAGCTCATTTTAAAGGTATTAACCCAAGCTATTCCCCACTTAAATATTTTTCTGGGATCCGGGCCCGTCTGGCCACCACAGAGGTTCAAAGTTGCCCATTTACGTATTTTTCATATCAACTACACATTCGGTTCTCTTCGGCATATCCCTACGGCAAAGTTCCGAACCGGACCTAGCTCATTTTAAAGGTATTAACCCAAGCTATTCCCCACTTAAATATTTTTCTGGGATCCGGGCCCGTCTGGCCACCACAGAGGTTCAAAGTTGCCCATTTACGTATTTTTCATATCAACTACACATTCGGTTCTCTTCGGCATATCCCTACGGCAAAGTTCCGAACCGGACCTAGCTCATTTTAAAGGTATTAACCCAAGCTATTCCCCACTTAAATATTTTTCTGGGATCCGGGCCCGTCTGGCCACCACAGAGGTTCAAAGTTGCCCATTTACGTATTTTTCATATCAACTACACATTCGGTTCTCTTCGGCATATCCCTACGGCAAAGTTCCGAACCGGACCTAGCTCATTTTAAAGGTATTAACCCAAGCTATTCCCCACTTAAATATTTTTCTGGGATCCGGGCCCGTCTGGCCACCACAGAGGTTCAAAGTTGCCCATTTACGTATTTTTCATATCAACTACACATTCGGTTCTCTTCGGCATATCCCTACGGCAAAGTTCCGAACCGGACCTAGCTCATTTTAAAGGTATTAACCCAAGCTATTCCCCACTTAAATATTTTTCTGGGATCCGGGCCCGTCTGGCCACCACAGAGGTTCAAAGTTGCCCATTTACGTATTTTTCATATCAACTACACATTCGGTTCTCTTCGGCATATCCCTACGGCAAAGTTCCGAACCGGACCTAGCTCATTTTAAAGGTATTAACCCAAGCTATTCCCCACTTAAATATTTTTCTGGGATCCGGGCCCGTCTGGCCACCACAGAGGTTCAAAGTTGCCCATTTACGTATTTTTCATATCAACTACACATTCGGTTCTCTTCGGCATATCCCTACGGCAAAGTTCCGAACCGGACCTAGCTCATTTTAAAGGTATTAACCCAAGCTATTCCCCACTTAAATATTTTTCTGGGATCCGGGCCCGTCTGGCCACCACAGAGGTTCAAAGTTGCCCATTTACGTATTTTTCATATCAACTACACATTCGGTTCTCTTCGGCATATCCCTACGGCAAAGTTCCGAACCGGACCTAGCTCATTTTAAAGGTATTAACCCAAGCTATTCCCCACTTAAATATTTTTCTGGGATCCGGGCCCGTCTGGCCACCACAGAGGTTCAAAGTTGCCCATTTACGTATTTTTCATATCAACTACACATTCGGTTCTCTTCGGCATATCCCTACGGCAAAGTTCCGAACCGGACCTAGCTCATTTTAAAGGTATTAACCCAAGCTATTCCCCACTTAAATATTTTTCTGGGATCCGGGCCCGTCTGGCCACCACAGAGGTTCAAAGTTGCCCATTTACGTATTTTTCATATCAACTACACATTCGGTTCTCTTCGGCATATCCCTACGGCAAAGTTCCGAACCGGACCTAGCTCATTTTAAAGGTATTAACCCAAGCTATTCCCCACTTAAATATTTTTCTGGGATCCGGGCCCGTCTGGCCACCACAGAGGTTCAAAGTTGCCCATTTACGTATTTTTCATATCAACTACACATTCGGTTCTCTTCGGCATATCCCTACGGCAAAGTTCCGAACCGGACCTAGCTCATTTTAAAGGTATTAACCCAAGCTATTCCCCACTTAAATATTTTTCTGGGATCCGGGCCCGTCTGGCCACCACAGAGGTTCAAAGTTGCCCATTTACGTATTTTTCATATCAACTACACATTCGGTTCTCTTCGGCATATCCCTACGGCAAAGTTCCGAACCGGACCTAGCTCATTTTAAAGGTATTAACCCAAGCTATTCCCCACTTAAATATTTTTCTGGGATCCGGGCCCGTCTGGCCACCACAGAGGTTCAAAGTTGCCCATTTACGTATTTTTCATATCAACTACACATTCGGTTCTCTTCGGCATATCCCTACGGCAAAGTTCCGAACCGGACCTAGCTCATTTTAAAGGTATTAACCCAAGCTATTCCCCACTTAAATATTTTTCTGGGATCCGGGCCCGTCTGGCCACCACAGAGGTTCAAAGTTGCTCATTTACGTATTTTTCATATCCCGTCGGTTTTCACTGTATATTTATTCTTGTTTTGGCTTTCCATAGATATTTCTTTTTATGTTTCGGAATGTTTTTAGAGTGGCCGACTTTAGTTTTAGTTTTATATATTATATATTAAATTAAATCTTTGTTGAATCTTTGATGTCGTTTTATTGACAAAAATCTGTATTACATAAAGACAAATATGCAACTTATATAAGGGTTTATATTCGAGGACAACGAGAATTTACGACAGCTTGAAGGGGTCATCAAACTATTTTCGGCGTAATTTTTCACTGAAGAGACATATATTGTCGAAATGCGCATCTGGTGCAAGAAAATTGGTACCGTTAATTTTATTAACTATGAAATCATACTGTTTAATGATTTTCAAATGAATTTTGATATTGAACCGACTGCTAGCAACCGGTTGTATATTGAATATCGAATATCAAATAACAAACCGGCAGCTAACTTCACATACATATTAAAAACGTAATGAAATGCTTTTAAAATCAGTACAAGCCGCTGTTCAATTATATTTAACTAAGATTTAGCGATTTTTGGAACGTTTGAGTCTCATGCAGTTTTTTGGTTTTTAGACATTTCGTCAAAATTGGCTGCTGGAAAAAAGTGGCTGCTAACTTGATTGGCCGATAAAAGTGGCTGCCAGCTTGAGTCTGGTGGATTTAAAGTTTCGTTTTGTTGTTCTTAACATATAGAAATCACCAAATAAGCACTCTCTGATTAATTTAAAAAGTGAAGTATTCAACTGGAATAATAACTTACTTTACCTCCGAGTCATTCCTCTGTCGCAATCGGATACTTTTTTCGTCTTTATTAAAAAAAACACAAATATTAAAACATGTCAAATCAGACTTTGAATGTTAAACTGATTTTGTAGTGAATACTTAAATGTAGAAGATGTATTGAAATTTCTAATGCGTCTAATTTTATTGCAGTATCCAACATGTTCTTGACATGCTTGGCGTTTATCACAGCAGCATTAACAGGGTATATTGAGAGTCATGATTGTAAAGATTATGACATATCAGCATCTGACCATGCAGTCTTTGGTAGATATGATGAAACATTACCTCCATACCTCTAGGAAAGAGAAATGTCCTCCTGAAGGGAAACCATCTACATTTGGTACAGTTTGAAACTATATTAAGTGTATTTTTGATTATTCAGGCTGTAAAAAATCTCGTAATTCCACTGCAAAACAATGTTTGTTTGAACATTAAATTTCAATATAAATTTTTTTTTCCATCAACAATGATTTTTCCATAAAACTGAAACATGAACAAATGTACACAAGAACTTGTCTGGCCAATAAATATATCGCTTCTTTTAACTCTTATTTTGGTCGGCCTACAGTAAATGATCTTTGTCCTATCTATATATATATCTATCAAAGACGACAAAAAATATATAGAAATAACGTATTCAGAAATCCATGAATTTATGTCTCTTTATACTTTAGCAAATTTATCCCTTATTTCTAAATTGAATCCAATGGCAGATAATTGAATCTCAGCCATATCATTGTAAATCAATTAATTTCACATAGTACGTTTATAGTTTCAGGTGTAATTTATAATGCATTTTGCAATTCATTACACGTACAACCTTTACTACCTAATTCTTTAGGTGTAACATATGTGCGCTGGGGAAAGAAAGGATGTCCAAAAGGAGTAGATTTGGTTTATACCGGTTACCACAAATATATTCATATCAATGAAACGGTAAAGGATTAATTTGGTCTGTTTTATGAAGGTGTTCGATGTACATGTAGGTCTCTGTCCTTGCAGAAGAAACATGTGATCTACACAAGGTATGAACATTGCATTTTCGCTAATCATGTTTGCATTATGTTGTAATAGTTCTGTATTATTTCGTGATGGTGGCACTCCCAGCACCATATTCAACGTCCCTATATCGTCAAAATATAGGTTCATCTTTATCATCAGTGTCAGCCAAATGGATTGTTGAACTGACGGACTGGAAAAGTCCAGATGATCGTGATATGTTTAATCTACATTGTGTAAGTTGTGTGCAGTCAAATGAGAATTGTAATCGTGCATTATTGTAAAGCAATGGGATATGTTTTTATGATAACTTCAGCTCTAGAGGTACTGTCTTTTATGGCGATTTATTGCCAAAAGCACCTGAGTACATGTCGTTTTTTGGTAGAGTTCGTGTTTCGACATCTCATGTGTTCTACATATTAAACGGTTAATTTGCGATACATTGTCTGTTTCACTTCGACTGTTTTTTAATTCATTTTGAACCCTCTCCCTTTTAGTTACAGAATTAGTGCGACAGAGGTTAAGAATTGACATACAAAACTTAAAGTATTGAAATCAAATTATAAAAGTAAAATCACAAAAATAGGGATCTCTGATGAAAATTCAAACGAAAAGTCCTTAATCAAAATTTGATTTTGAAATGATACAATCAAAAGACAAATATCTACTTAAGGAGGCTCGCGGGTATAAGATTTTTCGAAAAAAAAATAATTAATTTTTCATTACAAATCTTATTTACTACTTTAAGTAGTTGTTACTTTATCATATGATCCAAAAATCATTCCAAAAAATCAATTCGTGTTGGCCCACGGTGACTTTTCAAATGTTGATATCACTGAAAAAGCTCCAAATTATCTCCCTTTGGTGCAAAAATGCCATTTTTTGGCATTAAAATTACAATAACTTTTTTAACTCATCGGTGACCTATATTTTTTATTGTTGTTTTCGAATAAGCTGTATATAAACTTAATTATTGTAAAATTTAAGCGATTTCTGTAATTTAGTTCTTTTTTTATTTCGATATTACCGATATTTCTCCTATTAGTTCAACAGAAAAAAAGGACATTAACAAAAATGTATGTTTCTTTCGAAGGCAGATTGTGAGCGTAAATGAACGGTGACCCCATTTTTTTATTTCATTTTTCTATTAAGAATAAGATAAAGTTCGTTTATAGAAAAATATAGAGAAATCCTATATTAAATAAAAAAAAAATATTTAGACCCGCGAGCCCCCTTAAGGGTTTTACTCACATTACAGTTACATGTAACTTAATTACATAAATGATAATAATTCTATAAGGAAGCTTTCGCACACAAAGAGAAACGTAATTGTGTTTTGTGACTGGACGCATGCCATGCAGAAACTAATCATGTAATCAGTATGTCTTTATAATATGTCAAACTATAATTCTTTAAAAAAAAAGCCCTGAACATCTTGTGACTACCATGACATTATCAATATTTTGCCGCCCATGTCGATAGTTTTTATGATTCCGTTTTACTGTGCTGAAGAAATACGCTGTTTAGCACAACCTCTTTTATAATATTAAAGTCATATATAAAATATATATTACAGGACAGGTTGGCGGTAACCAGTATTTGAACAAAGCAGGAGGTGTCAACAATTTATGCCTACCAAATGACCCAGAAAACGAAGAACCCCTCAAAGGAGACAATCACCAAATATTTGAAGCCGAATATGGAAATACTGCAGGAAATGAACCATCAGGATTGAGAGATATGCACCAACAGGAGATACCATGTTCTGTATGCCACCAAAGAAATAAATCGGTTGTTCTGATGATACCAGGTATTATAATTTTTAAAAGTTGGTTTACAGTTGCTAACATGACTGTTATGTCATTAAATTACATTTTTTTTCATCTATTTTGTTTTGCTATTTAAATGTATTTTTTTTTATTTATTAATAATTTTAACGTCAAAATACGCGTGAAAATTAAGAAATAGCAAATTTTGAATAATGAAATGGATATTTTGAATTATAAAATAGACTGCTGCGACCCTTTAGCCCCTAATCATATATATAGCTTATACCTCATTCGAAATCTGATTAAGAGAGGAACACAAGATATATAATCGATATGTGCCACAACGCATATTGGAAGAGTAACGTAGAACCTAAACATCGTAATTATTACGCTTTAACATTAAGAAATAGCTGAATATAATTTTACTAATTTAATTGAGTTCCTTTAATTTTAATTTTATTTAAAAAAAAAAAAGAACAGCGTATATGACAAATACTCGTATTGTAACATGTATGCTTATAAATCACATGAAAAGGTGACACCAAATTAGAGGATACAACAAAAAAAAATGCATTGCGCATGAACATTGCGAAGATAATGACGATATCAAACATATTAACTGTCTATACATGTTTAACCCTGTCCTATCCTTTGACAGCTGTGTTACAGAAAGCAAGAAATATGGATGACAGATGTTCATTAGTAAATAAACCCATCATAGATACTAGGATTGAAATTTTATAATTGCGCCAGACGCGTGTTTTGACTCATCAGTGAAGCGCGAATGAGAAAAAGTCAAAAATTCCAAAATAAAGTACGAAGTTAGTAAACTATACATTTACACGACTCTTAAATAAATGAAATTTATTAACAAATGTATAGAAATAAAAATAGGAATAGAAATACTTTATTAATACAATTATGGACCCTTTGAGGGTGTTAAATTACAATGATTTTTGTTATAACAATGAAATAATAATATAAAATAAACTTTGCGGAAATACATGTAAGTTTATTGAAGACCAGTTGGTGACCTTCTGCTGTTGTCTGCTCTATGGTCGGGTTGTGGTCTCTTTGACACATTCCCCATTTCCATTCTCAATTTTATGAAATAAACTCATCATAGATACTAGGACTAAATTTTGTATATACGCAAGACGCGCGTTTCGTCTACAAAAGACTCATCAGTGACGCTTTTAGCTGAAGAAATATTTGATGGTGATAAACTTGGTTTTTTTTTCTCATCACAGGCAGAAAAAAACATGCTACAGAGGCTGGACATCCGAATACAGTGGCTACCTTATGACGGATTATAAGACTGCCAGTAGTAAGGAGTATGCATGTGTGGCCAAAAATGCAGAACCTCTCGACGATAAAACTGGAAACGAAGATGGAGCTTTATTCTACAGTGTCAGTACCAAATGTGGCAGTTTGAAGTGTCCTCCATACAAAGATTCAGTAGAAGTTCTATGTGTTGTTTGTACAAAATAATTACTATACCCCCGCTTTGAAAAAAGGGGGGTATACTGTTTTACCTCTGTCTGTCCGTCCGTCCGTCCGTCCGTCCGTCCGTCCGTCAGTCCGTCCGTCCCATGAAACTTTCGTCGCATTTTTCTCAGGAACTACAATACAAGGATTTCTGAAATTTGATTTCAGGGTTTATCTAAGTCAGCTATGTATACCGTGTGATGCGTTTTCAGATTGATCACTTGACAACTTCCTGTTTACCGAACACTTGTATGATTTTACACATGATAGCCAAGTTGAAAATTTTCGTCACATTTTTCTCAGGAACTACAATTTTTTTACACTATTAATATTATCCACTTGTGGCGTGGGTATCATCAGTGAGCAGTAGCTCACAGTTTCACTTGTTTAATAAACTATGGAACTCCTGTAAATGTGATTATTGAAAATACATATTTTTCTTGTATTAAAACCATTTAATACTCTTTTGTAATTTCATCAGAATTACAAACATGCAAATCTTAGAACCCTGATTTATTTTAAGTGTCATTGTCCTAAACTTGTACACTGTACTAGCTTTAAGTGACTAGGATTACACATATTTATATTTTGTTTGTTTTGTTTGTGCTCTGTATTGAAGTGACGAGTAAAACCGTTTTCAACTGATTTGTATAGTTTGTTCGGTTGTCTGTTTGGATGTTGTACTCTTATATATTTCTTTCGGGCAAGGGGACGGGTAAAGGTCACGTAAACATGTTTAACATGTTTAACCATACCACATGAATGTGTGCCTGTAATTAATTACTGCTGTTTGTTGTAATTTTTCTTCGTTCATTGATTGTTTTTGTACAAAGATTATGCCGTTAGTGTTTTCCCTTAAAACTTTAAACAATTAAAATGATGGGCCCATTACATTTACCATGTATACATTTGTTATTGCTATTCGGTATGTTTTTTTTTTTGTTATTGCTGACGGTCGTACAGTGAACTATAGTTGCTAACTTTGACGTCAATTGGGTTGTAGTAAAGAGTTGTTTCATTGCAAATCATACTACATCCCATACATTTATATACAAACAAAACATGAAACTATTCTTTTCCTAGTAGTAAGGAGAATATATAATACAACTAGATATCAAAATAAAAAGATGTGGTGTAATTGGCACTTAGAAAACTATCCAAAACATACCAAATCATACAAAAAGAAAAAAACTGTAGTATCGATTGTTTAAGTCACCTAACGACCTTCAACACTGAGCAATGTCCATACAGCATGCGCATGTCCTAGTCTTAAGTTATATACCATTGAAGGGTTATATGTTGGATAAAACCATCGAAAGAGAAATGTACAGTACATTTCAGAACACCTCCTTAATCCCCTCCCGAATCAAAACAAAACTAAACAAAAACAAACACAAACACAAAACAAAAAAAAACTGTTGACAAAAACAAAGTTATAATCCACTCTTTAAATGTGTCTACTCTAATTCAACTTAACTTGTCGATTGTTTTTGATTTTTGATTTACTTTAATTAAAGACGTGTTGTTTTATATTTTCGTTATAGTGTTCTCAAAATTTGACCCTTTTGACTTAATGACTGTTTGCGGAGTATGTAAACTGCGAGAGAAACCTTTAATCGGACATTCCAGTAGAGTTGGAATCCTACGTTGATAGTTCAGTTATCGTTTAGTATGTAGATGTTTCTTGACACGTTTATTTCCGTTACTATTAGTTTGAAATTAACTACAATATTTAATTGGAATTGAAGTTATTTTCAGTTATCCACTTGTTCCACATAAACTTGAAACGTTACTTTAAAGTAAAAAGTATAAATAAGACTTTTAACCTGTATAATACATGTACATGTAAACATACACCAAATCAATACACCATACATGCAATCCTCCAATTTACTTTCACCAACAGATGTACCATGTATAAATAGGCATTAAGAGACAAATTCAAGAACGAATTCGGATACAGACAGTTCCTATTTTGGACACACCAAAAATAAGTAAAAGGTACATTTGTATGTAAGTGTTTTTATTTTTTTGCACTTTTTATAATGAAAAAAAAGAAGGAATCAGTTTGTATCTTAAATGTGTTGACTATTATTCAGACGTTTTATATATATATATATATATATAAGTACGTCTGAGTCAGTGACAACTCTACAACAGATTACTCCATCGGATCACCATCAATAGATATATAATGTCTAAAAATAGCATCAATCAACATTCAATCTATAGATATATATATATTTAGTCATGCGTTATATCTAAATTTCATGTGTCTGATTTTATGACCGTCCTGGTGCGTCTCCATTTTACAAAATGCATCTGAAAAACGCACTGAAGTTAAACTTAATATTCCGAATTAGAAGTTGGCTCGTAAAACATCCAATTGATGTTTTATAGTGTGTCTTTCTATGTTGTGATGTTATACTATTGTTTCAGAAAAGAGAGAAGGTTTGGCACCATTAGAACGTTTAATCCCGCTGCAATTGTTTGCACTTGTCCTAAGTCAGGAATCTGATGTTACAATGTAAGTGGTTGTCGTCTGTTTATGTGGTTCATAGGTGTTTCTCTTTTCTCGTATTTGTATAGATAAGACCGTTGGTTTTCCCGTTTGAATGGTTTTACGCTAGTAATGTTTGTGGCCCTTTATAGCTTGCTGTTTGGTGTGAGCCAAGGCTCCGTGTTGAAGGCCGTACCTTGACCTATAAAGGTATACTTTTATAAATTGTTAATTGGATGAAGAGTTGTCTCATTGGCACTCATACCACATCTTCTTATATCTATCTATAGTGATGCATACAGATATGTATTTAATATGTGTAATGCGTAAATTTATTTTAGAAGAAAACATGTCCTTTTCATACGTCACATTTATCACAGCAACATTGATAGTGCTTGTCCAGTGTCATGATTGTAAAGATTATGACCTATCAGCTTCTGACCAGTCTTTGGTAGATATGATGAAACATTACCTCCATACCTCTAGGAAAGAGGAATGCACTCCTGGAGGAAAACAATCTACATCAGGTATGCATTATTAAATGTACACTATCGAGCATGCAGTTTCTTAAATCAACTGCATGTCCTGTTTCTTATAAGGCTAAGAAATGTCAGATCATTAAATTCTATAAAATTGCGAAATATTCGATCAAAGAACTTATATTTAATACGGTGGCAGAATGCGGCCATGAAAGAAAAATAAATGTCGTTCCCACAAGATAGCTATCTCGTTCTATCAACACCAAATTTTCCATAAAAAATAATATATCAATTAAATATTATGACACAATACAACACCTGGAGATGTTTCTGTTCGAAAAGCCCCTTTTTATTATCGATCGTTCTGTCTTTGAACTTTTTAACATCGGCATGGAACATAACTCAAATTTATTTTGCTCTCTGTCCACTATGTTTGTCATAAAAAATGGTAGCAGTGGGCGAAGAAAAGGGACTGGATTATTTTGCTTTGTTGTAGACGACAAACTAGCAGAACTACACCAACCAAGTACATGTATCTTAATGCCTTGGGAAGTCTAATATTAATTTCCAAATTTAAATCGATTGAAAACAATTTAATTTAAATCACGACAGCACAGTTCAATCAATTTAACACTGATTCAGTTTTTATTTTAAGATGTAATTGATAATGCATTTGGCAAGTAAACACATTTAAATATCACTGTTTATTCACACAGGTGTGACATATGTACGTTGGGGAAAGAAAGAATGTCCGAAAGGAGTTGATATGGTCTATACAGGTAAATAAACCATGTATTATATGAGACAATATCTAAAAAAGTCAAATTTTTGACAAAAATAAAAAAATAAAAAAAAGTCTTTAGACCCGGTATTTTAAAATCACAAATCGAAGAACACACATTGGGGATCAAGGAACTGTTGTCTGTAATTCAAACAATTGTTAAATGTGGTAACAATTGCAATTTCAAAGATGGTACAAAATAATTCCAGTTCTTTCCTGTTACCAAAATGAATCAATTTTAAAAAGTTTGTAATGGGAAGAAGGAATAAGTTTAAGACATTATTTGTGGTTTACTAGTACATGTATATCCTGCAATTATAGTTTAGAACATGTCAATTATTGATTTTAGCATTTGTAATACAAAAGGTTTAGAAATATACTAAAATATAGTCAGAGATGTCGGTAACACGAAAGAATCTTGAGTAACAGGACAACGGTAACAGGACAGAGTTGGTAACAGAAAGGATTTTTTTCTCCAAAACATGCTTTATTTAGTTTTAGAAAAATACATCATTTCAGATTGGTCACAATTGGAAGATAACAGCAAACAATGTCATTTATCCGTTGAAACTGTATTTGCCAGACAGATAACAAATCTGCCTAGGTAATGAAAAATTCTAAATTAAATTCCTTTCTGTTACTATCTACTTTACTAGAATTGCACAATGTTCTCTGCTGTCATCAAAAGCAAAAAAAAACTATTTTTTCATTCAATATACTGAATATTACTTTGAAATTTATTTAATATGGTGATGATAAATTATATTAAATGAAATGGTGGACATATAGTAGATTAACTTTTTGATTCATCAGTGAAATTGTCTTGAACATACTTCCTGTTACTGATTATGGTTATGCTGTTACTATTTATCAGGTAACATGACAAAACGTAACAGAAAGGAATTACGCAGTACTTTTTGTTCATTTACTCGAACTGTGTAGACGTTTACTTTCATCTACATATCAATTTGATAAGATACTATAAAAACACATGTACTGTTATAGTGCTGACAATGAAATATTCTCAGAAGGTACACAAAAAGGCTGTAACAGGAGAGAACAACACAATTTGTTTTTCTCCAAATTCTAATCTTTTGGGAGTTCAGTTTTTTAAACTGGCTGCTATTCACCTAAACAAATGGATTCATACATTCAGGAAATGATGCTCTTCACATTACATTACAAGAAATACATTTTTGGTCTTTCAAACGTGTTTACGTGTGGAAAAAACCAGCGGTGACAGGAGGGAAAGTACCCCTGGGGACAACATTAAAAAAAACCTTAAGCATGCAAATTTTTCTTACATGCTTTAGTTATAACAAAATAAGGCCAGTAATGGAGAAGTTTTTTTATATAATCTATCAGATTTGTGAAAAGCGGAAGGCTGTTTACTTAATTTAGATATTCTTTGAATGATTTAATTTTCAGAAAATAACAGGGGACAATATGATTTTTTTTTGGAGGGGGGGGGGGGGGTTGACTATTTAAATTATAATATTTCATTAGATGAAATATTAAAAAGAATTGGTTGCAGTTGGTGCATTATATACTCGAGTTAATACTGAAATTTTAAATTTTCCAAAAAGATGCCTGAATAAAAAAATAATTGCTGGTGAAAGGCGGGACATGGAAATTATACTTTTTCAGATATAATTGTCTCATATATTTAAAAAGGTTTGTCCATCAGTAAAGGAAGATATGATATGACAGTCAATGCAACTCCATCCAAGTCACAACTTGTTAAAGTAAACTATAGGTCAAAGCTCGGTCTTCAACACGGAGCCTTTGGCTCACACCGAACAACAAGCTATTATAGAGGGCCCCTAAAATGACTTTTAATAACCCATTCAAACAGGAAAACCAAGCCTAATCTACATAGAATAAACGAGAAACACTTATTAACCACATCAACAATCGAAATTTACTGAACATCTACACTGTCTAAAAGCAAACATGCAGTTATGCTTATGATTTTTGTAACTGTAAATAACAAAAGTTTCATTCCTAATCAGAAAGGCAAATTGTATGGCTGTTTTCCAGGACAGGTTGGTGGTAACGATCATGCGAACAAAGGGGGAGGTGTCAATAATTTGTGCTTACCAAATGATCCAGAAAATGGCAAACCCTTGTCAGGAGCTGATAACGCCCAGTTATTTGGTACGGAATATGAGACTACTTCCAAATTTAAGCCATCTGGAATGAGGGATATGTACCAAATGGAAGTGCCATGTGCAGTTTGTCATCAAAGAAGGAAATCAGTTCTACTAATGATACCAGGTAGTAAATAAGTTTATTATTTATTTTACAGTTTGTAAAAAATACCTGTTTCGTCATTCGAATTGTTTTGTATCATATATTATAATGGGAATGTTTATCTACTTTGTGTGTGCTGTGTACATGCATTATATTTTTTCTGTCGTCCTTTCTATAGTTCGATTTGACTCTTTTATTATCAAAAAAAAATCATCGTTCAAAGACTCCCTCCATTAATTGACATATACTCCTGATATTAAACTTTCAAATGCAATAGACAAATGTACCTAAATATGAAGATAAAAATACAAACCGCTCTTGAAACAAATTAAAGACATGCGGACAACAGCAGTACATAAATGAATAAAATGTATCACACATGCCATTTCAAAGGAACTTTACGGAATTGAACAAGACTGTCCATAAGTTCTAAGCCCTGCCCCTACAATAAATAATTATTGCGATTTTAAAAAGAAAAAAAAAAAAGAGAAAAATATCATAAACGGTAAAAACTATTGAAATGGTAGCAACTTCATACGTGTAGATCGGTCCACAAGACAACATAATCATCAAATAACAATAAATATCTGTCGATGCGTGTTTTCAGGAACAGAAATGTAACAAAACCTCCGAATCAGTAGACTAAAAAATGGCGAATGAGGTAACCGATGATTTATGTAACTGAACAAAATAATTTGACCCACATATTTTTAAGTTCTATTCATAGACATGTGTTTAAAAATCAGTTGAAGAAATATTATTGTAACTTACTTTAAAGAACAACATTGTTTTCAATCATAGGCAGAAAAACATGCTATAAGGGCTGGACATCAGAATATAGTGGTTATCTTCTATCGGGTCATAAGACTACCAGTAGTAAGGACTATGCTTGTGTGGACGAGAATGCCGAACCGCTCGACAATAAGTCTAGCAATGAAAACGGGGCTTTATTTTATGCAATCAGTACTAAATGTGGCAGTTTGAGGTGTCCTCCATACAAAGATGCAGTAGAGGTGCAATGCGTTGTTTGTACAAAATAGTTTATTAAAGCAAGAAGAGATACTAAATGCATTTAATTTATATAAAACAATAATACAATCCTGTCTGCACTTATTTATTTCTAATTGATTAAGTGCTAAATATTACCAATTGACCGAATTTAGTATACCCTTCCGTACGGAGCACATGAGCTCTCTCTCTGTTTTGGTGGGGTTCATATTGCTCTGTCTTTTGTTTTTAAGGTTTTTGGAAAACAGTTGTTCGGGTTTTTTTTCTGCCAATTTGTTGTTAGTTTATTTTCGACTTTGAGTTTGAATGTCCCTTTGTTATATTCCGCATCTCTTTTGATACAAAAAGAACAAACAGTAATTTCTCTCTCCTTGTAACTCTATTTATATTGTCCTGGGCGATTAATTATTTCTGGATCTTTAAAATTGAATATGTTGGACCCTTCAGCAATTAAGTTGCATTTTACTATTGAGTATTGAAATTATAGTTCTAAGCTTTTATAAATCACTTTAAGAAAGTTATAGTTATACATTTTAAACAGCATGGCTTGGGTTCATTGCGGCTTTCTAAATATACATTTATCAGGAATGCCCCAGTCTGAACATCGGAAACCATGCAATGATGTTTAAATACGGAAAAAGTTTATGATGATTAAGACAATAAGGACCTACATAATATAGCCACACCCACCTAAGGTAACGTTTGCCTAAGTGAGTTGAAACCATGGTTTATTATTCGTTTGCAACTTATCAAATGACTCTTTAAGAAAGGTTTATTATAAATCATGTCGAATACTAATCTGTTGATAATACTCTTTGTCAACGTTATCGATACAATGGTGTAAAAAAAATTAAAACCACACATACACATTTCATCAGATCGAAACCCTTTACTGGATTTACATGCATGAGAGCCGAATATATGAAAGGGTGTATAAGAACTGGCAATGTTGAAAAGCTATATGGCAAAAAGAAAGTGAACAATAACATCTTCATGCCTTATATATCATGTACTGTAGTACGCCGCTAGATTAAAACTGACGTGGAAAGGTAACACATGTCCACCGAGAGCTCTTTTTTTTTAAGCCCAGGTGGTCGTGTGGTCTAGAGGGACGGCTGTAGTGCAGGCGATTTGGTGTCACGATATCACAGTAGCATGGGTTCGAATCCCGGCAAGGGAAGAACCAAAAATTTGCGAAAGCAAATTTACAGATCTAACATTGTTGGGTTGATGTTTAGACGAGTTGTATATAGTACATTATGTACACAGCCATGTATCACCATCATTGATGGCGATCCGATGGATACATCTGTTGTAGGGTTGTCACTGACTCAGACGTACTTATGAATATAATTATTTTCTGTGATTGTATCTTACATTAATTTGTAGGATCCTTTACTATAGATAATTTAGCTGATCTGTAACAATAAAATCTTCATGCTTTATATATCATGTACTGTAGTACGCCGCTAGATTAAAACTGACGTGGAAAGGTAACACATGCCCACCGAAAGCTCTTTTTTTTTGAGAGCCCAGGTGGTCGTGTGGTCTAGCGGGACGGCTGCAGTGCATGCGATTTGGTGTCACGATATCACAGTAGCATGGGTTCGAATCCCGGCAAGGGAAGAACCAAAAATTTGCTAAAGCGAATTTACAGATCTAACTTTGTTGGATTGATGTTTAGACGAGTTGTATATACATTATGTACACAGCCATGTATCACCATCATTGATGGCGATCCGGTGGATACATCTGTTGTAGGGTTGTCACTGACTCAGACGTACTTATAAATACAAACAATATATAAATAATATATTAGTGTTGTCAAATCGTACACTTTTGCCTAACCGGTTACTCGGATAATCGTTCGACCGATTAACCGGTTAACCGGTAATTTAAGTTGGAATTTGAAAGCCTTATCAATAGAACCCTACACATAGATATAAGATGTGGTATGAGTGTCAATTTGACAACCTTTCATCCAAGTCATAAATGAGCTTTTAGAATTGAAGATTTTTCTTTAGCATTATAAGGCTTGTCTGTGAGGATTCTTGGCGAAGTTTGACTTAATAATCAAATACACCGTATTAACTGTTACAGTAGCGTTTGTACCAACTTCAGATTAAAAAATCAAAAAAACAAATCTTAATCTCGTAGAATTGAATATATCATATGTCTGAAACCGATTATTCTTTCCTTTTCTCTAGTTGTCTCCGAAAATAATTGGGTGTACACCTATATGTTGTTAATAAAGAATTGTTTCAACATGAAATGATTAATTATAAAAAAAGAAGATGTGGTATGATTGCCAATGAGACAATTCTTCACAAGAGACCAAAATGACGCAGAAATTAACAACTATAGGTCATTGTACATGCTGTACGACCTGTTTCTTCACTGTGTTTTGTTTTTGTTTTTGTTTAAGCATGTAACTCGTACTTTCACGTATACATTGAGTACATTCACATTGGTTTGCATTTCACAATTTTGGAATTTAAAGTAAGACTAACCCTTGCACTACGGAGGTTGCACATTTAATTGTAGGTTTACACAATATTAGACCGAAAACGAAATATTAAAGTAATTAGTAAAATTAAATCTCATTACTGACTTAAAGTTACTGTTAAAACAACTTCTTCTTTCTTTTGTATAAGCTTCCTATCTAAGGAACACCCCGCAATGGGTAATGAGGAGTATTTACAGTAGCGGGTAAATCAAGATTTATTTTATATTTTTTAAAAGTTAATTACAATAGGGTTAAAAAGGACCAAAGACAAAGGTAAAAATAATCGATAAAATAAATAATGTAAAAAAGGGCCATTAGACGTGCTCTGTACATATGGTGTAGAGTTTAACGTAGTTAAGAAGTAAAAATACAATAAAATGGGGATGGAAAAATATTCACAGGATTAGAAAAAAATGTACATGTTTGGAGGCATAAAATCTAAAACTCAACTTGTCCATCATAAGTAAAAAAATAAAATTGATTAGGTACAAAAGTTACTAGAGTACAAACAACATGTTTACTAATTATGTTTCTTAAAGATCTTGCCCCGAACTCTAATTAATTTGATGTTTTTCAGGATTAACAATAGCAATCAATATACTGGACAATTGATCTGTCAAACTAATTACCACAAAGACAGTTTTTAAATGAAACATAACTATATAATGATTTGATTTTTAACACAGATTTAGTTAAAATCTATCGAAATTGAAAAAAAAGACCGGTTAACCGGTTAGCGTTTTTGGTATTCGGTATTCGGTCGTTCGACCGATTAACCGGTTAACTGGTTAACCGTTGACAACACTAAAATATATACAAACAAAACATGTGAGCTACCCTTTCACAAATAAACAAAAGGATGAATGTAATTTTGAGTCCATGACGACTAACGTGTGTATGCAAGGGTAACAAACAATTTGAAGCGACTTAAAAAGAACATTACAGAGTACCAACGCCAACAAAGCCCAAACAGAACTGATCATAAATTATGTTCTACGTTCAGAGTTCAACTTTCCCTCAATTTTTTTTTCTTTTTTTTCAAGACTTGTGTGGCCAACATTAAAAATATCTGTGTTTCCCCTCCCCGACTGAGGGTTTCAGGGTATGGGTAGTAGGTAGATAGGCAAATTATTTTATTTTATTCCTTGATATGATTTTCTAATAAAGTAAGACTCTTCCAGCTATTTTAACTGGCCCTTCAAAATTGAAAAAAAAGTTACCCCTTGAAATTGCAATATTATGTTTACACTTTGAAAACAACTACATGCATCTTCAACATTTATCATTGTCAGATAAAGAAAATTTATACTGTCACATTGTATTGGATTCTGACATTAAAATTTGTCAAAAAGTAATTTTGAGTTTCTGTATAAAATATTTTCTGCTTTTTCTTTCTTTTCCATATATCTTTTGGTTTCCAATTCTAGTGTTTATATTTCATAACCATAGATGTATTTTGTCACCTGCCTGGATTTGTTTTTTTTCATACATGTATAAAAAAATATGTAGTTGATCGCCATAACCATGAATTAACCTTATCGAAATTGGACCCGATATTGTAATTATCTTCACGGCATCCATTGTTTTTTAATGTTGTTTTTGTCAGTCAGATACGATTTTACTCGAATTTACACATTACTTGTCGGCGATTTTCTGTATAAAGCTAGCGGTTGAACAAAATGAACATCGTTGTCATGAAAAATAAAGATAAAAATAAGTTTTGAGATAAGTTTATTTGCATGGAGACTTTGGTAAAAAGGTTTGCAAAGTTATTTTTTTATTTCCTTAGGTCCGTCGGGCGTAGCTAGTAACCAAGTCGAAAGTCTGATTGCAAAACTGGAAGGTTGCTGACCTCGGACCACTGCTAATTTGAACCCCTGCTTGCTGATACAGAAATAGTGTGACCAGCCATGTTTATTTTTCTTGTTTATCCATCATTTAGGCGCTTCAATGCAAAAATGCCCTGAATTAAAACGCTCATGGACTACAGCATCGGAAAGGTATCACCAAAAACCAAAATAAAAAAAATATTGAACACAAACGGCCAATAAAATTTTTCGGGTTGCGGAGATTTTACCAGGTCGGTCGGGGGAGGGAAAACAAACAATATTTTATTTTTGGCCCAAAAGGAAACACTTTATTTCACGATTCATAAATAACTTGCTAAATTAAAAAGTTAATTGAAATAAATATTAATTTATAAGTACTAATACAATTCTTAATATTCTCCTTTAAATAAATATTGTTACTAAATATCTCTTACCGATTATAAGTTCTGAACAAAATACTGATGTGTCTCTGAATAAAAACTTGCATTAAGTGAGAGATTAAGCGCTATAAAACAATTTTCTACATTTTAAAATGCCTGTACCAAGTCAGGAAATTGCCAGTTGTTGTCCATTCGTTTGATATGTTTTTTTATTTCATGTTGCCATGTGATTAGGAACTTTCCGATTGAATTTTCCTCTGAGTTCGGTCTTTTTGTGATTTTACTTTTTGCAATGAATAAAAACTAGCCACCGTTACGTATTTCAAAGGCGAAAGGTATTAAAACTTAAGAATCGGGAAATATAACAATGTAGATGAGCAGTACGTTATATATGCGCAAATACAAAAAAAAAATAGTATCGACAATATTATAAATAAAATAAATAAATTCAGTTATAACAAACGGAAAAAACCCAACAATTTGGAATGTCATTTCAAATCTTACTCAGACTATCTGCCATCAAGAGTCAAATGCGTTTATATTAGCCAACAGACTGTTGTTGATGGGTGTTTGCGTATACAACATTATTGTCATTCCCTTCGCCTTTATCATCTTACTCAGTCACTCGTATCGTGGCTTTGGGAGAAGATTAGGCATTATCACTGACGTTACCTTAGCTGCATTTGGCAAAACTTTTATGAATTTTGGTCCTCAATGCTCTTCAGCTTCGTCCTTTATTTGGCCTTTTAAACTTTTTTAGATTCGAGCGTCACTGATTAGTCTTTTGTAGACGAAACGCGCGTCTGGCGTATATACAAAATTTAGTCCTGGTATCTTTGATGAGTTTATTTACAATGTGTTAGGAGACGCCCTCCAAGCGTAAAACTCTCAGTAATAGAACAAATACAACAGATAACAATGGCCAAAAAGATTCATATTGTGGCTCGCGGCTGATATTTAACAATATCAATGCCTAGAAAACACGATAATCTATACTTATCTTGAACTTCTGCATGGTCTACTCCGTCAAAGACGACGAAACATCAAAGTCACCGAAACATTTTATTACCTATAAGAAATAAATAAGACGATGTTGATAATTAATCTCAGACTTTGAACATCAACGAAACTACAAAATAATTTATGACGTACAGTTAATGTAGAATAAAGGGTTAGTATTGCAATAACAATATTAATCAGTCAATATTAACAGGTTTACTTAACTCGGCTATACCAAATTAAGTTTTTAACTGAAAATAATTACATTAGATGTAAGTTTCATTATAATACGTTATTCTGATTGGCTAACATGTTATTCCGTAAACAATTGCATCAGACAATAACATTTATCATGCATGATGACACGAGGTCCCACTCAAAAGTGCACAGGTGAATTAAATAAAACTGGATAAAAATCGTGTTTTCATGATTTTAGCAAAAAAAATGTAATTATAAGTATTGAATACTTCTTTTTGAAACTTTATAGGGTTGTAAAAGCGTTGACCGTGCGTACATTTTTAGAATGAAGCGCTTCCGCGCTTCATACAAAATGTACTTCGGTCAACGCTTTTACCACCCAATAAATTTACAAAAAGAAGCATTCAATTCTTAATTAAAATGTACAGAAAAAAATCTAAAAATTTGTCGATCATTAAGGCTATTTAGTTTAATGTATGCAAGAAACGGTAGGTATTGTCAGCCTTTATTAATTTTTAATTATTGAATCAAAGGAGGAATAAATGTTTTATGTAGTTTCAAAAGATTTTAAAATGGGAATTTCCGCAAAACATACATTCGCAAACGGGCAAACCACAGAGAAGGTCGCTGTTTTCCCTCTGAATGTGAAGTAACAAAAGTGTGGTACATCGATAAAATTTCATTTTGAAGATGCTAACTTAACACTAGTCCAACACATTTCATTACTTGGAAATATATTTATTTATGATTGATAATTCGGTCCTGTGGATGTGTGAACTAACAATATGTCCAATATAGTACAGATAAATTAATTTGAGAACATTTTAGGTAACTCGGCTCATATTTCAAATAACCACATATTGTGCTTTCGGTCAAATATATTACTAAAAATTAAGGTGACGGGCTCCAAATAATAACGAGCTTCCTGGCGTATAGTTCAGAAATTACTAATTAATGTCTTATTTCTGTATTCAACTTTGATCAATACCCATACCGAAAAGAAAACAATAAAGGATATCGACTGGAAAAATGTGGAAAAACAAATAATAAATAACGACCGGAGATATGACAACACTATACGACAAAAAAATGAATAAAATGGTAAAGCAGTCAACATTGTGTTATATTCTTAATCACTATAAACACAATCAAGTATGTCAATAAAGAAGAACCAAGATGGCAAATATACACTCTGAAGACAAAATACATTTCGTTAAAAAAAAATACAAACAAATTGCAAAAGCACAGTACACGTAGCACAATGACGGGATGTATAGATACCAAGCAACGTCAAAAGAATATAACTTCATGTAAAAATGGACTAAAAAGTAAAGGTGAAAAGTATACAAAGCCAAACATAAAAACACTATAACACGTAATTAAGATGATAAACAATATCAGGAACTATAATCTATACTCCAAGAACATTATTTGTGCAGTTGATACATATTAAATATTAATCAACGAATTCATAGTATCTTCATATGAAGAAAAAAGAAGATAGCTCGTTGAAGAAATCCTGGCATACAGTCTAAGTAGCTCGTTGCTTTATGTGAATAGCTCAGCTTTTTTAAAGAAAGCAAAAAGAGTAGTGGCCAGTATATAACATACAAAGAGAGAAAACTCTTCGAATCTAAACATTTTATAGTACAAATTAGTTATTGTTTTTTTCAGCAGTACCTTAATAAGTGTGCAGAGTTGAAACGTATAACTGCCAAGCTGTGCTCCAAACATTTGTCAAAATTTACAGTATGAACTCTTGTGGCATATCTCAGTTAACGACAGCAATTATTATAATAATTGATTTTTATTGACTTCAATCAAATGCATTAAGGTATATCGAGCATGCCTTGATGTACTAAATAACGAAAAAAACAAATAAACTAACGAAGTAACTGTGCGTGAAGGAAAGGGGGAGTGCCTATAGGAAACAGTTCGCCGTTAAAGTTAAAATAGGTATATCTGCAATATACCAAACTTTAAATAGGCATACGTTTAATAAATATAATAGGTGAATAGATTTTACTCAGACCACTAAAAATATGCCAACAACAGTCAAATGCAAATATCACCCTGCAGGGTCGCTCCGTAATATCACGGCTACGAGAAGAGAGCAGGCATTATCAGCATCGTCACATTTTGTGAGGAGACGTTATCAAGCTTGCTATCGCGCAAAATGCCAGCAATAGAACGACAAACAGATAATCGTTTTTTCTTCGTATAGATATCAACAAGCTATATGAAGAGTTGAAACCTTAATACTTTTTTTTAAATTCATTTCCAAATCTATAAACTGACAATATAATAAATGTTAAATTAAGTCATGTCTGTTCCGACGTACTGTTTTATACCTAGCTATTGATATAACCCTCGGGGACTGATATCGCTGAGATCACTCGTAAACATGGGTCACACTGTGGCTTGCGGCTGATATTTAACGGTATCAATGAGTAGAAAACCCGATAATATATAAACTTATCTTGAACATATACATGCATGGTCTACTACGACAAGGATGAGGAACCATCAAAGTCACCACAAACATTTTATTACCTATAAGAAATAGATAAGACGATGTTGATAATTAATATCATACTACGAAAATCAACGAAACTACAACTTAATTCATGACGTATAGGTAATGTTGAATAAAAGGTAAATGGTGTAATAACAATAATAATCAGTCAATATTAATAGGTTATTTCGACTATACGAATGAAGATTTATTAAAACCAATAATGTACTGTAGGGTTTTAACTGAAATAGACAGACAGCATTTTGAAAATTTGCCGATTATTAAGGCTAATTAAAAATGGTACGTAATATCAGCATTATTTTTGTCTCCCTTTGACACATTCCCCATTTTCATTTTTAATTCTATCATTTTCACCAAAGTAATTGCAAAAGTCACACTGACCATGCCAAATGCGTAAAGTCAGACTCACAAAAAAGCGGTTGTTGAAATAGTCATATTGCTGACATAGTCATACTCACCAAACCGTTTGCAGTCTTCCTCTCATCTTCAAACCGGTTGGGAAATAAACCATTTTATTCTTACCGTTTTGTTATATAAAAAGAACTCCATCAAACTGGTATGTCAATGTAACCAGGGATGGGCTATTTGTTTAGTTAGGGTCTTTGTATGGTTTTGCTGCCTGCACATTTTTGATGTCGTATTTGTGACCTCGAGTCTTTCCGTTTTTTGTATTTACTTTGTACGAGAACTGTGTCTATATCATTTGCACTGAAAACAGTAGCAGTTAAACACTTATTTAACATTTACAATGCTAATGTAATACATTAGTTTTTACTATATAGATATAGGAAGATGTGGTGTGAGTGCCAATGAGACAACTCTCCATCCAAATAGCAATTTAAAAAAAGTAAACCATTATAGGTCAATGTACGGCCTTCAACACGGAGTCTTGGCTCACACACCGAACAACAAGCTATAAAGGGCCCCTAAATTACTAATGTAAAACCATTCAAACGGGAATATGTATATATTATATATGTTTAAACGGTGGTAGGTAGATACTTTAAACCACTATATATATTTGCATCATGACTTAGTTTTACATGGTAAATCTGCAATTGACAAATACCTTACTGTTCCGTGGATCTGTACTCTCAATGATACAAAGTTTTATTATTTTAAAACGATATTCAATGAACTGCTTAACACAAGTTCTAGTGATCTTTTCAAATCGACTGGATAACAAAATATACACACAAACAACAGTCTTGAAAACGACACAATTTTAAACTTATAGTGCATACATGTAGAAAGATATCTTAGCTAAAGATGACATATAGAAGTTAAAAATGCTCTATGGTCGGGTTGTTGTCGCTTTGACACATTCCCCATTTCCATTCTAATTTTATAGTATGCAAAAAAAAAAAGACATATCTTAAAACATAGCAACACTTTCAATGAATTACTGTGGTCCGTGTAATTGCTAGAAACTAATTTATGACATGATAACGAGCATGTTCAGTTGTTTGATCTGTCATGTTCGAAGGTGGGCAATTGAAACAAGCATGTCTTATTGATGAACAAACATGCTTTAAATTACAGATTGATATAATTACTGATTACTTAAACGAAAATGTAGTAAGTTGGCTGCAATTAAAAAAGCATTAGTTTAAGGACTACGCACTTCTTGTCTATTCTACTGACACTTAAACACTAGAATGTCCAAGGACATATGAAGTCTAACATAAAGATCAAATTGATTTTCGTATATTTGCAAATAGGCGTTTTCATTGAATACTGCATCATACTTTATGTCAAATACTGTGAAAATGTACACGTTTTACTTTCAATATCCCCTAAGTAATAGTCTAGTTATCCCTCGTGTGTTATACGGTTCCATTTCATTGGTCTAGTTACAAAAAAATGTCATTATAGATACCAGAACTGACATTTTGTTTTTGTGCCAGACGTGCGTTTCGTCTTCAAAAGACTCATCAGTGGCGCTCGAATAAAAAGATTTAAAAAGGCAAATAAAGTTCGGTGTTAAAGAGCATTGAGGACCACACAATTCTTAAAGTTTTGCCAAATACAGCTGCAGTAATTTATTCCTGAGGTAGAAAGGATTTATATTAAGGACGAGCTTAAGTACAGTTTTGTAATTTGTGGTTTCCAAAAGACGTTAGTCGGAATTCTTACTCAAACATGTGTTTATAAATGTACGCATTACTCGAAGGAATCAACCGTCAATACCATTTAAGGAATGACTGTAATATATAAAGTGTGCACCACATTTTTGATGTTTTTTTTTCTAATTCAATTTTAAACCGGATGAGCTGATACACAAAACGACGTCAACCAATCAGAAGACGCGTTACATCCACAATTGAATTATTTGAAAACGAATCATGTAACGAACAGATATCACGACATGTCATTGCTACGTCTGAATTTTGTCGCAAAATGAAAAAAATCAAATCGCAAGCTCAGCTTGAACACTCATTACTAATGATAAAACTAGATTTTATTAATATGCACCGCAATCAACAATATAATTCAATACAATCTCAATTTTGCGGTTAGATATTTTCTCTCTGCTTAGAAGAATGTCACAATATATCTTGCCTATCAATATTGATACAAACAATATGTGAGGATACTCCTAAATATATATGTTCGCCTAATAATTGTTCCGCTATGCTTCTATTAAATTATACTCGTTTTACGTAAGCGAGTTTGTTGTTTGTTTTATTTGATTTGTTTAAAAATAATGCGTATTTAAAGCTACAGTCAATAATCAATTATTTTTTACGTTCACTAAAGAACATAATTTTATCATAGATACATGGTAAGGTCGTATCATCGTCAAAGTCCTAAATAACTCTTTAACGTGTTAACAAAAGAGCAAAGGCTTTATAACGCATTTAAAATGGAGCAGTATCTGCTTACCCTTCCGGAGCACAATTTTCTGGATTCGTGTTGCTCAGTCTTTGGTTTTTTTTGTGAGTTCTGGTGTGTGTTCCTTTTTGTATGGCCATGGTGTTGTCGTTGTATTTTTGACTTATGAGTTTGAATGTCTCTTTGGCATCTTTCGTCTCTTTTTATTTCATTTTTTTCATAGACTACATGTATAATATCTAACAAATTTTGGTTTTTGTCCATGATAGAGTTCCGAATAAGAAGCCATTGTTTTGTTAATGACAGAAACTAAAATATGCTAACTTTCAGGACAAAAGAAACATTAGTGTTTCATATGTACAAATGAATTGTTATTTGTCTGTCTGTGGACGGTGATATAACTCGGGTCTGACCTTTCTGTGTGTGTATTTTCTAACGCGTTCACTATACTAATATCTATAATTTTTAAAGTCATTTAAGTAACCTATGTCAATTCCAAAACGTACCTATTTCAAATAGCAACACTCCCGTTTACGTATTTGTTTAGTCATAGATTTTATAAAATGAACAGCAACAAGAAATGCAATGCTATGTTTTGAATATAAAAAAAAACTACCTTAGAAGTTCATGAAAGCTTATATATCGTAGTGTTTATTTATTATTGTTTTATCACACAAATGAAAAATTTGAATATAATGGTAACTGGATAAATCGAATAGTAGAATACACATGCTTTTATCTGTTACTTTGAGTTGTATTCAAAGACTGAAAGGAAACGATGGTGTATTTGCACGTTTTTAATGCATTATATATACATCTTGCATGTAAAAATCTTGCTAACATGTAAATAGATTGGGCACTATTATACAATTCCTGTGAATTATATGAACTATGAAGGTATATATACGTATATTAACAGTTTTCATATTTAAATGAATGGAGAATTTAAATGAGAAATGTAAAATTGCTAGATATACTAAAATTACAGGAGATGTGTCGAGATGATTGAAGCTGCTTAATTTTTCCCTAACAATATCTGTGAACATTTTGGCAATAAAGTTTATCGACGGGTTGAATTCCCAGAGGCACCAATTGTGCTCATTTACAGCCGACTTATTCTATTTCTTGTACTGATATAGTTATTAATCACAGTTTGTGACCAAACTTAGTAAAGACTCAACTAAATTCCATTCAATAGATAGATTCAAAAACGCTAACCTGTCTCTTGATTATATTTTTTCGTTAAATTATATAGAAGTTTCCAAATATGCTGCCAACATTTACACAAACTTAAGGAACTTACTTTAATTCAATCAAATAAAAACGGCGATAACCGCCTTTTCATCGATTTGGATATTACATTTAGGATTCTAATGAAACTGACAGAAAACAACGTTAAAACATGTATTTAAAATCTGTCATATACCGTCTGCACTTGCGCGTACGTCCCATGGCATCAATTGTCAATTGATGCCATGTAAGAAAGTAACGTTATCCAATCAAAATGAACGTTACAAACGTTGTTGCATTAGAATTAGTCATTAAAAACTCTACAGTAAGATTTACGACAAAAGGGGCGATTTTTGGTTCCTGATTGTTACCTTACCTATATAAATGGACGGTGAATTTCCGTTTGCATCACCCAACGGTATTTATATATATCACAACTCATTCTCTATGCCCGTACACTAAAACCATTGCAACTAAAATATTTAACTATAAACAAGCACATCAAAACCTTGACTTAAAACAATACCTAAGAAAAACCTCCGACATGTGACTGTTCCCACTCGCCTTACAATTACAGCCCCTCTGGTCATGTTATAACTGGGGATCTAATAAAACATAATTCAACATGAAAATCTCCGAACCATAACTTCAAAACAAATTATGGATTCCATTGAAGACTACGCCAGAGCATGGCCTAAGCGAGAAGAAGTTGAAGTGGACACTTTGTCAGAATGGGTTAAAACTATCAGGTCTCTGATAAAACATCCCATTCACAAGTTGAAAAACTGTGTGAACGATCGAACAAAGTCCGTTTCAGAGACAAAGAGGCCATGAAATGTCTATCATCTCTTCATGATAAGTATTTTGTTGTTCCTTCGGATAAAGCTTCAAATAATATTGTCTTTGTATGTAAATCGTATTACTACGAATGCCTTGTAAAATAATTAGGTATTTATAAACGAGCACTCGGATAATCCCACATATAAAGACATATCATTTGACAAGGATGAGATTTTAGCAAATCAAAAGTCCTTCATGGCTCCAATAAACATTACATGGAACACCAAATCGAAGGAATTACCTTGTTTGTATTGGATACCAAAGCTTCATAAAATTCCGTACAAACAACGGTATAGTGCTGACTCATCTTCATGTTCCACTAAAGAATTTTGCATTAGATTGATAAAATTCTGTGCGTAGTGAAAGAGGGTCTTCAGAAATACTGTGAAACTGTTTACTCGCGTAGGGGTATTAATCATATGTGGATTGTTAAAAATTCTAAAGAACTTCTAGACAATTTTAAATCTCGGTCTTTTTCTGAAATTAATTCTTTCAAAACTTTTGATTTTTCAATCCTGTATACCACCATTCCCTATGTGAAATTAAAAAATCGCCTAAAAGATATAATCCACAATGCCTTTCAACAAAAAAATGGTAGCATACGCTATAAATTTATTACTTTGGGATATCATAAGGCATATTTCGTTAATAGTGACTAACAAAACGGTAAAACATGCTACACAGAAGAACAAGTGGTCAGTATGCTGGAGTTTCTTATCGACAACATATTTGTTGAGTTTGGAGGTAGACTTTTCCAACAAATTGTCGGCATTCATATGGAAACAAACTGTGCGCCTCTTCTTGCCGACCTCTTCCTATTTTCATATGAATCAGAGTTCCTTCAGACACTTGTCAAAAACAAGAGGATCTTAGAAGCCAGCTTATTTAATTTCACTTTCAGATATATTGATGATGTTCTTTCTATAAACAATCCGAACTTTTCTGATTGGGTTCCATTAATATATCCCCCATAACTAGAAATTAAAGAAACAACAGACACGGCTTCCTCTGCCTCATTTTTAGACTTATATCTCAAATTTGACTTACACAGTAATCTCAGTACCAAAATCTATGACAAACGAGACGATTTTAATTTTGAAATTATAAATTTCCCCCACCTTAGTAGCAATATACCAACTTCACCTGCATATGGGATATACATTTCCCAACTTATTCGATATTCAAGAGCTTGCTGCTCCTACTCAGACTTTGTAAAAACTTCATCAGTGTCTGAGTAGAAAGTTGATGAACCAGGGGTATGTCAAGAACGTCTCGTCCTTTTTCTAAAAAATATCATCGGAAGGTACCAAGACCTTGTTGATAAATATTCCGTATCAACTCCACAAATAATACATGATGCTCTTGATGTATAGATTCTGCGTACTGATTTATCATCTTAACAACGTTTTATATTGTTCTTTCATTTGTCTTAGTTTGTTCTATTATTAATATTACTTTTACTGTTGGATTGTTTTATGTGATATCCATTTAACGTGGCTCGGTACTTAAACATCCCGTCAATGTGTTTGTATTATCTTTCATTTTTCGTTGGTGTGTTTTGGATATGCGACTTTTTGTGTTTCTTTGGTTCTGATAACGTGACTCCTTACTTTAAAAGATCCCGTCAATATGATATTGTTCTATTACATGTCATTATGATATATTTCTATTATGAATTAGAAAATATGTTGAACCACACACGTCAAAATTATTCAATCGCGTAGTGGAATGAACTATTTGTGGATTCTTATAAATTCTAAATAACTTTTGGACTATTTTAAATCTTGGTCTATTTCTAAAATTAATTCTTACATACTTTGATTTGTTAACCCTGTATACATGCTAACATTGCCATTGTGAAATTTAAAAATTGCTTGTATATACATTGAACGACAAATTTATGTGACGTATACAATTTCCTGACGTCAAACACGCAAATCAATGAATGTGTTTGTAGATAGATGTTTTTTGTGTTCTGTTAAATTGTTCCTTTTAAAATTGTTACACGATAATGACTGCTGTACCCATATGTTGACTATTTTATTTATTATGTCTGTTTAGTTCACGCATCATTGTAAATATAACGGAATTTGATGAGACTGTCATCAAAGTGAGAGGTTTAGCGCTTTAAAACCAGGTTTAATTCACTATTTTCTACATTTTAAAATGCCTGTACCAAGTTAAGAATATGACGGTTCTGTCCATTCGTTTTTTATGTGTTTTGTCATTTGATATTGCCATGTGAGTATGGACTTTCCGATTTGATTTTCCTCGGAGTTCAGTATTTTTGTGATTTTACTTTTTGACGAATTCCCCATTTCCATTCTCAATTTTATTAGTGTTGCTTTTGTAATGAAAAACAAATACGCAAAGAGTAAGTTTTTTTTTTCATTGTTGAAGGGCTAATAATAGTGACACTAAACTAGAGGCTCTAAAGAGCCTGTGTCGCTCACCTTGGTCTATATGAATATTAAACAAAGGAAGCAGATGGATTCATGACAAAATTGTGTTTTGGTGGTGGTGATGTGTTTGTAAATCTTACTTTACTAAACAGTCTTGCTGCTTACATTTATCTCTATCTATAATGAACTTGGCCCAGTAGTTTCAATGGAAAATGTTAATAAAAATTTACAAATTTTATGAAAATTGTTAAAAATTGACTATAAAGGACAATAACTCTTTAGGGGGCAATTGACCATTTCGGTCATGTTGACTTATTTGTAAATCTTACTTTGCTAAACATAATTGCTGTTTACAGTTTATCTCTATCTATAATAATATTCAAGATAACCAAAAACAGCAAAATTTCCTTAAAATTACCGATTCAGGGACAGCAACCCAACAATGGGTTGTCAGATTCATCTGAAAATTAGAGGGCAGATAGATCTTGATCTGATTAACAATTTTACCCCATGTCAGATTTGCTCAAAATGTTTCGGTTTTTGAATTATAAGCCAAAAACTGCATTTTACCCCTATGTTCTATTTTTAGCTGTGGCGGTCATCTTGATTTGATGGCCGGGTCTCCGGACACATTTTGAAAACTAGATACCCCAAAGATGATTGTTGCCAAGTTTGGATTAATTTGGCCCAGTAGTTTCAGAGGAGAAGATTTTTGTAAAAGATAACTAAGATTTACGAAAAATGGTTAAAAAATTACTATAAAGGGCAATAACTCCTAAAGGGGTCAACTGACCATTTCGGTCATGTTGTCTTATTTGTAAATCCTACTTTGCTGAACATTATTGCTGTTTACAGTTTATCTCTATCTATAATAATATTCAAGATAATAACCAAAAACAGCAAAATTTCCTTAAAATTACCAATTCAGGGGCAGCAACCCAACAAAGGGTTGTCTAATTCGTATGAAAATTTCAGGGCAGATAGATCTTGATCTGATAAACAAATATATTCCTGTCAAATAAGCTCTAAATGCTTTGATTTTTGAGTTATAAGCCAAAAACTGTATTTTACCCCTATGTTCTTTTTTTGGCCGTGGCGGCCATCTTGGTTGATGGACCAGGTCACCGGACACATTTTTTAATCTAGATACCCTAATAATAATTGTGGCCAAGTTTGATTGAATTTGGCACAGTAGTTTCAGAGGAGAAGATTTTTGTAAAAGATAACTAAGATTTACGAAAAATTGTTAAAAATTGACTATAAAGGGCAATAACTCCTAAAGGGGTCAACTGACCATTTCTGACCATGTTGACTTATTTGTAAATCTTACTTTGCTGAACATAATTGCTGTTTACAGTTTATCTCTAACTATAATAATATTCAAGATAATAACCAAATACAGCTAAATTTCCTCAAAATTACAAATTCAGGGGCAGCAACTCAACAACTGGTTGTCCGATTCGTCTGAAAATTGCAGGGCAGATAGATCTGGACCTAAAAATAAATAAATCCCATGTCAGATTTGCTCTAATTGCTTTGGTTTTAGAGTTATATGCCAAAAACTGCATTTTACCCCCATATTCTATTTTAAGCAGTGGCGACCATCTTGGTTGGTTGACCGGGTCATGCCACACATTTTTTAAACAAGATAGCCCAAAGATGATTGTAGCCACATTTGGATTAATTTGGCCCAGTAGTTGCAGAGGAGAAGATTTTTATAAAAGATAACTTTAATTTAAGAAAAATGGTTAAAAATTGACTTTAAAGGACAATAACTCCTTAACGGGTCAACTGACCATTTCGGGCATGTTGACTTATTTGTAAATCTAAATTTGCTGAACATTATTGCTGTTTACAGTTTATCTCTATCTATAATAATATTCAAGATAATAACCAAAAACAGCAAAATTTCCCCAAAATTACCAATTCAGGGGCAGCAACCCAACAATGGGTTGACCAATTCATCTGAAATATAGATAGATCTTGACCTGATAAACATTTTTACCCCATGTCAGATTTCCTCTAAATGCTTTGGTTTTTGAGTTATAAGCCAAAAACTGCATTTTACCCCCCATGTTCTATTTTTAGCCGTGGCGGCCATCTTGGTTGGTTGACCGGGTCACGTCACACATTTTTTAAACTAGATACCCCAATAATGACTGTGGCCAAGTTTGGTTCAATTTGGCCCAGTAGTTTCAGAGGAGAAGATTTTTGCAAAAGTTAACAACGACGCCGGACGCCGGACGCAAAGTGATGGGAAAAGCTCACTTGGCCCTTTGGGCCAGGT
Organism: Mytilus trossulus; assembly: GCF_036588685.1. NCBI lineage: Eukaryota > Metazoa > Mollusca > Bivalvia > Mytilida > Mytilidae > Mytilus > Mytilus trossulus. Next base: position 1,628,165 of record NW_026963318.1, read on the forward strand.
GAGCTAAAAATGAGGATGATAACAGGGAATGCGTCAAAATCACCTCGAAAAAAAGGAAAAAAAACAAAGCCGAAAGCCACAAATGGGTCCTCACTACAGCGAGAAAATTCCCTTTGTCTCCGTCATTTGAATTCTAGTGCATATATGTCGCATTGTCAATCATACCACATCTCCCTTTTTAAATACAAGGTTTTTAAAAACACAATAACAAAATAAATTCAAAATAAAATAAAATACAACTTAATAGTTTAAGATAAAACATTGTGCACCTAAATTGCGTAAACACTGCAATTTCTTTGCGACTTATGCGAATTTGATCTGTTGATTCCCATTCGGACAGATTGCACAGGAGGAAACAGAGGAATCAGTGATTTTGTTTGTATTAATGCAGACATTGTTTGACTAAATGATTGGCTGATGGTGTTAGGCGCCACTTTATAAATTCTTATCTATTTCTTTGCATTTTTAATTTTCAAAGAAATTTATTTTGTTCATTGAGTCGGAATATCATTTTCTGAAATATGCAATTCTAGTCAATTTAGATCGTAGTAAAAAGAATCTGCCACAAGTGGTTTTTGTTTTGTTTTCTATTGTTTGTTACGTGTTTTGTTTTCTCAACAAAACAAAAAAGACACACTCGAAACAGTTATTGATTTTTTGTGTGTGGCTATTATATTACAACATAATTGAAGTCATGTACATAGTAATTAGTATAAAAATAAAAGATATGGGGTATAATTGTCAATGACACAACCATGACAACTATCAACCAAAGGAAAAATAGATGTATAAAAGGCTGGTTATATGTAACAGACATTGACGATAAACGAAAGCCGGTGTTGTCGTCACTTAAAACTTTGTTATCAAATTTAGATATCAGATGTTTACTTCGATGATGGTAAAGAATCTACAAAAACACACAGCTTGTCAATTTCAGTATAACTTCAGGCTGACTCAAAAAAGTCATAAGAACCCCTAAAGTTACGTATACAAATAAAATTATGGAAATGCATGTACATGTATGTGTAAGATTTAACAATTTAATACGTTTCCAAAGCATGCAAGATAAATTAGGTTGGATCGAATAGAAATCGACCTTATGGAAATAAACTATACCAGGACTAAATTTTGTATATACCCCAGACGTTCGTCTACAAAAGACTCATCAGTGACGAAGTGCACATGTACATGGATAATAACATTCAAATGCGAAAGTTAAATTTGTGTCTGATTTGTTTGCTACTTATATCAATTCAGTTTTCAAACATTTACAGACCGTTACATACTTTGCATAGAGATTTTTTTAACCCTAAAAAAATGTTAACAGATGTATGAACTTAGTCGGTTTAAGAGCTCACCAGAGCTCTTGTTTTGTCTGTTATTATGTATATATATGCCGACTCTAAATAAATTTTACCTACTTACTTACTCACTTACTATTGATATTCATTGGTATAAGGACGATCTCTATCTGTCGCCGCTCGTATGTGTAACACACGTTATCTGACACTTAAAAGATGTTCTGATAACAAACACTTTAATGAATATAAAAAAGAAGTTGCCGGTATGATTTCCAATGAGACAATTCTTCACAAGAAACTGAATGACACAAAAATTAACAACTTTAGGTCATCGTATAGAATCAGCAATGAGCTAAGCGCATACCGCATGGTTAACTTTAAAAGGCCCCGAAATGACAAATGTAAAACAATTGAAACGAGTAAAATAACGAAATAACTTATGTTTGAAGCCTGTATTGTAAGGAGGTACAATGTAGAGACAAGATTTTAATTCCGGTTTAATTAGAACCAATTATACGTAATTTTGATACTGAACTTAGCATCAAGATTTTCAATAATTACATAGAGAAAAAACGTCCAAAAATGTCAGATTGACCAACTTCAAGCTATTTAAAATGAGAAACAACAATTAATACACACGATTGATATTTTTTACAATTTGTTTTACGAAGATAAAAAATGTAAGCATTGACTTTAATAGTAAACAAAGGTCGTTTTGAAAAAGACATCTATCTATTTTGGGAATCAAATGAATTCTTCGAAGATCATTTTAAATGTGATGGTGCATGGCTATCAATGTCAGTTATGTCATGAACCGGAAGTAAACTTTCAGTTAAGAGCAACTCATCACTATTAAAGTGACATTTTAATAGAAATTTTAATAGAAAAGCTATGAAATAGTTTTGAAAGGTTAAATGAAAATTGCGGTTAAGCCTCGGTCACATCTTACCGGATAGCACGAACGGACGCCTAACGGATGAAAATAAAAGTTGTCCGTTGACAAAATTGTTATCCGTTGGGAGTTCTTTGATGTACTGACCGAATAAAACGGACGTTTACCGGATGCCTAACGGACACACACCGGATATGCCACGTACGAGAAACGGAAACGTACCGGACAGAATGGATGTCGAACGTACATCCAACGGACGAGTACCGCATAAAACAGACACCTAACGGAAGTGTACCGGATAAAACGGATGAACAATATATACGGAAAAATTATAGGCGACAATAATAATACATGTATATCGCATAAATATTCAAAATGTTTATGGCTAACTGTTTTGGTTTATTGTTCAAAATACCGCGAAAGGTCAGTGTCTGACCTGAATAAGAGCTGCTTGATTGTGAAGAATCGCCCTTACTCTAAGGTCGATTATGAATAATAAGAATTCATGAACGTTAAGAAATCTGACATACCAATAATTGGAATTTCTGACGCGAAATTTTCAATTGGCATTTATCCGTATCAGATCCGTTCATCGTCCGTTTTATCCGTTATACGGCCGGTAGAAGTTCGTTTCTCATTCGTCCAACATCCGTTTTATCCGTTAAACGTCCGGTAGAAGTCCGTTGGTGAATTTATCTTCCAGGCCTCGAACGGATGTATCACGGACACGTAACGGATACAAAACGGAAACGAAACGGACGAGTACCGTACAAAACGGACGTCTAACGGACGTTCAACGGACATTTTATCCGTTGAACGTCCGTTTAAAGTTTTGAACATGCTCAACATTTTCCAGCGGACAGAACGGACGTCGACGGATAAAACGTACGCTTAACGGACATGCAACGGATATGGACGGACGTCTAACGGATAACAACGGACGTCTAACGGACATGAACGGATTGAAAAAAAGTTATCCATTAGGCGTCCGTTCGAGCTATCAAGTAAGGTGTGACCGAGGCTTTAATACGATCGCCTGTGACTATTTCTCTGATAGTTTCGATAGCAAAATAACTCGAAACAAAAATCACCTGTTACTAGTAATAATTGCTTTTAGATAAACAAGACACGTAATCGAAGAACTAGTGAAAGTATTGAATAAATTAGAAGATTGCAAGTAGATTTTCTAATAGACTAAGTGTTGATTTTTCAATATTTTGAATCATGCTTGATATTGACATCTGTTGGCAAAAAATATTTGGAATTCTTATTGAAATCCGTGGAACGTTCATATACATTGTAGCTACGTCTAAGTTCTTGTATTTTACATTTTTTTTTAATGTTATACATTTTGTACAACTACCCCCGTACAGCGCTTATCTCCAAATTTTAATCTGCATATAAGTAGTTAAATCAGATGAAACAGGAATTCGATTGTAATACAGGACCACAACGGTGTCCTTTAAAAGAAGTGTACTAACAGTTGTTTGCGTAAAATAATTTAATTCGCAATTCTAATTAATTCCATTCAAGATATTATTCGAAAAACCATAACAAGTGCGTGATCCAAATACAGATATATTTTATAATTATAAAAGTTGGTTGATAGACGACTACTAAGCATTCCGTGTGAAGTATTGCAAGCACATTCAAAAGCCACGAATGACGCGATTCTTGGGAAGCTAAATTCGTATCTTTACAAAAGTTATGTTAAATTTTCCTCAAAGGTCAAACAAATTTATCAAGACTCCGTAAGAGTTTTATAAATTGATTATCAATTTATGAACACAAAAATGTTATGTAATGATAAAAAAAAATAACCGAAATTACCAGTAATATTTGGCTGTACAATCGACAAAATGATGCTTAAATATATAGACCCCTTGTACATCAACGGCATTCGTTTGAAAAATTATAGATATCAATTATACAAACGAAACAAGACTGGTCAGTGATATCAGGACAGCTGCACATGTGTTTTCTTCAAAAGAGAAACAAAAGATACCAAAAGGAAATTCAAACCCATAAGTCAAAAACTAACTGACAATGCCATGTAAGATAAAAACGACTAAAAGACAAACAATAACACACAAAACACAGAAAACGAAATGCTAAGCAACACGAACCCCAACTAATCACGGGTAATATTATGTGTTACGGAAGAGTAATCAGATCTTGCTCCACATGTGACATCCGTGGTCATGCTCATGTAAGTACTAAGCCGTTGATAAGCCTAATTTAGTAGGTCACTACAATATAGAAAAGGGGACGGAATTGTGGTTACAACAGTTGGAAAATATATGCCGTCATCTGTTAAACAGATTTTTCATAACGGTCAACCAACTCATGATGGCGTCCGTAGAATTTTCGAAGGAATGTTTAATCATTTACCACTTTGAATGCTTGGTTCAAAAGATTATTTGTAAACAGCAATCCTTCTATCAAGAAATCATGATAGGAAATACAAGCCCTAAAATATTGTATCAACTTGGATATATACTGTATAATATATACATGTATATTCCATATGCAGATATTGCTTGAATGCTGCGTCCTGGAAATGGACAAACCTTAATGTAAAAGCTTTCTCAACCGACTCTCACTGTGTTTTTTTTAAATATAAGTCAAGATATAGGGTAGTCTTGACTGTGTCTGCTGTAACCTTAATTTCTAGTTTGATGGGATAAATGCGTTAATATAGTTACCAACCTATGAACTATCTAATGAAAGAACATCATCTATATAGCTGAATGTTGAGTTCAAGGATACAAGTAAGCTAGCTTCTTTTTTTCCTTCAAAGAGAACTCCTGCATGTCTAGTTAGGGAGCTACCATATAATTTTTATGGTGTGTTCGAAGGGGGGAGGTGGCTAGTATGCTGTCCTACCTTTTATTTTTCACTCGATTCGACACTGCCTTTCTTTATTACTTTATCTCGACTTATTTTACTTAAATTGCCATCCTGCCTTTTTTTGCCAAGTTTCTCGTCCTGCCTTTTTTATTATTCTTTTTTTTTAAATTTATTTCTCATTGGTACTCTGGTGGATAGTTACAATACCACAACGCCTCCTTTACGTGTACCAGCGGTCTTTTACTAATCCATTTAAATTAAACGGAAAAATTACAACCAACCTCCTCCCTTTTCGAATATTCACAAGCTAAAAACAGCATTATCAACTTCCCCAATTAATCTTTAAAAATCAGCAATGTAGGCTTCTGTAGCTAAATTATAAAATTCACATATATTCCTATGCAATGCCAGAAAAATACAAACATGTTTCAAAATATCTGCAGTAATGCCTGTTCATCGGTCATTGTGCACGAATGTGCTTTTTCTCTCTTGTTTTTCTCCTTTAAAACACCCAAAGCCTCATATATATATATATATTGTAACATGAACTTAACCCAAATGTGGTATTCAATTTGTATGACAAAAAGGACGTAAATTCTTTAAACAAACAATAGAGTAAAATGTATATACAGTATCTGCTGGGTATAATCCGTTTGTTATCCTGCAGCCTAAATCAAACAAGATTTTTTAAGCACATACCTAAGAACAAATCAAGCACTAGGAAGTACCCATACAAAATAATGTTTTGTTTGTTCATTCTTATTCAGTTAAGATATTTAGTCAAAAGGCTTGCCAACATATGTTTGGGTTATCTTTTTATGTCAAGGATCTAAGTCTTAATCAATAAATTAAACTTTTTGAATATTTTTTCTTCTATTCATTTTAGGAAAGAAAGTGCTAGCATGAAAGTGTTTTTTTTTTATCAGTTTGTTTGATCCTACATTCGAGCGGATTTTTATTAAATACTGCATCTCAACTACCAACAACAAAAGATCCTATTATCACCGATAAACATTTTGATATGCTTTTGGATCTTATATTAGAACAGAGGCGTTCTCAGAGAAAACAAGACCAAGAAATAACACAGCTCCGGCAAGACGTTCTGACAGTACAACACGAGTTAGCTCTATGTAAATTGAACAATCAAAACAATGATTCTTCAGAAACTCGATTCATTGTTTTGGAAAATAAAACGGAGAAACTTCAAAATGAACTCGAGAATACTTCGAAATATGTTAACTCAATGAAAATGGAATTTCAGATTAAGTATGCAACAACCGATAACAAGTCAAAAGAGCTAGAGTATGACATTGAATCATTGAAAAACTTAAAGGCTATTAATAACTTGCATGCTCTCTTTGATGTAAGGAATCATACGCAACATATCGAAAACGAATTACAAAAGACAAATAGTAAATTAGACGCCACCGTTAGCGAAGCTGAAGCCAGGAAGCAAGATGTCCTTGCTCTATACCAAAAAGCAGATTTGACGGAACAACATTTAGAAGAAAGATGGACAAAATTGTATAATAAAGGTACACAAATTGTATTGATCATTGAAATACTATGTATAACCATGCATTACATTGTGAAAATACATCCAATACATATATAACAACAGCAACTATTATTGACAACTAAACAACTTTTTATCTCGCTGCATTTTTATGAAACAGACAGAAGCCTATTGTTAAGTGGTTGTCGTTTGATGATAAGATAAGATAGATAAGAAGTTAGCAATATCCTTTAACTTTACTTTCCGCTATATACATGATGTTCTCTCACTAATTAATTCAAAATTTGGTGACTATGTTGAACGCATCTATCCCATCGAACTAGAGATACAGGATACAACAGATACAGTTAAGTCGGCCTCATATCTTGACTTACATCTAGAAATTGACAATGAGGGTCTGTTGAAAACAAAACATTACGACAAAAAGATGTTTTTAGCTTTCCAATTGTGAACTTTTCATTTGTAAGTATCAACATTCCAACAGCACCTGCATACGGGGTATAACTCCCAATTGACACGATACTCCCGTGCTTTTATTTCTATTATGATTTTCTTGATAGAGGGTTGCTGCTCACATGGAACCTAATCACGAGTTGGTTGACCATTATGGATTTACCGTTTTACAGATGATATCGGATATACCTTACGTCGAAACTACAATCCCCTTCCCGTTCATGAATGTGACCTACCGAATTAGACTATTTATGTGTTATAACATGAGCAACACGACGGGTGCCATATGTGAAGCATGATCTGCGTACTCTTCTGGAGCACCTGAGATCAACCCTTGTTTTTGGTGGGGTTCGTGACACAAAATACTGGTCTGCGTATTCGCAGTTACTGACAGATAGCCTACAAAATGTAAAAGCTAATAAATTCCATTTTTCTGTTATTTCAAAGAACAATTCAGTGCATACAATATTATATATTAAATCAAAAACTGCTATTCAAGTTTTCAAAAAATAAATAAACACACAAATTAGACTATTCAGATTTTACTAGTGTTTGTTTTTTTTAACCTGAAAATTTCATTGTTTCTATACACAATTGTAAAAAAAGCGTTGGCCGACAGAGGATCTATGTAACATGGTTTGTACATGGACTCTTTCAACAAAATATCACAAAAATATTAATGTTAAATTATATTGAAATGTTTATGACTAACCAGTGTTTTAAATCAGGGGATGTTTTTTTTAATTTAAAAATATCTTAATGTAGATTAACTGAAATTAGGTAAGCAAATGACATTTAGTAGTGTACAGCAAAAAAGCTAAATTGTAAAATATTAAAGTTGCTATAAAATTGATGGTCTACTATAAATTATAGTTAATATGTATACAAATTATACTTTTTGATTAATGTTCTCATCAAATAGATTTTTTTTCAGTGATTTTTTCTGCAAGGCTTAAAGCAGGAAATTATCAGCAAAGTCAACGAATACAGTATGACAGCATCGAAACAGCAAATGGCATACATAATATATCTTCTATCCAAAACTCCGGAGTATTTACGTGTGAAAACAACGGCATTTATCAAATATCGGTGTACATAACAACCAACACCCACCAATCGGGATACATTGTTTATAAGAATGGTCATATGTTTGCGGAGGCATTTGTTTCTTTTGGAAGCTATTATCAAACAGGTACGACTACATTTGTGACAACCATGAATGTTGGCGACACATTTGAAATTAAAGCTTATCTGACACTCTACGTTTACGGCAGTTACGAGTCTGGCGTTACTATCATTCAGATAAATTGATGCTAAGTGATGCTGAACGATGTTTTATTCAAATTCAATCGCATAAATAAATGATTTTAAAAAGCAAGGATTTATATAAATATGCCACATGCATGATGAACTTAAACCGATCGAGGTTGTCTTACATGAGCAGTCTGGCGGGTGTCAAAATGTAGAACAATATCTACTTACTTTTCGGGTCACATTGGAACACCTCTGTTTTTGTTTGGTTCATTTTGCTTAGTCTTCAGATGTATGTGTTGAGTCTTGTATACTGTTGTTTGTTTATTTGTCGTGTTTTCGCATTTTGACATAGTTGTCAATTATTTCTAATTTATGGTTTAACGACCTCTTTGGTACCTTTCACCTCTATTTTATACATGGTGGCCAATGTTCTTATCTTCAACCATATACAACACTATTGGCGTAATTCATCATATCGATGGGATAAAAAAAAAAGTCGCAGTTTGGATGTGGTTTCAGCATGTGGGACTGACAACGGTTCTTAGGAACATTTTATTTTCAGCTGCATTTGGCTTTTCTTACAATACATATATCAATTTATTTGAAGGAATCATACAAATACTTAAAAAAATTCCTTCACATGCACGTAATACAAAACATAGGAATATGGTGAGAATGTCAATTGCAGACTATCCACGTTAGACGTAATGACGTAGATATAAGCAACTATAATAGAATACCGTACAGAGATGGGTCCGATTACTTTCAATGTAATTGATTGAATTACAATTACTTTGTCATTTGTACGATTAAATTAAATTAATGATTACATCATTTCTGAAAGTATCTGATTAAATTAATGATTACATTGGCAAAGTAATCATGATTACATCTGATTACAATGAATTTAAAAAAAAAAACATTTTGAATGATGTGTATGGATAAGCGTTCAATATAACTAAAGCATTTTTGAGAAAGTATTTTATTTGGTTCAATTATGAAATGATAACTTCAAATTAAACTTCATCTATTTAAATAAACACCAAATTTCACTACATATTTACATTACACTTTATCACCAATGATCCCTGAATTATTTTGAATTAAATTAAATAAAGAAATATCATAATCAAGAGTTTTTTGGTTTGTCTTCTGACCTCTTTCATAATTCATATGTATTCCAAGGTGCAGTTTATGGAAGTTTAAATGTCGATGAAATAAAGGTACTAGTTAAAACTATGTTAAATTTTAATAGAAATGTTTAACCAAATTGTAAACAATATGTAATACTAAAAATCATTGCATTTTATATGTCCAGTCCAAATACATTTTTTAAAAATTTTAACAAATTTGTCTTACTTTTAATTTAGTTTGTGCTAATTAGATAAATTTTTATGTCTGATTTATCTTGTATCATATATATTTCCCTACAGCTATACTCAATTGGTAATTGCAATAAAAACAAACCTTAATTAATCTCCTATCTGTCAAAGTTGACAAAAATCACAAAAATTAACAAAAGAAAACTTGAATATATAACAGTTATAATCAAATATTAATATAAAGATCATTATAAAATGATGAATATACATGTATGTACAATATCTTTTACTATGATAAAAGGTATATAATTGTATTATATGTCTCTGCTTAGGCTAATGAACACTTTTCAATACTGTAACAGTTTATTTTTTACTGAAGTAGACATGCTAAAAGTAAACCAAACCATTTTAGCATGTTAAAAATTTATCAAATTTGAATAACAAAGAGGTTCATTTAATGACCAAAAACACAATTTTAGATTTTTTTCATTGTAATCAGAATGTAATCAAAAAGTAATCATGATTACAGGGTATTTTGAAAAGTAATTGATTAAATTAAATTACATGTAATCAGATTTTTGGCTGATTAATGATTACACTGATTACTTAAAAAATTGTAATCAATTACACCTGATTAACGATAACAATTACAATTACCCCAAGTCTGATACCGTAGAACCTTCACTAATGAGCAACTACGATATCGTTTAATGAGGTAATATAAAAGACCCAGAAATTTGTGTAAAAACAAATCAGATAGACATCATCCAATGACAAGAACCGATTAACATGGTCCTGATTTGGGATAGACACATAGTACTTAATGTGGCAAGGTTAAACTATAGCTTCTATTCGCCCTTATTTCAATTGATCGCATCATTAATCAAATCACAGCGCCTCTTTTATTAATCCATTTTAAAGATCATTAATTGTGATCTTATTAAATGGACAAATTACATTTTTAAAATTTGTGTGAGTTGGAGAAATCGGTCACAAAGTCATTTGATTCATTTTTGATTAAATGTATAAATATTTAGGATATACACTTATCACATTTCATATTAAAGGAGTAGGCCAAGTAAGACCTCTTTTTGGCCCCAAAATATAGCAGTTATACACAATTGTTAAAATGAAAACTTTGAGCTATTCATTGGAAAGAAGAATACTTCAGACATATGTTACATAAATATAGGCCGTTTTTGGCAATTACAATGCACATATAACGGGTACAAGCATCATTAAGTCAGGCTAAATTACTGAAATAATCGAATGTTTAGCATTTTGGTTAACTTTTTGACGGTTTCCGTTTGGAATGGAAGTGGCTGCATTTGTGTTCATTCTTAATATTTAAATGTAAGTTGTATTTGATGATAAGAAATAACATATATAACCCGAACTTTGAGGCCAAAATCGGCCCTTACCGGAACTACTCCTATTTAAATGATAAAGGGGTTATAGGCAATATTCTCGTTTCTCGGAATAAAAACATTACATACATACCACTTGTCCGTCTAGTCATCGAATACCCTGTATATGCTCTATATAAAAAGCACCATATCACTTAGATTGAACAATACAACGTAATACAGCTAGATTTGCTATAACGTTTATAAGAAAGAACACAAGGAGCAGTTCCCAACATGATCAATACTTTGCCATGGAAAAAGTTTACACGACAAACAAAAACTAGGTTAACGATGCTAGATAAAATAATTGAGGCTAGTAGAAGTTCCAAAGGACTATTTATTAAAATATGATAGATGTACTCTGGTGCAATAAAATTTCGACAAATAGCATCTAATTAAGACGTATAGTAATATTATTTTTATCCGAAACCCATCTCCAACTAGTTTTCTCTACCTGGAGAGTACATGTAGGTGAGTAGGTATGTCTGACACCCTTACATTTTAAAACTCGCACCAACTTATCAAACCCCCGAAGTCACTGTACATAATGTATATATGTAACTGAGGAGACGTAGTCAAATAATCTCCATGGTAATCAGATGTGCCAATGCTAATACAACTGCATACTAAAAATCATTGAACTGCCACTAATAGTTCCCCATAAACCGACCCAATCGCAAACTTATATATGAAAACTAAGCAAAAGTTTCAAAGTCAATAGACCATGACTGAGGGGACAGTGCCAAATCATGTTCATTGAAATGAGATATGCCAAAGCTTATACAACTGCATACCAATTAATATTAACTTACTACTAGTGTTTCCCCCTTAACTCACTATAACATGAACATTAAGCAAAAATTTCAAAGTCAATAGACCATAACTGAGGGGGCAGGGCCAAATAATCTCCAAGATAATGAGATGTTACAATACTAATTCACCTGCATACCAAAAATCTTTAAGTTGTTTTATTTATTTCTTTAATTGTATGTGATAGTATTTTGTAATTTACCTCTTGTTTCACATGTCAATGTGACGGAGTGTTTTTAAAATAAAGCATATTGTGTTATATTGTATATTTAACATATCACTAGTGGTTCACCATAAAGTAAACTTAATCACAAACTAATACATTGTTAACGCCGCCGCCGAATATAGCATACCTATGTCTCGCGTTTTGATTCCGTCCAACGAGATAAAAAATCAAATGCATGTTTAAACTTCATTTGAACACATTTTCCAGGTCAGGAATATGACAGTTGTTGCGTTTGGGTTTTTTTACTTTGCTGTACAATTAGCTATAGGGACTACCCGTTTTGAATGTTCCTAGGATCGAGTTATTTTTTGTTGTTGTGATTTTACTTTATTCAAAATTTACAGAGAATTATAGGTATAAATACAGTTTATATATTTTCCATTTTTCTACACGCGTACGGTACTTGACATGTTGTTTAGATACCTATCTCTAGTTGAAGAGTGTACAATATACATGTTGGACAGGATATTCCTTGACTCCTACAATCCTTCCAAATTTCTAATTCGCCTGCTCAAAATTTCGATAGACCCTTTCTTCTAGACGAAAATAAGTCAATGAAAATCCGCATATTCCTGTTTTATTTCATATCTCCGGACCCTATCCCGCGGGTCCTCATTCCCACTCCCTGATCCCGTGCTTCCTTTGTTTCTGTATTAGTTTCAACAGCTTAAATGTTTCCTATTTCTACAAGGGACATGCCATGATGTAAAGACACTCGTCTATTTATTGAAGAGTGTACAATAGATATGCATGAGAGTTGGACAGGAGATGCCTTGATTGCTACAATCCACCAACAATTCTACTTCCTCTACTTATAACTTCCCAACTCTTTTCCTTGATCACAATCATCCATCCAAAATATTACTGCCCCTTCTTTATAATCAACCCCAAAAAACAAACAAAAAGGAAACTAACAAAAAAACAAAAAAACAACCTTACTCCCAGACGAAAATCCTTCAATGAAAACCAGTATTACCCTTCAACCTCCCCTCCTTAACACGACCATGAAATCGCGAATGTAGCTCTCCCCCACCCTGATTCTAAGGTTCCCTTGTTCCTGTACAAACCTTTATTTATGTTAATTATCAGAAGATTTCTTATTTAATGCTGACTTTCGATTGTGTACAAGTCTTATTTATAAACATAGCCATACATTAACAATTTTTGCCATATTTAAGAATCCCTATTTGTCAAACTTCGGTTTTCCTGGGAATCTCCTTTGTATAATCCGTTGTAATACTTCAAACATGATTGAACTAGATTTCATAAGCGCATGCATTCGAACATAAACAGTACCAGGAAGTATCTATACACTCTTGTTTGATCGTTTGTAATCAGTTAAGATTTACAGTAAAAAAAAACTGTCAAAGGATTTTTGTTTTATCTTTTTATGTCAAGGATTTAAAAGTCTTAGTTAATACATTTGATTTTTTGAATAGCTATTCGTTTTCTCATTTTGGGGAAAGAAAGTGCTAGCATGCAAGTGGTTGTCTTTATCAGTGTTATCATGCATTCGAGCTGATTTTTTAATAAATACCGCATCTCAAATACAAACAATAAAAGATCCAATGATCACAGATTCACATTTCGTTATGCTGATGGATTTCATATAATGAAGAAAGGTTTTCTCAGAGAGAACAAGACAAGGAAATAACAAAGCTCCGGCAGGACTTTCTGACAATGTAACAAGACATAGCTCTTTGTAAAGTAGACAAGCAAAACAATGATTCTTCAGAAACTCGATTCATTGTTTTGGAAAATAAAACGGTGAAACTCCAAAGTGAACTCTAGAGTGCGTCAAAATATGTTAACTCAATTCAAAAGGAGTTTCAGACGCCACTGTTAGTGACGCTGAAGCCAGAAAGCAGGATTTTATCGCCCTTAATCAAAAAGCCGATTTAACGGAAAAACATCTAGAAGAAAGAGGGACAAAATTATCTAACAGAGGTACACAAATTTTAATGAATCATTTGAAATAATAACCATGAATTGCTTTGTTCCGATTCCTATATACCAGTAGTTACTATTATGAGTCTATATATATATAAACTTTTCAGTTACTCTGTCTCGTACCCGTCTAAATGCAACATATTATTTGTATACTCAAAATATCTTATGCAACATGTTACAATCAAAATTATTTTGTAAATCCTGAAACTAAGATGTTTGTCCTGGGAACAAGGAAGAAGTGTTTCATTGTAAAGAAATTTGATATATAGATAAGGAGATGTGGTATTATTGCCAATGGGACAACTACCCTCCATGGTCAATTAAAGTGGATGTAAACATTTATAGTCAACCGTACGGCTTTCAACGTCTGCAAAAGACCATAATTCAATTAAGAAACCTAAAGGTCTAATTTATAACAACACAATTTACGAAAAAAAGAAGAAAAAAAAAGGACCTGAATCATCGACAACCACTGAAATACCGGATCTGACTTGGGACAGGTTGGTTAAATTTGTTTGATGGTTCAAAAGCCTCCCTCTAAACCTCGAAATTTAGGTAACTGTAAAACATAAGAACTATAAAAATCAGTTAAACATGTCAAATTCAAATTTATCAAGGTACGGTTATTTTATGTACCGTTTGTTTGTATTGTATTTACATCGGCCACATGTCAAACTTGTTCAGTGAATGTTTTTTTTGTTTTTTTTGTTTAATGTCTTTTTAATCGAGTAAAGTCATTTACACTACTGTCTCAGGGAAGGGTGACGGTTTGTGCCTGTTAAAAAGATCAAAGACGCGGCATTTTCATGAATCTGTTCTTAGTCAGAAGCCTGATGTTCAGTAGCTGTCGTTTTTGGTGAGGTTGACTAGTGTTTTTTTATATATAAATATGACCGTTGATTTACCTGATTAAATTGTTTTACATTATTCAAGTCATTTTGGGGCCTTTTATATCTTTCGGTGTGAGCCAAGGCTTCGTGTTGAAGACCATACTTTTATACTTTGCGACTTGGATAGAGAGTTGTCTCATAGACACTCATGCCACATCTTCTTATTCATATAAAGCTAGATTGCTACAAAAGTGAAAGCATTTAACGAAAACACATACAGTACGTGGCAGCGCATCTATAAATCCAACAACAAAAAAAGAAACCATGACAAGATCCGGGAGTATTCGCAGTTACTGACAGATGGTTACGAATTGTAAAAGCCGGTATCCTTTTTTTTCATTTTCAAAACAATTCAGTGCATACAATATTATTTATTTAATCACATACTGCTACAGATATTTATAAAAATTTTGAAATTAAATTGAAAAAAAAATACACGTCGATAAATCACTCATCGAGAATAATCGGATGTAGTGTTTGTTTTTTGCCTGAAAATATCATTGTTTCTGTACACAATGACAATAGAAAGGAGTGTTGTCGGAGTGAGGGTATATTATGTTTCATTCTGTATTCAAGTCAGGGGCTTGTAAAAAAAATCTGCCAAAAAGTTGATCATAAGTTATACTGAAATGATTATGACTTATGAGTGGTTTTTAATCATAAAATAGTTTGTGAAAATAGTCACAGCAACGATCGCTTTCAGGTTTTTCTAATTCAAATGAATTTCATAAATTGCATACTATGGAATATGGATTTTAACGAAAACGTATAAAAACTATCAAGTCTTAATATACATGATATATATCAGTTTTTAAATCAGTGGATGTTTTTACCTAAAAAAATCTTAATGTATAGATTAACTGAGATTCGGCAACAAACACAATTTAACATTGTACAGGGTAACAGTCAAATAGAAAACGAGTTAAAAAATAAAGCTGATATTACATTGATGGTGTACTATTAACTACAGTAAGATATGTTTTATACAGGTTTACTTATTGATTAATGTTCTCATAAAAGAGGATATTTTGTTTTTTTCAGTGATTTTGTCTGCAAGGCTGAAAAAAGGACATTACTTGCAAGACCAAAGAATACTTTATGACAGCCTCTAAACTATAAATGGTGTAGAGAATATACCTTCTATCCAACACTCTGGAGTGTTTACATGTGAACAAAACGACATATATCACATATCGGTGTACATAACAACCGACACCAAGCGATCGCGATACTTTGTTTGAAAGAATGGTTAGCGCTTTGCGGAAGCATTTGTTTCTTTTAAAATATATATAATCAAACGGGCACGACACCGCTTGTTACAAGCATGCATGTTGGCGACACATTTAGCTTTGTAGCAAATCTGGAAATCTACGTTTACGGCAGTAACGAGTCTGCCGTCACTATCACTCAGATTCATTGATGATATGTGATACTGAACGATGCTATACTTTATTTTGTACAAATTTAATTGCATGATTTCATAAATAAATGATTAAAGCAAGGATTCGATGAATTATGCCACACGCATGATGAATTTAAACCGATCGAGTTTGTACTTACGTGAGCAACAGGACGGCTGTCAAAAAACGTGAACAGCATCTTCTTATTCTTCCATAACATATGAGATCACCACCGTTTTGTTATTGGTTGGGATCATATTGTTCAGTCTTCAGATTCGTATGTTGCATGTTTGTATACAGTTGTTTCATTGTCTTTTTGTCGTTTTTCTTTTTTTCTAAAAACGTTGGCAATTCTTTTTTAACTTTAGATTTTGGTTATCCCTTTGGTATCCTCGCTTTTCTTTTAAAAATGATGATCACACATTCTTCTAATCTTCGACCATATTTCATTATCATCAGCAAACATCACCATTGACGTTGTTTATAATATTGCTAGGACAAAAGTATCGGGGTTTGTATGTGATTATCACATGAAGTACAGACAGTGCTTTCTTAAGGTATAATTATTTTTTAGCTGCATTTGGTTTCTTACTACTATATATATTAATTTATTTGCAAGAAGCATACAAATGAATCAAAAATGTCATTGACGTGCACTTAATACAAAACATAGGAGTATTATAAGAGGGTCAGTAGCAAACTATACACGTTAGACATACTGACGTAGATATACATTTGTAAGTTCCTATAATATAACATCGCAGGGCCTTCAATAATGGGCAACACTGATAGCGTATTATGAGCTATTATAAAGGAACCGTAATTATCAAATGTAAACAAACTATTCAAGCAAGAAACGGTTTGATTAGTGTACAAAACAATCAGAAAGACAGCATTCAATAGCAATAACCGAATAACAGGCTCCTGATTTTAGACAGACACAAACAAATTGTGGCGAGGTTCTACTCATCCTTATTAAACATATCACATCCCCCTTTAATTAATGTATTTTTAAGAACGTTAACTATGAAAACCGGACAAATACATTTAGAAAACTTTGTGAATTGGAGAAATCGGACACAAAGTCACTCGATTCCTATTTGAATAAATGTATAAATATTTAGGATGATATACACATATCACATTTCGAATGAAATTTGTAATTGATTAAAGGGATATAAGCAATATGCTCGTTTCGCAAATGAAAACCCTTACATACACACCACTTGTCCGTCCAGTCATCGAATACTCTTCCCTTGGGTATGACCCATATACAAAGCACCATATCACTTAGGTTGATGAGCAGATACAGCATAATACAGCCATATTTGCTATAACGTTTATAGACAGAACACAAGGAGCAGTTTCCAACATGATAAATACTTTCCAATGGGATGAGTTTACACAACAAAACAAACCAAACTAGGTTAACAGTGCTAGATAAAATAAATTGAGGTCAGTAGAAGATTTATTTAACAACATCTGATAGAAGTACTCTGATGCGATACACATTTCGGCAAACAGAATCTGATGAAGACTTATATTAATATTATTTTTATCCAAATACCATCTCTAACCGGATTCTCTACCTGAAGCAAAATGCATGTCTGACACCCTACCATTTGAAGGACCCGCACCAACATATTAATCCATCGAAGCAACTGTACATAATGTATATATGTTATTTTAAAACCTATTTTACTTTTTGTAATAGTAATCTTATTTAAGTTCACATGTACATAGCACACGAGTTCATGGAAGTTTAACACTCCTGTATAGGAGTTTACTCCCGTTTTCGGACGACGTACCAGCAAGCGTTAATGGTCGTACCTGCTTAACGCATATTCTTAAGAATAACATTATTCATTCCTCTCTATGTTCAAGGTAATGTGCTCTACAGAAAGTCGTGCAGTATATAATCATGCTATTTCAACATCTCAGCGTAAACATCTACTTATCTAAGATCCCTTCTATTTATTTGCTTCTAAATTTCTACCAAAAAACACACACTTTTTTAAATGTTATAAAAACAGATGTTATCTTATAATTATCTACACCTGTTTATACTGTTACTCGACTCTTAAACAGTTCTCTGGTCTTACATTTTACGTATAATATACCAAATGAGTCAACGATTCGTCATGATATTCGTATTGTTGCAAATAAAACAAAATTCACATGCATGTTTACACTTCCTTTGAACGCATTTTCTAAGTCAGAAATATAACAGTTGTTGTGTTTGAGCTTTTGACTTTGCTATTTGATTAAGGACTTACTTTTTTGAATTTTTCTAGGAGTTTTGTATTTTTGTGATTATACTTTATTCAAAATTTACAGAGAACTGGGTATTGTTAATAGTGTAGACAACTAATTTCTTTTCCATCTTTCAACATGAGACTTGCCATGTTATTTAGACACCTGTGTATTGTTGAAATGTGTACAATGAATTTGTACTAGAGTTTGGACAGGAGATTCGTACCATCAACACAAACTTCTACACCCTCTACTCAAAACAACCACCAATTATTTCCTATGGACAATATTCAGTTATTGAAAATCCAAATACTAGTATTCCTAGTTTGATTACCCGGATCCTATTTGCGGTTCCTCATTCCCACTCCTTGATTCACTGTTTCAATTGTTCCTGTAATTGTAATATAGTAGCTTAAACGTTTTTCATTTGTCTACATAATGTTTAGACTCCTGTCTATTGTTAAAGAGTGTATACTATACATTTTGTACACGTATGAGTTGTGGGACAGGTGACTCACTAATTTCTACCATCTCTCCATTTTTTTCCCTACTCATAATCTTCTTAACCCTTTCTCCCTGACGAAAATCAGTCAATGAAAACTAGAGATTCTTATGTTTAACCTCCTCCCCTTAATAAATAAATAATAATAAATACAATATTTATAGAGCGCATTATATAATGACAAAAATTACTCTAAGCGCTTCACATTAAAAAATATATAAAATACAAAAATACATAAATCATAGATTACAAAGCACTATCTTAAAAGAATTAAACAAGCAAATAAAAATTTATAAGATACTTATAAAAGAAATAAAAATGCATGTACTCTAAAATATATAAAACTGTCTAAAACTAATGCAGTCAATTAAAAGTATATAAAAACTACAAGAAATCCTTAAAAGCAGTCCGAAATAAATGAGTCTTGAGTTGCTTTTTAAAAACATCTAAGGAATTTACACTCCGTAAAGACGGTGGCAAATTGTTCCAGAGTGTAGGCGCAGCCTTGTCAAAACGCCTCTCACCGTAGCTTTTCGTTCGAACGTCATTTGGAGGATGAAGGAGCATACTATTTTCCGACCTGAGGGATCTACTTGGCTTGTATGGCGTAATTAAATTTTGAAGGTAACTCGGAGCCTTGCCATGCTGTGCTTTGTACACATATAAAATAAGTTTGTATTGGCAACGGTAATGTATGGGTAGCCAGTGTAACGAAATTAAAACAGGTGTAATTGAGTCAAATTTCCTTTTTCGTGTTATCAAACGTGCTGCTGTGTTTTGTACCCGCTGCAATTTACTGATAATGTTGGTGTTAGTACCGTACAACAATGCATTGCCATAGTCCAGCCTTGATGTTACTAGGGAGCATACTAGTGTTTTACAGGCTTCAACAGAAATAAGAGATCGAATTCTACCAATATTCCGAATTTGGTAAAAACAGGCCTTAGTGATCGCACTGTACTGATGATTTTATCAAAGTACATTCCCAGATTTTTCACACAAGAAACGTCGCTCAACACTGTTCCATCAAATGTCAGACGAAAATCTGAAAGATGCTTCAATTGATGTTTTGGTGCAAAGATAATTAATTCAGTCTTGTCTTCATTAAGTTTAAGCATATTGGCACTCATCCAATCACCAATATCAGACAAACATTTTTCTAAGCGTTTGGACAGATCGCTCCAGTCTCATTTCGGTTTTATAATTTGATACACCTGAGTATCGTCTGCGTACGAATGGTATGACATTCCGTGGCGTCTACAAATTTCGCCTACTGGTTTTGCAAAAATACAATATAGTTTCGGCCCTAAGACCGAGCCCTGCGGTACACCTAAGTCGAGTTTGATATCGTCAGATTGTACTGATCCTATAGCAACACGTTGAGTTCTGTTTATAAGATACGATTTTGACCATAGCAAAGCATCTCCGGTAACGCCAAAAGAATATTCAAAACGATCAAAAAGAATCTGATGGTCGATGGTATCAAAAGCGGCCGATAGATCGAGCATGAGCAAAACGGCACAACAGTTATTATCTAATGCATAGGCAATATCGTGATGAACACGTAAGAGTGCAGTTTCCGTGGAATGACATGTACGGTAGGCTGACTGAACACTATCATGTAGAGAATGTGAACTCATGTGATTTTCTAGTCGAATGTCGACAACCTTTTCCAGTGTCTTTGAAATGAAAGGTAAGTTGGAGACTGGTCTGTAGTTTTTGAGTACCTCTTTATCTAGATTTGGTTTCTTAAGTAATGGTCTCACAACAGCTTGTTTGAACGACAAAGGTACACATTGTTCTGATAGCGACTTGTTGACTATATCTGTGATTGACGGCAACAAATGATCCACACAAGGCTTAAGAAGTTTTGTTGGTAACGGATCAAGTTCGCAAGACTTTGTAGGAGCAGCCAAGATAATTTTACGAAGTTCGTCATTTGAAACTGGCGATAACGATCTTAATGGTTTACCTTCGAATTTTATATCAGCTCTCATTGGATCACGGTTGTAATGTGCTGCATCATTCTTAGCCGTGAGATTGTCACGAATGGCACTTATTTTTCCAACAAAAAATTCACAAAATTTGTCAGCCAGAACTTTTTCATCTTTATGCGAAGGTAGTATGATTTCTCGCCTATTGCCCATTAAGTCATTTGTCAAACGATGTAATTGCTTTTGATCATGTTCTATCTCGGATATTTTTGTTGAAAAATAGTCCTTCTTGGATTTAAGGAGAAGCTTGCTTGCTTTCAGACAGGTCTCTTGAAATATTTGACGATGAACTGTCAAATTCGATTTCCGCATTCGTCGTTCTGCTTTTCGACGGTCTCTCTTAGCTAAGCGGAGTTCGTCTGTATACCACTCAGTGTTAGGACGCATTATGATGTTCCTCGATTTTAATGGTGCATGCCTATCGATGATTGAACTAAGCTCAGTGTTATACAGGTTTACTATATTTTCAACCGGCCCTTTACGATTTTGAACTATTTCAGTGCTGCTCAAATCTTGTATGAAGTCAGTTGTTTTGATGTCACTAAATTTGCGATAAGACACGGTATGTCGTTGTTTCGGGGGCTTTGAGATCTTCAATGATGTAAACAAAGCTAGGTGATTACCAGAAAGATTACCATTCTGATCGAATAGACATGGGTCCTTAATGGATGGAGATGTTTGCACTAGCGTGCTGTTGTCTCTTGTTATAACGACATCAAGTGTGTGGCCCTTATTGTGTGTTGGTCCTTGGACCTGTTGTACCAGTCCATGGTCGAGAAGAGTTTCATTGAATTTCCGAGTATCACTCGCATTTACATTATCCAGGTGAAAGTTAAGATCGCCCGTAATAAGCAACTCGTTTGGTATGACAACAAGCCGATCTAGGAACTCGGACCATTCCGACACTATCTCGTGAGGTTCCTGTTTCCAGGTTCCCTTGTTTCTGTCCAACCCCTGAAATATGTTAATCCTCATATGCCTTTTTTGTTAATACTGTAGTTGGCCAATGGGGTTTTGTTTGATTTGTATCTTTAGCCATATATTACCTTGTGGTCATGTGCATGCTTTATTTTTTCCGACATCAATCCACAAACTATAATTATCAATATTTAAAAAGAATTGGGTATAAATGCTAATGGTGTTATCAGCTAATATTTTCCATTTTTCTATATGGGACGTTATGTGTTTTCCAGACACCTGTCTATTGTCGAAGAGGTTACAATATACATGTATGAGGGGTTGGGCAGGAAATTCCTTGATTACACCATCCACCTAAACTTCAACTGACCCTACTCTATAATCACACACACCCCTTCACCAAAAAAAAAAGCAACCCTTACCTTACTCCCAGCCGAAAATCATTCAATGAAAACAAGCATTATCCTACCCCCCACAACCCCACCCACCCCACCCCAAAACCCCTTTTCCTCAACATGACCCTTATCTCGCAAATCCCGCTTCACACTCCCTGATTCTATGCTACAAGGACAACAAATACAGGTGTCGTTATAATTTAACCATTTTATTGATTGTGGCGCGGGCTCTGTTATTTTACAAAATCGGTTGTCAAAAGTATTATTGTTAATGCTTAACTTGGGTTGTGTACCGGTCTAATATGTAAACATAGCCATCAATGACAATTTTGACTATATGTATGCTTTATTTCAATCGACAAGAATCCCTATTTAACTTCTGTTTTTTACTAGAAAAAAATATGGTTTCCTTGATATAAGTCGTTGTTATCCTTCAGACTAAATGGTCTTGGAAATGCATTTCATAGGACAAAACAAACACAGCACCAGGAAGTATCCATACACACTTGATAGTTCATTCTGATTAAGTTTAGATGCACTGCCAATAAGCTTGTCGATTATGTTTTTATTTAAATTAATTTATCAAGGATTCAAGTCCTAATCTATAATCAAACAATTTGAAGATTTTGTTTATCTCCCATCTTTTGGGAATAAAGTGCTGTCTATGCATGTTACGGCTTAATGCTAATAGTCTATTGTGAGATTGACAATCGCTCTGTGATACAAGATAAGTCAAGTACTGCAGTTTTACACATAAAATGATATTTCAACTATACATGTACGTGGACATTTAAAGAAGATAAAACTGCTAGGTAAAAGCATATCTTAAACGTTACACTTGTGGATGTAGACCACTATTCTAGACGATTATATTGTTGTGCTATTCGACAATTGAATATATTTGCAAGTGATTCAATATTGGAGCAATTTTCGAAAAGAAGAAGCTAGGATGCAAATGTTTGTATTTATCAGTTTTATCCTACATTCAACTGGATTAGTATGTATTACTACATCTCAAATACCAACAACAAAAGATCCGATTCTCACAGATAAACATTTCGATATGCTGATGGATCTGATATTGGAACAGAGGCGCTCTCAGAGGAAACAAGACCAGAAAATCACTCAGCTTCAGCACAACGTTCTGATGATGCAACAAGAATTGGCTTTATGTAAATTAAACAATCAAAACAACGATTCTTTGGAGACCCGCTTCATGGTTTTGGAAATCAGAAATAAAACCGATAAACTCCAAAAGGAACTCGAGGGTACATGCACTTTACAAAATGTTAACTCAATGAAAACGGAATTTCAGAAGAAGTATGCAACCGTGAAAAAGTCAAAAGAACTAGAACATGAAATTGAATCATTAAAACGTTTAAAGGCTTTCAAAGATCAGCACATTATCAATGATGTTTGGAATCAGACAAAACATATCGAAAACGAAGTACAAAAAACAAACAGCAGACTGGACGCCATCGTTAGTGATGCCAAAGCCAGGAAGGAAGATTTCATTGCCCTTTACAAAAAAGCACATATGACGGAACAACAACTATCTGATAGAGGTATTATAACTTTATTAAATTAGTAATGAGATAGTTTAATCTGAATAAAATGATAATGTACAACGGAAATCAATCAATCAATCAATCAATCAATCAATCAATCAATCAATCAATCAATCAATCAATCGATTAAAAGAAATTATCATTAAAGTCTAATTTGTAATTGTTTTTCAGGGATTTTTTCTGCAAGACTGAAAGAAGCATTATATACGGTTAGTCAAAGACTACAATACGGCAGCATCGAAGTTGCAAATGGTATACAGAATATTTCTTCTATCAAAGATTCCGGTGTTTTCACATGTGAAAAAGATGGCATTTATCACATATCGGTATATATCACAACCAATGCAACTCAATCGAGGTATTTTGTTTTGAAGAACGATAAACGGTTTGCGGAAGCTTTTTTCTCATTTGGAAGTAATTATCAGACTGGCACAACTGTATTCGTTACCAAAATGAATGTTGGGGACACTATTGAAATAATTACTACTTGTATTATGTACGTGTTTGGTCTTTACGAGTCTGGAATAACTATCACTCAGGTGCAATGACATTCAGGAATGCTAAACATTCATCTAAAGTAAAGTTTTGTCCAAATTGTCAGAAAATATTGAGTGTCACTCTTGCGTACAATGAATACAAATATAGAATAATATTCAACATATTTTAAAATTATACCCACTTTTTTTTCTTACGAACTATACAGATGTCAATTTTATTTTTCGAACAATTAAATCCTTAACAAACACTAATATAAGTGTTATCGTTTTTGTCGATTTCGAAGGAATGGGACAACTCCTGATTGTTATATTTGGACATCATCACATATAGGAATCACATTTACATGTATAATAAAATTGAGAACGGAAATGGAGAATGTGTCAAAGAGACAACAAACAGACCAATAAAAAACAACAGCAGAAGGTCTTCAATGTAGCGAGAAAAAAACGCTGTTTTGTGAGAAAAAAAATATATATGTTACTTTAGTTACATGCATGACAAATTTGTTTTAAAAGATGCCAAACTTTGGATATATGTCACAACAATGTTGAAATAAGAAGAATAGCAATGAAAATGAAATTGTTAGTAACAGCGTAATCATTTGTTTTAGTTTGAAAATCAAATATTTGTGGTATAAATAGGAAATTTTTCGTGCAGATATCGATACAAGGACATCATTCGAAAATATAAATCAACATGCAGACTTCTAATACGTTCAGATATTTATAATCCAATCTTTTATGATAATATTATTTACAAAGCACAGAAATGATGACAGAATTCACCTCAACAGCTATTCAACCCTGTAAACAGAAACTTAAAGAAGGTTTACTATTATGTTGTCAGATCAGAGAAGATGGCCTATTTTGGCCTATTTTGGTATTGATATCGTTTTTAACTCATAGATGCATTGAAAATAAACACATGTATTCTAAAACCAGTTGTTGACATGATACGGGTTATGTTCTTCTCACATATTTTTTGATGGTATGAATACTAAATCTAAAATTTATTTCATGTTTAGTTACATATTCAATATCGTTGACCTGTAGTCTGATTCAATAGAATTGAAAAAAAGGAAATAGGGAATATGTCATAGCGACAACATTCCTACCATAGAGCAGACAACAACCGGATGACTGATAGATGCTTAAAAAAACAACCAAAAAGTGACTGAAGAATATCAATATGGTCAATCTTGGTTATCTGACGACCAAACGACCTTGCTAGTTAGAGCGTTTTTTGGTTTTATTTTATGAGTGGTATATACAAATAGGCAACCACGTACGGTCAGAATGGTTACGTTAACTCGATGCCTCGCGCAAAGAGAGTTGCATGCTAAATATTACTAATATGTTATATACATATACACATTCATGGATCTACAATCTGCCGATACCTGTATCTTGGTATTACACAAGGCCATGTTTTTTCTCAGACTGTTTATGACGTCTTTACATGTTGGATGTGCATAAATTGATAAATTAGTCTTAGTTGAATAATTGTGTGTAGTAGTTGTCAGTGGCTTTGAACTTGCCGTCATTTAACTGGGAGTACTCTCAGATCTGTACCTAGTGTCTTTTTGTTGTTGCGATGTACAAGTACCCGGCCACGTCCACTCGTATTTTTGTTCAGCTGATGAGTTTAGCCTTTTTCAACTGATTTTTATAGTTCGTTCTTATGTTGTACTGTTACATGTATACTACTGTACGTCTCGAGTAAGAGGAGGGTTGGCATCCCGCAAACATGCTTAACCCCGCCACAGTATGTATGTATGTATGTGCCTATTATTGGAGCCTGCTATTCAATGGTTGTTGTTTGTTTATACATGTAGGTTACATATTTGTTTTTCGTTCATTTGTTGTACATAAATAAATAAGGCCATAAGTTTTCTCTTTGAATTGTTTTTCATGTCATTTCGGGGTCTTTTATAGCTGACTGTGCGGTGTGGGCTTTGCTGATTGTTAAAGGCCGTACGATGACCTGTAGTTGTTATTTTCTGTGTCATTTTTGTCTCTTGTGGAGAGTTGTCTCCTTGGCACATATACCACATCTTGATTTTTTTATATCACAAACTTTAACAAACAAATTCGTTTGATGTTTTGAACTTTCATTTTATTTTATTACAAAAATAATATAACAAATTTAAATCATATTCAAACAATCAACAAAAATCACAGGAGCATAAGCAACATGTCATGTGCACAATGGTATTACAATGATAACGATGGAACATAATTATTCTCATTCAGAAAAAAATAAACATAACCTGCAATAACTACTTGTATATGTTCTTTTAAAATTACATATATCCAAAGACTACGGTTGAATATTAAATATTGTGTAACTAATATAATAACGTGTTAGTTTTTATTCACTCAAAAATTAGTAATTTAAACGGTTTTCCTAAACCAATTTTAAGAACAAAAAACTTAACATATACAGATTGGAAAAAAATGTTTGATGTAGAACAATGATCGCACTGCGCATAATACATGTAATAACGACTTTAAAGCCGCATACAGAAAACGATAAGCAGCTGTAAAATCAAAGAAACTAACAAAACGTCGTAAAAAGACAACCTTTTGTGGAGAAAAAAGGCAATTAGTCAAATCTCACTAACACGAGCGTTTTAGACTAATAGTACTGTCATACAGGCTATTGAAGCAGCAGTAAATGTACGTATATGAAGGTGCATTGGATTGAACAGTGATTGACAGAAATATATTTTAAATAGAACCGTTAGTATTTCAAAAATTTTCAGACATAAACAGTTACCGCTGTCTATAAAAAGAATTAAGATTTTGCGAAAAGATTGCAACGTTAGGATTCTAGAACACATTCGAGAACAACTAGTTGTATGGAAGTATAACACAAATGGAGAGGGTATTTTAATTGTTATGTTTAGAACCACAAGAACATATATAACTATAACACATATAAAATGTCATACATGTACAAACATTATAAAAGTTTTAATGATTTTCAGGGTTTTTTTTGTTATTGTAACGAACTAATAACTCTTCCCAAAATAGGATTTAAATAGCTAGAAATTCAAACTTTCTAAATTCATTTCTTCAAAGTTCAACCACAAAAAGCGTGTCTCGTTAGTATAAGATTATTGCTTGACAAATACTGAACTGTAAGTTCTTATATCTTTTTTTATTCAATTTCCTTCTGAAATATCCCCAAAAAATTAAGCATTTAAAAGGACAGGACAAACTTGTATTAAGGACTATTACCATGATTACGATACGAACATGTAACATTAATAATTGGACCCTTTGAAATTGCACGATACACCGAGGTTACAAAAAAAATAAATAATAGAAAATTACGATGTACCGATTGAAAGGTGAACAATTAGAGGAGGGGAGTGGGAATAAAAGGCATGACTACCGTTAAGTACCAGTATGATGTTATAAAAAAAGTTCAATTAGAAGAAAAGTACGCTGTATAATTTTACATACACAAGTACAGCTCTTTAGCACAACTCCTGAGCACACATTAGATTAGCACAATATATAAAGACCTAAACATTTATAAACATGAACAAAGTACAAAATACAATAAAAAATAAATTACAATTTGATTAAAGCATTATTCATGGACGTTATTTATTCTCTCAAATACTCAATCGTAACTACTCGGTCATTCTCGCTACTCAACGTAGGTGTACCGAAAATGGCCGAGTAGCTACGATTGCTCAAATACTAACAAAATAATACTCGGAATGTAACAAAATCACAAAATGACAACTTTTGGTGTAGTACATAAATGAAAAGGTGCAGATGGCGCATGATCAGCATGGCTATGATTTCCCTTGGTATATTTCTCAATTACTCGACATAAAATATAACAGTGTATATGTTTATATTAGAATCTTGACTCTAACAATTGTATGTGCTTGGTTTTAGTTGTTTGTGGGCGGCTGTCATATACACGTACACCACTGACCAACTTTATACATAGCACAATAGCACATGTACATACTTGTTAAGATGTCGTGTTAACGTCATTGCGACAGTAACCCAACACCACAACCAAAACAAGTTACATATTGAGATTTAAACATACCATGGCTTTCATTATTATTCGTTGGATACCAAATTTTGTGGATTTAGTTGGTACAGGTAAACCACGCATTAAATGTTCAGCGAATAACTATTTTCTGGCTTTTATGCAGACCTCGGTAAAACCATGAAATTAAACATCCACGGACATACAAGTTATTGTGTATCCACGTAAATTGGAACCCATGAACATAAATGAATCTACATTTCTAGGGCTTTCTACAGAAGACAGGTGTTGTTACATAAAATCAAACTCGAAATTGTTTTATTGGAATTGAATTGCCAGGACAGACAATTTAAAAGAAACTATAATACCCTACATGGGTAAGAAAAACTCAAATAAAAAACAGTTTTCCGAAAAGCAAAAGATCGTTCCATGTGAACAAAAACACATTCATACAATTCTCTGGTGGGGTCGAACCTAAAACAGTTCTGACCTGATCAAAAATGCTAGTACATGTGACAAATACTATAGTAGCAAAATGATTTCCGGTCATGTGACAAATACTTCATTAGCAATATGATTTCCGGTCATGTGACTCATCTACGAGGTGAATGCAACGCTTCATGAGGTATATCAAAACATGTAGGGAATATATATCATACAAAAGAAATTTTGATTTTCCGAAGGTAGTACAGATTTAAATTTTAAACAGTATTCAGTTTTCTGTTAAGTTACGTTTCAGATAAATTCAACATACGATTCAACAGAGCATATTACACAATACTTGCCCTATTTTTAAAACGTCATGACTTACTTTATGCCCTAGATTTTTTTAACCCATTCGATCGCCACAAGAACACAGCATATGATAAATAGATATATCTTAATTTACCTAATGTGCTATTTCGCAGCATCTTAATGTAATAACTTTCACAGTTTCGAGCCAAGTTTGTAAAGCCAAATATTGTGTAAAAAAAATATGAAGAATAATACAATAGGAAAGGGACCACGAAATAAGTCAAGTCCTATTAAATGTGTTAACTTTCCCTTAGGGAGTTGCGAAATTACAGAATTAATCAATCAAATCCATGTTACATTTACCAAATGATTCTACGTTTAAGATTCTAAAAGACTAATGGGTAATTTCAGTTTTTCTTTCCCCAAAAACAAAAAGAAACGTCTCGCCATTGGTTGAATTCACACTGTATATGACATTTCAAACCAATCATGACGTTTTGATGAACGTATTTGCTAATATTTCCATTATTCTTTAGATTCCAAAACGACGAACTAATTTAAAACGGAACTATAATATTCAATATGATAATTAAAATAAATAACTTAGCATTTGCGATTGGCAATTTAATAGCAGTGTAATACCGGAATCGATATCCCACAACATTGACTGCTTTATCACAGAATAATGCGCTCAGTGCAGAATTATTGGAAAACACTAACGGATGTCTCATGTCACTAACGTATTAACCCAATATCTGATCTTGAACTTTGATCTGGTACTTTGTCTGTGTGATGAGTCTCTGATTATCGTTTCCTTCCTGAATTATTTGATTAAAAGCGAACACAACGATGCGTGACAAGGCGACAGATAAGTCTTACTTCCTGTCATAATATATCCAAAGACCACAAAACAATTGTACTGACTGACAGTAGGAATGTCCCAGAAGGAGAGGCTGAAATAAAAGATAAAAACAAATCCTTTGAAAGCACTGTCATAAAAAGATCGAATCTGTATCGAAAAGCATTAAGTAATTGAGTCGGCCGTTTTCGTTGTTTATACAAATTTGAATGTTATTCAATTTAGATCTAGACTATGTTTTATCTCCTGGATACTAAGGTTGTATAATAGCCAATAAGCATCACAATTATATCTGTACATAAATGTGGAATATCAATAAATGTCTCATACATTATTTTACAGTTTGTCGTATGTGTTCAACACCACCCAAAGACATTAATAAAATCATCACGTATTTGCACGTGCGTGTCAACACGTCAATATAATACATGTACCTAACGTAAAATTTCACAGTAAACAAATATAACAGGGCGAGAACAAACATGATGATTTGAATCTTGCGTTTTCATTCATTAGAACAGGAACCAATTTTGGAACGAACAGACGGACGGACGTTCGTACGCACAATGGTAAAACATAATTCCCGTTCTATACGGCGGGGCATAAACAACATGTCAGCATTAGTGATATAGACTAGTAACCTTCTTCATACACTCACAAAAAATATCAATTATTTTTCCAATTTCTTCTTTTTGGATACATAATTTATATCATCCAGTTTGATTTCCTCCTTATAGTGGCTATACACGGTCACTACAGAGCATGAAGAAATCAGCAAGAATGTAAAGACGTCAATTATTTTGTTTATGTCATATTTTCATATAGTTGAATTAATATACATATTTTTGTAACTTCTTCGTTTTTTCCTGTTTTATATTAAAGAAATTGAAAAAAAACACATGAATTGTGAAGACGATGTCATTATCTAAGATCGAAACTATTTACTACTAAACATTGATTTCGCGTTTATTTTATGTTTAGAGTTTGAACTTTCTTTGGTGTTTCAGATAAATCTTTGAATGAATTTCATAACTCACAAAATAGATAATAAAATGTGTTTAAGTACATAATTTATCGTAGTCTATAGTGAAAACTTCTTTAAGTGATTTGTTCGTATGGGAAAATATAGATTATTCATTTTGATAAAACTCAAAATCTTTTCGATGACCAACTTCCCTTTTTTATTCTATATTGAATCAATGCAATCAGTACAGTGTCTGACACCAAAAACTTTAGTCTCTGCATTAGCTAATTATAGATTATTTTTTTCCACGTGATGTTTGAATGTCGTGAGAGAAAAAATTGTGTATTGATACATGTATGTTTATATATTATATGATTTTTCAAACGATTGTTTAACCATTATAAAAACAAATGATGTGGTATGATTGCCAATAAAATAACTGTCAAAAGAAACGAAAATGACTTACCATTTTTGATTGCTACATTTGTTGAATTTAATGAATTATGTTTTCCCACGTGACTGGGCTGTGACGATGTTATGATGTTATATTTCACTGTTGTCACATGGTCATTTGGAATTTTACTTGAGCAATCGTTCGCTTTCATAATATAATTTTGTAATTTTAACGTCACTTCCGGTGTCGGATGACAGTCAAATGGAGAGGAATAGTATCTTGCATATTTGCCTGTTATCTGTTGTAGACATGCTGGAACATGGTCCCCGACACAATAATAAAATTGAAACAAAAAACTGAAAAAGAATGGAAAATAGATTATTATATATATATATAGAAATTTCATTTGAAAAAATAATTGATAATTCATACTTCAGAAAAGAACATTTGTGCATATTAGTATGGGCAATTAATCATCTGTCGATGGAACTCACATTTTTAATTTGTTAACTAAAGTACATGTATGTATAGTTTAAAAGGTAAAATAATACATGTACTACATGAAGTTAATGTTTGTGTGATTCGCAATAAATCTATATGACAATGATTCAATAGCTAGGTATACGGGATTGGTTTTGCCATTGCAGGTTGAAGGCCATACGGTTTAGCCGTAAGTGTTCACATTTTAGTCTGATCGTCAGTTATGAATCGTTGCCTCGTTTGCAATCATCTCACATTTCCTTAATTTTAGATAGGAGAGCTAACATATAACTTTCCATGGTTGTAATGCGTGTTTGATCTTAATCGGGAAATTTGAACAGTGCTGATGTCTGTGCCGTATATTTCTTGAATCAAGCTAAGGAAATCAATTACCCAATGACAATATGTAAGAAGCAACACATAATTATGACTGAAGTCAATTTCATAAGTTGTCTACTACTGTATTGTCCGTATTAACAACTCTCCGGCTGATAATTTTTGATCGTCTGCTTTCCTTTGATATTTTTTCTTAAATGTTGTAGTTTAATGTTGTTCAATGTTTCTTAATTCCTTTATTTGATATTAGACTTCTAATTTTAATTCTCGATATTTTTTATAAACTGTTTATAATGGGTGATAAAGTCATACATGCACATGTACTGATTGACGTGTTAAAGGCCTGACTGTGTCACGTTCAGATGAAGAAGAACAACTTCATTAAAGCAATGTCCCCTTGCTTTTTGTTTCTTATCTGCTGTACATATACTGATTTTGTGTTATTGACGGATACCACATATTCTTTGTTTTTCTGTTATTCTGTACATAATACTATATTTATTGAAAGGTGTAATTTTTATATAGCGAATTATTACCTTCTGTATTCATTGTTTAACGTACGTATTTGAAACAAATAAAATCATGAAACGATTTCTAGCACAAAACAAATAAATGTAACATACCAACAAACTACATGTAACTTTTGATTAATTTAATTGGATATCATAGTACATACGTGTATATATACCTTATTTTTCAATGTATTCTTATCTTTCAAGGCAGGAAATCTAACTTTCGACCGACCAAGAAGCATTTTATGTTTTAGTTCGGGTTTTTTTCTGACTTACTTGCAAAGCGATGTTTCGTTTTCTTTAGAAAATTGATGCTGTGCCCTGATTAACTTTTCATCACTGTCTTTGCAGGATTCTTGTATGGTCATAAAATCCTGTTGTGTACAATTCCGACAGGCACCAACGACTGAAAGAAACAAAAATAAAATGTAATTATTAAGTCAGACATGAGGATGTAACATATTTAGAGCCTTTTTTCGGCTGTTTAATTTTTTCACGGGGTATAGTAAATCCTTTCAAAATTATGCTTTTTTTTTCTATTTTTGACAGTAGAATATGCCGGAAGTTGTATGTCTTGGCATGTTGGTACTGAAAGCTATTTTGTATACATTAACAAATTTGAACTAAAATAGTAACTTTACACCCGTTTTCGGACAAAAGACTTTCTCATTACGACAGGTAATTAATTTGAATAATTGTCTAGCCTCGACCTTAAACCTAAATATACATGTTTTTTAAGTTCTCAAATAAGTCTATGTTTTAACATTCTAGCAGTTATATTGTATGCACGAAATGCAAAAGGTTTTAACACAGAATGAAAATTTGTGAGAAACAAATCAAGGGAAGAAATACTGGTGTCAAAAAGACCAATATCAAGTTTGAACACTTGAAAGATGTAATTTTTTTAAATAGATTAAAATTTTATAATTATTTTTTTTTCGAATTCAATGGATTACAACAGGACCATATCATACGTTTTCTTTTTTTTTTTTTTTTTTTGAATTGATGCATTGTGTAATGCATTTTTATCAACCAATATGTTTAAATTGAAATACAATATTTTTCTCTTGTATCATTTATCTACAGGATTTGAATACAAACAATAGTATATACAGGCTCCATCGAGTCTGTGCATTGTGTTACTAGAATGACATCTATATGGATAACTTATGTTTATATCGTACTAGTAGGACAATTCAAATTGAATATTTATGGCAGAATATGAGTATCTGTTGAAGGTCAATGTACAATGTATATATTCAGATGTGTACGCCATTCAAATGTTTACTTGAAGGAAATTCAAATTGACTTTTATAGTGGGATTAGTTGACAAAAACAAAAAACTATTTAGAATCCTTTTTTAGAATTATACACCAGGTTAGGCTTAACCATTAAATACAAGATTGTAATTTATATTTGTGCTACACAACATGAACTACTAGGGGGATTTTTTTTTAAAGAATTCTTTCATTTTGGGCATGACCGGCCGACATGCTTCAATTTGTATTTTGGTTATTCCATTATTGCTAAATAACACAACATTAGGATATTGAAAACAAAACCGAATGATTGCTATAATTATAGTCCTACAACGGTTTGGATAAATTTCACGAGGTCGAATGGCGATGACCGCTCGACATCCTTCAATTTGTATTTTGTTATTTCATCATTAATTAATAACAGAACATTCTGATATATAATACAAACTAAATAATGATTTATTTCGCTTGTTTTGAGTATTTTCAGATGTATAAGTACCATTACTTTGATGTAGATATGATATGTGTCGTATCAAGAACTCATTTCATTTTTTTGCACGCAATAGTAAGTTCAGAAGCTATGAAAGTAAATCACGCATTTCGTCCAAGAGACAACACATATTTGATTCAATACTATCAAATTATACAATTGTAAGAAAAAGAGTCAAGTGTTTTCTACAATCAAGGTACCAAATGTAAGCCATGCGGAGTCATATGTTTTCAAAGAGAGCAATGCTCTTGTTTTCTTTTGCAATCAAGCTAACCCCCATCATATGCATTGATTAGGGAAACTTATATTATAAATTAAAACCACAAATATTCAGGAATTTCCTGACTATCTTATCACATTCCGGTTAATCGAAATCACCTTCTCTTTTTGGTCAATGGCTAGACCAACACTGTTACATGTACACACACACGGTAGTGTTAACAACAAGATATGAAAATTTAGAGTAAACTTTGACATAATGATTGATTGATGGTTGCTTAACGTCCAGTGGCAAGTATGACATGCATGTTCAGGACGAGAACAAGTTAATAATAAATACAATACGTAGGTCTTATAAAAGAGGCCATTATGGATGATGGTCGAGAACATTTGGACAGCTACTGGAATAGGAAGGTGTATTGAATAGGGACAGACATTTTGCCTTGCAACAGGTCACTTGTGGACTCCTCAAGTAGTTGTTGACAAGGATTTTCACGTGCAAAGAACAAGCACTCACTTTAAACGAGGCATCGGATTGTCGGGCGACCAAGTGATCACATTTATATTTCCCAATGAGGCCCTCTTAGGTATGATGTGCATATGATGAAAAAGATAAGATTCATTATGTCTTTATTAAAACAGTTGTTGATTTATTTTAGAAGAGATTGTAAGAGGAAGCCGGTCATTCTCATTTTCCAATTCTTGTTCACGTTCGGATTTTTGAAATTGATTTAAAATACGGACACACTGACATAATTTCAACTTACATACAAATGCATGTGTAAAATATGTTATAACATCTATTCGAACAAGTTTACCAATTGAAAATCCCTTCCAAAAAAGACATGGACGTTAATCGTAAGTTGTATTCACGCTGGCATATATACCCAGCATTTATATGCATTCAATGCTCAGGTTTTCACCTAGTCTTAGGTTTTTGTTTTGATATACGGTCGGCATAGTAAAGCGTCGGGTGGAGGAGGCCACTTGAGGTGCGCATGTAAAACAATTGTTAGCTCTCTACGAACAGTAACAGTTACATTTCAAACTGTCAGGACGATGTGAAGTTCGTCATTATGTCTGTCTGTTTTTCCGGAGGATTCAAACGTTAGTACTAAATTAAGTCTATTGGACTATCCTAAATCTTTTTGTGATTTTTGCTTTACTTGTTATGTGCAATGGATAAAATTCAAAGTTATAAAAATATCGACAATACTAAGAAA
Organism: Mytilus trossulus; assembly: GCF_036588685.1. NCBI lineage: Eukaryota > Metazoa > Mollusca > Bivalvia > Mytilida > Mytilidae > Mytilus > Mytilus trossulus. The sequence continues at coordinate 1,664,054 of NW_026963318.1, forward strand.
TTTGCATTTTTTAAATACAGATTTTTTTTTCTACAAATACCACCAAAGAATTACTTAGATATTTTTTTTTAAACTGATCCTATCTACAGTAAATATTTTGAACTTACCTTTCATGAAATAGATTATAACGATAACCAATAACATCTTGTTTTGTTAAATCGATCTTAAAATATTAAATTTGGACTACATTTTACGTGTGTACATGTAACAGTATGACCCTTATCAACTTTCCAAAATTGTATTGTGACTAATACGTTATTTGCACAACTATGCATGTAACAAAAATGTCACAAAGTCCTGTGTACTGATATGTGCCAATCATTTGTTTTGTATTTAATCACCCACGTGGAAAAAAGTGAATAGTTGAAATATATATTTGTATTGAACATATTTTTATCAATATATGAATAATATATATATTTTTTTTCAATGATCGGATGTAAGTGTCCATTGATCATCCTTCCGGAAATTTACATATAATTTAAGAACCGTGTGAATTTTTCAAGCTTGACTGAAAGCGGAATAATTCGATTAGTAAACAAAATATGACTCTTCTGTTGTTTTGTTTACTAGCCTTATAGGGTATTTTCATACATGTCTATAAAATTTAAAATTACATCATTTCAAATATTATACAATATTTTTCTGAACTGTAAACAAATAGTGTATCGCACAGGTAATTTTTTATCAGTACTAAATTACATTTTGATAAGTGCATAGATAAGAAAGTTAACTTTTTACAACATAAAAATGTCAGCAAACCTTTTACTTGAAATGTTTGAATAAGATTTATACCTGTAAAACGCCTTTTTGCATTTATTAAAGCTCTGTATAACTCACGAATATTTGTTTAAGACCGAAAATACGGTGTAGAAATAAACTAGAGATAATATTGTTGTCTTAACCTACTTTATATAATGTCTTTTTGTAAACAAAAACCTTAAGACTTCGAACAATACTAAAGTTGAATAATGTGTTTGTATATCGATATTAAATATCTGCAATAGAAAACTAGAGGCTCTAAAGAGCCTGTGTCGCTCACCTTGGTCTATGTGCATATTAAACAAAGGACACAAATGGATTCATGACAAAATTGTATTTTGGTGATGGTGATGTGTTTGAAGTTCTTACTTTAATGAACGTTCTTGCTTCTTACAATTATATCTATAATGAACCTTGCCCATTAGTAACAGAGAAAAATATTTGGTAAAAATTTGCATAAATTTACCGAATTAATGAAAATTGTTAAAAATTGACTATAAAGGGCAATAATTCCTTGAGGGGTCAATTGACCATTTAGGTCATGTTGACTTATTTGTAGATCTTACTTTGCTGAACATTATTGCTGTTTACAGTTTATCTCTATCTATAATAGTATTCAAGATAATAACCAAAAACGGCAAAATTTCTTTAAAAATTACCAATTGGAGGGCAGCAAGCCAACAACCGATTGTCCAATTCATCTGAAAATTTCAGGGCAGATAGATATTGACCTGATAAACATTTTTATCCCAGGTCAAATTTCCTCAAAATGCTTTGGTTTTTGAGTTATAAGCCAAAAACTGCATTTTACCCCTATGTTCTATTTTTAGCCGTGGCGGCCATCTTGGTTGGTTGACCGGGTCACGCCACACATTTTTTAAACTAAATACCCCAAAGATGATTGTGGCCAAGTTTGGATTAATTTGGCTCAGTAGTTTCAGAGGAGAAGATTTTTGTAAAAGATTACTTAGATTTATGAAAAATGGTTAAAAATTGACTATAAAGGGCAATAACTCCTAAAGGGGTCAACTGACCATTTCGGTCATGTTGACTTATTTGTAAATCTAACTTTGCTGAACATTATTACTGTTTACAGTTTATCTCTATCTATAATAATATTCAAGATAATGACCAAAAACAGCAAAATTTCCTCAAAATTACCAATTCAGGGGCAGCAACCCAACAACAGATTAACCGATTCATCTGAAAATTTCAGGGCAGATAGATTTTGTCCTGATAAACATTTTTACCCCTTGTCAGATTTCCTCTAAATGCTTTGGTTTTTGAGTTATAAGCCAAAAACTGCATTTTACCCCTATGTTCTATTTTTAGCCGTGGCGGCCATCTTTGTTGGATGACCGGGTCACGCCACACATTTAAACTAGATACCCCAATGATGATTGTGGCCAAGTTTGGTTTGATTTGGCCCAGTAGTTTCAGAGGAGAAGATTTTTGTAAAAGCTAACGCCGGACGACGACGGACGACGGACGACGGACGCCAAGTGATGAGAAAAGCTCACTTGGCCCTTTGGGCCAGGTGAGCTAAAAAGAAGTTAGGATAGTGGTATGATCACATGATGTAAGCCAACCCTCGATTCATAAAACCAAAGTTATTAGGGGTAAATTGAATCAGCTATACGTTGCAGTGAACGTCACATACCACATGCATATTTTGTATTTGCAAAATTCGTAAATTAATTAACATAATCGCAATGCTAGCATTGCCATTTCCTTGTCTATACTCTTTGTTATGCTTCTAAATAATATGATTGTAATACTGGCCGCTGTACCATCATTCAATATCGTTTAACTGCAGAGCAATGTTTCACAAATCAACCCAGTAAACTGAATTAAATTTGTCAAGAAGAATTAAGAATTTCTTATTTTCACGTTTAATACTTGATTTAACAACATAAAACGTCCTAAGGCCATGAATAATTTGATTTCATAAAGTTAAAATGTCTTCATCGTTCATGGGTATAATACAGTGAAATTGGACGTGTTATTATTATAAATATTAAATAGGATATCTTATCTGATTAAACAACCATTTATCAAGTAAGCATGACTTAACCTACCATCTATTAATTAATATGTACATAGTTAGAATTTGATATACGGATAACGTGTATTTATTTAAATTCTAATTTATATAAAACTGGATAAATGTTGACCTAGGGATAAAGTTGCTTCGGTTTAATGGTATTCATACTTTGAACACTGAAATTCAGCGTCTTGAATACTGTCGTCTTTTGCTTGAAGATTGCAAAATATCGTTCCTCTTATCTTGTATATATATGCTATGTTTTTCAAAAGAGGGACGAAAGATACCAAAGGGACAGTCAAACTCACAAATCTAAAACAAACTGACAACGCCATGGCTAAAAATGAAAAAGACAAACAGAAAAACAATAGTACACATGACACAACATCGAAAAATAAAGAATAAACAACACGAACCCCACCAAACACTAGGGGTGATATCAGGTGCTCCGGAAGGGTAAGCAGATCCTGCTACACATGCGGCACCCGTCGTGTTGCTTATGTGATTACAAATCCGGTAAATAGTCTACATTTTAGACTAAATAAATGTTTCATAATTAAAAACACCGTCTCTTGTTAGTTCTGCAAAAAAGTAAAGTGCCTCATTTCGTATGCAAATAAATCTGTATTGCATGTTCCTGGTTTAACCTTTATTATGAATACTCGATTTTTGTTTAGGTCACATAGTTTTATGTTAAACTTTGGAAGAAATATACCAGATAATCGATTTTCCCGTTATTTGAGAATTACTATAAAGGCTTGTCATGTGCACTGGGATAAGGAAAAATGGTCACACAATGTAAATTATGAAATCGTCAGATCAATGTATGGGCGCCCCAATGTATATACAATTCGAAACACGTGAATTAACTTGAGCTTTAAGCTAAGATGATCACAATACGAGTTTGTTCATTGTTGCCTATAATTGCTTAACTTAATTTCTTAATTTCAACTTTGGTGGACAGTTGTTTCAATGGCATTCATACCACACCTTCTAAGTTTTATATTGTAACCAGAAAAAGGGGAATATATTGAATTTGTCTCTCGCTCTCTCTTACTTTTTGAGTTATTTTCCCAATTCAAATTCAGAAACAAAGGCATACGAATCCAACAGGATAAACTACTTTAATTCTGAGTTCAAACCTTTGCACTATAGTAATGAAATATTTTTGCAATGTCCAATAATTACACAAGAGGAAGAAAACAATGAATTGTTGAACCAAACTACATTGTGACTATCATATATAAAATAAATGTAAACACAACCGTACATATTTACATAACAAACAAGCACCGAACCGTTGCAACAAGAACTATGTATATCATTATCTATAAAACAAAGGGATGTACTCAAGTTGAAAATGTTGATTTTAAAACCTAACATTATTCACAGGACAGCTCTTGACAAAACTAAGATAGAAGTGACAGCATGCAAGAACACCCATAAAACTTTAAAAAAATTCTGCTAATGTATGATTTCTCTCATCTTTCTAATTTTTCGTTTTGAATATCTGTTTGAATTCGAGCATATGAAGTATAATATACAAATTCCACTGCTGACTAATTTTGATGATTGTTTTTCGCTAAAAACCCAGCAGCAAATATCTCATGTAGATTCAGGACGAGAGTTATCATACAATGAATTGAATATGTTACATGTTACAACATGCAGCAAATTGTTACTGGCAATGAAAAATGAGGGTCTAATTGTAAGGGGAAAGAAATTATCATTATTAAATCATTAAAATAGCATTATTCTGGATGGACGTACAAAATGTAGCTGCGACAAAAATACAAAAGGAGGATCGAGAAGAGAATTTTGCATGGTGTTCATGATTCTCAAACCACCCCTTTAAACGAACGTCATTTAAATATGTAATAGCATAACACTGGGTAAAACAAATTAAATATGAATTTGTATAGTTATAGTAAAAAAGGATTTAAGTAGATTACAAGTGAATTGCTGACTGAAGAATATCAGCATGTTATAAATAGCAATATAAGATAGAATTGTGTGGTAGTTATTATATAACAAAACTAAGAAATGGCCTTGGTAGGACCTTCGTTTTTCTCAAACCAAGGACAGCTGTCAGCCTGATGCGACTAAAGACACGTTGGGTCAACATATCTTTTTTTATTGTTTCAACAACATGTATAATTTGGAAATATGAAAGTATATAACGCTATTTTCAGATATTTTTTTATAAAATTTAATTTAACATATTTTGAATTCGAAAAAACGGTCATGACGGTTGCTAAGCTTGTTATAAACAGCTAACAGGGTTTAACGGCCGGTCTGAATAAAAAAAAAAATAACCATATGCCAATACACTATTTCATTTAAAAGTGAAATGGTCTGAGAGCTCTTTGACCACATTGCAACTTGATTATTATGACTAACATAACAAAACCAGATGCAGATAGCATATACACATGTGTAATGGTGCATATACAAATGTATGCATTACTTAAACTTTTTTTTCTTAAACGTTTGAAAAGTAATATTTCACCCCTACTGTTTTTAACAAAAAACATGTGAAAATTAGAATATTCAACAAAATTTATTTCAATAGCAATGTGTTAGTCTTCATAACAATTTGCTTTTTAATAATATATTTTATATAAACGTTTTAGAGTTTATACATTGTAATATTGACTGAGGTCATGTTGTCTTTCGTGGTAAATCGATCACATTTAATCAAAAAAAGAATTCAATACGGAGGTATTGGTGTATGCGATGCACACCATGCTTCATGTTAGTCATTATAAAACGCTTCTACCAAAATTAATGTAATACTTGCCACTGGACTAGAATTAATCTGTTAATGAAACAGCTATCAATCATTTATTTACTAAACTATGTCTTAGGATATAGAATTAGAAGGAGTGCCGTTTATAGTTCAAATACTGCAATTTATTTGTGTTGAATAAATTTTTTTTCAAGTTCAGTAGCTTAATTTATAGACGAATACTAGTATTCATAAAACATAATCTCTATAGGGCTTGTGTATCGTCTTTTTATCGTGAATTTAAATCCACTGTTGAGATATAAACCTTAGTGTATTATTTTTCATCAAATGCAAACAATAAAAAGATTAATTTCCCTGTCCTTATCTGGTATTTTAAAAGACATAAAAAAACTGTGTGTAAAATAAATAATACGTACAATGCAGAGTATAATCAATAAAAAAAATAAAAGTTTATACAAGTTAATACAGAGGAAGTGTATATGTACATAAAAGTTGACTTCGATAGATCCACGTGGTAATTTTTTTTCACAAATGTTCATTTGATGAATGATAAGTATTTGGTTTATTATATTAGCATTGACAATAAATATCGATTTCAGTGGCCTAATTAGAGATTATAAAACCCATTTGACCCTATAACATTACAGACGACGACTTGTAGCTATCATCAGACATATATCAATTAAAGGTTAATTAAGTAAAAACTTACCTGAAAAAACATCAATACAGAAAAAGACTGAAATTAATATGTAAATATCCATTGATTGAAACTGATCGCGTTTTATACACCTGACATTTTTATTTTCTCTATCATGTTTCAAAATGAAAGTGAACTTTGCTTATCCGTGTATGTAAAACGTTTAATCATAGGTAAACATAGGATACACCTACATATTTACAGGTGTATACATATTTGACAGTTTTCATGTGCTTACTATGCGGCACAAATGCGGAATTCCGGATGTTAAGTTGACTTAGTAGCCTTGATTATAGCTTATCAGTCGGCTATTTGTTTACTTTTGTAAATGATCTAATCGATTATGTGAACTCGTAACAGATGCAATTGAGGGTTGGAAAGGCCATCGATCATCGTCTATTTTTAATTTGACATTTCACTTGTCAATTTAAGCAATTTAGAATGTTTCCCCCCAACCGAGATAACAAAAAAATACTTTAATCTTTTGACATTTAAAAGTGTGAAAAAATGAAAAGAGGTTTAACACAAAACAAAAAAAAGTACATAAAAACCCACAATCTTTCATGTATTATAATTTAAAATGAAAATGTAACAGACACGTTGAAAGGAAAATATTTAAATATAGACAACCCTAAATGATTGAAGTAAATAATTTTTGAGGTAAAGAAGAACGAAAAAATAAAAAAAAATAAATAAAAAAAAATACATTTTTAATTCGATCCGGAATTCGAGAGTGTTCTAGAATCAATCATCAAAGAAAACATGTAGAATTATTTCAAGATGTAAATTCCTGATTGAATAGAACTCGACTCTTGAAAATAACCAATGGAATCTGATAGAACTTAACCGTCGCACTTGACTTAAAGTAGCTTATTTTTTCCCTATACATTATATCATTTTTGCTTTTGAATTGGAAAACTCCATATGTTCTACTGTACAAATTATGAAATAATAAAGTTCATCAATAAATCTGTCATTGCATGCTGAGATGTCGACGTACAGATACTTTTACACATGTACATCAAACACTACAGTTGTCACTAACAGACATCTAATAGAGCTGCAGTAAATAATACATTTTGTGATACTCTTGCATTAGCAGAAAAATATCCCTTTGAGAAGGTTCTTTCTAAATTTTGTAAAGAAGTAATAGGACTGAAAAAGACGGCCACTAACATAGGTGCTAGATCAGAATTAGGTAGATTTACTTTGGACTCCTATATAAAAACTCAAACACTCATGTATTTTTATAGAATAAATTGTAATGATATTAATCCCCTGGTTAAAGAATCTCTACAAACAAACATAAATTTACATTCAGAAGGAATTTATTCTTGGCACTCATTTGCAGATAATTTTTTTAAAGAAATCAAAATAAACCCAGAAAATTACTCTAATAATAATGTATCTTTAAAACAATAAAAAAATTGTTAAAATATAATATAAAAAAGTGTGTTTCAGAGGAATATATAAAAATAAACTTTCATAAATATATTCCTCATCCAAACTTTGTCTTTATGTCAGTCTGAGGAATATTTAACACGGATTTGGCTACTACTTTTTGGACCTTTTGGATTATAGCTCTTCATCTTTTATATAAGCTTTGGATTTCAATATTTTGGTCACGAGCATCACTGAAGAGACATGTATTGTCGAAATGCGCATCTGGTGCAAGAAAATTGGTACCGTTAATTTTATTAAATTGCAATAGTTTTATACATAGGCAGTTACTCTCAAAATTTAGACTAAGTGACCATTCCCCAGGCATTGAATTAGGAAGGTACAGAAACATTCCAAAAGCACAAAGATTATGTAAAAATGTGAAGTTCTAGATGATAAATTTCATTTCTTTTTGTATTGTGATATTAACATATATTTGCGTTCTAATCTTTTTGCTTATCTAAAAGACTATAAACCATTCTAACATGACGTCCTTCAAACGCTTTGAGTACACACCCGTGGTAAAATATGAATATATTTCATGGGCTGTTCCCATTGTACCCCCACGTCATATGTTTTTTAATGAATGAGAGACTCGACGTCATAGAACAATGACGTCAGAATATAAGCAATTTACGGGAAAATACACGCTTGTGAAACGGAAAATCATCACAACAAGGAAACGTTAATAAATGATGCTAAAATGAGTTATATTAGCCGTTTTTGTATATATATGAGACATATAAGTACAATAATAATTAGATTCATCTAAAATTATCTAAATATGTTATTATAAATAGTTTAAGCATCATCATTTATTCAGTTTGCTCCTTTATTTTACGTCAATTTAATAGTGCGTTTATATATTGGAACGGCAAATAATGCCATCACCTAGAGCGCTTCGATCCAAAATAATTGCCGTATTTGTCTTATTAGAATCGAAATAATTCATGGGGGCTTGAATATATCTAGATTTTACCACGGGTTGTCCCTTTATGCCGATATTTTACCCCTCGCTATCGCTCAGGGTAAAATATTTGTCATAAAGGGCCAACCCGTGGTAAAATCACGATATATTTAAGCCCCCATGAATTATTTCTTAATTATAGTCAACTTCTTGATGCATTCAATAAACTTAAACACATTCTAAACCCCATCCCTGAACTTTTTTGCCATATTGGAGTCTTCTTTAAGCAGTCTTTAGAACTGAGGGAGTCAGACCTGCGTCAGGCAAGGTTATGGTGGTGTTTTTTTACATACATTTATAATTGAACTCTAAATTAAAATAAATGTTCTATTATTCTATATATTGTATTGCATAATATTGTATTTCATTGTATTGCATCGTATTACATTGTATTGCATTGTATTGTATAAAATTTTTGTTTGATTGTATTGCTTGACCCTCATGGGTGTAATTTTGCATAATGCTATAACACAAACTGGATATGCATATTCAATGGAGAGATTAGTATGACTAGTTTTTGTATACTATTTGTCTGTCCTGTCCAGCTTTGTATTATTAGGACATAGTCCTTTTTCAAACGGTGACATACCTGTAGTTATCTTGCGTTCTGAATAATTCTTGACAAATCTTTAAATATGAATAAATGATAAATTAAGTTAAAAAATAGGAATTAATTATTTTATATTTACACCTAATTTTTTCAATGATACAAAAAGCGATAAACACGAAAGAAAGTTAAAATGTCAATACCACCCAACATTTAAAAACCAAAAACCAAAACGCACATCTTATCTTAGTATTTATTTTCTTTAAAACCACACAAATGATGATGACGCTGGACGTCTTCTAAACGTCTATCGGCAAATTAATATGCATATGCAGGACAAGAACATGAAATTTACCCTGCTTTGTACTAAACCGTCACGCTGAGTTGGAGTTTTAACGTGATAAATTAACATTGTAGTGTACACATAGTAACAGTCAGCTGGAAGACATGTCACTTTACCAGGACACAAGCGCGTTCAAGTTATGTTCAGCGGTAAAAGATTCGTCCATTGGACAAGCCCAAGAGTCTACAACGGTCAAATAATTTCTAGTAAATCATTATTTGACATTTTTGCATCATCTAAAGAATCAGTTTACCATGCTGATGTCGATCCTACATACAATGTAGCTTATTGAATATTTTTTAATATATCTTCCATGTGTCTCATACATGTATCAGTTCAAAAGGTGTTTTTATATTATATCAACTTTATTTAATACTAGATCAGAACGCAGATGACTCAAAAACAAATGTTAATTTTAAGGACTTTGTTACCAGCTTTTTCTATACGAGAACAGAGTTCATATTGAACTGAGCTGCCAAAAGTCACGCATAGGCATTCTGATTTTTATCACCGATAAAACTTGCCATTATATAACCATACGAAGATATTGTAAGTGGCTTGAACGAGTGTTCATTGCATTAACGGAAATTTATTAGTATTCTTTGAGTCAACAACTATTCGAGCTCACTATGACTTTTATAAATTCACAAAAAACTATGTAAACTATACATTTACAAGTGCAACCATCTTTTTAAGTTTTTATTACACAGCCGTCACGCTGTGCAAACTTAACGGCGCACATTCGGAATTGCGGATGTAACGTTTGGACTTTGGTTAGAGCTTATCATTTAGATGCTTGAATATTTTTTAAAAAGAACATTATCTAACCGATTACGTGAACTCTTTACAGATATTGCAGAAGTGTGAAAGGATTTTTTAAAGATTATTTTCTAAGTTAAATATGTCATATATCAACGTAAGTATTTTTTTTCGAACTAAGATCAACACAAAACATGTATTATGTTTTATCTTTGGACAAAATTATAGAAAATAAAAAAAAAACTTTTTGAAAAATCCTTTTCTACATAAGGCTATCAACTGAAGGTGAAAATGTCACAGAAAGGTTAAGGAACAGTTCTAACAGACAAACCCAAATGTTTAAAGTGATAGACTGCTTAGTTACAGACGAATGCTGAAGGAAAAAAAAAGACATTACGATAAAAACAAATACGATAACAAAATATTAATGCAATCCAAACTTTTGGAGTGCAAAGTCAATCATAAAAAAGGATAAATATTATCTAGGAAAAAAGGATATATGGAAATGTTATTTTCTTCACAAAGAAGAGACCCTTATTGAACTAGACTTTACTCTTACAAATGACCAATGGAATCTGACTGGACTTAACTGATGCGCCTGACTTAACATCGCTTATATCTTTTTCTAAACAAATTTTCACCTTTATTCTTTTGAAGAGAATGTTTCATTTGTTTTATAAATTATATAATGATAATGTACATGAATTCATCTGTCATTGCATGCTGATTAAGCGACATAAAACATGACATAACAGTTGTCGTAATAGATGGTTAAACACAAACTGAGTATGTATATTCATGGGAGACCTTTCACTTGACAGACACGATGAGCCAGATTTTTAACGTGCTAGTTAAGAAGGTTGACAGTTCGCAGCAAGACATACCATCTTCTTGGATTAGTTATTCTAACTGCGAGAGGTGACCAGTCTTAAATGCCGCGTGCGTAGCGGAAAAGCAGTAAATAGTAAATAGTCACCAAATACTAATACTAAAGTCTTTGCTTTGACCCGGTTGAAAATGGTTGAAAATAGAACCTACGACCTCAAGCACTCGAGACGAACACACTACTATGAAACCACAATGCAAATGGTTGTTGAATTGATTTATATTTGTCATTTCGGGCCTTTTATAACTGATTATACGGTAAGGGCTATGCTAGTTGTTGAAGGCCGTACGATGACCTATAGTTGTTAATTTCTATGTCATTTGGTATTTTGTGGAGAGTTTTCACATTGGCAATTATACCACAATTTCTTTTTTTATATTTTCTGGTTTTTTTTTTTATGTGTCTTATATATAAATTTTTGATGCAACACCTTTGGTGTCTTTGGTCTTCCCTAAACATGTATACATTAAAAATAAAATTGTAATTTGCTCTTAAAAGAACTACACGCAACATATATCCATTATAATTTTAAGCAAGTTTCTCTGTTTAAATGTGAATCGATGACGAGTTCTAGTATGACGAATTTATCTATTATGCAATAATTACCACTTAATAAATTAAACACCTTGCCCTATTATCTCACACATTATAGTTAGAATAAAATTTATATTTGAAAACGGTGGGGTGTGATGTGGTTTCCTTTGACTTGGATGCAGACCGATATAACCAGTGTAGATTAAACTGGCTTATTTAAAGATATACCAACCTGTTTGACAGTTCTGGAAGATGAAGGAAAAAGTATTGTTTGTTTTAAGGCAGTTGGCTTCTCAGTTTCACAATAACTAACGTTTCAAAATACTAACATATATATATATATATATTGATAGGGAATTAATAAAGGAATCAAAAAAGCTAACACAATATGTAGGTCACCATACGTGTTTTCGAGGTATTAGCCTTGACATTTTGGCGGGAAAATGTTATCTCTTGACTTTGCATAGCTTTATCATTGAGAAGTTTAAATCCTCAAGAAACCAATAAAAAATAATTAAAAAAATATAAGACTGTAACAGACAGCTTATTTATATATACGTAAAAGAATTATAAAAGGAAAAATGGGGGTCAGCGGGCAAAATTTGTTAAGGCAGTCAAATGGATAAAACCTAAGGATTCCGAAAATCTGACCAAAATTCCAAACCATAACAAGCGATCTTCCTTAACATGGCAGTTTCTCAATTAATGTACATGGGATTATACTAATTAGAAGTGCCCGTTGATTTTTTTGTGATGTTATCTGTATCGAATTAAAAAGAATAAAATATGATTTTTTTTTCTATCAGCCATATGTCTTTATTTGTCGATGGATTAATGCTAAACGTCCATCGACAAATATTTAAGGCTTAGCATGTAAAACATATTAACAAAATCAATCATAAAAAATTCACCCGTATAATCTTATATAACACTTATTTAATACTGATATCTATGAATAGTTTAGTTTATCTAACAAACACAAATAGCGAATATTATTTTCCTGACAAAATGGAAACCCTGATTTAACTGATCTTATTCTTCGAAATAACCAATGGATTCTGACTGGACTGAACTGTTGATCTTGATAAAACATGCTTATACTTTTTCTTTTACAAAATCACCTTTATTCTATTGAATTTGAAAAATCCACTTGTTAAATGAATTACCAAATTGTTAAGTATAGGAATAAATCTGTCATCGCATGTTTGTAAAGCGACATATATTATTGCCTCAAAAATAAGAGTTGTCGCAACATATGCTTAAAACAAACTAAGTAAAGTTTGGCCTGTCTAATTTCTGTATACGACTTTGTGTTTTGTCTGTCCTGTCTCGCTTGATATTTCTAATATATTGTCCATTGCAAAAGTCATGTATTTGTTTGGTGTTATGATTGAATCTGGAACAATCTTGAAATAGTAAATTAACTCATCATAGATACCAGGACTAAATTTTATATATACCCCAGAACGCTCGTTTCGTCCACAAAAGACTCATCAGTGACGCTCGAATCCAAAAGAAGTTTTAAAAAGCCAAATTAAGTACAAAATTGAAGAGCATTGAGAATCAAAATTCTTAAAAGTGTTGCCAAATACAGCTAAGGTAATCTATGCCTGAGGTAGAAAAGCTTTAGGATTTCCCAAAAATTAAAATTAAAATTTTGTAAACAGTTAAGTAATTGTTAGAAATTAAGACCAAAACCTGCAGTAATTAGATTTTTTTTCAAGCCCCCACTTGTTGTAATCAAACAGATATAGACGAGCCGTGGTGTAGTCCATCAGACTACAAACACAAAGGTTCCTGGTTCGATTCCCGTTCCGAGATGAACATTCCAGGGACAGAATTTTCGGCTCTTTCTTGACACCATTTGCGAGTATGGTCTTGAGATATTGATGATAGTCCGTCGGAAGTGGACGATAAATGACTGACCTGTGTTAAGAGAAAGCTATATCTCTTGCACGTAAACGACATCCTCGTAGATTTCGAAACAGAGCAGGCTTTTGCCGGTACAAGGTATCACTCGTAACCGCCAAGTGGAAGGGATTAATATAAGTTACAAAACTTCTTTCCCAATCCACTATGAATAAATATGTTGAATCTACACAGATATAGCTTTAAAACATTAGGAAAAGTTAAATAAATCACTACAACTCAACATCTAAAATTGTAAGTCTTGAAATTGTGAATTCTACTTTAACACCATCCAATTGAGATGGTGACGGGTTGCTGATAAATGTCCATGGGCAAATTAATAGGCATATTCAGAATATTATTAGTTACGTTGGGTACTAGTTACTTAATACGATATACATGGCGTCAATAAATTTCATAGGTGATGAGATCGAAGCTCGAATCCTCATATGGAAATTACTGCCCCTACATATATCTTATAAGGCCACTAACACACTATGTATAACGAATTATCTTACCGACTATCTTACCATGTGCGACTAGTGGCTTATCAAGGGAATGAAGTCTTCAATACCGTTACAATTAAAACCTATTGCTATTGGCCTACACAAAATGCCAACAATAGCAACTTGTTAACTTTAAAATGTTTTTTTATGAATTTATCTTCATCGTTCATCAATACTTTCTTCGTCTGTTGAAACTTTTATGATTTTTTCATCGGCACGTTTTTTTAAAGGTACGTAACACCATTACTAATTATGTACTGAAATAAGCCACGTATACTTATCTGATATGGAACCCTACTAACCTAATACGGAATATACATGGTCAACACGTGATTGCTTTTAACCAAGCATATTCTAAGAAATGTATAGGAGATAAGCTAATATAATTTTTATTGTTTGCTACTGACCCCATAAGGATCCATAGAGGGTTAATAAAATCCATAGGGGATGAGGCCGTAGGCAGTATACAGCAAGTTGTATCATATTACCTGTATATATGTATATAAGATGTGGTATGATTGCCAATGATACAACTGTCCACAAGAGACCAAAATGACACAGACACTAATAACAATAGGTTACCGCACAGCCTTCAACAATGAGCTAAGCCCATACCGCATACATTTGTAGTCAGGTATGAAAGACCTCGATATGACAATGTAAAACAATTCAAACGAGAAAACTAACGGTCTTATTTATAAAAAAAGAATGAACAAAAAACAAATACGTCACACATAAACAAACGACAACCACTGAATTACAGGCTCCTGGCGTGGGACAAGCACATACATAAATATTGTGGCGGGATTAAACATGTTAGCGGGATCACATCCCTCCCCCTAACCTGTATACATTATTCTCACTCTGAGTAGAGCATCCTTTGCTCCTTTCCTTTAATGCTGCGTGCTTCGCAGCGAATGAGCCGATACTTGTCTAAAAACATTTTTGACCCGAACGAGGTTAAAGCCCACGACCTCTAGCATCAAGAGGAGAATATGTTACCGATGATATTTGATGTATTTCTTATCTATGCAACACTTTTGGTGTCATTAGTTTTCCCTACACATGTTCAACCTAAAAATGAAATCGTATTTTGCACTTCAAAGAACTACACGCGATTTGTATAAGATATAACACGTAGGTCTTCTCTGTTAAAGTTTGATTTAATGATGAATACTACATTGTAGTATACAGAATGTATTCTGAAATACACAAATTACCACCTTTGAATGAGTCAAACGCCTGTTACTTATCAGCTCACACATTGTATTTAGAATAACAGTTATTTTTGAAAATTGCGGGAGTTAAATGCGGTTTCTTTTGGTGGCAGTCAGAACGACATAATAATGATAGTTTAAACTGGTTTATTTAAACACATAATACCCGTTTGACAGTTTTGGTCAAAAAGTCACACAAAGTTGTTTACACGGACATTCTACATTTTAAAACCGACAAAACTGGCCATAATCATGATAATACACCTGTGCGAACATATAGAAAGTGTAATATGATTTGTACATCAATAAGGCCGTTAGTTGTCACGTTTCAAATGTTTTAATTTTGTAATTTCGGGGCCTTTTATAGCTGACTAAGCGGTATTAGCTTTGCTCACTGTTGAAGACCGTTCGGTGACCTATAGTTGTTAATTTCTATGCCATTTAGTCTCTTGTTGAGAGGTCTTTCATAGGTAATCATACCATATCTTCTATTTTCACATTACAAGTTATTATTGCAGCATTGCCTACATTTAATTTATATTCTATAGTCCACGACAATTCAAAATAACTATAATATTACTGTTTGTGCTTCCTTCACGGAAAAATGCTGAATTCCGTTTTTTACGTTTGAGCCTTGCTTAGAGCTTACCTATCAGTTGTTGGTTTACTTTTATATATGATCTAATCTCTCTATTACGTGAACTCTTAACAGATAGCACAGAAGTGTGAAAGAAAAAAGTTATCTTTGAGTGTTTATTTTCAAAACTCGAATATGTCACATATCAATCTAGATTTTTCCGAAATTAAGATTACAAAAAACACGTTTCCGTGTTTCACTAAAAACGAGAGAATTAAACCTACAGGAGGCTTTCAACTCTAGATGAAAATGTGACAATAAGGTCAACGGAAGATGGCTTAACAGACAAAACCAGGTGTTTAAAGTGTTGACTTGTTGAGTTATAGATGAATAAAGTAGAATACAGACATGAAGATTAACAAAATTAAATTTAATCTGATCCAGAATTCAGGAGTGCAAAGCCAATCATAAAAACTGTAAAATCTTATAGCAAATATTATTATCAAGACTAAATCATGAAAAATGAAAACCTGCTTTGTCTGGACTTCACTCTTGGAAATGACAAATGGAATCTTACTGGACCTTTTTGATTTACCACTATAGCATATATTATTCTAATGACAAAACGTAACACCCTGCTTTAAATAGACTTGACTTTCTTGTTTTTTTCTTTACACCATATCACCTTTATTCTTTCAAATTTCAAAACTCTATATGTACATATGTATGATGAATTTTAAATTGGTTAAGTAAAGGAACAAATATGTCATTACATGCTGATAAAACGACAGATAATACTACTTAAAAAATAGCAGTTGAAATAATATAAACACACAAACTGAGTATGCATTTACATTTCACATTGCAGAGGTTAGTATGTCGATTTCCCGTATATCGTTTGTGTTGTGGCTTTCCGGTCTCGCTATATATCACTAGCAGCATGTCTTTTAACACATGTATTTGTCTATCGTTATGAATAAATCTTGAAAAATCTTATGATACATGTAGTTATCAATAACTAATCAAAGACAATTTATGAAGGTATCATAAGGTTTGTCTACTGTTAGTACATACGATTCATTGATTTTTAAATATGATTGTATGCTAGATATGTTGTTACATTTTCTACTTTAAAATCATTTGACTTACATTAACACCAGTTACGTAACCGTCTTGTATTTCACTACTTTCCGATTATAAAAACTGCACGTGTCGTTAAGATTGTAAAATGTTTCACACGAAGATGGAAATAAATCAACCAATATGTTTGAAGTCAGTAGTAACATAGAAATCTAAGAAACCGTAGTAGTTTTAGTGCTTCTCGGTGTATTCAACTTTATTATTTTTGAAGTAATACGCTATAGCTTTCAAAGTTCGATGAATGTAAAATTAAGAATTACTTTTTGTATATTAAACCGTCGACTATACAAATACAAATAGGGGACAACTAGGGGACAGTACACATAAATCATACTTATCAGTTATCTTCAGATTCATTTGACCTATTGCACACCTATATTTGTCTGGTATTACAATGTGGTATAAGTATTATATATATAACATTAATTAGATAACTCTAATTTGTTTCATTCTGAAGCAATGCTGTGTATTATTAATCAATTATTTAATGAATTGATTACACCATGTGAATCAGTTAGAATCAGGAACACGTGGTAACTATCAGCTAACACATTATATGTTGACGAATGAAATTAAAGTTGAATTTGTGAGGTTTCCTAAAGTGGTACATATTCCCTAGCTTATATCCCTTTGATGTGGTTCTTTTGGTAGCGGTTGTTGAATGACATATCATATTATAATGATAGGTAAATGTAACCCGAAGAACATGTAACATAAAGAAGACGAAATTATTGATACTTCTTGTAGATGAAAGAAGTATTGTTTTAACTTATCAAAATTCTATTGTATTTGCACAGGGTTTAATAAAATTTAATTTAGCAAATGCATGCTTTCACCAATACTATTTTGTGATATTGACGTGTGTTCAAAAATGAAGATGACCAATGCCAAAAAATTACAATGGCATTATTAAAGATTTCATTAAAATCAAGCTGTCTAGTATATTCCATGGGTTATTCACAAGTGACGAAAATCTATGTTTATCTAATTTTAACCAGATTAGTATTTATCCCCGACCTGTTGATTATTTTGTTTTCAGGCTAGGAACGTATCTTAAAATATTTATGAAATTTAAGATACTAGATCGAAACGCTGATTTGTAACGTTCTGAGTAAGATAACAATCAATAAGACGATAAGTCAACTTAACTGGACAAATCATTCTGACCCGGAGTATAAAAGTGCTCGTACTCTTTACTGCTACGTAATTATTAAACAACTGTGTTTTGATATGAACGAGGGTCCAACCCATAATATGCCATGTTTGAAGCTACATGTATGCACACTTTACACTGACACACCAATCGAGCCAAATTTGATTTCAATATACATGTTTTTTAGATCCTTAAGATCAGTTTTAGTGTTTCATTAATCTCTACATTCAAGCCGGTAACCTCATTTTAACGAGACGCAGTCGAGTGCGATTGTCTAGTGGTCTAAAAAAACATTAAAAAAGGTAAATTTAACCATACAATGAAAAAAGACAGTTTAAAGTATTTGTTGTAAACTTTCCCAATACTGAGACAAGTGTTTTCGACAGCAATGGATGCACATTGACATTGATGTCAGATAACATCACAAACGAAAACATATTGAAAAAAGGTAGCTGTAGAAGATATGTTGTGCAACCAAAAAAAAAAAAAGAAAAAAAAAAAAAAGTCGCAATCTCTTCGTATCTGTAGGAAGGACTGTAACGCTGCAATATTGATTTATGGATAAGCGCGAAATTGTGGAAGCAAGTGACTGTCCTGTCACTTCAGATTTCTCACGTTAATTCAGCCTCAATAACAATTCGGTTAGTTATTTGTTTTCTTTTGAAAATTATGTAATCGATTATAACATATGACATAGAAGGTAGAAACGGCTATACATCAATGTCTATTGTTAATTTGATAGTTTACATATGGATAAAGATTATCATGATTATTTTTCCAAACTTAGACACAAGAATCATTTCAATCTCTCTACACAGAAAACTCGAGAATAAAAAGACGTTTAAAAACTGGCAGCAACAACAAAACATGAAAGTAATTGTGGAGGGGCAAAATTACCTGGTTTAACTTTCAACTACATATGTTTAAAGTAATACATGATTTATGTATAGCTAATAGAGTAGAAGACAGATATTCAGATATAACAACATATAAAAATAAAATTGAATCCGAGCCTGATTTAAGACACACAACCTCGTGGAATCTGTGTTAGGAAACGCCACTGTATATCGCATTTACTTTGATAGCAACCCACATGATCAGTAGTTTGAACTGTTGATCCTAACAGGAAAACGCTTTATAATTCTATCTATGCAAGATACCATTTTAATTGTTTTGAATTTGAAACTTTTATATCTTCTGTCATCGCAAGCAGGAAAAGGGACAAAAAATATCACTTACAAACCAGATACGAAACACAAACTAAATATGCACAGGAGAGGTATTATGCAAGATAATGTACAATAATATGTATATATGTTTTGCCTGTCCTGTCTTGTTGCGAGTTAACTCATGTTTGCTTTGCTATTGTCTTCTTGTAGACCCGATTGCTTTGCGTAATAAATGAATACAAAATTAAAATCTTGAAAAATCTTTTAACCTTAGTGAATAAACTATCAAAGACAAACAATGATGTGTATACCACTAATTTGGTGTAATCACACACATAACCAGCAAAAAGGGCAAACATGTCAAACGGTGTTTACAAATTAAAAAAATCATTAGATAACTAGAAATCAAACCTTGTAAATACGTATGCTACTTTTAAACCATGAAAATTATAGTTTTTGTTAGTTTCATTTTTTTTGTTATTCATTTTGGTTTTTATTCAATATCATTATTGATTGCTATGTTGTTTTTATTTATTAATTTTATGCATGCAGCAAAATATTTTGTATGTTTGTAAACAATGCAACATTTCAATTGTCAGATATAGCTCCTACACCATAAATTGAAATCCCAACGTGTTCTTCATGTACAAGATGTAATCACAATTTGCATTACAGATACATGTAGTATTGAATGCATCTGCTATGTCGAGATCTGAATTAATACTGATACTGTGTATATTAAGAATAAATTCTTTAATGCATTAATTAACACATGTGAATCAGTGAAATAGATAACGTTGTACTCATCAGCTAACACCTTTAAATTAGGAATGAAATTTAAATTTCATCTACATGGATTTCCAGTGTGGTGAAGATTCGCTATCATACATCACTTTATTGTGGTTTCTTTAAGAGTGGTGTAGAACAACCTCATGACACTGTGTGTATATCAAAAGAAAATAAAATGGTTGGTTAAATCAAGATTCCATTGTGCATAGGTTTTTAAGAATTTAGATTGGCAAAACAAGGCCCACTGAAATTCTTTTGTGTTATTGACGCATGTTAACAATTATTTTTGTGAACTGAAACTCAAACTAGGGAAAAATAAACCATTCACTGAAAAATTAAGAAAAACATGGAATATCTGTTAATAAACTATAAAATATCTTGCTGTTTTAAAATGTTATGTATTGTGTAAAATAGTAACAATCTAACTTAATGACGACTAGAATATATCAGAAAACACAGAACAGATTGGAAAACAAGTGAAAATGGCACAAGTATATTTTTGTCTAAAAAGTAACGTATCAGTCTCAAATGCGTTCTAAGGACCGTTTTAAACTTGAAGTGAGGTGGCAGTAATTGTTTGCTTCATGTTGAGGCTTCACTGTGACTTTGAGGCGGAAAACAGCAATAGAAGCGTTATGCCTTGAATTTTCGTTCATCCTTTGTTATGCATATAAAAACAAGATTTGGTGGGATTGCAAATGAGACAACACTCCACAAGATGCAAAAATGACACAGAAATTGTGGTTACCGCACGGCCTTAAAAAATGAGCAAAACCCATACCGCATAGTATAGTCAGCCACAACAGGCCCCGAAATCACAATTTAAAACATTCAAACGAGAAAACGCACGGCTTTATTTACATAACAAGATTAACGAAAATCAAACATGTAACACAGTAACAAACGACAACCACCGACTTACAGGCTCCTGACTTTGGACAGACATACCCTTTTGTGTCATGGATAGATACCCCATATCATATGACTTTCTATTTTAACAGTTTATGTACAGTAAAGTTTTTCTTTATTTCCGACCAATTCGTAAATCTCAGTCAATGATTTAAAGTGATAAGTTTCCTAACGTTAGATTCCGACACCCGGAATTAATTATCAGTTAGTAATGCATAGTTCTATTACAATTTCTGGAATAAGAGCCGACCTTTAAAACTTCAAGTGTTGGCAAGGTTACACAAAGTTGCAAACGAAGATGTAAATAATTCAACCACTTTGTTTGAAGTTTGTATTAAAAATTGAAATCGAATAACTTATAGTTATGTTAGTGCTTCTCGGCTTATTGAACTAGCGTAAGTTAGTAGTAAACAGTATTCAAAGATTAAGGAAAGTTAATTTATGTGTATATAAAACATTCGAATTAATATAAATAAGGGACAGTACACTATCATAGGTCATCTTAACCACATGTAATCTTGTATTAAAGTATGTTACTATACAAAATAAGATGTAAAATAAAACATAACACTTATTCAATTAGCTTACTCGTGTTGTCCTTCTAATATCCTGTTTATATTATGAGAAAACGGCAATCTTCAAATTACTACTTACACAGAAGTTCAATTGGTGTCATCGTCATTGTTTGCGTAAAAAATCAAAGCAATTACTTGAGAAAAGAGAGAAATTAACATTACATTAACACTGAACTAATTAAGTTTTCACTTTGAACATTAGATGTATATTTATCGATATTATCTACATGTATAATCGTATAACAGAACATTGATTTAGTTTGCCGTAAGATTAAATGCTTGTTTACAATTTAATTTTTATGAACACAGGCTAGAAATTTATGCAGAATCACATTTTCACCTCACAACGTAACGTTAAAGTAGGAAGCACTCAGTCCTTATAATTACTTATTGATGTTACATAAGTTGCAATAAAATTAAAAATTATAGTAAATTAATGTTTGCTTTAATATACAATGTTGTGAAGTTGTCATGAAAAGCACGATCTGCCAAGAATTTTGAATTTTATTTAAAACTTCAATTTTCCATTGGAAAGTTTCGCGATTGTTTATGAAAAGTACGGACCTTCGTGAAACATATATGTAATGTAATTATTGCATCATATTCATATGATGGCATGTCTGTATCATGAATTCGAATTTTCCAAGGACCAAGATCAAATGTGTATCATTTAATTCTGACGTAATGCATGTACAATTTCTCATTAAGAAAAATAATAAGACAGTCATATTAAATTGCCGCTCATTGGCAGAAAATTTCTTGTACGATCAAATGGCACTTGGTATTTACCGTAACAGTAAAATTATCGGTATTATTTAACAGTCATGATCAGTTGCAAGAAAGTAACATGCACCAATTATATATCATTTGAAGCAATAGCTTTGCTAACGCTAGACTTATTGATAAAGAGAAGGTTATTGTTGTAAATTTGCCGCCCCAATGTTAAGTATGTACACAAATAACGTTGTTTATCTTGACTTTAATCAAATCGTGATAAAGTATTATGCAAAAGCAATACAACACATTCTATAAAATATACTCTTGACGATTTACAGAACTTAGAGCATTGAATTTATTGACTTGCTCATTTGTTGAAGACTGTATGCTGTCCTTACGATATATTATGGTTTGTTTTGTTGTTTGATTGCTGTTTCATTTTATAACAGCCCACATCTGCCTTTGCTAAAACTCATCTAATTAGAATCACCCAAAGATCTCTTGAAAATTTCATTCACATATTTGCAAGTCAGATAACTCTATAACTTTTAAATTAAATTCACGTCTTTAGTTTTTATTTTCATAATATTCTGATGTTGGAACTGAACTCTATGTACTCTAACAATGATATGAATATTTTTTGTGCAAATCCAATACTTCTTTCGATAATATCTTCACGTGCATTACGTTAAGAAATATGTTGAAAATACATCATATAGTTATTATGTTTATCAACAATGCATCGCAAAAGATCATTTTGGATCATTGATATGATCTCTTTTCTGTTGTATGTAAACTAATGATGTTTAAGAAAGCTACTTACTAAAGTTGTACTGTGCATATGTTGCAGTTCAAATAGATTCACACAATAAAAGAGACAAATGAGATGTAAAGGAAATTCCAACTCGTGATAGGGCTGTTAACAATTCTTTGCAACAAGTTACCTCAATGAGGTGTTTTAGAGGTTAAGCACTACGACAGCATATACATATAGTTAGGATTGGAACAAATTACACATTGCAAACAAATTAAGTATAACCTAAAGATATTGAATTTATTTGACATTTATTAAGTAAGTGGACAATTAACGACACGAAGATCATCTAATTAGCGCTATAAAACCTCACAACGAGCTATTAAGTTAAACTCGTTCACTAGGTTATGTAATATACATTTTCTAATTGAATGGAATCGTTACTGGGAAAGCTTATCTCCGATTTTTGTAGCTACAACCATTAACTTAAACCATTCTGGGATTCATGAATAAGTTCAAATCTGCACAGGTATGTGTAAGCTCACACAATGGTGACTAATCATAGAAATAATTGCTATTTTAAACAGTATATAGTGATGTAACTTATTTAAAGACATTCTATTAAGTGATCGTTATTACTCTACGACGTTTCCATACTTTTGGAACAACTATAGTTATTTGAAATTACATTCTTTATATCTGGACACATATATTATGATGTGCCTGTTTATTTACTTTGACCTTAATTGTCTATTCTTTATAAATTTTATTAACTATGAAATTGCATTCAGGTATCGAGGATCAAATTTATTCGTTCATTGTGTGTACATTTGCGTTATTTGATTGAGTTAAGCCTTCCAATTGATATTTTATAGTGTGTTTTTTATGGTGTGATGTTATACTTAAAAGGGAGAAGGTTTGGTACCGTTAGAACGGTTAATCCCGCTGCAAATGTTTGCACCTGTCCTAAGTCAGGAATCTGATGTACAGTTACTGTAGTTGTCGTTTGTTTATTTAGTTCATACGTGTTTCTCGTTTCTCATTTTTTTTTATAGATGAGACCGTTGGTTTTCCCGTTTGAATGATTTTACATTAATAATTATTGGGGCCCTTTATATCTTGCTGTTCAGTGTGAGCCAAAGCTCCGTGTTAAAGGCCGTACATTGACCTATAATGGTTTACCTTTATAATTGTTATCTTGATGGAGAGTTGTCTCATTTGCACTAATACCACATCTTCCTATATCTATTAACCACGCCACAGCCACATTATATATGCATGTGGCTATCCCAAGTCAGGAACCTGTAATTCATTTGTTGTTATTTGTTACATATTTGTTTTTCGTTCATTTTTTATACATACATTAGGCCGTTAGTTTTCTTGTATGAATTGTTTTACATTCACATTTCGGGACCTTTTATAGCTGACTATGTGGTATAGGTTTTTCTTATTGTTAAAGGTCGTATGGTTAATGTAATGGTTTATTTCTGTGTCATTTGATCTCTTATGAAGAGTTGTCCAATTGGCAATCATACCACTTTTTTATACTATATTTATCTGACAATTTGAATTTTTATGACAGTTTCCTTCAAAACTTTACAGATTATTTCTTACCAATCGATTTCGTTTTTTTTTTGTTACCAGTGATCAATACTTATTAAAATGAATTACTCACACTCACGATTTGTATAACGATACTGTTTGTTACAATTGGTATGATAGCGTTACAAAGTAGAATATCTTGTGACGATAATGAAGGCATCAATAACGTTGCCGAATATTTTTTATTATTTTTCACCAAAAATCAAGCTTCAAGAGGTTAAAGCTTGAAAACTAGCACAGTTCCTTATGATTTTTTTTGCACAAATAGATTTCTTGTTTATTTTTTAATCGCATTTTGTTTTTTGTTTAAAATTGTGGACCAATAAATTAGAAAATCTTGATGAAATAAAAATATCTGACGATTTTTTTATGATTTTCACTGTATATCCTTTGTATTTCTGACGTATCATGTATCATGATAATAGTTTAATCAGCTTGTATCTGAAAAACGAAAACGGTTAAACCCTTTTTTCATTTTGTATTATGATGTATTTTTACAAGCAGAAGCCACATGTAAAATTAAAAAAATCTGTGGAGTAGTTTATTACGTACACTCTGCCTGAAGAATCGAAATAATTCTAATAGGCCATGTTCTATGCCAATTAAACAATGGTATGCATCTTATTTGTCACTATAAATATATTAATACCTGCGTTGTTAAAACACTTGCAATTTAAATTATGACGTCAATAACGTGCTGTCCATGTTGCATTAGAAAAAGAAAACAGTTTTGTTTCCAAAGCGAAAGAAGAACGTCATATAAAATATCTGATTGATTCTTTTCAACTGTGTTTGTTCGGAAAACGTTATGGTACATGTAAAATGGCTATATCAACTATTTGACAAGACAGAAAAATTGGCAAAAATATCAAAACCAACAAGAGATGTCTTGTCGACTTTCGTTCAAACCGGTGTTAGGAACTATTGTAGATTTGTTGTTAGTTTAAAGTTGTTTGCTCCATGTTGAGGCCTCACTATGACTTTATGATGAACAACAGCAATAAAAGTGCCATTCCTAGACTTTTGTTTGTCTTTTACTATGCATGTACATATTCTGTGTCATGGATGGATACCTCAGATCCTATAGTTTTTTTTATTTTAACAGTATGTCAAAGATTTTAAGCAACGTTCATGACGTTTTTTCTCTTTAGTAACGACAAATTCGTACATTTCCGAAAATGATTTCATGATAGTTAGGTTTTAAAGTTTTTAAATGTAAAACTATCAGATGTGTGTCAGTTATAACTAACCGAAACTAATATCCGTTACATGATTGTATCAAAATTCATGAAATATTAGTGGATCATTAAAACTGCACGCGTTGTTAATGTTACACAATGTTTAACACGACGATGTAAACAAATCAACCATTTTAATTGAAGTTTGTAGTAAAATTGAAATACAATAATTAACAGGTGTCTTTATGGCTTCTCGACTTATTAAATGAAAACGTGTTTATAGTAGACAATATTCAAAGTCTGATGAATGTTAGGTCAAGCGTTATATATTGTTTATAATATTTCCGAAGAAATATACATAAGGGGCAGTGCTCTTTCATAGGTCATCCTAAATGTCTTGCTTCTTTCATTCAGCTATTTTACTATACAAAATGTATGTGTGTAAAAAAAAAACTTATAGATATTAAATCAGTGTTATCCTTCTAATATCCTGTTTACATTACGAGCAAACGGTAACATTCAAATAACTATTTAAGCAGAGCAATGACTGTAAAACAAGGGAGGGAATAAACGGTTCTATTTGATTTTTTTATTTATTTGAGCATGCTTATCTGGATTTGTGTCTTTTGTTTAAATTGAACCAAATTAACACTCATATTTATGTAGATTGCTTAAGGATTGCTTAAGGATTAGATAGATGTTTTTTTGCAATTTGTTTGGATATAAACAGACCATAGATAATAAAAAGGTTTGCACTTCGTTTACTATCCCATATAATTAAATAAGAAGCATGCAGTCCTTATAAATAATAATTTATGCTGCAACTATAAACTTACAAGCTTTAGCAAACTTTATGTTTGCTTTTATATGCAATGTTGTAAATTAGTTATGAAAAGCATATGCTGCCATGAATGTTGACCTTAATTGAAAAATACAATTATATATTGGAATGCCTCGCGATTGTGTTTATCGCATTGAAAGCATGGATTCATATGTTCTGAAATCATACAAGCACATTATAGTATTTCTCTATTGTGTCTTGGAATTATCTAAGCGTTCCGATCACATGTGTATCATCTAATTCTGACGTAAAGCATGTCAAATTAAACTCTAAATAGGAATAAAACAGTCATATTTTAATTGCTTCCTACTGCAAGTAAAATTCTTATACAATTACATGGCACTTACGTTAGTATTGCCATTTACCGTATCAGTAATATTATCGGTGGTATTTAGCAATCTGTTGCAAGCAAGTAACATGCACCAATCAAATTACTTTTGATTCAATAGCTTCGCTAACAATAGACTCATTGATAAAGGGAATGTAAATTTTGTAAATTTGACGCCCTAATGTTATGATGTATACAAAAATAACGTTGTTAATCTTGGTTTAAATTAAATCCTGTTTGAGTATTATGCAAAATCAATAGAACAAACTTTATATAATATTATCGGTAAAATTTATACAGCTTAGCATATTGAATATATTATCTTGTTCATTTTACAAAAAAATATTTATGTTGTACTTTAGTTGTAAAAGAGGGACGAAAGATACCAAAGGAACAGTCAAACTCATAAATTTAAAACAAACTGACAACGCCATGCCTAAAAATGAAAAAAAGACACACAGACAAACAATAGTACAAATGACACAATATAGAGAACCAAAGAATAAACAACACGAACCCCACCAAAAAATAGGGGTGATCTCAGGTACTCCGGAAGGGTAAGCAGATTCTGCTCCACGTGTGGCACCCGTCGTGTTGCTAATGAGATATCAAATCCGGTAAATAGACTTATTCGGTAGGTCACATTCATGAAAGGGAAGGGGATTGTAGCTACGACGCAATGAACATATCCGATATCATTTGTGAAACGGTAATTCCATAACAGTCAACCAACTCGTGATGGCGTCCGTAAAATTTACGAAGGGAGGATTTCAACTTCACCATTTGAAACTCTTGGTTTAATAGCTTCCTTGTGAGCAGCAACCCACTATCAAGAAAATCATGATAGGAAATGCAAGCACGGGAATATCGTATCAATTAGGAGATATATACCCCGTATGCAGGTGCTGCTGGAATTTTGCTACTTAGAAATGGAAAGTCCACAATTGGAAAGCTGAAATCATCTCTTTTGTCATAAAGTTTTGTTTTCAATCGACCCTCATTGTCAATTTCTAGATGTAAGTCAAGATATGAAGCCGACTTAACTGTATCTGTAGTATCCTTGTAAGGTTGCTGTTTTATTTAATTTTAACACACATTCCTATAAAAAACATCGTCTAACAAATAGTCTTAAGCAAACCAGTCCAAAAATTATTGACAAATCGTAAAACCTTATTACTGCAAGATAATATATTTATTTATAAAATATATAGACGTTAGAGGTGAACTCTATACACTTCTTACAATAATATGAACAGTTTTTGTGAGAATTAAACACTTCTTGTGATAAGATTTTAAGTGCACTGCGTTTAGAAATATGTTGCAAATACATCATATGATTATCATGCTTTATGAACGTTTATCTAAAATGCATCGTGAAAGATCATATGGGATCATTGATAGAATTTCTTTTCTGTTTTTATACATATTTAATGAATTGTTTTGCAAGTAGCTACTTCATACAGTTTAACCTTGCATATATTGCTGTTTGAATAGTTAGACGTCAATAAAAAAACGAGAGATACAAACAGGACATTCAAACTTATGTCGGGGCTTTGATAAAAGCCTTGAAATAAGTTGCCTTAAAGAGATGATTAAGCGATTAAGCATTTCGACATCATATCGTTTAAGATTGGAAACAAATAAAACCCGAATAATTCGAAAGTATTCGACATTTATTAGCTAATTGGGAAATTAACGATGCTAAGATCATCTAATTAGCGTCATAAACCTCACAACGAGATGTTTAGTTAAACTCTTTCACCAGGTTATGTAATATATATTTATAATTGAATGGCATCATTACGGGGAAATGCTTATCTTGAGCTTTTCTCTCAAAGATCATTAATCTAAACTTCAGTGGAATGAATCAAACAGTTCAAATCTACACAGGTTTATTGTAGCTCAAGCAATGTTTACTGTACATTGAAATAAATTTTCAGGCGTTAGTTTATTCTACATTTGCAAGGAAATGTAACAGTAGATGGTGGTATGTAATCTAAATAATGAGTTTCAAAGAATTAATAAAAGGATGTAAACCATTCCGTTTCAAACTTAAGATGTGTATGTATCATATAAAGAACTGAAATGTTGAATTATTATAGAGATAGTGCATACAACACTAGCACCAGCACCACTTGCAAGTCATTAAGGGGCAAGCTGAGGACAGCATCCGGGTACGGGATTATCTTGCTGCGTTGTGTGCCCTTTGGTCGGGTTGTTGTCTCTTTGACATATTCTTCATTTTCAGTCTCAATTTATTTTCTATTACCGTTACAAATGAATGATGTCTGGTGTACTTGTATGCTTTTTAATAGCCAACTAGGTAGGAACACTTGATTGTCATGAATATATTATCAATTTCATGCTGGTAGCAAGAACAACATAAAACAAAATGAAATTTTTGTTTCAAACGTTTTAATCATAGTAAGTGAGTTCTTCGTATTAAATAACAACTATGTATTAATTACGTATTATGATATAATAATCATTACTTGTATTAATCTAAAATGCATTAACTTTTTCGTTTCTTGTTCATGGGTTAAAACTTGAAATGATGCGATAATATAAGATGATTTAGAATCGAACAGACCCGTAACTTAATCATCTTATTATATAAATAAAGATTTATCGGAAAAATATTTATTAAATCAAATTTGAAGATCGAAAATCGATAGAAATAAACCAATATCAACACGGTGCATCTCAAAACAGATAAGTATAAGACATGAATAGATAATAGTTTTCCTCGCAATTCCCTCCCTCACCCATCCTCATGATATCTTCACAAGTTTTTTTTGAAATTGATCGCATTTTTTGTTTTCTCTCATTCCACAGTAGTATAACATTTCCTGACTTAAATACTTCCTCGACAAGAATCGTAATTTTGCGTTACATTTATTAAGCATTTAAGAGTTTAATTTTATTCTGGAACCATGTTGCATTTAATTTGTGGTATCGTGAATGGGTATGTTTTGTACGTAAAAAAATGAAAGAATGCAATATGTATTCCAACCATGCATTCTGTTAAATGTTTAACCCCTTGATCATCATATAATTAACTAAAAAACTTAGTGTCTTGCATAATTAACGGAATGTTGTCGTTTTTCTTGATGTTTCTCTTACATTTGAATTAACACTTATTAATATTTAGTCTATTGATTTATTTTGCGCCGAAAGTTTTGTTCAAAAATTTGCTTTGACCATTTAAGTGCATGTCGGTCTTTGCTTTATTACAAACCTTTTGAGTATTGATATAGTCGTTGATAATGTTTTTCAGTTTTTAGTTGAATGATTTTGTATCATTAGGGAAAATACATTGTTGCTTCGTCCAGTGTCATTTAAGTGATGTCCTTTTAATTGACTCTCTTGCCATTTAAAGCAGATATAGAAATTCTTATGTTATCAAGAAAAGCTAGACAAAAAAGTCATGTAACTGCACATGAATTGCAAAAAAAAAAACACGTTTGTATTGATCAGTGATGAATGAATAAATTGTACTTATTGATGGGTTTTATGAGGTTGTATTTTACAGAATTCGAGAACTTATTAAGGGATGGCGTGATTAGATGTCATAAATGTGCAGCATGTTGTGTTTTATCTGCCTTAGATTGATTTGTCTGGATTTTACAAATAATCAATTCCAAAGTAGTCTACATCATCGACAGTTAGTCAGGAAGCTAGTTAGTTTGTCATTTTATAACAAACATTATGATAGTATTGCATGGCAATATATGGTCCCCTACCAGTAACAATTCATTTAACTTGATCTATAACTTGCAATTGTGTAACCTATATGCATATACAAAAAAATAGCAAGTCAATATCTTCACGCATGACGACAAAAGTGTTGAAAACTGATTATTTAAGTGATTTGTTTTAGTCCAAAGACTGTAACTCTTCACAAAATCATCAGACCAGAATAAAATTCGAACTTGTGCTGTTACTTGTCAAGATAAACTATATACCAATTATCAATAAAATATCTTCAAGAATGACAACAAAAAGTGTGGAAAACAGATTATTTGAGTGACTTTTCAAAGTTTAAGACTACACAAATCATCATATTGGAACAAAATTCGAGTTTGATCTGTAACATGTCATGATTAAACAATAGATTAATTATCAAATCAATATCTTCAAGCCAAAAAAGGAAAAAAATGTGAAAAACTGATTTGCCAGACTTTTAGTGAAGTCCCCTTCGACTTCATCAATAGGGGACGAAAAAGACCATTGCTTCTTATAAATATTTTTTTTAATTTTGTCCGTTGCAGTCAGGCGATAAAATGCATAATAAGGGCACATGCTGTTGCGTATTTATGAAATATTATTACATCTTTCGTTTTTAAGTTAAAAAACGAATCTGTCAAAGCGAGTACCAGAA
This sequence comes from Mytilus trossulus, assembly GCF_036588685.1. Taxonomy (NCBI): domain Eukaryota; kingdom Metazoa; phylum Mollusca; class Bivalvia; order Mytilida; family Mytilidae; genus Mytilus; species Mytilus trossulus. The sequence continues at coordinate 1,695,526 of NW_026963318.1, forward strand.
AAACCCTTAATACGTGCGAATGGAAAACAACTGTCATATTCCCGACTTGATACAATTTACATATTTATCAAGCAAAAATCTACCAAACTGAACATAAAAATGATATACAGTGAGAAGTTTTTGTTAGATTTACAACCAGGTTTAATCAACCAATTTCTTTATAAGGAAATGTCTGTACCAAGTCAGGAATATGGTAGTTGTTTTTCAATCGTTGTATGTTCTTTGGCTTTAATTTTACCCCCTATAGAGGGTGTTTCGTTAACTCCTCTTTTTTCTGTTAAACAAAAATATAAAAAAAGAAGATGAGGTATGATTGCAAATGACACAACCCCCCACAAGAGACCCAAAATAGAAGTACGTTATATCTTAAGAGATGTGCCATAAACAAGAAAGATAATTTAAAATCTTATCTTTTCGCATACGAATATCATTCGTCTAATATTGACCGATTAAAAAATAATAGTTGTTTCTTTTTGAAAGACGATAAATTCTGTTTTATTGATGATGTTTTAATATGCTATTAATAAGTACGTCGCGATTATGCATTCAGTCCAATTACATTTTCATTCGATTTCGGACCAGGATTTTCGTTGAACTAGACATCTATCCCTTCAGAAGAAATAATGCAAAACTAGGTTATTTTTCATCTCATAATAATTTTTCTGACATCTGAACAGGATAATATTTAGATATAACCTACACTGGTCAAACATTGTGAATGACATTTCTTGATTTGATATGTTAAATCAGATCTTGTTTATGTTAAGAAGACTGATTCAGACTCAAAGCAATTTACCTGGTGTTCTATAAATAATTGCCATAAAAACGATAGACTTATTTAAAGCTCTAATAGTAAAAAAAGAAACATGGCATTATTTTTTATTAATACACTTAATCACATGTATTCAGTACCTATCTCAACAACTGTTATAGTAAATAAAAAACCCATGGTCGATACTTAGACTAAAGTTGATCCAACTGATATCAAGCTTATATTATCCATCTTTAAGGACACAGTTGAGTACAAGTAGTTTGTTATAAAAAAGAAAACGTAACTGATTACTCGAATAATTACCATTGTTAGGACAGTAAAATGTATATAAGATGTTCTCTGCGAATTTTTTCGAAGTGTCACTTCAATCATACTTTCGTGTCGCTAACCGGAGTAGCAGCTGTAGATAAGCAGTACAAAAGACAAGACGACGATGTATATAATGTCCATAAAAATATATCCAACGATGTATATCCTAATATTATATATACATATACATGTATTGTTGTACAGGTATATCATATCTAATGAATTGGTTTTTCTATGCTCATTCTATTTGCACTAACGTAGAAAGAACCAGAACGATTATTCAATTGCTTTAAAGTGTTATAAGTATAAACAAGTACATAAGTCAGGAATATGACAGTTCTTGTCCATTCGTTTTTGATGCGTTTTGTTTTTTGATTTTGCCATGTGATTATGGACTTGCCAAATTGATTTTCCTCTGAGTTCAGTATTTTTGTGATTTTACTTTTTACATAACATCTTAAGTTGACTGCACAATAGGTGTTTATAATTCATTAATTTATATATAAGATTGTTTACACTAACGTTTAAAACGTTTGGTCTCTATCAGTTAAAATGCACTTGACATACATACTTCCATTCATAAAATATAAGCTTTAGATAGACAATACAAAAACGTATATTAATCGATTGTGCATTGATGAACTAGAAAACATACTCTATTACTTGTTACAGCAATTTTAATCATTCCGATGATAAAACTTACCATTATTCACATTACAAGAAAGAAAAAAAGTATTTCGTCACATTGGATGGTTTTCATTAACATGTACTTTGTAATTATCATTGACTAATATAAATTTCATTGAATCGATTTAGTATATTAATTTATAATAAGAAGAAATGCTTCATACCTAACATGTGAACATGATCAAAGCTTTTACAGAAAAAAAAACATTTAATTTCTGATAAATACATGTTATTCTACAATCATGAAAGTTCGAGTTGTAGCAAATTTTCACTTATATGTCCTTGCTCCTTACATTATTGTGGCATCGTCACATACAACACGTGCTAACATGAATGTTGGAATGTTTTAAGGAAAACCATTTGATTTCGGAGTTTTTATCAATTGTTCTCACCGAATCAAAAGTACGGATTTTCATGAAACATACACGTTGTTTAATTATATTACACATACATCTTTAAATGTCATCTTGTAAAATACAAATTCTTCTTTAAAACCGTGCAGTTTTTCTCAATTTCACTTTAAGTTGTTTTTATATTTAATTTTGATGGAATACTTTTGATGAATGGTGTATCTCCCTCATCATAAAATGAAATCATAATTTGTTTTTCTTACATACGATTCACACGATTTGTATTACACATACAAAAGTAGCATTAAATGAATCAACTTTGTTTCAATTTGAATCAATGCTTAATATTTGGAATTAATTCTTTCATGCTCAATCAAGCTGCAATTACCACATGTGAATCCGTCAAACGGAACTCTTGGTGTTTATCAGCTAACACATACTATTTAGAATTGATGAAAGTTAATTAAGATTTTACGGGGTTTCCCTAAGTGGTGAAGATTCTCTATATATGATGTTGCAGTTTATTTAATGTAAGTGGGATTTAGACCTGTCTCTTGACACTTAGGTTAGATCAAAAGAAGACATTTGTTTTTTGTGGAATTTATCAAGATTCCATTGCATGTGCACGGGGTTTATATGGTTGAAAAGGAGCTTCCACTAAAAAATGTTTGTGCTATTGTCGATTGTTGAAAGATAAAAGTGATAAATTTCAAAGAAAAATAAATAATTAAAACACATTCAAATCAAGCTCAGTAGTTCAATCTAGTATTTTAGAGGGTTGAAAGATACCAGAGGGACATTCAAACTTATAGGTCAAATAATTTGACAACGCCATGGATAAAAAAGAAAAAGACAAACAGACAAATAATAGTACACTAGACACAACATAGAAAACTCTGAAACTGTTGATGATCTAGTGTGCTTAGGAAGGGTTAGCAGATCCTGCTGCTCATTGGTTATGCCCAAGTAGCCAATCAAGTCAAACCAATAATTTACTTCACCCAACTAGTCAATTAACCATCTTTATATTGACCTTACATCGATTATTGAATACTCTTTTATCAGACATTTCTAACATTGATGAATTAATTGGACGTGTAACGTCAGGCGGAAAATACTATTAGTTACATAGTGTGCTAGTGACCTAATAAGGTATATATAGGGTCAGTAAATTCCATATGGTATGAGAGCGAAGCTCGAATCCCCATATGGAATTTACTGACCCCATATATACCGTATTACGTCACTAGAACAGTATGTAACGAATTGATCTTACCGCCTATCTTAACGTGTAAAATTAAAACTAGTGACCTATCAACTATTAGCATTGAGAAACTACTTTCATTCTTCCATTGATCTCAATAAAAACAGATGCAAACAGAAACGACTTGTTAGGTTTAAAAGTGTTCCTTAAATTTATTTCTGTCTAAATTATCAATTTCTTCGTCTGTTGAAACCTTGAGGATTTTTTCTCAGTAGCGTTTTGTTTTTATAAAGGGACGCAACACCACTACTAACCGTGTATAAAATAAGCCCTGCCTCCCTTCTTACCTTATATGGAATATAAAGGGACGTAACACCACTTCTTACCGTGTATGAAATAAGCTCCGACTCCCTACTAACCTAATATGAAATATACACGGTCTCCACGCGGACGCTTTTAACCTATCATATTCCTAGAAATGTATAGGAGGTAAGATAATAAGTCATATCAAGGCAAAAGAACATTGTATAATATAAACTACTGAAGCACGGATTAGGAACATGTTATTTATCAAGATAATAGTCCACATGATGATTGTCATCTTAAAAGGGCAAAGTATTCTGACTCCATGACGAACAGTTTTATTTATATCACTAAATGTTGGATTATTAGTGGAAAGCCTAAACAATATCTTTGGCTTTATATGTGACTTTTTGCCATAGCGTTGTCAGTTTATTTTTGATCTATAGGTTAGAATGTCCTTCTTGTCTCTTTTCATTAAAACTGCACCAGCTGTTAAGGTTACAAAATGCTTCACACGAAGATGTCAATATATAAACTTTTTTTTAAGTTTGTGTTAAAATGGAATTCGAATAACAAATAGTAATTTTAGTGCTTCTCGGGTTGTTGAAATAAAATTTAGTTCGTCGTACGTTCATGAATATTTATGACATGAGACCATTTGTCCGCACTTAAAATCCTTGCGGTCACCTTTCTGACCATCGACTCTCGCTATAGCCTAAAGAAGACGTGTATTCACGGATGATTTAATGTGAATTTGTAATTGGAATTATGATATTATTGTGTTTATGTTTGTATTTGATACATACAGTGATGCATTATATAGAATTAAAGAGGTTATAGCGAGTAGCACACCTCCATTATGTCTTTTGTTCTTTGTTAAGGTCATAGAATATAATTACTTTATATTCGGACGAACGTATTGAGGGAGAATATAACTAGAGTATATTTATAGTATACAATATTCAAAGTCTGATGAATGTTAAGTCATGCGTTATGTGTTCTATATAAAACGTTCAAATCAATATAAATAAGGGACTGTTCACTCTCGTAGGTCTTTTAAAGATGTCTTTTCATCTCGTAATCATCTGTTTTACAATAAAAATAGCGATGTACACATAATATATAATAGCTATTCATTTAGCTTACTGGTTTTGCCACACTTATATCCTGTTTACATTAATAGCAAACGGTATCATTCAAATTACTATTTACACAGAAGTTCAATTGGTGGCATCGTCCTGTTTTGCGTTAAATCTAAGCAATTACTTTAAAAACAGAAGGAAGTTAAATGATTCTATTTGAAAACTCGTATTAATTATTCTATCATGCTTATCTGGAGTTGCGTTTGAAATGAGCCATTGGTATAACATTATCACCATATGAATTAAGTCTGTCAATTTGAATAGCAGATAGAAACTTATCAATTTCATCTACATGTTTAATCTTAAAACAGAATATTTATGTTGTTTTCGAAAGAAAAAAATGCTTCATTTTGCAATTTTATTAAGAAGTAAACAGTCTACAAATTTGCACAGGTTAACTTCTTTTCTATCCCGTGTTCTAATAATACTCATTCAATTCTTATAAATACTTAGTGTTGCAACCATACAACTACAAATTATAGGTATTTTTTTCATATTATAGAAACAGAAGATGTGGTGTTCTTTTCAATGAAACAGATATTTACTAGAGACCAAATGACACAAAAATTAAAAGCTTTAGTTCACAATACGACCTTTATCAATGAGCAAAGTTCATACCGCATAGGCAGCTATGAAAGACCCCGAAATGACAAATATAAAACAGTGCAAATGAGTAACCGAACACTCTTTTTCATGTACAAAAATAAAGTTAAAAAATATATCACCAAGATAACGGCGAGTGTTGTTAAAATGATCAAATGATTGCAATTATGACGGGACTTACTGAGTTTAGTCATAAACTGTGATTCATAACAGCACTTAAAAAGTTTTCTATTAAAGGTTCAAAATTGCTGTGAAGTTGTCATGAAAAACACGTGATGTCATGAAAGCTGAATTTCATTTAGAAATACACTTTTATATTAGAATGTCTTGCGATTGTTGCCATCCTATTAAAAGTACGGATTCTCATGAAACAGATAGGTTTTAAAATTATTGCATCACATACTAGTATTTCTGTATCATATATTAGAATTGTCTAAGGAACAATATCAAATTTGTATATGATTCATTTAGTTCTTGCGTAATGCATGTACAATTAAAGGAGTAGGTTCAGTAAAGTCCTAAAATGGCCCCCTTTTTTAGCGTAAATTTAAAATTAGGATTTATTGACCAATATCACAATAAAGTATAGCTAATGAAGTGACTAGATAGGAAACAAGTCATTTTGTTGAAAATTTAAGTTCCTGCGTTTTATTATGACGTCACAAGTTGTACTAATACTGATTTTTTACGAAAAAAACAATGCAAATGGGTTCAATTCCATAGATTATTAGACAGGAAACATAGAGCGCATACGTCGACAACAGAGATCTTTTAAAATAATGTTTGTGAAGGCATTTTACATGTCTCATTTCAATATTTAATTTGTCGACGCCTGCGCTCTATATTTCCTGGTCCTAAATGTGGTTGAAATCCAGCTGATTTTGTCAAATTTCACCAAAATCTCTTATCTTGACCTTTTTGGGATGTAAAAATCAACTTGTAAGAATAAAACTTTGGCAAAAAAAGATTTATTTTACTTTATCACATGTCTTTAAAGTCAACTTAAACCAGTTTTTGTCTTGTAACAATGAACTTTATAATCGGGGCCAAATTAGGCCTTTGCCGAACTTACTCCTTTAAAACAAAAGAATTACACAGAAATATTTCAATGTCTGCCCACTTCAAGAAAATTTCTTGTACGATTAAATGGCTATTAATTAGTTTGTATTGCCATTTACCATATCAGTATTATTATCAGTAACTATCAATTTATCAATTTAACAATCAATTGAAAGAAAGTAATATGCCCCTATCAAATTACCTTTGAACAAATATCCTCGCTAACACTAAACTTATTGATGAGGAGAATGTATTTTTTTGGTAAATTTGACGCCCTAATATAAAATATGTTTTATTGATCTCAGATTTTCTCATTTAATTTTAAATATATGTACAAAAATGACGTTGGCTTTGATAAAACCATGTTTAAGTATTATGCCAAATCAATAGAACAAATTTTATATAGTATTTTCGGTACGATTTATACAGCTTATAGGCGTATTGAATATATTAACTTCCTATTTTTGGTAAAAAAAATTATATGTCGTCCTTTAGATGTTTTTCTGTTGATGTTTGTTTTAAGGTTGCTGTTTCATTTACTTTTAGCACAAATCGTCCTATTAAAAAACTTCTCTAAATCCTCAAGCAAACATTTCCCAATAGTATTGTCAAATCGTAAAACCTTATTACTGTTAGATTATATTTACGACTTCAGGTTTTTATTTATAATATATATAGATGTTGAAAACGAACTCTATGCACTTCTTACAATGATGTGACCAGTTTTACTGCAAATTGAATACTTTTGGTGGTAAGATTTTAAATGCACTGCTTTAAGAAATATGTTGAAAATGCATCATATGATCATCATGCTATTTGAACGTATATCTACAATGTATCGTGAAAGATCATATGTGATCATTGATAACATGTCTTTTCTGTTTTTATACATATGTATTCAATGATGTTTAAAGAAGCTACTTCATACAGGTAAGCCTTGCATATATTGCTGTTCAAATAGTTAGACGTAAATAAAGAAACGAGAGATACAAATGGACATTCAAACTCATCTCGGGTCTTTGATAAAAGCCTTGAAATAAGTTGCTTTAAAGAGATGATAAAGAGATTAAGCATTTCGACAGCATATCGCTTAAGATTTGGAAACAAATAAAACCCGAATAATTCGAAAGTATTCGACATTCATTAGTTAAGTTCCAGTCTTTGTAAGAATCAGGCAATTTAGGTAAAAATCAAAACATGATCAGAAAAAACCCGACGAGCTTATCAGGCAATTTAATACTTATCATCATCCTGAGTTCAAAATAATTGGTCTTTCACATGTGTGTTTCTGGTAATATCAAACAACTTGGTTAGAAAATTGGTTAGAATGATAGCAAATTTCAGAGTTATCTCCCCTTATTCATTAATTTCGAGTGCATTTCAACCAAATCTTCTATTACCAGAACAGAAAACAGAAATGAATGTTATTTTTGTGAATAACTACATTTTATGAACTGAAATCAATGTCAAATTGGGTGGGTTTTTTTTTGGTCTGTTTTCAACACTGCCTGATTCTTAGGCAGACGGGAACTTAATTGGGAAATAAACGGTGCTAAGATCATCTAATCTTAAACTTCATAAACCTCACAACGAGCTTTGCATTTAAATTCCTTCACCAGGTTATGTAATATATATTTATGATTGAATGGGATCATTAAGGGGAAACGCTTATCTCAGATTTTCTCTGAACGATCATTTATCTAAGCTTTAGTGGAATTAATCAATAATTTCAAATCTACACAGGATTATGGTAGCTCACGCAATGTTGACTGTACATTGAAATAATTGTGTTTACATATTTTCAGCAGTAGGTTTATTCTAAATTTGCAAGGAAATGTAACAGTAGATAGTGGTATTAAATCTACATAATGAGTTTCAAAGAATTGATAAAAGGATGTAAACCATTCCGTTTCTAACTTAAGATGTGTATGTATCATATAAAGAACTGAAATGTTGAATTATTATAGAGAGAGTGCATAAAACACCAGTACCAGCAGCACTTGCAAGTCATTAAGGGGCAAGCTGAGGACAGCATCCGGGTACGGGATTATCTTGCTGCGATGTCTGCTCTTTGGTCGGGTTGTTGTCTCTTTGTCATATTCTCCATTTTCAGCCTCAATTTAATTTTTATTACCTTTACAAATGAATGATGTCTGGTGTACTTGTAGGCTTTTAAATAGCCAACTAGGTAGGAATACTTGATTGTCATGAATAAATTATCAATTTCATGCTGGTAGCAATAACAGCATAAAACAAAATGAAATTTTTGATTCAAACGTTTTTATCGTAGTAAGTTCTTCGTATTAAATAACAAATATGTATTAATTACGTAATATTATGATATAATAATCATTACTTGTATTAATCTAAAACTTTTTCGTTTCTTGTTCATGGGTTAAAATTTGAAATGATGCGATAATATAAGATGATTCAGAATCGAACAGACCCGTAACTTAATCATCTTATTATATAAATAAACATTTATCGGAAAAATATTTATTAAATCAAATTTGAAGATCGAAAATCGATAGAAATAAACCAATATCAACACGGTGCATCTCAAAACAGATAAGTAAATGACATGAAGAGATAATAGTTTTCTTAAAATTCCTCGCAATTCCCTCCCTCACCCATCCTCATGATATCTTCACAAGTTTTTGTTGAAATTGATCGCATTTTTTTGGTTTTCTCTCATTCCACAGTAGTATAACATTTCCTGACTTAAATACTTCCTCGACAAGAATTGCAATTTTGCGTTACATTTATTAAACATTTAAAAGTTTAATTTTATTCTGGAACTATGTTGCATTTAATTTGTGGTATCGTAACTGGGTATGTTTCGTACGTAAAAAAATGAAACAATGCAATATGTATTTCAACCATGCATTCTGTTAAATGTTTAACCCCTTGAGCATCATATAATTAACTAAAAAACTTAGTGTCTTGCATAATTAACGGAATGTTGTCGTTTTTCTTGATGTTTATCGTCCATTTGAATTAACACTTATTAATATTTAGTTTATTGATTTATTTTACGCCGAAAGTTTTGTTCAAAAATTTGCTTTGACCATTTAAGTGCATGTCAGTCTTTGCTTTATAACAAACATTTTGAGTATTGATATAGTCGTTGATAATGTTTTTCAGTTTTTAGTTGAATGATTTTGTATCATTAGGGAAAATACATTGTTGCTTCGTCTAGTGTCATTTAAGTGATGTCCTTTTAATTGACTCTCTTGCCATTTAAAGCGGATATAGAAATTCTTATGTTATCAAGAAAAGCTAGACATGTAACTGAACCTGAATTGCAAAAAAAAACACGTTTGTATTGAATCATTGATGAAAGAATAAATTGTACTTATTGATGGGTTTTATGAGGTTGTATTTGACAGAATTCGAGAACTTATTAAGGGATGGCGTGATTAAATGTCATAAATGTGCAGCATGTTGTGTTTTATCTGCTTTAGATTGATTTGTCTGGATTTTTACAAATAATCAATTCCAAAGTAGTCTACATCATCGACAGTTAGTCAGGAAGCTAGTTAGTTTGTCATTTTATAACATTATGTTAGTATTGCATGGCAATATATGGTCCCCTACCAGTAACAATTCATTCAACTTGATCGATAACTTGCAATTGTGTAACCTATATGCATATAAAAAAAATAGCAAGTCAATATCTTCATGCATGACGACAAAAGTGTTGAAAACTGATTATCTAAGTGATTTGTTTTAGTCCAAAGACTGTAACTCTTCACAAAATCATCAGACCAGAACAAAATTCAAACTTGTGCTCTAACTTGTCAAGATAAAACTATATACTAATTATCAATAAAATATCTTCAAGAATGACAACAAAAAGTGTAGAAAACTGATTATTTTAGTGAATTTTCAAAGTTAAAGACTGCACAAATCATCATATTGGAACAACATTCGAATTTGATCTGTAACATGTCATGATAAAACAATAGATTAATTATAGATCAAATCAATATCTTCAAGCAAAAGAAGGAAAAAACTGTGAAAAACTACTTCGCCAGACTTTTAGTAAAGTCCCCTTCGACTTCATCAATAGGGGACGAAAAAGACCATTGCATCTTGTAAATATTTTTTTGATTTTTTTTCGTTGCAGTCAGGCAATAAAATGCATAATAAGGGCACATGCTGCTGCGTATTTATGAAATATAATCACATCATTCAATAATAAGTTAAAAAAGCAAAACTGTCAAAGCGAGTACCAGATAAACGTTTAATACGTGCGAATGGAAAACAAGTGTCATATTCCTGACTTGATACAATTTACATATTTATCAAGCAAAAATCTACAAAACTGAACTAAAAAATGATATATAGTGAGAAGATTTACAACCAGGTTTAATCAACCAATTTTTTGATAAGGAAAATGTCTGTACCAAGTCAGAAATATGGTAGTTGTTTTTCAATCGTTGTATGTTCTTTGGCTTTAATTTTACCATTTGGTAAGTGAATGTCAGTTTTGGATATTTCTTGGAGTTCGTTTTTTGACTTTGACTGTTTGTGTTTTTTTGGAAATGATATTTCTTTCACCCCTCTATAGAGGGTGTTTCGCTAATTCCTCTTTTTTTCTGTTAAACAAAAATATAAAAAAAGAAGATGAGGTATGATCGCAAATGACACAACCCTCCACAAGAGAACAAAAATGAAGTACATTATATCTTAAGAGATGTGCCATTAATAAAGGCAACAGTAGTATACCGCTGTTCAAAACTCATAAATCCATGGAAAAAAAACTAAATCGGGGTAACAAACTAAAACCGAGGGAAACGCATTAAATATAAGAGGAGAACAACGACACAACACTGAAATGTAACACATACAGAAACGGACCAAGCATCAGACAAAATCCAACGAGAATAACAAATATAACATCAAAACCAAATACATGAATTAGGGATAGACAAGTACCGTGACATGTCTTATCGCAATGTGAATTAACACTCAAAAATAAGAGAAAACAAACGACGCAACGTTAAAATGTAACACACACAGAAACGAACAATAATATAACAATGGCCATATTCCTGACTTGGTACAGGACATTTTTATAGGAAAAAATGGTGGGTTGAACCTGGTTTTGTGGCATGCCAAACCTCGCACTTTATTGGCAATGTTAAATATAACATTGAAATGACAAAATAATATTACAGGACTACATTACAAATAAATAGGAGAACGTATTAGACAAAGAAACACATGATTAATAGATAACAAAAAGCATCAGGTTTAAAATTCAATACGCCAAAAACGCGCCTCGTCCATACAAGACTCACCAGTGACGCCCAGATATAAAAGCTCGAAAGTGAAAAAAAAGTACAAAGTTGTACAGCACTGAAGATCAAAAGTTGAAAAAGGTTGTGTCAAATACAAGAAAGATAATTTAAAATCTTATCTTTTCGCATACGAATATCATTCGTGTAATATTGACCAATTAACAAATAATAGTTGTTTCTTTTTGAAAGAAGATAAATTGTGTTTTATTGATGATATTTGTATATGCTATTAATAAGTACTTCGCGATTATGCATTCAGTCTAATTACATTTCATTCGATTTTGGACCAGGATTTTTGTTGAACTAGACATCTATCCCTTCAGAAAAAATAATGCAAAAGTAGGTTATTTTTCATTTCATAATAATTTTTCTGACATCTGAACAGATAACATTTAGATATAACCTACACTGGTCAATCATTGTGAATGACATTACTTGATTTGTTATGGTAAATCAGATCTTGTTTATGTTAAGAAGACTGATTCAGACTCAAAGTTATTTCCCTGGTGTTCTATAAATAATTGCCATAAAAACGATAGACTTATTTAAAGCTCTAGTTGTAAAAACCAAACATGACATTATTTTTCATTCAGACACTTATCACTAAATCACAAGTATTGAGTACTTATCTCAACAACTGTTATAGTACAAAAAAAACCATGGTCGATACTTAGACTAAAGTTGATCCAACTGATATCAAGCTTATATTATCCATCTTTAAGGACACAGTTGAGTACAAGTAGTTTGTTATAAAAAAGAAAACGTAACGGATTACTCGAATAATTACCATTGTTAGGGCAGTACAATGTATATTAGATGTTCTCTCCAATTTTTTTCGAAGTGTCACTTCAATCATACTTTAGTGTCGCTTACCTGAGTAGCAGCTGTGGATAAGCAGCACATAAGACAATACGACGATGTATATAATGTCCATAAAAATATATCCAACGATATATATCCTAATATTATATATACATATACATGTATTGTTGTACAGGTATATCATATCTAATGAATTGAATGAGCATGGGTCCAGATTAGTTATGAAACCGTCACAATATATGTATCTCCTTAGTTCAGTTGCGAAACAAGTTAACAGAGAAAACAAACTGCCCAATAATAAAATAGTTAGTCATATATATGTCCGAATTTTACTTTATAATATTTTCTTTTCCCAAACTTCTTTTTCTTTAATTTCTTGATTTGATATGTTGTTCTCTGCTAGTAAAATCTATTTGCACTAACGTAGTAAGAACCAGAACTATCATTCAATTGCTTTATAGGGTTTATAAAGTATAAACAAGTACATAACATCTAAAGTTGACTGCACAATAGGTGTTTATAATTCCTTAATTAATATATAAGATTGTTTACACTAACGTTTAAAACGTTTGGTCTATATCAGTTAAAATGCACTTGACATATATACGTCCATTCATAAAAAACGTATATTAATCGAGGGCCCTGATGAACTAGAAAACATACTGTATTACTCATTACTGCAATTTTAATCATTCCGATGATAAAACTTACCATTATTCACATTACAAGAAAGAAAAAAAGTATCTCGTCACATTGGATGGTTTTCATTAACATGTAATTATCATTGACTTATATAAATTTCTTTAAATCGATTTAGTATATTAATTTATAATAAGAAGAAATGCTTCATATCTAACATGTGTACATGATCAAAGTTTTTACAGAAAACAAGCATTTAATTTCTGATAAATACATGTTATGCTACAATCATGAATGTTCGAGTTGTAGCAAATTTTCACTTATTTTTCCTTGCTCCTTGCATTATTGTGGCATCGTCACATAAAACACGCGCTAACATGAATGCTGGAATGTTTTAAGGAAACCATTTGATTTCGGAGTGTTTATCAATTGTTCTCACCGAATCAAAAGTACGGATTTTCATGAAACATACACGTTGTTTAATTATATTACACATACATCTGTCATACAATGTCATTTTGTAAAATACTAATTCTTCTTTAAAATCATGCAGTTTTTCTCAATTTCACTTTAATTTTTTTTTATATTTATTTTTGATGCAATACTTTTGATGAATTGTGTATCTCCTTCATTTTAAATGAAACCATAATTTGTTTTTCTTACATACGATTCACAAGATTTGTATTACATATACAAATATAGCATTACATGAATCAACTTTGTTTCAATTCGAATCAATGCTTAATATTTGGAATTAATCCTTTCATGCTCAATCAAGCTACAATTACCACATGTGAATCCGTCAAACGGAACTTTTGGTGTTTATTACCTAACGCATTATATTTAGAATTGATGAAAGTTAATTTAGATTTTACGGGGTTTCCCTAAGTGGTGAAGATTCTCTCTCATATGATGTTGCAGTTTATTTAAGTGGGATGTAGACCTGTCTGTTGACACTTAGGTTAGATCAAAAGAAGACATTTGTTTTTTGTTTAACTTATCAAGATTCCATTGCATGTGCACTGGGTTTAAAGAATTTTAATGGTTGAAAAAGAGCTCCTACTAAAAAATGTTTGTGCTACTGTCGATGGTTGAAAAATAAAAGTGATAAATTTCAAAGAAAAATAGAAAATTAAAACACAATCAAATCAAGCTCAGTAGTTCACTCAAGTATGTTAGAGGGGTGAAAGATACTAGAGGGACATTCAAACTTATATGTCAACTAATTTGACAACGTCATGGATAAAAAAGAAAAAGACAAACACAAATAATAGTACAGTAGACACAACATAGAAAACTCTGAAACTGTGGATGATCTAGTGTGCTTAGGAAGGGTAAGTAGATCCTGCTGCTCATGGGTTAAGCCCAAGTAGCCAATCAAGTCAAACCAATAATTTACTTCACCCAACTAGTCATTTAACCATGTTCATGTTGACCTTACATCGATTATTGAATACTCTTTTATCAGACATGTCTAACATTGATGAATTAATTGGACGTGTAAAGTCAGGCGGCAAAAAAATATTAGTTTCATAGTGTGCTAGTGACCTAATAAGGGTCAGTAAATTCCATATGGTATCAAAGCGAAGCTCGAATCCCCATATGGAATTTACTGACCCCGTATATACCGTATCACGTCACTAGCACACTATGTAACGAATTTATCTTACCGACTATCTTAACGTGAAAAATTTAGACTAGTGACCTATCAACTATTAGCATTTAGAAACTACTTCCTTTCTTCCATTGATAAAAAAAAGAAGATGCAAACAATAACATGAATAACGACTTGTTATGTTTAAATGTGTTCTATAAATTTATTTCCATCTAAATCATCAATTTCTTCGTCTGTTGAAACCTTTAAGATTTTTTCTCAGTAGCGTTTTGTTTTTATAAAGGGACGCAACACCACTACTAACCGTGTGTGAAATAAGCCCCGCCTCCCTTCTTACCTGGTATGGAATATAAAGAGACGTAACACTACTTCTAACCGTGTATGAAATAAGCTCCGCCTCTCTACTAATCTAATATGAAATATACACGGTCTCCACGCGGACGCTTTTAACCAATCATATTCCTAGAAATGTATAGCAGGTAAGATAATAAGTCATATCAAGGCAATATGTGTTTTATAAGGAACATTGTATAATGTAAACAACTGAAGCACGGATTAGGAACATGTTATTTATCAAGATAATAGTCCAAAGGATGATTGTCATCTTAAAAGGGCAAATTATTCTGACTCCATGACGAACAGTTTTGTTCATACCACTACGGTTGGTATCATTAAAATTACTATTTACACAGAAGTTCAATTGGTGTCATCGTCCTGTTTTGCGTTAAATCTAAGCAATTACTTTAAAAACAGAAGGAAATTAAATGATTCTTTTCAGAGACTCGTATTAGTTATTCTATCATGCTTATCTGGAGTTGCGTTTGAAATGAGCCATTGGTATAACATTAACACCATATGAACTAAGTCTGTCAATTGGAATAGCAGATAGAAACTTATCAATTTCATCTACATGTTTAATCTTAAAATACGACCTTTATCAATGAGCAAAGCTCATACCGCATAGCCAGCTATAAAAGGCCCCGAAATGACAAATGTAAAACAGTGCCGAACAATCTTATTTATGTACAAAAATAAAATATAAATATAATATCACCAAGATAACGGCGAGTGTTGTTAAAATGATCAAATGAATGCAATTATGACTGGACTTACTGAGTTTAGTCATTATCTGTGATTCATAACAGCACAAAAACAAATTTTTTATTAAAGGTGCAAAATTGCTGTGAAGTTGTCATGAAAAACACGTGTTGTCATTTAGAAATAATTTTTTTGATTTGAATGCCTTGCGATTGTTGTCATCCTATCAAAAGTAAGGATTCTCATGAAACATATATGCATCACATACTAGTATTTCTGTATCATATATTATAATTAAATCTAAAAAAAAAGAATAACACAGAAAAATTTCAGTTGCTGCCCACTGCCAGAAAATTGCTTGTACGAATACTTGATACTTAATTAGTTTGTATTGCCATTTATCGTATCAGTGATATTATCAGTAGTATTTAACAATCAGTTGCTATAGTATTAATGAGGCTTTTGGCCCTGTTATATGTCCTCGTCAGTAATTATGGCGTTGTTTCGGGCCATTACAGACATCCTGGACCGTTATTACAGACCTTGGACATATAACAGGGCCATTATAAAAACACCCATTTCTTAAAACATTTATCAACCAACTGAACAAAAGTGTATGTGTTGCTGCCACTCTAACTCATT
The DNA here is from genome assembly GCF_036588685.1 of Mytilus trossulus. NCBI lineage: Eukaryota > Metazoa > Mollusca > Bivalvia > Mytilida > Mytilidae > Mytilus > Mytilus trossulus. The sequence goes on from NW_026963318.1 coordinate 1,712,017, forward strand.
TATTGACAGTTAAGGTTGAAAAAAAAAGTTGAACTTCACCACGATAAAGCTTAAAATTTACCAAATATCCAAGATATTAAGTTGAAAGAAGTTGTGTGTAGAAAAACAGGATGAACAGTGATCCTTTTATATTTTTCTTTAATGTTGGTTGTTGGTTACTAAATTAGATAAAATACAAAAACGTATTCCTCACTCTTTACACCTTAATTTTATTAACTTTATTAAAACCCTAACTGGGATTAACACAGACAAACTGGGCATTAATACAGGGCCATTACAGAAAGACAGGGCCATTACAGAACAAAACAGGGCCATTACAGAAAAAAACAGGGCCATTACAGAAAAAAAACCAGGCCCATTACTTGTTTAATAAAAGAAAGTTACCTTTGTACCAATATCGTCGCTAACACTAGACTTATTAGTTAGGAGAATGATTTTTTTTTTGTAAATTTGACGCTCTAATATAAAATGTATTTTATAGATCTCTGATTTTCTACTCAAATGTTAAATATATGTAAAAAAAAGACGTTGGCCTTATTAAAACTATGATTAAGTATTATGCAAAATCAATAGAACATATTTTATTTTCGGTACGATTTATACAGCTTATACGTGTATTGAATATATGAATTTCTTATTTTTGAAATTAACTATATGTCGTTCTTTAGATATTTTTCTTTACATGTTTGTTGTAAGGTTGCTGTTTCATTTACTTTCAACACAAATCGTCCTATTAAAAAACTGCTCTTAATCCTCAAGCATACAATTCCCAAAAGTATTGACAAATCATAAAATCTTATTACTGTTAGATTATATTTACGACTTCAGGTTTTTATTTATAGAATATTCAGATGTTGGAAACGAACTCTATACACTTCTTACAATGATGTGAACAGTTTTTCTGCAAATTGAATACATTTAGTGATAAGATTATAAGTGCACTGCGTTAAGAAATATGTTGAAAATGCATTATATGATCATCATGCTATTTTAACGTATATCTACAATGTATCGTGAAAGATCATATGTGATCATTGATAACATGTCTTTTCTGTTTTTATACATATGTATTCAATGATGTTTGAAGAAGCTACTTCATACATGTTAACCTTTCATATATTGCTGTTCAAATAGTTAGACGTAAATAAAGAAATAATAATTGGGACATTAACTATGCTAAGATCATCTAAACAGCGTCAAAAACCTCACAACGAGCTTTTTATTTAAACTCCTTCACAGTTTATGTAATATATATTTATAATTGAATGGCATCATTACAGGGGAACGTTTATCTTCAGCTTTTCTCTTAACGATCATTAATCTAAACTTTAGTGGAATGAATCAATAAATTCAAATGTACACAGGATTATAATAGCTCACGCAATAATGACTGTACATTGAAAAAAATGTTGCTTACATGAAATTTTCGGCAGTTTATTCTATATTTGCAAGGAAATGCAACAGTAGATGGTGTTATATAATCTACACAAAACGTTTCAAAGAATCAATGAAAGGATGTAAACCATTCCATCTCTTTCTTAAGATGTGTATGTATCGTATAACGAATTCAAATGTTGCATTATCATAGAGAGAGTGCATAAAACGAATGTATTGGCACCAATACCATTTGTAAGTTCTTAATACACACAAATTTGAACAAATGACACCGTTTATAAAGATCCATTATCTAAGAACGACCGAATTAAAACGATGTTGTTAAGAGTATTTGTTGCTCTGATGAAAAAGAGGAATGAAGAGTCAGAAAGGAGTGTGTCTTTGTTTTTGAGCTATATTGACATATTAAAATTGACCAGATATGATTTATTCTAGGTTTTTAACAACGCACCCTTTTGGTTCTTTAAAAAAAACTATGAAAAAATTGACAAGCACGAATGACTAAGATTTAAATAAATGCTTTTTAAACTTAGTTAAAAAATATAAAAAAAGAAAACGGGGAATACCGGACAAAATGAAAAATATATCACCGAGCATCGTTCCATAGCGTTGTGTTAATGGTTTCTTTTCCAGTGCTCCTTTAATATACATTTTATGTTCATCTCATTGTAGTGTTTTCACAAAGTTACAATGCATAGTGGGTTTTATTCAAAACAAATCCTCCTTCCTGGTGTTGAAATTGTGCTTGTTTTTTTTTTAATACATATATATATATATATATATACAACTCGTCTAAACATCAACCCAACAATGTTAGATCTGTAAATTTGCTTTCGCAAATTTTTGGTTCTTCCCTCGCCGGGATTCGAACCCATGCTACTGTGATATCGTGACACCAAATCGCCTGCACTGCAGCCGTCCCGCTAGTCTAGCGGGACGGCTGCAGTGCAGGCGATTTGGTGTCACGATATCACAGTAGCATGGGTTCGAATCCCGGCGAGGGAAGAACCAAAAATTTGCGAAAGCAAATTTACAGATCTAACATTGTTGGGTTGATGTTTAGACGAGTTGTATATACATTATGTACACAGCCATGTATCACCATCATTGATGCGATCCGATGGATACATCTGTTGTAGGGTTGTCACTGACTCAGACGTACTTATGTATATATATATATATATATATAAACGAGTCTAAATTGAAAACTACGTTCAAACCTATGACTGCGTTGGATAAAAACCGCAATTTTTATACGTGTGCATGTCAAACAAATTTCGTTGTAGAAGGGTCTAAAAACAGCACAAACAACATTTTTCCAAAAGACCAAAAGCGTGAAAAAGTATATTTAAACAAAACGCATTTGACTAACAGGTCGAACAACTGATGTTCTTTAACCCTGCTGACTGCCATTGACGATTGCCAAATAAAATTGATCACAAGATGTTAATATAAATTTAATACGTCACAGAAAAAAAAAATTGTTAACTTGTGGACAGGATGTTGTGCCACAAACATTCGGTGTCAATATTTCTTTAGATATACACACAAACGAAACTGATTATATACATAAATATAATCAGTTTCGTTTGTGTCAATCAAATAATAGATTAACAATATTGGTCGGAATTATATCCACTAGTATTCACATTCTGGACATATGGTCTCTAACGGGTAATCCTATCCAGTCTAATCAACAGCTCAGTCCAATGCAGTCACGATATTGCACTTTGCAACTATACAGTTTATCGTCTATCCATGATCGGCTTTTTATTTTTTAGGAACTTTACAAATGAACGATGCCTGGTGTACTTGTAAATAGTTATCAAAGGTTCCAGGCTTAAATACGTCTGACGCGCGTTTCGCCTTTACAAATATATATTAAATAGTTATAAAGCTAAACAAATACAAAGTTGAAGAGCATTGAGGACCCAAAACTCCCAAAAGTTGTGCCATAAACGGGTAAGGTAATCTATGTCTGGGATAAGAAAATCCTTAGTATTTCGAAAATTTCATACTTTAGTAAACAGGAAATGTATAAAAATTCTTGTCAACCCCAAAGTGCTGACTACTGGGCTGGGGATACCCTGAGGGACAAAAAAACTTTTTAACAGCCAATTAGTTAGGAACTCTTGGTTGTCATATATGCTGTTATCAATTTCATGTTGGTTTGGCTCTTTTCCGTTTGCATGAAGTCTAGGATAATTTGTTTATATATTTAATTTGGTGTTGAAAGTTTTGTTAAAAATGTCGCTTTGAGAAAAGTGCAAGTTGTCGATATTTACTGTATCAATTGTATACATTTGGAATATTGGTGTAGTTTTTGAACAATTTTCTTAATATTTTAGTTGGACGATTTTGATTGATTACATTGTATATTTGTTTTAATGTGTCGTGCCTTTTAAGTGATTTCTTATTAATTGAGAGTCTTGTCACTTAAAATATATTCCAATTCTAATGTTATTTTCAAAAACAAGACAAGTAACTGCACATGAAATTAATAACTTTCCTATTGAATCATTGATAAATGGATAATATTTACTTATTGATGGGTTTTACGTGACAGATTTGGAGATCGTATTCAGGGATGGCGTGATGAGAAGTCATAAATGTGCAGCATGTTATGTTTTCTCTGACTGAGATTGATTTGTCTGCAGTTTTTCAAATAATCAATGCGAAAGTAATCTACATTATTCAGTTTGTCAAATCATTTCTTTATATATCTTTTTAAATTTTTCGTTGCCATTTGTAGAAAAATGCAATTAACTGTGTAAAGACTATTAAATACAGAATGGACATGCTGCATATTCACAAAATATAATGTCGCATTCAATAAAAAATTCCTGACATCTGTAATATTGCACGAATAAAACTCAACTGCCATACTCCTGACTTGGTAAAATTGATTTGTTTATCAAGCAATAGTCCACTAAACTTAAAAATCGAAATATGATGTGAAGTTCAGCTAGCTCTAAAACCAGGTACAATCAACCATATCTACATAAAAAAAGTCTGTTGGATTTCATTATTCTTCTTCAGTCTGTTCATCTTTTCTTTGAACATAATGGTGCTTATACGTTTCAACAGACAATGTTCGTTTTCCAAACAATCAAGAAGTTAGTTCTATCTGAAGACTCTGTAATAGTTTTTAACTGATATATGATTCATATATAAATGTACCATATACATAAAACAAATCACATCTTTTCAAAGAATTCACTTCGCCTAATTTTGAGCTGAACAAAATAATATATATAAATACTGTTTTATTGATGATATTGTTTATAAGCTAATAATAATAATGTAAAGATTATGTAGTCAGTCCAATACCATATCAGACGATTTTGATCCAAGAGGCCCAGTAAAGTTTATAGCTATCCCTTCAGACAAACTATGCATAAGTATGAAATTTGTAATCTTATAGTTCCTTTTTCTGACATCTAAACATAACTAAATTAAAGATGACATACACTGTAAAATCATTGTCAATGGCATTACTTGTAATGTTATGGTAAATCAGATCATGTGTAAGTTAAAACAACTCATGACAGTTTAACTGGTGCTCTTAAAATAATTGCCACATATACTGTAGATGTATTGACAAATTATCCAGTTTGCTATATCCTTTAACTTTTGCTTCACAGATGATGTTTTTAAGTAAACAATTCAAAATTTGGTGACTCTGTTGAAAGAATCTAACCTATCGAACTATAGATAAAGGATACTACAAATACACATAATTCTGCCTCATATCTTGACTTTCAATTGACAATGAGTGTCGGTTGAAAACAAAACTTTATGACAAAAGAGATGATTTCAGTTTCCAGATTGTGACCTCCCATTCTATGTAGAAACATTCAAGCAGCGTCTTCATACGCAGTACATATTCCTAATTGATACAATATTCCTTTTCTTGCATTTCCGATAATGATTTTTTTAATTGACGGTTGCTACTCAAAAAGAAACTAGTAAACCAAGAGTCCAAGATGGTGAAGTTGAAATCATCCCTTCTTAAATTTTACAGACGCCATCACGATTTGGCTCACATATGATATCGGATATGTTCCTTATGTCGTAACTACCATCCCCTTACCTTGTCACGAATGTGACCTACCGAAACAGACTATTTACTTGATTTGTAATAAAATAAGCAACACGACGGAGGAAACTTATGAAGCAGGATTTGTTCACACTTCCGCAGCACCTGATATCACCCCCAGTGTCTTGTCGCGTTTGTGTTGCTTAATCTTTAGTTTGTCGTGTCCTGTGCACTGTTTGTCTGTTTCTATTTTAGCCATGGCGTTTTCAGTTTATGTTTATGAGATTGAACATCCCTTTGGTATCTTTCGCCCCTCCTTTAATGCTCTTATTGAAACAAGAAAAATGGCAATAGTGTTTATTGCAACACTGTTACTAAATCACTGGTATGCAGCACCGATCTCAATAACTTTGATGTCAAATTTTAATTTGCATGCTAATACCCAAATTAAGGCCTATCTTACTATTTTAAAGCTTACATTATTGATCTTTCAAAAGTTGTTGAATGAAAGTTTTAAGTCGCAAATAAAAAAAATCATTAGCTTAAACAATTACAATTGTTTGGACAGTTACATGTATATATGATGTTCTCTTCGATTTTTTAAAAGTTTCACTTCAATAATAATTTTGTGTTGCTTACCTGAGTAGCAGTTATAAATAAGCAGCACATGGTACAATACAATGATGAATGTGGTGTCCATTAAAACATTTATCCAAAGACAGATTTCTTAATAATACATATACATATACATGCATTGCTGTATACAGATGTCATATCAAATGATATGAATGAGCATTATTCCAGTCTAGTTTTAAAAAACCACCATAATATATCTATCTTCTCAGTGCAGTTGAAAAAAACAAAGTGGATAGAGAAAACAAACTGTCCAATAATCAAATAGTCGGTCAAATAAAAAGATATATTTGCTGTACTAATAAATCCCAACTTTATCTTATTTTCTTTTCCTGAACTTTTGTTTTGAATTTTCATACTCGATATGTTTTTATCTGCTAGTAAACCCGTTTTGCACTTTCGTTATAAGAACGAAAAATATAGTCCAATTACATTAAAGTGTTTATAAAAAATAAACAAATATGTCACATCTAAAGTTGTCTACACAATTTGTGTTTGTAATTCCTTAATTTATATATAACTGTTTACACTTACGTATTAAACGTTTTGTCTGTATCAGTTAAAAAAACCTTAACGAATATACGTCCATTTATAAATTATAAGTTTGAAATAGACAATGAAAAAAACGTATATTAATCGATTGTGTCCTGATGAACTAGACATATTACTCAATTTCTCATTACAGAAATTTTAATCATTCCGATGATAAAACTTGACACTATTCACATCATGCACATTACAAGAAAGAACCAAAAAAATCATCATATTGTCTGGTTTTCATTAACACATGTAATTATCATGGATTCGATTTAGTATATTAATTTATAATAAGCAGAAATGCTTCATATCTAAAATGTGTACATGATCAAGGTTTTTACCAAAAAAACCCATTTAATTCTAATAAACACATGTTATGATACAATCATGAAAGTTCGAGTTGTAGAACATTTTCTTTCATTTTTCCTTGCATTATTGTGGCATTGTCACATGCAACACGTGCTTACATGAATGTTGGATTGTTTGAAGGAAAACAATTTGATTTTTGATTGTTTATCAATCGTTTTCAGCCAATCAAAAGTACGGATGTTCATGAAACATACAAGTTGGTTTTTTATATTACACATACAACTTAAAATGACATCTTGTAAAATACTTATTCTTCTTTAAGAAGTATTCTTCTGACATTTCAGTCTCGTTCAGTCTCGTCGAAATCTCGTTCTGGAATTATTTCTAAAAATGTGATACTAGTGAAAAATATCAAGGAATTTAAAAAATGTAATAATCCTACTTAATTCTGTGAAAAAAAATGGGTATTTCCAATGAGAAGTTTTTGAGTAATTTTTTTTATTTTTTTTTATTACTAATCAAGTCAGCATTTTTAGCCACAATTTTGAGAAAATGAGTGAAGGATACAACAAATGATTTCACTAGAAACATGAACATCCAATATACCTTTTTTCTTTTCAAATTTCTTAGATATATATTTTTCAATCATTTATAACAAAGAAGTTAAAAAAATATGCAAATTGTAATTAAAACGGAGAAAAATCACAAAGGAGTAGGTCCGGTAAGGACCGATTTTGTCCTCAAATTTCAGTTTCATCTGACGAAAGATTTTGACCACTTTTTAAACACTTAAGTGTCTATTTCATTTGATTCCATTATTTTTTGTGACAGATTTTAACTCATTTAGTCATAAAAAACGATCCGATTTCAGCGAAATATGAAAAATCTACCAAATATGCGAAAAAATGTCACTTTTCAGATAGTTTTTGTCAAAAATGAAAGTGGCCGCATCCGTGTTCATCCTAAATCTTTATAGATGTTATGTATTATTATCAAGTACAACTTCCATTTTAATATTTTGGATGAACACGAATGCGGCCACTTTCGTTTTCCACGTAAACCGTCTAAAATTTAGCTAAAATGCTCGAATTTTGATGATTTCAGTAATTTAGCATGACTTAATGGTGCTAGTACTCAATATATATGCATTTTATTGCAAAAAAACAGCCAATATTTATGTAGCCGAACCATTCTACTATCCAATAAATAACTAAAAGTTTACATTTTACCAATTTTGTAAAACTGCTATATTTTGGGGACAAAAAGGGCTCTTACCGGACCTACTCCTTTACAAAATGGACAACATATAAAAAAGAATATGTGGGATTATTTCTGATGAGACAACTATCCACAAAAGACAAAAATGACACAAACATTAACAATTATAGGTTACCGTACGGCCTTTAACATGGTAAATTTGAGACAAAAACATCAAAATATGATACAACTTTTTTATATTAACACCTACCTATAGGTTTTTTTTTTTAATTCAGATTGATTCAGATTGGTCCCCTTCATTTTTTTTTGAAAGTATTACAAAAAGTTTAATTGTGGAAATGTGACTGTAGCTCAAAAAAAGGTAAAAATTGATAAAAAATGGAAAAATCATCAAAATTGGCAACTTTTAAATGGCTGTAGAAAAAAAAAGAAGTGCACCATGAATTTTTCTTCGCCAATTATTTTTTTACAGTCATATAAACCAAAACACAAGTTTAGAAAAAAAGTTTAATTCTAGAATTTTTTGGCTCCTCAGAGGTGAACATTCTCAAACAATGCAGTTTTTCTGAGTTTCAATTTAAGTTGTTTTTATTTTAGTTTTGATGCAATACTTATGATGAATTGTGTATCTCCTTTATCTTAAAATGAAATCATAATTTGTTCTTTTGCATACGATTCACACGATTTGTATAACATATATCAATGTAGCATTAAATGAATCAACTTTGTTTCAACTTGAATCAAAGCTTTATATTTGGAATTATTTCTTTCATGCTCAATCAAGCTACAATTACCACATGTGAATCCGTAAAACAGAACTTACGTTATTTATCAGCTCACACATTACATTTAGAATTGATTGAAGCTAATTTTGATGTTACGGGTGTCCGCAAGTTGTGAAGATTCTTTATCAACTGTTGTTGCGGTTTCTTTGGGATGGATGTAGAACCGTTTCTTGAAACTTCGGGGAGATGAAAAGAAAACATTTGTGTTTATGTTTAACTTATCAAGATTCTTGTGCATGTGAGCGGGATTTTATGAATTTAGGTAATTAGAAATCTTATTTGCAATTCTCGTCTGTTGAAACATAAAGATGTTACATTTCAAAAGAGATCTATAATTAAAGAACTTTTAAATCATGCAAACCAGTACAGTCCATGCGCTAAATTTAAATGGTCAGTCCAGTTTAGTCAAGATGTTACATGTTTACGTCATCTTACTAGTCAATTTTCTATGTTCATGTTTACATCAATTATTAAAAACCATTTTATATAACATGTCTTACTTTGAGGGATTAACAGGGTGTTCAACGTCCATCTACAAATATCAAAATCATTTCAGGCAAATAATTTTTAATAGGAACTGTGTTTTATAGTTGACTACTGAAGCGTATATTTATAATGTGCTTTTTATCAAGGTACACTTTGATAACCACAGGGCGACTAGTCATCTTAAAAGGGCAAATTAATCTGACTACCTGTCAATCGGTCTTTGTTTTTACCCCTAAATATTTGTTTAGTAGCGGAAAACCTAAAAACTTGTTTTTAAGTCTTTGATTGGATCAGTAACTCTATTCAGATCATACCTACGACCATCTGTAGCTGAGGATGCTAATATTTCAGTCAAACCATTTATGAGGATAATTATCTTATGCATTTAAGAGTTTTTCGGTGTTTCGTTAATCATACGATTTAACCTTCTGGTTAAAACCTGACGAGAACAAGTCGAGAGTGGATACCTAGGGGTTAAAATAATATAATTAACGATACACCCAAAAATTAACAAAAATGTGGAATTTTCGTTTTATATTATTAAACTGTTGCTGTTTTAAAATTTCATGTTCCATTTTAAGTGTCCACAAAATCTATCTGCAGGACGACTAAAAAAGCGGCCCCAAAAATTAAAGAGAAAAAATAAGAACAGTGGGGAAAGAATAAAATTGATAAAATTATACCGTTGATGAAAATGAGAGAATTACCGAAATATATTTTACGCAAGGCTATGCTAGGTAAACTAATTATTTATCTTACCAAAACAAAAACATCAGTTTCATTGGAAGATACTAGTTAAAGTTAATTCTAAACACAAAAAGTTATTAAATAAAGTCTAAATATTTCCGATCTATCTATTTTTGGACTATAAAAGTCAATACGATCGTTTTAGGGTCGTTTTCGTTTATCTCATACATCTTGTCAGGCACTATATTTATGTTGTTACGTTTCGAAAACGTGAAACTCTGACATCAAATGTGTGTTAGTTAAAACTAACAGAAATTAATATCTGTTACATAATTTTATCAAAATTCATGGAATAATATCTGACCATTAAAACTGCACCAGTTGTTGAGGTTAAACAATGTTTCACACGGAGATGTATATAAATAAACTGTTGTTTTATTAAGTTTGTTGAAAATGGAACTCGAATAATTAATCTGCATTAAAGTGCTTCTTGAACTATAGTATGTTTATATCATACAGTATCTAAAGTATGATGAATGTTAAGTCATGCGTTATGTGTTGTATAAACAAAATATGAGGAACTGAACACTATCATAGGTCATCTTATGCTTTCATCTTGTACTCAGTTATTTTAATATTCAAAATAGCGCTGTTCACATAACATATACTAGCTATTCAATTAGCTTACTCGTTTGTTTTTCTAATATCCTGTTTACATTACGAGAAAACGGAAACATTCGAATTACTATGTACCCTAAAGTTCAATCAGTGTCATCATCCTGTTTTCGTTAAATTTAAGGAATTACTTAAAGAAAAAAGAGAGAAATTTAACGAATATATTGAAAACTCGTATTAGTTATTCTATAATGCCTATCTGGGGATGCGTTTGAATTGATACATTGACATTTCATTAACACCATATGCATTTGATTTGGAAACTTGAATAGCAGATATAAACTAATCGGTTTTATCTACATCTTTAATCTCAAAACATAATATTTTTCTAGTTTTCGTAAGAAAAAAAATGCTTCTTTATTCAGATGAAGCAGTTTAGACATTTGCGAAGGGTATCTTCTTTTACTACCCCGTATTACAATAATAATCATTCAATTCTTCTAATGCTTTTTTGTGTTGCAACCATATAACTACAAATCATAGAGTTATTGCATTTGTTTAAAAAAGAAAGAAGATGTTGTGTACTTGTCAATAAAACAGATATTCACTAATGATCACATGATTCATGAATTAATAGCTATAGGTCAACGTACGACCTTCAACAATGAGCAAAGCTAATACCGTATAGTCTGCTATAATAAAAAAAAAGCTCGAAAAGACTGACGTAAAACAAAGCAAACGAGAAAAGTAACACCATAATTCATGCAAAAAAAATCACTCAAAGAAGAAAGTTTCATCACGATAACGATAAGTATTGTTTAATCTATCAATTAAATGCAATTAAGACGAGATATACTGAATTTGGTCATAAATTATGATTCATAACAGCACACGTATTACAATTATTACAAGTCTTCTATTTAAGGTAAATAATTACTGTGAAGTTATCATGAAAAATATGTGCTGTCATTAATGTTAAATTTTATTAAGAAATGCATTTTTTATTAGAATGCCTTGCAAATGTTTTCATCCTTTCAAAGTACGAATGTCATATCACATACATGTAATGTAATTAATGCATCATATTATAGCATTTCTGTAATATTTATTGAAATTTTCTAGACACCCATATCTTATCTTTATCATTGAATCCTTAAAAAAAGAAAAGAAAACAGTTATATTTTAATTGCCACCCACTACCTTAAAATGTTTTGTAACAATTATATGGCACATAAGTCAGTATTGCCATTTACCGTATCAGCAATTTTATCAGTAGTATTTAACAATCAGTTGCAAGAAGTATCATGCACTTATCAAATTACTTTTGAACCAATAGCTTTGCTACCATTAGACTTATTGATAAGGAGAGTTAATATTTTGTAAATGTGCCGCCCTAATGTTAAGTATGTGTTCAAAAATAACATTGTTAATCTTGGCTTTAACCATGTTTAATAACATATTGATAAAAGTATTATTCAAAAGCTTTACAACAATTTTTATATAATAAACTCTTGCCGCTTTACAGAACTCAGAATATTTGATTATTGACGTGTTTATTTGTTGAAAACTGTATGATGTCCTTAAGATACACTATGGTAAGTTTTGTTGTCAGGTTGCTGTTTGATTTTCGTTTTGCCCACATTGAAAACTCTTCAAATTAAAATCATAATTAAAACAATGATCTCTTGAACAATTCCTTACAAGTTTTGCAAATCTGACAACCCTATAACTGTTAAATTATATTCACGACTTCTGTTTTTTATTTATACAATATGAGGATGTTAGAAATGGGCTCGAGCTCTTTGCACTCTTAAAATGATATGTTGTCATTGTGCGTGCAAGTCGAATACTTCTGGTGATAAGATCTTCAAGTGCATTACGTTAAGGAATGTGTTAAAACACATCACATGCTTATCATACAATTTGAACGTATATTTACAATGTATCTTGAAAGATCATCTGGAATCATTCAGAAGATCTCTCTTTTTTTTTTTTACAAACAATGTTTCAGGAAGCTGCTATAGACCTTGCAGATCTAAATAGCTCTACGCAAATAGAGAGGCAAATATACTAAATGGACATTCAAACTGATGACGACGGGGCTTTGATAAATCCTTGCAAAGAGGTGTATAAGTGGTTTAGCCGTTCGACAGCATTTTGCTAGGATAAGAAACAGAATTTTAAAATGCATATAAATTCCGTAAAACCGAAAGTTATTAGACATTTAATAAAAACAAGTTTTCTATGTTATGTCATGTGTACTATTGTTTTTTCTGTTTGTCTTTTTCATTTTTAGCCACGGCGTTGTCAGTTTGTTTTAGATTTATGAGTTTGACTGTATCTTTCATCCCTCTTTTAATGAAGTTTATTTCTTCTAAGCGTTATGATCCTTCTCTCTTTCCCATTACTTATCCAATTTCCCTTTTCATTCCCTTCGTCGATGAACAAAAGAGCATTGCTCAGTAGTGTTGCAGACAATATGCATCAATTTCTTTTTTAACAAGACCATATAGTTGATATCAAATCTTTAAAAAAAATGTTTGTTAAAAGTCTTTGATTTACTCAGTTTCATATAGGCCAATCATATCATTGATTTTTTGTTGGTCGTAGTTGGATCTATATTATTCGCATCTATGTTTTAAATGGATATGTTGGTAAGTATAGTTACCACGCGTATAATTTTTATTTTTCTTATTATTGCATAATGCTCATCAGCTGATGTCAGGGTAATCCAGTCCAATCTAGTAAAGAGCTAAAAAAGTAACTGCCTATCATCCATGATCTGCAATCAAAAACGATTTCACAAAAGACCAAAATAATTAAGATATAAATAAACTTTTCATACATAACAGGATTAAATTTTGTATTGACGCTAGACGCGCTTTTCGTCTATAAACGACTCTTTAGTGACGCTCCTAAAAAGCTTAAAAGACCAAATAAAGTACGAAGTTGAAGAGCATTGAGTACCAAAGTTCCATAAAGTTTTGTCAAATAAAGCTATGGTAATCTACTCCTGAGGTAGAAAAGTATTTAGTTTTTTCTAAAAAACAGGTTTTGTAAAAAGTTAATTTATTAAAATGACCATATCAAGGATGATTCATGTCAGCACAAAGTGCTGACTACTGGTCTAGTGATACCCTCGGGGAATTAAAACTTCACCAGTAGTGGAATCGATCCAGTGGTTGTAAGTTACACATGTTGATAACTGAGTGAACTATGGCTGGTGTCCTTGTTAATGTTCAATTAGCAATAGAGACAGAACACTTGATTGTCATAAGTGCTGTTATCAATTTCATGCTGGCTGCAATAGCAGCATAACATCAAACGAATTTGTTGTTTTAAACTATCAAATTGCAGTCAGTAAGTTCTTCGCCTTAAAAAACACTGAGATATAACTTACGTAACATGATGATATACTACTAATTTGTAATCTAAAATGTTTTAAGTGTTTAACTCATTTAATGCTCATGCATGGGATAAGATTTGAAATGATGTGATAACAAATTCAGAATTCAGAACTCCGTCGAAACAAATACTATTTTGTGCATAACCTTCATACATTTTACAATGTTATTTCATTCCTTGAAATACATATTGAATTTTACACTTGAATCTTAAAAGTTTATGTTTCATACTTTATGTCAACCATGCATACAGTTTGATTATTGTTGCACAGACATTCATGTAATTATTTATACACTTTACTGTCTAGCGTTATTAACGGAATGTTGTCAAGTAGACTGACATGCTGAAGGTTACCATAGTACTATTGTACTGAAACTTGTATGCTTTTCCGTAATTATATTGTCTCGACTTATCGGTTGAATAATCACTTATTTAGAATAAATAATTCGTTAGGTTATGTTGTGTTGCAACCTTTGTTCATAGTGCAAGTCGGTATTTATTGTTTAACACACAGTAACAATATTGATTGAGTCTCTGATAAATTTCTACAACTTTTAGTCGGCCGATTTTGTATTTTTGCATCATATACATTTTTGCATTGTGCTTTTCTTTGAACTACTTCCTTTTCTTATGTGAATCATAAAAAGATGACGTGTTACGGCAAATGAAAAATATCTTTCGTATTGAATCATCGATTAATGGATTAACTGTTACGCAGTACTTATTGATAGGTTTTACGAGACTTGATATTACAAATTCCGAGAAGTGTTTAAGGAATGGCGTGATGAGAACTCATAAATGTGCATCATGATGTGTTTTCTCTGCCTAGCATTGATTTGTCTGCAGTTTTACAAATGATCAATACGAGAGTAACTTACATTATTTAGTTTGTCAATTTATCAAACGAACGTTACTTTATATACTACATTAAATTGTTCTTTGCAATCTGTACACAAATGCAATTAACTGTCTAAAGATAATAAATAAAGTATATACGTGCTGCATATTAACGAAATCTTATGTCGCCAATCATTAATAAGTTATCAAAATATGAAGTATGAAGCTATATAAAAACTCAAAATTAGTACACTACATTAATTTATCAAACAATAGTCTATCAATCATTAGACAGGAACGAAAGATAGTGAAACGTTTAGCCTGCTAACAATTATTCATGAGAACATGTCGATACCAAGTCATGAATATAATATGGTAGTTGTTTTCTATTCCTTTGATTTTCTTCTGCTTTTAAGTTTGAAATTTGATAAGTGACTTTTAGTTATGAATTTTCTTTAGAGTTCCTTATTTTACCTTTGTCTGTTTGTCTTTTCTTTGGACATGATGCTTTTTACTTTTCAATTTTAGATTTTTCGTTAACTTATCCAAACGTAAGTTCTATCATAAGAAATTGTAATATTTTTTACTAATATATGACCCAAGAACAAAATCTAATCTTTTCGTCAAATTCGCCAAATTTTGAGCTTTGAACAAAAAGTAATTGTTTTCTTTTAACAGGACATAAATACTGTTTTATTGATGATATTGTTTATATGCTAATAATGACTACGTAGAGATTATACATTACGTCCAATTTAACATCAGACAATTTTGAAACAAAATGAGAACTTGACACCTATCCATTCAAACGAAATAATGCATAAGTATGTATTTTTTTTTTATCTTTCTTAAAAGTTTTTCTGACATCTGAACTGAACTATATACAAAATGACATAATTACCCTATACAATCATTTTTCATGACATTGCTTGTTATGTTATCAAGGTTAATCAGATCCTGTGAATGTTGGACGATTGATTCAGACTCATAGCAATCTAATTTGTGTTCTTAAAATAATTTCCACAACTACTGTAGATATATTTAATGCTATAATTAAAAAAACAAAAATGGCAATACTTTTTATTCCAACACTGTTTACTAAATCACAGGTGTGCAACACCGATTGCAATAACTATGATAAATTTTATTCAACATGGTATATGCTTAAATTTAGGCAGATTTTATTGTTTTATGACTGATGTAATTGATCTTTAGGGTTAAAGTATTTAGGGGCAAATAAAAAAAAAACCAAAAAACGGATTAGCTTCTTTAATTATTATAATGAAATCTTGGAATTGGATTAAGTTTCACTCAAGTTAAACGTGTGTGTTGCTTACCTGAGTAGCAGTTGTAGAAAAGCAGCACATGGGACAGGAGAACTATGAATGTAATGTCCATTAAAACATATATCCAACGACAGATTTCCTAATATCATACATACATATACATTTATTGCTGTCCACAGATATCATATCCAAGGAAATATAAGAGCATTGTTCCAGATTTTTTTTGAAACCATCACAATATAAGTATCTCATCACTGCAGTTAAAAAACACAGTGAACAATGAAAACCAACTGTCCGATAATCATATACTCAGTAAAATGAAAATATATTTTTCCTGTACTAATATATTCCAACTTTACTTTATTATGTATTCTTTTCCTGAACTTCTTTTGCTTAATTTCTAGACTCGATATGTTTTTGTCTGCTAGTAATACCTTTCTGCACTTACGTAATAAGAACCAGAAATAGCATCCCCTATGACTTTATAGTGTTAATAAAGATTAAACACGTATGTCACATCTGCACAATAGGTGTTTATAATTTCTTAATTCGAATATTAGACTGTTTACACTAACGTATAAAACGTATGTTTTCTAACTGTAAAAGTGCAATAGTATTGACGAATATTCATTCATACATAAAATATGGGACTTGAAATAGGCAATAAAATTCTGATACATATCGATTGTGCAATGACGTATCAGAAAATTTACAGTATTACTCATAAAAGCACATTTCAATTTCTTCCGATGAAAAACCGAGACACGGTTCACATTTCAGGAAAACAACACCATTTCTTTTAAACATAAATAATTATCAATGACATACAGACATTTCTTTGAATATACTTAGTGTATTCATTAGAAATTAGTAGACGCGCTTCATACTAAAAATGTGTACATAATAAAAGCTTTTACAAACCTTTTAAATTTCAAAAAGGAAGCACTAAATTCTGATGATTACATGTTAATTCTATAACTTTTAAAGTTCGATATGTAACTCATTTTCACTTATCTGCCCACACATTATTGTGACGTCGTTATATGGAGCGCTTGCTACATGTTTCATGAATATTAAAATGTCTTTAGAAATACAATTATCTATTGAAATGTTTATCGATTGCGTTTAGCTATCCAATACGACGGATTGTTCAGAAACATACATATAACCTAATTATATATTTAATTAAAAGTGACACTGCAGACACTGCTACATTAAATGACAAGAAGATATGCACAAGTACTGCAAACTGTGTAATCAAAGACTTGAAATCTCCGGTATTATAGTATTATTTTCGTACCCTAATCTTGTCGTACCCAGGCAAAATCTTCTTTTTCCTAGACAGACCATTTCGTACCTTCACTTTGTTGTACCTTGTGTAATATTAACATGTATGCCATTTGTACCTCATGGGAAATTTATATGTATGCAATTTTGTTCCTCATGGAAGATTATATGTATACCATTTCGTTCCTCATGGAAGATTTATATGATTACAATTTCGTACCTCATCGAAGATTTATATGTATACAATTTCGTACCTAATGGAAGCTTTATATGTATACCATGTTGTACCTCATGGAAGATTCATATAAGGTGCAAATGCTTATGGAAACATTTTGAGTCATGGCTTCTTTTTGAGCCAAAATCAGCTTATGTCCCTTGTCACTACATTTCCTCTGTAAAACAGTTGCAGATAAATAGTTATAGGATGGTTAATAAGCCTTATACTTTTAGAGTTTAACAATTAATTAAAACCTAAGCTTCACAGTGTAATTATAACTATTGGAGATTCCAAGTACTGCTTAATCAAACCAATCATCGGCATTTATAGAATTGTTACGTCTAAATGGATAATTTTATTTTAATATCATATTTAAAAAAAAAATCTAAATCATTAAAAACTTTACCACAAAATGATAACATATATTAAGTCTAGGAAGTACGAATTTGGTATTATCATGGATATGAAATGGTAAATGTTGGATACGAAATTGCAAATTTGGGAACGAAATGGCGAATTTTGGTTCCAAATGTTAGAGGCAAGAAATGGTCAAGGTACGAAATGACTTGCTTCCCTTTAACTCAGGAAGCTTAATTTTAAAGAACTTTGTAAATAATTACAAATCGCATTGGTTGCATGTTAATCAGTTTCAAACAAACTTATCGACAATCTCATTTGATTGAATAAATATACACTGAAAACAAAGTATCGTACAGAAGCCACATCAAATTGGTGGTCAACTTCCAAAAGTTTTAGATATATACGAAACAGAGGACCGAAAGACATATTATTAACATTAAAGCATGAAACAAAATGAATCAGGTTTCTACTCACATAAACAGGCAAAAGATTAAATTAAGTTGATTTGGTCTTTTCGAATTCGTTTAAATTGATTCACATGTCGTCATATCAGAGCCATTGAGGCTGACTTTATAGATTGAAGGCTACTCCTGTTCTTATCATTGTTTAATTCCACATTATTTTGACTTTGATCGATAGTTGTCGCGTTAATAATTGCCATTAATTTTACATCTCCTTATACACTATAGTATAGGATCCTGTTGATCATGTATCGCCAACCGTTTCTTACTAATTCAAGATATCATATCAATACATAACTTTCAAATGATTAAGTTATAACGTTTATGGTGAGGAAAATCCCGCAAAACGCTTCAAACGCATATATTCATAGGCAATTGCATGAAGCGGTTATCACATTTTTGCAGTTTTCAAAGTTCTGTAAAATCCCCCGTATCTTAGCCATGGCGTTGTCAGTTTGTTTGAGATTTATGAGTTTGACTGTCCCTTTGTTATCTTTCGTCCCTCCTTTCCTTTTACCAAAACGCCATTTTCTTACTGTTATTATAATTAAATTTATAACCTTGCATTTTAAAGCTCATTTATATAACACAAATAGTTACCCTAAACGCATTACATGATACAAAAATATACACAAATAAGTACACGAAAAAAAGATCAACATACGTTTTTAAGGCATGCAACATCAAATGAACTATAAAAAGGAAAGACTTTAATAAAATCATTTACTTGCAATGGTTAAAAATGAATTAAAATAATTATTCATGACATTTGTCTATGAACATTATGTATTGTCTAATCACAACCCACGGTGCTTACTCGTGTGTTACGATCATCCACAAAAACTGTCATGTACATATCTGTGAACACTATGTATATATAGGAAGATGTGGTATGAGTGCCAATGAGACAACTCCTCATCCAAATAACAATTTCTATAAGTAAACCATTATAGGTCAAGGTATGGCCTTCAACACGGATCCTTGGCTAACACCGAACAACAAGCTATAAAGGGGCCTTAAATTACTAGACTAAGTGTAAAACCATGCAAACGGGAAAACCAACGGTCTAATCTATATAAAAAACGAGAAACGAGAAACACTTATAATTACATAAATAAACAAGAACTACTGTACATCAGATTCCTGACTAGTACATCATGTACATTATGTTCGAGATAGGAATCGATTTTCCCAAAAAATCCAGAACTTATTAAAGAATGTAAAACAATATCTTTTGGTATTGTCTGAGAAAATCTCCATAATCTGCAGACGTAACATGAAATAATTACTTTGTACATGATGAAAATTTGAATTGTCAAATTACCATTTCGTGAAATATTGAACATATGGATGATAGAAAGGAAACTATATATGACTGTCTTCATGTGTATAGATATCAATTTCAACGGACACTAGTCAATGAGACAACTCTACAAGATATCAACTGACACATAAGTTAACAACTACAGGTCACCATACGGCCCTCAACAATGAGCAAAGCGTTTCCATAAAGTCAATTAGAAAAGACCCCATAAAACAACAAAACAAACATTATGTTTTTAAAGTATGTACAAAGTGATTAACAAAAAAATAAATGTAAAACACAGGAACAAAAGTCTACCACTGAATTATAGGCCACTGATTTGTAATAGGACCATAGAATAAGTGGCGACATTAAACTAGTGTTAAGGCACCAATCTTCACTCTGACCTGAGACATCAACTGGATTTAGTTAAAGACGATATTACCATTTAGCTAAAAACACCTCATTGTGCAGTATGTAGATACATGTAGCAACAGAGTGTAGTCGTGTGCAAATGTATTGCAATAACGTTTAGTTTGATTTTATATTACTGATATCTAAATCAATATTAATAGCAACTAAATCAATATTTAATGATAAAACTACAGTCTTGAATTGTTAACCTTAAAGGATAAGTTTATTTGAAAGATATAAGTTGAGTTTTAATTAAGAAACAATTGAGATTATTCGACATTTATTAAATCATTCGATAATCAACCAAACAAAGATCAATCTATTAGCAAGGAATACCCCACAACGAGCTGTTCAGTCAAAATTCTCACTAGGTTATGTTATAATTGAATAGTAGCGTTACTTAGGCTTTTCTATCAACGACTATCAATTCAATCTCTGCTGGGATGAATCAATAAGTTCAAATCTACACAAATATACTGTACCTCACGCAACAACTTAATAATTGCTACTTAAATGAAATTTTCAGCTGTAAAAACTCTTAATTTTCTATGTAAGAAAGATTAAAATAAACTGCTAAATAAACTTCATGAAGATTTCCTTTGCAACAACTGAATGGCAAGTAAAGAAAACAATACGGTTTCTAACTTGAAAATCTATGTTTCATTTTGAAAGCTAGAATTATTCCATGAAAGAGAAATAAGTAACCAACAAAGAACATTTAGTGTCGCTAACATAATTGCAAAAAATCTAAAAATAATATGGATAAAATGGTCAGTTCTATTGAGATGCTTGAATTTTATCCGACAAAAATAGGTTGCCAGATTGTATAAGCTTTGTGGTTCTCGTCCCTTTTTAAGTTTCCCATTCCATTAACTTTTTCTGTCCATCTTGTCAGTTCACGGAGGGAGAATAAACAAAGCAATCAAAAACCCACACATCAGTATTTAAATCAAACACTGTTCAGAAATAATTTGTATTAAACATCAAGTAGCAAATCGTCATAACACGTACGTGAATAACTTATTCATTTTAATATCAGACTAGATAATAGTACGGGATACGCACGTAACGTCTTCACAATAAAAATGAGAATGGAAATGGGGAATGTATCAAAAAGACAACAACCCGATTATAGAAAAAACAACAGCAGAAAGTCACAAACAGGTCTACAATGTAACGAGAAATTCCCGCACCCGGAGGTGTCCTTCAGCTGGCCTCTAAACAAATACATATTAGTTATGACTTGCCAGTGACACTAGTACTCGAACCAAAAACAGAGGGAAAGCCAAATCAAAAACGATATTGACGAACATCGAAACTAAGTATAAAAAAAACAATGAAACTTAGTCTCATTCTCGTGATAGAAGAAGGATTCATAATATGCAATACATCTGATTGTTTTCATGACATAATATATTGTTTCTCAAACAACACTAAACATATAACAGATTAGTTTGCTTATGCTTATCTGATTGTTTTCTTTCCGTTTTGCATGGCATACTATATAAACATTTGCACAACATGAATACTCATGAGATACTGATACAGATAAACCATTAAAGAACCATATGAGCTCAAGAGTTAGTTCTAGTTAAATAAATTAAAGATATAACATTTTGTCCCAAAGCAGGTATGAATTAAACTATATAGCTATTAATCATGTTATACAATCATCATGAATATATACAAACGCACAAATAATCAAAATATACATTTTACAAAATATGATCATCGAATGAGTACCCACATATATAGTGCGTCTGTTAGCATTTACAATGCAAACATTTACAGTCTTAGAAATTGCAATCACGACAATATTAGTTAAAAATCGTTGTTCTTTAAGAGAGAGGCGAGAGATTGATGTACCAATTGGTAATTCTCATAAATCGAAAAAAACACAAGATACAACACAAAAAAACTAAAGTCTGAGCAATTAGAACCTTGGCAAAAATGAGTGATATGAGGAACTTTCTTAATCTATAAGATACATACTGAACATCAATCTTTTTTTTGCACATGCAAATCACAAAAAGCTTGATTTTATCAAATCTCAGACCTGTAATTTTACATTTAACTTAACAGCTTTTAAAAAGTAACAATAGATTGTCATTATTATTCTTATCAACTTAATACTGGTTGCATCACTAGCATAGAATCAAATGAAATTGTTGCTTTTAATTTTTGTTGCAGTTAGTTAGTTTTTCATAATAGATTATATTCACTTGTTAAACAACAAAAAAAAAAGCAAAAACAAAAATAAAAATTGTCGTTATGTTTTCAACAACCTTTTCACAATATGTATATAATATTTTTTAATTATGTAAAATGCATTGTGTAAAAGAAACTTGTAGTTATTTAGATACATTTCTGGCATTTTCTATTGTTTGGGTAAATCTCATTTGAAGTATACGCCAATAGTTATGTTTTACATAAAAGCTAGACAATTCCTTATATGGCACGGAACAAAGACCTTGCGTATTGCATCATCAGTAGTAAATGGACACATTGTAATGTTATATTCGGAATGACACATTCTAATATATGATTAAGGAAGGACATGATTCTATCTCATAAAGGTGCAGCATGCTTTATTTGTTCTGTGTCTAGAACTGATGTGTCTGCAGCTAAATAATCATAAAAATCAAATTAGTCTACATCATCGACAGTACGGTAGTTTGTTTTATAATTCGTAAAACGACCACTGTTATTTAGTTATTTCAAATATTTATTCGCATCAATCATGTGGGTAAATATTAACGGCTGGGTAAATTTTTAGAGAATGATAATGTCATTGATAAAAACATCCATAAAACTTATTAAAAAGCAAACAATACCAACAACAAACTCAAAGGAATGAGAAGCATTTTGACATAGTTGCCCTTGCAGGATATTATCTTAGGAGCACACGCGCCTATAATTTAAAGACAATGCCTCACATGAATTTCGCATAAATTAATTCAAACTGCAACAAATTATTCTGAATAATTTGAATGTCTTTATGTAGAATGGTACGTATTTTATAACATTTTCTCGAAGTACTAGTATCATGTGCATGATAGCAAGCGAAAATGACCTTTACAATGATACTACAATTAATTTAAGACTAAATTGTTTTTTGAAGAAAACTGTAAAACATTATAAAATAAAAAGTACATGAACATTTTAAATACATGCCATTACTAAAGAAGTAGATTAACATTTCATCGTAGGTATTTTAAAATAAGTTTTCGTTGTCATTACAAACTATGTCGCTTTAGTAGGTAGAAAATGCTACACAGAGGATCAAGTAATCAGTATGCTGGAGCTCTTGTTACTGACAACATATGTTTTGAATTTGGACGGATACTTTTTTCAACAAATGTCGGCATTCCTATGGGAACAAATTGTGCGGCTCTCCTTGTCGACCTCTTCTTATGTATACATGAATCGAAGTTCCTTCAGACAATTGTCAAACACAATGAGACCAAAGAAGCTAGATAATTTAATTTAGCATTCAGATATATTGATGATGCTCTTTCCATTAACCATCGGAACTATCATTACAGTTGATCCATTAGGGATATGTTTGTCTTTATAGGAAATTATATCCCATCTTGTTATATTTGTTGAATAAACTGTAAAACTGTTGACAGGGTTTTTAACAACATTTGATAAAACTGTATAATTTTGATGAACATATTCACAATATGATTACCAGGCCAAACAAGGTTTACGTTAGTGGGACAGGAAGTCAAACACAAGTATCATCAAAAGAAAAAGAAGAAAACAAATATTCTTGACGAGCACTGAAAACTAAACAAAAACGATAGTTGATTTAAAATTATACAGAAAATCGCGAAATATCTTTGAAAGTAAGTTATATTCTCATGATACGAGATTTATTTATGATTAACCATAATCATCTACGTCTTCATGACAGATTAAATTGGTTCACAAACAGTACGTAGCTTCTAGTCGTTAATCAAATATTTGGATTTATTTATCACCGGTTTTTTATTGTGTAGGCATCAAGATATACACATGCACACAACCTGACTACCAATGTGATATTGATACAGCTAAACGAATAAAGAAGCTAATTTAAATCATGACAATAAAGTCTAGACTCTCTAGTAAACAGACGAAAAGTCAAAAAGTCAATTCCAGTCGCATCAAGTTAAGACATAACACTTTGTTCCAAGCAATTATGAACTAATCTATATGCGATTAATCATAATATGTAATCAAAATTTCGTACACACGCCCAAAATAATTAAAAAATGCATGATACAAAAGACGATCATTGACGGGTGTAATTGTTAACTTTTCAACATCCAATTAAGATGAATTCATGTATATAAATGAACTACATTTTTACGACTACACCCAGGAAAAGAACCAACAATATGAATATAGATAGCATTTACACTGCTAAATGTACGATCATGAAAACAAATTCATTTACGGCAATATGATGTAAAAAATTATACCCTTTCAAAAGGTGGGAAGCTATTTCAAAGGATAATTTAAATTCGTGTCGAAAATAAACTGATAACACCTTGGATAAACGAAAAATCAATATGTAAACGTCCGTACAAAAAACAAAACATTCAAAACTAATGTCTAAGCAACAACAACCCCTTCTAAAAATTAAGATGAACTCAAGTGCTCAAATTATCTTTCACAGAAGACATGACAACATTATATAAGATAAACACTAAACAATTAAAGTGAACGTCAGTCGTATAACACATGCAAATCAAAAATTGCTTAATTTTTTTAGATCTTTGATCCGTAAGTTTAAATTTCAATCAACAGCTTTTAAAAGTAACACTTGATTGTCATTAATGTTCTCATCAATTTCAAGATGGTTGCACCACTGGCATTGAATCAAGTAAAATGTTGTTTTTTTTTACTTTAAAGCTGCAGTTAGCTAGTTCTTCATATTAGACAGCATTCAGTATTAACTTTCGTGAAATTAGGATAAAACAACAGTTAATGAATGTTAGGACGTTACAATGTTAGACGATCATGCATGATAACGTCACATTAAGAGGACAACCCTTTCAGCATATCTTTGAAAAGGACGGATAGAAATCATAAGAGAAACTGAAACCACTATAACTTGTGTATTACGACATTTCTCGACTTTCTACAGTGGGAACTAAAATATTTGAAATGCTCAGCTAATCCTGCACTTTCAATATTACAATTTAAATGTTTTGAGTGGGGAATATAGTAACACTCGTGTTTCAGAGGTGGAATCAATATTTTCTCTCAGTTGAAATGTCATTATTTTAACAAAATTGTCTTATACTTTGAAGTTCATTAATAAAAAAGAATTGATACCTTTAGATAGACAATACAATAACGTTTATTGATTAATGCACTGATGCAACATACTACTTATACTCAAAAGTATTCTTAATTATAGTACATAAATAATGTCTTTTAAATCCTGGAATCTATTTACATTTAAGAACAATCAATTTCTTCCACAGTGTCTGGGTTTTCAGTAGATATCTAGTACATGCAATATTCAAGGGAATCTACTAGCTCATTGAAAGGATTATGTTTATAAATTCATAAACGACTTTTGTGTGCTTTCTTTTATCGTTGTTTACGCACTATGAGTAAATTGAAAGACATTTCTGTTATTTGGATTCAATTAAAAATTCGCTTGGCGAATTGTGGTAGTGTCAGTATTATGATGTAAAGGATTAATTGGAAATCTGAAGATGTTTCTAAACAGTACAGATATTTTCCGAAATTGGTAATGTTTAGGGTCATTTATTAAAACCTGTAACATTGTAAGGATAAGTTAAGCAACATTGAGCTTAATTGCTTCCTTATCTTACATTGTAACACAAACAAAGCATTAGTGCATTTGGTCTGAAAATTTGATATCCGTATATATATATTACAACTATTAAGAGCCACTGTACGGCTTTCAACAATAGAAAAGCCATGTACTGCATAGTTAGCTATACAAAAAGATTAAACAAAACACTTTAAAGAATTCAAACGAGAAACGTATAGACCTAATTTATGTACAAAATGACTTGAAAGTAATTGTTCATTCGTTCGATGTGTTTTATCATTTGATGTTACCATTTATTAGGGATTTTCCATAAAGATAAATGAATAGTGTACACCAATAAATTTGTACAAAGTAGAAAGATCAACAATTTTATCAGCATTATAAA
Organism: Mytilus trossulus; assembly: GCF_036588685.1. Classification (NCBI taxonomy): domain Eukaryota; kingdom Metazoa; phylum Mollusca; class Bivalvia; order Mytilida; family Mytilidae; genus Mytilus; species Mytilus trossulus. The sequence continues at coordinate 1,738,476 of NW_026963318.1, forward strand.
ACCCTTACGTTCGTTTTGTGTCTCCTATTTTTTAATCCTTTTTTTAATTGTCATACACATTTGAGACAATTTTCAGTTTAATTGTTATTTTAATTACATAATCATATATTCTGGTTCAAGATTAGTCTTATATGATTTGATGTTTAAAACACGCAGCTCTAGGTAAAATGATATTGTGATATCTTTTAGGAACCTGCTTTTTTTACTGCAGTTACAGATAAATATATTATATATCAACAGATTTTGTCAGAAAATTCATTCAAATTTACAGTTAATTTTAATCTTCGTAACTGTCATGCATGACTATCTAATCTAAGATCTATAAGATTATCACCAAATGCGTTTTTGCTATGACTGATAAGCATGGGAGGTTAATTTACTGCTTAACTGTACTTATGAAGATAATTTACAATTATGTAATACAATATAATGCATGCAATCACATGAAATGTCAAATGTGAGGTATGTGTTAAGGAATCAAAACAAATACTTGTAGGATTAAACAGAGTCATGACTCTCACTTCCGACTGTTGATGTCTGTGTAAGCGTTTAGAGATGAATAAACAATTATCAATATGATACAGACAACTGAACTAGACATGAACAGTTTACTTAAATGGTTATCATGGTCATAAAGCAGCTTCTAATCGAATGTATACAAAACAGTTGACGAACGTATTCACATATTGATTTATATAAACAGATTGTTTATACATGTTGATAGCAACACAGTATATTCGGAAGTAAAATAATTGAAAAGCTTCAAGATTTTTATCTAAAAAACGCAAAGATAAAATAAGAAACAAAGATAACATTCGATAACATTCAGACTCGTTATCGCATAGATTTGAATGTTTGTCTACGTTTGATAAGTTTATCAAGATCAGTGCAAATACATTCGGTGAAAATTAGAATACTGAACGTTTCAAAATGTAATTTTTCCTAATTACATATCATAACAGAAAGGTCCTTTATAATTCTTTTTTTATTTTATCCTTTTTTAATGTTATCCTTTTTTATTTCTTTATGTCTGACCATGAACGATATCGATTTGTCGATGGCATACTCGCAATAAAAATATTCATCAAATTTGTGAAGAAAAAAAATATATATGTTACCAAGTTCAGCATTTGCTCTTATACACCTTATTTAGCTTTTCATCATTTACATTTATTAAAACATTTATCCTTCTTGAGCACATGATATCACTCTCAGTTTTTGATGAGGTTCGTGTTGTCCAGTCTTTAGTGTTCGATGTTGTGTCTTTTGAACTATTATTTGTCTGTTTGTTTTATTATTTTTTACCCACAGCGTTGTCACTTTATTTTCGATCTATAAGTTCGACTGTCCCTCTAGTTTTTTTCCCACTTTTTTTTTAAAGGAATGACTGTAATATTTTTTCTGATAATGAAGAAATAACATAACAATTTTTTTATGTTATTTCGAATAGACAGAAAAATATGACAGTCATTTCTTATAAATTAATTCTATATTTCATTTTAAACCGTAGTAAACCCTGAAAAAAGTTGATGATGTCATGGTCACATCTATTGGCTCATAACAAAATAACGTCAGCCAATCACAAGACGCATTACATCCAAAAATAAATTATTTCAACATGAACAATTAACCACATTCATTTAAACGTGTTAAAAACGAAAAACAGTCATTGGTTAGTTTATGTTATATTTGAAGAAATAGCTTGAACAGATGCATGCTTTTTTACAAACACGAGTTGATGGTCTATACATGTGTTCTGTCTTTTGTAATCGTTTGTTTTGACATTTGCGAATAGCTTTTGTTTTCATAATACAAATCAACCGTTTTTGTAAAAAAAAAAATATGATATACAAAAGACACTGCTTCAGTTTTCTTTCGGTTCTATAATTTGTATTGCATGTCAAAGTAAATGAATTCAATAAATATATATAAAGCGTTGAATTCATTTATACATATATAAATATATATATATGTATAAATGGTTTTTGAAATTGACTGAAATATGTAATTATCGAAATGTGTGTCAATTCCAGCAGATATTTTACAATGTATAAGCTGCCTGTAGAATTCATATTGTGAATAGGGGAAGTTTATCATTTCTATTCTGAACATAATTTAGCTAGTTATTAGCATAACATAAAATGTTAAACTATTTATTAGAACTGGCGTTGACATTTATATCATTTTTGGCAGTGTTGCATGGTATTGTTTATTTTACTCAGATAACCCCGATTTACCAGCTCAATGTAAAATAAAACACACAAACACAAACACAAACACACTCAGAGGATCATTCAAAACGGAGAGCTCGTTTTCGAAGGCAAAATCAAAAGCAAAAACACATCTAACGAATGGATGAAAACGGTCACATTACTGACGTGATACAGGCATTTTTGTATGTCTAACATGGTGGATGTAAATTGTTTTATAACTAGCTAATATTCTCTCTTGTATTACAGTTGTTTAAGTTTTTTTTAAAGGAAACTAAAAGGACATAATATTTAAATTTTTTATTCTCTCTTACAAGTTTTCGTTAATTAAAACAGATGTTGAACTTATTGAAAATTCTTTTACAATTTACCAGCATCTCAAAACTTTGTTTGATGAAGAATCTGACTTGTTATGTGATTTATTAACAATAGCTACTTGAAAACGAATATTTCTGACCCATAGCAAAATTGTTGTTTAACAAACACACTATTGTGTCTCTTTTTTTTTTACTTCATAAATTGTTTCTAGCTTGAAGTTACGTCGAGATAAGTCGATTACATGCACTTGTTTGCACCATCATAATGATATAACATACCATTGTTAATCTTAGACATTTTGATTCATATGTTCGATAAGTATTTGAGTTTTGCAATATTTTAAATTTCCCCAAAGATCATTTAACTTAGCTTTGGGCTTCGTTCTGCAATTATTTTATAATTCAATATTAATAGAATTTGTAAAAGTGTTGTGAAATGCTACGCAAAAGCTGTTGCGTACCTATTTATAACTGCATTGTATTGTAATACACATTTTAAGTAATTTATCTATTCGATACTTGATGATAACAAGATTATTAAAGATATATTTGAATGAATATATATATTATAGGATAAAAACGTTCCTCGAGAGGGCAAACAATCTAGGCACATTAAAGAGCAAGAAATATAACAAAAATATTATAATAAGAAGAAACTGAAAGGTAGTTCAGTTTGGATAATGGACTTTATGTTTTGAACAATACCTGTACGTTAGGTTTTTGTATAATAATAGTTATCAAAAGTACCAGGATTATATATTTTTATACGCCAGACGCGCGTTTCGTCTACATAAGACTCATCAGTGACGCTCAGATCAAAATAGTTAAAAAGTCAAAACAAATACAAAGTTGAGGAGCATTGAGGACCAAAAATTCCAAAAAGTTGTGCCAAATACGGCTAAGGTAATCTACTCCTGGGGTAAGAAAATCCTTAGTTTTTCGAAGAATTCAAAGTTTTGTAAACAGAAAATTTATAAAAATGACCATATAATTGATATTCATGTCAACACCGGAGTGCTGACTACTGGGTTGGTGATACCCTCGGGGACGAAACGTCCAACAGCAGTGGCATCGCGTTCGTCCAGTTCAAAATAATTCAGGCATTTTTAGGGTGCATTTCTGTAAATATCTACAATGTAATGTGCCATAGGCACTCTTTTTATGGGTTAAACTGAACCACTTTTTCTACGCAGTTTTAAATAAAAAGTCATGTCAAGTGATATCAACTTAACAGCGAGTAACAGTGAACTAAACATAATTTAATGCTAACCCTTCCAATGCATCAGAGTTACCTTCGGTGTATAATTGGGTTCGTTTTCCTGAATGTTCCGTTTTTTTTTGTCGTGTTTGGTGGGCTGAAACTTGCCTTCCTTCTTTTTGTTGTCTGCTTTTATCCATGGAATAATGGTTGATTTACTTCTAAATACATCTCTAGTTTGTTTAGAATATTCAAACGTATGTAAGTTCAATCAAATGACAGTATGAAATGTATATGCTGAGGAGATTATAATATACAAGATTGACAATCGTTATCTCCTTTCATCTAAATCGAATGGCATTGACCTTATAATATGAAGATACTCATTTCAGAAGTGAAATGAAACTGAGTAAATCAGAGTCTTGTTAATATGTAATTAATTATTACTTAGCGATAATATAATCAGTCGACTACATCTTAATCGTGTGCCTTTTTTGTATAAAAGATGGCACTATTCGCAATATAGAAAAAATAATGAATTATAAGTATTTTTTCATCGTTTATCAATTTCCATATATTTGAATAGAGCAATCAATTTAGAAATAGAAATGTCAGACACTGGTCAATCACGTCAATAATCGACACGTTATGTTACATCGTATACAGTTACAATTAATATCATATGCATTTGTCTAAAATATGAGTTAGTAGGTCTAGACTGACTTTGATCAATATGTTTGGTCATTCAGTCTAAATGAAAATACTTTTAATGGTTATACAAATCAAATCCTGGTAAGGTTGAACATCGTATCAGAAGCAGTTTCACAAGTGTTTTACAAATTATTGCAAATTATAAATAAACTCAAAGCTCAATTAAAACAAATGTAGCTTTTTATTCTTTAGGGTTTCCACAAAAGAACAGGAACAATGTGTAGGAAAATGATCCCAAGATCGGATTAGCATTGACAATGCTAAATACTCGACTTTTAAATCAGATAAATATTAGGTATAGCAATATCTGTTGAATAACAATTTGTTTTTTTATTACAATGTACAAATTAAAACTTGTTATTGTGTATAATAACCATTGCAAGGTTAGCAAAGTTTTCCTTCCAATTTATTGAAGTGCTTATAACCAGCAGTACAAGGAACAATATAAAAGTTTATGCAACATTAAATTGAGAAAGGAAATGGGGAATGTGTCAAAAGCGACAACAACCCGATCATAGAGTAGACAAAAGCCAAAGACCACCAATGGGTCTTAAATGTAAAGAGATCTCAACCCTCCCCTTAAACCTATAGCCAATGTAGAAAAGTAAAGACATAACAATACGCACATTGAAATTCAGTTCAAGCGAAGTCCGAGTCCGATGTCAAAATATATAACAATGAAAAGAAATAATATGACAATAATACATAACTAACAACAGACTACTAGCAGTTAACTGAAATGTCATCTCTAGTCCTCAATTAAACTGATTGAAAGATTATGTTTTCTTCATATAAAAATCAGGCAAAATACCTCCCGTTAGGGGTTAAGTATTATACTATCATAAAATATATGAAAAGAACATATTTCGAGCCACGAAAACAACTGGTTTTAAAAATAAATGTGTTTAGTTCCTATGCAAAGAGCCTATACGTGAATTAATATTAAAGCCAAAATATGCAATCTTTAATGACCTGACAACAGTATCGTAACTAAATCCCTTCTTAATAAGTCTTTTTAAAGGATTTGTAAGGTTTTGAGAGGAATACTGACATGTTTGTACTTTGTAAAGAATATTACCATAAAAGATTTGATGTGAAATACCTGAACGTATAAGATGTCTGCATGTTGAGTTATATTACTTATACAGATGATAACGTGTAGTAAATATTTTTACTAGATATCGAAAACCCTGGTGTAATAATTTTTCAGTAATTCATACATTTCTCTCGCTAAAATCGAATACGCTGTTACATACACGAGCATATCGTACAAGTTGAGATATATAAACACCATAAGATGGTGACAAGAGAACGTCACCTTTTAAAAATAGATAACTGAAAAATCATCTCTTTTATCATTAAAGTTTGTATTAAGCTTATTGTTATTGATATATATATCAACATCGAGGAAAGGGTAGTTGTCATTGTTAGTATTATCTTTATTTAACAGGATAAATTTCTTTAGTATACATACTGAAGTCGTCATTTTGGAGTGCCCATTTATCATCTATATATCTAAAAGTATTGTTAAATGTTTGTACCAAAGGTTGTTTCGATGAGTCTTTGCTAATTTTAGTCTTAAATTGTAACTCATAACAGTATAAATGTATATTCGAAACTTTTATTTATTTAAAATTAAATAACACTTAAATTAAAAAAAAATATGTATCTAGTTTTTTTTCGGAAATCACTTAAAATTGGGCGATAAAAGGGGAAACACTTTTCAATGATCAAATTGAAATTTATATACATATATATATATATATAACTGTACATAAATGTATAATTTGCATAATTTTATAACCCCCAGATGTGTTTTAAAGTGAAAACAAACCAATTATATCACAGCTTTAGTTGTCTGCACGTTTAATGCATAAGGTGACTTATTGTCACTGGTTTAAAAGCATATCAGTCTTTTAAATGCATAACTTTTTTGTCTTTATTTTTCAATTCTGTAAAATGTAAAACAGACTATGTAATTTCCTATACAAACCCTTGTCATGGCTTAAAATGCACAACTTTGACTACGAAGTGTCATTAGAATCATATCTAGAAATGAAAGCTCATATGCAATAATTTATATTCAAAAGTAAAAATATGAGGCTATGCGGCATATGATCAACGTGTATGATACCCGAATGTGTAAAAATTCTGCACTACCCTTTCCCTTCATTTTGGAGATTCCATCGAATTAATTTTGGCCGCTACCTATGTACATTTATACGGGTAACATGTCTACGACAAGAAACAAAGAGATCATTGGTGGGTCAACATAGCAAAATATCTTCATATATTATATACCATCAAAAAGAGATGTAACTTTCAAAACAGCTTTATTTACCTAGTGCAACATTTACTTATGTATTAAATAGTTCACTGTGCAATATTTAAGTATTCCTAACTTTAGATAAAACCAAAATGGTGTATATTATCCCTTTATTTCTGTATTATTCACAACGATTGACATCAAAAACTACGGTCTTACCTATTACAAATTCAATGATCATCCAACACACGGTTATGTCCATTGTTTTTACTCTCTGTATTCTCTCTTCAAAGAACATGCACTGGTTTGTTATCCTTTTGAATATATATAGTTGATTATGTTTTACCATTTCATTCATAAGTTAGATGATCATTTCCGCAGTATTTCCAAATTTCCAATATAATCTGTTTTTGAAGCTTGTGATAACTCCATTTAGTTACAGTATATGATGCAATTATTTGTAGAATTTATAACAGTATTGTGAAATACGTAACAATAGTTGTTGCGTGTTTATTTATAACTTCATTGTATTCAGCTATACATTTATATTGATTTCTGTTTATGTTCCATGCTTGGTTATATTAAGAATTTAAAGATATATTTGAAACTGGCAGCTTATACTTTCCCTTCAAATAAACAATTGTATCATACCTTAAACTGTCTTGACGTAAGATGATTTTATTCTGTATTAATATCTAAACTATTTACAATAACAATGGTATTCACTCACCTACTTTCATTAATTAGAGTATATACTATTTTTAATCGATGTGTGCACTGATGCAGCAGTACAACCTTGAAACTATATACATTTTTGGAAAATCTACATATTTCAATACCGTGTCTGGTTTTTAACATTAGCACACATCAAAGACATGCTTAGAATATTATTTGAATAGATTAAGATAATTTGATTTCTTGCCTTTGTCGTATTTTAAGTTGTTTGGAGTAAAAACAAAAACAAAATACATTTCTGTTACTTGGTTGCAATTATGACATTAACTGAGGAATAATTGTATAGGCAGAATACTGCTATAAAGGATTGAAATGTAGGTGGAAATCTTAGGAACATTTCAATACAATGTAGTTATGTTACGAGATCGGTTATTGTTGGTGTCTATATTGAATTCTTGGAACACGTTATAATATGCTGAGGAGACAAGAACCAAAATAATTGGGCTCCCAAATATCGCAAATATGGCTGGACTACTGGGTATCCGTAAATCACTTACACTGCGTTTCAGAGCCATCTGAGCATAATGCACATATTTGAGATACCTAAGTCTTCTTTTTTATACTGATTAAACTACCATTCTATCTAGAAAGAAACTACTAATAAAAGCGAGTCATTTTTCTGTTAGATGATTGCGTTCCGTTTTAAATTTTCCTTTACAATTCTATTCACTATTTTTTAGACCAATTTCTTGTAACAATTATTCAAAATGTTGCAATTAGGTATCTCCCAAAATCGAAGATTAAACAAACCACCCAAGATATATCGAGGATCAGTTATAACACAATCGTACTTAGGAACATATGTTTCGACACTATCCCTCAAAGCAAGATCTGATAATTTTCGTTTCGTTTTAAGTTTGTTTTTATGGAACGTTACAGAGTCTCAATCAAAATAAAAGTCAGCGTACAAACCAATCGCAAATATGCAACTCGTTAAATATTTGTATTCGTGGTCAACCTGAAACTACAAATTCCACGATAAAATGATATCAAACGAAAATTATTGAATCCACAGTATCCATGATCTGTATTCAATATACTAAAACGACAAACATATAAAAATGATTTTTTTATGGAATATGACGATCAACCCGATTCATGCGCATGCCCGGTGTCCTGATTAAATTTCAAAAGTTATTTTAAACCTTGCGTAAATACATAGTTTTTATAAAAGTCATTCACTATTACATGCTGAATGCACAACCAACGTAAAGTGAAATAGATATTCTAAGTGTTATCAATTAAATTACAGTCAATTAACATTTTACTAAGGAAAAACGTTCCTGCATTTCGTACGTAGTATAAATATTATGATAAAATAATCGCTTGTTATCTTAAAAGCATTGACTTTTGTTTAAACTTTTTTGTTTTCGTGGGATCAAATTTTAAATGAAACAATAACTTGATGATGCTTAAACGTACAGCCTTTCTTCAACTTCTGTATAGATGTCTAAATTTAATCTTTGATATTCAATGCATTACCTATAAGTAACTTGGATATCGCTATTAGGATTTTTTTCTTTCCAGTTAATATAACAATAACGGGATGTAGTATTAAAGCCAACGAAATAACGAATCACCAATTTTATTTTTATCTTCTTTACTTTCAAACCACTACGTACTACTTTTAGCTTGCAAATACTTACTGGCAATGTTTGGAACGTAAAAAAGTAAACCATGTCATACTTATATCAACCATGCGTTAAATGGCGAATTCATAAATACTGTTATAATCACGAAGAAATTATTATCTACAATTATTACGAAATGCTGTCAAGAAGATGTACTCATGAAATAATTATCGTACGGACGACTGCAACTTGTATGCTTTTCTTTGTGAACATCGATTTGCATTTTCCGTTTGAATTATGCCTTACATAATTCGTTTATTTATATATGATTTCCTTTACTTTTGTTTGAAACTTTTGTTACAAAACATGCTGAGGGTATTTTACATGAAAATATTTGACATATATAAACTATATATAAAACAATATTTAGTTTTTATATAAGAGATTTTGGTTGTATGATAGTATAGACATGTGTGCACTATTTAATTTTATTTATCTCATTTCTCATTGTGTAAGTGTCTCAGCATTCAGTGTATAGACCAACTCTACTGTTATTCATGGAAGCTAAAAATGTCTATTTATTGCAGGCTATGCAGACCTTTTGTATTGAATCATGAATAGATTGTTAAAACTGTACTTATTGATAGTTTATATGGTTTTCGATATTAACAACTAGAACTTTTTAATGTATTGTGTGTTTATATCTTATAAATGTGCAGCATGAGATATTGGTTTTATGCCTAGGATTGATTTGTCTCGAAATACTAGGTTATCATTAACAAAGTCGACTGCATCATCGAAATTGTATCAGAAAGTTTCATAGTTTTATAATTTGTAAGATGAACACTTTTTTTATATAGTCATTGCACAATTTTATTTGGAACAGTCACTAAAGAAAAATAGTCAACAGCTGTCTTGAGATTGAAGAGAAGGCATATCATTTCTAATAGTGTTCTACGTAATGTTGTCCGTCTTTTTTTTCGTTTCGTTGGACAAGACGTTGTCTGTCTTTTTACATAAAATGTGTGTAGCTGATGCAAATGTGCCTTCTTTTTCTGTTATTCATTCTATAGTGCTTTAAACTTAAGACCTTGTAACATATCTATATTCCAAAACTTGTTAAAAGGGAATGTGTCATATACAAGACGGACAATTTAATATTTCATCTTTTCGTCTAGTAGTGGTATTAACCTGATAATGAATCAATACCATACAATGTCCAGACAGTTGTTCTGTATTGGAGAAGTCAAATACGTTTAACATTTTAGTATATAATTAGTAATTGTTTAGAGATAATAGGATTTGTCCTGTGATATCTATAACGATGTAAAGCATGCATGTCCAGTTCAAACGACTTTAAAGTTGCGAGTTCCTACAACTTCTGTGTTCAAAGTAATTGAAGTTATATGTTTTTCTATTAACAAAGGAAAAAAAAACATGCTTGTTATGACTGAATACGAAGGTAAAAATATCATGATTTATATAAGATCATTTTTTCAGAAATTTCGAACTGTCACTTAATACATGTGTCAACTTACCCGAGAAGAAGCAGCAATTAACCAACAAAGAAAACCGCACAATGCTATATGTAATGTCCATTAAAACGTATATCCAGTTATAAATATTTTGATTTTCAGTTACACATACAAGTGCATGTACTGGTGTACGGAGATGTCATATACTAAAAAAATGTAAAAGCAGATAAGTGTCGAAACCTCAACGTCAAATTTGCGTTTAGTACATACATTTCCTTTTTTCCTTAACAACCAGCTACAAAAAGAAAAAAAACACGTTTCGATAATAGAATAATCAGTGATATTTTCCATATACTTCATGCACACATATGTCAGGATTTCATTTGTTACTTTTTCGTTTCCTTAATTCATTCTTTAAATTCCTGACTCGATGTGTTTTCTCTCATATAGTGAAACCGTTTTGCATTCCGTAAGAGTCAGGAATATTATACAATCACTTCATAGCGTTTACAAAGAATAAACAATTATATCACATCTGCAGTTGTCTATATGTTAGGTGTTTATACTTTCTTAATAGGCTTATTTTACATTTATTTGTGTAATGTAACAATTGAAATGCGATGATGTTAGTTAAGATATTCCATTAATGATAATTTTTCAACTGGAAAAAACAATAATAAAAAATAGTACATCAATCAATAGGTAAAATGATGCATCATGTTTTTTTTGTATTACCAATTATAGTTTTACAGTTAACAATATAAATATAATCGACTTTGTCAACTTAACGAATGAATAGATAAACTATTCACACGGTTGTAATACGTTCAAAGCAGCAGCAATGACGGTTGGAAATTGCAGTAACACCTGTAAGTGTTTATCAGTGGCAATGGTAATTAATCATACAATAAGTAATAATGGTGGCAGTGTTTCTAGTAGTAATTGAAGTAACTGTAATAGTAATTTTTGTGATAGTTGCAGTACATGCAGAAGTCGAAAGAGTTTATAGCAACGGATTAACACTAGAGATCAGATCAAATCAGTCTTTCGAACTATCAGAATGATCTGTTAACGAGCTTATCTTAACAGTTTAAAAATAGTTCTACATTAAACTGTAATACTAGTAACCTATTCATGGATAGAAATGTGCAATGCGTTCTAAGACATAACTACATGTATTAAAAATAGTTCCAGGATTGAACTGTCTAATTTATTTGATTGTCCGAGATTATATTTACCCTCTGATTGTCACTGTAAGTAGTGCTTCAGTTATTACATGGTAAGACTAATTTCAGTCATATATAAAGGCAACAGTAATATACCGCTGTTCAAAACTCATAAATCCAAGGACAAAAAACAAAATCGGGGTAACAAACTAAAACCGAGGGAAACGCATTAAATATAAGAGGAGAACAACGACACAACACAGAAACGCAACACACACAGAAACGGACCAAGCAACAGACAAAACACCACGAGAATAACAAATATAACATCAAAACCAAATACTAGTACGTGAATTTGGGATAGACAAGTACCGTGCCACGTCTTATCTCAATATCCCAAAAATAAGAGAAAACACAAACGACTCAACGTTAAAATGCAACACACACATAAACGAACAATATTATAACAATGGCCATCTTAAGTGGTTGGTTGAACCTGGTTTTATGGCATGCCAAACCTCGCACTTTAATGGCAAAGTTAAATATAACATTGAAATGACAATATAATATTACAGACTACAATACAAATAAATAGGAGAACACATTAGACAAAGAAAAACATGATGAATAGATAACAAAAGGCATCAGGTTTAAAATTCAATACGCCAAAAACGCGTCTTGTCCACACAAGACTCACCAGTGACGCCCAGATATAAAAGTTTGAAAGTGAAAAAAGTACAAAGTGAGACAGCACTGAAAATCAAAAGTTGAAAAGGTTTTGCCAAATACGGCATTGTTTGTATGCCCGGGATAAGAACATTCTTATTATATAGAACAATTCATGCTATTGAAAACCGTAAATTTTATCAAATGAATATGAAAGAGATATACATAATGAAACTGAAGTAATAACTAAATACAGAAAACTAAACCCGAATACATAACGCCCAGATATAAAAGATCGAAAGTGAAAAAAGTACAAAGTTGTACAGCACTGAAGATCAAAAGTTGAAAAGGTTTTGCCAAATACGGCATTGTTTTTATGCCCGGGATAAGAACACCATTATTATATAGAACGATTCATGTTCTATATATGTTCTGATATATGTGTGTATTAATATTGATATTTCTCTATGTCTTAAACACTTTTTTAACAAGACGATTTTATTTGCAATTGAAAACGCACGATATTTTCTCTCAAAAGACAATAACATATGGCGAGGATAATTTTCAACAGGAATTTCAAATATAATGTTTCAACTTTTTTTGTAACAATATCATTGATTAGATGAATTAATAGCAGAGTTAACCAGATATTATACAATTTGTGTTGTGTTTGAATATTATTCTGTACATTTTGACATTTGTTTATACACAGAAAATTTCATAAACTTACGTTGAAACAAATTTAGATTACCAATTCGAAAAATATACTTGTGAATCGGTATGTTATGCTTCATACGCATATGACGTTCTGATGTTAATGACCCCCTCTTTAAGAGTTTAAATGTAGAGAATGCAAATATACAGAAATATGTTCATATGAAAGGTTCATAAAAAAACTATTTCGATAAATTAAATGAATACATATAGAACGTATTTTAAAAGTATTAATATAAATACATAAAGTGGTTAACATTCTTCTTATGATTAAACTATCACGATATGTTCTATTTGCGACTGAAAGATTGTTTCCTAAAAGTAAGAACCACTGACAAAAATTGTGAAAATATGCAATAGTGCGTAATCGTTGTTCTACATGGTATTCTATCAGTAACTGACGGATTGAAAGAGCTGGTCCAAACATTTTTCCTCATTTTTTTTAAACGGTCTATATAAAGATTAATCCTACAATTATCATATATAAAAGATAATCTCAAGGTCATTAAATTATAAAAAAATAAACGCAAATGTTTTTTTTACTATGATAATGTAGCAGACGTATAAATCAGTTCCTGATAAAATACTATGAAATATTGCAATGATTTAATTAACCACTTATCAAGGCGTCTCAATTACTCTTAAGCTTAACTGATATTCGTATTATAACTTTTTCACACATAATTAAGGAATTTGAAGTACAGAAATACCACATTGTGTTCAATACTAAATTAAATGTTTTCCTTTAAATAACGATTCGATGTTATACATGTAACTGCACAGAAAGTCAGACATTAACAGGCAGCGAATAACATACCTTTAACATGTTGTTTTTTTTAGTTAAAAATAACGTTTAATATGTCGTGCGAAATTTATCAATATACGCTGTACCATATTGTCATCAATGGCAGACATGACTTGTATTAATGGGAGGTTTCCGAACTGTTTAAAATTACTAAAGATACTATCATTATATGCAAATTGAATGCAAATCAAATGTAAAGTCAAACAGTGCCAACAATATAATTGTAAACAGAACACAATCTATTAGTCAAAATTACAATTATAATGAAATTTCAAAACACTGTTGTATCTTTGTCAAGATGCATTTGTGCGAGTCAAACACCATTTAGGTATGTTGATTTTAGTTTTAGATATCTAAACTTAAACCATCGAAGAAAGAATACTGATGACGACACCGATTTGTCGATAGCAAAAATACATCACACATATTGATTAAAACATTTATTTTCAAGAGAAACAACTAACAGCATCTATTTGATAATTTGAAGGATGTAAAACCGTAAAAGGCAATCGGTGGATGATTGGTTATTTTCAATAATAATAAACAAACATACACATATGATTAGCCTATAGGAAACACAGTTTTACAATAAATAATGCGAGGCTCTACATGTATCTTTGTGTTTAGTGCTCCTGAAAAATCTTTGATTTTATTATAAAAATAAATCTATGCTGTTAAACGATGATTTCCAAGACACGATGCAGATGAACTTAAATGCATAAAACATAAAAAAAAGGGAAACAATCATATATTTTTCAAAAATTTAATCATTTTGAATTCTATCGTTATATATTATATATGTTTGTATTCGACTTTTATGTGTTTTTTATTTCAAAACTACCTGTACATTTTATTTATCCTATTTGTTTGACTCAGTTGCCATTGGAATGGTTGATCACATGTAATTGATGGATCTCGTTAACGATAGCAAGGTTATGCTATAAATAAGTTGTTATCTTGTGCAATATTCGACGATGACATAATATGTCAAATTTTGTAATGAATAGATTATGTCTTAACCGTGAAATTGCTAGTTCCAACCCTTAAGGATGTACTCATGTGGTCTAAGATAAAATTAAATAAATCAAGAAATTTTACCTTATATTTGCATTGATATTACATGCGTCTAAAATCAAAAGAAGGAAAATCAAGAATCTTCTTAAATTTTGTCAAATGACCTTTAATGTGCTATAAAATCTTATGTTAAAAGATTAATAGGTGCTATGGGGCAAATATTTTACCTTGTTTCAAATTGAAAAACACAATGGAGTCCGAACATTTGACACTTATCCAAAACACCTCTTAAGTACATCCTTAATCAAATTTTAATGAGACCAAAAACTACTTACCCTTAAGAATGTGAACTAATGTAAAGGTCAACAAACATAAATGTGTATTTTTGGAACACATTCCGATGGACTAGGTATATCCAGTCTGTTATTAAATTGATATAAGTCAGATAAGATTCCATATACTTGGTTTACTCCCTGGCATTGATATAATATAATACTGTTCGTCTTCCACACTTTGATTTATAACTTCAAAATGAAGATACATATATCAATTTTGCAACATGTCAAATTGAAAAATATTAATCAAGATCGTTATGTGTATATAAATATCTTCAATTTATTCTGCTCTAATCCTTTTATTGATTTGTTTGACTGCCCCAACAGTTACTATCATAAGATTCACGTAGATATGTTCACACGCAGGAAAAAATACATATTTGAAAACAATATATATTTGAGAACGAAAACAGGGAATGTGTCAAAGAGACAAAAGCAAAATCAGACCAAAGAGTAGAAAACAGCCGATTGTTTGATGTGTATGAGCTTTTGGTTTTGCTATTTGATTAGGGAATATTCGTTTTGAGTTTTTCTCGAAATTCGTTTATTTTTTTTAATAAATAAGCCAATAACAAAAACGGCCAAAGGTTCCTGACTTGATACCGTCGCACAAATATTTTCTTTTCGTATACCCAATAACAAATTTTAAGTTACATTTATTCCTGGAGATTGTCACGCTTATTTTTGGTCAAATACCCAATAAGAAGGGCTTGCATTATCCAGAGTTGGTTCAACATTTGTTTAGTTCTGAATGGAATGGGTTTGATATTGTCATCAATCTGTACTATGTGCTCCGCTAGACAGTTGAGACTTTGATGCATGATTGTTTTTATGCAAGTAGTTGTCATTCACTTTGAACTTAACATTTGTTGGTACAGGTGTCCAGGTCTATTTTTTGTTAGAAGTTTTTCTGTCTTGTTTTGAATTGATTGCTTGTGCCCCTTTTCAGCAGATATCATTTTTATTATTGTTGTATGTTGTATTGATACATTCCTGTTCTTTTGTGGTGTACCAATATGTGTCTTTATAAAGCCAAGAAGCTCTTAATGAGGGGTTTTTGTTGTCGCTGTACATTATATTTGTTTTTCGTTGATTAGTTTTACATAAATCAATCATATTTTTCTCGTCTGAATTGTTTTACATTTATAATTTTGTGGTACTATAATGCACAGGGCGGAATGGGTTCTAGTCGATGATGGAGGCAGTACAGGATCTTATACTTCGTAATTGTTTCTTGTTATGTTCATTGTTCTCTGGTGGAGATTTGTCTCATTAGCAATTATTACACATTATTTTATTCTCCTTTTTGATTCACAATTCATTCATTAATCTTAAGTAGACGAAACGCGAGTAAACTATCATACATCAAGTACAGATGCTTTCAATCAATTACCAATTCTAACATTAAAATTGTCGTCGGCAGATGAAGTTATTTCCTTTTAGCATTTTTGACTTATTTTTTTTTCTCAAACTCAGTATTGAATTAAGGGAATATATAGAAACCTGTTTGCACCCAATATATATGAGACAGTTATATTATCCAATTACTTTATATTGTTTATAAATAATAAACATTTAACCACATCTAAAGTTGTCTGCGCGTAAAGTGTTTACAATTTTCTAATTAACATATCGTGGGAATGCTAATTTATCAACAGATGGAAAGAAAAAGTAGTATGTAGCACTATAATGTTGTAATCGACTAGTGCACAGATGCAGCAAGGTTTGTCATTATGTTACATTTTAAAACTTCCGTTCAAAAACCTTGAATATATTTTTAGTGTTCGGTTTTTCACACATGCAATTATCAAAGACATAAAGAGAATTCGCTGAATATTTGTTGTAACTTAATCCAAATGAAGTGGTAAGTGTGTGTTTCATTACCATAATTTAAACTGTGTTGAAAAAAAAATCGAAAGACTTTATTATAAAAATAAAATTATTTTTGCAGTTTAAATCAACAGTAATATACCGCTTTTCGAAATTCATTAACGATAATTTATCAATAAATGTGGCTAAGAAACTTAGTATCTGTTTTTTAAATGCTAAATGCTAAACTCCCGTCTTAGAGTTTTGAACAAGTGAGTGCTTTATCTACTTTGTACATAAGAAAATATCTTAATCAGGTCTGGAATATGACAGTTGTGATTCATTCGTTTGATGTGTTTGAGCTTTTGATTTTGCATATGATTAGGGTCTTTCCGTTTTAAATATTTCAAGCATGTTTGTCATTTTACTTTTTACTTGCAAATTAGCTTTCATTTTAAACCAGTATGTGAATCAATTTCCACTGCACATGAAAGGAACACTCTATATGATATTAAAAATATACCCGTTAGGTAAAAATAAATGTCGTATAATTTTAGAGAAATTTCATAAAGGACTTTCAACCTAGACTGTTACGAAATTTTATAGTCTTTTCTTTTATTAGATATAAAAATATTAGGAACAAATATTCAAAACAAACATCGGTTAACTTTTCATCTGATGCAATTCCTTCATAAAAACATCTTTTTCAAAGCGGCACACATTGAAGTCAAAGTTTCGCTATTTTTTTTTATATTTGTGAATAAGAAGAATATAATTGGTTTTATTTTTAAAGTTTTGCACTGTATACTGTCGTTTCTTTCCATATTTAAAAGTAACTTAACATACCCGGACTGTTTTCACTCTTCTTATTGTTAAGCTTCCATTTACCTTTAACCGAACCTAACTGTTATGACAACGAAGACAACTGGACGATCAGTAGTATCCCCTGGGCGATTTATGATAATGATTTGAGGCTCTATAAATGTTTTTTTCCCATTATTTAACTTCGTTAAAGCACCCTAGCTTTCTTTGCTGATGAAAAAATAAAACTGAACGTATCATTTTAGGTCAAAAAAATTGAAATGACCTTAACTTGTTCAAAATATTCTCCTCGTCTCTTAATAAAATGGTAAAAGAACTGCAAGGTAATTCAAAACGGAAAAGCAAATGGCAAAATAAAGACATCAAACACATCTAAGGAATGAATAACAACTGTCATGACTTGGTACATGCATTGTCTTATGTAGAAAATGATGAATTGAACCTGATGTTATGGCTAGCTAAACCTTTCACTTATATGACACTCGCATCAAATTCGATTGTATTGACAACTATGCGTGACATCATTGCAACGAAAAGTGCTTCAGAGTCTGTTTATTCTTATTATTATAAAACTGACTTTAAAATCTATATTTTATCTGACTATTAATGCATATTTAATTTCGGCTTTGTAAAAAGTGTAAGCTACTCTTAGTATTAAAATTGTTGAAAGGTGTTTTCCTCCACAAGTTCTAAGAACATGTTTGAGCTATTATTCAACACACAAACATAGTGTAATAATATTTTTATACTTGCTGTTGACATTTTTTTTTATTAACGGCTGTTTATTATTATGTCATAGTTTGAATTTGACTAAGCTAACTTTAGTTTGATTGATTACCTTTAAACAGTTAAGCTGTGAGATGAAAAAAAGCCTCTACTTTTCAAAACTGTTTTAAACTGGTGTGCAATAGTGTATGATAAGAGCTAATGAGGATATGACAGTACGTGAAGCTTTATATGTGATCGGTTTATGTTCTCCCCCTTTTAATGCAAAATTATGAGATCGAAAACTACTTAAATTACTTACCCATAACAAATTTGATAGTCAACAAACACATTGTTATATCCATGGTCTATATTAACTGTTTTAGATATACTTTTCTTTATATATGTTATATAATATTTATAATAAATCAGATAAAATTCCATACACTGGTTTGTAATCCTCATGATAATATACCATTGTTAATCTGTCACAGTTTGATACATAACACAGATAAGTATATCTAGTTTGCAATATTTCAAAATGTCCAAATGGATCTATTTGTGTAGCTAGTGGTATCTGTTGTCATTTTTTTGTGAAATTTATAACAGTATTGTGAAATATCTATCAAGTGTTGTTACGTGCATATTTTTACTCTACATATAATTGTGTTAAACATTTTTGTTGATTCTGTTTCTAGTTCCTATTTTGTAGATTTAACGAATTTTGAAGATAAAAGACCGTATTTTGAATTGCATTCAGTTCTGTTTGTGGACAAACACAGTTCCTCTCTTTCATTTCATGTTGCAATTAATGACGAGGAAAACATTTAGATATACCTACCATAAGTAGAAATTTAACAAAATAAAACATACAAAGAAATTGAAACTACGCTGTTCGATATACGTTTATTCATTTAGAATATTCTACTTTCCATATTAACATATCTTAAATATATGATAGGAATACATATACTTTTTTTTTTTTTAATTCAGCTTTCACAGCTTTCGTAAATGCATACATCATTATCGCTTCACTTATAAATCTTCTTTATTTCAACATATTATGCAATCTCCAATGCGTTAGGATCAATAGACCAGATTAATTCCTTGATAAATATCTTATATGAAAATGTTAAGTCAGCAGAAATAAATTGAGTGCAACTAAAATTTCTTATATCGATATTTATTGAAACGGAATAAAATTTCTTTCATTTATAAAATTCAGTTCTAGATAAGTAAGTACTTTGTTCTTTCAAGTTATAGCAGTCATTTAAACTACAGAGCTGTCGTTAATTAGAAGTGTTCAATGTGGATCGATACCTTCTCTCATCTGACAATCATTTATAATGTCGCTTCAGGGTGAACATTCAACTATAGAATACGTCTTGGAAACAATGTTATCGTTGAAAAGACTAGTATTATGTAAATGTTTAGTTACAATCTTGTTATTTATTTTTTTCTGTCTTCGAATATGTAGAAAATTTCATGTATAGTAATAATATATTGAATAATTTAAAAATGGAATTGGTTGTAAAAGCTAAACATTTGATTTTAATTGAAACCAAAACTACTCCCAAACATATAAACGGGAAGATTTGTATTTTCCAAAATTTTGTTTTTGTTGTTTTGCAATAACAAATCTATTGTACTATGATAATAACAAATGCATTCTTAATGATTGCAACTTTCGTATAATTTATAAAAAGAAAATTGCTTTGTGAACAAGGATACATGTACAAATAGGTTCACATAATACTTTTGTACACTAAACTGTTAAAACCTCGATTCGATAAAAATCATTCCGGTGACCACAGGTACAGAGCATTGCTAATAATAAACTTAAGCCAAAGTCCACATTTTTTATCTCTTCATAATTTGACCAGCTGAATACTGACTGTAACGTTTTTTTGGTTCAAATTGATGTCTGGTTAGGGGGGGCAGGGAAACTGGAATTAGTGCAAGGTTACATCATAAAATGACATATATGTCATTCTTTCTTGTATATCATTTGTATTATAATTTACAAATTTTACATATACTCCATAATTGTTCCACATGTATTTATATTTGACACAATGAATATCAACATACTAAGTTAAAAAGACTGGGTTACAATAAAAGTTGCATATGATGTGGCATTGTTTTGTAATTCGTAGTAAAATTATGTTTTGGCAAGTGTGTTTTGTTTGGTCTGGAACATTGACAGCAGAAATAGTAGAACACTGAATGAGAGGTCTTTAGTTTTTAGACTTTAATTATCGAGGACAAGTACACTCTGTAAAACTCAGGTTATCATTAAATTTGATGCTTATTAATCATTGGTCTGGAAGCTAATTATCCGACCAAATTTATCAAAATTTTGTTTTCTTTCGGAATAAAATCTTAGACAATCAAAATATTTTAGTTCATCGTCGGATGTAACAAGTGTACATTGTAATACTGTGTTTGTAAGTAATTTGACCCAATGGGAGTTTTTAATGTCATGATGTGTTGCTTTTGATTATTTGTCTACTACTTAATTATTCTACTTACATAATGCAAGATGACAAAAACTCCTATTCGGACGAAAGCAGTACATTGGTTGTTTTTTTTCGAAACGTTACAGTAACGATGTTTACTCGGTTCAAATATGTTATCTTGATTCGTATTCAAGGCTGCCTGGTTGGCGATGATGCTGTATTTTGATCTGATCACATTTGTGTCTTTGTTATCGCAAATTAACAGGATAATTTTAACAGTTAGAAGTTGCATTTGAAACATATCAGCAAGTATTAAAATTTATCAAATATTAGTGGACGGCGGTTCTATCAAGAAGACAACTACCCAATACAAAACTTCTATGATTTCGAATGTAGTAGTTTAATATATGGCGGTACGTCGTAATCATGTATGAAATTTTTGCTACATAGTTATTGTTAGATACAAAATAAGACTAACTAATCTTTATCTTTATTTAAGTATTATAGAAGTTGGCGTGTACAATACGTCACACTTATGTTCATTGTGATCTTTTTTGTCATGCATATATAACAAGACGATTAGTTTTAACTGCAAATGCAGATATGAAAGAGACAATTGTGGAATTATTCCAGTATATTTTAAATTAAAATATATTCGATATTACACGTTACTTCTGTGAGGGGCGTATTAATAATAAACCGTCCATCATTTTAATAAATTTTATTATTTTAACAGAATAAACTGACTCAAAGTAAACAAGGAGCGTGTGTGTACTGTTCCACTTTATCAAAGAAAATTAAATACCATTGTGTAATAACGTTATCTTCAAATATAATACTTACAATAAAATTCAGAGTCAAATATGTCGAATAACATTATAGATTGCACTTTGTAAATACAGCTGTTTCTTAAACCATGCCTCTTTTTAAGTGATTTATAATATTCATAAAAAAAAAAAAATGTTTACATACTGGTTCCCAGTTATGCTCTCTGTGTTCCATTTCATAAAGACATAATTTTTGAATGTTACCAGTAAATATACATATACATACTAAAATTGAGAATGGAAATTGGGAATGTATCAAAAAGACAACAACCCGACCATAAAAAAAAAACAGCAGAAGGTCACCAACAGGTTTTCAATGTAACGAGTAATTCCCGCGTCCTGAGGCGTCCTTCAGCTGGCCCCTAAACAAATATATACTAGTTCAGTGATAATGAACACCATACTAATTTCCAAATTGTACACAAGAAACTAAAATTGAAAAAATACAACACTAACAAAGACCAGAGGCAAATTGTTTACATTGAAATATGTGGTAACCTTTCATTCGAGGTAGGGGTAGTTGACAAAATTAGTGTTAGTTTAAACTCTGAAAAGGTCAGGGCATATTAACGTTTTGAAAAGATACCGCACAACCCTATGTGTTTACCTTTGACAAAATTGAAGTGTATATGAACTTTCAATTCTAAGATAAGATTTTCAAAACATCATAGTAAAAGTGGTACAGTTTTCGCCGTAAAGGGGGTTCCTATGGGAAATTGCATTGTCAATATTTACAGAAATGCAACCTATAAACAATACAATAAACACATGTTATTGATACTGTAAATACATAGAGTATCAATTGTGACATTTATTGCTATTATTAAGCAATTTACAAGTTGAAAATATATGTTAAAAATAATTGAAAAAGTCGTATACTGCAATCACAATTATGCTGAAAGCATTTTTTTCTAATAAATTTCAAACAACATTATATACATGTAGCTGTTTTATACCATGTTAAACTATCTAACCAGACTACACATCAGAATTGACTGCCAAAAAAACGAAACAATTCCATTCATTACTAGAAAACATCCACAATATATTCAATTAGTTTTAGAAAAATTATGGTTCAAGATACTAAGTCTATCATGCAAAAACACACAAAATAGGAAAGACCTGCCTAGCCAAACAAAAAGAAATACTCAACAAAAACAAAAACAAAAACAAATATCTAATCTAAGTGACTTAAACTGCCACTTTATACAAATAATTGGTGTTTCATTAAATTTTTTTTTTTAATATTTTTCGGTACAGCTTTATAAAAATCTAACATACCTACTCTTAATAACACCTTTGCAAAGGTGAATTTCATGATGATGCACGTGCAAACTATTTAACTATGAATCAGCACTATACAAAGTGTAAACACATCCATTTGACACGGTGTTGACATTTTGTTAACTGCTGCATATTTTGACATCACATCATGTATATATTTAATTTGATTAATTTAATGACCTTACTTGATGTTAGCTGTGTCCTCATCACATGCTTCTAACTATCAATACTTGTTAAAGTTGTGCAAAACATCTGATTTAATTTTATGTTTGGTGTTAATCGCAACTTTTATGAACCGCGTTTCGGCTGTTTTGTGGCGGCCAGTTTTTATTAGTGGAGAAAAATGGAGTGCCCGGAGAAAACACCTACCTTCGATAGGAAAAATGTCAATCCTAATAATTTAACATTCGATTCGAGTGCACCCGCACGAGCGGGGTCTGAAATCATAGTATCAGTGTTGACTGGCGTGAGTGATTACAGTATTAACTTCTAAACCACTTGGTCAACGAGGCCCCCAAAACAAGTGAACTGTATAATTTTGTTTAATACATTTGGTTCGTTTTCTTTCAAAACATTATGGTACAGTAAAAAACACACCGTCTATTGCACTGATTTAAATGTAGTAATTACACTTTTCTGTTTATTAGATTGATGATAAATGATATAAAACTGAATGCACTGGTTTGGTTTCCTATAACTTATATACCATTGTTGATCATTAGCAGTTGAAAAAGTATATCACCTTTTAAATATTTCAAACTATTCATTTGAACTTGTGTTGTATCCTGCTATATAACTTCAATATATGGTGCAATTTTTTGTATAAAATATAACAATACTGTATATGTTTTATTGTTTATCAAGAGTTATTGTTTGCGTATTGTATAACTACATACTATTGAGCTACATGTATTTATTGCTATTGACATTTTCTCTTGTTCATGAATAATGATACGAATATCAAAGATATATTTATACTAGTCTTGCTAATTTGGGAAGTTTGCGAAAAACATTACTGTCTCACTTTACTTTTCAATAAGTGGGATAAATGTTTACATGAATATCAGGGAAAAAATACATTACATTTACGTACCTTGACCAAAAGTTGAACAGAATACAACAATACAAACGGCATTGATGATGTTTATTAAGTAGACTGCTTTATATAATTTTATCCGTTCATCATTTTCTTGAAAATTCTTTGGTGTCATTGCTTAACTCTATAACTACAGTTCGCTTACTTTAGTTTTGTAATCCACAGATAAAACATTATTTTTTTCTTAAAGTTAGTGAAATATAGATTCTCACACTGCAACAAGTGTATTACGAAATTTTCTCCACTCGAGACAGTTAAATTTTATTATTTAAAGCGCGAGGCTTGCCGAGCCCTTTAAATAATAAAATCTAACTGTCGAGAGTGGAGAAATATCGTAATTCACGAGTTATAGAGTCGGAATCTGTTTCTCTAATGCTATTTATCGTTCTTTCTCAAAGATTTTTAGAAAATTGTGCTCTTTATATGCGACGTCATCGATCAGGCAAGGTCTCCTTTTTCATGACGTCACAATAGGAAAATTGAGAAGAAAACAAAACATTTTGACGTCAATATCAAATTTCGACTAATCATTTGCCGAGAACAGATTTTTCACTAGTGAGCAGAAATATTTTTCTCACACCGGTCAGGAAATGTGAAAATAGCACAAAAATTAGAGAACAGTATTTCTTAACTTATAAGTTTTTCAATTGTCATGTCTAGTATTTTTTTAGCACCGATGGAAGAAATGAAATATGCGAATTACATACGATCTAAAATTGTCAATTCAGTAGAACTAATAAAGCGCAATTTATCTGTCCTATACAGATAATAATTTAATGTGATAACATTGTATTAGAATATTATGTTTTCTTAGAAAGTTCCATTGTACAGAGAAGCTTTGTGAGTCAGTTGAACAATTAAGCATCTGTTGTCGTTCATTGGAATTTCCAATGGTGGATCGATATGAAATCTCGTTTGAAAATCATGTACAGTGTCGCTTAAGGTAGAAAGACGAATTCCTTAGGTTTTAAAAATTCAATTATATAAAACTTTTCGGAAACACTTTTATAATTGAAAAGAAGAATTTGTATGTAGAGAAACAAAATACAAGAATTAAGAAAGTTTGAATACATTGAAAGTTGACACTAGCTATCATTGGTAATTCAAATAAATAAGGAACACACACATACACACGAACACACTTATCTTCGTATGCTACCGTTAAATATGAGTGAAACATAATGAGATTTTTCGAGTACATAAGTCTTTACTAATGATAATTGCAATGATAATGAATCTTTCCAGTTGATCAAACCTATATTGTACTTGCAGTTACGCTTTCATGTTTATAAAAAGTAAATCAAAATACGTGGGGATATTTTAGTGTAGATTGAATGTAACCAGTAAACTCAGCAAGGGCTCTATTAAGCTACGTATTTCTTTAATTCCTGCCTAGAAGTTCTTTGTAGTAAACAAATTAACGGTACCAATTTTCTTGCACCAGATGCGCATTTCGACAATACATGTCTCTTCAGGGATGCTCGTGGCCAAAATATTTGAAATCCAAAGCTAATATATAAAAGATGAAGAGCTATAATCCGAAAGGTCCAAAAAGTATAGCCAAAACCGTGAAAAGAATCAGAGCTTTGCATGAGGGAGATACATTCCTTAATTTATAATAATTTCTAATATTTTGTAACAGCAAATTTAAATAACACAAAAAATCCGTATTTTCATGCCAGTACCGAAGTACTGGCTACTGGGCTAGTGATACCATACCAAATCGATTATTAGTTTCCGCAGTAAACTTCACTACTTATCATTTTTTTTTATTTCCAACAATTACAACATATACCTGGCATACAAACAATATAGGCAAATATTTATTGTTATGTAATTTAATTTTGTTATGTTAATTAAGAAAATTTTCACTTATCTTTCATATGTTGTAAATAGTTTAAAGTTATGTAATACTTTACGTAATACTTTATGTTTTGACAATTTTACTTTGAAAAGTAAAAATTCACAATATCATTTCTGTGTTTGTTATACTTTACTTTTATGACTTAATTACTTATAATCTAAAGAGAGTATTTAGTTTAGCGTATGTTGTGGATTGAAGAAGGAGGGCATAAAATACATATATGATATAAATAATGTCATTATTATAGATATATCGTAATTGGAAATATTTTACATTTTCTATTGGAAAGATCATGAAGATAGAGACAAAACTTTATAAATATAAATATTAATACAGCAAGAAAAAAGAAAAATAAAAATAAAAAAAAATAATTTAGTTATATCCCTATCTATACTTTTTACCAAATAATTTCAAGTACACATATAAGAAGATATAGTATGATATCCAAAGAGCAACTCGACAACCGAGACTAAATTATATAGAAATTAACAGTAATACATCCTCATGTGGCTTTCGACACTGAACAAAACACATAATGCAGGGTCAGAAACACATTACATCGAAATGAAAAGTGCTAACTTTATAAAATAAAAAATACTGTCTAATTTAAAAATGCAAAGGTGTAAATAGATACACTTTCGTGAATTGAAGTGTTTGAAACAATGTTCAATCCATTTATATAACAACTTCAATAACAGGAACATATTGTTTATAGGGAAGTATCTTAATCTAGCCTGGTCTTAAAACATATGTGTTTAAATAGTTGACTATTGGCTGACACGCATAATTTTCTGTATATCATTGCCTTGTCTATATAACATAAACTTTTTTATACACTAAGATTGTTTAAAGGAAAACAAAATATAACTTGTATGAAATATGTAATACAAAACACATAACAGATAAGTTTACATACATCAAAATTATAAAAGTTGATATACTGTCTGAAAAACACTTTTTCGCTGTTGTAGTCTATGTTTTCTCATTTTTTTCAAAGTATATTCAACTACATTAATCTCTCCAGCATACGTTTAAAATACATAACGCAAAGTTAAAAAAAATAGTTATCAGTTTTTAGAAGAACACTATTGATGTTAGTTATATACTGTAAAAAGCTTAACTCATGTTGTCATTGAAATCCATACTGATTAGTCAACGTTAAGCACCATTACTATAATAATGATGTAACGAAGATTAATTTGCAGTAGATTAAACATAGTTTAAACATATTTATTTATAGTGGATTGGGAAACAAGTTTCACAACTTATATTAATCCCTTTCCACTTTGCGGGTGCGAGTGCTGCCTTGTAGCGGCATTAGCCTACTCTTTTTCGAAATCTACAAGGGTGTCTTTAACGTGCAAGAGATATGGCTCTCTCTTAACACGGGTCAGCCATTTATCGTCCCCTTCCGACGGACTATCATCGTTTCCTCAAGACCATACTCGCAAATGGTGTCAAGGGAGAGCCGAAAATTGAGATTAAACATAGTGTATAGTGATGAGATAAAACAGACGGCTACGCTTTTGCTTGGGTAAGCTCGATTAGTTTTAAATCAGTCAAAAGTTAATATTCTGCTAACTCTTTTAATGAATGAAACTATTTCGAATGAAACATGTGTTTTTACGTAATTGCAAGTATATAGTTTGTAATTTGAATGAACGAAACTATTTAGAATGAAACGTGTTTTATGTCGTGATTGCAAGTCATTTGGCCTAGATATTATTTGTATTTTGAATGAACGAAACTGTTTCGACTAAAACGTATTTTATGACGTGATTGCAAGTCATTTGGCCTAGATATTGTTTGTAATTTGAATGAACGAAACTAATTCGAATGAAACATGTTTTATGTTATATTTGTTATTCTCGTGGTGTTTTGTCTGATGCTTGGTCCGTTTCAGTGTGTGTTACGTTTCGGTGTTATGTCGTTGTTCTCCTCTTATATTTAATGCATTTCCCTCGGTTTTAGTTTGTTACCCCGATTTAGTTTTTTGTCCATGGATTTATGAGTTTTGAACAGCGGTATACTACTGTTGCCTTTATTTATGACGTGATTGCAAGTCATTGGGCCTATGTATTGTTTGTCATTTGAATGAACGAAACTATTTCGAATGCAACGTGTTTTAAGACGTGATAGCAAGTCTTTTGGCCTAGATATTGTTTGTAATTTGAATGAACGAAACTATTTCGAATGAAACGTGTTTTATGAAGTGATTGTAAGTCATTTGGCCTAGATATTGTTTGTACATTGATTTAATAGAACTATTTCAAATGAACCATGTTCAATAACATTATTGCAAGTCATGTGTTTGTAATTTCTTAAACTATTCATTTCAATTCCCCTTTTCTCGTTTAATGTTTTCTTACATAATCGATGAGATAAATTCTACTTTGCCCCTAAAAAATTGAAAGCTACGGCATTATTCATTTCTTGTTATTTTCCTAGACTTCGTGTTCCAGATATTATAACTCGGTCCAATGCTCATCGAGCAATGAATGTACAAGACGTATATACGTCTGCAGTGAATGTCGATCACCTTGAATATTAAAAAAAAAACTGCAGCAGACTCTTAAAAGAATCAGAAGGACTTGACATATATTGATCAAGCCTTTTAATGGTAGATACTTTTCTTTATTTTTTCAATACTTCAAAGTACACAGCATAATGAATTGATAAATAACTATCATCTCTCTGAATTACCATTATTGCTACTACTGTCCTATGGTAGAGGGTAAGTTGGGATCCAGCTAACATGTTTAACCCAACCACAATATGTATGTACTATATGCCTGTCCCAATTTAGTCAGGGCCTCAATTGGGAGATTGTTGTTTTTTGGCCGTAGTCCATAAATATATTGATGTGTAACAAGACAGTTTTCAGCTTATTCGTTGTAGCATTGTTCGAAGAACTGTTAATATAACTGAGTTACCCTTTAATTGAGAGCAATAAGTAACATTATAATGTATTGTGGATGATACTGAGTTTGACAAATTATCTAAATATAGTTAGGTTCAGACCAAGCATAACATCATAACGCGCGGAAAAAGTTCATTCGGCGTTTATTCGGGTGTACTTAATGTTAGCGTCGCGTTAACCCTGCGTTTACATCAAAATAGACATACAAAGTGAACTATCACGTTGACGTGCGTTTCTGTTATGTTATGCTTGAACTGCAACGAACTTATACTGATGTATTTCGTCTATATAAGCCATGATCGTAATCATCTCGTTTGTAAATAAATAAAAAAAACTTATAAATTATGGCAATATTAAAAAATAACCAACGCAATGTTCTATATGACCAGTTGGACGCTAAACATTTCTGCCTTAAAATACCTCTAAATCAACATAATTTCAAAGTCTGTAATGACAACAAGTAAATTTGATAACGCACATAGTCTACTTTATCCACTACAGTAAGATTGAAAATTATATCAAATGCATGAACATACATTGCAATATTTTTGAAAATATACCATAACATCAACTGTTGACTTTAATAACTTATAAGTATTATTAATTCGATATATTCATTTCGTATACGTTCTTGGTGTTTTGGTGAAAATCATTACGTATTGGTACATCAGTCTCTTAAACCACATAGGAAAGATTGTTTCTATACTATGTCGGAGAAAGGGATACAGTATAAATCAAACTTAGACTCGAAGTAACAAGTAAAGGTCACCACAGGACCTTCAACAATGAGCAAACCCATATACATTTAAGTAACATAAATCAAATTAATTATGAAATCTGTCAAATTTAAAAACAGATCATATATTTTACTTGCAAAAACAATGACCTATCATTTACATAATACATTTATAATACAGTGATGAACTTTAAAAATTCCTCGGATTTGAAATAGTCTTTTATTCTGTGAAAAATATACATTATTGTAGAGGTCGTTTTAGTTAAAGTAAGTGAAAATTGCATCAATCACAAATCGTCATTATATCAGGGTTACCTTATGTGAAAACTATAGATCCTTATTTTCAAAACATATATCCCTCAGACGATATAATTGTATTCCAATGATATGCACCGTTAATATAGTATTTACGATGGGATGATTTATATTCAATTAAAGCTTATAGCAACGAAATGGTTAGCTGGAAGGTAAAGTAGACGGCTAACCATAAGCTTTTATTTTATAGGAAAACATCCGATTCGATCAATAAGTCTTACAGAGAATTAAGTTGCAATTCTACGATCTTTTTTAATGCATAGAAAGATTTGAATGAAATAAAATGACTTAACATTTAATTATTGCCGTAGACTTTTTTGTACGGTAGAAGATATTTCACGATCGGAAATCCTTAATGGAAAATGAAGGAGTAGTCTATTCGTTTTAGACAAACCAATCCCAACCTAAAACAAAACTCATCGAATATACAAAGAATATATTAGATAAGCCAGACATCCGTATTGTGTACAACAGACTCATCAGTTATGCTTAAATCAACGCAGATAAACGAGAAATGAAGACACAACGTAAAAGAGAATTGTAACAACATCATGCATGCAAATGAAAAAGCTGTGTCTTATATGAATTATGCTTTTTTTATCAATTAATACACAATACCCTTTCAAATTGAAATCATCAGTTACTTTACAGAAAAAATGTATATTATAATTAAATTTCATGCCAAAACAAAACAATAAAGCTATATAATGTTAGTGTTACCCTGGGCCGTTACGTCTTCGCAACAACAGTGGAATTGCCCCTGTGGTTTTTAAACTTCTTATGAGATAACAAGGTTATAATTTGATACGCTTGATTTGCATTTCATCTGCATGAAACTCATACGTCGCTCAATTTAGAACAGGTGCCAATGTTGTCAAGGCTAAACCAAGAATGTAAAGTGTAGTCTAATGACTGTATTTTCACAACGTTTTTTTTGTAGTTTGGTATTTTATAATATTTATAAACTTTTTTTCTTAGATTGTCCAGAGGAAAAAGGAGTACGTGCATGTATAGGTTACGTCGTAACGCATATAACAGTTAAACAAAAGCAAGGACGCGTTAGAGTTGTATACCTTCTAACATTTGTGCCTTGAACTTCACATTTTAAAGGTAATAGTGATAAATACTTTCAAGTATATATAACAGTATAAAATACTATCTACTTTGTTCTATTATAACTTCACTTTGATCAATTTTGTTTCAATTGATATGTGTATAAGAAAAAAAATAATGTTTTAATTATCAGATACTAATTTCGGATACGAACTGTTGAAATATCAAAGTAAATTGTGCCAAACTTGTTTATCTAAATGTTTAAAAGCCAATAATTCATTTATGTAAGAAAACATATAAGTCAATGCAAATCACAATGGGAAAATATCCATTTTATATCCAGGAATCTAAGGTAAATTTTCTTAAAGCAGATTTGTTTTTTTATATATATGTGCTCTTATTTAAAAAAAAAGGTGCTATTACTAATTGTATGTTACATTTGATGTCAGTGCCGTTTGACTGACTATTGTCAAAGTAAGAACCTCTAGAACAAACATGCAGTATGCGGACGTAACGACACACTGAATGATTATTCAATTATTGCATTGCGTGTGTCCGAGTTAGCTAAGGGACCTTTCAACTTTGAAGGTTAAATTAAGAAGGAAATAAATGCGTCTTAAAAAACAAATGTTTTGAATAAGAATAGAACCTGAAGGGATATTTATACAATGCTTTTGTTCTTGGAGTGAGATAGAGAATGCAATGTTTTAATGGGACAGATTTGGCTGTTTTAACTTTCGATTGTGCACGTGAGTAATACCAA
Source organism: Mytilus trossulus (assembly GCF_036588685.1). Classification (NCBI taxonomy): domain Eukaryota; kingdom Metazoa; phylum Mollusca; class Bivalvia; order Mytilida; family Mytilidae; genus Mytilus; species Mytilus trossulus. The sequence goes on from NW_026963318.1 coordinate 1,770,312, forward strand.
ATCAGTGAAGTGAACACAATGACGCTTAAAGGACCAGTAAACCTATTGAATTACAGAAAGGCATTTCTGATAAGCTTGTCTTTGTTTTGTAATCTGAATTTTGTATACATTTAATAGATAATAACGTCGAACGGTTTAAGTAAGAGATAATAAACAGTTAGATGTAAGGTTGAACAGATTCCACACGCCAATTAAGATAAAACAACAAGTTAACCAGATGCCAGAAAATTAACGTTAAAACATTTGCTGTTGAAATCACAACCATACAGGGATATAAACATCATACAGACCTTATGCAAAATGAAGTAAAAAAATATTACAAACCAAGAATGTGCTTTTCGTGATAGAAAGTTGTCAGTAAATGAATTTTTTGAATGAAAAGATCGATTGAGTTCATTTTATCTTGTTTGTAGGACATCATCTTTATACCTGAAAGTGAATTTGTAAACTAAAATTTGCGAAATATGATTTTTTACTTCTTTTGATTGCATATGAAAATCTACCACTTTGGGTGCACTATGAGTACCCCTTGGAAATGTCAAATCATTAAATTCAACAAATATATTTGTTTTAAAAAGCATTTTAATAATGTCATATTTCATGTATTTGTTTTTAAAATATGTCGGGTCTTCAGAAAGATTCATTTTCACTTCAATGAATTTATGATTACGATTAATATAAAACAAAATGAGACAGGATGGTAGAACCTTCAAATGAGACTGGTGAGCAATGTTAATCTTTGAAAAAAAAACATGAAGAGACACACGTTTTGTTTTGTAAGCGTTCAAAACGGGATGCATTTGTAAAGTAGGATTCAACCCTACCCTTTTGGCGTAAAACGTGTACCCTGTTTATGGTGTTCATATCGGTCAAGTTACAGTTTGTAATTTTTGTTTTACGTCGTTTGCCTTTTCGTTGCAGTTATGTTTAGGTTTGATGTCGTTTGCTTACGGTCGAATCGTGTTCGTATAATGTTATCCAAACTAATTACGTCTTTGTTTAAATGACTTATTGTCTAAACTGGCAGAGTGCTAACAAAATATGAATGAAATTATCTTTGAAAACATAGGCTTTTTGTTTTCTGTATTGCACGTTTCTTTTTAAAACATAACGTTTGTCTTTTGAAGGACAAACATAACATTTCTTTACTTAAAAAAAATAATCATGGTTGATACATGTAGATGTAGTTAAATAGAATATTTTATAAACAAAAGGAACATTGTTATTTTTCACATACATGTGTCTTTATTCAGAAACTTCCAGACTAAAATATCAACTGTCTAACTAAATGTTTATATTACTTATATGAGATTAACACTTAATCTAACATAAGACAGACGGTGAACATTTTTAGACGGTACTTCGAATTTTTTAAGAGTAGTTTTAACGAGTAAATAATTATAACTTCAGCTTGATAATATAAGTTATATGATAATGTTCATGTTGATTATTTAAGTCTATAGTAAGTCATCTGTTAAAAAAAGGTGTATATATTGGTATAAAGTAAAACGCCGTGACTTTAATGAATCATTATTATTGACGCATATGCCATACGTTTGATTATTAATACTAGCTTAGGACACAAATATATCATTGATACATAAAACATATAAAACAGATATGTTTCACTTTTGTTATACTATTATCCTCAAGTTCAATTGCTGGATTTACTAACATAATTGTTAATATATTTTGTTAATATGTGGTATTGCACTGTGTTTGGGAAAGTTGTGGTGCTATGTTTTTAGAAATTAGTTGTACATACTTGATTATATTTGTTCATTAAAATACGTTGCTGTATTATGCTTATTGTATGCATAAAAGTTCAGGTCCTTTATGACCGCTAACTTTATGTGCAACAGGAGTAAGGCTTTAGATTAGAATAAGACAAAATATAGGTCATGTTGAATGCCCGTTGCTTTCCAACTGTTGCTCCATTTGATACAACTGAACATAAAACAAAATATTAAAATAAATATTCTGGGCATAATGGTTCAGTTAAAATAAGTGGCTCAAATATTCAATTAAATAATGTGTTCTTCCTCAATAAAATTGAGTGACAAACGAGCATTAAGGAGCATTCAATCTTTAAGCTTTTCGTTCCTAAACTTAAGCTTCTTATTAAAATGAAACTATCACGTCTTAAACATGTAAAAAGTTAACTGTTATTGTTCTAAATCTCTTTTTTGCCTTAAATATACTTACCTTGAATAGAACTAGTTGAGTAAAGCACTATCAAAACGACATTAATGACATCCATACACGAAGTTGTTATATATGAATTGATATATGTATCCCTTTTTGACATATCTATAAAGTTACACAATTGGTCATCTACATTGCCCGACAACACTTATAAATGCTTTCATGTTTAATCTGAAGAAATATTGTTCATTCCTTAGTTAAGAATATCTTTATATATATTATATCTGTCATGTTATGAGGCTGTATATTTTCCAGTACTTTCAATACAAACGGATGTAATCACCACTAGCAGAAAATACATAGAATGGAATATTGCATAGTCAGCTTAAACAGATCGTATCAGCTGATTTTTCACACATCGATAACTATTCAAATATTATATAATTCCTGTTTAAATATTATATTTATATAACGATATAGATCAGTGAATACCACCTACACTGAAGTGGTACAATATTATAAGCATCTGCTGTCGTTCATTATGAAACTCTCTAGATGGATCAATAAATACTCCCATGTGACAATCATTGATAGTGTCGCTCTAGGAAAAGGCATGTATTCCTTCGGCTTTTGAAAATTAGATTATAGACATATTATTAGTATTGACTCTTACATTCCAAGGGGAAATTATTTCCTTCTATGTAATCAATGTGTAAGTACGTTTTGATACGACAGATAAGACTTCGCATGCAGTTGTGAAATTAGTTCTTATCACTACAATTTAAATGCTAGCAGTTACTGGGATAAATGTTTCTCCAACCTTTATTTTCTTGGTATTGTTTATATAACAGTCTATTCTGTCTATATATACGTTCAATTCCAAATAGCTTATCATGATGGTCGTTTATGTATTGTATACAATTTACTTTTAACATTCCAAAAGAGAAGTGGAAAATACAAAAGGTAAATTATTAAAATAACAAACCCAAAAGAACATTGACAATAACAAATTAATTACAAAACAGAGCAAAGAAAAAGATTAAGATTGAGAAACAAAAATACGGAAGTGGTAATTGTTTTTTTTTATGGATACGTGTTCCTTGTCCCATAGTGATCATGAATTACCTGACATGATGACTTGCCAAGCAGCCTTTTAAAATAACCGAACATTTTGAAACATATGAAAACGATAAAATGTTTAACTGTTTTTAACTGAATATACGTTTACTTAAGATATCATTAAAAGTTCACTAAAATGTTAACAATCTGACATTTTACAATTAGCGAATACATGATATTTCCGCCTTGTAGACAACCTTGCGATAATAACAGTACATGTGCAAAATATCTTTAGATATGTGAAGACAATTATGTTTTTCACGTTTTACTTTGAACATTTTGAATAATTTGTTAAAGCAAGATTATATGCACAATTTGGTATGAATAGCCTTAAAGTGGTGGTATAATGCATACCCTATGAACTTTAAGTCTTTAACTTACTTCTAAGTAAGCTCGCAAAGTTGTTTGTTTTAGTACTTTCATAAAACAACAAACAAAATAACGTATGTCATTTTTTAATGATTGCGGTTCCTTTGTACATGTATTTTAGTTTATTTATTTTTTAGTTTGACGAATTCGAATGAGCTATTCCAGACTGTGTCAAAGAGGAAGCATTCCGACTGCAATACAACTTATTTAAAATAAGTCCCAGTTCGATGTAAGAATTGCTTATAGAAGAAAAATCAAAGTGTTCCTCGAGAAATGTATAGTATATCAACATTACAGTGGTTAATATCACTACAGGAATATACAAAATCAATTGAAAGTTTATATCATATTCTTGAGAAATATTGTTTGTGAAACTGGTATGTATCCCATTTTTCTCTTTTTCGGAAAAGTGTGCGGTTGATGCTTTTTTTTCTAATTTTATATATTCGTTTAGAGCCAAAGTGCATATTTATCAAAGTTTTATGAAAAGTAATCAAACAAATTCAATTTTAACATTTTGTCTTTGTTAAACCGTATTTCAAATGATGGTTTTGTTAGTTTCAATTCATTTCAAAAACTAATTACCTTACTTTCTGTTATTGTCTACTTTGATAGCTGGAAAGTATATCCTAAATAGCTGCTGATTTCTGGTGAATCAACGTGAAATTGGACCTAGCTACTGTCGAAGTCAGTTACAATGATTACGTTATAGATAATGCATATTTTAAGGTTTTCTTGTCGTAGAACACCCCGAGTGGTGTCAGGATTGATCAAATGAAAGACCGACCGGAGTGAGGTCTTTCTTTGAACAATCCTGACACCCCCAGGTGTGTTCTACGACAAGAAAAACCTTAAAATATGCATTATCTGACTTATATACCGTCAAAAAATATTAATTTTAAAAAGATTTGTAAAATTTGGAATTCTTTTTTACCGACAACATTAAAGTGAGATATTCCTTTCTAATGCGTTCAGGTGTTAATACGCCCTGCGGCTCATTTGAAATGTGAAATAAAACTCACTAAATAATTTAGATATAAACCTTTTAAAAATTGTTATCCATACACAATAAAAATATTACTGTAACTGCATGAAGTAAGACACAAATGTATTGTTACCATCCGATAACGGTGTATGACAAATACAAGACACATTGTAAGTTATGTATTGTACCACTTAGCTTATGGAAAAGGGGGAGGGGGTATGTTTTTTTTTCTAATTTGTTATGTTATTTCTATCGCGGTAAAGTTGTTATTTATTTAACCATTTGTCACGGAATAAAAGTTCCTTCATAAGATAAGTTCCAAAGGGAAGAAATATTATAGAATATTATTTCCACAGGAATAAATATTACAGTACAAGTTCCTAACGGAATAAATGGTATAGAATATTTGTTCCAGCAGGAAAAGGTATTATGACCCGACCCTTTCGTGAGTTACGTTAATGATATTCAATAGAATATAAGATTATTTTATTAGTTGATCATTTGATAGAGTAAAAGGTATACATAAATTTTAAAAAGTTAAGAACTGACACGAAGACGAATATAAATACATGTAGGTCACAGTATGATATCCTATTCAGTGTGTGTCGTTCTGAACATACATGAAATATTTGCCACTGAACGTTAAGCAAGCATCCAAAAATCAATCAACCTATTCAGTTTGACGCAATAAGATTTATAAAATCTTACACACGAATATGTTAAATCTGGATTATTTGTTATTTGTTTCTAAAATTAAATTGCGGGTCTACAATGATGTTGTTTTTTTACATCTATCATCGGTTGAACTTTAGACAATAAATTTCCAAATCGGCAACAAAAAACTATTAGACGAATAAAATTTTAGTAGACGAAGTAAATCATAGATTGCATGTTTATGAAGGAAAATACCTTGGAGCATAACTAAATGCATACTTTCCTTCCCTACATATCTTGACCATTACAAGCAACATTACTAAACAATAACTACATAGAAATCCAAAGACTGATTAACACTATCCTCACCATAAAATTATTCCTATGCTAATCGGTAAGCAGTGTGTAACTACGTTCCAGTTTGCAATTCATTAACACAGTGAAAGGCTGTTTCAATGTTGATACTTTGATAAATGTGTAGAAGTTTCATTATTTAAAAAAAAGTTCTCAACCACACAACACAACATCAAAATCTGTCTAAAGGTATGCATTGTAAATGTATAGAATTGTAACCATACTATGAGAGTCCAATGAATATCTTATTGAGAGTACACTATCTATTTTTTTTTATTTATTTAACACTAACTTAATATTGATCTCTCTCCATTGTACCTCTTTTATCATAACTGTCATGTTTCAGACATACACTGTTCACAAAAACAATGCTTTAACTTAGTGAAGTGTAAAATGGAAATGTTTGATGACATGATGACTTGCCAAGCAGCCTTTTAAAATAACCAAACATTTTGAAACATAAGAAAACGATAAAATGTTTAACTGTTTTTAACTGAATATACGTTTACTTAAGATATCATTAAAATGTGCACTCAAATGTTAACAATCTGACATTTTACAATTAGCGAATACATGATATTTCTGCCTTGTACACAACCTTGCGATAATATCATTTACAGTGCATGTGCAAAATATCTTTAGATATGTGAAGACAGTTATGGTTTTCACGTTTTACTTTGAACATTTTGAATAATTTGTTAAAACAAGACTATATGCACAATTTGGTATGAATAGCCTTTAAGTGGTGGTAAAATGCATACCCTATGAGCTATAAGTCTTTCACCTACTCCTTAGTAAGCTTGCAAAGTTTTTTGTTTTAATACTTTCATAAAACAACAATTTAAATAACGTATGTCATTTTTTAATGATTGCGGTTCATTTGTATTTTAGTTTATTTATATTTTAGTTTGCCGAATTCGAATGCGCTATTCCATACTGTATCAAAGAGAAAGCAACCCGACTGTAATACAACTTATTTAAAAGAAGCCCAAGTTCGATGTACGAATTGGTTAAAGAAGAAATTATCTCCGTATAATCAAGGTGTCCCTGGTGAAAAAGTATAACATATCAACATTACAGTGGTTAATATCACTACAGGAATATACAAAATCAATTGAAAGTTTATATCATGTTCTTGAGAAATATTGTTTGTGAAACTGGTATATATCCAATTTTTCTCTTTTTCGACAAAGTGTGTGGTTGATGCTTTTTTTTCTAATTTTATATTTTCGTTTAGAGCCAAAGTGAATAATTATCAAAGTTTTATGAAAAGTAATCAAACAAATTTTATTTAAATAAACATTTGTCTTTGTTCAACCGCATTTCAAATGATGGTTTTGTTTGTTTCAATTCATTTCTAAAACTAATTACCTTTCTCTCTGTTATTGTCTACTTTGATAACAGGAAAGTATATCCTAAATATCAGCTGATTTTTGGCGAATCAACGTGACATTAAACCTAGCTACTGTCGTAGTCAGTTACAATACTTACTATCTCATAAGACATAGACTGTCCTCGCATTCAACGAACTATCTATGAATTTAATCAACACCTCTCTAGGTTCATGAAAAATACCATTCCGTAATTGTAAATTGAACATCTTATGGTAATCAACATAATCAACATGACTAATTCAATACCATCTATCTATATTAGTATTTTCATTTATGATAATAGCAATGCTGTTAAACCACGAGTTGGATTTGAGGTCAAGTATCAGATGTACCACCACACAAAATAAAAAGCACAATTCCTTAAACATTGGTGCCGGTGCTGCAACTAACATTTTCTGTACCACATCGATTATTTAATCCATTATTTGGTTGTTGATTCTTTAACAAAATCATGTTAATATTGAAAATAACGATAATCAAGAAAAGAAAACGGAGAAACATAATAGGAAATCTACTATTTCAGAGGTTTTACAAACTTCCTTCGTTTACAAAATGGTTTATATAAAAAAAATGATGATTGTTTTTATCATTCTGATTTTACTCTCGAATTTTTAAATTAAAATAGAGTATGTTTTTTTTTCAAATGACGTTAAAACGTCAAGTTCATTTTTGAGTTTGAATATATGTTTGGAATGTTTTGCCCCTCTGTTTTATCTCATTTAGTAAGAAATCTACAATTACTTCTACACCAAATGGAAATAGGAATGAAACAATGGATGATAAACGCCTTGTATTCCTGCCGGTGGCTAGATATTGTCGGATTAAATTGTAATGAATTTCGTCGACCTTCGTAATTGTATACCATTTGAATCATTTCTTTATGTGTATCCCTACATTTCAAAAAAGAAGTTTGCAAAAACGTGCTTGCAAAATAATAAAAGGAACATATTGTTGTATATGACCATGAAGAAAAAATAACCGAATTGTTAACGCCAGCTAAGATACATCGATTACTTTGTCTGCATACCTCTGTTTCAAATAGCAAATTATATCATCTGCAACTCTTCGCGACTCTCTATACATGCTATATGCCTGATACATCATAATTTAAGTGAACGTCATTTCTCAGTGAAAGAAAGATATGCGCAATATAAAGTTTATTCAAGTAATTGATGAGTTAATGTCAGCTCAAATAAAAGTGAATTTAAATATCTTTTAAGAAAATTGAATTAACTTTATTAATGGTGCACATAAATATTTGAACGATTTTCAGTTCAGTGCCACCGGTTTATTTTTTAATGAAAATGAATAAGCTTTCAATCTATTGTTTTTACTACGCAACTACTAGGTTGGTAATTACTCTGTTTTGTTTTATGTTAGAAGAAGTTGGAACACCAATATAATGTAATTTTACTGCATTTTAAAGTACGACATCATTTAAAAATGTACACAGCTTTCAGTAATTTTGTAAAAATTTCATTAACATATTGAGGTCAAACGTAAAAATACTACTGCAAAAAGGTATACTAGAAATAAACACATATATATTTGGTATATAAGTTTCCAACATTAACATGAGGATGCCAATTTATTTACAAAACAATACATAGTTCGTATCCACAAAATTAATAACGTCTCGATTTTCATTAAATATATCAATGTTCTTTCTGAATAGCTCAATGTCCTTATCCTTCACGACATGAACATTTTCCTTTCCTACATATTTCGACTACTAACTGTAGAACTGATATAGCGATCAGAGAGGCAAAGGATATTAAAGGGATATTTAAACCCATCATAACAAATAAACATACAATGCCATGTATGAAAAAAATGAGAGACAAGCAACATAACACAACAAACTATATAGATAACCAGACTGATCAACACTTTACTCACCAAAAAAAGGGGATGATCTCTGTGCTCAATTGTAAGCAGTGTTAAATAACTAACTAAACCTCTCACTAGTATGACAGTCGCACCAAATTCGATTATATTGGCAACGATGCGTGAACAAAACAGACATTATAAGTAACAATGTCAAAAATACAGCAGTCAACATGTTGTATGTAACAATGCCAACCACAAAACAAACAAATATGTAACACAGCAGCACAAAATGGCATATAGAACAAGCACATTAGCAAAATTCAAAGACAACAATACACAAATTACTTTTAGTACAATGACACAGTGACGGAATGTATAAGTACGGAGCAACGTCATATATTTAATAAAGAAACATAATAATGAATAGACAAAACACATATAAAAAATGAAAGACAAGCAGCAAACAAGTTTTACAATAGCTCAAAAATAAAAGACAAGAATACGAGAATATTAGACACAATAATGACAGAATGTACAAGTGTAACATCTATCTTTAAACCAATAAATGCAAACATTTTCATTAAAAAAAGAAGCATACAAATGCATTTATCAAATTTAACAACATCATTCAATACTTTCTATTTTTTGAATTATTGTATGTATGTTAAATCAAACCATATACGATTGACAATTGTTAAGTACTTGGAACGAATGATACATTAACATTCATTAGTACGTAGAATTGCGCATTTGACGTAAGAATATAAACATCACACAGGTAGAGATATACAATAATTGTGTAGTCGAAAGTATGAAAACAATATAGTTCATAGTTCTAGATTGCATACTCTCTGCCGAATGTAAATTAGAAGTTTACCTTTCCGTCTTACCGCTTGTCTATATGCTTATTGTGTATTTCTTCTTGAAAAGGGTCACGCCATTATATATAAACGAAACCCAAAGGACATTCAGGCAAAGCATTAAAAAATATGACAGACCAGAATACAAACATTAAGATAAAACAATACCACAATATTGGGATGTTTTAAGTACAACGCTTCGTCGTATGTACACAAATAAAAATCACACGAGCAAAAGAAATGTGAAAGATGATGCAAACACAATGACGTGATGCATAAGTACAGAGCCAAGTCGAATGGATATCACAAAAAAAAACCCAGACCAAATAGTAAAATATTAATGAAGACAAATAAAAGAAGTAGGAGCTGCAAGCTCTTAAATGCAGACTAAGTTGGAAAAGGTATATCCCATATGCAAGTGAAGTTGTTATATTGCTAGTTCGGTTAAGGATATTAAAAATTAAAATCGTCTCGTTGGTCATAGATTCTGGTGCAGAGATTACTGTGCATGTTAAATTCGAGGTTTAAGTCTAACATGAGCCAGAGGAGGTTGTGTATGCTGTTTCTTTAATTTCTAGTTCCGGGGGATATATTGATAGAACTTAATCAGAAAAGATCGGATTGTAAATGGAAAGAACATTATCAATATATCTGAAAGTGAAATTAATTAACCTGACTTCTTTGATTATCTTGTTTATTGAAAGAATTAAACAGGTCAAGTACGTTTAAATCGAAAATAAAACAATAACTAAATATTTATTTATCATCTTAGTACTTCTTTTGTCATAAGTACGATGTCTCAAACATCAACTGTTCCAAAAAAACTATTCTTTATCTTAAACTTGTGCAATAAATAAAGGCAACAGTAGTATACCGCTGTTCAAAACTCATAAATCCATGGACAAAAAACAAAAACGGGGTATCAAACTAAAACCGAGGGAAATGGACATGAATGATACCGTAATAACTTGCCAATTAGCAATATAATAAAATGGTAAATGACCGAATATTTTGTATTTTGTGTGAACTTTTACTTTGAAACATAAGGCAGCGATTAAATGTGTCTTCTAAGTATTTTCTTTATATTTTTATTCCTCAAAAGATCGTTAAAAGTTAAATCTTATAGTCTGACAATAAACAATTAGTGGTTACATGATACTTCCGCCTTTTAGACAACTTTTTGAGAACATCTTTTTCATCTCATTTGCAATATATATTCAATCAGATGCATACCGTTATATAAATATAATAAACGCAGTACTACATACATTATTGTTAATTGTTTAAAGCATTGATAGTCTGTAAGTGATAGAATGTATAAACTATGGTATGTAAGTCTTTGAAACAATTCCTTAATCATTTGTGAAAATCAATTAGTTTTCAGTACTTTCGTCAAATAACAACAAAAATGACTATTTTTTAAATGAATCGGCTAAATTCATTATTATGAAACTCTATACGACTATCACACAAGTGAGAGGTTGACCTAGCTTTAAACTAAGGTTTAATCCACAATTTTCTACAAAATCATAACAATACTGAACTCCGAGGAAAATTCAAAACGGAAAGTCCCTTATCAAACGGCAAAATCAAAAGCTCAAACTCATCAAACGAATGAACAACAACTGCCATATATCTCACTTGGTATAGTTATCAAAGGTACCAGGATTATAATTTAGTACGCCAGACGCGCGTTTCGTCTACATAAGACTCATCAGTGACGCTCATATCAAAATATTTATAAAGCCAAACACGTACAAAGTTGAAGAGCATTGAGGATCCAAAATTCAAAAAGTTGTGCCAAATACGGCTTAGGTAATATATGCCTGGGATAAGAAAATCCTTAGTTTTTTGAAAAAATCAAAATTTTGTAACAGGAAATTTATTAAAATGACCACATTATTGATATTCATGTCAACACCGAAGTGTTGACTACTGGGCTGGTGATACCCTCGGGGACGAAACGTCCACGGTATATGCATTTTCTTTTGTAATTAAGTATAATTAATTCATTTTATGTTTTTCAATACCAGGCGGAACGACTTGATAACCGTGCATATATAAATCAATGTAAGATGTTAAATCACAATATTTAAACGATAGCTGAACTGTTTGTTCACGTTGTAATTTGAAAGTAAACCTTTTTGAATGATTAATATTCTGTCAAGGGTTAAAATAAATATAAGTTTGATAAAACTAACCAGATTAGTTTTATGAAAAGAATATATTTTGTAAACAGTTTTATCATTTGTGTTTTTGTTTTGTTTTGGTTTTCAATCAGCTTCTTGTTTCTTTTTTCTTCCAAATGTTTTTTCTTTGAACATCTTTTATTACATTTAAGTTGCATCTGAACGAAACGGGCATCTGTCATGTCAACTTGTAAGCCTGATTTGTGTTTTATTTCCTCCATCTTTCCTTTTTTAAAGAAGGCCTTTATCCTGTTATTGTCTTTCAAATGACTGACAGGTATACATAAACTGTGTACTGTCGAAGTCAGTTAACGTATTAAGTATATTATAATGCCAAGAGTCTTAAGTCAGGCAAACTGCTTTTGAACTCAATCAACACCTCTTAAAGTAAATGAAAATTACCACTATATAAGCTGTATTTGCATATAAATTTACATAATTAACATCCCTTAATGCTAACTGATAATCAACATTATCACCATGGCTAATGATAATACAACCTAAGTATATAAGAAAGTACATTTCAAATAATATTACTGCTGTGAAAACTCAAGATGAGTTTTGGGTTAATAATCAGTCACCTAATGTTAACATTTACAAAGCACTCGTCATTGAACATCGGCGCTCACAATATTGCTTATCATATCGTTTCATTTAATTAGGTATTTCCACCTTTCTGTGGAAAGAACTTTTGATTGTGTCCAGAATAAATTTTTTTCTTCTTCCGCCTAATTTTTTTCTTGCGTAGTATTTATGTTTCAAAACATGTCACTTAGATATTTGAAAATTATGATATTGTATAGTTTATACTATTTTGAAATTGGCAACGGTGTAACCAAGTACTTTACGTTAAAAGAGTTATCTCCCAAAACAATGTTTTTTAGGCCACTACTCCTTCGCAACCGTAAAAGATTAGGACAAAATTATTTTACCAAATTGCTCGTTACATCTTCAGGATGAGAATTTTAATTTTGACCAAAGCTATCCAGAGACTCAATATGAGAGTTATTCCCCCTGGTGTATTTTACCAGGTGATATGCCTTTATAACTGGTAAAACAAGAAGTGATAGGGACCAAGGGTCTCTTATATGAGATCCTTGGTCCAAAAGAATGAAAATAAGGTCAAGGTCAAAGGTCAATGTCATATTCTACATTATGATTTCAGCTTATTTTCAAGTATTTTGAAAAACCTTAAAAGATATTGACAAATTATTTTTATTAAATTGTTAGTTGCGACACGTCGTTACTTATATATTTTGGTTGAACGGGTACGTAGACAACTAATTGGAATTTTCACTCATCTGTTATCTAATATAACGTGTAAAGTTATATAACTCATAAACCATACATATAACAGACCTGGGGTCTTTTGATTTAAGGTCCTTTGTTTGTGACCTTGAAATATAGGTCAAGGTCATAGGTATATTGGACGTTCTAGATTTTGACCTATGCTTCAAATTCGTATTAATACATCAGAAAGCCATAGGAACAAATATTTTAAACTGATTTTCCATATGTATCAAAATCAAATCAGATCTTTACTAGTGGAAAGACCTTCAGTTATTCTCTGAGCAATTAGGTTTTTTTCTTGCGTAGTATTGATGTTTCAAAAGATGTTGCTTAGATAGTCGGAATATGATATCATATAGTTTATACACTTTTTAAACTGACAACTGCGTAACCAAATACTTAACATTGTAAGAGTTATCATCCCAAACACTGTTTTTTCTTATGGCCACTACTGCTTCGCAACCGTAAAAGATTACGACAAATTTATTTTACAAAATTGCTAGATACATCTTCAAGATAAGGATTTTCATTTGGACCGAATCTATGCGGAGACTTCATATGAATTTCTTCCCCCTTTTTTATTTGATTCAAGTGATATTCATTTCTTAATGGTAGACCATACGTGATAGAGACATAGGGTCTTTAGATTTGAGGTACTTAGTAAACAAAAACTGAAATTTAGGAAACGGTCAAAGGTCAAGGTCATATTCTTAATTTAATTTTGTGTTATTTTCCCTTATTTTCAATAACCATAAAAGATAAAAACAAATTATCTTTACTAAATTGTTAGTTGTGACATGTCGTAACACTTACATTTTAACTGCGATGGGACATTGACTGTACTTGGGAGTTTTCTCCCCTTTTATATTTAGAATAATGCGTTAAGTGATTTTATTCATGATTTTTACATATTATGGACCTAGAGTATTTTGATCTGATGTCCTTGGTTTACGACTTAAAATTGAGATGAAGGTTACAGGCAAATTAGACGTTCTAGATTTTGACCTTTGCTTGAAATTCATATTTATACATCATAAAGCCATAGGATTTTACATTCAAACTAAATTTCAATGTTTTCATATCAAAATATATTGTTAGTAATGAAAAAAACCTTCAATTGTTCTTTCAACAAAGGGTTTTTAATTGTTCTTGTTTTCTTTTTATTTATTTATATGAAATAATTTTATACCAAGCGTCATTGAACCAAGAAAAGAAATCTGATTTTTTTTTTAGAAAAGTATGAATCGAAATCTACGATTTTGGATCTTTTACATCTGTCCTTCGTTTATATAACTGATGGTTTTTTTAACATTCTGATTATTATAACGTAAAAGCTAAAGAATATCATGATAAATCTGATCATTGTGGTTTAAGATACTAGTAACATCTCAGCTAATGAACAATATTTCCTAGAAACATCGCTTTATACAAATGTAATTGACTGCTATTTAATTTTGTACTGAAAATATTTTTGTTTTTGGAAAAGTTGTTTTTAAACGCCGAGGAGGAAGCTTTTTGATATGCTTTTATTTTAAATTTTAAATATTCATGACTGAGGCAAAATTAAAGAGTATTAGTAAATTAAAAAGATTTATAAATACTAAAAAAAAACTTTTGAATTATGTATCACTTCAACGAAATAGTGTTGAGTTCTAATCTGGTTACTGTAGCAGTGGTATCGAACCTTAAGAAAATTTGAAACGGAAAACGCACATTTCAACAATGGCTCTCATACATGACATATACGCGGCGAATTTTCCAAATGATAACAAACAGTAATGAATAATAATAGTTTTGATTTAGTTATACACATCTAAGGTACACATACGCAAATATGATGTATCAACCTACAATGTGTATGCAGTGTATGAAAAAAAAAAACATTTCTATTGGTATAATAATTGAACACTCCTACATTTTGTTAACACGAAATGAAGATACATTTATACGAATCAAAGCATAAATTATGCATCATTCACATATTTCGGAAAGTTGATCTAAATATTTGCGAAATAAAGTCAAAATATAGTAAATAAATATGTATAAACAATACTGGTAGATGTATGACAGACGATGACCCAAATCGACCACTTCATGCAGTGTCTTCCTGGTATTATATACATACATGTCAGAAAATTGTTCTGGATCAAAAGTTTCCAATTCGGTTAATCAAATTATTCATTCCAAATGGCCTCTACGTTTTAGAAATTAGTGTCCTCGTGTAAACATGTACATCAGGTCTGTACTTAAAATTTAATGATAATGCCATCATATTCATAAGACAATTATATGTGTGACCAGTAATTTTAAATGTAATTATAAGTTTGCTTAATTGTATAGTAACGGTCATGTGCAGGTCAAATAACGGTAACTGTGTACTCATGACATAAATATGTCATTGAAAATGTCTAGACTTATACGTAAGACATTTCAAGTTCTAACAAAATAACAAAAAAGTCTACTGTGTGGTGAAAGTGTGTTCGAATCCTTTTTTTATGGTGAACAAATCAATTTCAGGATATTCATACGTCAACACTGTTACTACTGTACAAAACTAAATATCAATATATGAATACTTAATACAAGAGAGTAAATGTTGGGTCTAACATAATACTCTGAGTAGGACTTGCATTCTTTGGTATAGTAGTCTATAAATATAATTATAATATAACATTAAAAATAGAATACATGTATTTTTCCGATATAGATTATTTTATTATAAAACGATAGGTAATTCGTGTTTAGTCTTGTTTTTGTTTTTTTCAATTAATTTGAATTGATTTATATGTTTCGAAGTTCAGTGTGACTTCCAATTCACTTAACTATTACACACTTTTGTTAAGGGCATAATATTCCATAATGACCATCAGTCATACATGAATTGGTCAATTTTAGGGTTTTATTTGTTTTACATTGTGTTCTTTTTTTTGTGTGTGTGTGTTATAAAAACAATATTCAGAAATATATACTTATCTGAAATTTTACAAGTTGCCACTGCGGTGAAAATAATTTATTTCCGCATTAACACATGGGAAAACGTATTGCAACACCTTGATTTTTTTAAACTTGAAAAATCAGTCTCTTTTTTTGGATGAAATATAATAAAATATGTGTATAAAATTATTGAAACATAGTTTATGATAACATTGGCATTGAAACCAACAAAAAATGTTTGAAAAAAAAAAGATTTATATAACCACAATTTTAATAACAAAATGAAGTGTTTTTGTACAAAAAAAAATGCATTTTACAACTTTTACTGTAGTCGAACTTTACAATGTCAGACTTTTCAAAATTAATCTTCAGATGACTGTTCACATCATGGTTGATCGTTATACGCCAAAGAATTATTTCTTTGTGCGCATCACCCATTCAAACGGATAACCGCATCTTAACGTCTTCTGAATCCTGCCATAAATCGACTAATTTGTTGCTAAGGTAGCAGCAACCATTTCTGATAAAGGGCATTGTTTATTTTATGATATGTTTGAACCGGGGTGTCCTTTCGAGAACTTTCCGCCCAATAGTGTCCCATATATGCTCGATATGGTTCAAAGCCGGGCTACGATCGGTCCAAGGAAGATGAACCAAATTTCATTTGAACATTGGGTCTTCCTCCATGATGCTTATTTCCAACTTTGGCGAGCTCTGCAATACATCGGATAAGGAAAACTGTGTGTCTGTTCGTTAGCAAAGGTCTCTGAAATGGTCTTATCGCACGATAACCAGTAGCGATGAGTTGATCTCGAACAGTTCTTGTTAAATGGCTCCTGTATGACCACCACTCTCCTTTAAGGATTGGCTTGTATGCAATGAGTTTCCTTCTGACCAACCTTCATTATGCTTGATTTTCAAAGCAAATGGTATAGGAGGTTTTTATTATCTCGGATGGTTTTTAACAGCGTTTATTGCCTGATTTTTGTTCTCAAAAGGACTTATAGTGGAATGGTGATGACCAACAATACGTGCAGTTGTTACAGCGACATCCCTGCTTCTATTATACTGATAATCTGCCATCTTGCTGCAGTTAAGAGTTGTCAAGGACCCATTACAAGGTGTCAATCACATAACTTTATAAACGTGGTTATTTAAAGTGTTGAAAACAATGAGGATAAAAACATCTGTTTTGCTGTTTACGGGCACAGTAGCTGCATGTGCAGATAAAAACTTATCGAGTCGATATTTATTGATTAAACTCAGGTCATACTTAAATAATGTGTAACTAGTTCTATTTTATTAAATTATATCACAAAAAAATATAAAGAGTGTTTTTTTAATTTCAATTTCAATTTGGTATTGCAATACTTTTTTCCATGTGTATATATGGTACAAGGCAAACTGGTGAAGTTATCTGATTGGTATTTATCTGTACATTTTGTTAACATGATTATTATTTAACAAAAATTAGTATTGAAAAAAAAGGTCAGGTAGTGACCAAGGCATTATGGAAATAACTTTACATGTCTTTTGTTCTTTATTAACAACATGCTGCAATGGCGTCATACATTTATTGGCAAATACTAAACATACTTCTATTTTACGGGTATTGCTGGCGTCTTCAAACTAGATTATTCACATGTAAATGTGTATTTGCATGTCCACAGTTAGTAACCTGTTTTTCAGTGGTTCTCGTCTGTAATTTTATATCAAAGTTGTTTTTCTGTCACTAATTTGTTCATAAATGAGGCCGTTAGTTTCCCCTTAAGATAGTTTTACATTTGTCAAAACAATGACATTCATAGCTGATAATAATGCGATATGGATTGTGTTAACTGTTGAACGCCGTATGGTAGCCAACAGTTGTTACGTTTTATCCCGTTTGGTCTATAGCGGAGATTTGTCACATTTGCAATTATACTGCATCTTCCTAATTTTGTGATTTTACCTTTTTCTTATTTTCATAGTTGCGATACAAAAGAAACCAAACAATTAAAGAACTGTTCCATAGCTTTTTGTGTGGTATTCGCAGTATGTGTATTGAATTTGTGTCATATATTTACAATTGAAATTAAAGACTTTAATATAGCAATCTGGATAAATTGATTGCATAGTAAGTTGCTATATGAGAAATGATTAAGACCTGACATGCTTGATTTCTTAATTTACAATATATTTGTTACGTTTAAATAATGTGTATTAAACAAACAATGGATATTCGAATCGGAAATAACTGTACTATCTTCTTCTTGTTCTTTCCTACTTCATTCACAGTAGGCTGACATCACACTATTACTTCTTCTAAAAAAAGAAACAGAATGGTATCTAGTACACTCAATATCTGCTATAAAGATAATGTTCTCTCACTGAAAAATCAAAATTGAGTGACTATGTTGAACGCATGTATCCCATCGTAGTTGGGATACATGAACAATCAGGTATACAGTTAGGTACATGTACGGTTAATATCTTGACTCAAATTTAGAAATTGACAATGAGGGTCTGTTGAAAAACAAGAGATAATTTTGTTTGTACCTGTCATTGAATGTTTTTCAAAACATAATACATATTTATAGAAATACTAGATAAAATATCTCAATATCAAATGGCAATAGACAGGTCCATATAACGTATTATTATAGACAGGATGGCATGTATACTTCTTGACAGTGACGACTTGGTTATGTAATGCTTGTTATGCAATAGGACAGTTTTTACTCCATACTTTTACCGTGTGTTATCAAAATTTTGCAATAGGAAAAACATTTCCAGAAGTATTCCTTCAAAGATTGAAATACATAATAAGTATAACATAAGTAAAAAAAAACATACTAACTGCAAAAAGGCAAATTTTGGTGTCTAGCTGAAGCGTGTTTGTTAATGTCGATTCAAGTCTTGAAATATAATAGTCTATCATTTAGAAAATTTATAGTAAGGCTATACGTTATCACAGATGCATTTAAGTAGAATTTAATACTCATTTTGATTTATTTCTTTTCAGAACGATAAGTCTTTCTTTTGAAGAAAATCCCTCGACAATGCAAAGTTTCAATTAAATTTGTAGTAAATTTAGGATTTATTGTATTATTTCTGACTTTGATATCTCACTGTTCAAAATTTTATGATCACCAGTCAACTGTTCCATTTATTAAATTAAAATCGTGATACCCACAAGCGTCAGAATTATACAACTTGATGTATTATTGATTTCAAAGTAAAAATGTCCTTAGGCATGTTGACCTTGTACGGATTTTGCTATTTTCTACATGTAGGACTGTTTTTGTTACATAGCTGTTGATATCTGATGGTTCTTATAGATCCATGGCTTTCATACATTCAGCATTGAACGTTCCTCGTGAAGGTAAATCAAGAAAAGATCTTAGGACTCATGTCATTTATAACGTGTTATTTAAAAAAATGTAATATCGCTCTTCATTCAATATTACTGTGACCTTTATTTTAATCCCTAAAATCAGAATGAGTTAAGCATTTACATAAGTGTCATTGTTAATCACCAGGAATGCACTAGGTTTAATTTATAAAATCTCAGGAATCTATTTTAAATTCTGTTGATGTTCTTGAGCTATTCATCTTGTACATAAAAATGTGTTGCATGGAATTATGGAAACGCAAACCAAACGTTTTTCAATTTGAATATCATATGAGCATTCGACCATGTAAACCTTTTAGTTAAGGTATGTACATATACGATCATGCAGTTGTTGCCGGATGTAATGAAATCCTAAAAATATTTACCAAAATAGTTAATTGAAAATAGTGTTACATTTTTTTTACAAGCAGAATAGTTGAAACTCATATACATCTTCAACATGTTCAAAGTAGAAGACTACACAGATTGATTTGCAAGTTAATTTTGCTGGGTTTTTTTATTGTAATATCTTACTTTGAAATTCATTTATAGAGTATTTACAATGACATGACAGACTGCGATGTAGTGATCTCTTGTTAAAGACCAAATAAACAAGTATATCAACTTTGTGTGTTGCATACATGGTAGGGGTAGGTGTGTGCAGAACCTTTTTTGGCACGTCAGGATAGGGTGTTATTTAGCTCGTGGCTCGTCATATCGGGATCTAGGAATTCTTTTTATGGGTTTTGGGATGTCAGGATTTACATTTCTTTAAATTCGGGATTTCGAGATCACTCCCATTTTTCGAAACATTGATCTGAGAATTTTCATTTAAGTTATGGAAAAAAAGCAATACTATAGGCAAGTCTGTCAAAAAGTTTGGGAAATTGAATTCGGATAAAGTATATGCTATCGTAGAACGACGAAAACAGAAAAACAAACTTTAACCTATTATCAATTATAATTGTATACACAGATGGTTAACAACATGTTTATACATGGGCATCAAACGAGTACAACTTTTTTATACTGGTACTGTCATCGTATTGTTAAAACTGTGACATGGAATTCAAAATCTTATTAGAACATTTGTATTTGTATAAACAAAGATCATAGTAAGGTCAAGATAACAATTAACTGCACAACTATTAACGCGTTGGCATGTTAACTCATTGAGGTATACAGACTTTGTTATGTAAGATATTTTATTTACTTTTATAGATTATTAACTATGTGGCGATAGAGTGTTTGCAAAACGTTTAACATTGTTATTTTTTTTTTAGATTGGGTTATATATGTTTTATATAACCTGGAAAGCTGTTATTTAAGAACTCATACAAAGATTTGTAAATGTTTCACACAAATACTCTGGATAGCATTATATATGTGTTTTCATCAGATAGAACAGTCTCTACCCATTGTTTACTGTAGAAAATAAAATACAGTAAGTAATAGTTGATTTTTCTGTATGAATTCCCTTTTTGGGAAAACAACGTTTGAATGGTTTTACACTAATAATGTTGGGGCCCTTTATAGCTTGGTGTTCGGTGTGAGCCACGCCTCCGTGTTGAAGGCCATACATTGACTTATAATGGTTTACTTTTTTTTCTTTTTTTCTTTTAATTGTTATTTGGATGAAGAGTTGTCTCATTGACACTCACACCACATCTTTTTATATCTATATAATGAGTGATATCGTATTTCGTTTATTTCAGAACAATTGAGGTAGTGTTGGTTTCACTCTTTCTTCTTTATAAATTTGTTAAAGTTAATTTTTTGTTTGTTGAGTCAGGCCCAGTAAATGAAGTTTATATAATAGTCTGAACGGGAATACTATCAATACATCATTGGAGACATTCAGGAAAAATAGTAGATGGTTTGTTACTACTACTGTAAACTTGGAAATAGAAATTTGCCACGTTTAAACTTAGACCTTTATATTATATTTAAGTTTGAAGTCTTAAACTATATTATAACATTGATTTTAAGTTGCTAGTAACAATACTGGCTTGGTTGAAATCCCAGGAGCCATAACATACATTATAGCCTCCGGAAATACTATAGTCAGATGAGTTGAATATAATAGAACAAATTTTATTTTCCAAACCAAAACCAATTTTAGTTAAACATATTTATGAAGTCATCAAACAATGAAACGTTGTCTTTTTGAGTATACTCATTGCATTGTCAAGCAGCTGTAGCGGACTTAAGTGTAATCTATAACTAAAAGTACATACAGAGATTACAATGCAATATAACAGGCACTTTATTTCTAGTGATAAATTAAACACCTACACCTCCTCAAAACATAACTGCAAATATGTATTTTTGATAACTGTTTATTTTGAAAGATAATTGTTTCCTATGTCAATTTAAGTGTAAAATATTTTTTGAAAGACTTGATGTAATAAGATAAAGCTGTAAAGATGTAAGGGCGAATACAAAAAAAAACAATAACAACTGTGTTTGTTGCATAATAATGCAATAATATGAGAAGTGCTCTTTTTCACACATGTTTTGAATTATGGTTCCCCTATATAACTCTTATTCTTTTGCATTCCTCATTAGATTATACGTTTAAAATTGAATAAAGAGATAATTGCGATTCAGACTATTTAAAATGCATGTTATGTCATGAATGTTGCACTGTATTTACCCTTTACTTCCTAGTCTTGATCATTTGTTTACTTCCTGCCTTGTTGAACTGTATGTACTTTGTGCTAACTGGTTTACACAATCATATGCTAAAACACCACTAAAGTCAGAATGCTATCTTAGAAATATTTGTCTGTACAAGTGCAACACTCATTCATTTAATAATTATTTCAATCACATACGTCCTTTTCCAATTTGAAATTATAGTTTTTAAAGGGTTTAAAAAAAAGCATTGTTAGCAAAGCAGATTCACAGATATTAAGAACTTTGAATAAACATATGAATAAGATGTATCATCAACACAAAATTGCTTCCTACTTGAGTGTTAGTATCATCGCATTTCAAACGATCACTAGCAGTGACATTGCTAAGGGGTACCAAACCCTCATTGGTTCCCTTTTCACAAGTGTTACCTAATGAATGAGACTTATCATCAGATTTGAACTAACATGGTCAAAACAACGGGTGTCACATGTGGAGCAGGATCTGCTTACCATTTCTACAGTTTTTGGTATAGTTCATGTTCAGTTTTCCATTCTGAGTTTTGTGAACTATTGTTTGCACTTTTTGCTTTCCTTTAAGTTATGGCGTTGTCAATTTATTTTTACTTGTTAATGTGAAACGTCCCCTCTTGATATCTTTCGATTCGATACCAAATTCAAATTATCATTATAGTGTGTTATGCGAGCAAAAACTTATTACACGTACACGTACCAGGACTTAGGTCATAATTTACCTTAATTTAAAACCAAGCTTTTTACAACATTTCTATATTCGAATGTTGTAAATTGGGGGTTCAACTGTACAACATGTTGAACTAGTTGTGCCCGAAAGCTTCTATAACGTACAGCTAGAGATTGACACAAAAGGTCAGGAAATTATGTTCATCTATCGGTGATTTTAAGATACTTTTTGGGAGACAAAGGATGTATTTTGGTTAGATGAAGGAATTGTTGTCAGATGTTCTGACTCCTTTGGTTTTCCTCTTTTCAGGTAGCACAATACAACGTTTTTGATTGTGACATAATTATTACATAATTACTTGTTATGTAATTAGTTGCCATATTGTGATATCCATACTTTAATGAATTTAGCTTCTTTGTTATTCATAGCATCCCAAAATATTGTATAGACTCTTGTATTGTGCTACCTTAAATGCATTAAAATAAATATTTATAAGGGAATAAACATCTTTGTGTTCAATTCTTTTCTTTGGTACTGTTTTTTTCATATTTTATTTGCATAACATAATGATATTTGCATTAAAAAAACTGTGTGACACAGTTAGACATTGTATACAATGGGCTAATCTGAGATATTTTAGAAAATAAATGAAAGTGTTTGGGTATATGATAAATTGCATAAATGAAGACAAAGCCTGTAAAACATATATTTGTCAAATGATGCAAATCCATGTACATTCCATTTGATTTTTTCTCTATATAAAACAGATATTTCTACATTTGAAAATGCCTGTACCAAGTCAGGAATATGACAGTTGTTGTCCATTCGTTTTTGATGCGTTTTGTTTTTTGATTTTGCCATGTGATTATGGACTTTCCAAATTGATTTTCCACTGAGTTCAGTATTTTTGTGATTTTACTTTTTACAGTCATTTACAGCAGTTTTTCAATCACTTTTCTATTTATATTGTCAAATTTATTACCATGTTAATTGTAATTGCATCAAAACTGTTATTCTAGTTCCATTTGCTAAAATGCGTTTCATGTGTTTATATTAAGCATCTCGTTGATTTTGTTTACCAGTTTTCATCTATATCTATATCCACCTGCAATGGAGAAAAACAACTAGTGCATATACGAACTATGGATACACATTTAAGACCTTATGTCATTTCACAGTGTTGATGCTTTCATATTAAGCTCAAAGTCTTATTCATTGCTTTTGGTGTAAATGGAATATAGTTAGTCTTTGCCGTGTTTGCCGTAAGAAATGTTCATAAAGTAAAACATATATATTAGGTATAACAACATTTAAACGACTAGACATAAGTCAGTATATAACAAACGAAACTTAGACATGCACATATTTGACCAACATACGTCGACAACAAAGACTCCAGTTATATATAGCTCCAATTAGTTACAAGATGATGCAGAGATCCGATAATTAAATGAATGGAAGGATTCACCTAAATGAGACCGCAAATTACCAACAAAATGACCATCACGAGATTGAAGAGCAACACATCTCGTCTTACGACCAGCATGTGTTCATAAATCTATAACTTATGAAGATCAAAATAGACCTGATTTTTCAACAGCTGTGCAAAATATGCATAATATTTATCGTTAATAACCAACTTTCAAAATAAAATGTTAAAATATGTAGGTTTAAACTCTACCTGTAAAATTCCGACCTTGCATCGTGTTTAAACGCAATAAATTGGTAAAGATATCGTATATCTACATGCGTATTATAACAACTAGTACAGGAACCGCACTCATCTCTTAAATAACGAACTCATTTGAAATACATTGTATATATACACACTTAATAACATTGTCAAAAATTTTCGTACAGTAACTACCAAAATTGTTAAACATATCGTGTTGTCTGCAATCTTCATTAATTTACTTTAAAATCATTTTAAGCGTGGAAGCTTTTGATACAGATAAAAATAACAAATTTATATTTTCAAAAAGATAAACACATATTGCATCAGTTCTGAAGGACATTTATTTTTTTTAAAGTAGAATATAACGAATTTTCTCCTGATATTCGTGTTTTTTTTTATGGTCGACCATATGATCATGATCTTACTTATCTGATTATTTCTATATTTATTCAAGGCTTTTATATTTACTTTTTGATACGATTTAAGCATGTGAATAAGCCGATGTATAAACATATTTGGGACTTATACTTATAGCATAAACAACGCGTTACAACCCAATGGCAATATCCACCTTTGCAGCCTTTACAAACACAACAGCCAGAACATTTGCGGTTACCAGAATAATGCCAACATAGTTTGTGACACGGGCTATATGTTCCTTTAGATTTTCTGACAAGAAATGCGACTCTGAATAAATTTAATATATGTAAACCTATATATATCTTATTTTTTTTGCTTTGCCATTGCAAAACTTTATCTTCACCTAGTAAATCAGGGGCCGTTTCAATGAAGTATCCTAGGATAGGTCCTACGATAGGTCTTAGGACATTATTTTGGATGGTCTTAGGACATGTCTGAGACTTGTCTTAGGATGTAAAACAAAGCTGCCTTAGGACAATCCGAACTACGATGGTCCTAGGACCATCCTAACATATTTATTTAATTGAAAATATTTGTAAAGATTTGTATGACATAGATTGAAGTGTATTTTAGAACCTATATGTAAAGACAAGGAGGATGACTCTTATATAGAAAACAATTAATGCAAAATAAAAGTTAAAGTTTTTACGGAATACTAATAAATACGTTATTAAATATGATAAAAGATTAAATGAATTTAATACGAAAACAAACGTAAATGGCCAAAAAACTTTGTGATATTCGTGCAATTTTAGTACGTAAACTAGTTTTGTCCTTAGGTTAACTCTATTTCATTACATGTATTCAATCAGGATCTATTAAGGCTTAAATTAAAATATTGTTTGTTTGCCCTTTACCGACCGACCCTATCAATTCGTTCCGCCTGAAAATCTTTTATTTGTATTTACCAGCAAGATTTTTTTTTATTTTATTTCTTCGTTCATACTCAAAATTTCATATTTGTATTTCCCGCTCAAAACTTTTTTACCAGAATCCTCGGGTTTTATCTTTAACGTATAAGGTCAAGTCCGATTGGTATCACCTGAGTGTTTGACATGAACACTTGCATTTGAAGTGTCAAAGCACTTTTTTGAAATCGATGTTGAACGCTTCCTGAAATCATGATATGACGTACGTTACTCTGTACCTTTATACTTAAAGAGCAGGGTTCATTTACAAAAAAGTTCGTTTGATACAAAATTATCAACGAGTGTAGAAACTAATTTGTAAACGGACGTTGTATTCTTTGGAGGAATGGCCTTTTGTGATCCGCAGATCAGGATGATTATGTTAACGTTGCCGCTTTATTATTTATATCTGAAATGAACCATAGGTAACAAAACACTGTAAAGTGGAGAATATCTGGCAGTAAAATCGCCAGGTTTTCCATAGAGATCATTTATAAATGCGATGCAATATACGTGACAATGGAGTTTTAAGTCTTGTAGCATTTTTGTGGAAAAGAAATGCAAACACGGAATTTTTAACTCTAGGGACTTTTTTTACTTGTATTAAATGTATGTCTGCCCGGACATCTCTTACCAGTACAAAGCTATCTCTTACAGAAAACCTTTAGTAAAGCGTACAAGGTATGTAGTACAGAATATAAGTGCAAGTTCAAACTCTTCAAAGTTCCAGGCATATAAACGTTGAAGATATGCGGCACAGCTCTATATTTTGATATTTGAAAACAAAATAGTAGTGCATATACATTATCTTCACATTCTACGTGATAATTTTTTTCAGAACTAATAGTCCCAGAAAAACTTTTTTGCTAAAACAAAACGGACAAGGATGACATTATGCAGATTTTTTATCTATAGAATAAAATATTATACCTACCTGCCTACCCATGACAAATAATATACCGAACCAAATTATTTTTTTGGGGAAAAAAAAAATTTACCTACCTACCTACCCTGTTTCAAAACATAGGGTCGGAAAAGGGCAAACAAACAATATTTCAATTTAGGTAAATTAAGAAGTAAACTTTTTACCATATTTGAATTATTTAAAATGTGTTGCTTATGATGATAGTATTGTTCAGACTAAAAAAAAGGCAGCACGAAATAATTTAATATACTACAATTAAATCTTTAACAAACATTTAAAAATATTTTTTTTTATTTATTTTATCTAATGATGTTGTATTAGTATTTTTAGTATTGAGTTTATATCATATTTGTTGTTTTTATTACGTTTTAGGATGATGTTATCTTTAGGACTATCCTTAGACACATTTTTGTTTATCCTAACTTTGGGACAAAATTTAGGACACATCTTATTGTAGGAGACTTTCGTTAACCCGACTTAGGACTAAGACGTGTCCTAAGACCATCCTAAGACATGTCTTAGTCATAGGACAGCTTCGTTGACACGGCCCCAGATGTATACTGTCATGTATGTACATACTATTTAAATTGTTGAATTGTTGAATTGATTCATTTTATATTTGGTGATCGTGAGATATACCTACGTTCAGATATATAGCATACCCATAATGGCTACATGTATTGATGCATGATGTCATAAAAATCAAAGTTGTATATTATGGTGTAATAACAAAATAATATGAACAAATCTACGCTTTGTTTACAGCCTAACTTAAACCATCATTTCACATTTAATCTTTTGTAACTGTTACTGTTTTAGTTGCTTCCGTAGACTTTGTATGGTATTGACCAACAGTAACTGACACAGTGTCGTGTCCTAAGCTTTCTCTTAAACATTTTTGTATCGTGAGATAGTCAAAAAATGTTGAACATGTTAAAGGCATCTATGACTTTGGTATGAATATGTATACATTAAATACTTTAAGCTTGAAGACAACTATTTTTATGATTCCAGTAGTGAATAATTCAAGACTTAAATTACATGTTCATTTTGATCTTTCCATTATATGGATATTAAAGACAACAGTAATATAACACTATTCAAAATCATAAGTCGATTTTGAGAAAACAAATCAGAGGGAAACACGTCAGCTATAAGTGGAAAACCGCAAATAAAAACAGAAACACAGAAATGCCACACAACAACAAACCCACGACAGCACAACACACACAGAAACAAACTATTATAAAATGCCAGCCCGAACAATGAATAATTCTTAAGAACAACAGCATTTCAGTATTTCAGTTTATTCTAAGGCCTATCTATTTTTAAAAGTTAAAGCAGTACTTCAATAAGTTAAGTACTGTTCTGTAGAGTTGTAGATCATTCAGTAAGATGTTGATACGTACAGATAAACCTCAAATACGTATACATTCTGAACAGTATGATAATAGATTATGCAGATCTGCAATCAAATTGAAGGAAGATTGTATGGGAAGATATAATAAAAATTACAAACGTGGTCCCACTTTGTCAAATCGTATATTATATCCTTTTTTATGATCCACAATTATATTTTCAAAAAAAATAGGTCAGCATGCATTTCCTCAAGCTAGAGGATGTCACAAAATGGCACATTTGTATGGACTGTACAGATACAAAAAAGATCAGTATGTGATAGGAAGCTAAACTAAATGGTTTATTGTCAATTGAAATAGGAGAAGATAGCTATTAGAAAATGTTTAGAGAACATTAAAAGAAAAGATAGAGACACCGTACGTTTTACCCCGGCTAAAATACAAAATAGCAAAATTCCATGTTCCTTCAGAAACTGCACTATTTAAGATTAATCTTTCATTAAAGGGACACTAGCTACGAGATATTAATCAATAGTGAAAGTGCAATAGTGAAATAATAATTCGCTTTTAGCAGCCACAATGGTTCAATTTTGTCGAATGAAGTTAAGAAAAATTAATAAATAATACTTCTTTTGCAATTGCATAACTCGACCTCATTAAATCTGCATTCATGTGAACTTCAATTTAGTTTGACAGCCCATGCATTGTACGTGTACTAGTTATTTAAAGAAGAAGAGTTTCAACAATAAACGTGACACTACGGTAAATCATTTGATTACTGGTTCGATTCACATAAATCATTTGATTACTGGTTCGATTCACATAAATCATTCTTATACGGTTTAAAACAATGCGAAATATATATTTTGAATCTATAAAAAAAACCAAGACCTTTGAAAATTCAATTGCACGTGTTGGTCTAATATATTCATATCTTTATTTATGTTTACATCGCTTATATGGTCATCTAAAGTCAAATTTATATTATGTGTTTTTTAATGAACCTTTTTTTTTGTTACCTGCATAACATTTTGCTTACATAATTGAAATTCTTCACCCTTAGGTTCTTTATTTAATTTTTAGAATCGGCTACGACTATCATCAGACTGAAAGTCTTGAAATGACGAATTAACGTGTTGTTAAAACTGACGATGTGTTTATGTCACTTGACTGAGTTAGATTTAATTTCTTGTAGAAGTGTATTCTTTTTTGTTTTATAGTTCCTACGATACACCAATACTTTGTGTGTAATCCCGAATATCAATTGTATGGTCATTCTTTTTAAATATTCTGTTACAAAACTTGGAATTTTTGGGAAAAACTAAGGATTTTCTTGTCCCAGAAATAGATAACCTTAGCGTCTTTGGTCCAACTCTTTAGAAATTAAGGTCCTCACTGTTCTTTAACTTTGTACTTGTATGTTTTTATAACTATTTTGATATGAACGTCACTGATGAGTCTTCTGTAGACGGAACGCGTGTTTTGCGTTTTCCATTATAATTCAGGTACCTTTGATAAAAATTAAGTTAACTGACTATTTATGTAGCTCTATTTTTTTTATTTTGTCACATTACAATTTATTAAGAACTTCCTTAGTCACTTTGCAAATCATAGCCACGAGTTTATAACTTGTATATGTATACTATTGTACAAAAAATATCGTTTTTATTTGCTGTTAGATTACTTCCTCAACTATGTTAACCCATTTCATTGTATTTTTTATGTATATAATTTATTTTTTTTAGAAAATGATAATATACTAATCAACTTACTGCTGGTAAGAATAACAAAAAACAACAAGAATATTGAAAACATCCTCATGTTTAGTATTATGTTTAAACACTGTATAAATTGTACCTTGTAAACGATCCCTAGATCATAAAAAGCAAATGGTATTCTTCTTCGATACATATCATCACCTTGGTAAGTCATTTGTTAGTATAAATACGACACGTTTTATTTTCATTGATAAATTTGGGAAACTATTAAATGTATATTACACGATTTATGAAATGTATGACGATAGACGGTAGATTACAAACTTCAGTGCATATAGTCTAAACTTTATTCTGTCATAATGGTTAATTAATTTTTATTATTAAAGTCATAATGATAATGATTAGTGTCAATTTTAGGCAGTATACATGCCAGTATAAAAATTATAAATAGATTTTTAAAAAAAGGGGGAAAATTAAAATGGCATTATATTGTACGATTAGTTTGTTTTTTTAAAAGGAAACACTATATATTATTAGCTCACTAATTACTATCATCAAATTAGTTTCTTGAGTCATATTAAAGACGGTTGTTGTAGTCTGAATTCCTGATTTTCTCTTTTTTGGTTGTTGGTGTTAGGTTTTGCTTTTATTTCCAAATTATATATGTGGTATGATATAAACTACTGCAGACTAAGCTATAAGAGCAAAAAGACAACCGACCCAGACAGTATAAATGATTTGATCGAAAAATAAACAAATCATACTCAATACGCATATTGTTTCTATGATATAGCACTAAAACTGCAGCATGATTTATATGCAATTATTGTATTGGTATTTATAAAATACATGTGTCTCATATTGTCCTTATATTGTCTGATCAAAAGTTCCTCCTCAATTGTATGATGCATCGTTAGAAAAAGCACTTCAAATGAACCTCATTTTGTGATCAAAAGATGAACTTATTACTCAATTGCTTGAAATCACATGTCAAGTTATTTATATTAAAACACTAGATACTATTGATTATGTTTGAAACTATACTTTTCGGCCAAAAACATCAAAGATTATTATAATGCTCTGAATGACGTTGCACTTTTTATTTCATAGTTGAAATGTTCTTTGAGAAAACTAAGTTAAAGTGTAATGTACTGCTCAATCAAAGGATGATTTAAATGGTCAAGAATGTTGTTCTTGTTAATAGATAACACGATTTCGATATGGTTCATCTCAAGTTAGCTAGAATATAATTGAACTATTTTTTTCGTCATTTTAAAAATAATGATACTCATATATTTAATGAATTGAAATAATTTGTAAGTTTCCAGTATATATTCCAGAAACATTGCTGTAATAAAGGGCATTGACATTACATATCAATCGGTATGTGGAGAGTTGTAAGATCAGTTGGTGTATTCCACTATGAGAATATATATTTTTTTTTAAATGACTATCTTCTTTATAACTTAGTATGACTGATATCAAATATCGGAATATATAGATACAGACATGTTAAAATATAAAATGGACACGGACAATGATTTAGAGACAGCGACCCGACCAAAAAACAACAAAAAAATATGTGTGTGGAAGAACAATAATAAACCTGGCCATGTGTTATTAGATAACAGCCTCAAAACTCAAAAACATATAATAATCAGACCTGGTGTGGTAAATTGTTTAAAAATGAAATACATAGACAGAAATATATAATTAGCACGAATGTCCAATGTTACAATATTTTGTATTTTCAAAAGATATGACTTTTATCTTAATTAAGTGACATTTTCAGTACGTAAGTTTACAACAAATGCACTTTTTATGCAATATTGAATGCAAAACGCACCATAATACAATATTGAATGGAAAACGCAGCTAAGTACCTTACTGAACGATACTATTTCCTCGGCGTCGTATTTTCTAAATACAATGTATGCTGAACATTATCATGCCAACACTTTTGTAATGATTACATGCTCTTGACTTTATTTATGCATCATCTATATTAATGTGTTTTATTCTTGACATTAATCGATGGATTAATTGACATATTAAAGGTAACATCAGGATACTAACGCAATGTATCATCAATGGTTCAAATATAGAGTAACATTTATTTTACCTGCATTGCAATGACTTACTTTTGTTGTCACATGTAGTTTAAAATGCGAGTTCAAAATAATCAGCATCTATTAACACTAAGAAACGATCACATTTGAATTGAAATTCTTTGCTTTTTTTAATGGTTAACAACTTGTAATCATTTATCCTAGTCTTCTGATATTATAATCAAATATTTAAAAAATGGAAGAAAATGGTTAGCATTTTTCATTTGCCATTTACAAAATGCATACACACTATGATTTGTTTTTGAATAAACCGTTGTTAATTTCTGTGTAATTTTGGCTTTCGTGGAGAATCGTCTCGTTGGCAACCATACCCATCTTTCAATATTTGATAATAAATTATTGCATCAATTGGGTCGTATCAGCTTTGCTTTCTAGACAAAGTTATTGAATATTTGCTATGGCATTCCATAAACACAGAAATGAGGTAATGCCTATTGTATTAGCATACTGAAAGCATAACTGCTAAATAATGGCATACTTTAAGCATGTTTAAAATCCCACAACTCAAATTGTCGATTTGGGTTATTCTTAACTTAAGAAGCATAGTTTAAAATATATTGAAGCAATATACAGATTAAATAATCATTTAAATAACGAAATTTTGTTATAGAATAAAGATTTATTTGAGAAAAAGTAATTGATAATTTTATTAGCTTTTACAATAAGTTGGTATAAACGTATCTGTGAAAGGCGCTAGACATACGTCGATACTTCAAAGATTTCATTTCCAAATATAACCCTTATATTCCCTATATACAAATGATTCATATTCAAAATTAACCGTATCGCAAAAACATCAAGTACATTTGGTATAATCATATCTTAAAATAAATACAGTTTTCGGAGGACACCAAAACATATCAGACCAGGATCATGATGATGCGTTCAAAATATGTTTAAATAACGGAACATAAATAACGATTTACGGAAGAGTTATAAAGGTTGATAGAAGAGTTATAAAGGTTGATAGAAGAGATATAAAGATTAACGGCAGAGCGAATTTACAAGATCAATACATAAACGTGCTAAATGAAGATACAGAATTTTAAACGTTATATGAAATGTATCCTTCCTACTTCTAAAGGTTATCCATTTTTCTGTATGTTCATCTTTAAGGTATTATATTTAAAAAAAAAAAAAAAAGGGACAACAGCAGTATACCGCTGTTCAAAAGTCATAAATCGATTGAGAAAAAACAAATCCGGTTTACAAACTAAAACTGGGGGAACCATCAAATTTTAATTGATCTAATTTTTGTACATGACATATTTCATGTTTATCTAACGAATCCGTACACAAGTTCATCATAGTCATGTAGATATGTAGAAAGGTTTTAACATTAGAAGGGCAGTGATATTGTTAAATTTTATCAACCACTACAGATGTCATAAAATTTCTAATAAATCACTTCGGATTTTCAATCTTAATGAAAGTTAGTGGTTGTTCATGGATGCTGTGTAACATAATTGTCGCCCTTTCATTATTTTGTAAATAAATTTAGCCGTCAGTTTTCTCGTTAGAGTTGTTTTACACTTAGTCTTGTCATGTCGGTGTTTTTTTTTATAGCTGACTACGCGGTATTGGCTTTGCTCGTCGTCAAAAGCTATACAATAATATACCGTTTGTTAATTTCTGTTTCATTTCTTTCGTTGAAAAAATCAATAATACCCCATCTTATTTTAATATTTGATAACAAATTATTGCAGTCCATCTTTTTCATCAGTTTGGTAATATCAGCTTTGCTTTGTTAATGAATATGCTATAGCATTCCATGTTTGAGCATACTAAGAGCATATTTGCTCAAGCATGGCATTCTTTAAGAACGTTAAAATCGCACCACCCAAATTTTCGATTTTGTTATTTTAAATTTAAAAAGCATCGTTTGAATTATATTGTAGCAATATACAGACAAATCAATAATTTATGATTACGAAATTTATTATATAGAATTAAGATATATATTCAGAGAAAAATAATGCAATTAAACAAGTGACAAATGCATGAGCATTCACATCAATTTGCTATTTATTTCGCAGTGAAAGGCTGTGTAGTGATCTAACTCTTCTCTCGTCAATCAATCATGCTTATGGACTTAAGTTTAAATCAAATTCCTATTTAAGCTGACACTATTTTATCCTAAATTATATCACCTAGTTTTGTTATCTGAACCAACAAATGTGATTGCATGTCATTTCATAACTTAGATATAAAGCAGCACAATTCTATATATTGTGTTACCAATAAATTACTTTTGCTATAATATTTAATTTAATTATTCGCACATTAACGGCAAACATTAGCTGCAATACATACACATAAATGATTTCGTTTTCTTGAGAAAACACTGCATTTTAAAACTTTATGCCAATGCCAAATCAATTTACATAGGCTGTTTTGTGTTTATAAAACAATTAACATGATTAAAAGAAAGAAGTAAATATAAGCAATATTATTTCGACTTTTATAGAATGCAAACAGACTATAAGTAGTTTTGGAATGTATGTAATTTAAAAAAAAATATACATGCTGACAACATTTTAACCGACATCTTTGAAAATACATTTAAGACAAATGGGAGTTTTTCGATGATACGGAAGAATTACGTTGGTACTTATTTGTCTTCTCGCAAAAGAGGCTGAATAATGCAGAATTTAAGCTATATATTTGATATGACATTTATACATATTCAAAGTACCAATACTGAATACAAATGTTGACTTGTT
Organism: Mytilus trossulus; assembly: GCF_036588685.1. Classification (NCBI taxonomy): domain Eukaryota; kingdom Metazoa; phylum Mollusca; class Bivalvia; order Mytilida; family Mytilidae; genus Mytilus; species Mytilus trossulus. The sequence goes on from NW_026963318.1 coordinate 1,805,003, forward strand.
GCCTCTTTGACACATTCCCCATTCATATTTGATTTTATATGTCGATGCTTTACAATATAAACATACCTTCTATATTTTCAGTTATTACCGCGCACAACAATTAATCTATTGAACATTATACAAACTTATCACAAAAACATTTGGTATAATCATGTTTTAAAAAAGTTATCTGACACAAAAAAATGCATTAAAGATATATGTTTATATATATAACGGATAAGTTGTAAGTTCTATAAACTTTTTTCAGAGTAATATATACGGAAGGGTTATAATGGTAGCATTTAATCCACTGTTAAATGATGCAGAGCAAATACCCAAGATAAAAACCTTTTTGTAAATACAAATTACCTGATACTACTCAAAATTTACTTCTAGAAATAAATGTGTATTTTAAACGTTTGATTGTTGGTATCGTTTCTTCTTTTGTTTGAAATATGTAATACCGATTAAGGTGGTATGGCAGTCTAAAATAAAAATGATAGAATTTGTACATACTTTGATAAAACTTAGTACCTATTGATACATGTCAAAAAATATAATAAAAATGATAGGTCGAAGCGCATTTACTGAAGCTACAGGAAGACAAAATGACACATTTTATATGGATTATACAGGACAAAACACAATTGTGTGAGTGGAAACTAAACAAAATGATAGAATTGTTAAATATTTCAGGAAAAGATAGCTTTCAGACACTGCTTTGAGAATACCGAAAGAAAAGATACGTGTTTTTCTGGCTAAAATGCAAAATAGGAAAATTCCATGTAGTATCCTTCAGTAAATGCACTGTTTTCGAGTTATCTCCCCTTAAAATGTCAATTTAAAAAAAACAACAAAAAAAAAACATAAAATACTTATTAATTGGTTCTTATGCATGAAAATTCACATTAAATATTTGCATTCCTGCATCAAATTTGGCTAACTGAATTAAAATCTGGACCTTTGTTCTCTGTTTTTTACAACCCAAGATGGGGGAAGAAACCAATACCACCGTAAGGATGTTTTGAGTTCATAATGTTATACAATTGTTCATACTTCTATAAATAAGATATTATATGTGTATCCAAACAGCTAGATACCATATCCAACGTGGTCATACGAGATGTGTTGAAAGATTTGAGCATAAACCAATTGTAAAAATCTATCACATCATAAATATATATCATCACATTTGCAAATACAATGTAAGTCAGATCAATCCTTCTTTTTCAATTTCTTCATTTTTTTTGTAAATACAATCAACTTTGCTTTGTCAACAACATAACAGCCTTTGGAAAGATTTTTAGGAAAATCAATACAAACGGTAATAAAGTGACATTAACTTTTCCGTCATATGTTGATCAAAACTCATAAAGAATGGAAAACTACAGAATCTCAAAAACGAATTGATTGATTTTGTTTATCTGAATTTAAGAACATAGTTAAAACTACACCGTACAAAAACACAGAATAAATATGCATTTAGATTACGAACTTTTCATTATAAAATTAACATAATATATAAGGGAAAAAAACAGGCCAAGAAAAAGTGACAAATTCAAATGCATTTAACATAAAATAGACGTGTCATTTCAGAACTTATTCCTCTGTATAACCTGTGAGGCGGTTAATAAATAAAACGTAAAATTAAATCACTTTTCTCTCGTTCATCATGATTATGAAATCAAGTAGAAATAGACAAAACTGGCAAAGTTGTACCATAAAAATGTTCACATAGTTTATGTACGGTTGCATTTATCAGAACCAATTATTGTAATACATGTCAACGTAAAAAGATCTTTTACAAACATTCCTATAGTATAAATGGCAAAGCTTAGCATGACATTTTTCAAAGCAGGATTTTATAGTGTTTAAATGAAACTTGTTAAATAAAGGGTCTGACATTGATGTAGTAATGGATATTTCGTGTTTGTTATGGCGTCTATTAATTAATTTGAATCTGCTTTGATAAACTTACTATTGCGTTCCTAAACACATATGCTTACATGGGTTGTATTATTTAACATTCTTGTATACACACATGTCAAAGATAATTTGAATCAATTTTTCTTTATGTAGTTTTTTAGTTAAATTTTAAAGACAGTATCTGCATAAGTGTTAGCAAGTGAAATTAAACAGTCGAATTTCGCAAAGCTTCTTTTATGCAACACACATAGACAATAAAAAGTAATGTTGATTAATAAGATTGTAAACTATTTCAATTAACTTGTCGAATGGCAAATCTGATTACATTACCTATTGATTTCGTCTGATTACATAAATCGCAACTTGTCAATGTCAGTGTATTATGTATTCAAGGTCGAGCTGACATTGCTCTACGCTATAGTGCGTTCGATCTCTCTGGTAAAGGATGGATGTCTTGTAAAATTAAAAATCGATTTAATGGTGAAAAGGAGGGTTGTTTGGTAGCAAGATTGTTTGGTAAATCAAAACATTTTATAGATAAAATCTTGAAAGCTAGTTAAAACCAAGATGGTTGACGTTGATTATCGTACTTTTGACAAAGGGTTCAATTAAGGAACTGTTATATGATTGCCATCTGATTGAAATGACAAGGATAGAGTATACATGGACTATAAAAAAATATGCAAACAAATGGTGTGCACCATTATTATGATGATAAACTCTGTAATTATTGGCATGATCTGCCTTTATTAACAATAAGTGGTATACAAACTATATTATTTTAAGATACTAAATCAAAGGTTTAGGTTTTTCAGCAGTTATACAATTAGACATACACTCCATTTTGCAATACGTACTTTTTATATGTTTAACCTCATGGAAGATGATTGATGCAAAAACACGCATGTATAGTGTTATAGCGGGCAATAAGTCTAGGTTTACATCAGTCCCTTTTATATAGCATTTTCTGATGATAATCAGTGTAAACCTTTTCATGATAATTGATGAATACAACGATAAGATTTGTATCGTAAACAGTTAGTAACCAGTAAGTTATCGTTTAATTTCAAGATTATTTTATTTAAGTTATTATCATGTTATTTTCTTATTGTGACCACCTTTGGTCTTTCTTTTATAAATATGTCTTTGTTTTATATTTTACAGTACTAAATGATTATCAGATGATATCAGAAAAAGTGTTAGCTTGGGATACTTAACAGTCGTTCTTTCGCATAGTTTCTTCTATGTTACAAAAATAGACGATCTAAAAAAAGAAACTTCCTATTGCATTGCTTACATGCATATGAAATAGTCAATTAAATCTGATTAAATTCCTATTGATTTCTTCACACTTGTCTGATTACATAAGTTGCATAATTAATTATACATTCAAGGTCGAGCCGACATTGCTCTAAGCTTTTGTAAGTTCGATATGTCTGGTAATATTTTCTTTTTAATTACACAATCGCTTGAATGATAATTATGCAGAGTTGTTTGGAAATAAGATGTATTTGAAAAAGAATGTGTGTATTAATCGACAGCATGTATATAAGTTTAAAATGGTTATAGTACAATTGTACTGACAAAATGAGTAAGGATGGAGTTATGGTTTGTTTGTCACCTAGAATAACATTACAAACAGAAAAGGAATATATTGTTGCATCGTACAAGAACATTGAACGCCGTAACTGACTTAAAGCGTAAATATGTAATATGTTTTGTCTCTTTTTCTTTATAATATATCATTTCATCTTTATCTGATGTGTGAGTGCCTTTATTTCCTGATACTGAATCGATGTGCCATGTTAAAATAAGTAGTTTTTTAATATGGCATGACATGTCATTTGTATTCTTTGTTAAGTGCAATATGTATTAAATAGTGGTGTATCTACTTTATATTCTATGAAAACTGTATGAACAACAACATTTACGTTCTTTCACTCTTCCAAGATGTTATATCTTTTGTTTCTTTATGTAATTCAGTGTATAATTGCGTCCTGTATCAAATGTGGTTGTTATGTTGAATATTCTAAACATTTTGCTTTGTTACATCTTGTAAGTCAAGATATGAGGTAGACTACTTTTTTTTGGCTGAATTATCAACCTTATGTCCAAGTCCAATTAGATAGATGCATTCAACAGAGTCACAAAACTGTGAATTTTGTTAGTTAAAAGACGTCGTCTGTTAAGCGGATTATTTTGTGAAGGGTAGTGATGTTTATTTTCATTCTTCCTAAAATTATCTTGAATGTTATTTTAACTGCATACGAACAACTCGGCAAGAAGAGACGCGTTTTCATAAACAGACTTTATCAATCTTGCTTACACCAAATTATTAATGCAAAATAAGTCTGGATTCTTAGATAATTAAAGATACTAAGTAGATATTTTTATAAATGCTGACTTAAGAAAAATACCACATGTCTAATTTTGTATTTCGCAGTATTTAAACAATCAAGTTTAAGCTATAACCGTTTTCTCGTCTTGAATATAATATGTAACAAAAACATCGACGAAAATCCTAGCCATTTCTTTGAAATACCAAGAAACTAAATATATAGTTGAGCTGAACAAATCCCTATTGATTTCTTCGCACTTGTCTGATTACATAAGACGCAACTGGAAGATGTCAATTTGTTATAATTACAAGGTTAAGCCGACACTGCGCTAAGCTGAAGTAAGTCTGATATGTCTGATAATGTTTGCCAGTGAATATATAAATTGGTTAATTATAAAGAAAGAGTTTGTTAGGAAGTAAGATTAATCATTTTCATACAATATCTTTCTAACAGAAAGCATTCCGGTTTAGTACAAATGATGATAGTCAGTTTAATAGTGTACTCCCGAACTGGCAAAGTGTTTTGTTGGTACTAACAATTTGAAATTTAAAATTACTTGAAATTTTAGTTTGTCTTTCTACAGTGCAATATTTTAAACACTTTTGTAATTTCTATTTTATTATATTATAAAACTGATTTATATTGACATCATACAGGAAGGCACACAAAGCAGCGTTAAATTCTTGATGTACTTGAATCGCTACAGTATTGTCTAGGAAACTATTGAAACCGTCAAAGTTCAATCAAGATAAGCTACGTTTTGCGTTGACTTGTGAATGTGTATAAACATATTATACATGTGTATTTTATTCAAGTTTTTTTTTACCATATTTTCACGATAGTGAAATTGAGCAAAACGACAGATGCAAGCCCTGAATTGTGTGTCGTGTTACTTAACATATAGTTTTCAATTAATTCGCTGTTATCAATGGGTGATAATTTTCAGTTCAATTGTTGGTTATGGTTGTTTTGTACTGCGGACCCTGACTACTATATACTATTTCTGTTTTTTTTCGTTTTGTCTTTCTTTCGATTAGTACGATGTAAACACAAACAATGTATAGCAGAATGTATGATTTACATTAATGAAATAGGTACCAAGTACACGTAATCTATATTTTCCGATTTACCGAATGTTTGCAATACACAAATGAAGCAAATTAACCAGATGAACATCTTGATGTAGATAAACAAAACAAATACTCCTTACATTATTATTTTATTCCACACATGTAAAAGACATGCACAGTTAAAACAAAAATCCAAGATGTCATTCATCCTTGTGAGGTTAATACATGTAAGTTTATAACTTTTGATAATGATTTGGAAATTGATACCATTGCTGGGCATGCACAAGATATGTATCACACGGGCTAAATGTCAGATTCGGCGTCGACACTTGTATTGGAGACCGAAACTACATAAGTGTCCTTCCAAACAACGGTCTCAAAGTGCTCCACGAAACCTCTTTCAAAATAAGTAATATCTATTTGATCAGCAATCAAAGACGATCTCACAGTTTTTGTGAAACTGTCTATTCTAGAGGTGGCGTAAATCAGATGTGTATACTTAAAAATTCCGAAGATTTTTTAGAGTACCTACAATCTAACTCTCTTTCATCTTGTAACATTATTACAAGATTTGACTTTTCTACTCTTTACACAAGTATTCAAAATTCCAAACTAAAAGAAAAATTGCAAGAGTTAGTATTGCTGTGCTTCATAAAAAAGAATGACCAACGTAGATACAAGTATCTTGTCTTAGGAAGGAATAAATCCTACTTTATAAAGGATCAATCTGATTCAAACAAAACAGTCTCAGAAACTGATATTATACAGATTCTTGATTTCTTGATTGACAACACATTTGTTACGTTCGGAAGACGTGTTTTTAACACACTGTCGGCCTTCCAATGGGAACAAATTGTGCCCCTCTTATTACCGACTTGTTTCTTCATTATTATGAGGCTGACTTCAAGCAGGAACTTCTTACGAAGAAGGATAAGAATTTAGCAATATCTTTTAACACTACTTTCGACTATATAGATGATGTTTTTTTCTCTAAATAATTCAAAATTTGGTGACTATGTGGAACGCATCTCTCCCATCGAACTAGAGATAAAGGATTCTACAGATACAGTTAAGTCGGCCTCATATCTTGACTTACTTCTAGAAATTGACAATGAGGGTCGGCTGAAAACAAAACTTTACGACAAAAGAGATGATTTCAGCTTTCCAGTTGAGAACTTTCCATTTCTAAGTAGCAACATTCCAGCAGCACCAGTATACGGGATATATATCTCCCAATTGATACGATATTCCCGTGCTTGCATTTCCTATCATGATTTTCTTGATAGAGTTGCTGCTCTCAGGGAAGCTATTAAACTAAGAGTTCCAAATGGTGAAGTTGAAATCATCCCTTCGTAAATTTTACGGATGCCATCACGAGTTTGTTGACCGTAATGGAATAACTGTTTTATAAATGATATCGGATATGTTCCTTACGTCGTAACTACAATCCCCATCCCATGGCAAATGTGAAGCAGGATCTGCTTACCCTTCCGGAACAAGTGAGATCACCCCTAGTTTTTGGTAAGGTTCGTGTTTGTTATTCTTTAGTTTCCTATGTTGTGTCATGTGTACTATTGTTTGTCTGTTTGTCTTTTTCATGTTTATACATGGCGTTGTCAGTTTACTTTAGATTTATGAGTAGGACTGTCCCTTTGGTATCTTTCGTCCCTCTTTTGTAATTTTTTAGAGATATTACATGAATCAAATAATAATGATATTGTAAAATAATTATTTCAGACCTTCTATTTTATAAACTTAAATCAGTTTTTCTTAATTATCAGACAATTAAAAAGTTATATGGCATGCAAAATGAAATAAAATTAATTAACAGCGTGTGCACTATGCTGTAATACGAGAAAAGAAGACTGATCAATCATGAAATTCTTTAGAATCGAATTTTCCGCATAAAATTTTCTATTAAATAGGCATCATATCTCATCCAACATTATTGAAATGCTCATAGCATATAAAATAGTACATTTATTTTACCAACTTATTGTATGGTATCGATATAAGTATAGGGTGAAAAAAAAGACAAGAAAGAAATGGCATATCCAATAGTAATTTCAACTGAGTCTATGGCAGCAACATTTACCGTGTTTTACCCGAAGGTCAATAAATACGTCCAACAGATAATGATCTATCTATATTCCCTTGTATCAGAGTAACGAAGTTATGTGTAGAAGTGTTCAGAGTCCTGCACAACAAAATGACCCTATACATGGATTTACTTTTAATCTGTAAGACTTATCTTTTTTTACATACAAATATAGTTTACATTTGACTTGTAATTCGATTGTTTTATGTCGTAAGTCTCTGATGACAAACATATGAACTTATTTTTTTCTATTAATTGGATTCGAAAAACTTTTATTAACTCAATGTATGCCGTAATGAAAACAGATACTGAATATATAATGGTTTGTATCGCCAACACCTTTTGTCTTCTTTACAAAAAAATGTATGTTTTCATCGGCAGTTTTGTTATCGATGTCAATTATCAAAACTTACTAAACCAGAATATTACGTATATGTATCAATCAAAAGTAATAAATTATGATTTATAAAAAGGTCAGGTCAGCACTGCATGATGCTATTCAGCTGTAGCAGGTTTGATATATCATGAAATCAAATAGATTGATAGAAATATAAAATGGGTGTTTTAGGTATTAAGATAAATCGTATTGATGAAAGATTTAATTAATCTAAAAGCATACATGTGAATTTTACAAATAAAATGCCTTCTCTTACAAGGTCGCATGCGAACGTGCGTTATAACAGGCTTCTACTACGGTTTTTGAAAAGTAGTGAAAATAAGCCAACATCAAAACTTAGAACCTCTGACCTTGACCTATTAATTATTTTTAAACCAAGGACCCTATGTCTCTATCACTTACTGTTCATCAGTTAGAAATGCATATCTATCACTTATATCAAATGTATGAGAGGGAATAACTCTCACATGGAGTCTTCGTGACGCTTCGGACAAAATAAAATGTAACATCCTGAGGATAGAACGAGCTATTTGAAAAAAAAAAAATTTCGCTTTCTTTTACGGTTGCAAAGGAGATTTTATAACAAGAAAAGCAGTGTAAAGGGCGATAACTCTTATAAAGCAAAATAGTTGGTTAAACCGGGTGAGTTTTAAAAGCGTATACACTACGATATCATATACAAAAAAAATAAGCGAAATCTTTTGAAAAAAATATACAGCGCAAGAAAAAATTAGGCAGAAGAAGAAAAAAATAATTAGAGAAAAATAGATGGGTCTTTCTACGGAAAGGTGGAAAGAACTTATTAAAACTGCAAATTAACTGTTTGTGCTGTCGACGCTGATTTACAACTTTTTACACATTATGAAATTGGATATGTCTGGTAATATTTATTTGTGATACAATGTATCGTAATGATTATAAAGTGGATTGATATTAGATGTTAAGATAAACCAGTGTTAAAAAATGTTATCAACTGAAGGCAAAACTTTGAATAAAACGACTACGAATCGGCCTTCACCGACATATTTCCTTTCTTCGTTTAAGGCATCAATATGTTGTATGAAAACGTGCAGTATCCCTTGTTAGTGATTATTAATGTATAAGAAAGTAAGAAGAGCATTTTTTGTTTTGTGGTGATAGCTTTTATACAAAAGACGATTTTCCATTATAGAAGGAATGTTTGAACTCATAACTCTAAAATAACCTGACAAATTTTAATGCAAAGAAAAAACAAAAAACAAACGACAGTTCACTTAACAAAACATTAAATGAAAACTGAGAACCGGAAAAAATAACAGAGAGTTTCAGATTTTCCGAAATGGTTAGCAAATCCTTCTATATATGATACGTTAATAATGGATATATAAATAACATTTTGATCTACTGCATACTAAATTTTGCCTGTCTTTTACGTTATGGAGATTACAATATATGACGTTTTAATTCCTTCTTGTTAAAGTGCTAACCTCATTTTAGATGGTATGCATGGCTTTTTTGTCAACAATGCCTGCTAAACTTGCAAATTTTAAAATATGATCTTAGAAATTATTACAATCATCATCAGTTGATTCAGTTAGACTGAAATTGATGTCCAAAATAATATTATTGTCGGGTTTCTTTTTTACTCATCCATGTGTATTAAAATAGTTTGATTATGTTTTACTTGTAGTAATGTCAATTATGTTCACATCTCTGGGTTTACAATGCTTAAAGTGACCGTTTTTTAAATCTTATTTTCTTGAATAAAATGACGACCATCACTATCAGTATTTGGTAGGGTTTGTGTTTTACCGTAATGGGCTGAGTTCTATTCTTGGGATGTTTTTTTTATTTGACACACATTCCTCTTTGCTATTATTAGTTGTCCAGTGATTGTTTTAATTTTACTACCTATAAATGTCCAATTTTATTGGATTACTTTCTAGTTTTCTCTTTGAATTATTTTGCTTGTGCCTATTTTAGATGTCTCTATTTTCATAGACATTACAAATAAATATGAACGACGACATTTAGTATCGTATGCTGTAATTAAAACTAAAATCTAGAAAGAGTCGAGAGAAATTACTTACAATTTATGTTCGAGATAGTAAAAAGGTAGAACGTCAGTGTGTGTAATATATTATCTTAAATAATGATTGAAAGTGCTCCAGAGTATTGCTTCAAAAACTGCAAGTCTTATTTGAATTGATTGGCAACGCATACTTGTAATTGTGGTGCTTGTTTAAATGCAATAACATGAATAACAACAAAATGTTTATTCCAAGTACGACACATACTATTCGTGTAAATACCAATGCAAGCAAATTTAAATAATCATCAAATGCGCATTCGATACAATTAAGAAATATAAGAATCCACAGCTGATTCACTCCGTGACTGAAACAAAGCCAGGTTTTGATTCCAATTCAAATAATATGCAATACATTTGAATAGATAATAATATACCTTGCATAAGCCGTAGAATCTACAGTCAGCACACTTTTTTTCAAATTTTCTCCATTCTTTTCAGCTCTTCAAACATTCAAAATATTTTGAAGGCATTATATATATTATTTTCTACGAGGGTGTAGAAAAAGACCTAAGGAAAATGTAACCTAGTTATACTGTTCAACCTTCTATTTATTTTTTTTCTTTGCCATGTCTCTGGTTTTTTTGTATGACTGTGTTTTCTGTCCATTTTAAGTGTATCAACACCAAGAATGTTATAGGAGATAAATTAAGGCATCTAATTGTTGCCTAAAACACGATATGTTCAAAATATGATGACTTTTTTTCAATATTCAATTCTTTGAATGATGTGGTAAACCAGGATTTTTATGTAACAAAACAAGTGCTGGAGAACTCAAAGAATACAAATGATTGCTTCAATTGATTTCTAAACTATAACAGGTAACATAAAGACCGATTAAATCAATAACAATTTTGAATAAAATTCATGATACTTCTGGTATTAACATGTATCTTTAAATAGTGTTTATAATTCATAATGCCTCGTGTGCGTTTTATCTTAAGAATAGTTATCAAAGGTACCAGGATCACAAAATCCCAAAGAATCGAAATATGATTTCCTACGTGGTTTTTATAAACTGCACACTTACTTGTGTTGTATTCTGATTTTTTTGTTCTATTATATTATATATAATTGCAGGTGTGTAAGAGTTGAGTCTGATCTTGTTTGCCGATGTGTAAGTTCATTAAGTTTGCATGAATGCACCTTCTGTATTTGTCATTACACATTCTGTATACGTAATTGCATCATTATTATCTTTGATAGAGACAATAATTCGGTTAATGTGTATGCATCTTTTCAAGGTTGCATGCAGCTTCTGTTACGAAGACATGCTGATTGGTTTGATTACTGGATCCATGAACTTCATGTATCATATATAATGCATTTGGTTTGTCACCTCAAATTTAACATCAACATTGATCAAACTAAGGGTTATAACATGGGTAAATGCTAGTTTACAAAAAAAAGATATACGTTTTCAATGTTTATAATTTTATTCCATTAATTCACTTATGAGTAAACTTATATTTTATCGAAAAAGAGGAAATTTGTTTTCGGACAAACGGAATATTTGGAGGTCACTTGTTTGCTCTATTACTCTACTTCAAAGTTTATGTACAATTTGTACATTAGTATGGCGTTCATTATCACTGAACTAGTATATATTTGTTTAGGGGCCAGCTGAAGGACGCCTCTGGGTGCGGGAATTTCTCGCTACATTGAAGACCTGTTGGTGACCTTCTGCTATTGTTTTTTTATTTGGTCGGGTTGTTGTCTCTTTGACACATTCCCCATTTCCATTCTCAATTTTATAGCTAACCTTGCCATTAACTATTTGAGTAAGCACTTTGTGACCGCTAACTTTGTTCAACGGTGTTAATTAAGTTGAATACATCTTAAAAAAAATTTAGTCTATTAATTTACTCACTAATCTTAAAACCGTTATAAAAGACTTGACTTCAATATAATAGATATGGTAGCTGTTAGTGTACATACATATAGTAAGACATCATAGCATGTTCCCTTGTAGTCCTTCGTAGTATACCTTTGCTGTAAAGTCCAATTATCATGATTATATGAACAGCAACAATAATAAAAAATTTAAAAGACGATCCATTTTTATGATATGTCGAGGGAAATCACGTTCATATTGGTTTCAATAATCTCATTGCATATAACGAAAATTCATATTTGTACATAAAAGCACTGTATTAAAAATCCTCAATCGCGAAAATCTAATTTTAGTCAAATATAAGAGTTCAAGGGGGAACTCTTTTGAAACAAAACAGTACATTATCTTTTTGATGACAAAATATAATCCCATGTATCGACAGTATACCGGAAATTTACATTTACATGTGATGAATTTATTTATAATTTTCTCAAAAACTCTCAAATAATGTAACATTAATTTAGAAATCTTAAAAAGTATAGTCAATTCTGTTTACAAATTTGTCATTCATCTTAAACATTTCCAACTTACATTCCTTTTGTGAATCTTCTTTTAACTGTGATACCAAATCTGTTTCTTAGTAAAATGTTTTGTGTATCTACTTAAAGGATGTATGGTCAATAGAAAAAAGGAAAATCACAAAAATACTGAACTTAGAGGAAATTCAATTAGGAAAGTCCATAATCACATGACAAAATCAAATAGCAAAACGCATCAAAAACGAATGGAGAAGAACTGTCATATTCCTGACTTGAACAGGCATTTTCAAACTTAGAAAATGATGGATTAAACCTGGTTTTATAGCGCTACCCCTCCCACTTTGATACAAAATACAACCGAAAAGAAATAAACTTCTTAGCAAATGGTGTTATCTTGTATGAAGAATGTTGTGTGTAGCAACGTTTTGACCTTCAGCAAGTTCGTTTGTCATTTAAAAGTCCGTTATGATTGAGGAACATAAAAAGTACTGACACGCGAAGTATCGATATAATACGTAAAATGTAAAGGAACTCGTGTATCGACACTTTTTAATACAAATACAATTGAGAATTGTGCAGTCTGGTTATATACATGTTATTCACAATTGGAAATTGTGAATTATTTAAGGTTAACCAATTATTTATAAAGCTAATGCAAGTCTGGTGTTTTGATCGGAATTTTACTTTTTACACTCACTAAATGGGTAAAATGCCGACAGAAAATGTATCTAGTCAATATGATTGATTGTTCCTTTACGAATGAATAATACAGTATTATATAACGTTTCAAGAAACGCTAACATTTGTAGAAATTAAATGCTGTGCAGAGGCGATATGTTTTAATTACATAATGCTACATTATTATAGATTATATGTTATTAATGTATTTGCAGTCACATCTGGTTAGATCATTCCATCGTTTCTTTGACAGTTCGAATTATTGAAAAAATATACCATAGCTCGAACAATCCTAATCTTTCAACGACTCTCCGTAGACAAAAAGAAGACTATTGGATTAGACAATTGGGAACTGCAACACCGTATGGCTGCAATGACAAAATTGATGGCATAGGTATTCTTTCTAGTCCTACGTGTAACTCGGTGAATGTGATGAATATTTTCAACTCGACTCCTCGACGTAGACGTAGTCATGGCTATCGTCATTATACATCACCCTCTCTCCATGATGTCTCTATTAATGACTTGCTGCCATGCATACAAAAACCGTTAGGTATTCATCACATTCGCACGAAACCTTATTCATTACCCCTTTCAAAACTTCATTCTCTGTTCTATTTATGTTTGGAATCCACTGTTACAAACCCTCATTCAAACCAATACAAACTACAAGCTACAATTTCGGATATTGCTAGTCACAGACTTTTCAATAGTTACCAGGATTATAATTTAGTACGCCAGACGCGCGATTCGTCTACATAAGACTCATCAGTGACGCTCATATCGAAATATTAAAAAGCCAAACAAATACAAAGTTGAAGAGCATTGAGGGTACCAAAATTCCAAAAAGTTGTGCAAAATACGGCTAAGGTAATCTATGCCTGGAATAAGAAAATCCTTAGTTTTTCGAAAAATTCAAAGTTTTGTAAACAGGAAATTTATAAAAATGACCACATTATTGATATTCATGTCAACACCGAAATGTTGACTACTGGGCTGGTGATACCCTCGGGGACGAAACGTCCACCAGCAGTGGCATCGACCCAGTGGTTTAAATAGTTATCAAAGGTACCAGGATTATAATTTAGTACGCCAGACGCGCGTTTCGTCTACATAAGACTCATCAGTGACGCAGATATCGAAATATTAAAAAGCCAAACAAGCCAGTTCGCATTGGAAAAGATGAAAAAGAGAAAAGATCTTTTCTAAATCTTTCCTTTGCCAACAAAGGTCTCGATGGCGTCAACCTAGGCAATATCCTTCATCATAAATTAGTTCAATCGAAAATACCTCCTTATTTCAAAGACCAGTCTGTACCAATAATTTCTTATACCTATACCAAACCTATTGCAACAAAAATTTTCAATTACAAACGCGTTTTGCAGGATCTCGATATTGACGACTTCAAGTCTAAACCCCCCGATTGCACTTGTGCTAGTTCCCAATTCACATATAATCCTGCTGGCCACGTTATTACAGGTGACCTTAACATTGTTAATAACACTTCTCTACGAAACGTGTTATCGAAAGGTCCGAAATATCGTGAGCCTAAATCCATCAATTGGAAACACAACTTTAAAATTTTGATGGATTCAGTCGAGGATTATGCCAGGCAATGGGCTAAGCGCGAGAAGGAAGACGTAGACACTCTATCCGAATGGATTAAGGCAGTGAGGTCGTTAATACAAATCAGAATTAAGAAACTGAATGGGTCCATCAATGCCCATGCTACGTCAATCTTCAAAGATCCAAATGTTGCTAAACACCTATCTGATGTCCATGATGAATATGTTGTTGTCCCCGCAGACAAAGCCCCAAATAACATCGTTTTTATCTGTAAAAGTCATTAAATTAATTGCTTGATAAACGAATTAAGTATAGACAATTCACTTGGAAACCTAACATATACCCTCACGACACTTACCAAAGAGGAAATCCTGGATAATCATTGGTCTGTTCTTTGTTCCTTTGGTTTTTCAACCAAAGATGAAGAACTGGATCTTCCATCACTGTATTGGATACCTAAACTACATAAGTGTCCTTACAAACAACGGTATATTGCTGGGTCTTCCAAGTGCTCCAAGAAACCCCTTTCTAAATTATTAACATCCATTTTATCAGCAATCAAAGACGGGCTTCAAAGTTATTGTAAAACTGCCTATTCTAGAGGTGGCGTGAATCAGATGTGGATACTTAAAAATTCCAAAGATCTTTTAGAGTACATACAATCTAACTCTCTTTCATCTTGTAACAGTATTAAAACATTTGACTTTTCTACTCTTTACACAAGTATTTCACATTCCAAACTAAAAGACAAATTAAAAGAGTTGGTATTACTTTGCTTCATAAAAAAGAATGGCTAACGTAGATACAAGTATCTTGTCTTAGGGAGGGATAAATCATACTTTGTAAAGAATCATTCTGATTCAAACAAAAAAAATCTCTGAAACCGATATTATCAAGATGCTTGATTTCCCAATGGGAACCAACTGTGCCCCTCTACTTGCTGACTTGTTTCTTTATTATTATGAGGCTGACTTCATGCAGGAACTTCTTAGGAAGAAAGATAAGAAGTTAGCAATATCCTTTAACTCTACTTTCCGCTATATAGATGACGTTCTTTCACTAAACAATTCAAAATTTGGTGACTATGTGGATCGCATCTATCCCATCGAATTGGAGATAAAGGATACTACAGATACAGTTAAGTCGGCTTCATATCTTGACTTACATCTAGAAATTGACAATGAGGGTCGGTTGAAGACAAATCTTTACGACAAAAGAGATGATTTCAGCTTTCCAATTCAGAACTTTCCATTTCTAAGTAGCAACATTCCAGCAGCACCTGCATACGGGGTATATATCTCCCAATTGATACGATATTCCCGTGCTTGCATTTCCGATCATGATTTTCTTGATAGAGGATTACTGCTCACAAGGAAGCTATTAAACCAAGAGTTCCAAATGGTGAAGTTGAAATCATCCCTTCGTAAATTTTACGGACGCCATCACGAGTTGGTTGACCGTTATGGAATAACCGTTTCACAAATGATATCGGATATGTTCCTTACGTCGTAACTACAATCCCCTTCCCTTTCATGAATTTGATCTACCGAATTAGACTATTTACCGGATTTGTAATCACATAAGCAACACGACGGGTGCCGCATGTGGAGCAGGATCTGCTTACCCTTCCGG
Source organism: Mytilus trossulus (assembly GCF_036588685.1). Taxonomy (NCBI): domain Eukaryota; kingdom Metazoa; phylum Mollusca; class Bivalvia; order Mytilida; family Mytilidae; genus Mytilus; species Mytilus trossulus. The sequence continues at coordinate 1,821,129 of NW_026963318.1, forward strand.
AGCACCTGAGATCACCTCTAGTTTTTGGTGGGGTTCGTGTTGTTTGTTCTTTAGTTTTCTATGTTGTGTCATGTGTACTATTGTTTTTCTGTTTGTATTTTTAATTTTTAGCCATGGCGTTGTCAGTTTGTTTTAGATTTACGAGTTTGACTGTCCCTTTGGTATCTTTCGTCCCTCTTTTTTTTAACATAAATCTAAAACAATCTTTCCAAGTAAAAGAACCTTATTTGCCGGAACTCACTTAGAAAACAGCCAGGTGGCATGATAGAAGAAACAACTTAAAGTAAAACAGCACATATTTTACATGGGGTAATCCAAATTACACGTCTTTTTCTAGGTGGACATTTTTTTATATGTTTTTTTCCCTCAAATTAAAAAAGTTCCGTCTTGTAGAAATGTTTAAAACTCTTCCGTCAGTCTGTCAAACAGTCCCTTAGTCCTTTTTTTTTAATCGAAACTCGATTGAAACCACATAATATGTTGCATCAATCCTTTAGATCTTTAAAAATACTATGTTGATTTTAATTTTACCTGATGATTATGATTCAATATTCGTGTAGTAGATACATGTATATTTCTCTGAACATAGCATTTAATCCTAAATTTACAACTGCAACAATGTGTCATTACAACTTCTCTGCATCAACATAACAGGAATTTCCTACATGTTTGTGGTACTCTGTAAATGTGCATATCACCAGGAAATATTGTTTTACCCTTAATATCTTATCACTTTAACCAAAATATAGTACTAGTACTGTAACAGTTAGCTTTACAACTTCCCTGAAACACACAACAGAATCTTAATCAAATTGCTCATATTAAGGTCAATAAATGTAGATATGCATATTGAAAAGAAAATGTTATCATTTCAAGTTTGTCGAAGTTATGATTTTTTAAAAGACGAAGACACGAAACGAAACGGCTAATTTTACTGCCTAGAAAATCATTCATCATGTTTAAAATTGACTAACAATTTCTACAGACAACATTATCTTCTTATCAAATTGTCGCACAGTTGTTATCCAATATATAAACGGTTTTCTAATCATCTGATGTGGTTTGCATGCCAAAAAATAAAAATATATTTTGTATAATAACATTGTATTTTACTACCAAGCACAATTATTAAGTTGACAGCAATAATTCTATTTCCTAACTTTCAATTTGACAAAATCTTCAGTATAGTAATGCTTGCGTTCGAGCATATTATTAAGTTAGTAAGTTAAGTACCACACTCGTTTGTTCCATTGCATATGGTTTTGTATTTCGTCAGAGTTTTAAACTATGAAAGGTCACGAGTTCTGTCATAAACAAGTTTGTGTTTTTTTTTTAAAATAAATACATGTAACGGGTACTTCCCAAAGAATACCTCAACATTTTTTCAATGTATTAAACAATTATTTCTTTACTAAATCTTGCAATAAAACAATGGTTAATATCAAAGTTATATAATGTGATCATGGCGAAGTAACGAACTAAAATAGATAAAGATAGTTTAACATGTTTAACTATCTACAAAAAAGATTTCTAGAAACTTATTTATCATGTTTAAAATTGATAGATGACTAAGAACATTATCTTTTCAATGAATTGCCTCACGCTGGTTATAAAGATAGTATAACGGTTAAATATTTTCACTAATCATCGGATATGGTGAGCATTTATCAGTAAAAATATATATTAAATGGTTTTTTTTACAAGTTATTGAGTTGAAAGCAATAATATTATTATTTGTCTTTCACTTGATAAAATATCATTATATAAATTATTGCATGAGAGTATCGTCTTTTGTTTGTTAGTTTAGTACTCACATTCGTCTATTCCAGTGTAGTTGTGATATACGGGTACCACATTACAAAAGTTAGTGTATGTAAGAAATGTATTTTATAGTAATTTAGTCTATGTTTTCTGGCAGTTGTTTTCATACAGTACGTTTCGATGTAATTTGGCGTCTGGTTTGGATTTTTTTTTGTAGCTCAGTGTTTACGTTTTTCAGTTGTTTTCCTCTTATGCATGTTATAGTTGACGTGTTTCCTTCGGTTGTAGTGTTTTACCCGGACTTTTCCTTAATAAATTTTCGACTTCAGAACAGCGCTATACAACAGATGACTTTATTTACTAGCATTGGGTTGAAGTTTTTCCTTGTTATTCATTTTTAGACATAGGGTTTAACAATTTAATTTTCCTACCCTTTTTCTGATATCAGTTGTACCTAGTTGTATCGTTGTTTATATTGTTAAAGGAAACATATATCTTCAAAAGCGAGAACAACATTACTTTTATTTGAATCTCTACAGATCAAGTAGAGGTATAATTCAAACTATAATGTTCTCTTATGAGAAGCAGGAGTTATAATCACTATGCAAGAGGAGCGAGAGATACCTGAGAAACAGTCAAACTCCTAAATCGAAAATAAACTGAGAATGCCATTGCCAATGAATGAAAAAGACAAACAGACACATAATAGTTCACATGACACAACATAGAGAACTAAAAACTAAGCAACACGATTCCCACTAAAGACTTGAGGTGATCTCAGGTAATCCGGAAGATAAGCAGCTCCTAATAAATATATTCATGCAAATTCCGTAAAAACAAGATTCTTTTATTGAACATCTAATTTTAAAATGTGATTGATTAACATTCACTACGTGTAAGATAGAAAAAGGCATGGAAATGAGGTTTTATTTTTTTGTTTTCTACCTTATGTCAAAATGTTCAAAATAGTAGGTAATTGTACTCAGTAACAAATTTTATTCAAAATTAATATTACATATTATTTATTGAAAAACAAAAACTTTAGATAAAAGAGGTGACTTATAGTATGTAGAATGACACACTATCATGAGTTAGAAGACTTCAAATAACATTTTAATCAACCTTGGAAATAACTACCGTTTCAGTTACAATAGAGGGGTGAAATATACCAGAGGGACATTTTAACTCACATGTCGAAAAAAAAAGACAACGTAATGGCTTAAAAAGAAAAGAAAAAAAATAGACAAACAGTATTACACAAAACACAACACAAGAAAACTAGACCAAGCAACACAAACCTTATAAAAAAATAGGGGTGATCTAAGGTGCCCTTGCTCTAAATGTTCTCACACATTTAAAATAAATGTTTAAACCACTACGGGTGTACATAGAAAATACATAAGTATTAATCGCCACCCTTTGGTAGTTATCGCTTTTTTGTTTTTCTTTATTTGGTTGTTTTGTTCTATTTTGTTTTGTTCTATTTTGTTTCGTTTTCTTTTTTCTTCTTTTTTTATAGGGAGAGGTCCATACTGTTTGTATTGAGCATAGCTAATAATAAGATTGTTCATTGCTTAAGGTAAATTTCATCGCCTTATTATTGCCTTTAATCCCATTACACAAGCTAATAGTTTTGAAACTGCCGCATCATTAAAGACAAGTTTTGCCTACTTATTATTCATCAAAGAATAAAAGCAATCAAAAGCCAATTCCTAAATTGTTTGATAACTTTAAGAACTATAATGTGCAAAACATAGGTTTCATAATTTAGTTTTCAAAGACAACTCATCCGCAGAAGACTGCGTAACAGAAGTATATTATACACAATATTAATTACAATACAGTGCATAATACAAACAGTATACATTAATATAATTGTTGACTTATACATCTTCAGACATAAGCCTTTGTTTATTACAGTTTTAAATTAGACAAGCATCTTTTCTACCTTTTGAATAAAAATTGACAGCTTAGACAGCACATTACTATCACAATATTCAAGCATGCCTAGAACTTGTTTTACATTTTGATATTTTAAAATATGGAGGTATGAACTTACCTTTAAATCCGTAACTTCTCAATTGGTACATTTACATATAAAGTGGTATAAATCCCCAAGGTCAGGTTTACAAAGGGGACAAACTCTCTCAATTCTCGGTACATTTCTCCATCTTCTTTATCGATGTGAAACTTTGTTTTACATAACCTTAATTTACATATATTTACTCTATGACCCCGCCTTAATTTTAACAGATATGGTTCTAGGCAAAACTCTTCTTTAAAGTGCAAATGCCGCCCCCCCCTTTTTTTTTTTTTTTTGATGAGTTGTTTATATCAGAAAACTTTTTTTGAATAAACTGTCCTGGAAACTGTCCTAATTAATGTTGATATAATTACAATATAATATCAACTTGTCCCGGAATATTATATAGTTCACAAAAGTCACAATCATTAAACACAGATTTTACATAGTTCATCCTCTTGAAATTTTAACTTTCAATAGAACACACCCGCGAAATCGCGGTCATATACAGCTTGTGAAATGTTGTAGGATGATTTGTTTGTAAAAGATATTACTGTATGGAGAATTTCATAAGTATTAAAAGCCCAGTCTACCTTTTTCCAAAGTCCGATATTTGTTTCCTTTCTGTTAAATTCAATTATTTTCGTGTTTCTTGCCTCAGACCACTATTATTCTTCTCCTTTGCTACAACATGTACAATGCATCTTTTGGTAAAAGTCAAATTAAATCCCGTACTGATCAATCCCCAAATCCTGAGCTTAAAAATAATCGACCCCGACGTCCCTAAAAAGGTCATGCCTCCCTCTTATCTCTAACCTACTTTCATTTTTGCCAGATCACTACTTTCACTTTCAACAATAAATTTGTATGCCCATTTATGGGCATTTTGTTTTCTAGTCTGTGCATCCGTGCGTGCGTTCGTTTGTTCGTCCATTCGTCTGTCCCACTTCAGGTTTTTGGTCGAGGCAGTTTTTGATGAAGTCCAATCAACTCGAAACTCAGTAAATATAGTGCCGACGTTGCATCCGTGTACTACGGACACATTATTGTTTCCACATGTTTTACTATTTCAATTATATGCAACTGGTATGACCCCTTAAATAGTAAACATTTAAGAGAAGTCAGAAGACAGAATACAGAGAGTCACTCTATATTAAAGTAGTATAATCGCAGTTTACGTGTAGATAAACGCGAAAAATAATTGTCCTGTCTAAGGAGGTATAATAGTTGTGGTTCTTGTGATCTAAACACCATGATATGGAGAACGCTCTTATTGGCTTATCTAGTTTTCATTTTTGTTATTTATCATACGATTGGTTGTACTTGTGCATGTTTCAAACCGGAAGTCTTATCTATGACTAAAAGTCAGTCTGATGTCGGAATCAATATCCGGACTCCTTTTTTGTCGTTTTTCTACAAATATATCTCAATCTGAATAATCATAAGAATGGATGACAAATGCGACTATGCATGTTACATATAGAACACAGAGGCATGATGATTAATTTATCGTGGACGGAAGAGAAGCGACACACAAAATGATGCTCATGCATGTACCAAAGTAACTTATAAAGTTTTCTATATGCACCTTGTACAAGAGGGACGAAAGATACCAGAGTGACAGTCAAACTCATAAATCGAAAATAAACTGACAACGTCATGGCAAAAAATGAAAAGGACAAACAGACAAACAATAGTACACAAGACACAACATAGAAAACTAAAAAATAAGCAACACGAACCCCACCAAAAACTAGGGGCGATCTCAGGTGCTCCGGAAGGGTAAGCAGATCCTGCTCCACATGTGGCACCCGTCGTGTTGCTCATGCAATAACAAATATGGTAAATAGTCTAATTCGGTAGATGATTTTGAAGAGAAAGAAAAATGTGTCCATCTTCAAACTAAACTGTCGAAGAAAGTCAATAACTGTTGGTTTTTTTCTTGTCATTTCGGAGCTTCGTTCATGATGTGTTACAGAAGATACCAAATTTGACGCATGAAAGACGAGACAATATCTACATGTAAGTCATGCGAAAAAAAACCGCAACAGTACATTGGTATATGCACTTTACTGTTTCCATGATAACCATATTTATATATAATTCGTTAAACTGTTGTTCAGGAATAAAAGGTGAACTAACAAACCATTTGATAAAACTCGCGGGAGTTCACATATTGTAAATGATTTAGAATGGAATCAAATAGTTATCAAAGGTACCAGGATTATAATTTACTACGCCAGACGCGCGTTTCGTCCATATAAGACTCATCAGTGACGCTCAAATCAGTATATTTATAAAGCCAAACAAGTAAAAAGTTGAAGAGCATTGAGAATCCAAAATTCCAAAAAATTGTGCCAAATACGGCTAAGGTAACCAAGCCTGGAATAAGAAAATCCTTAGTTTTTCGAAAAATTCAAAGTTTAGTAAACAGGAAATTTATAAAAATGACCACATTATTGATATTCATGTCAACACCGAAGTGTTGACTACTAGGCTGGTGATACCCTCGGGGACGAAATGTCCACCAGCAGTGGCATCGACCCAGTGGTGTAAATAGTTATCAAAGGTACCAGGATTATAATTTACTACGCCAGAAGCGCGTTTCGTCCATATAAGACTCATCAGTGACGCTCAAATCAAAATATTTATAAAGCCAAACAAGTAAAAAGTTGAAGAGCATTGAGGATCCAAAATTCCAAAAAATTGTGCCAAATACGGCTAAGGTAATCTATGCCTGGAATAAGAAAATCCTTAGTTTTTTGAAAAATTCAAAGTTTAGTAAATAGGAAATTTATAAAAATGACCACATTATTGATATTCATGTCAACACCGAAGTGTTGACTACTGGGCTGGTGATACCCTCGGGGACAAAACGTCCACCAGCAGTGGCATCGACCCAGTGGTGTAAATAGTTATCAAAGGTACCAGGATTATAATTTACTACGCCAGACGCGCGTTTCGTCCATATAAGACTCATCAGTGACGCTCAAATCAAAATATTTATAAAGCCAAACAAGTAAAAAGTTGAAGAGCATTGAGGATCCAAAATTCCAAAAAATTGTGCCAAATACGGCTAAGGTAATCTATGCCTGGAATAAGAAAATCCTTAGTTTTTCGAAAAATTCAAAGTTTAGTAAACAGGAAATTTATAAAAATGACCACATTATTGATATTCATGTCAACACCGAAGTGTTGACTACTGGGCTGGTGATACCCTCGGGGACGATTTATGAGTTTGACTGTCACTCTGGTATCTTTCGTCCCTCTTGTACAAGGTGCACATAGAAAACTTTATAAGTTACTTTGGTACATGCATGAGCATCATTTTGTGTGTCGCTTCTCTTCCGTCCACGATAAATTAATCATCATGCCTCTGTGTTCTATACAAAACTATTGTAAATTATTTATAATGGAATACTTTTTTTTTTTTTTTTTACTTTAATTGTACTGATATATTTCTGTGTACGTGTTAGTATCTGGTATCTTTCGTCCCTTTTTTACTGCATCTTTTTTTAACGAGCATCGAATATAATTATTTTTAAATCTGTTGACAGTCAATGCTGTCTGTCCCCTTTTTGTCGTCATTGTTTTGAAAAAAAATAAAGCCTTTCGAACTTCCTCATCTGTTTTTTTTTATTACAAATGAGGGAGTTCGTTCATTGTGTACTTTCCTACATTTTAGCACGGGAGTTGTTCTTTGTAGAAAGCCATACTTTAGCCAGTCGTTGTGAACATCATCGCTCTTTGGATTCTGGTGCTTGTCACATTACGAATCATAACACATATCCTTCATGTTATATTGATGAAATATATACTATGGTGACCGGTTAAGTCGAAAACGCGAAATCGGAATGAAAAAATATTTCGCCTTTTCACGTTTTCGACTTCGTGATTTTGCGTTTTCGCGCTTTCGCCCTATAGAATGTGAAAGGCGAAAACACGAAAACTCGAAATGAATTTAACCGGCCACCATAATATACAGTTACAGTTTCAATGCAAAAGCAAAATTGTTAATTGTGTAACAATGTATCTGTTTAAATCTATAGTAAATCGAATTAAAATTCGTAAAGAAGGTTAACCACGATTTAACAAATGTTTTCTTTTGTATCTATAAAAGATACAATAAAGTCAAGATAAGGATTTTGCAAGGCATACTTTGTTCGGAAATCTGTTCAAAAAATATTTAGACTTACACAAGTTGAATTGATAACTGACAAAATGTCGCCAGGATTCTGATGGATTATACCATATGGAATATAAATTAGACGGCTGCAAAATTGCATTAAACAAAAACATTATTCAAGGGAATATAACATAGTATGTTTTTTCTTTCATTTAGTATGTTTGATAAATTGAGAGACATATTTATGAAAAAGCAGACATAGACCATCCTAATATATACTTGTTTCAAAGATATCCGACCTACGATTATTCTTTTGTGCACTTGCAGTATCATTTTCTGCAGACATGCAGACTAATAAATAGATTAAGACAATTCGATGCTGGGAACTGACAAATTGCTTTGACTATATGCATTGACTCTGTGTTTGTATTGAGTTAATCATGTTAAATTGACCAGATGCCCGTCATCAGTTATACAAATACATTTTTTTTTAAATCTTGAGGGGTAATACCAACACTTAATACAAACGTTTATGAGTTGATGTACCCAAAATAAAAACCAACCATAGACAATGAGATTTCATTCTTTAATTTATATCTATAATTCCTTACTTGGTATATTATATATTTAACAAATATACTTCATAAGAAATAGAAAAAATAAATGTCAAAATATATATTCTATTCATAATAGATGCAATAACATTTAAAAATCATATTTTTTCTTTAAAACTCGTGATATTTGTTTTTTCCTATTCTTAAAATCACTTCTGAGAATCGCTTTTTCCCCTTTTGTAGTCATTGACGTTTATATATATGTAGGACTCTAAAGTGCGATGGGGACGCTAAAGTACGATGATCAGGCTAAAGTGCGATGCTATACGCTAAAGTGCGATTCCTCCATACGCTAAAGTCCGATGGTCTGCGGAAGTATAGACGTAAGAAACGTAGTTGAATTATCACGCAGTCGTTTATACAAACTACAAATGAACACACCGGAAGACTTCATTTTTATTTCATTGAGAACTTTCAACCAACTGTCAATGACTTAATTAATTTCAACCTAACCGTGTTTTGTCGGCTAAAGCAAAGGTATTTTTATTTCGATAGCTGGAAGAGGCATTTGTAACAGTATCCTTCCGTCGACCGTTTTACTATAAGCCCTATAGATACAATCACTATTCGCATAGATAACCTGTATTCTGCTTTTATTCGAAGAGAAAGGATACATTTGAATCATTGTGTATGTTGCAGTTTATTTTGTTAATAAACGTTTGTTAAAATGTTGTCGTTATTATTGGAAAATTACGTCGGCAAAATAAAGGTAAAATTGAGAGAGAAGAGGGGAATGTGCCAAAGCGACAACAACCCGACCATAGAGCAGTACATGTTTTCGTGCGTAAATTATAAATTGTCGGCTCAAACATAACTAGTAGTTAGTACATTACAGGAAAATATAACATGGATGTGTAGTCGCTACAAAAAGGAGAAAATTAAGCTCGGCGAACATCGAATTTCTCTCTTATTTAATTTAAAGTGTAAACAGATAAATGTTACTTATTCCGACAATAATCGAATTTTATATTTGTAATTTACAAGGACGATTGTAAGTGGAGGTGTTACCATAAAAGAGGGACGAAAGATATCAGATGGACAGTCAAACTCATAAATCGAAAATAAACTGAACATATCTTCTTTTTCATATTGACAACATAAAAATGAAAAAGACAAACAGACTAACAATAGTACACACGACACAACATAGAAAACTAAAGAATAAGCAACACAAACATCAATTATCACAATACTTAATACGCTAGAATTGTTAAAAAATCATTTACAAGAAATATAGTATTTTGTGACACCTAAATTACCAATTATTATGGTTGGTCTTTTAGAATCATTAACTTTTTTTAAGACTACAGTTAAATTCTAATCCCTGTCGCATATGGTATACCTTATAATTCTAGATTCTACACTTTTTTGACATTGCATGTTCTTTAACGCGTTTTAAAGCCTCGAACCTTACCCTATTGGAACATCGTACTTAAGCAAACAAACGACCATCGCACTTAAGCGTGAGACACCATCGTACGTTAGCGTAGACCATCGCACTTTAGCGTGACCATCGCACTTTAGAGTACCATCGCACTTTAGCGTGACCATCGCACTTTAGAGAGTCCTACATATATATATATATATAAGTATCTGTGAGTGTCGCTATATTTTATTCAGAAAATTACACCAAATAAAACAAGAAATCTTCTTTAATAAACAAACACGTACATGTTCTAAAATAGTAAGATGTCAATTGTCATACTGTACTTTTTACACCTGCAGAAAGAATTGATTGCTTTGGATAATTACATGTCAAGATTTTCATTATGCATTTGGCTTTATAAACTAAAAAAAAAGGCCTTGCAGTTTCGACAAAAATCTTAATTAATTAAATGGTCACCTTCAAGTATTTCTCGTCGTCTGCATAGTAATCTTACAGTTGTGCCGTATTTTGTCCATATAGGCATTTGTCTGAAATTTGAACTTGTTAAGAACTTGTTTTTCTTTTAGCAAGAAACATAAGAAATAATTACAACACATATCACATGTCAGATGTACATAGTTACACAGTACTACCTAAGAATTACCTTATCAGAAAGTATCCTTTAGTACTTTCCAACAGGAGACATTTCTTTAGTCATTTTGGGAAATGACTAAAGAGACCTATACATGTTACGGTTGTGTCTAGTGCAAATTTGTACTCATAAAGTATTTCAATATATGCTATCAGAGAATTATTGTTTTCCAATATATTTTGTAATATAATAAATATTGTCAGGATTTCAGACAAAAACATTCATTATATATGTTTATGTCAATCAAATTTGACAACATTCATTAGATCTCATTTTATTTCCTATTACTGATCTCTATATTTGTGAAGCTTTGTGATAGTAAATTGTCTGGATGCACGCACTCGTGTCCGACTGGGAAATTCATGCTTTGCGTACGAAAAGGTGAATACAAAAAAGTGTTTCATTCATTATAAACATTATATATTATCATTGCAGTTTCATAAAAAAATGATTACAACGTTTCTGTAACATAAATGGCAAAGGTAAAAGACATGTTTATGACTGACCGATATGAGACTAATAAATGTAAAATGATGTGTATTTATTTTGTTTGCAGTTCTTCTAAAACAATATACATTTTAATTTTACATCTAGACATATTCTATCTCTGTTTTTTTGTTTTTTGTTTTTTTGTTGTATCATTTATTCATAAATGCTGCCTTTAAATTCCAATATGTACAGACTAACATTTGGTATTAATAGAGTTCAACAGGTATGGCTTAATTTTTATTTATTTTTCGATCCGAAATACTTGCTACTTGACGTTGAGCAATCACAAATTCATCAATCTATTGATATCTATATACATTTCATTTATTGCCATAGTATTTACTTTTACAAAAAGTCATGCTAGAAGTAATACCATATAGCCATGTTTGTCCAACTAGTAAGGCATTCTCATTTTTCTTTTAAGTCACAGAATAAATGTTTTAAAATATGATTTTTGATACATTGCTTTTTTTTCGTTGTTTGTTTTCTTTCGTTTTTGCCTTAATGGTTCTTTATATTAAAGAATTACGTGAACTGAGTTCGCATTTGGTATTTATCCCGATTTTGATATATTTGCACTGTAATAATGGTTATGTTAAGGTCACTAAATAAATGTTTTAAAAGATGATTTTTGTCACCAAAACATTGCTTCTTTTTCTGTTTGTTTTTGTTTTTGCTTTAATGGTTCGTTATAATAAAGAATAACGTGAACTGAGTTCGCATTTTGTAGTTATCGCGATTTTGATATATTTGCACTGTAATCATGGTTATGTAATAATAAAAATAGCTGAATAAATGCAATAAATCAGTCTGTATATGCATGTACTGACAATCTGAGGCAACGTTCTATTTGAAGTGGCTTTTTTCTTATTACTATATTGGTTTGCCAGTCGCCTACGAATATGACAAACTTGAAAACTTGTGTTGTAATTCAAATACAAAAAAGTATATGTATATATATCATTGTTTCGTCTAAAGTACGAAGTAATTATCAAAAGACAGACAATATTATTTGAAGTAAAAATCACGTTAACATATAATATACTATCAATGACAAAGAGGTCGCGACCTCATCGACAGGATTGTGTCTGGTTTAACTGAATAACAATACTTTCTTACCAAATCTATGAACCATATTGATTATTGTCACATTCTGGGAAATTGATTGTACTTTTTAAATTTTGTTGGTTTTTAAATCACAATTTATGATAAGCGATGCCTTTCTCAAATAAACATTATGAACCCACGTTATTATTTGGATAACCTGTTGAATTTTCTGCCAAACAATGCGTGATTAATAAGTAGCACGCTCATCAATGCACAACAAACGTAATGATGTCGTTCTTGTATTTTTTTTTAAACTGAAATTATAATAAAAATAACCTGATTTTTGTAGTTTCTGAATATTTCTATTATTTTTTTCAAGTCTTTGTTGTTTTCTGTCATGGTAAAACGCATTGTATATATACTATTAGAAGAAGTTGTTTGATTGTCAAGAAGACCACTCTCCACAAGACAACGTAATCACAAACGCAGGAGTTTTTAACTTTATGTGTTGCATGGTTTTGAACAATAAAGAAACCAAACTGCTAAGTCAGCTATAAAAAGCCTCTACATGACAAATGAAGAACTTTTTAAACGAGACAACAAACTACCCATCAACATCATACATGTATGTAGAAACCAAAGGGCGAAAAACAATTAAAATATACAGCAACAAACGACAACCGCTACATTATAGAATCCTACCTTTGGAGAGGCACACACAGAATGTGTCGGGATTACAAGTGCCCACCCTCCTCTCACCTTTCACAGTGATGTAACTGCAAAACATAGTTAACATGTTATCCGTTTTTGCAGACCATTGTTATTTGAAAACATCATTATGTTGTTATATATCAAATATCTTTGATTATTGGATATTTGATTTCCTGGCATTTTTATAACATTTTTTTAAAACATTTTCATAACATTTAAACAAAAAGGTTAATAAATTAACTTATATGTTCTAGTACCGATTGCATTTTTTAGATCATGTGCCAGGCAACAGCATTTTTTTTATCACAAGGCAGCATTAATAAAAAAGAATAATTATGGTTTGTTTGTACAATAGTAATACCATTAAGAATGGAAATAGGGAGTGCGTCAAAGAGACAACAAACCGACCAAAGATCAAACAACAGCAGAAGGTAATGCATGTTTATATTATAAACATTGTTTAGGTGTTTCTGCACATCGAACAGTGCAGGTTTCTGTAATATCTTAGATTGTTATTTCAACTAAAACATAAACGTGTATGCAGAGCAGGTTTTATAATTGCATTGACTTTAGCCAAATAAATCGTTTAATTGAACATTAAAACGGTTAAGGGGTAGCTAATTTGAGCTCTACAATTCACATTAAATTTTAACCTGAATTTCAAAAGTGGAACATATTACACATTTGCATGTTTTTGTATGTAGGTCAAGATTTTTTGTATTAAAGGGAAACATATTAACGACATGTGCAAAAGTATTTGTACTAGTTTTGTGTTTATAAATATAGATCTGAAACATTCTTATTGTATTATTAGGACTGCATGATTGCAAAGAACAACTGTAATTTGAAATAACGATGTTTTCAAACATGCAGCAGGAATTGCAAAAGTGTCAATTAATCTGATTACAAGTGCACGCTTGTCGTAGAAATTTTAGTTAGTTAAGAAGACTCTGCATTACAATCCGTTTTCTTTTGTACATTTTTACATTATCTAAATGAATGACTGTTTAATTAGACTTGTGTCCTTGATAGTTACTAATTCAATTATAGACCCTGGAAGAGAAAACTACATTGTATCTTTTCAGTTACAGAAACCTTTAGTAAATGAAAGGAATGCTTTTTAAATATGTAACGCATTCATGTGTTAACCAAATTTATGTGTAGGTCATTGGATAAGATTTAAAGTACCATGCAATATTTTTTAAAGACTATGGACAAGTCCATTAAATAATAGTTGTATGTGTCATAAATACCATATCTTCAAGTGAAAACTGTCATTTTAATCACCTTCTCTTTGTCCTGCTGTATTGATAATTATTATACTAGATGATTCAGGAAAAACCCTTATCATTAACTTTCATCATATCAAATATTTACATTTGAATGTGTTCCTGTTAATAATGGTTACAAGAAAAACATCTGTACATCAACAATTGTAAATTACGGTAAACAATATGTGATATATGCAGTTATATTAATTATATGTTTTAAAATTGAATCGTATCTGAAGCATTATACGTAAAATATATACAATATCTAGTGTGTGAGTTTATCATAAGGAATATTATTCATTTGTATCTTTCGATGAACCCGTTCGTTAATTATACAAAGTATTATTTTTTTTGTAAAGTAAACACAACACTATCTAAGATTCAAACATAATTAATTTAGCAGCTTGCACTGATTAAAGACTAGCGACGTATCTGCTTTGTGTATAAAGTACTTCATATGTATATCAGAAACATTGTTTGGTGCTTTTGTAAATAATTACATAATGTTTCGGCATTATCATTTGTTTTTATTTTAATGAAAACGAAAACATTTTCGTAGTGTAGGTTATACAATGTCCGTTACTGTGCACAATCGATTAAATAAATATGTAACGTATTAATTTCAAAACAATAAATGATACAATTTGTTTTTAGCCCTTTGTCATTAAACATGAAATTGGTTAAAGACAAGCTGGGATTATATAGCGATGCAAGTTTCAAAACTTTATATTAAAAATAAAACAAGTATGCATAATCATGATAATTGCAGGTGAGCACTATTTTATTGATATTAACTACGTTATTGTTGGTGACGTTTGTTATTTACCAACGGTATGTTATAATATGCAAATATATCTATGCTGGAGGAAAATGAATGTTATCGTATGATAATTCGAGTATCTTATTTATAGGATGTAAATAAACTCATCATAGATATCAGGACTAAAATTTGCATATACGGTTTTATGTACCTAAGTATATAAATAAGGTGGACTCGATTTAAAATTAAAGGCAGGTGCCTTCAGCATTCCCAAGTTAACATGTAATTTTCATATTTGAAACAATCATGTAAATATTTATTCGGAAATTGTATTCAGACTTGTTGTAACAGTATGGTTTGTTTTGAAGATTGTTTATTGCAACATTCTTTCAAGCATTTCAACATTTATAAATCTTGGTCAAATAAAAAAACAAGAATGTGTCCATAGAACATGATTGCCCACTCGTATTTTCATTTTCAATGTTCAGTGAATCGTGAAATTTGGTAAAAAGTCTAATTTGGCATAACAATTAGAAAGATAATAGCTTAGAGAAAATGTTTTCTAAGTTTCAAAATGATTGGACTTTGATATATTTTTCTTCTTCGGAGGGAGGTTATTCTAATATGCAGTTTAGTTTTTGATTCATAAGAACTAGCCGGAAAATTTAATTTACATTTATTTGAATTACCTTTAATTTTCATATGATTAAGCATTATAAAAAAATATATAAATTCTGATCACCTTCTTTATTGACTTTCCGCCTTTTTGTTGCAAATATTAGAAAATATGTTTATTTATTAATCAACAATTACTTTTATTAATCCCAAGCAATATTGAGTGTCATATACTGTAATAACAATCCTGGTACCATGTTTACCCTTTCTGCTGAGCATTTAAAAAAAAACCGTCTCATCAGTTCTCGAGGACAAAATATTTGAAAAAAAAATTAACTTGAAGAAAGTCGAACGTCGAGCATACCAAGAGGATTTAAGGTACAATACATAACCCGGATAAGGAATGAGAGATTCGTAAAATTGAGATAAAAGTCTTAATTCAAAATGATTTCCAAATTTTTAGACATAATCAAGTATTTGTCACAGTATCAAACTAACACTTTGAACCATTTAGTGCATGATTTCTATTAAAAGAGAAACTAATTGACATATTTAGGGAATCTGCAAAAGTAATTGGACTGGTTTTCGTATTTATAAATATACATCTGAAAGATCATTATTGTATAATCAATACTGCATGAATGAATAGATCAACTATAATATGAGAAAACGATGTTTTTAAACATGCACAGGTAATGCTCAATTGTCAATTAAAATGACTGAAATTTGCACACATGTGGAGATATATTGACAAGAATTCTCTAACAACTCTTGAAAAAAAAAAAACAATTATTAAAACTGTTTGCATTGTCAACATAGATAATTGTTGCACTTTGCACCTTGTTCCTAATTCAGATTTTGGCAATTGGTACACAAATACATTGCATTTTTTTTATCAACGAAAATCTGAAAGAACTGCTTTTTAAACATGTGAACGCTTTAATTTTACCTTCGACTTATTAACGGGTCAATAAAAACGATACATGAAACGACCTATGATTATGAAATTGAAATATATTCTCATCTGACATCAAGACCATTCCGTTAAGCGGATATCTGCCATATCATATAAGGTCTGATTCTTCTTGTTCGTATTGTTTTTGTTGTTGTTTTTTCTGTAGTTTAAATTTTGTTGTTGGTTTTGTTGAACTCTAAAGTTCATTTCTTATATGCCTATACATTGTAAGGGTGCGCTGGAAGTATATATTTACTGTTGGTGTATTTTTTTTTGCTACCTGTATGCTCGTCATCTTTAATATTTGTTTTTATGTCATTTAGAAAAAACAGTTTTCATTGACACTTAAGTTCTTATTACATGGGAGCATGAAGAGGTCTGTTACTCACTCATATTAGAACTTTGTCATGTTTGTGACACGTAAGAACTATATATCTTATGCTTTTGTCGTTACAAGCTATATGTATCACGTCTATATAATATATATTAAAGAGACATGTTGTTTGTTAACCGTCATATTGGATTCAATTTATTTTACGATTTACTTGTTGTAAAACTCTTGAAAAACGATTGTGTCTTAAATTTGTATTCTAATCCAGTTGTTTTTAACGCTTTTCTGAAATCTCTACTGTCTAATAACAACAAGATAGTAACCTTGAACAGATGTTGTTATACTTACATAACAATTTCCGGCAATCTTTAATAGAAGTAATTTGAAACACATATCTGCAACTCTCCGGTAGGTAAATTCAAAATTGGATGAACATGTAATTGACAGATCTTATTTAAAAAACAATAAATATATACTTTTGTAGGTAAGTGCAAAATAGAATGAACATTTAATTGACAGTTCTGATTTAAAAAAAAAAGTTTCATTTCATTGCCAATCAAAGTTTTAAGGAGTATGCGTTGAATATCTGTCTTGGATTTGTTGATTTCAGCTTGAAATCAAAATCTTTTTATGATATATATTTAGATAATATTTCATTATGATATAGTGAGAGTACTTGATAAGAAATTTGTTATGTGTTCTAAAGGTACAGTTGTGCAGTTGGAGACGAAAATACAACCAATTGATTTAGAATGTATAACTAATTAATGAGATCAAAACAAAAGTCTTTGTATTTTATCTACACATCTTGATTTTGAATGTGATCAATAGAAATAGGAGGGTGTGGTGTGAGTGCCAATGAGACAACTCTCCATCCAAATAACAATTTATAAAAGTAAACCATTATAGGTCAATGTATGGCCTTCAACACGGAGCCTTGGCTCACAGCGAACAACAAGCTATAAAGGGCCCCAAAATTACTAGTGTTAAATGTTTGCTTAAATTAATTGCTTGTTCGGCATCGTTATTTGTACTCATCATAATCACATATTACCTACATTTCATTATGTGTCAATGAACATATAATTATGAAATCAATAACGTATTTTCGACTTGTGTTAACCCCATACTAGAAAGTTTACGGAAAACAAAATACAGATTGTGAAATGGATACAATAAGATCACAGAAAATGATCTACAAAAAATATCAAATGGTCTAATAATGTGTACAATGTACTACAAAGTGAAAAAAAAAATCCTGTAACTGTTTTGATTGCACGCAAATTTGTGCAAACAAACTAGGATGTTTTTCACAGCTGTAAAATAATCTCAGACTAATAAGTAATATATTTCTCATCAAACAGAAACATTTACAAGTATTCACTCTATCGAACTAGTAGATAAAAAGACTAAGCATAAACAAAAATTAATTATTGTTTTACAATCTTCAATCGTATTTGAATAATTGATCACCATTCAGAAGTATTGTTTTACATTTGACTGTGGAATATAACTTTTTTCTCTCCGTAGGTGATATAAACCAAAATAAACTGCCTACATATCATGCATATTGTTATAAATAAATTGCGTAAGTACATTTATTTTCTAATCTTTGGAAATGCATACGTTTTATTTCAGTTTGATATTTTGAAATATTGAAACGTATTGCGGGCGTCTGGTGAAGAATACGTTACAAATGTATTTGACCTGTCAGACCTGTTTATTATACATTTGTTATAGAAGAGAGGAGAAAGATACCAAAGAACCAAATGGACATTCCAACTCATAAGTCGAAAATAAACTGACAACGCAATAGCATTTTATTAATAAAGAAAAAAAGAACAAAGACAAACAAAAGTACAGAAACACACAAATGAGAAAACTAATAACTGAACCCCATCAAAAAACTAGTGGTGATCTGAGGGGAACCAGAAGAATAAGCAGATCCTGCTCTACCTGTGAAATTCATTATAACCATGATGATTTTAAGAAATGAAGTTGTTGTGACATAATAACGAAATAGACATACATCTTCCTTCGACCGAAGGACAATCATGTAAATAGATGAAGGACACTCTATGGCATTCAAAAATCATATTGAACAAGACCCATATAGAAATCTATAAAAGACCAGGCTAGAAAAATTGTTCGAAAGAGACACAATGTGTGCTACAAAGACGACCAACACATATGTGCACATAGCTAAACGAGCTACTGACACGATAACGACATGTAATATTTACTTCCAGAATGCGGCTTACTTATCGGTAACTCAATTCCCATAACCACAGACATTGTTCTAGCAGTATCGTATGATAACTAAGTATACAAATCACTCACCAAAAGACATTAAACACATAATAAAATCATTAAACAAAAAAAGAATGAATACAAGTGGTACTCGAAGGCTAAAATATCATTTCGAAAACAAGGAATTGATGCAAAACACATCATTAACAGTTAGGTTAAACCAAGACAGTTAGCTATTCCTGAAATACATATTTATTTTATGCATGTGTATATTCATGATGTAGTCGTATTTTGATTTATAAAATCAAACATTAACAATGTTAGTACTCATCATGATAATATTTCAAGACCATTCGTAATACGTTTTTAAGTTTATAATCAGCTTTACTTTATCCAAATGACTAATAACTAATAATCGATCTGTTCGACTTTTGATTATTTTGTGTTCAATTTTTGTTTGGTTAACGATAGACAACTCAAAAGAAGACGATATATTAACCATGTTTTGCTCTTTATAATTAGTCTGGTAATTCCGTTATGTATTACATGTTCTGTTCTTACGTCCAACCTCAAATCGCCTAACCCGATATTTTTGAATGGTGGAAACATTATTGCAGTTTACAATATATATCGCAAACAAAAACGCGCATTTGGTATATAAAAAAAAAAGACAACTTGTTTTAAATACATTAACTTCCCAATCGTTGATTATGCTAGACACGACTGCACCCATTTGCCGATAATCGTATAATATGTTTAACCCATTGACAACGAACTTTGGATTTTTGATTTTTTTATCAGCATTACAGTCATAACCTTTACAAACCTTGAATGATACAATGTAAAATATCATTTGAAATGTACATATATACAGGCTTTGGTTTTTTTCTACTTCAACATTTAGTTTAATCACCAGCCCATTAGTCAGCACTTCTTTGCTGACATGAATTATCATAATTATAAATTAACTGTTTACAAAACTTTTGAATTTTTGAAAAACTAAGGCTTTTCTACCTCAGGAATAGATTACCTTAGCTGTATTTGTCAAAACGTTTCGGAATTTTGGTCCTCAATGCTTTTCAATTTGGTACTTTATTTGGCCTGTTTAACGTTTTTGGATTCAAGCGTCACTGATGAGTCCGTTGTAGACGAAACGCGCGTCTGGCGTAAATACGAAATTTAATAATATTATCTATGTTGAGTTTATTTAGATAATGTATTAATTGCAACGTCAAGATCGGCAGTTTAAGTATCAGCAAAATATGATCAATGTCATTGGAACTGGATCGTTACAAATGAAGTTAAAATTTGTCGTATGAGTGTAATATTGATGTTAGTCCATTTTTTCTCTAAGTGTTGGGACGTCGAAATAAAAAAGTTATGCAGGGATAAAATTAACGTACACGAAGTGTAACTGTTTGACTAATGTTCAATCGTTTAGTATACTAAATAACAAAGAACTACCTTTTCTGGAGATAGAATACTTAATGATTTAGCAATGGCTGAGTTCCGCAATAGCCGTTCCGGTTTTTTTTCCGTTTACGTTCCGACCATTAGTATTTACAGATTTTCACTTCCGGGACGTTCAACCACTTTACGCAGGAAAAAATCACAACAAGCCATTCATCATAGTATAACAGAAAGGAGAGCGACCATGTATTAATTCTATTCAACAAGTTACTTTAATTTATGGTAAGGTTAAGATTTATGAGTATGCTTCTTGTCATAAATGTGATAATAAAGCGTAAAAAGCACGAAATTGGAATCAATACATGTGAAAACAAGACTTCACAAGATGTTGTTTTTCTTCAACCAACACGATTTTAACTTATTTTAAGATAAATTCTTACACTTATATCCGTGTTTGTTTGTTTGAAATCCACATTTTTAACATCTGTGCCTCATAATCAAAAGATTTTATTCCAAAAACATAAGAAAGCTTTAAAATGCTGATAAAATAAGAAATACTTTAAATTTATTGGATTTATTATCCAAAAATGGACCAAAATTGGGTACATATATCATAACTATCAGATTACCGTCTTTCTAGTGTTAAAAAAAATTGTATATCTTCATAATACCTGTCATAATGCAAATCCCATTTATAATAAGACCATACATGTAGTACAAATGAGAACTTTTATGTACAAATCCTACTTTTTGAAGGCTGGTCAAAGAACACTGTTATCGTTCTTCAATTTTCCTGGTCCACTAACAGTCCCGTTCCTGGACAGTGTTTTAGTTGCATTTTTTTATTTCTTCATTTTGTATGCCTCAAATATATAGCAAGTACATGTAGGCTGTAGCTACATGTACATGTACAAAATGTATATAACACAGTTAACTATATATTGTACGTTCTAGGGGTGAAATTCAATGCTAATCAAATTTGGGTCATACATTTTAAAGTAAAGTTATGATTGTTGCAGTGTTTTAGTCTAGACAAAAAAGGTTAATAACTACAAAATGTAGCATGACTAGTAAGTCTGAACCATTCATAAGAATTCAAGACCCAAGGCCTCTTAACCTAAAATTTTCCATACAATTAGTTAGAGCTGATGAATTTTTCTTTTATTTGGATATACATGTACATTTTTTAATTGCATTTATTGTATAAAAGAAACGCACTACGAACATGACGAAATAACTATGTTCTTGTTTACTTTGTTCCTGATGATCATATTCAGCATGTTCAGTTATGTTGTCTTTAGGCAAAATCAAGTCCATTCCCTGAATGCATGCACCATAACAGAAAATATTTTTAAATCCATGGCTTATATTTTTATCAATGACAATTTGTTGATTTTAAACATGTATAATACCCATTAAGGAGGATATAAACCATTTATGAGGATCCAGATCCTCCTAAACCTTTAATTTTAATTATAATATTATGGATTAACTCATGTGCATGTGACATGATTAATCCCCTGATAAACACGTTGAATATTCAACATGTACAAAGTCTTTAAAATAAGTGAAAATTTCGTGAATTCAAATTTTTTCGCATGCATATTCGTGTCATAACAGGATATAAATGTTTGGCAAAGTCTTGTTTTCTACCTGTTTGTAAGCCTTGTACAAATAAAATTTACATTTCGAGTCAGTTAATGGTTATTTTATTGATATCTACATGTACATATATAAAAATAAAGAGATGTGTAATCAACATGATCAATGCCAATGCGGCAACAATCCACAAAAGTTCAAATGAGGTGGATTTAAGCAATTATAGGCAACCATACAGCCTTCAACATATATTGACAAAACCCATACTCTCTAGTCACTTATAAAAAGCCATGACAGTGAAGTTCTAAAACAATTCAATTGAGAAAAATTAACAACAAAACAAATTACCAAATGAAATGTGACGAAATCTATCAACCAATGACAACTACTGAACTCACACTCCTGACCATGCTGACAAGAAAAAGCTGCAATTGAATAAGGGCTCACCTCATAGGGTTGATTTATGTATACATTAACCAACACCAGAGGGTGTGTCATAATTATGTACAACTACCTAGGTCAAAAGTCAATAATTGAATAAGGGCTCACCTCATAGGGTTGATTTAAACTTACAGAAATGTAAATACAGGCCTGTAAAATTTATTTGAACAGGCCAATGGAATCTTTATAAAATTTTCATAAAGTTGACCATAGATTCAGAAGTTTATTGTCAAGGCTGTCCCATTCACAAGAAAAAAGACAACGTTTAGTAATGAGTTGTGAATTTTGATTATATCATATATGACTACCTTCAGTCTTGACCACAAGTCCTACGGCCCAGGCTTGTAAAAATGCTTTCAGGCTTGTAAAATTCTTCTGGACAACTAAAATTTTGTAAAAATTGAGCTTCAGGCTTGTGGTCTCAAAAGTTAACCGTTAAGGCTGTTATGATAATTAGGGCCCCACTGAATGGCGGATGCCCTATAGTGATCTGTCTGTCCGTCCATAACAAATTTTGTCTGCTCTATATCTAGAGAACCCTTATGATTTCAAAGTTTATACTTGACATGCATGTATATAAACCAACACCAGAGGGTGTGTCATAATTTTTGTAAAGTTTCCTTGGTCAAAGGTCAAGGTCATAAACTTCGGATTCAGTGGACAACCCCATGTCCAATGATAAAGATACAAATTTTTTACCACACATTATTATCAGCGTGGCCCAAGGAGATGGCTCTCATCTCAATGATATCTAGTTATTTTGATTATACTGTGTAAAATCTTGATATTCTAAATCATTTGAAATGACACAAAATTGCAGAAAAATATTATCCTTTGAAAAATTTGAAAAGTGAGCAGTATAAAGAGTTAAATTCTTTCTTTTTTCAGAGTTATGTCATCAGATTCAGAGTCAGAATGTCAAGAAGAACAGCTGTCATTGGCAGAACTGTTAAAATGGAAAGTTCCAGAACTAAAGGATTGGTTGGAAAGAAGAAATTTAAAAAAATCAGGTCTAAAGGATACATTAGTCAAACGTGTATATAGGGCAATGTCAAATGGGGACTCAGACTTTTCAGAAGAAGAATCTTGTCCAGTTATTTCAATTGATTTAGTTTCAAATCCATGGAAACCACTAGACTTTACTGATATACCAGAAATATCCATTAAAGATGTTGACAGCTATTTCATGTACCACAAAAATCCCACAACTGGGGAGAGTACCAATTTTGAAAGGCAAATGAAAAAGGCAAAACGATTGTGTAACGAAGGATTCATAAGAGACATTGAATATAATCCTATTAATCAAGGATCAGAACACAATTACTTTAGGAGTAAATGTATGCCTTCTATGAGACAAATTGTACAAGTTGGAGACACTGGAAATACTGCAAAGTACTATTATCTGCATATAAGTACCATCAAAGTCACTGGCCTAATTGTAAGTGCTTTTTTGTAACTGTAAAGCAGGGGGAGCAGGGCTATGTGCACACGTAGGTGCACTTCTGTACACACTTGTTAAGACAAAAGATGCATGTACATCTAATGCATGTGGATGGGATAGACCTAGGCCACTACAAAGGAAACCAAGCCCAAAAAGAGTGTGTGACATTAAATTTGTTAAAACTGAAAAAGAACAAAAAGCTGAAAAAATAAAACCATACCCTGGAGTATATCAAGCTGGACCTTGTAGAGAAGAAGGCAATTTATTCTTGCATGATATATTAGATGGACTAAAGGATGTATACCCCGAGTGTGTACTTTATCAGACTCTGCGGCCGGAACATGCAAACATTGATACATTTTTAGAACTATTTCAAACCAATTTTAGTTATATGGATAATATTATTATCAAATCAGCAGAATGTTTAAATGTCTTTGAAGCGTTTGTTAACAGCTTGATGGTCACTTCCAAGATTAGTGAGAATTTAGAGAAAGCTACAAGGGGTCAGCATTTTAATGTAAATTGGAAGAAGGCCAGAAGTGTATTATCTACAGCTTCAGTAATGGGGGAAGTTGTCAAGCGTAAAAAACTTGAGCCTGATAATTTGGTGAAAAAATTGTGTGGGTACATTACAATACCAGATGCAGTGAAAAGTCTTCAATATGGGCGCAAAAATGAAGCTGTTGCAATTGGGGATTATACAAGGTCACACTTGAAAACTTGTGATGATGTCCGTATCGAATCATGTGGACTGTTAGTAAATCCCACCTATCCCTATCTTGGTGCAAGTATTGATGGTCTAGTGGTATGCTCTAAGTGTGGAACTGGCATTGTTGAAGTGAAGTGTCCTTATGGCTCTGATCCTTGGAGAAATATGCTTCCCATTGAATGTGGCAAGGACAAAAAATTCTTTTGTTCAGAGAGAGACTCTAACCTTGTACTTGATGAAAATCACAATTATATGTTTCAAGTACAAGGTCAGCTAGCACTGTATGAACTAGATTGGGCAGATTTTGTTGTGTGGACAAAGAAAGGGATAAATGTTCAAAGAATAAACTGTTCGCAAACTCTTTGGGATGAAATGTTATCTAAGTTAAAGAACTTCTATGTAAGTGGAATTGTTCCAGAACTTTTTACAAGAAGAGTAAGGAGAGGAAAGTCTCTTTATTAGAATTTTAAACCCAAGTCAGATTTTTACTTTAAATGTTTGATTGAACCCTCACGACTATTTCATGTTATTAATGACATTTTATTTTCTTCATCATATAAAAAAAGAAGATGTGGTATGAGTGCCAATTAGACAACTCTCCGCAAGAGACCAAAATGACACAGAAATGAACAACTTTATGTCACTGTATGGCCTTCAACAATGAGCAAAGCCCATACTGCATAGTCAGCTTTAAAAGGCACCGAAATAAAATGACAAACACTGAATTAGAGGCTCCTGACTTGGGACAGGCACATACATACATAATGTGGCGTGGTTGAACATGTTAGCGGGATTCCAACCCTCCCCTAACCTGGGACAGTGATATAACAGTACAACATAAGAACAAACTATAAAAATCTTTTTTTTTATATCTTCACCAGACTTCAAATGACTTAGAAGTTTATAACTATAGGCTAGGTCATTGTACAGCCTTCAATAATTAAGCAAAACCAGTAAATAAAACGAGGCCAAACTTGATGTGTTGAACTTTTAACATGAATAAATAGCAAATATACATCATTTTACATGATATACATGGATATAACAAAGTTTCATCTCAAATATAAACGAAAACAGCAATTTTATAGTAAAGCTCATTTTCTGTTAAAAAAAAACCACCAACTTGTGAAACTTTCATATTGTCAATCATTTTTGAGAAATAGAATAAAATTAAAAACTTTTTGTTGATAATTCTATACATCATCACATGCATGCATTAAATTGGCATTTGGATAATTATAAAATAAAATATTGAATTTTTGCTTCTGGAAAGTATAAATTAATCTCTTATCATATTTAATAAATGTAAAAGCCGGATTTTTGACATGTTCTGATAATGTTAAACAACTAAAATTAAAAAAAAAAATTCTCATGAGCTATACAGAAAATTACAGTGTAGAACCCAAAAAAATGGGCTTTACTATATCCCTTTCAATATTTTTACTTCAGAAGTGGAGGTAACAAATTGGTCAAAGCAGTGCATATTAGTACAATTTGTTCTGATAAATGGGCTTCACTTAATGGAATGCCAGAATTCAAAATGTTAAAGTTCTTAATTTGTTCCATTTTCATTTCAACAACTATCCTTGCAGATGCAATATTTGTAGTTTTGAAAAAGTCTTTGGAGGACATTTGACGCTTTGTTGATACTCTAGGTGGCACATTTAAACCAATATCGGCTGGTAACAAATCCTCTATTGTGAAACCTTTGTCGGCCATGACAACATCTCCAGGTGATAATTTCGGTAAAAATCCATCCTGTTGAGAAATATGTCTATCTGACACATTTCCACCCCATAGTCTAGACACAAATGTCACCATTCCATTTGGTGCAACACCAATCAAAACTTTAAAGGTGTTTGAATGTTTATATTCAGACCAAGTTAACCACTGAGCTTTCAAAGAAGTTGGTTTGTCAATATAAAATTCTGTGCAGTCAACAACAATTCTCGTATCAGGATGTCCTGTAAAAAGTTTTGGCAAATTGCGCATAATTTGTTCACGTGTTGGCCAAGCTATTAGTGTCAAGCAATGATCATATAAAAAATTTATCCAAGTGTTCATTATTCTGGATACTGTAGATTCAGACACACGAAAAATATCAGCAAGATGTTCATGTCTGAGTGCTAATCTTAATCTCATGCAAGTCATTAAAAATTCGTCTATTGGCCTTAAAAATCTTTTTTTTCCTGGTTTACAAACACCTGGTTCATGGTAAGTTTTTTGTCCCATTGATCGTGCCTCTCCTTCCCAGTAATTTAAATTATCAGCACCATGCTTGACAAGTGTGTTAAAAAACATCCAAAAGACTTGAAAGCCGACAAACCCAGTATAAAATCGAACTTTTGCATCATCATTTTGAATGTTTTCAATGGATATTCTTGGTAGGTCTGCCTGTACCTCTACATGCTCTACTGAAACAGAAGAAAAGGAACTCTCTGTTTGAACCTCTACTGTTTCAGTAGACATGTTTTCTGTGTTAGTCTCAGCATGGTTTAAAACTACATCATCAGTTTGGGTTGACACTGATCTGAATTTGCTGTATGGTTCAAGTCCAACTGGGTTTTCATTTTCTTCATCATCATTCAACTCATCATTATTGCTTAATTTCCTAATCAGTGGTCGGCGAGGAGTTTCCTGTTTTTTTGGCTTGCTAGGGAATATGGTTGGTATTGACTCATCTGTGAATGCCCCTTCAAAATGAGCACTGCACACTCTAGTATGGTCTTTCACCACCAAATTTGCTCTTACATTGTTCAATCTTTGAATCCATAGTCTTTTGATGTGTGCTTTCTTTTCTGACATTGGGAAACGATGCAAAATAATGTTGTTGCCATTTAAATCTACACTGTCAGAGGTGTTGCTACATCCCGGAACGCAACAGTATCTTTTACCCATCCTAAAAAAGAGTACTTTATATATATTGAATGCAAGCTTAAGGTTTTCAATATGTACTGTAACTATAGCAAGTATAATTTATTGCGAGATTTTTAAATAATGTGAGTAATGTGACTGGATAAGTATGGCAATCATACATGTAGGAACCAGCAATCTGATATCGGATACATTATATGTTTTAAAGATCTCATGCAGGGTATATAAGCACGGATTTAATGATTTATAGGTACAATGAACCAAATATTTTTTTAAACATTCACTATATAATATATATATATATTCATGTATATATGGCCTTCCAAATTCCGTTTTGATCCCTATCATCACTGAATAGACCTTAAGTGTTGAAATCTGGATATGGCATGGGATATTTGCACCCCATGTTTGTGGTATACTTAACTGTGGCAAGTCTAGTCTTCTGTTTGGTTTTTAATTAATATAAAGATCCATTTTGTAACATCTTGTGAGGGGGGCGGGGTCGGATGGGTCCTGATCATGAAATCCCGGGCATAAAAACATGAAATCCTGAGGTACAGAATTTGAAGAAATTTACATCCCGACATCCCAAAATTCGAAAAAAAAGAAATCACGGATCCCAAAATGGAAAGGATCAATCCTGAAACCTGAGCTTAAAAACACCCAATTACGAAGTCCCTAAAAGGTCCGCACCCTCTCTTGTGATCAATTTATTTGGCAGTCATCAGAATTAAAGAACACCAGTTGTTCGACCTGTTACTCAAATGCGTTTTTGTTAAAATATACTTTTTCACTTTTTTGGTCTTTTGAAAAATGTTGTATGTGCTGTATTTAAACCCCTCTACGTACATGTACAATGAAATTTGGTTTACATGCACACGTATAAAAATTGTGGTTATTATCCCAGACAATCATAGGTTTGAACTTGTTTTCAATTTAGACTTGTTAATATATATTTTATTTAGTTTGGGCTTGTATTATATATTCCCTCTGCGGGTTATATATATAAGAAAATTAATAAAAGATAATAACCATAGGCCTTTTCAGGGGGCCCAAGGACCCCCTTTCGTTGAAAAAATTTGGTTGATTATATAGGGAATCATCGAAGCATGTATGGAGCCCCTTTGCTTCTTTCATAGATCTTTCATTAGAAATAAGAGATAATTGTATACAGTATATATATATACGCATATGTGAGGAATATAGTAATTTGCTGTGAAAATAATTTTATTGCGTGCAAAATAATATGTTATAACAATCTGAGACATCAATTTTAATAGTGTTTGAATTTCAAACCAAGTGATTTTAAATGAGAAGCTTATTATTGACTGACATAAGTTTTTTTTTTCCTCTGTGTGAGCCTATGATAAACTACCACTACAAACCAGTAAAGTCTGAAATGGCCTATTTCTGTACTCGACTGTACTGATTTTTACTCGACTAGTCTGAATTGGTCTGAATCTTACTTGAAAGTACTCGACCACAGTCTCAACCATACTTAACTGTACTGATTTGTACTAAACCCTTATTTTTGCCATTGAAAACAGTCTGAACTTGTACTCGACCAGTCTGAAACAGTCTGAACCCATTCTCGACCTGTACTCGACCTATTTTTTTCAGTCTGAACCATACTCGACCAAAGGTCTGAACCATACTCGACCAAAGTCTGAACAATACTCGACCAGTCTGAACCATACTCGACCACAAAACCCTACTTATATTAATTTTAACTGTTTACTAATATAAATTAAAAATTACTTAAATTATTTTAGATTGAGTTACATCCCTTTGCATCAAAAAATGTCATACCTTAATAATAAGTAAAAACAAAACATTTTCAAATAAATAATGATTTTATTATACAAGATATTTTAACAAAAATACAAGAATGTAATGCAGAAATTAAAATGTCATTAATATGTAGGATTTGATGAAATGCAAATACATTTGTATATACATAATACATGTAATATGTAAAAGCTATACTATTAAAGTAATACACAGAGTGATATTTCTGGCAGTAACATGTTCTTTATCATATAAATTTATAAACATGCATGTAAATATCTCCCACATTTCAAGAATTAAAAGTATGTTAATGACAGATTAATTTATCAATATACATTGAAGACATATATCTTTTTTGAATATTAAAAATATTTTGATAAATAGTGTATACTAGTATAATATATACTAAAAAGAGAATGGAAAAGACATTGTTTAAATATTATACACACACACATACATACACACTTTTTGGCTGAAAGTACGGAATATTGTGTTTTTATATTAAATATATACATACATATACATGATATTTATTGAAGAGAATGGAAATGACATTCAGTTTGAATACATTGTTTATATACACACACACATACATTCATACACACATATTGGCTGAAACGTATGTTTTTTGTGTTTTTATATGAAATGAATATATATACATGATATTTATTACAGAGAATGAATTAATTGTTGTTGGTTGCTTTACCCAGAATTAGCACAACAAGGGAATAAGAAGAGAATGGAAATGATTTTCAGTTTATATACATATATATATATTTATGATCATTTATGAATAGAGAAATGATTTGACATTGTGTGTTGTACACACACACCTATAACATATTGTGTATTTAACACACACACCTATAAAATACTGACAAAAATGTTTACCTCACAATATATTTTCAATTTCATATTTAAAAAAGAACTTTCTTTAAAATAAACAGTTAATAATCTAAACATGAAATTTAATTTATAGATTATTTTCTGCATTTATTTAAATTTATCAGTTTTATTCACTACAAAAAATGGTGCAAAAGTACTAATCCATTCAGTTATGAGACATGTTAGACACTTTTAAAAATTTTGGCGATTTGACTTTGGTCATTCGAAAGTATATAAAAGATTATTTTTTTTTAAAACTAAATTATATCAGAAGCTAAACATAAAAACAATTGAAATAAATAGATTTTAAAAGCGTATACATGTTTTACACAAATTGCACAAGGAAAAATTAGCTGTTTCCACTTAATTCCTCTTTATTTCAATTATTTGAAATAAAAATCAATACCCAACTCTTCCTAATTGTGTATTCCCCCCCCCCCCCCCTCAAAATAGTGAACATGAAACCAGTATTTGACAAATAAATTCCTATATATATTGAATAACATGTCTAATTACTAGACAAAATGCTATTTAGGTGGTTCCTAACATTAAAGGGAGATAACTCTGTAAAGTAAGCTATACGTTTTAATTACGTTGTGTTGTAAAAGGAATATTAAGCTTCTCAATGATTGGAACACAATATAGACACGACATGTAAATTTTAGTAATAAACCTATGTATATACCAAATATTAAAATAAAATAGTCAAGGATGATGAACAAAATTGGTAAATTGACTTTTCAGGAGGACAAATTGGACAGACAGATTTGTTCCCTTGGCATTTCTAGTAGAGGACTAACAAATTACACATATATATATATATACGTTCTCAACAATACAATATGATTATTTAAATTCTAAAAAAGTTTGGATAGTTTTTCTTTGATGACTTGGTGGTGTTCTTGGCTAAATTCTGTCTTTCCTAATGAATAAAAAATGGAATTGATGTGGACACTGTCTTTGTAATTTACATTTGATGAAAGCATCCAACTTGAAAGTCCCTTTGAAGTTTTTTTCAAATAATGAATGTCCACTTTGGTCTTCCAGACTTTTTTTACTTCAGCATAGTCACAGTGTGTTTTTGAATTTGCGATACAAACAACATCTTTGATGTAAACGTGACACCATTAGCTGTTTTGAATACCTTCTCGGTTATCTTTGGTGACCCTGAGGACATGGTGACTGATGAAGATCTAGACGGAGTCGGAGAAGCAACTGGTGTGATGGCAGGAGAGACAATAGGTGTGACGGCTGGAGAAATAATAGGAGTGACGGCAGGAGAAATACTTGGTGTGACGGTAGGAGACACAATAGGTGTGACGTCAGGAGACACAATAGGTGTGGCAGCAGGAGACACAATAGGTGTGTTGATAGGAGAAACTGAAGTTGACACAGGTGAGTTTTCTGTGTTTTTGGTTTGTTTTGTTGCTGGCTCATTTATAAACGGTAGACCACGCTTCACAGCTGCAGATTGGCATTTCTTTACACTCACCCCATTCATTTGTGCAAGATTTCTACAAAAATAAATAAATAAATTAACTTATTTTTACCTTTGTGGATCATGCATGCAATCGTTCGAGTTAGAGTCATGCTAAAATACTGAATTCTTCACAATTTTAGCATTTAAGTTAAATTTGAGACGGTTTTCATGTAAAACGAAAGTGGATGCATTCATGTTCATCCTTAATATTGAAATGGAAGTTGTATTTTATGATAATACATAACATAAATTAAGGTAGAGGATGAACAGGGATGCGGCCACTTTCGTTTTCGACAAAAAACCATCCGAAAGGTGACATTTTCCGGCATTTTTGGTTGATTTTTCATATTTGAGCTTGAACCAGATTGTTTTTAATGACAAATTCAGTTCAAATCTTTCACATAAACTTATTGATTCAAATGATATAGACACTTAAGTGTTTAAAAAGTGGTCAAAATCTTTTGTCAGATGAACCTGAAATTTGAGGCCAAAATCGGTCCTTACTGGACCTACTCCTTTATTTATCAAATCCAAATTGTTCAATTAAAAAGCATGAGACTCTATTTGTAATAACATAACAGCTTTCAAACTACTAGAGTATTTGAACTATTCATATATATTTTGAATTTCACATTTCACAAACATCAGCTGTGTATTGCGAAAGTCCAGTCTTTTCCATCTGTTACATCTTGATAATATCAATGTATTTTCCCATCAAAAAAAAATTTTTAGTTTCAGTTAAAAAAGGCAAAAATTTGTGACTGAGTGTTATAACTCATTAATGTGAGATCCAGTACCTTGTATTAGGTTAGGGTGAAGAGATATAATTTTCCTCTCAGACAAGATATATAAAAAAGATGTGGTATGATTGCCAACAAGACAACTATCCACAAAAGACCAAAATGACACAAACATTAACAACTATAGGTCACCATACGGCCTTCAACAATGAGCAAAGCCCAAACCACATAGTCAGCTATAAAAGGCCCGATAAGACAATGTAAAACAATTCAAACGAGAAAACTAACCGCCTCATTTAAGTAAAAAAATGAACGAAAATGAATGAAAAACAAATATGTAACACATTTATACAAACGACAACCACTGAATTACAGGCTCCTGACTTGGGACAGGCACATACAAAAATAATGCGGCGGGGTTAAACATGTTAGCCCTAACCTGGGACAGTGGTATAACAGTACAACATAAGAACGTACTATAAGAGACTGCTTATCAAGTTTATATCATGTTATATGGTACTGCCTAAATTATGAAAGAGGAATTAAAATATCCTCCATTCTTAAAGGAGTAAGGGCCGATTTTGGCTGTAAATTTCAGCCCAAAAAAACAGCCCATATCGGCATATGTATGTAGCAGAAGCATTCTACTTTCCAATAAATAACTAAAATTTAAATTTTAACAATTTTGTAATTAGTATCTTTTGTAGGTTCAAATATTTCTGATATAATACAAGTACTAGAACTTTTTTATTTTTACAAAGGTCAGCCCTTAGTCTATGAATGTTATAGAAAAACTTACTTTATTTTTTCATAACCCTGTTGGTTGTACATTCTCTTTTTAAGGCGGTATCTAACTTTTTCTCTTGTTGTTGGGTGTCTTGCAGATCACCTAGGTACTGTATAACTGATGATATGGCCATCTCAAAACCCTGATCAGATGTGCTGTGAAACCTATTACTATGAGCTGTTCTAGTAATTTCTGCCTGCAAATAAATTGATCAATTTAGTTTCAATATTCTAGCTCTCTAAATTTGTTGCAATGAAAACATCTCTAGTATTTAAATGAAACATTTTTTTAGAATTGGTGTCAATTTCAACCACTTCTCCTCCAGTGCAAAATTGTAAAATGGCAACTCTGTGAACTAATAGTATGATTAAAAATCTGTATATTAAAGGTCATTTTATATATATAGTTACAGAATTTCCTTTACTTGATATATGTAATACAGCTACATATGAATTTGGAGACTAGTTGTGAGTGTAGAACCCTTAAATAACATGGTTTTCCTCTTCAATACTCAACCCATCCCCTACACCACCTTAAATACCCCTCAAATAATGATAACATATCTATATTTGATAGCTACTGTTTTTGTTGAATATGTTTTAAATTTATCATGCAGACCCAATGTCAAATACTATATTTAGAATGTAGGACAGAAAGTCACAGGACAAAAAGTCGGAGAAAAAGTCACAATTCATTTTTCTGATTATTTTCTTTGAATAAAAAACACTTAATTCTACAAAAACGTTTTTGCATTTTTCTTGAACTAATGTATATAAACCAATTTGTAAACAAAATTTATCAAAAAAATATCAAAGGTGATCAAATAATTGTTAAAAAAAAAACTAAATGTCAAAGTGGCTTGGCACTTAAATGGCTTCATGGTGCCAAGAAATCTTTCTTTTGCATGATTAAAATGAATAAATCTTCATTTTTCAAGTATTCTAAACTTTAATATGAATATATGTATTAAAAAGTAAATATTTTAAGATATTTCTCTTATATATTCAAACAACTGTCAACAAATTATTTGAGACTTTTTGTCCTGTGACTTTTTGTCCTTCCAAATTTGTGACTTTATGTCCTGTGACTTTTTGTCCTGTGACTTTTTGTCCTGTGACTTTCTGTCCGTTTACCTATATTTATACGCTGAAAAATCTATAATTTTAAAACTCAAATGTATGCAAGATGTACTGTAGATTCTAAACAGTTCTTACTTAGTATTCTTAAAATATACTCCAAATTATTACATTATAAAAAAATTGTAAGAGTTCAAAACCTGTTTAGTTAAGTTAAATATGGGATCAAAACTGGACGTGGGACTGTATGCCCTCAAAAGGGTCTGGATAGGGTTTACAGAATAGAGAATTACAGGCGAAGAGAGCAAATTAAAGGACTGAAAAAGAAAGAATAAAGAATAGACAAAGATGGCAAATTCATAAGTAGAGATTAATCAGTTAAATATTGTACTAAAATATATAAAATAGAGAAAAGTTAGCAAAATAAATCAAATTTGAAGAAACATTATTTAAAAAAATAAAGAATTTAAAATGAGGGGTCTCCCATGCAGACCTTCAGAGCAGATGGTTTCAAAATTTTCTATGAAGTTTGTTTTCTATGCAGCTTTATACGACTGCAAAGGTCGAACCCTGAACAGTTGGGGCAAGAATGGACACAACATTTAAGGTTGATACAGCTCTGAATTTCGATTGTGATGAATTAGTGGACACAACATAGGTTTCTAACACAGAATGAATGTGGTCTAAGAACTTAAACTTAAAAACTTTTAAATTGGACATTTACCTATTATGGTCCAATATCCAAAATCGAAATACATGGTCAGAATCAGCATATATATATACAACCCCAAGAATTAAATTTTTGATGAAATCAAATAATGTTCAATTTTAGAACCTTTAGACCTCAATGTGGACCAATTTGATAACCGAGCCCAAATATTAAAAATCTAAATACATGGTTAGATTCAGCATATTGAAGAACCCCATACTATTTAATTTTTGTTGAAATCAAACAAAGTTTAATTTTTGACCCTTTGGAGAATGTAGACCAATTTGAAAACGGGACAATATTGTGCAATTGAATATTATACAATTACTGTCTTTTGATGAGGTTAAGATGTGGTTTTATTGACTTTTGAAAAACTGATATTCACTGAGGCCAACCTTCCTTTTGTAGTCATCTATAGACCTTATGTTAAAATTTCGTAGATTTCTGTTTACTTATACTTAAGTTATTGTGCAATTTCAATTTTTGCAGTCATAT
This sequence comes from Mytilus trossulus, assembly GCF_036588685.1. Taxonomy (NCBI): domain Eukaryota; kingdom Metazoa; phylum Mollusca; class Bivalvia; order Mytilida; family Mytilidae; genus Mytilus; species Mytilus trossulus. The sequence continues at coordinate 1,856,534 of NW_026963318.1, forward strand.
AAAAATTATGATGATTTGTATTATAATATTGTGCTTAAGATTTGTTTCTAAAGTTGTTAATTTTTCTAGTGATAATGCATATTCATAAAAATTTCAGTGATTATATATATTATACAGTCAGGGGTACTACTTGTAAAAGTTTTTTTAATTACTTGAAGAAGTAGTATTAATATACTTATATAGGTAAATTTGTAGTATACTTATACAAGTGAATTTTATTTACTAAAATGTATAGTTAAAAAAATATAATGGCCAAGTTATGTCCCTTAGACATTCAGATTTTTTTACTTAAAATAGAAGTAAAAAAGTCATCATATCTTCTTTTAAATAATGTCTAAATGAGGTAAAAAATCAAAGAAATTATTTAAGTTGTTCTTTTGATCAGGGGTAAATTACAAAGTAATACCTCCTGTTCAAGACACACTAATTAAAAAGGGCACACCTGGTCAGAGAGTAATATTTTGTAATTAACATCCTGTGAAAATTAGATAACATGTTGTAAAACTTAAATTGCAAGGCCCTTTGAATAAGCTAGAAAAGTAATACACGAGTTTAAGGAAAAAGAGGATTTTCTTTTTACCTGTAAAAAATACTGAGGTAATTAAATTTTGTTAAGTATTTCTTTTATCTCATGTCTTTCACTTGACAACATAGTTCAGCAACCTTTTTCATTTTACATTTTAGCTTTATTTAGAAGTAGGATTGCTATGAGAATTATTTAATAACAAAAATCCTTGATTTCATAAATCAAAGGTGGCATTTTCAAAATTTATTTTATAGTTGCTATTATTCATATTTAAATTTCAAAAATTTACAATAAAACAACAGTTGATGCATTATCAACTAAAATCAATTGGTGTTGAAAAGTTTCTAAATATCCATTCTAAATATTTTCAATCCCATCTTTAATATTTGAATGATGGATAAAATTTCCAAAGATTTTTTTATGCACATTATGCAATGAAAACATGATCATGTATATGAATAGCTTTCAAAATTGGTTTAAATATTTTGGAAAAATATCACTAATTTTGAGAACTGCTCAGGTTTCTTATATTTATCAACACATTCAGTCTTATTTCAAAACTACACATCTTTAATAACTGCACCACATTTATAATTGCATGTATGCCTTTTCTGTATATAAATTTTTGAAGAAATTGAAATTAAATCAAAATTTATAATAAAAGCCATAATAAAAAGAAATTACATTATAATAAATCTTTAGTAAATTTATATTTCTCTTTATATATATATTCTTTTCAAAGTTGATAAAATAAATATATATTATTTACTTTTTTAATCTGCTTTAATTAAATCTTAACTGTCTCTCTGCATCATCAGTTTTGTTTCAGCCAATCAGTTTGAACCTGAGCAATAAAAATATTCCAACTGCTAATGAAAACCGTGGTCCATTTAAGTGGGTGGAGTCAGTATATTTCACCTTTAAGGGTTATATAATAAAATCACCTGTGTAATTTTTCATAATCTTGAAGTAGTTTTTCCAATGACTTATTTTATTTTGTTGATTTTATTTGTGCATGTTCAATTTGAAAAAGATGTGAAAGATGTGAAAGAATTGTGTGGGTAAGTAAATTTTAAAGCTTGTTTTATTTCAAAAGACCAGAGAAATATATGTATATATATGTCTCTGAATAGACTAAAAGGTCTAAAAATTTGTCTTTAACTTAATCCTATCAACATAGAGAACATATAATACAAATATATTGTATTATATTAATAAGTATGGTCCTACATGTACAAAATGGTATAAGAAACTTTATATCTTATGGTTTTTGTTATGCATTCTTTTCCCCTTGGACATATATCTTAGGTTAACAGAGTAAAAGTCACAAGGATAAAATTAAAATTTGTAACGAAAAAATTATTAAAAAAAGCAATTTAATAAATGTGGAAGAATAAATAAAACATTTGATAGGGAATATTGTTTGAATCATTTATGAACAATTGTAACGAAACAGTTCAATTAGTTCTTTTTTCTTTTTGTAATACCTTAATATTAATTGGAAATTATTACAAATTATGTTTGAATAAATTTCAAATATAATTTTTAGCGTTAAGGATGCCCAGACAGTAGATTTTTTACAGGAATGTAAATAGTACTGGAAATTTATTAAATGAAATAAGCTAATATTTAAGAAATCCACTGCATCCTAAGATAAAAAGATGTTGAAAAACTCTGGCAGAAATGCACCCAGTCAAGGACGTATATTAGTTATGTTAGTTATACATCCCAGTAAACTTAATATAATACATATATATATATAGTCTTTATGATCTTAATAAAGCTTTAAGAGAAATAGTATTCAAAATTTCAATATTAACATATATATATATCAATTTACTATTTTTATTATACTTTTGTTATTTAATTTCCTTCAATGAATGTGTTTCAGTTGTTATCTGCTCTTTGGTCTGGTTGTAGTCTCCAGGGTTGTAACCCCCCCCCCCCTTTTTGGGGACAATCAATGCATTTGAATGGGAACATAGTCTGATAGCCAGATCCCCTTTTCCTGTGTAAGAACTCCCCTTTTTCAAAAATGTATGGATCCAACACTGGTCTCTGTGACATATTCCCCATATCCATTCTAAATTCTATTTTTAAAATTGTTTCATATGTTTGCATTTCACAAGCCAAAAATTTCGATTTTTTTTTTTAGTATGAAACAAAATAGAAAATTTCAATTTTCATGGTTTTATGATGAATTTTTATGACATTTCATAAAAACTAAGGCAATAATTCTTATTCTTATTGCCTGCCATGAATATCTGCAGGCATATTGATTATCAACAAGAAGATTGCTCATTATTTGCTAATTTTCAAATTTAAAAGGGGGCAAAACTTACACATGATAAATGACTTACAACCTTAACTTGAACTGTAAGTCTCCATTTTGTGTTTAAAGGTAATTGTATGCTTTCATTATAATTGGTTGAGACAAACTTCAGCTACTCAGTGCAGTATCAAATTTTTTCCCCAATTATTCCTATAAACAGGCAGATCCAGAAATTTTCATACAGGGGGCCACAGACCACAATTAATTTCTCTATTAGTTCTTTATAACTTTTTGTCTCATTTAAAAAATTGCACCTAATATTTTTGTCAAATGTTTTGTTTGTGTAATGTATAGTACTAATTCAAAAACATATCCAAAATTCAGAAAGATTGCGCGATGTAACTTACAAATTTAGCAAATACACATCCATACGCCTATGGACAAGTCAAGAGATGTTCCGAAAACTGTAAATATTACCTTTTTGCACTTGACCTTATCACTCTTTACATATTAAAATCAGTTAAAATACCTTCAACAAAAAGTTATTTCACCTCTCTTCCTTCATTTCCACCCCATAAAAACTAACAAATGAATGAAAAAGGCAAAGAAAAAAAATTAAGAAAAAATACACTATAATTAAAGGGAACTATATTCGTGAACAACAAAAAAGCGGGGTCATTAATTGTGGTCTTCGGCCAGGGGGCCGGCCCACTAACTGCCAAAGAGGGGCCCACTCCAATCATGCTTGAATGACTCTATATAATCAACCAATTTTTTCCAAAAAGAGGGGGAGGCGTCCCACTGAAAAACCCTATAAATCCGGCTCTGGCCAGTTTATAAAGGGGTGTTACTCTATAATGGTAATTGACATATTGCCAACATTTGAATATATCTTCAAATTTTGGTTAAAAGCATTTAAATATACCATTATAGGTCAAAGTAAGCTCTTCAACTTGGTGCCTTGACTCAGACCAAACAGCAAGCCATGAAGGGCATCAAACATGATTATAGTGTAAAAGCATTTAAATGGAAAACCAACAGTCTAAATTTATATAAAAATTGATCAAAATTTCAATATTGTGTTACTGTCATTATGGTATGATCATAACTAAAATAAATGTATTGAAAAGTATTCAGTATTATCATATATACTTAAAATACTGAAAACAACAGACCCTTAATAAGATGTTGGCATAGCATGTTAAAACATAATAGAAGTGTTATTTAAAACTCCTTAACAAAAATTCACTGTCTACCATATTCATGAATCCATGGTAATTTATTTTACAATAATATTTCGAGGGCCATTTATACCTATCTATGTGAAATCGTATGGGCTTTCCTCATTGTTGAAGGTCGTGCAGTGACCTATAGCTGTTAATTTCTGTGTACTTTGGTCGCTAATGTGGAGAGTTGTCTCATTTGCAATCATACCACATCTTTTTAATACCTACATGAACAGTAGCTTAGGTCATTAAGTTTTCTGAGTGGAATAATTTCATAATTTTTTTTGCATGGCTTTTATACATGTATATAGCCTACTATCATTGTCTATTTGATATGGCATTTTCTCTTTGCGGAAGACTGAATGGTTGTTAATGAATACTTACATTCACTTCATTTTAATTTTGTTTGATAGTTGTCTCATAATTGACAATCATACCACATCTCTATTTTATGTTTGACAAGTATATCCAGATATGATTAATGACTGCTATTAGCAGCTTTCTAGTCACTAATGCAACAAAGTTTGTAACGATTATTTTGATTGGATAATGTCACTTTTTTACATGGGATCAATTGACAATTGATGCTACAAAATGTATATGGAAGCTCTGCGCTATCACAGAAGGCATATTTATGTAAGATTTGAAATAATGTGATAAAGACAATGTGATACAAACATGACTTAACATGCTAACTAAATGAAGTGAATTAATTTGCACCATGTGAGATCACTTTACCAGATTATCAAAATAAAATTAGCATTGTTCAAATTACCAATAGTAAAAAACAAACATATTTGCACAGACTAAGCATATTTATAATATAGGGTTTGGATGGGGTCAAATAATTATAGAGTAAAATGCCCTTAAAAAATGAAGATTAGAGAATAACGGGCAAAAAAAGTGAAGATTAGAGAAAAAAGGGGTTAATTTTTGAAGATTAGATATAAAAGGTATATTTTTGGAAGATTAGAGAAAAAATATTTTTGGAAGATTAGAGAAAAAAGGGGTGAAAATTAAAAGTTTACAGAATAACAGACCCCCTCCACCTTTCCAGACCCTCTTTAACTTTGGGACAGGATTTCCCTTTTTTCCAAAGAACATTACTTTTTTATTTCCACTAGAATTTTTGTTTGAAATATGAACATATAAAATAAGGATACTAGAAATAACGTAAGATTGATCACTACAATGGAATAGGTTGATTAAAATGAATAATTCCTACTTAAGACCTTGTCACCTTATCCATGGAATCTATTTTACAAAATTTGTTGCATGTCATATTTGTCCTTTATTGGATACACTAATATGATTCAATGCGGCCCCTTATGCAATGTAAGAGGATGTCGCTACTTTTTATAGTTTAATACAAACATCTTTACTTCTGAATGTTTGTTAAACCAATTGAACTATGAATAAGTGCTAATAATTATATTTACACGGTGAAAGATCCACATGTGAATAATTTAAAATTGCCAGAAAGCTTTACATGTTTATGCATGCAGCCCATTTGCAGTACTGTTTTTATCTAGTCCCCCTTCATAAAAGATATTGTTCTCTTCAGACTTACCTCCCTTAACACATGCCTGTTTCAATTATACATGCCTGTTTTAGCAACATTATAAATTTTTAACCATAAACTTAACATGTACAGCCAAGTATCATATTTGCTCTGCAGAGTCAAAATTAAATGTAAGTACACACATTTGTCAAACAACAAAAGTATGAAATATTTGGTTGCTTATATGGGGAATTACTGAAGCGGAGCAGGCCCCTATTAGGCAGCAACCATTTGATTTTCGGGGGGGGGGGGGGGCTATGTTTTTTTTTCTGTACAAACTTTTTTTTCGACTTCGGCCAAAAACTATCTATTTTTTAGCGACAAACCAAAAACAATTTTTTTTCTTTCAATTTTAGCATTACAGGATATAGTGGCAGCTGAGGGTGAAACAAACATTTTATTTTCTCAAGGTCCAAAACAAATTATTTATTTCACCAAAACCACAGGAGGTTGAAATCCTATCAATGAGGGTCTATAAATATGTCAACTCGACTATCACAGAGAGAAGCTCTACTAAGTCGAGTTGACATATTTATAGACCCTCATTGATAGGATTTCAACCTCCTGTGCCAAAACCTGGAAACAATTTTTTTTAGACCATACCCAGAAAATCAAATGGTTGCTGCCTTAAGGGCATACGATACAGTTTTGATCCTGTATTTACAAGTTTGTGAAAATTTGCAATTAGGCTATATTTTACCTGATTAATTCAAATATGTAATAAAAAACATACCTTCAGGTGCTACTTTTTGGGTAAAATTAAACGAGGTCAAAATTTTGTATATTTGCTCAAAAATTCAGATTTGTGGCTGTAATTTCTTTTTCGAAAGAAAACATAAATTTTTTATTTTAAAAGATAAACACAAATTGTTTTTTGTTAAATAATCAGAAATTTCTGACTCTATAGTCAAACTCTGAAATCATACCTGGGGTACTTCCTATATTTTTACTATATATCATGATATATAATAACCTATAATGGTTTACTTTTTAAATTGTTATTTGAATGGAGAGTTGTCTCATTGGCACTCACACCACATCTTCCTATATCAATATAATTTACTATTAGTTAAAGTTAAATTCTTTGATTCATCGTTTTTACGTGATGAAGGCTGACAAATTGGGCCTCGTTATTTAATTATTGTTGATGCTTATAACCAATAATACAGATCAGGTTTGAATTTTACAGTTCTACAATTATGCCTCCTTTACTAATAATAATTTAATACATATAATTAAATAATTCATATTTCTTTTTTTCCCTTCTCCAACTTAAGTTTGCCTCAACCTTATTATGGTGGCTAAGTATCTCATTGATATATATTAAGAAGATGTGGTATGATAACAAATGAAACATCTCATCAAGAGACCTTATGATGGAGATATTTACAGCTACAGGTCACTATACATCCTTCAACAATGAGCATAGCCCATATTACATAGTCAGCTGTGAAAAGCACCAACATCACTTAACTGGGACAATGGTAATAAAAAGGACCTATAAAACCAGACATGTCAGATGAAAAAGGCTTAACTCATCATCCAACAATCATGATTTGTAAACACTTAAAAAAAACATTCATTAGGATGTATATGTTCCAGACCATATGAGTATTTGGACCGTACGATCTGGACCGTATACGTATCCTTGTACGGTCCGACCATACGCGTACGGTCAGACCGTATGAGTATACGCGTACAGTCCGACCATACGCGTACGGTTGGACTGTATGAGATACGCGTACAGTCCAGTATGAACTGACCATACATGCATGTTATTTTATCATATCGGTAATTAATTAAATTGAAACAAGCAATTATCACAATCTTTCTTATAGTAGTGATTTTTAGTTTTACAAATTGCTATTGATAATTTATTACAATTAGATAAAATGAACAAACGAACAATTGAAATTAAGTCTTTGTTTAATTTTAAATCTGAATCCTATTTTGGTACTATCGCCCAAGGTGACACAAGTCAAGTAACGTAATTTTTTACGTTTTCTTTTATTCAGTTCATGCATGTTTCTTTGCATTTGCATTTTGTGGTAACGTTGCTAAATATTCCAAAACAATTGACCTCCCACATGATATTTACTTCCAATATCTTCAATTTCACTCATCATATTTCAATTAATATATTACTGATTGACATGCTAGATAAAAGAGATTAACAGATTGAATTAGCGTGAATTTAGAAAAAGTTAAAATATAAAGTTTTTGTTTTAATTACAATTGAACTTTTTTATATTTATTTGATAGTTAAGTTATGTTGATCTGCTATATATATATATATGCATTTGTATCTAATAAACCTGACCATCTTTTTTTATATAAGTCGGACCGTATGAGTATTTGGAAAAAGTACTTATACGGTCCAGACTGTACGCGTACGGTCCAAATACTCATACAGTCTGGAACATATACATGGTGTACAAATACCAATTACCAGTAATCTTTCAAAAAATTTAAAGTTAATTATTACTGATCATATAAAAAATAGAAACATCTGATGATACTTTCTCAAATTATTCATATGGACATATAAAAAATCAAAAAATAACTCATAATTCAACTGAAGTTCAAATACAAATTGGGTGTGAACCTGAAGTGTGTGAACATACTTGGGGGCGAACATGCGAGGTGCAAGCATGTAGCTTGCAAAAGTATGTTGGGTTTCTATGAAGTTTAACTTGAGCTTAAATTTAGGAAACTATAATTGGGTTAAATGGATAGGGATATTCTAACTTTAAACATATTTATTTCAAAAAAATCATCATGATCATGTTCATGACATACATAAATAAATATTATACAGTGATACAATTAGCCCAGGGCTTCGAAAACAAGGTTTTCCTTATATAAACCTGTCTCTCTAAATAAGATTTTATGGAAATAAGTCCATATCAGTACAGTGCTTGAACATTCATATGTAATTTTTGTACATAATTTTTCAACATTCTTTTGATATAGAACCAATTGAACTTTCATATTATAATAACCTCCTTTCTTTGTATAAATAAAATAAAAGTACATACCTGTAATGGTAATAATTGGTAAGCTGAGGTTTTGGGCTTAAAGTAATCATCTGTCACAAAGTTCTTCTGGACCTGGTCTGTCTGTGTAGCAATGGAGACTTTCTGCTGATTGCATGAACATACACATTTGGTCATCAAAAACATGGCACAACATTTGCAGTTCAAATAACACATCTGAGTAGGTGTCTGATAGTGTTGAGGAGTCTGAACATAGGGTCTAGGAACGAATAAATTCTGTGGTGATGCAGTTTGGTTGAAGTGTTGATGACGCGCTAGGTATTGTTGACTATGCTGTTGGGAATCCATCATTAATTTTGTGTGAACAATAATTAATTTAAAAAAAATTAAGGTACTCAGACTATAAAGGACTGGTTGAACCAATCAATAATTAATATATTTTTAATATCAGCGATTGGTGTAATATAAAAACAATTTTTTTTTCTTTTTAATGATTGGTCAATGCAATGCTCATGACAGTGTTGTTAAATGCCAAATTTAATAGAAGCCATACAAATATTTTGAGGAAATGAAATGTTAATTAAGATATTGTATGTATTCTTTTGTTAATTGCTTTGTTTTCCAGGTGCCCTAGTTGACATCAAGGGATATACAATCTAACCTGTGTCTATTTTTTCTCCTTTACCAAAAAAGAAAAGTATTTTCTACATTCTTACTCAAAATAGACATATTTATTGTTTACCTAGCTTCTCTCTTGATATCTCACTATTTATTTCAAGTTTGGTTTATCATGTTCATTGGTCTATAAAAGGGAACAAATTATGGCACAGACAAAAAGTCATGGAAAAAAAGTCACAGGACAAAAAGTATTTTATTTGAATTAAAAACACTTATTCCTACAAAAATATTTTAGATTTTTTTCTTGAACTATTGTAAATAAAGCAACTGACTTTGTAAACAAATTTATCAAAAAAATATCAAATATGATTCAAAACAAAATGTCAAAGTGGCTTGGCACTTAAATGGCTTCATGGTACCATGAAATATATCGTTTGCATGAATAAAATTAATAAATCTTCATTTTTCAAGTATAATGACACATTTCCTAAACATGAATATGAATATATGTATTAAAAAGTAAATATTTAAAGATATTTCTCTTACATATATTCAAGGACCTGTATAGTTAGACTATACAAATCCTTGATATATTCAAACAACTGTCAACATATTATTTGTGACTTTTTGTCCTACCAAATTTATGACTTTTTATCCTGTGACTTTCTGTCCGTTTACCTTTTGAAAGTATCATTTCAACAATCATATCTGTTTGTGAAGGAATATATGTATATAAACAGATATAAGACTTGTTAAATATTAAAACATTTCACAGTTATTTTTTCATGTCCATATCATACACATTTTAAATGTCTGTGTATTTAGTGCAAACTTATTGGTTTCCATGAATTAACCTTGCTCCTACTAAAATCTTTTTTTTTCAATATATCATCCATTCAAAATGACTCTCGGTTATTTTCATTAATAATTATCAAGATTGATCATGTTGATTGTTTCATATCTTTCAAAATTAAATTTCATATAAATTTAATTGTTTGATGATCATTAGTTGAAAATTCTTTTTAAAACACAAATATGTAATCATGGTAATGGCTTCAAAAACTGAGTGTATATTAGCTTGGGTCCTGTTTCAGTTTGTCTTTTTCAAATAGAAATTCTCTTTGACTATAAAGAAATGAAAATAATTAATCCTTTGATGGTTAATTAACCTCATCATTGCTCATATTTAAGGTTTACAATTACAGCATAATTAAATCTATTAAAGGTTTTAAAAATGCCAAATAAAGACATTCAGCTGGACCAAATCACTACTTCACTTTAAAATTCATGACCCATTTTCTGTTACTGTGTAAAATTGTGTCCCCCATCTTGCTGTTTGAGACAAAAAAAACATGAAGAAATACATTTGGAAGGGGTGTATAAAAAAGACTGTGAGACAGAAAGTCAAAGGACAAAAAGTCACAATTCAGTTATAAGATTATTTTCATGAAACAAGAAAACACAATTGAGGGACCTTATACTGGAAAGAATACTTAATTATACTTTGTATTACTGAACATCTTAAGCTAAATAAGTTATGTGACTGCTTACAAAGTTGCATGGCAATAAATATATCTTGTAGACAATATGATAAAAAAAATCAGCATGGCATGTTAAATTTAAAAAAACCTTTTTAAATGCCTTATTAAATAACAATAAAATTGAGAAAGGAAATGGGGAATGTATCAAAGAGACAACAACCCGACCATAGAATACATGTATTCAAAGAAATTGAATACTCATTTGATTTATCAGACTCATCACAATTATTCAAAAGTAAAATGTATATGACTGTGTTCTATAAAATGGAGGTTTTCCAATGAAAAAGGGGGGGATGTAATTTTTTTCCAGCAATTTTTAATTTGTGAATAATTCTGACATATGTATTTAATGTACTTTGAATGAAAAGGCAAATTACTTAAAGCATACCATTTAAGAATAAAAGGGTCATCTAAAACCTAGTAAGACTGTTCAAAAATAATTTAGGGGCAATTATGGCTGTAGCTCTTACTTAATAATAAATTTAGAAATGCATAATGAAGCTATAGGAAATAAAAAAAAATTGTCAACTATTATGCACCAAGCTCCTCATGTTAAACTTTTTTCAAACAGGGCGTTAGACTAGGGACATTTATACAACACATTTTGCACTTTATCAATAATATTTTTACAGTGTGTTGTACTACATTTGAGACATATCAATATATATAAAAAACTTCATTGGCTCTAACTCAAAGTATTATAACAACTCTATCTTAACCCTTTCCTTCATTGATTTTTTTTTGCATACTTGATTTGCATATGATTTTTCAATAGAATTCTGACAATATGATTTCAAGTATTAATGCATTGCAAACAACAAATATTTCATCAAATAAATTGAAGTGCTGTTTTTCTTTTGGGGTCTTAAAAAATACTTTTAGTGGCCTTATAGTGCAAAAACTTTTGTCTAAGTGCACTAAGAAGTCCTTTGTGGTATTTCTTCACATCGTTGAACCAGTTGCATTATTTGCATTAATAAAACCCTTGCCATTATTTCTATAGGCAGATCCTGGGGGCCCTGGGTTCACCCTTTCTTGGGAAAATTTGGTTGGTTATATTGGTGAAGGGACATTTAAGTGTTATTCTTGTCCATCTGAAGGTCCGAATATTTGTTTAATGTTCTTCTTTTTCTTTTGTTTTTGACTTTAGCAAATAAATTATGAAAATTATACACAATGCTTTTTAATTTTTCCATAAATGGAATGTAGGATCGCTTAGTCTCGCTTTTTCGACTAAAGTCGAAGGCTCGACAAAAATTAAAGCAAAAGAAATTTGAACAAGCTTGTGTACTGATACATGTTTGATTGTACATTTGTAATCTTTCTGGTTTCATATCAAAGTAGATGCAAGTTAGACAGCTCAATATTAAAAGGGACACTAGCTGTCTAAATCAGATTCACCGATTTGACTCAAATTCTCATATTAACTTGTTTTATACCAATTATAAAGCATTTATCTAAATTCTGAAAAGTTTAAAATACATAGCTGACTTGGCATGGGCATGATAATATGGATCTTCATTCCATGTGTATTTTAGTCTAGATATACACATAAAAAATGTTTCCCTGAAAATAATTGATCAATATTACATGACTGTTTAAATGATTTTATTTTATGAATTTAAGAAATCCATTTTAATTGTTTATTTCATACACATAGGCCTTGACCTATAATGGTTTACTTTTATGAATTGTAATTTGGATGTAGAATTGTCACATTGGCACTCATACCACATCTTCCTATATCTTATATATAACTTTTTCCAAGTGCATTCCAACATATAATACATGATTGCGACTTTTTCCGTACACATATATATGCAAAAATAAACCTTAAGGTGGTACCTAACACTATAGGGAGATAACTATGTAAAGTCAGCTCAACATTTTAATTATGTTGTGTTGTAAAAAATATATTAAGCTTTTAAATGATTAAAATTGGTGTTTGTCAAACTTCTATATAACCAGTATAACTTTTCTGACAAAACAGTTGGTTCCAAATTTTTGAAATTTTTATATTTTTATTAAAAGGTTTGCAAAGTAAATACTTTGACAAAATTTTATTAGATTTAAACGAGCCAAATTAATTTAAGGGAAAGTGTTAGGTACCACCTTAACACATTTTATTTTCATTTACATTTGAAAAGGTATTTTAATGTGAATTGCAACCTATTTTCATGCCCCATTTAGTATGCCCCATGTATGGTATTCTTGTCTGTGTGTCTGTCCGTCTGTTCTTTGGTCTGTCTTTCGTTTGTTTGTTCGTTCCTTGATCTGTTTTTTGTTCATTTGTTTGTTTTTCTGTCAGTCTTAAAAGTCCCGCTTCAGCCGTGTTCAGGTTAAAGTTTTTTGTCAAGGTAGTTTTTGATGAAGTTGAAGTTCTATCAACTTGAAACTTAGTACACATATTCATAATGATATGATGTAAGTGGTACTCCAAATTAGAGTTTTGACCCAATTTAGCGGTCCAATGAACATAAAAAAAAATGGGGGGCATTGATGTATTATGGACACATTCTTGGTTAAGACATGAAATAATATATATCTATTTATTTCAGGGAAACAGACCTATATGGTACAGAGAGGTCGACAGTATTATTATACAACATGGCATCAAGCAGCAAACAAAAGTGCATGTGTACACTCTGTAATGGAAAGTCTGTTCCAAGAAAAACTTTTAAAATACATTGCGCAAAGACCCATGCTAGTCATCTGAACTCCATATCACAACTGGGCAATGTTTCAACGAGCAGTTACAATAAAAAAGTACAGGCACAGCAAGAAAAGAATGATCTACAGAAACCATTGTATGAAGGATCTTCTAGAACATTGATTGAAGCTATATCAGAGCATTTTCTTATATTTTCATCAAACAGTGGAATGTCCAAAGCAGCTTTAACTGAGTGCTTACAGCACGAGAAGCGCATCATGCCTCAACCTAATTATTTACCAGCTTCATACAAGGAAGCAGTTAAAATGATCAAACCAAGTTTAATTCCTATAAAACAGTACAAATGTTGTGTTAATGACTGTAAAATATATCCAATGAATGACAATATCCGTGAGTGCAGCGTTTGTGATGAATCACTTCTGTATAAAGACACCAATCGTTGTAAGAAGACATTCAGCTATATGCCAGTTGTTCCAAGACTTGCTCGTTGGTTCGGAACAAAGAATTTAGCAAAAATACTTTATGCAAAGAAACTTGACACAAATGGGAAACTGTGTGACTATACTGATGGACAAATATTTCAAGCAGAATTAAATAACGGTATATTTAAAGACACTGATGTTGAGCACTGTGTACCACTTGCACTATTTACTGATGGTGTAAATCCTAACAAAAACAATGCTGCTCAGAAATCTATGTGGCCTATCATCTTGACTTGGATATCATTGCCTCAGGAGATTCGCTACCTTCTAGGACCAATAATGTTGGTCGGCATTATCCCAGGGAATGGAAGAAAAGAGCCTAAGTCTGTGGATCCATATATTACAATATTGGTTGATGAGTTGCTGTCCAATATGGAATGTCAGCTATATGATTCCCACAAAGATGCTCCAGTGACAGTTAAGATAGGGCTACTCCAATATCTGTGTGATATTCCAGCATTTGCAAAATTGCTGCACTTATCAGGTCAAGCAGCATTAAGATCATGCACATTCTGCAAAGAAGTTGGTGTAAGGAACAATTCCCTGAACAAAACAATCCACATATCAAACAGACAGTTCCTAAGTGATGATTCTGCCTATAGACTTGACTGCACAAACTTTGCACTTAAAACCGTTGTCAATGATCCAAAGCCTGCATTTTACTCTAAAGATGAAGAAATGACAGCACGTAAAGATTTTGATTTGAAACCAAACAAGAACCAAAAGACCATCCACCAGAAAGAAACTGGTTTAAGAGGCATTCATCCCTTGTATCCACTTCCGTATTTTGACAGACTAAAGCAAATGCAAACAGATGGTATGCATACCATTTCAGATGTTATTTCGAATGTGTTAGATTTCATTAGTGGGAAAACTGACAGTGCAAAAGTGCGAAATTGTGAGAAGCAATACAACAGATTTGAGCAAACTTGGGTGACCAATAAAAGAAGGAGTACAGATCCGGGAAAACAACCTAAGAAAAAACAGAAAAAACAGTCAGAGCCCCAGTCAACAAATGTTGTCACCGAAGAAGAAGTCAGTTTTCCAGATGCTCCATGGTCTCTCTCAAAGAGTCAAGTAAAACTTGCAGACAAAAGAGCACAATCTATTCAGTACCCTCGAGGATTCGACTATACACCTGCTGACCATTTCACCAGACAGTGGACACTTCGTACAATGCATGGAAAGCAACAGGTAAGTTGTTAAATCAAATTTAATATTTCAGGCGCGGATCCAGATAGGGGTTCTGGGGGTTGGGACCCAACTTTTTTTTTAATGATCAATGCATTTGAATGAGGACATGTAATTGGAACCCCCCTTTTATCCTGGGTTAGGAACCACCTCCCCTTTTAAAATGGCTGGATCCGCCCCTGTATTTAGAACATTTCTAGTGCTTGAAAGAAGACAAAAATACTGTAAATTCAGAAATTATTGTGAAGTTTTTATTAATCAAAATTTGAAATATAATATGACTCATAATATTAAAAATTATGGAAAGGTATTATTTCACTAAATTCTGCTTGTAGTTTATAAGTCTTTCAGTTTTATACCTAGCTAAGGTTTTGTAAGGGTGTTTATCATGTTTATTACATCTGGATAATTAACATATACTATTTTAGAAATTCTGGCTCATAAGGGAAAAAAATAATTATCCATCACAGTCCTAACTATAGAAATTAATGTATTTTGTAAGCCATATAAGTCACTGCACAATCACATCCATAAACACTGAGCTAAACACACACTGAAAAGTAACAGAATTGTTTGATCTATAATGTTTTACCTTTTAATAATTGTGACTTGGATGGAGAGTTGTCTCCTTGGCATTCATACCACATCTTCTTATATCATGTATATCTATGAAAACAGTCAGTCAAACTTATAAACTGGGAAAGCAAAATAAAATTTTTTTATAATGTTGTATGATCATGATGACTACATAAGACAACTGACAACTTTAAGAAAATGACAAGGTTAAAATCAACAAAACAAAAATAAGATTGGTTCAGATATTTTAATGCATACATTTAAACAAAATTTAAACCATACTTAAAAAGGAATGATAAAAAATAAGAAATAATTAAGAGGTGGTAGAGGAAAATCGGGAATGATTTTATGAACTAAGCTATTTCTTTTAATTAAGCTTAAACTTGAAAAGTTGGCAAATATGAAAAATGGAATTTGCTTAAAATTAGAATAGCTGTATGTTCATGTACATTTTTTAATTAACTTTTCAGTTTGTAACCCAAAATGCTGCTTCATGGTGTTTGAGAGGTCTACTAGGACAGCAACAAGAGAAGACACTTTTTCAACTATTTGATGTGTTGAGCAGACTTGTTAAACCTTCATACCTGAAAGATGAAATTCCTACTTTGATAGAAGACACCCATATTGCTGTGACACTACTTGAGAGAGATTTTCCACTGACGTTACAGGTATTTTGTTATAATATATTTGAATATGCGTGTACTGACAAATTAATGCACTGCAAAGATGATCAAATTAAAAGACCAACTGTAAACAAACTTATTTTTGGCACTTTCTCGAGTAGAAAATAATCATAAATAATCATCAAAAACCTGAATCTTTCTTATCAAAATTACATCAAATAAATAAGAAAATTGCTCAATTAAATGGCTGTGAAGTGGACCAGAAAGGGTAAAACACTAATTTAAGTATCTGCAAAAATAAGTTGGTATACAGTATTAAATTGAATAGGTTTCTCAGTTTTCCTGTCAAAGGTCAGTTCTTTTCCAGAAATTGATTTGTTCTTTTAATACTACTTTTAGCTCACCTGACCTGAAAATTTTCAGACAACCAGTTGTTGTGTTGCTACCCCTAAATTAGTAATTTTAAGAAATTTTGCAGTTTTTGGTTATTATCTTGAATATTATTATAGATATAGATAAACTGTAAACAGCAATAATGTTCAGCAAAGCAAGATCTACAAATAAGTCAATATGACCAAAATTGTCAGTTGACCCCTTAAGGAGTTATTGCCCTTTATATTAATTTTTTAACAATTTTCATAAATTTTTGTATTAAAATTTTTAGAAAATATTTTCCACTGTAATTACTGGGCCAAGTTCATTATAGATAGAGATAAATGAAGCAACAAGAATTTTCAGTATTTTGTGTATGTTTATATCATTATATTATTTGTCACAAACTTATTGTTCAGATTTTTATAATATCCATTCTCAATTTTATTTATATGACAATAAATATTTGATTGATTGATTGATAGTAAAGTGAGATCTACAAACACATCATGATTACCAAAACACAATTTTGTCATGAATTTATCCGTCCATTTTTTAATATGCACCAAGGTGAGCGACACAGGTTCTTGAGAGCCTCTAGTTTGGAACTAGTGAGGAATACTTATTTTTATCTTTTATATAAACAAATAAGATGTGGTATGATTGCCAACGAGACAGCTCTCAAAAAAGACCCAATGTCTCTCACTCAGAATTAAACAGCTAGAGGTCACTGTATGGTGCTTAAAATTGCTGTTGTGTAAATTATACATGAAAAAGCATGTTTTTTTTTGTAATTAGAAAGAAAGCTTGATAAGATTTTTTTTTTAAAAAGAGAGAAGTTATTAAACTCATGTTCTTGCTACCAGTAAAATAAGAAATTTCTTTAAAAGCATAAAATTACTTATTTTAAAAGTTATCTCCCTTTCTATGGTTATTTGATAAGGAGCAACAATTAATAACAGATTGAGAAATGGTCATTTTCATTTTAATAGTTTCTACTCTATCTATATATTTCATAATTAACATTACAGAATTTGACGACACATTTACTTCACCACATACCTGAGGGGTTTATGGACTTTGGACCATTATATGATAGGTGGTTGTATCCACTAGAAAGAGCCAACAGCTGGATAACAAGACAGATTTTACAGCATGGGCATGAAGAATCTACAGTCATGCAAACATACTGTGTAAGCAACTATTTATGACCATTTTCATATAACCAACTTTTGTATATAGGTTCTACAATCAGTGGCAGATCCAGAATTTTTCATAAGTGGGGGCCCACTGACTGACCTAAGAGGGGGGGGGCGTTCCAGTCAGGCTTCAGTGATTCCCTATATAAGCAACCAAATTTTTTCTCCAAACAGGGCCCCCCCTAAATCCGCCTCTGACAGGTTTTCTACTCTGTGGTAAAACATTCTTGTGCTCGGTCAATCATATAAGTGCAGAGTAACAAGACTAAACCGGCCAGAGAATCAAGGATACTTTCTATATACCAAATAGATATAAACCAAATCAGACCTCCCAACTATCCTCATTTTCAGGACTGAACAAAAAACTGATACCGGGCGTGTAAAAGTTGGAAACCTAAAAAATTATTGATTACCAGTTTTATTTTTTCTGATAAATTTCTATTAATCTATAATTTACATGGGGACATATTTTATAAAAAGTTTACGACACTTCCCTGATTAAAGGTCACAACAGGTGTCATGATTTGTTGTTCAAGTAATCTGCCTGTCTGATAGGTCATTACAGTCTTCAAATTAATTAATTTGTAAACAGAATCAATTTATCATATGGTCACTCTTAGCAGTGTTTACCATAGTTTCATGACAAACTCATAAGTAACTTCTGAAAGTCAAAAACTATAATTAGCTCAGTAGAAAACAGCATTGATCTTGAATTTGATTTTTGAAATCTGACGTGTTTCTGCCCAGTCCTGATTTAATTTTGATGCCATTTTGTATTCACTTTTACTGTGTATAAGCCTTCGGCAGTAAAAGCACCTTTGATTTCAAAGACAGATAACTCAAATTTTATCCATTTTCTCATAAATTGTGATAGACTAACTCTGTCTTCATCTTCATCCTTCTAGCTCAAGGACATCTAGGTTTAGGTCATTTGGGTCATGGTGTAATGATAAGAAAGTCTTTTATTTATTAAGGCTACTTTTCTCTATTCTTTAAGTTATATTGCCAACTAATTAGAACAAGAATCATACAATTCAAGAATCAAGGCTCCTTAGATATAGGAAGATGCTGTGTGAGTGCCAATGAGACAACTCTCCATCCAAATCACAATTTATAAAAGTAAACCATTATAGGTCAATGAACGGCCTTCAACACAAGTTTGGCTCCTTAGCTCATCATCAGAATACCAAAAGGAAAAATAAGAAAATGAGACCATTTCAAGAGTAAAAGATATGGCATACTGAAACGCCACAAAAAATGCACTAAATTCCCTGTAAAGATTTAAAAAATTTGGCAGGTCTGCACAATATATGAAAAAAAGACTTTTTTTTAAGATTAACTTTAATAAAAAAAAAATGGGTTGGGTTACAGTACCCAGTATCTCCACTTATCAAATAAGTATGGGTGTATTTCCTTTACCAGATACTGAAACGCCACAAAAATTGCACTAAATTCCCTGTAAAGATTTTAAAAATTTGGCAGGTCTGCACAATATATGAAAAAAAGACTTTTTTTTAAGATTAACTTTAATAAAAAAAAAATGGGTTGGGTTACAGTACCCAGTATCTCCACTTATCAAATAAGTATTGAAGAGCCCCCCCCCCCCCCCCCCCCCAACCCCAACCCCAACCCCAAAAAAATGACTGATTAAAAAACGACTATGTCGTGTATGTATACATTATAACTAAATAAATAGGATTTTGATAATAAGTTATGTCCTCAGTCGTACAATTTAGATAATATATTACAATTTTGTTTTATTATCTTGTCTTTTTTTCCAGATATATGACTGGAGTGTTTTCAATTTGCTCAATGGAACAGTCAAATCTGACAGTAGCAGGAAGAATGCACTCCATAAAGTTGCAGAGAAAGTTTTGCCAAGTGAGGAATATCCTGTTACCAGTGTCAATAGTATACTATCCAACAGCTTATTACAACGGGAGGACATTAAAGATCTACATTGTAGATACAAAGAAATTTTTCCAAACTTACAATTTGAACAATTTGATGTAGATCCCACAGTAGAGAAGAAAAATACAGTGTTTAGATATGACGAAGACCGCAAGAGAGAGGTGTATTTCACTACTTATTTATATCAGTCAGTCTCAAGATCATGTGACTATATTGTATGTGTAAGACATCCAACAATGCTGTTTGGAAAGATCAAGCAGATATACCAACACTGTTTCATGGACAATGTTTTTACTTGGGTACGACTAGATGTATTTCCTTTACCAGAGGCAAGTGGATCTTTTTGGTTTACAGAGAATGTAACATTGACTTCAAAATTGTGTCTTTTGAAGGATATCAGCAATCCTATTGTCACAGCAGTTGAGGATGGTGTTATTTGGTTTTTAAATGCTTAAGCCACCTGTTGAATATGTTACAATTGTTGTACAGACTTTTTGTACAAGTTGTCAGTTTTCTGTGAACCTCTTTACATAAATGGATAAGATAATAAGCAAATTATAAGCATACTGTCTTTGGTTATGCCTATCTCTATCATTATTTTAATAATATCTTTATGCTACAGTTATGTACCGGGTATATAGAATTTCAATTTTTTTAATTTCATACAAAAAGACTATATGGTATTTTGTGAACATCTAGTCAAAGAGAACAGCACTTCATTATATAACCAAAAATACAAACTGACTGTCCCAAGTCAGGAGCCTCTGGCCTTTGTTAGTCTTGTGCAATTTTTCAAAGTTTAGTATGACGTCCATTATCACTAAACTAGTAGATGTATACATATTTGTTTAAGGGCCAGCAGAAGGAAACCTAAGGGTGTGGGAGTTTCTCTTGCTACATTGAAGACCCATTAGTGGCCTTTGGCTGTTGTCTGCTTTATGCTCTTTGACACATTCCCCATTTTAAATTTTATTGCTTGCAAACATAGAGCTTGATATTTCGAGAAAATCGTCTGATATTCTTTAAATTTTTATAATGTTTTCAAAAAGTGATGATCAAAACAACTGATATTTTACTTAATGCTTTGTTATAAAAATTTTTAAGAAAGTGTATTATGTACTTTGCTGTTTTACAATGACGAAAATGTGCTAACTAAACTTGTATATAATTTATAATTCCTGTACTTGTGTCAATCATATTATATAAAGTTTTATTTATTGAGGTCTCAAATCTGTTGTTAGTTATTTAACAGATATAAAATAACTTCATAAGGTATGCCCGTGCCATGTGCAGGATGCCCTTGTAAATTAAAATGTTCCTAACACTTTGACTAAAATTAATTTGGCTCGTTTTATTTTCTTAAGATTTTTACAAAGTATTTACTTTGACCCATTGACAAAAATATAAAAAAATCAGAAAATTGGAACCAACCGTTTTATCAAAAAAATTACACTGGTTATATAGCAGTTTGAAAAACACTAATTTTGATCATTGAGAAGCTTAATATTCCCTTAACAACACAACGTAATTAAAACGTTTAGCTGATATTGCAGAGTTATCTCCCTGTAGTGTTAGGTACCACCTTAAGGTAAATAAATTTATGTCAGTAATTGGACTGTGTTTGGCATGCCCAGGCTTTGTCCAGGGTACCTTTGTACTTTGAAATTTTCCTATTTGAAATTTAAAAAAAATAGCCACTGGACTGTTTATGGTATGCAAATGCCAATCCTTAAATTAGAATCATTAAACATGCAAGTTCATTTCAAAAAGCTGTTATACAAAAAATATATTCTGTAAACAATTCATAAATTTATTTAAAATACCTTTTAAGACATTTTTCTTTTTTCTGCTTTAAATATTAGTATCATTTCCTATTTAAATTCTTTTAGATTGGTGAAATTCGGCTGAATTTAAATTTCCTACCATGAAAACATCATCAAGAATTGACTAGAATATATCAAAATCCTTTCAAGGAAAAGTTAATTTATTGCATAATATTTTTTAAAACTGTCTATAAATCACATCCGTTGATTACCTCTTTATTATTTCTATTTTAGGGATTGGATATATATATATACTCTAAAGTCTAAATTTATTTATATATATTATATTATGTTTTTCGTGAAATTTTGGGTCAATGCTGTAATAAATACAATATAGATTTCAAATTGTAGTTTAAAATTTATGGCAAAGGGAAATAACTGTTTTTATGTTTTAAAAATTAATTTAAAGGAAAACTTAATTTATTGTACATGTGTATAATAATTTTTAAAACTGACTATAGTGTTGATGAATGTTGAATTGATGATTATATTATGTTTATTGTGAAATTTTGCTGTAATAAATATAATATGGATTTCAAATTGTTGTTTAAATTTTTGGCAAAGGGAAATAACTGTTGTTAGATATAGCTCCTAAATTGATGAAATACAGTAGAGAGGTACAGAAATAGGTCTAGGTTGGTAAAAACTAGGTCGAGTATGAATCAGACTAGGTCGAGAAAGGTTCAGACTGGTCGAGTATGGTTCAGACTAGGTCGAGTATGGTTCAGACTTGGTCGAGTATAGTTCAGACACACACAAAATGGTTAAGTACTGGTCGAGTAAAGGTCGAGTACAAGTTCAGACTGTTAAGTATGGTCCAGACTACAGTCGAGTACTATCGAGTAATTTTCAGACCAATTCAGACTGGTCGAGTAAAAATCAGTACAGTCGAGTACAGATATAGGCCATTTCAGACTTTTTCTGGTTTGTAGTGTACAGTACTTCGTCACATAGTAACATTTGTTTTGATCAATTTGTTGAGGTTCTACATGAGGTGAAAAAGTTGTACATATACCCTGGTAGTTTTCTGAATAAATGCTAACATCTATGGATATCAACACATTCATCTGTAATATATATCTATACAGTATGAGTACATGTATGTCTCAATGTTGAAGGATGTACGATTGCCCATAATTGCTTACATCAACTTCATTTGAACTCGGGTGTATAATTGTCTGATTGGCAATAGTACCACATCTCCTTATTTTTGATATGACAAAGATGCAGTTAGGATTTTACTTTGAAGATTTATAGCTGACATGTAGTATTTCACACTCTTTATAGTTGACTCAAGGTTCATATTGACCCTGCAGTCACCTTTAGGCTAAGGTTGTGTTTCTGTGTTTTCATCTCAAAATTTACTCTGAGTTTCATAGTATAGCATATCCAAGATAAACAAAATGCAAATTAATTTTATGTTTTAGAAAATTAAAAACTGAGAGAATGATATGAGGGCCTGTATGGGGTCCATTTTTTCTATTCTCTAATTTTGTAGGTCATTTTTCTTTAATCTTTATTCTTTGTACTTTTTGCACATTATTCTTTAATCATTATATTTTAATATATATTCCATTATTCTCTATTCTTTTTTTAATTTGTTTTTCTATATATTCTTTTATCTTAAAATTTAGCACTGTAAGACTAATAATAGCTAATATTAACAACACTCTCTGCTATGCATACAACTTTTCCAGATGCAAAGGTTTGTCTGTATTTTGAGTAAATTTTGAGATAAAAACACAGCCATTTTACAGGTTTGGAACAACCCCTCAATGTAAAGTATATCCCTTTTATAAGGGGTACAGGTGAATATTACAAAATTCTTAGACATGTTTAAACCTATTATGGCATATTATACAAGATAGATGTATATTTCTTAGAGAAAAGTTTTATTTCTAGTGATATTTTTTTTATTTTTTTTTGTAGAAACAATTCTTGTTACAAAAGGGCACATATTTATATTATTTAATAAAACTTTGTCTAAAGAACTTTATATCTATCAGTATCTTATATCATATGGTCAAAACATGTCCAACAATTTTGTAATATTCACTTGTATATTAAAAGAAAGTGGACCCCACTTTTATAAATGTTGTTTCAAAAATAAGTTTTTCTGGTTTTCTAATTATCCACAACATGGAAATAAAACCTTGTTTGAGGGACATTTCTCATTGAGGGGGTTGTTCTCAACCTGTTTCAGCCCAAGGGTACACATAAATACAAATGCGATATATACTGGTCCTGCCGTGTACGGTTTTAACGTACAAGATTTACGCAAAAAATGTACAAAACTATAGGAGATTGGGTCAGAATCCATCTTTCTAGATGAAAACAAGTTCGATTCTGTATTAAAACATATCTATATATGTTGTACTATACCAAAGCATAACTGTTTACCTTTATAAATTATCGATGATCGTAAATAGTAAGTTAATTTTGTGAATTGCGTCTTGTTGATTGTGGTTGCTATGATATGTTGATGATGAGAGACGTCCCGGAAGTAGATGATAAAAATAATATCGGGAACGTATACGGAAAAACAACCGGAATAGCTATTGCGGAACTCGACCATTCATCATAATATTTCTAGTGTTGATCGATCATCGATTTTTTTTTTATTTTGTAATAGTGGTTTAAGACATTCGGGAATGTTAATTTGTCTAAGAATTATTTATAGATTGGGTAACTTTAATTTTCATTACAAATATTTTACAGCAAAAATACTTTAAAAAAAGAGATACAACACTATAAATGTATTAGATAATATACACGATACACACATTCATATGATGAAGACATAATCTTTCAATCAGTTTAATTTAAGTATGTAGCTGACATGTCGGTGACTGCTAGTGGTACTTTTTTAATTTATCCATCATTGTCGTTTTGCTTAGTTTCTCTTGTTGCCTGTTCTAGCATCGGACGCGGACTTTTTTTAAATTGAATTTTACTGTACGTATTGCTGTATGTTTCTTTGTTCTACATTGGCTAGAGGTGTAAGGGAGGGTTGAGATCTTACAAAACATGTTTAACCCCGCCGCAATTTTGCGCTTGTCCCATGTGAGGAGACTTTCGCCTTTGTTAGTCTTGTACATGTTGTATGTTTTATCATTTTAGTTAATTCATATGTTTTAGCTATGATGTCCATTTTCACAGATTTGTTTTTAGGGTCTATCCGAGGCCCAACCCCGGATGCGGGATTTTTTTGATGCGTTGAAGATCCATTGGTGACCTCTGGCTGTTAACTGCTCTTTGGTCGAATTGTTGTCTCTTTGACATAATCCCCATTTCCATTCTCAACTTGATTTGATATGTATTTTGACCTGCACAATTTAATCAGGCGTTTATCGATTGATTTCAGCTAATGGGTATATTTAAGCAGATGTTTGAATCCCAGAATACAAGTTCAGAAATGCCAATATTAATCTCCTCTTTTTTCCTCTCTAGGTCAGAACATCATGCGGGACGATTGTGTTAGTTGTTGTTACGCAATTTAAGTTTTTTCATTCAGTGAGCAGTACATATTTGTATTTGATCGTAGGGACATACACTTGATTACAGAACTTTGACTCAAATTTAGGAAGTGTTTTGTTTGTAAATTCGAAGTTTCATATTGTTTATGTTTCCATGGCACCATCGATCATTTAGAAACTTTCATAGACAGATGTCATTTCAATAACATTGTATATGATCTTAACATTTGATAAAAAAAATATATATATAAATTAGACGTTTTATCCCATATGGACCATTATTACATTTATACTTTTAGCTTTATCTCTTTTTCTTTTTGGAAATAGTAGCAATATTAAAAGTTAAATCACAAAAATACTGAAGAAATGCCCAAAACACATCAAACGAAAAAAATAATAACAGGATAAACACTGCGGATCCCACAGTTCATACTCTTATTTCATGGCTTTAGGTTTGGGTCGTATATGTAATCGATGACTGATCGGGACTGATATTGTTTTCTCGTCGTGATACAGCTTGCGATACGGATTTTGCCATGTATTATTCTATATATATTCTG
Source organism: Mytilus trossulus (assembly GCF_036588685.1). NCBI lineage: Eukaryota > Metazoa > Mollusca > Bivalvia > Mytilida > Mytilidae > Mytilus > Mytilus trossulus. The sequence continues at coordinate 1,882,158 of NW_026963318.1, forward strand.
GTCTCCCTACAAACCCAAAATCAATCATTTAATTGCTGTCGGTCAATATGTAATTCATATTGACTTGAAATGACGTTTGTAGATTATATAGCAAATTATTTAAAAAATACTTTTTTTATATATTACACGTGAATTTCAATTTAATTCAATTTATCCGTAATATCAAGCCATAACAAACTACTTGATATTATTAATAGTTTGCCATATTCGAATAAAAATGTTATAAAAACAACATCAATCGCTTTCGGTAGAATAAGAATAATACTGTAATCTATATTTTTTTCATAAATTATTCGAAAAAAAGTTCGTGTTCGTGCCGTGTATGTAGAGATAAGTTCCATTTGTCTTTTGATATCAATGTCAAGGTATTGAATAATGAATTGTAATTGACATTTATTCTTGATAGGAACCATATATTCTTTACGGAACTTGATACAGTATATCGATTCTAAATGATTACGCATTCAAACATTTCTAATTAGTTTTATTCTGCGTTGTTTATCTCATAGAAATTACTGCGCAGAATTAAAGTCAGAATAATTTAATATGCCGTAAATGTCCTTGAATCTATGATGAATTTATATTATCTACTTGACGATGCTAACAAAACAAATTCAAAGCAACTAATATTTAACACAATACAATTCAAAAGGAGAACCAGCATAGTCCATTCTTTAATTCTAAATGACTTTCTTTTAAAGTGATTTCATTTGAAATTGTAGGTTTGTTAAAAATCACAAATCTATCGTGATATCAGTAGGATTTGTTGAGCATGAGTTAATGTTGCTTACAATTTTTTACTTTTTTTCTTATTTATAGTCAAATGATATTTCAACTGCATTTGTTGTCAAATTTAACAAATTTTAAATTTCAATTCCATAGAGTCGGAAAACATGCCCTTAAAAACAAAGTTTGTTTCTTTTTAATTTTGGGTTGTCTAGATTTGTCATGGTTACTAACCACTGTATCACATTTTTGCTGTCATGTAGGAACAAGTAATGACATTCGATTATATATTACAAGAATGTTTGAGCTCCTGATGTAAACGATTAAAATTGAGAATGGAAATGGGGAATGTCTCAAAGAGACAACAACCCGACAATGCATGGAACAGACAACAGCACCAATAGGTCACCAATAGGTCTTCAATGCAGCGAGAAATTCCGTACCTGGAGGCGTCCTTCAGCTTGCTCCTAAACAAATATATATCCCAGTTCAGTGATAATGAACGCCATACTAAACTCCAAATTATACACAAGAAACTAAAATTAAAAATAAAACAAGACTAATAAAGGTCAGATTGTCTTCTTTCAAAGAGACTTCATTTCTTCTTGAGTGAATAAGTCTAACAAGTAAAATCAAACACCAAGGCAAATTTAAAACCGAAGGTCCCTTAAAAACGACATAATGGAAAGCTCAATCACATCAAACTAAGGGAAAACAACAATCATATCCCTGCTTATCTTGAACATGGTGGATTCAAGCGGATTGTATAGATAGGCAAATTGCATGAAAGTCGCGTAGAATTCCATTATATTGAGAACAATGTGTGAACGGCAAAAAGACATATTATATCATAAATTTCAAATGTTGGGGTACTGCAGTCAATTTTGTTTATATTCTTTATCACTTTAAAAACAAACAACTAAGTAAACAGAGGAAACCAAAATAGCATGTAAACCCTCTAAAGACACAGCACGTACGAATAAAAATTGACAGATATAAATTTAAAAAAAAAATGTTTACGGCATAATAATACAATGGCAGCATGTATAAAAACCGAACCACGCAAAAAAGTATATCAACAAAAATTTACTAAACAGTGAAGTTTAAAAAATATACGTAGCCAAATAAACTTTTTCACATATCACGTAAGTGGTAAAGCCTTCCTTGTTTCTAATGATCTTTAAAAGTACAAAATACAAAAATGGGAAAGTATGACTTTAATTAATTTGAGTAAGTAATAGCAAGTAATTGATTAATTTGTATGTATAATAAAAAGTGATTGATTTTTCATAATGCTTTTAAACTTGTGCATGTTATGAACACCGTAACATGAATTGCTGTTTTAGCTTTTTGTATTATTTTTATGAAAGGGGAATATAATTAATATTTACTTCACATTTTAAAGAATGTGTCACGTTTTTGTTTATTTCTTCAGATTCGAGTATCAGTCTTTAGATTACCTTAAAAATCAAATACTTTTCGATGAAACTTGTAAAATCAATGCTCTTCAACTTTGTACTTGTTTTGGCTCTCGAACAATTTTGATCTGAGCGTCACTTTTTAGTCTTGTGTGGACGAAACGCGCATCTGGCGTATTAAATTTTATACCTTTTGATAGCTATTATTCGTGTGTTTCTCTGTCCTATATGATCTGCAATTTATTTGTGTTGTTGTCCTGTCATGTAATGTTATCATTTTATGGTAAAATTTAGCATTGCCATAAAAGCAGGAGGTTTGGCTAGCCACAAAACCAGTTTCAACCCACCATTTTTTTCTTAAAATGTCCTGTACTAAGTCAGAAAAATGTCCATTTTTCTATTATAGTTCGTTTCTATGTGTTTTACATTTGAGTGTTGTGTTTCTGTTGTGTCGTAGTTCTCTTCTTATTTTGGATGTGTTATATAGACAAAACAAGACTGTTGTGTTTCTAATTACAAGCCTGTAATTTAATACATTTGTTTGTATATTAGACGTGTTAGGACAGTCAGTACTACTGTTGGCGCTCTAGTTGGATGGAAGATGAATACAATATGATGTGGGGTCATCTCCAAAATATTAAATACACTATCGTTTTTTTGCCGATCGGGCATTGTTAAAGAACAAAAATTAATTATCAAATGTGAATTTTAAAATCAATTACGTGGTGCAATTGTAAATTAAGGATAAACATGAAAAAGTGGGGATGTTTTTATTTTATTCTCAAAATCAACAAAATTCTTGCAAAAAAAAATTGAATAAGGCCCGCTAGATCTCTCAATTGAAACTATCGTTTTGCTTCATTCTTGTACGATTTAAAAAAAACTATTTTGGAAAACACAAATCTCCTTTTCACAAAATGAACGCTCGATGATTTATTAAAAATGCAAATTTGGGATTTTGTTGTTCACTTGCCTTATAACATAGCATTGTATGATTAGGTAGTATTTCCATTGTTAAATGTCTCTCGAAAAGTCCACCACACAATTCAACTGTTTGTTTTAGTTCGTTTCTTTGCTATCCCCATAAGGTCACAGACGACTCTGACTGTCTCTAAACGTCTTATTGCGTCAAATAATTCCAAGTGTGACCTTGACCTTTGTCTTTGAAAATTAATAGGATTCAAGATTTTCATAAGGACTAAGTATGATCCAAGTACGGTCAAATTCCTCGAACGATGTTAAATATATAGTGTCAACAAGTGTGTTACGGACGGAAAGACGGACCGAGGGTAAAGAATCCCTCGAACTTTGTTGGCGAGAGGATAAACTTGAACCCATTCGAATCGGAAATGCAGACAGATGTCATTTTACACGCAGGCAATGGGGTTCAAATCGTCAAATGTCAACCAAAGCAAAGTTTGTTTTTATCGTTCTTTAAATGTCGTTCAAACTTTTTATTTCTAAAATCAGAATTATCAGCAAAGCCTATAACGATCTTTCCAAAGACGTATGATTATGATATATAGAATCAAAAATCGTGGACACCTTTTTTCTAGTCTTATAACAGATGAGGAGTGTATGTGTGTGTGGGGGGAGGTATTTTTGTGTTTATTTGTTTTGTGTTTACTTATTTTTTATTTGCTGTATACTACCATTGTGCGCATTCAAAATCTAACGTCAATTAATGAATAAGAGGCTGCTGGTGTGTGACCGGTTCATACATAATATTGCGGGGTTAAATATGTTCGTAAGCGCTCAACCCTTCTCTTAAACTCGGAGAGTCGTGTAAGTTGTAACAGTAAATCATCAGTATCATACTATACAAATCGGTTGAAAATTGCATGACTTATTATATCGGAAGGAAGCGTTAAAAAAAATAACATAAAGACAATAGACACAAAGTACCAATACCAGAGTACTTGCAGTTACTGAAAGGTAAAAGCAAATAACAACGGCTTCCGGAAGTATAAGCGGACATTGAATTAATTGATTATCATTCTGAGATAACGGAATATCAATCCGTGATCATATATTTGTCAATCTGATATCACAGATAAAAAATTCCGGGATCATAAATTAGCAACTTGAGATCATGGATTGTCAATTCGATATCACGGATAATCAATCCGAGATCACGGATTTTTGCGTGTGTCCCTTTTTGGCTTATAACATATGACTACACCCATTTGCCTTTTTTTTACAAGATGTTAAAACAAGATAATATTATATATTAATCACAAAACTTATATTAATTTATCTAAAAATGTATTTATTTAATCTTTTCTGTTTCTAAAAAAATAATTTGATTTCTCCTGCGTACTCTGTAAATAAATACAATTGTTTAAGATTTGTCTCAGTTGTATCAAACACGCCCTAACAGGTAACAAAAATGTTCAGTTTTTGTACTCATTGAGACGGTCCCCACATCATATTGTATTCATCTTCCGCCCAACACGAGCGCTAGCAGTAGCCATCGATTTTCCTAACACGTCTATTAACAAAACTAATTATTTTAATTATGTCGATACGGTAAAAAATATATGATAGTTACATGTATAAAATTCATTAGAATGTATGCATTATTATTAGTCGTAGCTTCCAACAGTTGCTTAACCTTGTTTGAAAAAATACACTTACCAAAGCAAATCGACTTCAAGTTCAACTTAGGTTCAGTTAGTTTAAGTAAAAATATTTGAACATTCGTATAAAGGAAGTCTTCGGTGTGTCGTGTCATTAATAAAATAAAGAGGCCAAACAGTCAAATGAATTGTCACTCTACAAATAATTATGATATTCACTAACAATAATAAGTCATTGCCAACTTTGTGTTGAAATGTTTTGAAGCGCGTCAGTTTATTCGGCTTTGTAGTTTGAGAATGACTTGGTTTTGGGGCCGCTTATGGTAATATTTGTGTACGGCACAATATTTCAGAGCAATTTTTGTTGGGTTATAAATATTAAATAAGACAATAGACTCTATGACATGTAAAGCGGTTTGATATTGTATATTCTCACTATTTTTAATTCTTTTTATGAATTGTGTAACTAATTCGTTTCAAAAGTATGTCATATATATAAAAAAGATGTGGTATGAGTGCCAATGAGACAACCCTCCATCTCAGTCACAATTTGTAAAAGAAAAACCATTATAGGTCAAAGTATTGTTTACAATACGGATGTTTATTTAGTTTCCCCATTACACCAACATGTTTGAAATTGACAACAAATGAAAGGATCATTCGTGCTCACTAAAAGGATAGATTGCTTTCAATAAATAGTGATTAATTGTAACTTTACAATCAATTTTAGTAGTTATTATCAATAATAAAACATTGCCTAATATTGAATTGATTTTCTCACACCAATTCAGTCATGTCGGCATCGAAATACAACAATAATCTGGTGTGGGCGAGTTATAGGTTTGTAGTAATACACCTACTCGTGGGATTGAAATACAAGTATTATGATTTAAACTATTGCTATTGGTTCACTATTGGTTCGGAAAACGTGATGGTGTATCCTGTTAAATACATTTACTATCATTAGAAACAACGAATAAAACGACGATAGAGAGCTATACTGATACAGTTCCATGAAACCAACGTAGTCTAAACAATCGTATCTAGCCATCAAAACATACGGTTTAAAAAAACTAATAAAATTTTGCGTGACAAGAAATAGGTTTAGATTATCACACTGAATTGCGCATTGAAATGTTTGTTTATTTCTTTCAAATTTTTATTGCAATATTGATTTTGGAATTCGACAAAACATTTCAAATGGTACATTCATTGAAAACAAATATAGTAACTCGCGTGTTATTGTAGCCTATGACAATGTTGGTCCATTGATGTGCATCAAGGACTGTTTGCTGCACAAAGGGTGCACCGCAGTCAATTTTAACAGAAGTCAATTAGAATGCGAATTATTGGATTATATTCATGGTGACAGTATTTCTGATAACAATGGCTCATTTTATACGGAAATAAATGGTTGGAAGAAGGTATGTTATAATATCATGTAAGACTCGTACCTTTTTTTGTAGTTGTAATTTCACTCTGATTAATGTATTTAAAGAGATGGAGCTTTTCTTTGGTGATGATGATAACATATATGTTGATCGACGAACGTATAAATTCGAGACTAAAGTGTGTAAGCATAGCTGACAATTGGTGATTGGTTATTGATGGATTTGTGTTTGACGCAATTTTCAGTACTATTGGTTGCATTATAGCGGTAATAATTTAGGAGTGAACGAAACCGGAGTGCCAGGGGAGAATCAAGACATCGATTTATGATTTGAAAATTCCAGTCAATAAGGATCGGATTAAAACGCACCTGCTACGTTCGGGATTCGAACTCTTAACGTCAGTGCTGAAGGCTCGAGATACAAAGGATTAAGAAAATGTAATTCGGTTGTGCATGTTAAGTTGAGGTCGATTGAAATGAACTGACAATACAGGATTTCACAGAAACATGTCACATAACTTGACTTCCATCAGGAAGTTTACAATCAGAGTCTTTTGAGGATTTAACAATAACACAAAACAGATGTAAAAGATATGATGATCGCAAAATATTATATTGTGTGTGTATAATCGCCCATTTATCCATGGACTATGCTAACTTTATTTCAGAAGGATTCGATCAAAGTATTGGCTATCAGGACATATATGTCTGCCTGGTCCGATAAAATGTTTACAAACGATCTTCCTAATCGAAGATTTCAGCACATGTAGCACATATAGTTTTTTTTTAAATTGTTTTATCTATGAATTATAGATTCTTTGTTTTGTCGATTATGTTTAAATTCTAATTTATTTGGATTTGTAACTGTGTTGCTCTCGATCCCCATTGAAAATGGACAAATGGGCAATTATACACACACAATATAATTTGAATTTTATTTGAAGATAAATAGGTCGATTGATATAATACCCTTTTAAACGTTGCTGGTGCAGGCATGACCTATTAATCTTCCTATTTTTGTTTGTAGACAGTGATTTGGTGGAAGTCTTTCGTTCATCTGTTACCTTTTCCTCTTTGAAACAGAGATTACTTTGTGTATTACCGTTTTTTATCCTTTCACATGAGTGTGAGGTATTTAAGATCACACCAAACATGTTCCTAGTCATGAACCTCTCCCATTGTTCGTTTTTTTTTTTTTTTTTTTTTTTTTTTTTTTTTTTTTTTTTTTTTTTTTTTTTTGGTACATTCATGTTTCAGAGTTACGTATATTTCGTTGAACTACTTCACATTATAGAAAGTTGAAACCGCGTCCAGTTGTTGTAAATCGATGTATTGAAGACCCTTTGATTTACTTGGGCTGTTTCCTGATCTTGGTCGAGTTGTTTTATAAGATTTCCCATTGCCATTATGAATTCTATTTCATTTTAGTATTTCTAAGAAATATCAAATACCTCCTATATTGTAGATAATTGTTAAATGTATTCTTTTTTCCAGACACATGCAGAAATGTAAACTGTTATTATGGAGGAACTTGTTCAGTTTCTGATTCCGGTTGGAAATGCCATTGTCCTAGCACTCATTATGGATCTTTCTGTGAACGTAAGTTTGATGTTACGAAAAATTGATTAAGGAAGATATTTGGTTTGGATTGGGAACCGCATTAACACATTGCAGCATAATCACATTCATCATCATACATCCATGTACATCTATCTAATTAAAATTTATTTGTGTTAGTACTTTAAAATTGAGAATGAAAATGGGGAATGTGTCAAAGAGACAACACCCGACCGAAAGCAGACAGCAGCCGAAGGCATGGTCATTTAAATGCTTTTATATTAACTATCAGTCAATAAAATGTATTCTATAAAACTTTCATTTGAGATTATAAAGGTGATTTGTGTGAGTTTATTCAGTTTTTACATCAGGTTATGTTGTCTGCTAAATACATGTTATGACGCAATCGTATAAGGGGTAAAAAACAAATAAATTCATTAAATCTTCATTATGACAATTTTTTGGGGGTTGTAAACAACCTATTTTTTAATGTTTAACACCACAGAAACAGCTTTCTGTCCATTTATAACAGTTTAGGACATTTTTTTATATGAAAGCATAAGGTCAGGGTGGGAAAAGCTAAATATAGCACAAATTCAGGTTTTAGGCTCTAAATTTGCAAAACCTGATTTGTTGTCCCAAAAAAGTTTGAAATGTGGCTACTTTCTCTTCATTTGATCATTTAGGACAAAGCAATCAATTGTTTTCTGATTTTAGGGTGCACTGCATTTCCCTTAAGGAATAAAACCACTAATGTATGGTCCCATTGCTTTCTATGTTAAATTCCTTGATTTCAAGCTTTCATAGCTCTTTCGTTTAAAGTTCAAATGAAGTGACACTCATTCCATGTCAAAACAATACATTATGGTTATCCATGCTGGAAAAATAACCATACCTTTAATTGCATAGAAGGCCGCACTGGTTCCCCCGAAATTCGGAAGTTCTAAAACAGGTACTTCAGATCTCAGAATCAGGCAATAAATGCCCTCGTGTTCCAATTTCAATCAACTTTTTTTTTTTATTGTTTAATATAATCATTCAACAAAGGTTCTATAGTGATCCACAGTCATTCACCTTTCATTTGATACCAAAATTGCCAAAATATTTTACAAATTAAAAGTTACAGCTATGCATAGGATTAATTTTGTTTTAAATATGTACTACTTTCTTGTATGTTCTTTCAGACCGGGACCGAATTAGTAGTAATATACCTTCAGCTGGCCACTAAAGAAAAATGTACCCTAGTTCAGTAATACTGGACGCCATACGTAACTCCGAAATATATAAAAGATACTAAAATTAAAGGTCACAAAAGACTAATAAAGGCCAGAGGCTTATGACTAGGAACAGATGCAATAATGCAGCCGGGTTTAACATAATTTTTAATATCTCAACCCTCTCCCTAGCCAATGTAGAAAAACAAACACACAACAATACGCACAGTAAAACTAAGTTTAAAAGAGGTCCGAGTCCGATGTTAGAATAGTTTACAAAAAAAAAATCAAACAAAATGACAATGATACATAAATCAACAAAGGACTACTAGCTGTTACTGGCATGCCATCTCCAGACCTCAATTAAACAGATTAAAAGATTATGTCTTCAACATTTGAATATGAAACACAATCCCTCCCGTTATACCATCATAAAATGTATGAGAAGAACATAATCAGTATCATGCCAACAACTGGGTTTAGATTAGATGTGTTTATTTGCAATGAAAAGACCCTATAAGCCCAAAAATGCAATATAATGCCAACAGTATTGTAACTATATCCCTTCTTAATAAGTCTAAGTTTTTAAAGATTTTGTTAGCTTTTGAGGTGAATGTCATCATTGTTGTGCTTTGTAAAGAATAATACCATATTTACGAATGATGTTCTTGTACCGATGATAAAATTTAGTAAATGGTTTGACTAGTTTGTGAAATCGAAAACCCTAGTGTTATAATTTTTCAGTAATACATAAATGTCTCTCGCTAAAATATAATACGTTGTTACATACACGAGCGAAACGTTCAAGTTGAGATATATAAACACCATAAGATGGTGGCAAGGGAGCGTCGCCATCTAAAAATGGATAATAAACGATAAGAAATGACAAATCATCTCTTCTATCAAACATTTTGGTATTAAGCTTCCCGTTAGTGATAAAGATATCAAGATCAAGGATACGCAGTGATCATTGCTAGTATAATATTTATTTTCAGCTAGTTCAACATGATACATTTCTTTAGTATACATACAAAAGTCGTCATTATTGAGAGCCAATATATCATCGATTACATACTTCCTCAGCGCATTTTAAAAATAAAATTTTCTCGTACCTTCCTGATAATATTATGCTACTCTCACTGCCTTTTCTAATTGTTAACTTCATCTTCACTCGTTTTGACGTGATAAATATTGAAGTATATTTTTATATGACCAGAATGAATTACATGCTATTGCAATTTATAATCGTCTTATTATTTCTTGCGACAAAAGACCCAAATTTCATGTCTCTACTACAAAAATCAGTTCAAATATTTATCATGCAAAACTGTGAAAATGAAAAAAGAAACGCGCATATTTAAGTTAACTAAAAAAATATGTTACCAAAATTAATGTTAGCTATGTAGTTCCCTTTTTGAGTGTTCTTATATTTTAGTTGTTAACCCATGTGATGGAATCAACTGCAATCACGGATTCTGCTATCCAAGTGAAAATTCATATTACTGTTCCTGCGTGGGCTGTTGGGGTCATGATAGTGTATCACTGTGTTCGCGTAAGTATTTGTATTCGTGTACGAATATTGATTTTTTAAAGAAGATAAAATGGATGCTTCCTGCTCAAATGCAATCTAACGAAAATTTCTGGAATGTATTGGAGTCTTTTTCTTACCTTGTAAAAATTTTCAGTTTTCCTACGGTTATTACCGTATGTGCACTTCACACCCTTTACTCTGTGTTAACAAGCCGATGTTATCGAGTACAAAATAAAATTCCATATTCTTTCATATATGTAGGTATTATCAGTGAAGTTTCAGGAAAATATTTTTGACGATCATTTATTTGCAATAGTTACATGTTTTGTCGTAAAAAACTTTACAGTAAAAAACATTAATATTTGATTATGCGGGTTATTATTGCTTTAATATCAATAATAGGAACATAATAACAGAGAGCTTTGAATACTGTCTAAGTTATTGCATCACTTGCTATGTGTTATTATCGATCGATCCTATAATGTCGTAATCAGAATATTTTAAGGGGATGCCATCAACATGAACTTTTACAATAATTAACCATATACTAGTATGTCAAAACTGTCAAACCTATTTCTATAGGTGTTTTGCCTTTAATAGACATTGTTTCCATTTATTTATTGTTTTGCCTTTTACTATGAAATTGTTATAGATAAAGGAAAACACCTTATATATGCCTACAACCAGTTGAATATGATACAAAAGATGACTAATGGACCTCTACGTCTTCATTATAAGGTCTATTTTGGGTCCATTTATACCTCAGATTGCTTCAAAATTAGAACTTTTCAAGCCAATAAATACAATTTGGGATAACTATCACTCATTATTGATAGAAATGTTTTAATGAGTAAATGAGTAATCGAAGTATAAAAGCTGCATGAACTATCCCATAAAACGCCAAAGAGGTTTCAATAAGTCCTTATGTAAAAGTTAAATTTACCCCGTGTTAGTTAGTTTACCCCGTGTTACAGACAGGGAGATGAATAGCTTACCTTTGAGTGTTTATTTCGTTGTTACTGCTCTAAAAAATAGTTCAGCTACTGATCTATATTGGTATTTAGAATAACGGAGGAATTTTTTTACTTTTATGCCAAAATATACGAAATTAGAAGAAAAAGTCAGAAAATGCTCCCAGAAACACTAAGAATGGCTTGCGCTGTCTTCTAATATTCATAGTAGAGTCCTATTTCAAGGCAATTTTCTCATAAAATTGGTTCATTTTTTTTATAATATTTCACTTAAAAAACATACAGTTTTAAGAGAGTACTCACAATGTCAAAGGTGCATGTGCAGCTTACCATATTAGGTGTTATACTAACAAAGATTTTCCAAGTTTAGTCTTTGTTTTATTCGCACTTTTCAAAAAATGTATCTTTGTTTCAAATGAAGAAATTCTTGGCATGCATCAACCGCATGCTTTAAATAATGATGTGGTGGTATTAAACCATTACATAAGCAAAGGTCACATGAGTATAAGGTTATAGTCATTTCAAATTCTCCAGTTACGTATTGGAGAAGGGTAACCTTTTATAGACAATCATATCTGATCGAAATCGAATATTCCTTAAATGCACCATCAGGTTTTTCGACATAACAAAACACATCTACTTTTTTCTGTTGTTAACCTATCCATTTGATTGAATGTTTTAACGTCTTTATGTATCTGAAATATTTGAAAATTGACTTGGAAGAGCGATTGCTTTCTATATGATTTTTTCACCAGCCATTAGATTTTGGACTGTATACGTGATGTATGTCTTCAAGAGGGGCGAAATATACCAGAAGGACAGTCAAACTCGTAGATCGAAAATAAACAGAACGCCGTGGCGAAAAATTAAGAAGACAAACAGACAAATAATAGTATAAAGGACAAAACAAAGAATACTGAATACTAAGCAACACAAACCTAAAAAAAACTGGGGGTAATCTCAGGTGCTCTAGAGGGTAAGCAGAACCTGCTCCCCGTGGAGCACCCGTCTTTTTGGTTATGTTATTACAAACCCAGTAAATATGTCTGATTCAACAGTTTACATTCATGAAAAGGGATGATTGTAGTTATGACGTAAGGAACATATCCGATATCATCGGTGAAACGGTCAGATCTTAATGGTTTAACGTTTAAATCATCATATCGTAAGCTTAACATACCCTTTCATTGCAGAGCTTTTTAGAGCTGCCTCAGAGTTCGACATTTTCTCGCTATATTAAATATCCGTTGGTGGTCTTGTGCTGTGGTGTTGGGTTGTTTTTGCTCTTTGGTAGAGCTGGTGTTTCTGTGACAGATTCCTCGTATCCATTCTCGATTCTATACCCATTATCATATATGACCACGGGTACCTTTCATTACAAGTAGCACAATTCCTCTTATCCGACTAATCCCCGAATGCCAAGTTTCAGTGGCGTTTACTGAGACCGAGTAACTTGATATATGCCACTATACGAATAAGACTGCCTACATTAAAGAGGAACTTGAAAAAAACAAGTTTTAGTTAGCTTGGTTCATGTTGGTTTGTTAGCTCTTGTTAAAATTTCCAATGCTTGATATCATTCTATATGCAATGGTTCAGGTTTTTTTTGTTACGAAAAAAATATGTGTTTTTTTTTCAATTTTTCATATGCAGTTTTTAAAGGTTTATAATATGTGCCGTTTTTTTTATGAATTTGGTAATTGTTTTGATTCAGACAAGTGACTTTTACCTATCTACTACTGAATAATCTTAATGCCTTATCACAATTATAATTTGTCAATATCTTCCTAAACAACATTAAGTTACATGTGTTGTAGGTGTTTTAGCTTTAAGTTCTCCCAGTAAGATTTCATCGAAATTCAATCATATGTATGATTTAGGCATATTGTATTGTCTTCTTTCAGAGAAATATAATTAGTTTCCAATAAAAAATATGATATTTTTCAGAGCTTATTTAAATCAAGTTATCAGACCGCAAAATGTTATACATTTCATATTAAAGTTTATATCATAATTATTTTTCTGTTATACAGGGTACATTTGTTAGAAGAAATGCAGCACACAGCGATTTCTTGAGATTAATATACTTTATAAATGCAGAACATTGGGACTTGTACATGATTTTGAAGTTTGTCTTTGAATGTCAATATTTCTGAGGGAACGACCATTCAACTTGAAGGGGGGAGGTTATGGTTTTTTCTTAATAATATATCATGATCCCCAATTTCATGAAAAATAGATTGTGGTGAAGCAGATGTAAAAAATGATTCCGAATCCATATTTTGCCCATACCTTATCGTGGTAAAATTTGATTGATACATGTAGCATCGAAAAACTAAGCTAAAACAAATTTAAATGGTTGCTCCTTATTCCTATTTTTTAAAGTTTAAAACCTGAATTGAATATTTTGCTAGATCCTTAAATAGAAACACCAAAGTGTTACACATATAAGTTCCCCGTATAATTTTCCTTTTTCTTTCACTTTTAGTCACTGAAGTAATTTCATTAAAGATTCTTTTTTTTCACCAGGTTTCAAATAATGTGAATTTTCCAGGTTAAAAACTAAATAGTAAAGCAACATCGCCCAATGTTATCTCTCTTTGTACGAAGTATCGACCAATTACCGGTGGATGTATTAAATATACACATGGAAAAAAGTATTGCAACACCAAATTGTAATTCAAATTAAAAAAACACTCTTTAATTTTTTTAGATATAACTTTTTGAAATAGAACTAAATAAACATTATTCAAATCTCACCCGAGTTTAATCAATAAATATCAACTCGATAAGTTCTTATCTGCACATGCAGCAACTGTACCCGTAAACAATAAAAACAGATGTGTTTATCATCATTGTTTTCTACACTTTAAATAACCAAGTTTATAAAGTTATGTGATTGACAACTTGTAAATGGTCATCAACGACTCTTAACTACAGCAAGATAGCAGAGTATCAGCATGAGAAAAACAGGTATGTCGCTGTGACAATTGCAAGTATTGTTGGTCATCACCATTCCACTATAAGTCATTTTGAAAATAAAAATCAGGCATCAAACGGTGTTAAAGACCTTCCCAGATCACGAAGCTAGGTTTGCTAACATTTGCTAGGGAAACTCAAGCATAATGAAGGCTGGTCAGAAGAAACCCATTACAAACAATTCAATTATTAAAAGAGAGTGATGGCCATTCATGAGCTTTTAAACAAGTACTGTTCGAGATCAACTGATCGCTACTGGTTATCGTGCGATAAGACCATGTCGGGGACCTTCGCTAACGAACAGACACACAGTTGCCCGTATCCAATGTTGTACAGAGCTCGCCAAAGTTGGCAATAAGCATCGTGGAGGAAGATCAATTGTTCCAATGAAATTCTGTTTATCTTCCTTGGCTCGATCGTAGCCTGGATTTGAACCATATCGTGCATATATGGGACATAATTGGATGTAAAGTGCGCGAAAGGACACCCAAGTTCAAGCAAGTCATGAAATAAACAATGCCCTTCAACGGAATGGTTGCTGCTACCTTAGCAACAAATTAGTCAACTTTAGAAGACGTTAAGAGGAGGTTATTCGTTTGAATGGAGGCTGCGCACAAAGTACTAATGCTTTGGGGTATAACGATCAACCATGATGTGAACAATCATCTTAAGATTAATTTTGAAATGTCAAGTTCAACTACAATAAAAGTTGTAAAATGCATTTTTTGTACAAAAAACACTTCATTATGTTATCAAAATAATATTGTGGTTAGATAAAACAGTGTTTTTTTCAAACATTTTTTTTTTCGTTTAAATGCCAATGTTATCATTAACTATGTTTCAATATGATTATACAATTATTTTATTATATTCCATCCAAAATAAGAGGCTGATTTTTCAAGTTTAAAAAAAAAAGGGTGGGCACTACTTTTTTCCATGTGTATAGAAAATATGTTTGTAGACAGAAGAACAAAACGAAAATATTTATCAAAACGATTCAAAGACAACAGAAGATTTTAAAAAACAAATATTAACATGATTAATAAATTAAGATTGTATTGATAAACGTTTGTTAATTTCACTATGTATTTATACAACGAAAAATCATCAAATGTATATTTTGTAACAACACAAGCGGGCCATAATCAAATACAAAATTCGAGAGAAATACAGGCTTAGCATTAAAAAATGTTGTGCCAATGTATTTATCCTGCAATTGGATGTCTTATTATACATATACAACTCAATAGATACCGCTAGGCTGTAACTTTAAACTATACAGACATCCCTTTAAAGCTTCACCCAGTGCTGGACTACGTTTGTGTATTGGTGTTGAAGAGAGCTGTATGAACTTTCATGACCTCAGAAATGTGTTTGTATCTGCATTCGAATGACGTAGCTCTTGTCATTATGCGAACTACAGATTAATTTACGTTCTGAGAGAACCACAAACCTTCACTAGGAAAACTCAATTCTAGTCAATTGTCATTGGAATAGACAACATCTACCTCCAGCAGGGTTCGAGCTCACAACCTCAATGTTGAAAAGTTTGTGGTAACTGTTGATAAACTAATTAAAACCGTTTCATTCAAGTACCTTTTTTCTCAAATATCTATATTCGTTTGAACTAGCATTTAGTAACTGCCAGTACTCTCAGATCTGCACTTTAAACCTATTACTTCAGTGCATTTGTAAATTGTGTGATAGCTATATATTGATCTGGTGAGTTAGTGCCTTTACAACTGCTTTGTATACTTTGTTCATATGATGTGCTGTGATTCTACTGTCCTGGTTTAAGGGAAGGGTTGGGAGGCGCCTATAATGTTTAACCCATACACATTCTGCACGTGCCTGTATTTTAAATGGTTGTCGTTTGAACTTGTATAGCAAATGTGTGTTCAGTTTAGTTTATTGATTTGTTCATAAATCAATGCGTTATTTTTCTCGTTTGTATAGTTTAACATTTGTCTTTATGGTGCTTTTATATCTTGTTCTGTGATATGAGTTTTACTAATTGTTGAAGGCCTTATGATGCCATATAGATAACAACAGATACGTCATGTAGCCTTTGTCCAGCTGAAGGACGCCTCCGGGTGCGGGAATTTCTGTCTACATTGAAGACCTATTGGTGACCTTCTGCTGTTGTCTGTTCTGTGGTCGGTTTGTTGTCTCTTTGACACATTCCCTATTTCCATTTTCAATTATATTTTATAGGGAGTTATCGCACTGACAATCATACCACATCGTCTTATTTCCAGATCAATATTTGGTTCTGCAAACAGAATATATATTGAATTAATTGACTGACTAGGTCCAAGAGCCTACGCTCTTTTTTCTTTAAAAAACAGTAACTTTCCAAAATCTGACACTGATCTTTTCTTTTATTTTACTCGATAACGTTTTAGTTTTTACACAATGCATGTGCAGAATCACAAAATAAGAAAGTTAAGAGCATGTATCATTTGTAATACATTATATGAGAGTATCATTAAACTTAATTTGTGTTATTTCTAGCATGCAAGTTGAATTTCATGTAAAGTATTCATTTTTCAACAGACATCAACTTTTTATAAAGCTGTATGCACTTGAAAGCAGTTAACAATAATCACACTTTCCTTGTTTTCTCTCCAAAGAGAGAATTGAAAAATAAAGATAAGTTAAAAGTAACGTCACAAAAATACTGAACTCCGAAGAAAATGCAAAACGGAAAGTCCCAAATCAAATGGCAAAATAAAAAAATAAAACATATCAAACGAATGGAGAACAACTGTCATATTCCTGACTTGGTACCGGCATTTTGAAATGTAGATATTGGTGGATTGAACCTGATTAAATAGCTAATTAAACCTCTCACTTGTCCGACAGGCGCATCAATTTGCATTATATTGACAATGATGCGTGAACAAAATGTCACAAATAGGGATATAGGGGTACAGTTACAACGCAAACTCCGGTGATTTCAGGTGCTACGGAAGGGTAAGCAGATCTTACTTAACATGTAGCATAGTGAATAGTCTAATTTGGTAGGTCACATTCGTGAAAATGGACCTGGATTGTAGTTACGACATAGAGAACATATCCGATACCATATGTATAACGGATACTCCATAACGGTCAACCAACTCGTGATAGCGTCCGTAAAATTTACGAAGGAATAATTTCAACTTCAACATTTGAAACTCTTGGTTTAAAATTGAAAAGGTCAAATTGGGAAGCTGAAATCATCTTTTTAGTCGAAACGTATTGTTTTCAACCGACCCTCATTATCAATTTCTAGATATAAGGCCTAACCAAATGGCAAAATTTAAATCTCGAACACATTACATGTACACGAATGGATAACACCTGTCATATTCCTGATTTGGTACAGGTATTTTCATCTGCAGAAAATGGTGGATTAAACCTGGTTTTATAGCGCTAAACCTCTCACTTGTATGATAGTCGTATTAAATTCCGTTATATTTACAACGATGCGTGAACAAAACAGATATAATAGGTAAACTAGTCAAAATATGGGTACAGCAGTCATCAAGCGATAAAACAAACAAAATTTACAAAAAAGCACAAAAAGCATCTATCAAATTTTAAAACACATTCGTTGCTTCGCGTGTTTGATAACAGAAAATGTAAACGTCACAAAGGAAGAAATTTTGTCGTTTAATGTATATTCAAAACAAATATGATTTAACATGGGGAATGGTTGTTTACAGGATTAAAAAATCAAAATGTATGTTAGAATTAATTTCAGAAACAAAAATTGATTTAAAATTATCCAGAAGTTCTGTAGATTTTGTAAGAATCCACATTTGGTTAATACCACTACGTGAGTAAATCTAATATAATTTTGTCGGTGTCGTTCAAAGTATTTTCAAATTCATAATAGAACAACGTAATGACATATTATAGAACTGCATAATGACATATTATAGAAAAACAACATAATGAAGGGATCTTTTAAAGTTCAGACTCACGTTAAACAAACAAAAAAAGGTCTAAATATTATTATAATTTTATGTAGTTCGTTTCTACGCATGTTGGCGTTTGTTGTATTGCACTTCAGTTTTTTCTGCTGTTCCTTTGGTTTTCTCGTATAGCTGATGTGTTTCCCTCGATTTTAGTTTGTAACCCATATTGGTTTTCTCTTATTCGATTTGTGACTTTTGAACAGTACTACTGTTGCCGTTATTTATGTAGAATAGTTGAACGTTCATTTTTAAATTATATTCATTAAAAAATGTAAGTCAACAAAAAAAGAATTTAAATAAAAATCATAAATGTTTAAATGATCACCAGTGAAATACGGTATAGTAGGTTATGAATACGTATATAGAAGCATGTACGTATTTCGAAGTTTGATTTTATTATTATATAATACTATGTAATAAAATCTTTAACTGCGTATTTGGGTTTATTTTAGAAAAGCAATAATACTTAAATGAATTGTATATTCATGATTGACATATATAAGGATCGAAGTAGACCAAAGTTTATACGTTTCAGTGTTTTAAATGTTTTTTTTCTTCTGTCAAAATGTATATTTCTTCTTTGTATGCAGACTCATAGAAGAGCTGCACACGACGAAAGCAAAATGTTGGCATTATTTTTTTTTATTTTTGCCGCTGTATAGAATAATTATAAAAGTTTAGTGACAGTATTTATTCAACCTTAAAAAAATGAACTTTAAAATGAAGGATACCACAGATACAGTAAAATCTGCATCTGTCATATCTTGACTATGAATAAAAAATTAACAATGTGGGTCGATTAAAACAATGTTGGATTTTGAAGTTGTAAACTTTCTAATTTTCCGTAGCCATAATCCAGTAGCGCCTGCATATGCAGTATACTAGTATAATATATATCGGTTGGTACAATATTTCAGGGCTCAATTTTCCAATAATGATTTCTTTGAAAGGGGGATGTAATAAATGATTGCATAAAAGTTAATAAACCAAAGTTTCAAATGATGAAGTTCCAGTCCCAATTCGTCTTTTCAGAATCTAATGCATCTTGGGTGTACACCAAAACGACGTGATCGGTTAAAAATGTCATAAACAATGAAAATTCAACCAATGACGTGACGTTATTTTCATTTTGGGGTACGCACGATGAAATTATCCATGGTTCTTCAGATTCTGAGACGGCATATTATTGCCTCTTATCCTCAATTGTAACATCCTAGGTTTGATTCTTGCCTTGAGAAAAAAGGAGAACTTACCTATTCACCCTATCCGTAAGTGTTGCGATGTTGTTTTTTTTCGGTTTTTTAATTTGCGGTGAAGTTCTTTATTGAAGTGTCTTTTCGTCGGATTTTTTTCTGTTTGGTCTTAGTATTGCTGATTTTCTTTTTTTTACTGATTTTGTTTTTGTTTTTTGTATTTTGGTATAATTTTTCAAACTATTGCATGTAAAGATGTTTTTAAACAAACAGTTGAAATTATTCTGCATGGTTTTGTCTTTTAGTCTCTTGGAATGTTTGTAATGAACGTAAGAATACAGTTTCACATAAATATAAAAGAAAAAGGAAGTGATAAAACGTATCATACATGTATTCCCGAAAGCAACTCACATATAAAAGCCTTAATCAGTATAACGATTTGACGGAAATGTATCTTTGGTTAATTATATGCAACTCCTGAAAAAAATCCTTGTCAAGTTGCATACAACCATACAGTACGTTTAAAACTGAAAAACTCTTCTATATTTTCGTAAGAGTTTCACAAAAGTGAAATTAAAATGTATATCGCCAAGTATGACAATGATAAATGGAAGCAGGTCGTGTCAAAATTTAATGTTCGTATTTAAATCACGCATAGATAAACTGTTTATCTTAACAATTTAAGAATAAGTATTATTGATAACAATAAAACTTCCAGTACATAAGTTAAGTCAATATAAGTATTTACTTTAACTCTTCAATAAGCAACAGTAGTATAATCCATGATTGCTCTGTATCAGAAACCTCAGGTTTGACACTTTTATGTCAAAGTCATTTCAATGTCTTCCAAAAAAGGGGAAGCAACACATGATTAGTTCCAATTCTTTTTTTTTCTATGAACTAGTTTGTGATCTTAAAATTAGATTTTAAAAAAGTAAATAGAAGATAACAGTTGTATCGCTGTATCAGAAACCTCAGGTTCGACACTTGTTTGTCAATGTCATTTCAATGTCTTACGCAAAGAAGAAAACGTAGCCAAAACGTGATAAGTTCCACTTGTTTTCTATAGAGTCGATTCTATATAGAAAAATTAAAAAGTTATCACTATCCAGGAGATAATGATTGTCAGGGATATTGTGGCCTTTTATGAACTAGGAATTTAAATGTTCATGGGAGTAAAAATGTTCGATTCCAAACATGTATAAAAATGTATAATTCAAACTTTTGTTTAACCACTAAGTAGAATATTCTTAAAATACTTCTTCCTGATTCAACAAAAAATTTTAAAAACAAAAATAAATGAATCCAGAAATAGAAAAAAAAGACAAGAAATAAAAAAAAGACAGCTACATGTCTTCAAACACACAGCAAACTAACGACAATTATTTCCAAAATATACATGTATCTAGGGATCAACATATATTCTCCAACAATCGATAGTTTCTATACAATTTATCATTGCAACTGTCATACAAGTGAGAGATTTAGCTAGCTATTATACAAGGTTTTATCCACCATTTCTTCCTGAGAAAATGTCTGGACCAAGTCATGAATGTGACAGTTGTTATCCTTTCGTTTGATGTGTTAGAGCTTTTGATTTTTGTTATTTTCTTACGGACTATCCGTTTAAAATTTAATCGGAGTTCGTTATTTGTTGTTAATTTACTTTTATTAAAATAGCGACCGAATTCAACAAAGTTAACAGATCTGTCTTAAATAGAACATATCAAGGCACTGCCATGAACGTCAACTTCTTCAAACATCAAAACATAGAGATAATACACATGAAAACAAATCATGAGGGTCCAAACTTTGTACAGACACAAACATTTGTGTTTAGGTGAAACTAGTAATGTTTTTTTCATTATATCATTATGTTTATCATATTAATATCATTTATTTATTATAATAAACATTATTTTCTTGTTTATCATTAACTTTATTATTATTTTTATTATTATTACTAATATATATATATATATACATATATAAAATAAATTATTCTTTTTATTATCATCATCAATTATATTATTATTATTATTATTATTATTATTATTATTGTTATTATTATTATTATTATTATTATTATTATTATATTCATTTGCATTGTCCACTAAATTATAATTATGACCGAAGTGATCATCAACAATTTCATATTTGTGATAATCAACATCATTGATGATGAAGAGTTGTTCCCCGTATGTTTTCTATTTTATTTTTTTATTATAAAAATCTCATTTAGCTATGCACAATTTTTACGAGTGCATGCATAGGTACTGGTATTGACTATTTCAATACTATTAACTGCATTTTTTACACATTATTCAGGTTAATAGTAAAATGACTGGTACGTAACATAAAAATGAAGTGAAAACCCCACATTATACAATATATCCTTGATTATCACTGATGGTATAATATATAATTAGACTACAGTACATCATATTATATTATTTTATTGGGTTATAAGTATATTGTATTTCATAACAATAAAATCAAATTTAATTTGAACAGGATGCAATTCTAAAAACTGTAAAATGTTGGAAGCGCTTCTGGATAATACAGTAGTAAAATTTACGGGCCTTTAAATACTGTTCCATTTGGAAACAATGGGTACTTAAATACAATTCGGTCTTGTTGTCCATCTCCTATTCATTTAGTAAGTTAATGTCAAACATGACAGGCGAAAAAAGTGAAAACGGATTATCCACTCAGTTAAAGGAGAAACCTGTGGATGAAAAAATCAAAAGGAAGAAAAGCAAAAGGTAGTCGATATTTAACACACATACAAGTAGTTTACGAACATTATTTTGGTATTAGTGTAATTTTTGTGGAAAACAAAGCATGGTCGGTATATTCATAATTGTTTGTTTCACATGTACATTTTAAAAGGAAAAAAATCGGACTTAAAGAACCTACAGATTGGTGTTGTGGAACCTCTTAAATAGTTTTAAATTATAACAGTATGTTTTAAAACAAAATTGGGACTGAAATACGTACTTATATCAAAATATAATTGAATACCAATACTTGTACCATGACTTTTTTTCGTGTTATGTTTTTTTTATAATTTAATAATTTACAAACTATTTTGTGAAAACTAAGATTTAATATTTATTTAATCGGTATTACAAATTTTACTATAAAGAATATATTCTCAAAGACATCAGATTCATTTCACTAGCAACATTGCATGCTAGATCATGCTAGTTTGTCTGAATATTTAAGCAACTTAAAAGTGATCAATTTAACTTAAGGTCATTCTTAATTCAATTTTCTGATTAGAAATATTATCACAAAAGATCGCAAAACAAAAGTATGCTACCTAAATTCCGGTTTTTCTTTTAGTATTAAAAGCCAATATAATGCATAGTTAAGTCAAATATCAGGATGAAGCTCTCTATAACAATAATGATTTCAGCATACTGGTGAATTCAAAATGATTGACTTAGTTTTACAACAATCACATTACCGCATTACCCTGTTGACGGAGGCTGTCATATTAAAATACTGTAAAGCAAAATAGTAACGATCTCCTGCAAATTTATAAAAACCTATCGATTACGAAAAAAGGTAAGGACTTTAAACATAACGTCTGCTTCTTTCATTCGTCACACAAAACAAAATGCATATGCTTCTAATTTCAATATAAAAGGTTAAGGGCATATAGAACCTTGGTGGTGTGAATCCCATGAAAGAGTAGGTTCAGTAAGACCCCTTTTGAGCCACAAAATATATCAGTTTTACAAAATTGTTATAATGTAAACTTTTACATGTACCTACTTATTGGAAAGTCGAATACAGATGCATAAATATAAAGCTACATAAATATGGGGTGGTTTTGACAATATAATGCACATACATCGGATACTAGCATCATTCAGTCATGCTAAATTACTCAAATCTTCACAATTTAGTCATTTGAGTTAAATTTTATACCGTTTTCGTCTTAAATAGAAGTGGCCGCATTCGTGTTCATTCTTAATATTTAAATGTAAGTTGTATTTGATGATAATACATAACATATGTAAAGGTTGAGGATGAACACGTATGCGGCCACTTTCATTTTTGACAAAAACTATCTGAAAAGTGACATATTATGGCATAACTGATAGATTTGTCATATTTAAGCTTGAATATGGCCGTCTGAAATGACTAAATCTGTTAAAATTTTTCATACAAACTAATTGAATAGACTGAAGTAGACACTTATAATAAGTGTTTAAAAAGTGTACAAAATCTTTCTTCAGATGAACCTGAAAATTGAGGCCAAAATGGGCCCTTACCGGACTTACTCTTTTAAACAATATGTTTTATAACTGATTAAGAAGAGAAATACGCATATATATCAAAACAGAATTAGTTTAAATAGTATTTATCAATGAAAAATTTCAAGATAAAATATTACCATGTTAAATGAAGTTTAAATATGGGATAATGAAAGACGTTTGGAAAAACTTATTTAAATCCGTCTCCCTTAAAACATACCCATACTTTATAATCAGTTTAAGCCAGGATGGAAATACAAATCGCGCCCAACAACACTGAGGAACCAATTGTTCAGAAAAGATAAAACAAATCTCCGCGCGACTTTGCCGCCTCTGTATGGCAGATTTTGTAAAATGTCTACACCATTATAAACATCAATAATAATGTTTTAAGGACGCCATCACGAGTTTGTTGACCGGTAAGGCGTATCCTTTTCATAGATGGCAACAGATATGTTCCAATTGTCGTCACTAAAATCCCGTCCACTTTTCCCCGAATTTGACCTACCGAATTAGACTTACCACCGGGTTTGTACTAACATGAGCAAAATGACTGGTGCAAAAAGCTGGACGAAAGATACCAAAGGGACAGTCAAACTCATAAATCTAAAACAAACTGACAACGTCATGGCTAAAAATGAAAAGACAAACAAACAACAGCACACACGACACAGCATAGAAAACTCAAGAATAAACAACACGAACCCCACCAAAAAACTAGGTGATCTCAGGTGCTCCGGAAGGGTTAGCAGATCCTGCTCCACATGTGGCACCCGTCGTGTTGCTTATGTGATATCAAATCCGGTAAATAGTCTAATTCGGTAGGTCACATTCATGAAAGGGAAGGGGATTGTAGTTACGACGTAAGGAACATATCCGATATCATTTGTGAAACGGTTATTCCATAACGGTCAACCAACTCGTGATGGCGTCCGTAAAATTTACGAAGGAATGATTTCATCTACACCATTTGGAACTCTTGGTTTAATAGCTTCCTTGTAAGCAGCGATCCTCTATCAAGAAAATCATGATAGGAAATGCAAGCACGGGAATATCGTATCAATTGGGAGATATATACCCCGTATGCAGGTGCTGCTGGAATGTTGCTACTTAGAAATGGAAAGTTCACAATTGGAAAGCTGAAATCATCTCTTTTGTCGTAAAGTTTTATTTTCAACCGACCCTCAATTTCTAGATGTAAGTCAAGATATGAGGCCGACTTAACTGTATCTGTAGTATCTTTTATCTGTAGCTCGATTGGATATATGCGTTCCACATAGTCACCAAATTTTGAATTATTTAGTGAAAGAACATCATCTATATAGCGAAAAGTAGAGTTAAAGGATATTGATAACTTCTTATCTTTCTTCCTAAGAAGTTCCTGCATGAAGTCAGCCTCATAATAATAAAGAAACAAGTTGGCAAGTAGAGTGGCACAGTTTGTTCCCATTGGAATACCGACAGTCTGTTGAAAAACACGTCCTCCGAACGTAACAAATATGTTGTCAATTAAGAAATCAAGCATCTTGATAATATCAGTTTCAGAGAATTTTTTGTTCGAATCAGAGTGATCCTTTACAAAGTAGGATTTATCCCTCCCTAAGACAAGATACTTGTATCTACGTTGGCCATTCTTTCTAACGAAGCAAAGCAATACCAACTCGTGGAGCACTTGGAAGACCCAGCAATATACCGTTGTTTGTAAGGACACTTATGTAGTTTAGGTATCCAATACAGTGATGGCAGATCTAGTTCTTCATCTTTGGTTGAAATTCCAAAGGAACACAGAACAGACCTATGATTATCCAGGATTTCCTCTTTGGTAAGTGTCGTGAGGGTATATGTTGAGTTTCCAAGTGAATTGTCAATACCTAATTCGTTTATCAAGCAGTTAATGTAATGAGTTTTACACACAAAAACGATGTTGTTTGGGGCTTTATCTGCAACATGTGGTGCAAGATCTGCTTACACTTCCGGAGCACCTTAGTTTAAGTGGGCGCTTGTTACTCAGTTTTTTGTTTTCTATTTTGTGTTGTTTGTATGTTTGTCTTTTTTAAAGCCATGGCGCAGTCAGTGTATTTTCGACTTATGAGTTTGAATTTCCCTTAGGTATCCTTTGCTTATATTATTTTCAAGAAGATGTGACAAAAACTTCCTAGTAAACAACCTAGAATAAAAACTTTAACCTGACAGCGGAACTACGAACGGACACACATACCGAAAATTATAATGCGCTTCTATAATAAGTGGGTTAAAACAATCAACAATCAAGAATCTACTTTTTACCGATGAAAATCTGGAGAAAAAAAATCTTACGCTTAGTTTTGTGTGGAGAATACAACGTAGTTCGGAATAACGAGGCGAAGTGAACGATTCACCTTGTGCTATGCATTCATTGATACTAACAATCATAATGAACAATCTAGAGTTATAAAGAAATTGTCCAATGAATGCATATAGCAAATGCGCACATTTGAATATCTGTTTTACCTTTCATAAAATTCTTTATTATAAATAATATAATCCAAATATCAAAGAAGTTAAAGAAACGTACTGCATATAATGAATGATGCGGCGTTTTAACACCTTACACATGTTTATATTCCAATATCAAGACTGATATGCCGTTCTTTGACTTTATCACACTTTGCATACAACGATATGACATTATTTCACCTTGCATAATATGGAATGGCATTATCATGCCTAGCATATCACGATATGACATTACCTCGCCTTGCGTAGAATGATATGGCATTATATCACCTTTCATACAATGCTATGGCATGATCTTGCCTTTCATACAATGATATGACATTATCTCACCTTTTATACAATGATATGACATTATCTCGCCTTGCATAGAATGATATGACATTATCTCGTCTTCCATACAATGATATGGCATTATCTCTCCTTGCATAGAATGATATGACATTATCTCGCCTTGTATACAATGATATGGCATTATCTCGACTTGCATAGAATGATATGACATTATCTCGCCTTGCATACAATGATATAGCATTATCTCGCCTTGCATAATATGGAATGGCATCATCATGCTTAGCATATCACGATATGACATTACCTCGCCTTGCGTAGAATGATATGGCATTATCTCGCCATGCATACGATGATATGGCATTATCTCGACTTGCATAGAATGATATGACATTATCTCGCCTTGTGTACAATGAAATGGCATTATCTCGCCTTGCATACAATGATATGGCATTATCTCGACTTGCATAGAATGATATGACATTATTTCGCCTTACATACAATGATATAACATTATCTCGCCTTGCATAGAATGCTATGACATTATCTCGCCTTGCAAACAATGATACGGCATTATCTCGCCTTGCATAGAATGATATAACATTATCTCGCCTTGCATAGAATGATATGACATTATGTCGTCTTGCATAGAATGATATGACATTTCTCGCCTTGAATATAATGATATGACATTATCTAGCATTGAGTACCTTGCATCGTTTAAATCCTTCGAATACATTAATATTGCTATGGAGAAGCGAAATGTAGTTTCTTTCGTATATATCATAGAAATAACGTTTATACAATAAGCTTTTCGATCCAGCCACTTTTTTCAGTTTCTCACCCACCGCCATGCTAGGATGAAAACAATGCCTGAAAAAATTCCTCCAATTCCACCTACAATACATAGCCCAAATGAATAGTGAAAGTTGGACGGATCCAACATAATGCCACCAGAAGAAATTGCTGCGAAGACTATTGTTCCGATCAAGGCATGTCCTCCTGAAAAAAAATAACATATTTGTTAAACTGACTAGTTATTGATTTCCAAGTTAATATTACCTTGTATCTAGTATGACGGGAAATGCAAGTTTCAAGTTGTAATTGTTTCTATGATGGCCGACTTTCTGGTATTCTCAACGTCAATAAATGGCTCATTTCTCAATAACTCTCAATGATATAAATTTTGATTTGAATTGAATTAAACTAATATAAAGCAAATCCCAGAGTGTCAAATTTAATGGCTTGGACGTGTTCTGACCTGTAAGTACTTAAAGTGGTTCATCAAACTACAGGGGGATAACTCTGTAAAAATCAGCTGAACGTTTTAATCAGGTTCTACTCTTAAGAAGATATGAAGCTTCTCAATGATCAAAATTAGTGTTTGTCAAACTGCCATATATCCAATGAATTTTTTCCGATAAAGTGTGTAGTTCAAGTTTTTCGAAATCAATATATTTTTCTATAAGTAAATATTTTGTCAAAATTTAATTCAGATTAAACGAGACAAATTAATTTTAGTCAAGGTGTTTGGCACAACCTTAAAGAAGAAAAATAAACCCATCTATTTCAACACAATCGCAACTTTTAGGCAACCGTTGTCATTTTTCACAACAGACATTGTATAAGAGATTGTGATTAGCTTTTATTGTGTCAACAAGTTAAGCGATATTACGGTCTCATTTGGTCTTGTTACCAACTAAAATCAACAAGTTTATTTTATATTTCAAACAGTGTAATGACCATTCTTCCATTTTTAATTCCTCAACCATGATATAGATTTTCAAAAATGTTACATTCAAGATGAATAAACCAATTTTTGATTCGAAACACGAATTGAATTATATTTTTTTACAATTTATCTATAATCGGAACGTACAAACATGAATTTCAATTTAAATTTGATCGAACTATTGGTTATATATAGTTTATAGACGGAACCGTCCGAGCATAAACATAAAAGAATATAGGGAAATACCTGTTGTATCAAAGTAAGGGAGTTTAGTTATGACGAAAACCGTAATATAGATTTTTGCGACTTACTGATTTTCCGTCTTGTGAAATTAAAGCAAATATAAAACATTTGTCAAAGGAAGTTCATTAATCACGAAAATGTTGAGAAAAAAAGCGTAGGATAGTTGTTATAAGCCATTCTGATAATATTGTGTATCTTGTATTAAGTTTTCTTCCTTAGTCAAGAAAGGTAGAACTGAGACTCTGGTAAATATCAAAACGATTGAATACAAAATGAATAAGAACATGTGCACTCTTCACCTCGCCAATGACGATAATATAATGAAAACAAGACTGTTCTCAATGTTCGTAATGACACCTACAGTAGACGCATTACAAGGTTACGCTGATGAACAGGGTAAGCTTACACTTTTTAAACCTCAACCTTGCTTAAAATTGGCTACAAAACCTAACAATCATCATATAAAATGACTAAAAACTGCATTTTGCTATTTTTTGTATATCGAAGTTGTCTTTCTTTTTTATATATGAGCTTTGTCGACAGAATGTATATATATCATTTTGTTTACCTTTTTTGACATAGTTGTATGTTTTATAATAATTCAGATCATAACACAATGTTGACTGCTGTATCCCAATTTTTGACATTTTTACCAATTTTATATATATAAGAAGATGTGGTATGAGTGCCAATGAGACAACTCTCCATCAAAGTCAAAATTTGTAAAAAGTAAACCATTATAGGTCAATGTACGGCCTCCAACACGGAGCCTTGGCTAACACCGAACAGCATGCTATAAAGGGCCCCAAAAAAGACTAGTGTAAAACCATTCAAACAGGATAACTAACGGTCTTATCTATATAAAAAAAAACGAGAAACGCGAAACACTTATGAACCACATCAGCAAACGACAACTCATGAACAAAAGGTTCCTGACTTAGGACAGGTGCACACAAATGCAGCCGGTTTAAACGTTTTAACAGGCGCCAATCTTCACCCTTACCTGGATTACAACACTACTAAATAGACAGACACACCATAAAATATCAAGTGAAATGGCTTACCTCGATCAAAAAGAATCTTAACAAAACAAGCAAACATACACTGAACGAATAAGTATGATTTATGTAAAACAATGTCAAAAAGATAACTATTACCTGGGACAAAATGGTGTTAAATGATAACGTACACAGGTTACTTTAAATATAATAATTTTGTTGTTTGGAGTACGGAAATATTTTTTTACAAAATTATTTTGTTGTTCATAGTACGAGAACAGACGTGAAAATTTATAGTTATATTAAACACTTATCAAAGGTGGTACATATAAAAACTAGTGATACGAGATATGACACAAAAACAAGCACCATTGAATAACAAAAATGCATTACAGATTGTGTCAACAGGTCAAATCAACACGAAATTACTGAAATAACCGAAAACTAGTTAGAAGCAAAAAAACATTTAATAATAAAAAATCATGCATCAGGGACTAAAATCATTCAAATCACATCCCAGAGATTTAGTGTTTTAACTCCATGTACAGTCAAAGAAGACATGACTTGTGCAATACCAAAATATATCTGTTTGTTTTGCTCTCATATGTTAGTCAATATAATGGAATTCTATGCGACTTTCATAGAAGTAATAGGTTTAGTTACCTATAAAACCAGGTTTAATCCACCATTTTCCACATAAGTACCAAGTCAGGAATATGAAAGTTGTTTTCCATTCGTTGGATGTGTTTGGGTTTTAATGTTTGCTATTTGATAAGGGACTTTCCGTTTCAATTTTTCCTTGTCGTTTGATATTTTTGTTATATTGAATTTCACATTGACATAATTTTCAATGAAGTTATTAATATTTACCTGCCATGAAGTTGAGTAAGCCTATAACAACAAACATAATTCCCTTTTCAGTGAGTACAAACATCTCATATAAAGCACATACTAAAGCTGCGACAAAGGCTACCAGTGCAAAGATTTCCAGAACTCCGGCAGCTGTAAATTGAGCGTCACGTACTGGTGCATCTGCGATATTGTATTATAAAAATAAGGCTAATAAATATGTGTGTTAGTATATCATCGGCAAAAACACGGGAATATCGGCACACAGTTTTTCCTGTTTTGCTTCTTTTGTACCTTTAATATATGACGATAATTTGCAAATTTGTCAATTTTCACCTCGAGATGGCCAAATAAAGCTTAATAGAAGCATTATGAGGCATTCAAAAATTCGACAGTAAGAAAACCTTATACACAAGCATTTCTTTTATATATCATAACAGCAAGTCATTTGATGGTTTTATTCCAATTTCTCTTTAACATCCCCTAATATACCAAAGGTCCTTTAATATACAAACAAACTATTTTATGTCATCACTGAACCTAGTTAGTCTGCTAGGTATTGGGTCTTATAATAACACGCTTTATGTTATTGTAGTAATACCTTCATGCAACTAGATTTAATTACAAGAATAAGCATAAACGTATGTTGTGATGCATTTGTTTTCTATTATTAGATTGATAACATATCGATCACGGGAAGGAAGCCATTTATTAAAAAATGTGTAGCTGTGTTGCTTTTCAAAAACATTTTCTTCACCGACAATTTCAAAACTTGTCATTCTTATCTTATGAAATAACATATGTCAATTTGGGCCCACCAACTCGTGTAACCTTTTATTTCATTAAAAGAGATAGCTGACACTCTGCTTCTATAATACAAGAAAATTATTCAAACTAAATAAGAATTATTGAAGCACATGAACTCAATTTTCCATACTGTTAATCATACAAAACAATAAAATACCAATTCAAGATGCAAAATCCTACCTTTTTCTCATAGTATAGCGTACGCAATGTGAACAGTACATTTTTAATCAGTAAAAACTGATATCAGTCCGACAGTCTACCAGAGACTAAAGGACATTGTAAGCAACTATAGGGTAGTCAACAATGCACAAAACCCATCGTTTAAGTCAGCTATAAAAGGCCACAGCATTAAAGAATATTGAAAATAGCATCACAAAATAAGAACAAACTATATTAACCAAATGAAAAAGACTAAACTCATTACCTTATTTTTGAACCCTCAAAAAATAAAAGGACAACACAGAGTCTTCAGCGATACTGAGCCATTTACAACTAGTAAATAAAACATGTATTCCCTTAATAAGATTTCAATCAGTACAACCAACGGTGTGTAAATACGTCATAATAATACAAAAAAGTTAGTATCGACTGGATGTAAGGTTTAAGTTTATTTCTTTTTTCTATCAGCTCATAGACATAGTATTGTAATGTGACCGTGACGTCAACAATGGTTGTTTATGATTAACTTCTTAAAAAATGGAATTTTGAATTAAATTATAAGAAATAACTGTAATATTTTGTCTGCCTATTCGAAATAATCTCAAAAATGTGTTCCACACTTTTAAATTACCGTTACAGGGATTATTCATTTTTTTTTTTCTACAATAAATATTAAAGTCATTCCTAAAATGAATAAAAATTAAGACAAGACTACAAATAAAAACAATATTTAAATATCATACTACAGCGTTAATTGTATAGCCTTTTAGGATAAAATGATTCGAATAATCAATAAGTTTACATGGATCAGATATTCATTTACTGGATCTTTTGTCATCAAGCGTATGATAAATGATTTGAATTACTGACATTATCATTGTGTAATAAAATACATATAACATGTATAGTACATGACATGAATACTTGATGCGATATCACCGATATCGACATATTACATTTTTGAAAAACAACCACGCATAACCTTGTTATTTTAGGTTCATAAGTGCATATTTGTATAGCTTAAGTCGATTACAAAAATATTTAACTACAATATTGAAATTAATATTTAACTACAATATTGAAATTAAATATTTAACTACAATATTGAAATTAAATATATAACATTTATTTTCATCACTCAGTCACTTTGACTTGCTTTTCTCAGCAAAGAATGCATATTTAAAATTAAGAAACTTCTGCATATGTGGTGAACGGAACGATGAAATCTGTCAAGAAAATAAAGACATACCTGTAAAATATTTACAGACTTCTACTCCATTGGATTGAAAACATGATTTCCATAATCCCATATGAACTAAATCTCCAATTGTATACCAATATGTAGTTGAAAATCCTATTATATGCAGAATGAATGATACAGTGGTAATAATACTTCCCCCAATAATCATCGGTGGAATAGTAGCTAAGGTATCCGCCATCATCAACTATAAGTCGTCTGTAGTGTTTGAACTCGGTAATGTCTAACGGTAACACGTATAAAGTGGTGTTATAGAATTATGTTCTTTATTGCATACGTGATATTTCTAATTTTCAATCTTTTGTTTTATAGTAAGTAAGTCGAGAGATGACGTTTAAGGACATGGTTCGGATACGCACACCTTCCTAGAAAGGCACTGAGTGCTTTTTAAAATTATTAATTACGTCAGATTTAGGTTTTGTATTTCATTTTTATTAATTTCCTAATAACCAGGAAATCTTTCTGGTTCGTTGGTTTTCATAGTAATTGTCACGCCGTTGTGGTCACTGAACGGGAAATAAACGGTATTTGAATTATTTAATCTACAATCGATATTCTCACTAGTGAATATTTAATATATTCACGAGTATGATTATCCCTTGAAAATGAGTATTGCTTTTTGTTTGGATCTATCTAATGTCTTATTTGGACAACAGTTAAAATCTCCCATAACATATAGTTCACGACCACATTTTTTATACTTGATTAACGTATCAAAAAACATGAAGAAGTCTGTTCTTTCTATGCTATAATAAGGGGCGTAGACATTAAAATTCGAACAATTTCGTTTGAGTCTAATTTAAATTCAACCATCAATTTCCTTCCTCTGCAGCTCTATATTTGTCATTAACGTTAATATATTTACTTGGTGTTACTGAAATCGATATCTCGTAAAAGGCGGAAGTCCCGTTACACCAAAAACTTAACCCTTCCCATTGTGTACCCTATTAATTTCTACCAATGTTTAACAATAAGATTGTTTTTGAAAACATATAAAATCCAAATTTTTTTATTCTAATACCATTGAAACAATGCATTCCTTTTTTGACATATCTTCAATATCGTTTGCTTTAATTCAAACTAAGATACTTTATGAAAGGATTCATGTATTTAAGGTGATTATGGGAAAATGGTATTTTCGTGGTTAGCATACAAAGATCTAGAAAATTTAGACTTTGTTGAAAATTTCTCAATTCGTAGTTCACCTTTACCTATGAAATTAACGAAAATTGGTTTTCTTCAAAGACTAATATATCCACAGTAAATACGTATTGAATAATAACAAAACTGGAGTTTTAACTAAAAAAATCACACAAACACAAATAAAATCTGACGTAATTTATAATTTTAAAAAGCACTCACTGACTTTCTAGGAAGGTTTCACTTGTAACCGTGTGCGTATCCGAACCATGTCCATTAAACGTCATATTTCGACTTACTTACTATAAAACAAAAGATTGAAAATTAGAAAATCCCTTATGCAATAACGAACATGATTCTATAAAACCACATAATACGTGTTATCGTTAGACATTAGCGAGTGTAAACTACTAATATTTGATTATGGTGGATACCTTCGCTACTATTCCACCAATGATTATTGAGGGAAGTATTATTACCACTGTGTCATTCATTCTGCATATAATAGGATTTTCAACTACATATTGGTATACAATTGGAGATTTAGTTAATGGGATTATGGAAATCATGTTTTCAATCAAATGGAGTAGAAGTTTGTAACTATTTTACAGGTATGTCTTTTTTTTTCTTTACAGATTTCATCGTTCCTCTCACCCCAGATGCTGGAGTTTCTAAATTTAAAATATTAATTCTTAGCTGAGAAAAAGCAAGTCAAAGTAACTGTGTGATGAACATACATGTTTTATATTTAATTTCAATATTGTAGTCAAATATTTTTGTAATAGACTTAAGCTATACAAATATGCACTCATTAACCTAAAAAAAACCAAGATATGCGTGGTATAACTATCTTCTACATTTACCACTTTTTATAATAAAAACCTGGATAAAACAGTTATTTGTGGTGTTAGTACTTTTTAATTCTGTTTCAAAAGTTAAAGCCAAATAGTACCATGACCAACTTCCAACGGAGCTTGTTTATGCCCACCCTCATTTTACACCAAATTTATAAAATTTTGAAAGTCATTTCGAATAATTCTTTAGAAAATATTTCAATAGTTTTCAAAATTTATATTGTAAATATACACACAGCATTACCTAATGCAAGGAAAATGTAATAGTACCGTTTTCCTTATATTACTGTTGTCTTTATCTAAATTCCAGTCGTCTGATAGTCGTAATCTTTTTTATCTTCAATGACCTCAAATATATAAGTATCCGTCGAAATAATTGTATGTCATCACTGAACCTAGTAAGTTTGTTAGGTATTGAGTCTTAACAAAGTTAACACGCTTTATGTTATCGTAGTGAGACCATCATCACAACTACATCATAATACAAGTATAAGCATGACCGTATGTTGTAATGCATTTGTTTTCTATTGTTAGATTTAAACATATCGGTCTCTGTAAGGAAAACCTGTATCCCAATATGTGTTGCTGTGTTGATATTCCAAAACATTTACTTCACTGACAATTTCAAAGATCATCTTTTTTCTTTTTCTTTTTAAAGAACAAGTGTGACATTGGGCTCACCAATTATCGTACCCTTTATCTCATTAAAAGTGACCGAAAGTTGAGACTTTGCTTCTATATACTTGAATTACTATTCTAACTTCATAATATTGGATTTCCTGAGGCACAGGCATTCAATTTCCTGTTAATCAAATATACCATGAAATACCTTTACAAGATCCGAAGTCATTCATTCTCCTGATAGTATAACGTACACACATGTTGCAATCGAGACAACTATTAATCAGAAACTACAGGAAATTGTTAACAAATGAAAAACAAATATGACATCTTCAGCTAATGACAACCATTGCATACTCCTCACGTGGGTGAACACATACTACGGAATACGACTTGAGTGACACGAGTGTGTAACTAGTCAACCCTAATCATACTTATGATAGAGGTTATAGGATAACAAAATCAACAAAACTTTATTAAAGAACTGTATAAACCAAATGAAAAAAACTCATCACATTCGTTTGAATCACTCAAAAAAAAAAAAGGACAACAATGACAAGAGTAACCAGCGTTATTGAGCCAATGACAAATAATGATTAAAACATGCATACCATTACCTAGATTTCAATCAGTACACAACTCACGGACTTTGTGTAAATATGTCATAATAATACCACAATGCAAGTATCGACAGGATGGAGGGCAATATTAATTACGGGAACAGTCAAACTGTAAAATGAAAAATTGCATCTATGAAATGATCAATAATTCAGTAACAATATACCAGTAATATGCATGGAATAATCATTGTCGGGTTTGCTCGTTATTTTTATGAATTTAACACTAGTTTATAAATGATTAAGATAAGTAAAATGAGAACAATAAATTCGATACATTTCACGAGAGTGACCTTCATCATCAAGCGTATAATTAATGATTTGAAATACTGACAATATCATTGTTCAATAAGATATAAAAAAGTATGATTGATAATGAGACCAAATGACACAGAAATTAACAGCTAAAGGTCACTGTACGGCCTTCAACAGTGAGCAATACCCATACCACATAGTCAGTTTCAAAAGGCTCCGAAACGAGAAAACTAACGGTCTAATTTATGTACAAGAAAAAGAAATATTTAATAAATAAACAAACGACAACCACCGAATTACATATGCATATGATACATTACATATACTTGTTGTGATAACACGCATAATATCAAACTCGATAATGTCAAACAGCAACACGTAGTATGTGGTTTTTAAATTATGTTCGTAGTTGTATAAGTGATATTTTTAATTTGCAATCCATTGTTTTATAGTAAGTATGTGTATTGAACATGGTTGTGAAACGCAAACGGATAAAGGTGTGTAAAATTCCTAGAAAGACACTGAGTGTAAGATTAGAAATTACGTTTGATTTTGTTTTTGTGATATTGAGTTAATATGATTTTTTTTTCAATTATCTCTACATATTAGCGTTGGATAAATAAGTATTCTTGGGAAATTAGAAAACGATAACTTGAGTTTTCGTAAATTTGATGTGTAAAGAATACAGGTTTAACATTCATATGAAGGCAGTTAGTGCTTTGTAAAATTACGTACAAATGTAAGACTTAATTTTTGTGTTTGTGTGATTTTTAAGTTAAAACTTAATTTTGTTTCGTTATTCAATAGTTTTTACTGTTGATATATTAGACTTCGTTGCAACCCAATGTTTAACATTTCATGGGTAAAGATGATCTAGGAAATGTACGATTGAGACATTTTCAACGAAGTCTAAATTTTTTAGACCTTTGTATGGTAACTTTATCAATAGTAGACCACGAACTGCATATATCTACAAAAATTCAATTTTCCCTGAAACAACTTGAATATAGGAATCCGTTGATAATGTATGTCTATTACAATTTATCTTAGTTTGACAAACACTATTGGAGATTAAAAAAAAGGGAATGCATTGATTTATTGGTGTAAAAGAAGAAATTTGGATTTTCGATGTTTGCAAAAATATAATTGTTTAACCTTGGTGGAAATAATAGAGTACAAAATTGGGATGAGTGAAGTTTAAAGTGTTACAGGACTTCTGCTTTTAAAGAGATAGCAATTTGTGGAAAACCAAATTACGACATTAACATTCTATGACCATGATGGAGTGACAATATTAAAAGAAAAACTACGATTTTGAAAGAGGTCATTGTTATTAGAAAATTAATATACGTGAAATAAAAACCAACTAGAGGTTCTAAAGAGCCTGTGGCGCTCACCTTTGTCTATATATATATGCATATGTAAAAGGCCTCAGTAAACCCAAAATTTTCTCCTCGTTGAATATGTTTCAAATTTACACCAATGAATAGGTATGTCTCAATATATGCATTGTTTATTTTCTTTGGTTACATCTTCTGACATCAGACTCGGACTTCTCTTGAACTGAATTGTAATGTGCGTATTATTAGGAGTTTACTTTTCTACATTGGTTAGAGGTATAGGGGGAGGGTTGAGATCTCACAAACATGTTTAACCCCGCCGCATTTTTGCGACTGTCCCAAGTCAGGAGCCTCTGGCCTTTGTTATTCTTGTATTATTTTAATTTTAGTTTCTTGTGTACAATTTGGAAATTAGTATGGCGTTCATTATCACTGGACTAGTATATATTTGTTTAGGGGCCAGCTGAAGGACGCCTCCGGGTGCGGGAATTTCTCGCTACATTGAAGACCTGTTGGTGACCCTCTGCTGTTGTTTTTTTTATTTGATCGGGTTGTTGTCTCTTTGACACATTCCCCATTTCCATTCTCAATTTTATGTTCTGGCCAAGTTTAAACAAAATTTACCATTTAGTTCTATTTTTAGAACTGATTGAATATGGTCACTTTCGGCCATCATTTAAGCCAGTCCTATATCAATATTTAATATAAGGAAATTCACTGCCTTAGATATGACTAACTATTTGATTGTACTATGGTATCATATTCTAAAGTAAATATGAACTATAGTTGGTATATGTGATATTTTTTACTGAAATGTAAGGTGGGAACTAACAGATACATGCAAAACTTTGGTAAGTCTCATTTGACACTTTTTATATATAAATTCATGTGGGAAAATATTTTGTCGTTTAATTTGCCTATAAAAATAGTCGAACACATATCAGTCATATTTTTTGAATGGCAACTTTTTATCAATTTTCACCGTTTCAATTTTATAAATATTTTGACCAAAGTGACCTACAAGTAGTGTATTATGAAGAAAATAACAAATATTAACATCTATAAACCCTCATAGACATAACTTATGGCATAAAAGTTCAAAATGTTGCTTTATACAATAAATATATATATATATATATAATGATTCCATTGCTCATTTCAAATAGCTTGTATGTGACACATCCTTCTTCCACCTATGTATTAATTAAGTAACAATAGGCCCAAACATAAATATAGTGCAAAATGACATTGCATCACAATGACATTGTTTCATTTCCTTGGACAA
Source organism: Mytilus trossulus (assembly GCF_036588685.1). Taxonomy (NCBI): domain Eukaryota; kingdom Metazoa; phylum Mollusca; class Bivalvia; order Mytilida; family Mytilidae; genus Mytilus; species Mytilus trossulus. The sequence goes on from NW_026963318.1 coordinate 1,920,891, forward strand.
CAACCGCTCCGTTAATTTTTTTTTACATGTTTACACCAAAAAGGACAGAATCCTTCACTTTCAAAATACTTTCTGTGTGCTAATGTGAGTAAATTGTTAGCTTTAGCTTGTCTTTTGATAGTAGTTGAGATATTATCTACAAGAGCACAACCTGCAGTAGGCTGAGTTATAATTGCTAGGACTTGAATCTGAAGACTTTAGATTTTGATTTGACAAGCTTCATCGACTTTTGAAATTGCATCCATATGATGATCATAAGACTTTGGTAAGACTGCTGAATTTGTAATTCAATATATCATATTTTGCAAACGGCTTTTCTTTCAAGTCGGCGTGTCCCTTTTTTGCATTATTCAAATCTGCGACATGTCTGCTCAAGAAGAGGGGGGCTTCAATACTCAATTGATAGGAGGTACCGCTGGGTTTCTGTTACCCCATCCTTTTCATATAATTTAGATTTTCATGTTACCTTTTCCTATATTGTCTGGGTATCATGGGGTGTGTAATGTAGAACATGTAGAAGTGGAATAACAAAATGCCAAAAATTAACATTAACATTAACCCCAATAAAGATGACTGACTAAGTTATGAAAACTTTATTGACCTTATCATATATTGCTGATAGTTGTTTCCCCACCTATTCTCAAATTGTAAGCTCGGAAAATGATGACCTATTCCAGCGGCACGTCCTATAACTTTGTATATAGGAAGTGACAAACCCAGCCTCAACCCCGATCCTCTCTGCTTGCGAAGAGATCTGATCTAAATATTTCACTTCCCAAGAGAAGGACAAAATGCAAATATCTCAACATTTCTTTTATATGCAGTTCAAAAGTTTTCATGGTCTCAGTAGAATTAGTAGGTTAAAATATAACAGTTTGTTTTTTTAATTACATGTATCTGCTCTAAAGACTATACCCTATAGTCTTTTATATATATCTAGTTCAGTAATTAGTTTTTGTTTTTTATCATAAAGATTGTATTCATAAGATATTGTAACCTGATAAGCGATATCTGTCACAGTGTGTGTTTGCATGCAAATTCCTTTGACCGTTCTTAGAAACTACAAACCAAGGCTTTGTGGGTATTTAAAGCTTTTTTGAAAACAAAATCTATACTGTTTGATGCATTTTCACTTCCATCACATTTCAACTTCTTGTTAAATATCAAATGCAAATGGTATATTGTAGTGATCAACAGCTCACAGTTCCAATAGGATGAAACATTTTTAGATTGCTGTCTCATTGATATGAATAGTTATCAAAGGTACCAGGATTATAATTTAGTACGCCAGACGCGCGTTTCGTCTACATAAAACTCATCAGTGACGCTCATATCAAAATATGTATAACGCCAAACAAGTACAAAGTTAACGAGCATTGAGGATCCAAAATTCCAAAATGTTGTGCCAAATACATGTACGGCTAAGGTAATAGATGCCTTGGATAAGGAAATCCATAGTTTTTCGAAAATTCAGAGTTTTGTAAAAAGGAAATTTATAAAAATGACCACATTATTGATATTCATTTCAACACCGAAGTGTTGACTACTGGGCTGGTGATACCCTCGGTGACGAAACGTCCACCAGCAGTGGCATCGACCAAGTGGTGTTATGAACCCTGTTATTTCTTCCATCTGCACAAGCATTCTAATGAACAAGTATACATCATTCATGTTGTTGTTAAGGGGAATATAGCCTCTGTGTGCGCTATTTTATCGATGTGTTGCAGACCAATTATAGGCCTTGGGTTGTTTTCTGCTCTTACGTCGGGTTGCTGTCTATTAAACACAATCCCTGTTTCCATTTTAGATTCCACATTAAAAAAAAAAACAGAAATTAAGCTCGAAAGAAGAATGTATGGTTTTTTTCAGGTTTCCAAAGTGAAAAAAATAGGATACAGAGTGTAGCTCTATTGTTTTCTTCTTAAAACATTAAATAATTGAGTTCCAAAGTAGTCAAATGACACTTTAATTTATCCCCGGTATATTGTGGAAATCTGAAAGTAATGCATTTTATTTGAATCTCATTATTTAAATTACATTACATTATTTCATAACAATGTGATATAATAATGCAATATAAATGGGTCAGTATATACGTAGCTTTTTACTTCAAAAAATACAATTTAAAGCTAAGGTTATAATATAAAAGTAAATTGTGATAGATCTAATCACAATTCTTATCAGCTTATGAAATAACACAGCCCTTAGAACTATCACAATATGTTCAACATGTTGACTGAATAAAGAATCCAAATGTCCTTCAAATAAATTCTTACACTTGAATTAATCTTTTCAATCTGAATGCACTAATTTTTCACATAGTTTTATCGTGTGAATGCTAAACATGTATATTGTTAAAATTGACTTTCTAACATTAGAATTTGTCATTTAAAATGTCTTATATTATTGCCCATCTTTGCATCTCTACAGAAAATTCAATCAACAATATCACAAATATGGCAACTATCTGTTGGGTAGGTAATTTCCATTGGCTTCATTTAACAATAAGTTGGATCATTTTTCTACAATTTTAACTTGTAAGATGTAAAGAAATCAGATTTTGTACATGTTCGATTGCCAATGAGACAACTATTAAGACCAGCATTCAAATGAATTGGATGTAAGCATGCAATTATAGACGATAGTGCAGCCTATCACAATAGGAAAAATCCATAATGTATTATAGTTAGCTACTGTAGTCTGTACTAGCCATGACAAATGTGAAATTTAGGATATTTATATTTTGCCACACACCTAAGTGGTTTTTTTTTTTAATTTATCACTTTTCAGTAAAGATATACACATGCAAAACCAATATGGTTTTCAAAAAAGAGGAAAATTCTTACTAGATTAATGGTGTCCAATCACAAGGAATTCCAGTGCTGATGGTTCCAAACCAGCTGTATAGAAAATTTTATGTAAATACTTCTCTGACATATCTTTGTTTTTCTTCAAAAATCTATTCTATGAATTGAAGTACAGTAACAGTTACTAGTTTTAAAAAACAAAATAATCAAGTAAGATATTTAGCTCATAAAATAGAATAACCAATATATCCTGTCAGGACAAAACACAATATAAATTGATACATATGCATTGTACACCTGATGGTGTACATTATGACAAGTTCAAACACTATGTGCATATTAATCTAATAACAGCATTCCTGTAACAAAACAATCTTGTGTCATGACTATACAAATTTACTGTTCAATTGCAAAAGCAGAAACAAACATAAAGGCAGTTTTGGTAGGAATGTTGAACTCTTGCAACAGTAATTCAATTCCATATGAATCTCTACTGTTAGCTGTCTGTAACTGTGATAAAGATATTCCATTTTTAATAAGTCTAATACATGTATCTCTGCTTACAGTTTTGTGTTGCACTAATATATCAGAAGAATTGCAACAATAATAGTATGTATATAAACATGTTTACAGTTATTTTTCATTTGTTGGTGAAATACATGTTGAAAAGACTGTACGTCTTCTGTGGCATTATGTGCACTGTATTCTAACCCAACATACATGAACTTTAAAATAAGAGTTGATTGTTTGTAATTAGATATAGGAAGATGTGGTGTGTGTGCCAATGAGACAACTCTCCATCCAAATAACAATAAATAAAAGTAAACTATTATAGATCAATGTACGGCCTTCAACACGGAGCCGTGGCTCACACCGAACAACAAGCTATAACGGGTCCCAAAATTACTAGTGTAAAACCATTCAAACGAGAAAACCAACGGTCTTCTCTATATAAAAAAAACGAAAAACGAGAAACACGTATAAACAAACGACAACTACTGTACATCAGATTCCTGACTTAGGACAGGTGCAAACGTTTGCAGCGGGATTAAACTTATTAATGGTACCAAACCTTCTCCCTTTTTCTGAAACAATAGCATAACATCACAACATAAAAAAACACACGATAAAATATCAATTGGCAGGCTTAACTCAATCAAAAAACGTAACGTAAATTAACACACTGTGAACGAATAAATTTCAAATATTTAACCCTTCGAAAATAATCACTTTTGAAAAAACAGTTTTAATAATACAGGTAAATTTTGAAGTTTATACAAATGTAGTACGAAGAAGTGAAAATTAGAAAATATTCCAAATAATCAAAGCTGGTATATAGACAAGATCCATATTAATATAAAATAACAAAAAAGCATTATAAACAGTATCAACAGGTCGAATTAACAAGAAAATACGATTTGAGAGTACTCGCAGTTACTGACAGCTAGTTAAAAGCCAAAAACAAAAAAAAACAAAAAACAATAATAAATCATGCATCAGAGACTAAAATCAACTAAACCACATCCCAGAGATTAAGTATTTTAACGTCATGAACAGTCTGAGAAGACATGACTTGTGCAATGCCAAAAATAAATGTATCGGCAGGTAGTAGGATAGTGAGGAGCGACTTCTATAGAGATAAAGAGATGTGTCTCTATATATCCCGCCTCAAAAGAAGATACAATTTAGTTTTGTTTTAATTTGCTAATGACAAAATCGATATTAGTGTCAATGTAAACTATATTCAGAGATCTAATTACAATATTGGTACGATAACTCTTACTTATAAGTTTGTTTAAAGGTTCGATGAGTTTACACGGATCACATATTGATTTCCTCGCTTTCAATATAAAATATTACCGTTAAATTTAGTATCTGAAATATCATTTTTAATAAGTGTTCTACAGGTACAGCCAAATTTACTACTGTATCTATGAAAGAATTTAGTAAAAGTTTTAAGTAATTTATGGTATTGAAATCCCTGACACAATAATTTCGCAGTGATGCATTTATTACGTTCTTTAAAAATTAATTGTCTACTTCATTTCAGGGGGAAATCATTTTAACTAATTTAAGTGTGTCAAGAAATCCAGAAGTAACATTACAAAATGAAGAAAATAAATTGAACTCCTTCAATTTTTTGACAGAATTGCCATGTCAAAATTACAATTGTTATGTTCAATAGGGATTGGATTTTGAATTGTTTTTAAGAATTCAATAAAATCTAATAATGCTTCCTAGTGGTATTTAGTATCCACTTCTTTTCCGTGTACATGCATTTTATTTTTAGCCAGACAGCAGGTTTTCCGATTTCTTTTGAGGCTTCAACTGAAATATGACGTTTAGGTAAAACGCAAGATTGATATAATTTCTTATCATGAACAGCTGCTACCTGAGTAATATCACTTATTCTAATTAATCTTGTGGTTTTAAGATAAAAAATGTAAATGATTCTGTGCCGTCCAATTTCAATGGCGATGGAATAGGTACAGCCGCAGTATATGATAATCCTATTGTCGCAATTCCTGATTGATGTGAAACAGATTCATGGTTATTAAATCGCTTTTCTTTCTCATTCCCTTTTTTCTTAAGTTCAGTCCTTTTTTTTCTTGAACTCACGACTTTGCCTCTTAATCCTTCTCTTGAGTTTTCTGTATCAAGTTTTTTGCAATACTTTTTGTATATTCTTCAGGTGAAAGAAGTGCAGCTTCATTCATCTGAAATATTATGATGTTATAAATACAGTTTAAATTTTTGATTACTGACACGAATGGTTGCACATTTGTGTGTGAGGCAAAGATATTGATTATTGATACTGATGCAAACAAAGCAAAATATATTATGTAGTAATATTTTAAAGGTAAATCTCGCAGTCGCTGTTAGTAAGAATCATATGATTATAAAAAAGCAAAAAGTTTGCTGCATGGTATACAGTAATTGTATATAAAGCCAATGTCAACATCCTCCATATCATATTCTTTTATACAGAAGACAGGACATAAAATAATTGATTAATAATTATTTCAACTTCATTTGTAGTAATGCTGATGTAAATCTTTATGAAAATAAATTTTAAATGATTATGTGGCTATGAGGTATAGATGAACGCCCCTGCTGGTATGTATTGTTAAACAGGGACATAACTTTAAGAACTGTAAAAGTGACGCTACCCATATTCGCACTTGATCTGACTATTGTGGTAATAAGAATTGCAGATAGATTCAAGCAAACTTAAGTTAGAGAATGGATTTGTAAATGGACATCTGAGACTCTTAAACAATAAAATGATGCCAACAAACTTGTTCTGAGTTTGTGATAATGAGCATTACGTATCAGATTCATAACATTTGGTTGAGGCAAACTCAAGTAAGGGAAAGGAATACCAAGTATTTTTCAAACAAATTTCAGCAATTTTTTCGTTTATATAAAGTGTCATAACTTTAGAATGGTGACATTTACGCCAACATAATTCCAACTTCATCTGTGTTTTGTGGTTAAAAACATTGTGTATAAATAAAGTTAGAGAACGCAAATCAATTTTGGGTTGTACGGACTGACAGACATACAGAAGTGGGTAAAACTTAATGCCCCCTCCACTACATTATTGCCGTTTACAGTTTATCTCTACATACAATAGTATTCAAGATAATAACCAAAAACTTCAAAATTTCCTTATAATTACCCATTCAGGGGCAGCAACCCAACAATAGGCTGTCTGATTCATCTGAATTCAGGGCAGATTGAGCTTGACCTATTGAATATTTGTAACTATTTTTTCGACCATTTTGGTTGGCGGGCGAGGTCATTTTTAAAACTAGATATCATAGTGATGAGTGTGACCACGTTTGGATGGTAGACTTGGCCAAGTAGTTTCAGAGAAGAAGTTTTGTAAAAGTTAATGGATGACGACGGACAACGGACGACATACGCCTAGTGATGGGAAACGCTTATTTGGCCCTTTTGACCAAGTGAACTAAAAATGTGAAGATATATTCGAAACAATCTAAAGTTCTTGGAAACATGACATACACAAATTTAATAAAGACAAACAGGAGCAATGGTACCAAGAGGCTTTGGAAAATCTCAAAATGTATATTACTATCTCTCTGAAGCAGGAAAAACGTGTTTGTGAAAGTGAAATTTGGAAAGATGAAATTTTCAAAGCAATTATTTCATTGAAAAGGGATACATTACCTGCGAAGAATGCACAACTATGGAACGCCGGAACTGTCTTATAGTGTAAATATTTAATGTGTTTTGTCGATTTGCCTTTACGTCCTGTCATTTCTTCTTTATGTTATGTGCAGATGCCTTTATTTCCTGACTAGGCATCTCTGTGTTATGTAAAATTAGTAATTTGTTTGGTCAAACAATTGTATGATATGTCATTGCTAAACTTTGTTGTGTAAAATATGCATTACATTATGCTGTAACTACTATATATTCTGTGAATACTTCGAAACTTTATGATCATCCACCTTTACATTCTCTCATATTTTATCTATGTTGTGTCTATTCTTCTTTTGGGTAAGTCAGTAAATAATTGCGTCCTGTCTCAAGTGTGATTGTTATGTCAAATGTTCTAAATGTTTTGTTTTGATACACCTTTGTTCTATGTAAATCTCATGATATTATATAGTCTTTTGCCGTTATGTTGTGTTTATACATATGTATCTCCAGTGAAAAACACAATATATCATGGTATAATTCATATGCGTTTTGCCGAACAATTGATACTCTCTGTGAGCATTCATTACGTCATGTGCAAATGCCTTTTACATTATGTGCAAACAACTAATACGTTTCGTGCAAACCTCGTTTACCTTATGTGCAAACATCGTTCACCCTATGTGCAAACATTGTTTACCTTATGTGCAAATACCTATTGCGTTATGTGCAAATACCTATTAAGTTATGTATAAAAACTACATCATTATGTGCAAACACTATTACGTTATGTGCAAATACCGCTTACATTATGTGCAAACACCATGTAAGTTATGTGCAAATGCCTATTACATTATGTCCATACATCTATTACGTTATGTGCAAACACCTATTACGTTATGTGCAAACACCTATTACGTTCTGTAAACGCTTTTTTGACACAGATTAAAACAAAACGCATCAATGATATGCATTTTGAAAATGAAGAAAATTAAAAGTTTGACCTTTCTTACAAACTGTGGATTTTTATATTAATTATATTGATTGGTGTAAAAATGCTATATACATACAATGTATCTAGTTTTATGGGAAATTAATTTGCTCTCCTTTAAGAGTGTGCGTTATGCATCCATGCTTTGAAAATTTGTTCACTTTACTTGTTGAAAATTGTAACAAATATACAGACAAGACTCTAGTTTTCAAGAGGTGCAACCGAAAGGAACAATACGATATAAAAAGGAAGAGTTGGTACGAATGCCAATCACAAGAGACCATGATGATTTGTTATTACCCTCCCAGTAGGGTTTTCATCTAGCAAGAAACGTGTACTAGATTAATGCTACAAATGCAATGACGTCTCCCACGATTCATGTAGCAGCTAAGGAATCCTACAAAATGTTTAAGATTTTATTTTCGTTCATTTCCTTTAACAGTTGTGAATATTATTCTGAATAACCTTCCTAAGACTTATCATTTCCTCCGTCCCTGACAAGGCATGTTGAGACGGGTGGGTGTCCTGAAAAGGGGTGGTCAGGTGACCCGCCCTTTTTATCTGACAATTTTTTTTAAAACTAACAGGGATGTTGGAAAAATTTGATCCGATTTTGGATCAGACAGGTAGAAGGGTGTAACAAAAAGCTGTTTGTTTCATATTAAAAACTGTCTTATTCTGTAATCCACAAAAATGACGCATACACATATTTTTTTCTGAATGAAAGGGTTATCAGCCTTGTTTCACCTTCACTGGCCATACTCGAAATTAAATCCAGCAACTTGAAACTACAGATAATGACTTTCATTTATCCGTATTTGGTCCGGTAACTTTTCGAACCGTGTCATCAAGAACGATACAAAAAAATGCATATTCTAGTAAATTGTAATTGTTTTCTTCTATTATTTTTTTCATAAGTGATGTGCATATCGTTTCTTTTGTTGTCTATAAGAATAAATAGATAATTTCGTTGCTAAAATGGTCATCATAACATAATTTTCCCTTTGAATTTCAGAAAAAAATGACTATCTATAAAAAAGATGTGGTATGAATGCCAATGAGACAATTCTCCACGAGAGACCAAATGACAAAGAAATAGATAACAATAGAACTTCGTATGGTCTTTAACAAAAAACCCATACCGCATAGTCAGCTAATCTATTTATTTTTTTACCCCATTTAATTTTTCACTAGTTTTAAAAAAATGGTTACAGTTAAGTAATTCGCTTTTATCCTGCAATTAGCTAGTTATTGTATACAAATAACATGTAAACATCATTTTGTTTGCTTTGTTTGTACATGTAATAATAAATTTTCCTGCTACCCGCTTCCATGTTGATCAATCGGTAAAATGGATATTTTTTTTTCTGGGTAATAGTTCATTTTGGGGTTTTCTTCGAGTCCGCGTTTCAATAATTGTAAAAATGAGAGACAATGGTTAAGATTTAAACAACTTATGCTCAAATACCAGGTGTAAAAGAGGGACGAAAGACACCAAAGGGACAGTCAAACTCGTAAATCTAAAACAAACTGACAACGCCATGGCTAAAAATGAAAAAAGACAAACAGAAAAACAATAGTACACATGACACAACATAGAAAACTAAAGAATAAACAACACGAACCCCACCAAAAACTAGGGGTGATCTCAGGTGCTCCGGAAGGGTAAGCAGATCCTGCTCCACATGCGGCACCCGTCGTGTTGCTTATGTGATTACAAATCCGGTAAATAGTCTAATTCGGTAGGTCAAATTCATGAAAGGGAAGGGGATTGTAGTTACGACGTAAGGAACATATCCGATATCATTTGTGAAACGGTTATTCCATAACGGTCAACCAACTCGTGATGGCGTCCGTAAAATTTACGAAGGGATGATTTCAACTTCACCATTTGGATCATCATAAACAATATATGTACATTGTCAGAAATATAAACTGTATAAGTTCTCGCTGCGAAACAGGAGAAAATTCGGCAAGCCTCGCTTTTCGTCATGTTTCTAAAGCTCGTACAAATAAATTTCACGTTTACCGACAAAGTGCATTTATAATCAATACATTATTCCACAGTTGTTGATATGAATTTATCTTTTTGTTCAATATTTCAACGAATATCGTCGTATAAATTAGAAACATCAACCTATTTTCCGAACGGAGAGTCATAACTTCAATGAATATTATTGCGGGATATACGGTACAAACGGGAAGCTTCGATGCGTTTAGTTATGAACGCAAATGGTTCGATAAATATAGCTAAATGCACAATTAAGCCAAATGTTCATAAAAGGGATTTGCTGCACATTTTTATTCTGAGAAATCTTATTTTAAAAAATATAAAAATTTCGTATAGATATATTCTATTGGATCTAAATGTTATCATTCTAAAATATGTTTTGACAGTTTCCGTTAAATATTGCCATTTTTAGATATATAGGTCCCCCCTTTTCTCGGCTACTGTTAAAGCGAGACGTTTTTCTTAGTAATAGCTAGCGAGGCATGAAGTTCATATGATTCAATCCAAATTATCCTCAAAGTGCGGAAACAATCTTGAATTAATGCAATCTTGTTCGCCTTGAAATCGACGTAACATATTTAGTCAAAATTCTTTTAAAAAATCACCTATATAACGAAAAGAAAACTGTGACAGACTAACACGAAAGGGAAGGCTCAAATTCTTCTGTAATTTTCCTGCTACTGATTATAAATTAAGAAAGTTCACTTGTCATGTTTTGTATTGTTGGAATTTCGGAACCCTCTTGGTCATCCGTTTAAAGCACCATGAAACAATTGCCAGCTAACTCCCAGTTTTCAAAAATCTTTAAATGTGCATTATGTCATTGATACGATTTGAGTTCACAAAATGAATCAAGATAAAATAAGGATAATAAGACATTTGTAAAAAAATATAAAACCCTTGTTATGTTTTATTAATTTTTGAGAACATCTTTATGTAAAAGATATTAATCAAAGTACTGAAGTACTGAACATCGGATGACCGCAAGTTCTTGTGGACGGTCACAAGCACTTGTCTCAGAAATCTAAATCACATCTCTTTACCTGAAAGTGACGTTAAAGTACAGATATATATTTTTTCTGTGCGTGGATGATAAATTCAACCTCATCGTAGAAGTGATACAAATCAGTAAACTCTGGTTTTTTTTGTTATACATTATTTTAATATTTGTAAATTACAGTTACATGTATATATAATTTTTATCCCTTTGTATATCATTCTATTGCACTATATTAATTATACTGCTGTACAAGTGCATGGTGGACACTCTTCTGTAATAATTCGATTTTTCTGATAGATTGAATTTGAGTGGGCATTCATATTTTCCAGCAAAACATTCAATGTCCCACGCAGAGAGAGGGAGCAAAGACAGATAACTCTGCATGGGACATTGCAAACGTTCTTGAGATATTCTTCCGCATGCGGTAACAAACTTTTTCTGAACGTGTGTATAAATATTAAAGATTTTTTAATTCATTTAATTTTCTAACGAGTTTAACGACATTTTCATATTATTAATTTATGTTCAAAAATATATATTTTAGGAGTATCCATTTAAAGTGAATTAAGCACAAGTGATAAGGAATGTAATTTTGCACTCGATAATGTCCGCGTATGTATTATTATCATTTTTATAGATCGGTTACAATCTCAAAACGAAGGTTACGTAATGGAAATTTAGGCGACAGCAATACACATGAATGCCCTCACGGTCATCCGATGTAAAATGAATAGAGAAGTTGTTCATTAAGATATCATTAGATAAACAAACACACGGACCTTAATTTTTTTTTCCTTTTTGATTTCTCATTCAATGACCAGTGGCAGTTTGATTAAGAGGGGGCTCGGGACTCAGTTTTGCCAACACTCCCTGCTAATCCAAAAAAAAAAAAACCAAGATAAGAGGTGGCGGGAAAATATCTTCGTCCTCGGTCAATATAATCTGAAAAGACGCATATATAATGTGTTGACCTTGTCAAAAGTCTATAATTCATAAATGTAATTCGGCGCCTTCCAAAACCATATGTTATGATAATGTATGCAAGATATGGCGACCTTTGAAATGACCCGCTTGGTGCAGATGAAAGAGAACATTACATAAATAAGGCCGTTAGTGCTCTCGTTTGAATTGTTTTACATAATCTTTTCGGGGCCTTTTATTGTTGACTATGCGGTATGGCTTTGCTCATTGTTGAAGGCCATACGGTGACCTAAAGTTGTTAATTTCTGTGTCATTTTGGTCTCTTGTGGAGAGTTGGCAATCATACCACGTCTTCTTTTTTTATATCAACTTATTTTCCGTTCACATTTTCCGTAAAGAAATGAGGTTGCATTTTGTTTTTTACATGTAGCTTTTTTTTGCTTCGAATAACAGGGCAGAGCTTTTAGTTTCAGTTGATATACACGCCATAAAATAATTCCTTGTCACATATAAATTCTGTTTGGTTGCTTCATGATGTGGCTGATATTCAGCAACAACTATTGGCTTAAATGAGATAAGTAATTACAGACTGTTCTCTTCTGAGGATATTAAGCCATCAAATGCCGGAAAATTAACTATGTGTTTTACATTTCTAATCAAATGTTATTAATTCATGGTCGTTTTATTATGCATTTATTACACACTGAAATTGAAAATTGAAATATCAATCATTAATACGTCTTTATTTGCATTGCTAATCTGCAATATGCACGATTTGTTTGCTAAAAAATGTTCCTGTACAATGTTTTCAAAAATGCATTAAATGTATTTTATGACTTTTGCCAATCTAGGCATACCTCCAGAGAGACACACCTCGAGAATCGTGTCTATATATTGTAAATATTTTAATTTTCAACAAGTAAAGTGAACAAAATATTAAAAGAATGGATGTATAACGCACACTCTTTAAGTAGAACAAAAAACTAAATATTTATATAACATTTTTATATCAATCAATATATAAAAATACTACATTTCCAATACTAAATCAACAACCCGATGCGCATATATTACAATCATTTCACATTCAGCATCCAATGGATATTACCTTGAAAAAGAATACAGCGAAGTAGTTCAGAGCTTTTTAGAAAGCTAACACTTATAATTTTCTTAATTTTCAAAGTGTATATCACTGATGTGTTTTGTTTTAATCTGTGTCAAAAAAGCGTTTACCAGAACGTAATAGGTGTTTGCACATAACGTAATTGGTGTTTGGACATAACGTACTAGATGTTTGCACCCAACGTAATAGATGTTTGGACATAATGTAATAGGCATTTGCACATAGCGTTATCGGTGTTTGCACATAATGTAAGCTGTATTTGCACATAACGTAATATTGTTTGCACATAATGATGTAGTTGTTATACATAACTTAATAGGTATTTGCACATAACGCAATAGGTGTTAGCACATAAGGTAAACTATGTTTGCACATAGGGTAAACGATGTTTGCACATAGGGGGAACGATATTTGCACATAAGGTAAACGAGGTTTGCACAAAACGTATAAGTTGTTTGCACATAATGTAAAAGGCATTTGCACATGACATAATGAATGCTCACAGAGAGTATGAATTGTTCGGCAAAACGCATAGGAACTATACCATGATGTGTTGTGTTTTTCACTGGAGATACATATGTATAAACACAACATAAGGCCAAAAAACTATAATATCATGAGGTTTACATAGAACAAAGGTGTATCAAAACAAAACCTTTAGAACATTCGGCATAACAATCACATTTGAGACAGGACGCAATTTTTAACTGACTTACGGAAATAAATAATAGACACAACATAGATAAAATATGAGAGAATGTAAAGGTGGTTGATCATAAAGTTTCGAAGTATTCACAGAATATATAGTAGTTAAAGCATGATGTAATGCCTATTGTACACAACAAACTTTAGCAATGACAATAGTTATCAAAAGTACCAGGATTATAATTTTATACGCCAGACGCGCGTTTCGTCTACATAAGACTCATCAGTGACGCTCAGATCAAAATAGTTAAAAAGCCAAACAAATACAAAGTTGAAAAGCATTGAGGACCCAAAATTCCAAAAAGTTGTGCCAAATACGGCTAAGGTAATCTACTCCTGGGGTAAGAAAATCCTTAGTTTTTCAAATAATAATCATACTACTGTTTGACCAAACAAATAACTAATTTGACATAACACAGAGATGCCGTGTCATGAAATACAGACATTTGCACATAACATAAAGAAGAAACGACAGGACGTAAAGACAAAGCGACAGAACACATTAAATATTTACACTATAAGACAGTTCCGGCGTTCCATACACAACACTACTGTGACAAAGCATCGGTAGCTAAAATAAATTATGAAAATAGGGTTATGTTCGGGTGGTACAAAAAAAAATCACAAATATTTAAAACATTTTGTTGGTGAAGTGAATCAATTAAAGCATTGGGAATTATGCAAAAAACATTGTATTAATGAAGAAGCTGTATGGTGAGACAAAACAGGAAAAGGAAGTCGTGTATTCACTTTTTAAAATCTCGTGACCTAACATTCAAAATCATTGATTTTATTTATAGTAGACAGGATTAGTTGGTGCTGTATGATCTGTTACCGTACTTATTAGCACTTTCGAGTCTTCATTGAACTTGGCTCTTCATTTCATTCATAATTAAAAGTCATGCATTACTAATGGTGATGCAGTTTTTGTTGTCTTTGTAAGAAATGACATGAACTTTTTATTACTAGTAAGTCGACAAACAGAGACAAATGCACTAGTGTAAATGTTTGCCAAACTGTATTTCAGGTAATACATTGTTGGTCCATATCAGACTTAAAAATTGTTTTTAGTGGCTGCATGACCACTCCTCTGAGTTGATTTTGGATGAAATTTACCACTTATTAGCGGGTAATTGTGTCCCCCAAATAATACGAAGCAGTCCTTGTCAGCATAGGTGACTGGTTTTTTTTTCAGGAAAAAGTCAGTACACATGGAGAGGCAAATACCATTCATTGTATGCATTTCTCCGAATTCCCCTCAGTGAAGAAAAAACAGGAACTGTTGTTTAATAAATTACTTTACCTGTACTTTGAAAAAAATAGACATTGACACTTTTACCAAAATCTTCTTATTATATTTATAATGAGTTTATCCAAATAGGGACATCATCTATAGTACTTAATTCTAATCTGCAATGTCTTTTTTTTTTTAGTAATGAAAAATATAAAAGAAAACACATGCTGTTAAACAATATAAAGAATAATCGGTTTTTAAAAAAATGATCAGCAATGCAAATGTAAATGATTGTGGAAAGGTCAAGGCCACTTCTACATTTTTTTTTGCCATAAATATAAAAAAGATTCAATATTGATTATAGTGACCGTCATTAGAAACACCACTCTAGATTATTCTTTTAATTCCGATTTTCAAATATACATATTTGTTATAGAAATATATGAACTGAAATTTCATTTATTACTCATTTGCTTAAAAAAAATCATTACAGTTTCAAAGTTTAATTGATTATTTGATTATGTAACTTCTTATGTTCGAATCATTCGGGACCCAATACAACCCTGTTTTCTCCGTATCAATGAGTGTGTTACCGTCGAATACATTGACTGCCTATAACAAACGTCAAAAACGTTGTGTTTGGTATCTTTTGGGTTCCGTTGATACATGTATATACTGACGAACTTCAAAAACGCAACACACATTTTGTTGATTTGTTTTAACCAAATCATGATAGATCCCATTCTAGATACTTCTTCCTGTTAAGATGCAGTTTTTGTTGTCTTTGAAAGAAATGACATGAACTTTTTATTACTACATGTAGTAAGTCGACAAACAGAGACAAATGCACTAGTGTAAATGTTTGCCAAACTGTATTTCAGGTAATACATTGTTGGTCCATATCAGACTTAAAAATTGTTTTTAGTGGCTGCATGACCACTCCTCTGAGTTGATTTTGGATGAAATTTACCACTTTTTAGCGGGTAATTTTGTCCCCCAAATAATACGAAGCAGTCCTTGTCAGCATAGGAATCAGGAAAATGTCAGTACACATGGAGAGGCAAATACCATTCATTGTATGCATTTCTCCGAATTCCCCTCAGTGAAGAAAAAACAGGAACTGTTGTTTAATAAATTACTTTACCTGTACTTTGAAAAAAATAAACATTGACACTTTTACCAAAATCTTCTTATTGAGTTTATCCAAATAGGGACATCATCTATAGTACTTAATTCTAATCTGCAATGTCTTCTTTTTTTTTAGTAATGAAAAATATAAAAGAAAACACATGCTGTTAAACAATATAAAGAATAATCGGTTTTTAAAAAAATGATCAGCAATGCAAATGTAAATGATTGTGGAAAGGTCAAGGCCACTTCTACATTTTTTTTGCCATAAATATAAAAAAGATTCAATATTGATTATAGTGACCGTCATTAGAAACACCACTCTAGATTATTCTTTTAATTCCGATTTTCAAATATACATATTTGTTATAGAAATATATGAACTGAAATTTCAATTTTTACTCATTTGCTTAAAAAAAATCATTACAGTTTCAAAGTTTAATTGATTATTTGATTATGTAACTTCTTATGTTCGAATCATTCGGGACCCAATACAACCCTGTTTTCTCCGTATCAATGAGTGTGTTACCGTCGAATACATTGACTGCTTATAACAAACGTAAAAAACGTTGTGTTTGGTATCTTTCGGGTTCCGTTGATACATGTATATACTGACGAACTTCAAAAACGCAACACACATTTTGTTGATTTGTTTTAACCAAATCATGATAGATCCCATTCTAGATACTTCTTCCTGTTAAGAAAAATTCAATATCTAGCTTACCTGAGGTTATTGAACATACCGGATTATTGAAGTAGCACGAGTTTCGTAGGGCGAATATTTGAAACCCATCAACATTTTTTGGAAGGTTGTTTCTTTGTGAAAAAAATGTTTTCGATCAATACCCACTCTTACACTGAACTGCAGTCAAATTTAGCGTTTTGTAATTCATTGATAACCTTCTGGAATTTCTCAAACAAGCAACTTGTAACGTCTCATTTCATTGGCTGACAGATTCAAATAATCGTATTGTTTACGTGATCTGAGACAGCTGACTAACAACGGAATGTACTATGTTATTAAATTTTATCAAAGATACAAGGATTATAATTTAGTACGCCAGACGAGGGTTTCGTCTCCATGAGACTCATCAGTGACGCTCTGATCAAAATAGTTATAAAGCCAAACAAGTACAAAATTGAAGAGCATTTAGGATCCAAAAAAAGAGACTAAGAACGTAAATAGAATAAAGAAAATTGATGTTCTTTGTAATGCTATGTTGGTGTCTGATTTTTAAATAGTTGGGTCGGAACATTATTGTTTGTAAAACAAAAGATTGAAATGTAACATTGGCGAAGAATTTTCTTTTGCACTGAAATTTACTACTGAAAAATGAAAGAAAAAACTACTTGTGAGTACTGTAATTGTAAAAGGATTAATATAAGAATGATAAACTCTTTTTATTGTAATTGGACGCACATTTGTCCTTTGATTTCGTACTTAAATGAACCGACAAGAATAACAGAGCTTTGAATAACATGTATGTGCACGTGTTCTTTTGTGTATTACAAACCAAAATCCATTTCCTTTCACCGCGCCAATGTTTTGCTATATCAATTTGTCTCCAAATAAAGCATGGTCTCCTATTCTGTATTAGGCGGGGAGGGGGCCCGAATTTACTGACAATTTCGGGACTTATTTTCAAAAGGAGGTTACCTATTTAGAAAAAACAAAAACATTATCCAATGTTAAATCCTGAAAACCAATATCTCCCTGCCTTAAAAAGTTACTAGATTATGCCATGAAATGATGTATACGCAAATTGTCATCTATACCTAGTCATTGGAATTCCTTTTTCTACGTAGTTTCGTATTTACAAAATATGTTAAATCTAGGTGAGCCTTGTTTTAGGGACGATTACATGGCTTTTATAAGCTGGCAATGGAATATGAAGATTTATAATTATCCAGAACTTTTTGACAGGACATTTGGATTGAGCATTTCGTCGTGAAAACCATTGTGTCTTATGTTTGTATATAACAAATTCAAACGACCTTTTTGAAATTAACAAGTGATGATGCACTTTATTTAAGGTAGTATTACCATGAGATAATCAAATACACAGTTATGCACGTGATCAGTATATTCAACTTTAGATCATAAAAGTACACGTATTCTAGTTTTGAAGACAGGCGGCGGTGATTTAAAGTTTTTGTAAAGTCATATGTTTACATTGATCAATGAGAACAATCGTTCATTGGTGATTTGATCTTATAACGTTTGTTTGACTGATTACGTCGAACCGTCTTTCTCTAAGATTGGCCGCAGTTAAGTGTAAATCAGTTACAAAATGTTGCATCTTTATATTGGCGAGACTAAGCAACGAAAATCAGAATTGCCCATTAGAATATTGCAGCCTGGAAAACGTGCACGTGCTATGCCAAGACAATTTGACGTCTGACTGTTTTTGAAAGGATTTGTTGATGACCATCAATGACCAGATCAATTTATAGTGAAAACACCACGCCAATAGAATTTGAAAACGCATCGTCATTTGCAAGACATGTTTGCTCTTAAACTTTTTACTTGTTTGACTTTACAACTATTTTGATCTGAGCGTCACTGATGAATCTTATGTAGACGAAACACAAGTCTTGCGTATAAGATTATAAGCTTGGTACCTTTGATAGCTATTTAATATTGGGTCAATGCCACAGCTGGTGGACGTTTCGTCCCGATGGTATCACCAGCCCAGTAGTCAGCACTTCGGTATTGACATGAATATCAATATATGGTCTTTTTTATAATATATTTACTGTTTCAAAAGTATGATTTTTTTCGAAATACTACGGATTTTTATATTCCAGACATATATATTACCTTAGCCTTTTTTGGTACAACTATTTGGAATGTTAGATCCTCAATCCTCTTCAACGTTTTACTTGTTTGGTTTTATAACTTTTTTATCTGAGCGTCACTGGTGAGTCTTAAGTATACGAAACCAGAGTCTGGCGTATTTAATTATAAGCCTGGTACATTTGATAACTATTTACGGCCGCAAATGCTAATCAAATCGAAAGATGTAAAAAATAAGACTGAAATACAGGCTAATTACTTGAGACAGGTACATTAATATAAAACATGTTGGCGGGATCCTAATTCTATGTTTCATGGCTAATATTACAGTTTACTTCAAATATTGGAACTGATAAAAGTTAGTATAAAATATATAAATCATATGACATTTGCTTGCTTCTGCTATAGGTAATATGAGGTTTTTACATTGCAGAGCACTATCATAACACTCAATCAAAATATGTGTTCTAATCTTCAAATATCTGAAAGCATACTTTTTTAACTATGTGTTTTACATTTTCTAATCAAATGTTATTAATTCATGGTCGTTTTATTATGCATTTATTACACACTGAAATTGAAAATTGAAATATCAATCATTAATACGTCTTTATTTGCATTGCTAATCTGCAATATGCACGATTTGTTTGCTAAAAAATGTTCCTGTACAATGTTTTCAAAAATGCATTAAATGTATTTTATGACTTTTGCCAATCTAGGCATACCTCCAGAGAGACACACCTCGAGAATCGTGTCTATATATTTGTAAATATTTTAATTTTCAACAAGTAAAGTGAACAAAATATTAAAAGAATGGATGTATAACGCACACTCTTTAAGTAGAACAAAAAACTAAATATTTATATAACATTTTTATATCAATCAATATATAAAAATACTACATTTCCAATACTAAATCAACAACCCGATGCGAATATATTACAATCATTTCACATTCAGCATCCAATGGATATTACCTTGAAAAAGAATACAGCGAAGTAGTTCAGAGCTTTTTAGAAAGCTAAAACTTATATTTTTCTTAATTTTCAAAGTGTATATCACTGATGTGTTTTGTTTTAATCTGTGTCAAAAAAGCGTTTACCAGAACGTAATAGGTGTTTGCACATAACGTAATTGGTGTTTGGACATAACGTACTAGATGTTTGCACCCAACGTAATAGATGTTTGGACATAATGTAATAGGCATTTGCACATAGCGTTATCGGTGTTTGCACATAATGTAAGCGGTATTTGCACATAACGTAATAGTGTTTGCACATAATGATGTAGTTGTTATACATAACTTAATAGGTATTTGCACATAACGCAATAGGTGTTTGCACATAAGGTAAACTATGTTTGCACATAGGGTAAACGATGTTTGCACATAGGGGGAACGATATTTGCACATAAGGTAAACGAGGTTTGCACAAAACGTATAAGTTGTTTGCACATAATGTAAAAGGCATTTGCACATGACATAATGAATGCTCAAAGAGAGTATGAATTGTTCGGCAAAACGCATAGGAACTATACCATGATGTGTTGTGTTTTTCACTGGAGATACATATGTATAAACACAACATAAGGCCAAAAGACTATAATATCATGAGGTTTACATAGAACAAAGGTGTATCAAAACAAAACCTTTAGAACATTCGGCATAACAATCACATTTGAGACAGGACGCAATTTTTACTGACTTACGGAAAAAAATAATAGACACAACACAGATAAAATATGAGAGAATATAAAGGTGGTTGATCATAAAGTTTCGAAGTATTCACAGAATATATAGTAGTTAAAGCATGATGTAATGCCTATTGTACACAACAAACTTTAACAATGACAAATCATACTACTGTTTGACCAAACAAATAACTAATTTGACATAACACAGAGATGCCGTGTCATGAAATACAGACATTTGCACATAACATAAAGAAGAAACGACAGGACGTAAAGACAAAGCGACAGAACACATTAAATATTTACACTATAAGACAGTTCCGGCGTTCCATACACAACACTACTGTGACAAAGCATCGGTAGCTAAAATAAATTATGAAAATAGGGTTATGTTCGGGTGGTACAAAAAAAAAAAATCACGAATATTTAAAACATTTAGTTGGTGAAGTGAATCAATTAAAGCATTGGGAATTATGCAAAAAACATTGTATTAATGAAGAAGCTGTATGGTGAGACAAAACAGGAAAAGGAAGTCGTGTATTCACTTTTTAAAATCTCGTGACCTAACATTCAAAATCATTGATTTTATTTATAGTAGACAGGATTAGTTGGTGCTGTATGATCTGTTACCGTACTTATTAGCACTTTCGAGTCTTCATTGAACTTGACTCTTCATTTCATTCATAATTAGAAGTCATGCATTACTAATGGTGATGCAGTTTTTGTTGTCTTTGGAAGAAATGACATGAACTTTTTATTACTAGTAAGTCGACAAACAGAGACAAATGCACTAGTGTAAATGTTTGCCAAACTGTATTTCAGGTAATACATTGTTGGTCCATATCAGACTTAAAAAATGTTTTTAGTGGCTGCATGACCACTCCTCTGAGTTGATTTTGGATGAAATTTACCACTTTTTAGCGGGTAATTTTGTCCCCCAAATAATACGTAGCAGTCCTTGTCAGCATAGGTGACTGGTTTTTTTTTCAGGAAAAAGTCAGTACACATGGAGAGGCAAATACCATTCATTGTATGCAGTTCTCCGAATTCCCCTCAGTGAAGAAAAAACAGGAACTGTTGTTTAATAAATTACTTTACCTGTACTTTGAAAAAAATAGACATTGACACTTTTACCAAAATCTTCTTATTATATTTATAATGAGTTTATCCAAATAGGGACATCATCTAAAGTACTTAATTCTAATCTGCAATGTCTTCTTTTTTTTTAGTAATGAAAAATATAAAAGAAAACACATGCTGTTAAACAATATAAAGAATAATCGGTTTTTAAAAAAATGATCAGCAATGCAAATGTAAATGATTGTGGAAAGGTCAAGGCCACTTCTACATTTTTTTTTGCCATAAATATAAAAAAGATTCAATATTGATTATAGTGACCGTCATTAGAAACACCACTCTAGATTATTCTTTTAATTCCGATTTTCAAATATACATATTTGTTATAGAAATATATGAACTGAAATTTCATTTATTACTCATTTGCTTAAAAAAAATCATTAGAGTTTCAAAGTTTAATTGATTATTTGATTATGTAACTTCTTATGTTCGAATCATTCGGGACCCAATACAACCCTGTTTTCTCCGTATCAATGAGTGTGTTACCGTCGAATACATTGACTGCCTATAACAAACGTCAAAAACGTTGTGTTTGGTATCTTTTGGGTTCCGTTGATACATGTATATACTGACGAACTTCAAAAACGCAACACACATTTTGTTGATTTGTTTTAACCAAATCATGATAGATCCCATTCTAGATACTTCTTCCTGTTAAGAAAAAATCAATATCTAGCTTACCTGAGGTTATTGAACATACCGGATTATTGAAGTAGCACGAGTTTCGTAGGGCGAATATTTGAAACCCATCAACATTTTTTGGAAGGTTGTTTCTTTTTAAAAAAAATGTTTTCGATCAATACCCACTCTTACACTGAACTGCAGTCAAATTTAGCGTTTTGTAATTCATTGATAACCTTCTGGAATTTCTCAAACAAGCAACTTGTAACGTCTCATTTCATTGGCTGACAGATTCAAATAATCGTATTGTTTACGTGATCTGAGACAGCTGACTAACAACGGAATGTACTATGTTATTAAATTTTATCAAAGATACAAGGATTATAATTTAGTACGCCAGACGAGGGTTTCGTCTCCATGAGACTCATCAGTGACGCTCTGATCAAAATAGTTATAAAGCCAAACAAGTACAAAGTTAAAGAGCATTTAGGATCCAAAAAAAGAGACTAAGAACGTAAATAGAATAAAGAAAATTGATGTTCTTTGTAATGCTATGTTGGTGTCTGATTTTTAAATAGTTGGGTCGGAACATTATTGTTTGTAAAACAAAAGATTGAAATGTAACATTGGCGAAGAATTTTCTTTTGCACTGAAATTTACTACTGAAAAATGAAAGAAAAAACTACTTGTGAGTACTGTAATTGTAAAAGGAACAATATAAGAATGATAAACTCTTTTTATTGTAATTGGACGCACATTTGTCCTTTGATTTCGTACTTAAATGAACCTACAAGAATAACAGAGCTTTGAATAACATGTATGTGCACGTGTTCTTTTGTGTATTACAAACCAAAATCCATTTCCTTTCACCGCGCCAATGTTTTGCTATATCAATTTGTCTCCAAATAAAGCATGGTCGTCTCCTATTCTGTATTAGGCGGGGAGGGGGCCCGAATTTACTGACAATTTGGGGACTTATTTTCAAAAGGAGGTAACCTATTTAGAAGGAAAAAAAACATTATCAAATGTTAAATCCTGAAAACCAATATCTCCCTGCCTTAAAAAGTTACTAGATTATGCCATGAAATGATGTATACGCAAATTGTCATCTTTACCTAGTCATTGGAATTCCTTTTTCTACGTAGTTTCGTATTTACAAAATATGTTAAATCTAGGTGAGCCTTGTTTTAGGGACGATTACATGGCTTTTATAAGCTTGCAATGGAATATGAAGATTTATAATTATCCAGAACTTTTTGACAGGACATTTGAATTTAGCATTTCGTCGTGAAAACCATTGTGTCTTATGTTTGTATATAACAAATTCAAACGACCTTTTTGAAATTAACAAGTGATGATGCACTTTATTTAAGGTAGTATTACCATGAGATAATCAAATACACAGTTATGCACGTGATCAGTATATTCAACTTTAGATCATAAAAGTACACGTGTTCTAGTTTTGAAGACAGGCGGCGGTGATTTAAAGTTTTTGTAAAGTCATATGTTTACATTGATCAATGAGAACAATCGTTCATTGGTGATTTGATCTTATAACGTTTGTTTGACTGATTACGTCGAACCGTCTTTCTCTAAGATTGGCCGCAGTTAAGTGTAAATCAGTTACAAAATGTTGCATCTTTATATTGGCGAGACTAAGCAACGAAAATCAGAATTGCCCATTAGAATATTGCAGCCTGGAAAACGTGCACGTGCTATGCCAAGACAATTTGACGTCTGACTGTTTTTGAAAGGATTTGTTGATGACCATCAATGACCAGATCAATTTATAGTGAAAACACCACGCCAATAGAATTTGAAAACGCATCGTCATTTGCAAGACATGTTTGCTCTTAAACTTTTTACTTGTTTGACTTTACAACTATTTTGATCTGAGCGTCACTGATGAATCTTATGTAGACGAAACACAAGTCTTGCGTATAAAATTATAAGCTTGGTACCTTTGATAGCTATTTAATATTGGGTCAATGCCACAGCTGGTGGACGTTTCGTCCCGATGGTATCACCAGCCCAGTAGTCAGCACTTCGGTATTGACATGAATATCAATATATGGTCTTTTTTATAATATATTTACTGTTTCAAAAGTATGATTTTTTTCGAAATACTACGGATTTTTATATTCCAGACATATATATTACCTTAGCCTTTTTTGGTACAACTATTTGGAATGTTAGATCCTCAATCCTCTTCAACGTTTTACTTGTTTGGTTTTATAACTTTTTTATCTGAGCGTCACTGGTGAGTCTTAAGTATACGAAACCAGAGTCTGGCGTATTTAATTATAAGCCTGGTACATTTGATAACTATTTACGGCTGCAAATGCTAATCAAATCGAAAGATGTAAAAAATAAGACTGAAATACAGGCTAATGACTTGAGACAGGTACAGTCATATAAAACATGTTGGCGGGATCCTAATTCTATGTTTCATGTCTAATATTACACAGTTTACTTCAAATATTGGAACTGACAAAAGTTAGTATAAAATATATAAATCATATGACATTTGCTTGCTTCTGCTATAGGTAATATGAGGTTTTTACATTGCAGAGCACTATCATAACACTCAATCAAAATATGTGTTATAATCTTCAGATATCTGAAAGCATACTTTAAGTATTGTTAATAAAAATTCGTCGTCGCTGTCTGCAATATTTGTTAAACTTAAATCTTGTAATGCCTGTTGTCTATTTATAACATCACCAAGTGGATGGTAGCATAAAAATCTAATGAGACACCACAGCAGGTGGTATGGATGTTCCTTCCATGTTTATAACCTGAAGTTCTTCCGGTATTAATGATGAGGATAATATGTTTACATTACATCGTCTACACTAGCTATTTTCATCTTGTTATTCAGTGTCATTGAATGATGTACATTTTGTCTATAACAATTTATACATGTTTCAGTAATGTTGCAACATCTTACGTTCTCCATATCTGGTGTACATCTTGATATAACATGATCTAATAAATAAATTTGGTGTTTTAACTGTCTTCTGATTGGTTAAAATTATTAGTTTTATTTTCAATGTTGTCAATTTTGATAGCGACACGCCCACTCTGACGTAGTGTATTCATACGCCAACATGTGTGTACGTTGTTATTGTTAATATAAATGATATAAAAAGTTCTTTGAGCCTTATTTTTGATAGAAATTTATTTATAATGAATGGCAATAATTTCTTTTGATTTTATTGAACCATAAAATTAATTTTGGACTCTTCACATTTTACATAATCCGCTTCGCGGATTATTCAATGTATAGAGTCAAAAATTAGTTTTATGGTTAAATAAATTCAAAATAGATAATAGCCATTCATTAAATATTTTGAATGTTATATTGTACTGCCCTATCATATAATAATATGACGCGTATACCAACCAACCAGACACAGCATCTGTCTAGATGCCTTCTTTAAATGTATGTGATAAAGTTTGCGTAACCTGTACGTTTGACTTGTTGAGTTATGGATATCTACAGGTAATAGTGTTGCTAATTCTTGATTGATTTTAGCATAAAAATATTTGCATACATCAATGATAAATGGAGACGATTCGGACTTCAGTAAAGACTCGGTAAATTCAAGTCCTTTATAGCAATGTGAAATATTATCTAATAGTATCCATAGAATATTCCTGTAAAAAAGCGGTCTAACATGATGACCGACAATCCACTCTCTGTAAGTGTTAATCGGTGATTCTTATCATCTATCGGAAATAAATTATTCAGTAATCCATCAATTCCTCTCAAGTACAAATAGTAGTATCTTATTGTTACTCTGGTTGATCTTTCCTAGTCCATATTATGTTCAGGTATAAAATAATTCGGACAGTAACAGATGTTTACCCATGATATTAATTTATTTAGACAAAGAGAAAAACAATAACTCAATTTTGGTAATATAAAGGTATCAATATCCTCCTCTTCAGAGATCCAGAATAAAGCCGTCTTTAGAAAGTAAGAACATAATAACTCTTTAGCATCATTGTTTGTGTTAACAATATGCTTTAATGTTAGTTTGAGTCGACCGTAACATAATAATTGAGTGAAATTAAACGAATGTACAAGTATTTTTTTCTGCCACAGAAAAAGATAATCTCCATAGTAAGCGATTATTTGGTAAAGTCTTAGGCCCTATAGGTACTAACAAGCAACCATAACGTATGATCATATCGGTTACAAAATTAGGAGGCCATTGTCTTCGATGACGGGATACCCATGGCTTTGCACTTTGAGGTAGATGTTTACTATGTAGGCAGTATGCAATGTCTAAAAGGAGTTTATCGTCTGACAAACATGGACCGTGTACAATCCATGACGGGTTTCTATACGTTTGCTTACACTGATTCATAAAGAGATTGGGTAAAATATATTGCCTTTGACAAACACATGGTACAAAAAGATTTTCCCCATCCTTGACTGCTACAAATGTAAGTTTAGTGAATCCAGGATGATCAATATCTAGTTCCATAACACATGTAATACTTGTAAGATGTTCGATATTCCCTATACCCTCTATTCTCTAATTTTTGTGCTATTTTCACATTTCCTGTCCGGTGTGAGAACAATATTTCTCCTCACTAGTGAAAAATCTGTTCTCGGCAAATGATTAGTCGAAATTTGATTATGACGTCAAAATGTTTTGCTTTCTTCTGAATTTTCCTATTGTGACGTCATGAAAAAAGGCGACCTTGCCTGATGACGTCGCATATAAAGAACACAAGTTTCTATAAATCTTTAAAAAAGAACGATAAAAGTAATCAGAGAAACAGATTCCGACACTATAACTCGTGTATTACGATATTTCTCCACTCTCGACAGTTAATTTTTAATTATTTAAAAAGCTCGGCAAGCCTCGCGCTTTAAATAATAAAATTTAACTGTCTCGAGTGGAGAAATATCGTAATACACTTGTTGCAGTGTAGGAATCTATATTTATGACTGCCAAGTTTTGTACTAACATTACATTTTACATCCATGTGACTGCCTGGTAAACTAAGTTCTTCCGCCGAACTTCCACTTGATATGTATGTGCTATTCAAACAAATAGTGTAGATCATGTTTTTTATGATAAGTAGTCGTTGTCTTTTTCGTATATTTATTTCACTACCAACTATGTTTACTAAATGCTCCAATAAATATTTCTCTTTCGGGTCACAATCGATCCAAAGCAAGCGATCTGAAAAACAATATGTACTTTCATTTATTTTTATAAAAACGAAAAATTAGGCTTGTACATAGAACTTATACTTGTGGCCATTGTGTCCTACAGTATCATCACCAAAGTATATTCAAAAAAATTATTTTGAACATTAATATATTTTGAGCCCGGATATGTTGATACAATCTGGGTAAGCTAATCAATCCTTTTAATAAACGTATTCAAGGTTATATTTTTATCAGAATATGAATAACGTTTTTACAGTACAATCAATAGGATGCTGGATGTGTACTGATTCATATTTAGTCTCAGATACATGATTTTGTGTATTAGTCATTATTGACTTTGTATTAGCTGTCAATAACTGCAAGTACTTTCACATCTGTATTTTTAGGAGTGAGGGTGGATAAATTTGTCACACGTCCATTCTGTTTTTGTTTGATGTTTTTATTTGTATTGATCTGATGCGTTAATAGATATAGGAAGATGTGGTGTGTGTGCCAATGAGACAACTCTCCATTCAAATAACAATTTATAAAAGTAAATCATTATAGGTCAATGTACGGCCTTTAACACGGAGCCTTGGCTCACACCGAACAACAAGCTATAAAGGGCCCCACAATTACAAGTGTAAAACCATTCAAACGGGAAAACCAACGGTCTTATCTATATAAAAACGAGAAACGAGAAACACGTATTAATTACATAAACAAACGACAACTACTGTACATCAGATTCCTGACTTAGGACAGGTGCAAGCATTTGCAGCGGGATTAAACGTTTTAATGGTAACAAACCTTCTCCCTTTTTCTGAAACAATAGCATAACATCACAACATAGAAAAACACACGATACAATATCAATTGGCAGGCTTAACTCAATCAAAAAACGTAAATTAACACACTATGAACGAATGAATTTGATCTGCGATACCTGAATGCAAATGCACAGTTAATAAAATATTAGAGACACAAATTCAAGGCCAAAAAGCATACAAGCAAGTCCAAACAAAGCCATGGCAAAACACCACTGCGAAATATTTAACCCTTCGAAAATAATCACTTTTGAAAAAAAAACGGTTTTTATAATATATACAGGTAAATGAAAAATGACTTTGTCGTTTTAGGTATACTACTTATGTGTAATTATTAGGAATACCAAGAAAGTTCTGTCATTGACATTACTTAACACTAGATACAAAGTGTGGTGAATATCAACAATAAAACTATACAATTAGAGCGAGGTCAAACTTCTCTGTACAGATTTAAGAAGAATAATCTTGATGTTCATACACATGTAGTACGAAGAAGTGAAAATTAGTACACATTCCAAATAATCAAAGCTGGTATATAGACAAGATCCAAATTAATGTTCCGGACCATATGAGTATTTGGACCATACGTGTATGGTCATGACCATATGGGTATATACTCATATGGTCCGACCATACGCGTATAGTCCGACCGTACGCGTATGGTCGGGGTAATTAACAATATGTTACAGTTTACTTTTAATACTTCTAAAGTTTTCATATGGTATGACCGTTCATTAAAAAGACGCTATCATATAGGTAATTTTATTATTATATTATAATAGAAAGATTAGCTAAATAAAAAATTAGAAGTTTCACATAGTTAATTTTTCTTACTTGTCAAAACTATAATAAACACATTTTATACCGATGGTCATTACTGATGGTCATTACCGATTTGTTATTACGAGTGAATGGTAATATGTCGACTTAAATAAATTAATTCCAAACATTTCTTAATGAACTGCTACACAAGAAGTCACTGGAAACTAACATAGTTTATTTAAGCTGTCTTGTGAATATGGTGTATTGCAATCATGTTACGATTTTTGAGATCTAGAATTTCACCTACTAGAAATATCGGAAGGGCCCAAGACCTCGGTATCACTGTACGCAGCTATAAAAAGGCTAGCTTTTCACTCGCAAACAAAAGGTGTAAATGAAAAGGATCGTGCACAACCATGCAAGACTTGCAAATGCAAAAAAATCTATTATAACATGTGGAAGTAAATGTCACCCAAGCCTACATGCAAGAATGTAATTAGCAATAAAAACTAACTATGGCATCAATGTTTAATTTTTACGTAGTATTTGAATTATAAAAATAATACATTGTCATGTAACCATCATTCTTTTTTTAGATAAAGTTTTTGTATAATTGAATCTTTTATAACAATGTATAATGTAATTTAAAAAAAATTATACCTATATGGTCCAAATACTCATATGTTCCGGCCCGTTAATAACCAAACGAGTATTATACTCATATGGTCCGACCATACGCGTACGGTCGGACCATACGCGTATGGTCGAACCATATGAGTATACGCATATGGTCATGACCATACGCGTATGGTCCAAATACTCATATGGTCCGGAACATTAATATAAAATAACCAAAAAAGCATTATAAACAGTATCAACAGGTCGAATAAACAAGAAAAATACGATATGAGAGTACTCGCAGTTACTGACAGCTAGTTAAAAGACAAAAGCAATTAATAATAAAAAAATCATGCATCAGAGACTAAAATCAACTAAAACACATCCCAGGGATTTAGTATTTTAACGTCATGAACAGTCAGAGAAGACATGACTTGTGCAATGCCAAAAAAAATGTACTGCCAGGTAGTAGGATAGTGAGGAGCGACTTCTTTAGAACTAAAAATTGACGTGTGTGTGTCTCTATACGAATGTAGGACAGAAATTAACAGGACAAAAAGTCACAGACAAAAAGTCACGGACAAAACGTCACAATTATTTTTTTTAGATCTTTTTACTTTGAATAAAAATTGCTTATTTAAAAAAAAATTGTATTTTTCTTGAACTATTGTAAATAAACCGACTTTGTAGACAAAATTTATCAAAACAAATATCAAAGATTGTTAAGAAAACAAAATGTCAAAGTGGCTTGGCACTTGAATGGCTTCATGGTGCCAAGAAATATACCCTTTGCGTGCTTCATATTTAAAAGAAATCTCAATGTTTCAAGTATAATGACAAATTTCCTCAACTTTAATATAAATATACGTAATGGAAAGTAAATAGTTCAAGATATATCTCTTATATATTCAAACAATTGTCAACAAATTATTTGTGAATTTTTGTCCTGTGACTTTTTGTCCTATCAAATGTGTGACTTTATGTCCTGTGACTTTTTGTCCTGTGACTTTCTGTCCGTTTACCTCTCTATATATCCCGCCTCAAAAGAAGATATAATTTAGTTATGTTTTAATTTGCTAATGACAAAATCGATATTAGTGCCAATGAAAACTATATTCAGAGATCTAATGACAATATTTGTACGATAACCCATACTTATAAGTTTGTGTAAATGTTCGATGAGTTTACACGGATCACATAGTGATTTCCTTGCTTTAAGTACAATATTACCATAAAATTTATGATCTGAAATACCAATTTTAATAAGTACAGCCAAATTTACTAATCAAATATTTGTATCTATTAAAGAATTTAGTAAAAGTTTTAAGTAATTTATAGTATCGAAATCAAATTTTTGACTTAGGACAGGTGCAAACATTTGCAGCGGGATTAAACGTTTTAATGGTACCAAACCTTCTCCCTTTTTCTGAAACAATAGCATAACATCACAACATAGAAAAACACACAATGAAATATCAATTGACAGGCTTAACTCAATCAAAAAACGTAAATAAACACACTATGAACGAATGTATTTGATCTGCGATATCTGAATGCAAATGCACAGTTAATAAAATATTAGGGAAAAACATTCAAGGCCAAAAAGCAAACAAACAAATCCAAACAAAGCCATGGAAAGACACCACTGCGAAATATTAAACCCTTCGAAAAAAAAAACACTTTGAAAAACCCGTTTTTAATAATATATACAGGTAAATGAAAAATAACTTTGTCGTTTTAGGTATACTACTTATTTGTATAAAATTCTTCCAATAATTAGGAATACCTGGAAAGTTCTGCCATATAAATACATAATTTAACACTAGATACAAATTAGGGTGAATATCAACAATAAAACTATACAATTAAGCCTTTTTAAATTGATTTTAATAGCTTGTTTTATGTTGTGCTGTTACACCACTGTCCCTGGTTAAGGGGGTATTCATCAACATGTTTAACCCTTCCACATTCTTAATGTGCCTATTCTAGTAAATCTCGTTGTTTCATGTCTGTCATATATGTTTTTGGTAAATTATTTTGTTATAAGTTAAGCCGTAAATTTTCTCAATTCAGTTGTTTAATGTTTTTCATGTTCGGGCCTTTAAAGTCCGAATATACGGTATGCGTTTTCCCATATTTGGCTCCATCCACATCATTTGAATTCTTGCTGGATAGTTGTCGTATTGGCAATACTACAACATTTCCTTATTTCTATACACCCATTCAATCATTGGATATTTGTAGTAAACAATATAACATCAAAAATACCGCACTCCAAGGAAAAAGTTACAAAAAAGTCAATAACAATTGACAAAATCAAAAGCTAAAAAATATCAAACAAATGGAAAACAACTATCATATTCCTGTGTGTACGGAATTATATGAAGCTTAGGTATTCAATACAAACAAGGTTAGTACTAAGATTTGCTGTTCAATGTATATATAAACCACGAAGAACATATGATTCGCCAAAATCTCATCCGTCTCAAATGATATTGTTTGTATGTGAGATTATCGATCCCCAAGTGCTCTTTTATTCTTTATCCTTTTTTAAAATGTTTTTTGTTAATACAAAATGTTATTGACACGTTCATGTTTGTAACTGTTATATTCATACACCTTTAAATAATTCCTAACACAAAAGGTTTTCCTATTCGTAGACATAGAATATCAATTTGGGATTTAAAATCCATGGTTTCTCGATTCCGATAATTAAAATGCATCTTAACAAAAATGTTTAGATGTATCTCATCTAAAAAGATTTTTTGTTCACTGATATGTATGAATTGCATTCACGACAATAGGGTGATTTTGTATGTTATATATATATATATATACAACTCGTCTAAACATCAACCCAACAATGTTAGATCTGTAAATTTGCTTTCGCAATTTGTTTGTTCTTCCCTCGCCGGATTTCGAACCATGCTTCTGAGATATCGTGACACCAAATCGCCCGCACTGTAGCCGTCCCGATGGACCACACGACCACCTGGGCTTCATCAAAATGAAGCTTTTGGTGGCCGGGTGTTACCTTTCCACGTCAGTTTTAATCTAGCGTCGTACTACAGTACATGATATATAAGGCATGGAGATGTTATTTTTACAGATCAGCTAAATTATCTATAGTAAAGGATCCTACAAATTAATGTAAGATACAGTCACAAAAAATAATTATATTTATAAGTACGTCTGAGTCAGTGACAACTCTACAACAGATTTATCCATCGGATCACCAGCAGTGATGGTGATACATGGCTTTGTACATTATGTATATACAACTCGTCTAAACATCAATCCAACAATGTTAGATCTGTAAATTTGCTTTCGCAAATTTTGTGTTTTCTCCCCCCGCCGGGATTCGAACCCATGCTACTGAAATATCGTGACACCAAGTCGCCTGCACTGCAGCCGTCCCGCTAGACCACACGACCAGCTGGGCTTCATAAAAATGAAGCTCTCGGTGGCCGGGTGTTACCTTTCCACGTCAGTTTTAATCTAGCGTCGTACTACAGTACATGATATATAAGGCATGGAGATGTTATTTTTACAGATCAGCTAAATTATCTATAGTAAAGGATCCTACAAATTAATGTAAGATGACAACTCTACAACAGATTTATCCATTGGATCACCAGCAGTGATACATGGCTGTGTACATTATGTATATGTTACAGTAAAAAGGTGAAATTAAGAATTACATGTAATTACTAAACATTTCAGTAAATACCTGTAATCACTAGCCAATTTAGTAATTACATGTATTTACTAGTTGATTCAGTGATTACTGGTATTTACTGATTATTTTTGTCATTTTTACAGCTATTTACTGACTTGATTTTTTTGTTTTGAAATTAAGGACATAATTCAAGATACCAAACAAGAAAGTAAAGGGATAGGGATTTTTAGGGCTTATACTTAAGGATAAAAGAATAAAAATGTATAAGGCACATCAAAATTGCATACTCTTTAGAGTTTGTGAATCGAAACTGGAACATGGTGGTTTAATACGTTTTGAAACTCCCTAAAAATCAGCATGCAAGACATTGATATCAATCCAAAATTTAGACAGACATTTGTGGGAAGTTTGAAGTGATATTGATTTGAAAATTGGTAAAAACTTTTATCCAGACAAGTTATAGATGAAGTTGAAATTTTGTTTCAGGCTGATGATTTTGTGCAGAGTTGTGGTCCTTGAACTTTGCAAATTAACTCCACAATTACCCCTTATGCTTGTAAATATTGATTTCAGAACTGGTATTAAGTTGACAAATTGCAGATCAAGTTCAAATTTTGTTTATATCTGATGATTTTCTACATAACTTATATATTCATTTTGTGGCATATATGACCAAAAAAAATAAGAAGCAATTTAAGGCAAACACTGATATACATTATAACTCAAAAATATAAATCATGATTGATGAATAAATTGAGTTAAACAAATCAGGTGAGTGATTCAGGATCTTGATAGCTTATTGTTCATATTAATTTTGCTTTTCAAGTTGCCCTATGACAAAATAGGGGGACTGTTCTTTTTCCCGTTTGAATGGTTTTACACTAGTATTTTTGGGAGGCTTTTATAGCTTGCTGTTATGTGCGAGTCAAGGCTAAGTATTGAAGGCCATACCTTGACATACAATGGTTTACTTTTAAAAAAAAATATGTTACTTGAATTGAGAGTTTTCTCATTTGCATTCATACCACATCTTCCTATATCTATTAACTATAAAATTGAGAAAGGAAATGAGGAATGTGTCAAAGCGACAACAAGGACTTCTTCTGTCGGACATTTGTGATGAATCTAATCTTTTTGTCACCTTAAAATTTCACCCCTTTTGTTGACATTATTTTCATTTTTGTCGAGCAGGCATGTGACTTTTATCGCAAAAACGTGAGACATAGCGAACCAACCTATGTTCCGTCATCAGCAGCTAAATTTTGATAACTTTCTTAAATTATCCTGGATTTCTACCAAACTTGAAAACAAGCTTGTTTATGATCATAATACAAATATTAAGAGGTAAATAAATCATGCCATTTAACATTAACTTTTCACTATGACTGGGTTTCCACCAAACTTGGACAGAAGCTTGTTTATGATCATAAGATAATATCTTGAAGTAAAGTTTGTAAAATAATACTTTTATCGTATATTACTTATAGCTGATCTTAGTTTTTTCCAACTTAACATTAATTTACATTCAAAGAGGTCCAATTATTAACTTGCAAGTAAACAACTCCTCAACCATGTTTCTCAGCATATTTAACAAAATAGAACCAGTGAGATTGCCTGCTAAAAGTGAATTCTAATTTCATTATAATTAATGACTTAACAACACAAAAATCATATTTGATTTGCTATATATTTCGTAGCTTATGCACCAATAACAAAAAAGAAGTAGGTTTTACCATAACTTTTGATCAGCTGACCATATTACAACATTGTTTTAACAGTTAGTAAATAGGTGTAAAAGATCATTTAAAAATTAGTAATTACTGGTAATAACTGGGCAGTTTTAGGAATTACTTGTATTTATATATAATTACTAAGTGCATCGGGAATTACATGTATTTCCTAAATTTTAGTATTTACATGTAATTCCTAATTTCACCTATTTACTGTAACATATATATAATTCGTCTAAACATCAACCCAACAATGTTAGATCTCTAAATTTGCTTTCTATATATATATCAATTATCGTCAACTAATATTATATTATTATTATGATTATTATATATTACAAACTCATTTTCCAGTTCGATGTTTAAAACAATTGTAAACTCATTAAATCTAAATCAATTTCAACATGTTCTACACTGTATCTTAGGAGTTTTCTAGAAACTCCGCATTGTTATTACAATGTGTAAGAGTACACTAGATATAAGCTTTTAAGTTGTCCTTCTACAGTTTGAGGACTTTTACAGTCAATGTACATATGTCGCAGACTTACTCTTGTATGTTCGGATAACTTGGATAAGTGAACTTAATATTATTGATATAATTAGCTGATTAGTAAACAAAATATTTCTTTTCATTTCTTGAGTTATCGCACTTTAACCATTATACAGCAGGCACATGATATACTGTAAGTGACTTGACATATACACATCAATCTTGACACACTTGTTTCAATTAATGACGAAGAGTTAAGCGTCTATTTAATTATTTTCGGATAAGTTTTATTCAGAGCCAATTGACATAAACTACATAATATTTCATTCCTTGTTTTATTTAATTTGTGATATTAATACGACAACAAACAGTCTTAGGTACATTTTCATGTAGGGAGAGTTTATGACATTCTGATACAACGCCTTCAACAAGTTTTAATTTTACAATTGTAAAACGAATCAATAAGCTTTTGACGGGATCATCGTGAGCTGCTGGTAACACAGTATAAGCATTATGTTTTCAGCATGCAATGATTTATAAAAGTTGCACGCATATTCAGTGACCGTAGATGTTTCGAACAACATTAATTAATTATATTTAGCTTGTCTCATATTGCATTGTTTTTTTAAACTAGACGTCAGAAGTATACACAAAAAATCCAGAACAGCAAGGGTTACTCCTGGTAATAAACTTTGAATTTACTGGATCTCCTGACCAAAGGACAGGTAAATTAAATGTATAACGGTATTTTTTTTTTTAGTTTTGTTTTGAAAGTGCCAAAAATTAAACACTCCTATCCTAACCATAACCCTCTTAAAACATCTTAAACGCCAAAACTGCGATCCGGTTTGACAGAATCGTAATTTTAAATAATAGCACGAGGAAACATGCTATACTTCTCTTTTTTTTCACCACTATGCGTCGCATAGCAAATCGGAAACATTTTCCGGGTATAATTTGACAACACTATATTACTTTAATTTGATTAACAAAAAAATAAATAACAAACATATCGAACTTCGAGGAGGATTAAAAACAGAAAGTCCATAAACAAATGTCAAAATCAAGACCTCAACCGATGGATTAATAGTGATATATATTTAATGAAAAAGTTTCATTATCCTTCTGCTGACGAGGAAGCAAAACCTTTTTGGTCAATTCGATTATTCAAATCCATTTTTCTTTTATTTCGGAATATTTAAAATATCTTTTATAACATGTAATTTAACTCTTCATTGAATTGCATGTTTTTCTTGAATTTTTATTTTATAATGGTAACACGTTTTGGTGTACGAATTATTCTAGTACTCACATAAAAGGAATTTCATTTTTTCTTAGTAGTAAATAATTCGTCCTTAATATATATATCATGAACCTAACGATCGAACAATTTGAAAGCAAAGAGTGTATCAATTTTTTAGCATTTGCATTAACTCTATTAACTAAAAAAACTCTTTTGTTTGAACATTGCAATAAATTTCGAATTTCGCCTTTAATAGAAGGTCAGTAGCCAACTGTGTGTACATCATTACCTGGGGTGGTCACAGTTTTGGTTAAAACAGCTAAGCATGAAGTAGTTGCATCAGTTGAAACATTGTTCAAATGACGTAAATTTCAAAATGTATTTTAAAAGAAGAATACAAAATTTGATTTCTAACCAAAAATGGCACAAGTCCTTGAAGGTTAAACAAATATATATGTATATCGCCAATGGTAGTCAGCAGGGTTAAAGAACATCAGTTGTTCGACCTGTTATTCCAATGCGTTTTGTTTAAATATACTTTTTCACTTTTTTTGTCTTTTGGAAAATGTTGTTTGTGCTGTATTTTGACCCTTCCACAACGAAATTTGTTTTACATGCACACGTATAAAAATTGCGATTTTTGTCCAACGGAATCAAAGGTTTGAACGTAGTTTTCAATTTATCCTTGTTCATATATACTTTGAGTTGGGTACATGTTTAATGATTTGACCTGTCCGTCAGTCCATCTGTCAGTTTTATTCCTGTCTACTGAAACCAAAACAGACAATCACGTAACTTTGTAGATAATTAGAACCTACTGTAGAGATGTTCTAATGATAGGCAAATATAATTATTTTTCCTGATATTTTGTCCCTTTGAACATTGAATTGTTTCCTTAATTTACAACTGTAACTGTTTGTTAATGTAACTTCTCTTGAACCATACCCGATAAATGAACGAAAATGTGTAATTAAAGGGAAAATAATTGATAGATTTGCATATTGACAAAAACTAGTGATTTTTGTAGGAGGTATGAGTCTCCGATCGAAGCTCCTCTTTTTTCTAGTGACTATGTCGGACTGCAGGGTATTTGATCATATGCTTACAAATGTTTCATACATGTTTATAAATATATAAGATTTGTGTTCTTCCATTGATTGTTATCTTTTCGACACATTCCCCGTTTTCATTTTCAATAGTCTTTTTGCCAATTCCCGTAATTGACACTGTAATTAAAGATTCCGTTTTTGTTGTCTCCCTTATGAGGTGAGTGGCAGTGATGTTTATTAACAATGATGGACTAGGAGACAGAGCAAATTCATCTGTGCATAACGCGAGTAATCTTTAAGGTTTTCAATTTTTTTAATTAAATTCATTTGTTGTTACGGTAAATTCTTTTGACATCAGGCATTTGTTTGATGAAAAAATAGTACAACCTGCCGATGCATCACTTTTGATACATCATGATTTGCATTGGCAATAAAAACAGTCTACGATTACAAAAGGGAAATTATTTGTTTAATAAGTGTGTAATAACAGAATCAAATCGGAAAATGGCTTATGTATGAAAGAAGATTTGTGAAACAGATTCTGTGATTCACTGTAACTAGGGATGTAAGAAAGGTTGGTGTTTTATGAACACATATCAGTGTCACAGAATATAATATTTAGATTTAATAATTTTGTTTTCAGTATACTAGAATTAAAAGTTTATGTGTATGGTCATTAAATCTTAATATTGAAATTACACACATTTTGTAGGTTCAAAGAAAGATGTTACTGATTTGAAAGGTTTCTTTGAGAAACTTAATTACAAAGTGTTGCATAATGAGGACGACATGAATATAGATGAATTAAAACAATACCTAGAGGATATAAAAAATAACAGCTTAAAAAAAGATTCCCACAAATATCACAGCTTTTATTGCGTCATCATGAGTCATGGAAACGAAGTAAGTTTTACCAAATTACAATCAAAATGGTAAACATTTTAATACTTTCCATACACATACTAGTAGTTTGACTGTCCTTCTGGTATCTTTTGACCCTCTTTTGAATAGACGACATTACCAGTATATTTAAACTGTCTTAAGACTATGGTAGATACTCATTAAAACAACTGTTCATACAAAGTCTCAGTTCCAACGCAACTTTAAGGTCTATGCCATTTTGAAAGAACTACAGCCCACCCTAACATAAATGCTGATATTAGGCCAAGTATATGAATAACTAATCCTCATATATACAACGCGATCATATGTCATATGTAATCAATAACTGTTAAGTGTCTTCAGATATCGACTGTTTTAATACGATGTTAAAAACGGGTGTAATGTAAGCTTCAGCGAGCTATTAATCATGTTCCGAGCCGATGAGATAAACATGTTATATTTAAGGACACTAAAAAGTTATTGTTTTTTTTATACTGCAATTATTTTTGTATTTGGTGGTTCAAAGACAAAAAGATAAAAAAATAAAATGACAACAACAAAAATCTCACATTTATTCCATTTATTTTCGAATTAAAAGATTTTTTTTATTATTATTTTACCTTTGAAGCCTGCATTGTATTTTTATAAGGAAAATCATTCAATCAAGTAACGGGTACAGAGTATGCCGAAAACAAACTCGCATAGTCAACAATAGTACAGCGCTCAAAGCTAATAACTATGTATTACAAAAACTAATTCCAACAGTAAAACGAAATAACAAAACATTATCCCATTTGAGGCACAAGTTTATGATTTGTAACACGCCTCGGAATTTCGAACTGACCAATACATTCCCTGATTATTAACATTGTTGTGTGTGTCAATTTTGAACTTGGTGAATTGCGCAATCGAAAATGGAGTTAATTCTGCTTGCATTTTTGTATGTGCGCAGAATGTTGATTATGAACCGATGACTGGAACATGCACTAATTGGAAATACTCAAATGTCATTTGGATACGACTGTTAAACACATTCAGAGGTCACGAAAGTTCATGCAACATTCTTAAACAGCAATAAAAGCAATTGATGTACAGTATACAAATACATAATTTTAGATACCCAAATGCAGGATT
Organism: Mytilus trossulus; assembly: GCF_036588685.1. Taxonomy (NCBI): domain Eukaryota; kingdom Metazoa; phylum Mollusca; class Bivalvia; order Mytilida; family Mytilidae; genus Mytilus; species Mytilus trossulus. Next base: position 1,960,809 of record NW_026963318.1, read on the forward strand.
AATGAAATTAATATATTTTCAAAGCAAATGTTTAAGTAACTATTAGTTTGAAATCGTTTTGTTTTTTTTATTTATTGCGGAACTATCTCTTTAAACTGGAGTCAAACACCTAGAGATGAAGACGATGAAAACTTACTAAAATGTACAAAAAACATCGTTTTAAATTTATTAATATATAACGAGATAGAGACAAATATTTACAAATCTAACAAATGCATTAACGCTAAAATAACATTAAAAAATGCTTTTTATTGTCAAGGAAAATTGGGATAATGTTCAGCAAAGTATAAGTCCAATAGAAAAACATTCAAAATGTCTATATACCATTTCACTTCCAAAGATATTCATGATAAAAATTAACTGTTATTTCAGACAGGTATTGCGACTACAGATGGACTGATTCCACCAGAAGAGATCGTCAAATTCTTCAGAAATAACGCCGTTGCTGAATTTATTGGTATGTACAAACGTTTGAAAGATCTTGTGATTTGACGTCTTAACAATCGTTTCTGATTATGCTGATTGTGCTGTATTATTCTGTACATGTGTCTAGGTTGTGTTAATATAGTCATTATGAAGGGACTTCAATGAATTTGAAATCAAATTTTGCTTTCAAGTCTAACGTTACATTTGCATTGTACATCTTAATCTTCTGGAACGTATAGTCCCGTATTATTTGGAATCAAGGAGTTCAAAGTCAACGTAAAACATGCATTTTAAAGCATTTATTTCTCATCATGTGAATTATAAATGCATCAGTTTCTGCGTTTGCAACAAGTTTAACAATCAAGAATAAGATGACACAAAATAAAATTAAAAGTAACAAAACGTCAAAAAACCTAAATGCGAATTCAAATAATCGAAATTTATTAGATAACAATTATATTTATTGTCGGTTAAATTAGGTAAGCCAAAAGTGTTCTTCTTTGACATGTGTCGAGGGTCTGATACACATCAGAAGTTTATGCAAATAGAGTCTGAAAGTGGACCGGCTGATTTGGCAAATGCAGCTCCTCTATGGCCGCCAACAGTATTTCTACCTAACGAGTGTGATATTTTGGTTGCATATGCCACCACACCAGGTATGTTTCAGTATTTAACGCATTAACGACATAAAGAAATGTTAAAATCACCTCATTGATCCAATCAATTATGTTTGTATTCGTCGTAAAAAGTACCAAACACCATACACCAAGAATAGTTATTCATCAACAGGCAAAATAAAAGCTCAAAAACGTTAAACGAATGCAAAACAACTACCATGTTATTGACTTAGTATTCATGTCTGTATGTAGAAGACTGTGGATTAAACATTTTGTCACTATTTATCATTCGTCAAATTGCTAATTAAAATTAGAAAAGGGGATGTTACCTGTAACTTTCAAATTATACTAGAACACACCCGCGAAATCGCGGGAATTCAGAGCGTAGTTTAAAGTATGAAAAGTGTTGTTGGAAGAATTTTATTGATGACTGGAGAATTTCAGCAAAAGTATCATAAGTCATAGGTTATTGGGGCCGGGCCAGGAAAATGCTTTTTTATCCCTCCTCCTTTATTTCCAATATTCCCATTTTTTGTTTTTTTATCAATTTCAATATGAACATACATTTAGTATGTTATGAACATTTTCAGCAAAAGTATCATAAGGCATAGGTTATTAGGGACAGGAAAATGCTTTTTTTTTTATCCCTTCTCCTTTATTTCCAATATTCCCATTTTTTGGTTTTCTACCAATTTCAATATGAACATACATTTAGTATGTTATGAACATTCAAGTAAGGAGCCTGTAATTTAGTGGTTGTTTGTTTATGTGTTACATATTTGTTTTTCGTTCATTTTTTTGTACATAAATAAGGCCGCTAGTTTTCTGGTTTGAATTGTTTTTCATTGTCAGTTCGGGGCCTTTTAAAGCTGAGTATGCGGTATGGGCTTTGCTCGCTGTTGAAGGTCGTACGGTAACCTATAATTGTTAATATCTGTGTCATATTGGTCTCTTATGGAGAGTTGTCTCAACATGGTTATCATACCACATCTTCTTTTTTTTTTGTAATCAATGAATTTTGTAAAAGATATAATGACTGGAGAATTTCAGAAAAGGTATGAAAAGTTCACATGAATATTTTTAGACCTTATCTGTATATTATGAACATTCATTACTATATAAATATAGTGTATGTACTTTCAATTCTAAGTTTTACTAACCGACCATAGTGGTCATTGATATAGAATACAGACCCTCTCTATTTAATAAATTCGGTGACTGCCGTGGATAGTAAACTTGAAAATAATAGCAGATAGAATTCTGAAAATACACTTTATTCTTTGTATATGTATGTTCAAAGTATACAGAAAATCGCAAATCGGAAGACTAATCTGATTTAAAAGTTCGTCCAATGACGGGACAATATCCGGATGCCTTTTTTCTCGTTTTTCTCCAAAAATAACTCAATCTGAATAATTATATGAATGGATGACAAATGGCACAATGCACTGTACCTATAGGACACAGAGGCGTGACCAAAAAAGACTATGATCATAAAGGTTTTGCTTGCTCGGTGTTGGAGATATAATGGTGACCTATAAGTGAATACATCTACGTCATGTGATTTTTGCGTGGGAAGTTGTGTCATATGCAATAGACGTACTTACACATTCATGCATATGTGTCCGTCATTACGTAAATTCACACAGGTTAACATTGACATCCAAATTCCAAACATTTTGACGTCACGATTTTTAAAGTGAGTGTTGCCAGACGTCAGAAAGTTGTTCGGAGAAGATTAAAGGTTATTCGGGAGCTGAAAACTAAAATTGTAAATATGTTAATCATACACACTAAAAAACAATTACTTAGTATTTTTTTCTTTACTCATTTTGAGTAATTATATTACTTACATATTTACTTACAATTACTTACAATTACTTACTTTTACTAAGTTTTACTAAATGTTCTGAAGGAATTACTTGAAATTAGTTAATTTATTTTTTTACTTGATTTAAGTAATCCAAATAGATTTAAGTAAATATTGATTACTTGAATTTAGTAAAACAATTTCAAAAATTACTTAGTAATTTATTTTTACTTAAATGCAGTAAATGATTTACTAAAATTACTTCTGATTACTTGAAAAAAATACTTCTCATTACTAGGTAGAATAATATAAATTACTAAACATGATTACTATATAGTTTTACTCCATAATTTGAAAATTTCAACAATATTCTTTTAACAGGCAATTATTCCAACTTGGAAATATATTCAATTATATGAAATTTACATAATTTCCTGTGCTTGAAAATTTTCATAAATTTCATATATAATCTGTATTCTAATGTTCAGTGTAGCGCCCAACACTTTCTATTTCAAAGCAGATAACACATTTTCAATAGAATGTACTGTGCTGTGCACAACATTATCTATACAAAATACATTGTATGGAAAGTAGTATGCAATGCTTAAAAATAATAATGCAGAATAAACATGGAATTTTAAGCACAAGAAATCATGCAAATTACATAATTAAAAATAATTCCAAAATGAAAAAATAGCCTAATTTTTGATAATACTTTGAATTGCTTAAAACTTTGGATCGGAATTACTTAGTATAAAGAATTACTAGTCATAACTTAACCTATTTTCATTTCAAAATATCCTCAAATTATTATTATCTATTTTTAATATAATTTTATAAATTTTATAATGTAAAATTAACATGACTTAGTTTTACTAAAATTAAAAATTAACTATTTATTATAAATGTACAAAATTGTATAATATTTCCTGTACTTTTAATAAGTAGTTTTTGATTTGAGACTGAAATAAATTCGGCCAATCAGAATTAAGGTTTCATTTGACTTTGGTGAGCTATTTTTGAAAATTGGCTGGAGCTCATTCAGTTTTGAATTTGAACAAAAGTTTACAGAGTTTGCAGAAATACTTACACGAGTTACACACACGAAAGGAAATGAGAACCTTACAAAAGGACACTTTGTGGGTTTTCATGTTTCTGGCTACTCTTTGTGTACTTATTCAATTAAATGAAAATATAACACAAAGAGTTGCTGGGGAGGTTGCCCATGTTAACTTACAACAAACAAGAGAAATGGATTATAACAAAGGATATAGTATATGATTATTATTTAAAAAGGTATGTTACTATTTCAAATTATATGCATTTATAATAAAACAGTGTAGAAATTTTATTTCAATCTGTAGATATATTATAAGTAAATGCCTATAAATAGCAGCACATGACATACAAATCTATGTGAGTGTAGATTAATCAGTACAGAGAGTATTTCCTCTTAAACTGTTCTTCAATAAATATTTCATTGATAAGATTTTGTTTTCTTGAACTCGTGTACTTAAAGCAGATTACTTTAAATTAGAATTACTTGAATTATTATTTTGAATTACTAAGATTTTAATTAAGAATTACTTGAAATTATTACTAAGAATTACTTCAAACTATTTACTACGAATCACTTAAAATCATTACTAAGACTACTTACAATTATTACTTAGGATTAATAAAAGTTATTACTCAGAATTACTAGAAATTATTACTAATGATTACTTGTAATTACTTATTATTTTACGGTATTACTTAAGATTATTACTAAGGATTACTTGAAATTGCTTGGATTATTACATAACTATGAATTACTTGACGTTTTACTGTTAATTACTTACAATTACTTGTTTTATTACTAGTATTTACTTGTAATAAATACTTGAAATTACTTAAAATATTACTTAGAATTACTTATGTTGATTATTTTGTTTACTGAATTGGATTACTTAGAAATACTGAAAAAATAAATTACTTGTATTTACTTGAAATTACTTAACATCACCAATAATTACTATCAATGATCAATAATTTTGACAATTTCAATTACTTGAATCAAGTAATTGAATTAGGTTTTTTTTATAATTCCAAGTAATTTTTTTTAGATGTACCACATATTCCATGTTTTATTTTATTCAAATCATCATAAAGAAATTTATTTTCTTTTGCCATTGGTGTATTTTTATTGATTAAGGCGTGTAATATCTTAACAGTAACGTAACTCACAACTTTATTTTTCTATAAAACCTTTTTAAAAACTCACAAAGCAACGTTAACTGTTTCTGCATGGGTTTTTTTTATCTTCAAGACATGACACTATCCATCTTTTATTAGTCTATTTTACCCTGCGTTTAAAAAAAATCAGTGGTTAGAATTTTTACGTTCTCTCAAAGCACACAAAAATACAACATACACATTGGATGAATGCGGTTTTAGTCTAGTATAAAACAATTCCATAATGCTGTTAAAAGCTACTTACAATCAAAAACATTATTTTGACAATTTTTTATATGATGGTTTTTATCCTATATCTACAAATAAATACATCACCTGCTGTAACATATCAGTAACAACACACACGCTGTTACCATAGGTATAAATGCTATGATATTTAAAGAAGACAAACAAAATAATCAGCACTGAACAGTTGAATAATTTGCTCTGGTTTGACTTGATGAACTTTTATATACTATATCCACTAACTGTAGATATACATAGAATCATATTCGAAACAGTGTGGTCCTGGCCATTGATTGACGACCTAAATTATCCAATTGACTGGGACAGATTAGGTGAACGTTTGTCGGTAACAATCACTGCTCACTATGTACTTTTTAAAGACACTGAATCTGTGGGGTCACCAAAGGTTCTCAAAACCTTAATAAAGCAATTCGAAAAACGAATCCGGAATAATACGATGTGTTGATTTATATCAATAATATAAATCAAAACATAAAGGTTATTCCTGAATAATGTTTCTGATTATTTTATTATTAAAGGCGTTGAGAACCTTTGGGTACCCCACAGTTTAAATTCTATAATAAGTAAGAAGTGAGCAATGGTCGTTACAGACAAACGTTCACCTAATCTGTCACAGTCAATGGGATAATTTAGGTCGTCAATCAATGGCCAGGACCACACTGTTTTGAATATGATTCTACATGTATATTTTAATCGAATACTTTTTTCTGTTAAGGATATCAATCTTTCCGGAAAATTAGAGGAAACTGGACTGGATCCTGGTTTATTCAAGCGTTTTTAGCAGTTGCAGAGGGTAACTTACAGAAGGATTTGGAAGAAATATTAAAGATAGTTAGAAGAGAATTATCAAATAATCCGACGTACGAGCTTGGGGGCAAAAGATGCATGATGCCAAATAGTGAAACAAAAACAACCAAGGATATTTACTTATAGATCTCAATATATATTTATATATAAATATATATATATATATATGTGTGTGTGTGTGTGTGTGTGTGTGTACATGTACTAGAATAGTACATGATCATTATTTCGCCAATTCGATATTTTTAGTATAATAAAAATCAAAATATTTTACAATCGCAAGATTTTCTTCGTTTTTGTTTTTGTTTTTTTGGGGTTGGGGGAGGGTTTTTTTAAGGTAACTTTCCTGATGTCAACAGATACCACAGGTACAGCGATGAAAAAATGATCAGTTGCACGTCATTGTGAATGGTTTCTACTTCCTATAGTAGTATTTCATTGCGATTGTGTGCTCAGATTGCTATTATCATTATCGGGTTATATACGAATAAAATCTGATTAAGTTGATTGAACACAGAGAGCTCTATTTGGGTTTAGTTATAAGGTATGGGAATTTTGCATATTGTTTTTACTTTGCCGAAATTCCATTTTAAACGACATGAACAGTATCAAGTTATTTGTATAAACCGTAAGAATTAGATACATGTAATATGTCAGAAAATACAATTTGACTATACATTTAATTCTTGATTTTCAAAAACATTAAGAAAACTTAAGAGGTACTGATTATCTTATAATTGTGTACCCCATAAGCACGTTTTGTCACCTAAAGACTTATCGTTTACCTTTGAATCACAGTTAAATGGCAAAATCAATTAAGAAATTAAAGAGCATTGAAAAATATCGTTCGTATATAATTAATGTTTACTTTCGAGTTGTTCTTTAATTTTCTAAATTTCTAAAAATATTTGATTTCTTATATAATAATAGACATAGACAAATTTGTTTTTGATTATTTTCAAATTTGGCTATACCGCTGTTCAGTAGGTTTAAATCGTGAAAGCGACGGCAAATCCGAGTCACAAACGCAAACGGAGGATAACACATTAACAATTAAAGAAAAACAATAGATCAACAGAAATTCTGAACTGTAACAAAATTATTCATAGAAACGGACTAAAATTGCAAATGAGACAACTCTTAACTAGAGACAAACCGACATAAAAATTATCATATCTTTTTATATTTACGTTAGCTTGCTACATGTAACAAGACAGACTACGGTCACTTTCCTTTTTTGATAATTCTCGTATATGAACTTCCGAAGAATGTCTTAAATGCTGATCTGAATTCTTGATGAATTCTTTGTAATGGAAATTTCCCGCATATTGGTTTTAAATCTAACACATTTCTTCTAAAGCAGCATTAGAAATCCCAATGAAACAATTAATTGTATTACGCTAATACGTATACAAACAGACAAAACCATGGCAAAAATGGATATAATAATCAAAAACACTTATAATTACAATCAAAATACAACAAATTATGTATGTGCTTGTGCCAATATAAGAACCTGTAATTGAGTGGTAGTCTTTTTTTTATTTCTATTATAGTTTGTTTTCGTTTACTGTTTCGCAAGGTGTGTTCTTTTGTTCACTCTTATAGATAATCGGAGTGCTAGGCGCCCGCTAAATGTTTAACATATTCAAATTATGTATGGTTCTCAACACAATACTGGCGGTGAACACATTCTATATGTGCCAGTGAAAAGTCAGGAGCCTGTAATTCAGTTGCTGTTGCTTGTTGGTGTTTGTCGTATTTGTTTTCGTTTATTGTTAATCAGTCTTCTTGTTTTGTCATTTCAGGGTAGTTTGTAATCGCTTGATATCGTTATAAGTTTTGCTCATTGTTGAAGGTCGTGTGATGATCTTTATTCGTTAACCTTTCCGTAATTTGGTCTATGATAGAGAGTTATCATTGGTACCTGAATCTTCTAATCGAATATGAGGTGTTCCGGAACGGTCATCATTCCGCCACATGTTGTATGTTCCACAAGTGGGTACATGCATTGTTGTGTTGCTCATTGCAAGAACAATCACGGTATAAATTGCGATGAGTTATGTCACAATCGATGAAAAGAAAATGGAATAACTTTACGACATTAGCATTGTTCCATGATGCATACAATGTAGGTTATAATCCAAATAAAAAAAGGTACGATGGATGTATCGATTATTTTAGAATCCTTTCGGTCATATATAAGTCTTTGTGTGTTTTTGGTACAGATCGTTCTAATATGTAGCTTTGATCTTTACTGTCGAGGGTAAATTCAAGATTGTGCTTTAGACGCATACAATGTTTTTAGGTGGGGTTTTTTATTTGCATACTTCAAAAAACTCATACAGCAATTTCATATACAGTATGAAAGGGTTAGCTTCAGTTCTCCCAAAATAAATACAAGACACAATTATCGAACCAAAACAGACGAATGGTAATTTCTATAAATAAATCAAAATTATTTTCCAAATGTCGTATTTAAATACGATCACAAGAATCATAAGAAGTCAGAAGTTTACATCATGTACATGTACAATCGTTCATACGAAAACGTACTTAATCACTTTATTATAAAAGCAGGGCAGCTTTAAATTCTAATAGTTTTGTCAAAAAAGGTTCAAAGTTTTACCGAATCAACGACATTTTATATATTTTGAGTTGAAATGGCCTAGCGGTAGTCTGTTTACTTCGAATCATGCGGCAACACGCTTAATCTTTGCTGAGCATTCGTAAAGTTTTTAAATTAAAATAAGATCTATATTAGCTATCAAAACGTATGTTATAAGTAAGCTATCTATTATAAATCTATGAGGAGTTTCATGAAAAATGGGAGGGATTGAAGTCTAACTTTGAATATATAATTTTTTTTTTAAAAAGATCGAGATGTGGTACGATTGCCAAAGAGACAACTCTCTAAAAGCATGAAAAGAAATTAACTTTACTGAAACAGAAATTAACAACTATAGTCACGTACGGCCTTCAACAATTTGAAAAATCCATACGTTAAATTCCCTTTTATATTCAGTATAATTCCATAAAGTTATAATAACTAACCCCTTTCAAGACACACTTTGTCATTTCTGCGGCTCGAGAAACAACTAATAAGTCAATACGAGATTCACAATCGAATATGAAATAAATACACATTTTTAATATGCACGCAATTCAACACAAATCTTACATGGTACAAAAGGCTGTAAAACAATGATTGAGAGTTGACGAATATCATTATATCATGACATGTAAAGCGTTGGATGTAGCTATAGATAGACAGACATTTTATACTGGATAATTGCTGCAAATTTTATATCATAAGAATCGCTTTCACGTTCTATACTATTCTGTACTATATACATACTTAATCATGTTTTTTAAAGTTCAAACTCTGAATTGAGACAGCATTTTCGGTCATCTTATATAAAAAAGAAAATTTATTAAACTCTTAAATAAGCAGCTTGTAATGAATATATTCACCCATTTCGTGTGCAAATAGGATGAATATGAAGGATCCTGAGTGCACATTGTATGTCCTGAGTGCACTAAGGAGGTCATTAGTGGTGTTCAGACGTACCCCAAATAAAAGATTGTATTTTTGTTCAAAATTAGCGCACATGCAATGCACCACCTCTTCGGAGTCATCCAAAAAGGTAAAATTCCCCTGTATTGGTATGTCTGGTGTATGAAATTCATTGTGTATATTATCCGTTTCATCTACAATATACGGAAATGACACGGCCGGGTATTGTAAAGCTGTTGAGGGACTTTAAATGTCAAATTCATATCCCTGGGCGAAGAAATTACCGGTTTGTGAAAACACTGTGTGTACATTGACTTATAATAGTGTGTTACCTTGGTTCTGGTCTTTCACACTGTCAGAATGAAAGGTTAAGCAACGTTTGTGGGTTATAAATGACAAAAAGAGAAGACCGTAAAAAAAATTAAGAGAACAGAAAATGAGCTTTACAAACGTGTCTGTAACGATAAAAACAATGTAGATTATTTAGATCATTCGAACTTGTGTAAATAATGAATATTAAGTTGTTAAGACTCTTTCATATAATTGTTTTTATTTATTGTATTTACAAATTTTATACAAACTTAGGACAATTCAGACCGTGACCTTTTGTATAGACACCTGTTTCTTGTTGAAGACTAAACATGCGCTCTTTATTCATTTATGTTTTTTGTCGTTTTGGTTGCTGTCAAATTGAAATATATCCCACATCTCCTGTAGTATGTGTTCCGTTTGATTACTTTAAAATCAGTTTATAAGAATTCATAATTGAAAGGGTTATTATTATAAAGTGATAGATATTTTAAACAGTCTTAATCAATTCCAACGATCACAAATCTAATATAAATTCGATTTTAATTATTTCGTGATTCTAAAATACGTTTGTTTTTTTGGCGAATTCCGTACACTTCTCTTTTAATTTATAGCATTATTAAAATCGTAATTTTTGTATCCTTGCTATCCTTGCTAAATCCTTTACTGTATATCACAGCTAGTGAATAAGTCTTAATGTCCGTACAGTGTTTAGTAAGATCTCTTTTCCACACATGGACATTTCATAATTATAGAAAGTTCGCTATAATGTTCCATCATGGTCTTAGTGCAGTTTCGAGAGCTTAGTGCACCACGGCGGCCTAGGTTGTTTTAGACGCACCGTAAAGTCCCTGTCACCCCATTGCAACAACGTCCTTTTATAATATTTTTTTTAAATTGCTGGGACCATGATACTAATACTAGAGTATTTCACTTTTAAAAAGTAATTGTTATGAATGATAATATTTTATATGTATGCTGTCTTAGTTTTTAAATAGTTATTTGGTATAATATGGTGTCACGTAAGTCATTTTTGGACAGGATATTGCTTGTTTCATAGTATATGTATATTCTGCACGAATAATTTTTATCGTTACCATGTATAAAAAACTAAACTATGTGGACCTCATGAGATCGCACAAAAGACAGCTGATTGGATAAATGTGATGAATTGTTACGCCTACATAAAACGGATATCCAATCGAATGCCAGCAGACACCTGTCAGTAAAAAAAAATTGCAAGCGTTGATGGTTAGAGATTTATTTGTGTATTCGATATTTGAAAAAAATAGTTAGTCACTATTCGTTTTTCCTTTTCTTTAGCTGGATTCCAATAACTGTTTTTACACCTTTTTTATTTAACAGAAATGTATTTAAAAAAGAGCGCACCACATCAGTGTAATGTAACGGAGATTTACAAGCATTAAATATAGCGACTTGTGTTTTCGGAACGTCATATTTTCAATAATTCACAGACTTTTGCAATAATATTAAACCTTTATTTTTTTTAACGAACGCTTCTTTATCTGGTATTTTAGAAATTTATAAATGGCTTTTGGATTATAGACACAATAAAAAAAAATTGAAATCAAACGCACAAGTCTGGCAAAAATGAACGGACAATGCTATGACAATAAACAGAAAACGACAAAAGACATACATAGTACTGTTATAGTTTTTTCCTGTCTTAAGTTTACAATAACTTAAATGAAATTTATATAGAAAACATAATAAGTTAAATGATAATACATATTATTTACAATTTTAAAGAAAAGAAACATCAACAATTTAATAAATTAAACATATTTAGACTACGTTTTCAAGTGTTAATCCCGACATCCGTAATTTTTAAGGGTATACAAATTATTTGTAACGTCAAGTTGACACATGTTTCCCCACGGCACCAGTCTGTAATTGCATAAATATTTATTTACAATCACTTGTAAACCATTAAATATAAAGTTTTTGATGTTTATATTCCGAATGAATAATTATTAAATATAATTTCGGCAATCTGTTGATTTAAAACTCAATTCACCACGGTTTGAGCAGCAGTATGACTTTGAACCACTTATGTTTTTTTAATATAGAAAATGTTAAATAATTAAATAGGAAGAGGTATGAATTAGAATTGATTATTTTCTTTATTTAATTAAAGCATGGCAGACTTTCAGTTAACATAAACCGTCTTCTTTTTAATTTTAATTTTATTCTTAAAAGGGGAGCAACCCCTGATAAACACTGGGAAAGTTTTACCCGTTTTCTGTCCAAATTAATAAAATCGGAACACGACTGAACACGGTCTGACAACATCTTAACGTAATTTTGAATCCATGGTCTGGTTTGGTCTGACACTGTCTTAGCGGGTCTAAACAGCCCGCTAGACGGTTCAGTCTTTTCCGTCTGGACATGCCTTAACGAACTGATTTACCTGATGCGGCTATCGATCGTAACGGAGTCTTAACGGTCTAAAAAGTCTCGACGATTTCCTCTAGCGGTAAATCTAGTCAATCAAGATGTGATCAGACCAAAATGACCGTTTCAGACTGAAATCGTGCTACTAGTGATAATTAATGTTTACTTTCAAGTTGTTCTTTAATTTTCTAAATTTCTAAAAATATTTGATTTCTTATATAATAATAGACATAGACAAATTTGTTTTTGATTATTTTCAAATTTGGCTATACCGCTGTTCAGTAGGTTTAAATCGAGAAAGCGACGGCAAATCCGAGTCACAAACGCAAACAGAGGATAACACATTAACAATTAAAGAAAAACAATAGATCAACAGAAATTCTGAACTGTAACAAAATTATTCATAGAAACGGACTAAAATTGCAAATGAGACAACTCTTAACTAGAGACAAACCGACATAAAAATTATCATGTCTTTTTATATTTACGTTAGCTTGCTACATGTAACAAGACAGACTACGGTCACTTTCTTTTTTTGATAATTCTCGTATATTAACCTCCGAGGAATGTCTTAAATGCTGATCTCAATTCTTGATGAATTCTTTGTAATGGAAATTTCCCGCATATTGGTTTTAAATCTAACACATTTCTTCTAAAGCAGCATTAGAAATCCCAATGAAACAATTAATTGTATTACGCTAATACGTATACAAACAGACAAAACCATGGCAAAAATGGATATAATAATCAAAAACACTTATAATTACAATCAAAATACAACAAATTATGTATGTGCTTGTGCCAATATAAGAACCTGTAAAAAGTAAAATCACAAAAATACTGAACTCAGAGGAAAATCAATTTGGAAAGTCCATAATCACATGGCAAAATCAAAAAACAAAACGCATCAAAAACGAATGGACAAGAACTGTCATATTCCTGACTTGGTACAGGCATTTTCAAATGTAGAAAATGGTGGATTAAACCTGGTTCTATAGCGCTAACCCTCTCACTTTAATAACAGTCTCATCAAATTCCGCTACATTTACATGATGCGTTAAATAAACAGTCACAATTAATAAAATAGTCAAAATATGGGTACATCAGTCATCATCGTATAACAATTTAACAGGACACAAAAACATCTACTATCTACGAACACATGGATTGATTTGAGTGTCTGACGTCAGAAAAATTATATACGTCACATAAATTTGTCGTTCAATGTGCATACAATAGTTATCAAAAGTACCAGGATTATAAACAATTTTAACATTTACATAGGCAATGTACGCATACAGGGTTAAAAAATCTAAAGTATGTAAGAATAAATTACAGAAATAGACCGAGATTCAAACTAGTCCAAAAATTATACATAGAATTTATGATAATCCAAAACTTTTAAAAGAGAACAATTTAACAGGACACAAAAACATCTACCGTCTAAGAACACATGGATTGATTTGAGTGTCTGACGTCAGAAAAAATATATACGTCCCATAATTGAGTAGTAGTCTTTTTTTATCTCTATTATAGTTTGTTTTCGTTTACTGTTTCGCAAGGTGTGTTCTTTTGTTCACTCTTATAGATAATCGGAGTGCTAGGCGCCCGCTAAATGTTTAACATATCCAAATTATGTATGGTTCTCAACACAATACCGGCGGTGAACACATTCTATATGTGCCAGTGAAAAGTCAGGACCCTGTAATTCAGTTGCTGTTGCTTGTTGGTGTTTGTCGTATTTGTTTTCGTATGTTAATCAGTCTTTTTGTTTTGTCATTTCAGGGTAGTTTGTAATCGCTTGATATCGTTATAAGTTTTGCTCATTGTTGAAGGTCGTATGATTATCTTTATTCGTTAACCTTTCCGTAATTTGGTCTATGATAGACAGTTATCATTGGTACCTGAATCTTCTAATCGAATATGAGGTGTTCCGGAACGGTCGTCATTGCGCCACTTGTTGTATATGTTCCACAAGTGGGTACATGCATTGTTGTGTTACTCATTGCAAGAACAATCACGGTATAAATTGCGATGAGTTATGTCACAATCGATGAAAAGAAAATGGAATAACTTTACGACATTAGCATTGTTCCATGATGCATACAATGTAGGTTATAATCCAAATAAAAAAAGGTAAGATGGATATATCGATTATTTTAGAATCCTTTCGGTCATATATAAGTCTGTGTGTGTTTTTGGTACTGATCGTTCTAAAATGTAGCTTTGATCTTTACTGTCGAGGGTAAATTCAAGATTGTGCTTTAGACGCATACAATGTTTTAGGTGGGGTTTTTTATTTGCATACTTCAAAAAACTCATACAGCAATTTCATTTACAGTATGAAAGGGTTAGCTTCAGTTCTCCCAAAATAAATACAAGACACAATTATCGAACCAAAACAGACGAATGGTAATTTCTATCAATAAATCAAAATTATTTTCCAAATGTCGTATTTAAATACGATCACAAGAATCATAAGAAGTCAGAAGTTTACATCATGTACATGTACAATCGTTCATACGAAAACGTACTTAATCATAAAATTGAGAATGGAAATGGGGAATGTGTCAAAGAGACAACAACCCGACCAAAATAAAAAACAACAGCAGAAGGCCACCAACAGGACGTCAATGTAGCGAGAAATTCCCGCACCCGGAGGCGTCCTTCAGCTGGCCCCATAACAAATATATACTAGTTCAGTGATAATAAACGCCATACTAATTTCCAAATTGTACACAAGAAACTAATATAAAAATAATACAAGACTAACAAAGGCCAGAGGCTCCTGACTTGGGACAGGCGCAAAAATGCGGCGGGGTTAAACATGTTTGTGAGATCTCAACCCTCCCCCTATACCTCTAACCAATGTAGAAAAATAAACGCATAACAATACGCACATTAAAATTCAGTTCAAGAGAAGTCCGAGTCTGATGTCAGAAGATGTAACCAAAGAAAATAAACAAAAAGACAATAATACATAAATAACAACAGACTACTAGCAGTTAACTGACATGCCAGCTCCAGACTTCAATTAAACTGACTGAAAGATTATGATTTCATCATATGAACCTCAGGCACAATTCTTCCCGTTAGGGGTTTAGTATTATACCATCATAACATATATGAGAAGAACATAACCCGTGTCATGCCAACAACTGTTTTTAGAATAAATGTCTTCAGTTCCGACGCAAAGACCGTATCAGTGACTCAATATTAACGCCAAAATATGCAATCTTTAATGACTTTAATCACTTTATTTCATTGTTGTGTTGATGGCACAATTTTGTAGTTTGAAAAGACTTGCGGATCGAATTCCGACCTCACCACCTCTGTTGACATTGATCATTGTAAATGAACATACTCTACCACTTGGTCACGGGTATAAATGAATCAGAGACAGCGAAAAATAAAATGACATAAATATCGAACGCCGAGGAAAACTCAAACAGAAAGTCCATAATCAAATGGCAACATCAATAACTCAAACACATCAGAGGAAAGCATAACAATTGTTACATTCCTGATTTAGAACATGCATTTCCTCATGCAGAAAATGATGGAAAAAGCCTGATTATATATCTACCTAAACCCCTTCCTTCATGATATGTTCATAATTATAAATTAACTGTTAACTAAATTTATAATTTTTGTAAAACTAAGGCTTTCCTAACTCAGGAATACAAAACCTCAGCTGTATTTAGCAAAACTTTAAGGAATAGTTGGTCGTCAATGCTCTTCATCTTCGTACTTTATTTGGCCTTTTAAACATGTTTTGATTGGAACGTCAATGATGAGTCTTTTGTAGACGAAACGCGCGTCTGGCGTATATATGAAATTTCAATCCTGGTATCTATGATGAGTTTATTCCAATTGTTTATAATCACGGTGTATTCAATAAGTATACTAAATTGTTGTTTAACACCTTTAAACTTTTAAACATTAAAAATAAGACTCAACGTCACAGCTTAGAATGTAATCATTTAATACTACACTGTCATTTTGTTTTCTATATACCAGTATACGAGACCCACAAATAACAACTTAAATCGTTGGATAGTAAGCTTGCTTTTCAAAGGTTACTGAATGTGAGTTGAAATAATTTGATGCAATCTTACAGTTAAAACATTATATTCTCAACAGAGATGAACTTATACCAATTTGTCCAGTTTTTATGATTGATTAACTGTACCCCAAGGAGTAAAAAAAATTTAAAAAAATGTATACATTTGAGGGTCAGAACTTTTCAACGTCCATCTGTTAAATGTATTAAAAAATTTCAGACAACAATAAACATTGAAATGATCATCAGTGAAATAAGGTAATGTAGGTAAATAATACCTATAAAGAAGCATGTACGTGATCTATCGATGTTTTAGTTGAGAATTATATAATTCTATGTAATAAAATTTTAATTGCGTACTTTGATTTATTTTTGAAAAGTTATAGTATTGTAATAAGAAATATACTTACGACAGACATATTTCTAGGGTAGTAGACCAAAGTTTTAAACTTTTCAGAGATCCAACGGTTGCCCATTCCTATCGACACGTTCCTATCCTTTTCTGATGCAGACTCATAAAAGACCTGCTCACACAGAAAGAAAACGAATTGGCATAATTTTGTTATGTAAGGCAGCTGAAAAGATGAATAATAAAACATTTGATGACAACGTTGATTCAAATTCACTGTACTTTAAATTAAGGATACAATTGTGTTTCATATCTTAACTTTCTTTGATAAATTGACAATATGGGTCGATTGAAACAACGTTCGATTTTGCAGATGTAAACATTTTTCTGTAGTTACAATTGAGCAGAGCATGCATATGTAATATACTATATTTCGGGGTTTAATATTACAATTATGACTTCCTCGATAGAGGGTTACCACTGCCCAACTGGTATATTTCGTCTCTCTTTTAGTGATGACATGAAAGCTAATAAACCAAGTTTCAAATGATGAATACTGGTCCCTTTTCCTCGCAATCGTCGATGATTTTTGTTTTGCTTGACATGACTCACAGGGGGAATCAACAACCTAGTCTATCTCGATTTGGTTTGGTGCAGTTTGAATTGTTCGGTTTTTAATTTACTGTTTCATCTTTGGTTAACTTTTTCTTGGTCGTTGTATTTTTCAGTTTTTTAATGTACAACAATTCAAACGAGAAAACTAACGGCCTTATATATGTTAAAAAAATGAAATGATAAGTATGCATGATTAGGACCTTAAGTGTGCAAGGAAATTCAGATTCACAGGGAAAAAACTTATCCTATACACGAAAGCAATTTTAGTTTCTTGTGTACAATTTGGAAATTAGTATGGCGTTCATTATCACTGAACTAGTATATATTTGTTTAGGGGCCAGCTGAAGGACACCTCCGGGTGCGGGAATTTCTCGCTACATTGAAGACCTGTTGGTGACCTTCTGCTGTTGGTTTTTTTTTGTTTTTTTTTTTTTATTTGGTCGGGTTGTTGTCTCTTTGACACATTCCCCATTTCCATTCTCAATTTTATATATCAAAGCCTTTATTAGTATAATGATTTGGAGGCAATGTCATTAGCTGGATTGCTATTGCACCGTCTTTGATAAATTATATGCAACTTTGGAAACAAAATCCTTGCTTAGTTTTATACAATCATGCAGTACGTTTAAAACTGCAAAACCGAGTTTCAAAAAAAAAGAGTTTAAAAAAAATTAAACAACAATGATATCGCGAAAAATGATAATGATAAATGAAAACAGGGTCGTGTCAAAATTTAATGTTCGTATTTAAATCACGCGTAGATAAACTGTTTATCTTAACAATTTAGGAATAAGTATTATTGATAACAATAAAACTTTCAGTACATAAGTTAGGTCAATATATGTATTTACTTTAACTCTTCAATAAGGCAACAGTAGTATAATCCATTGCTCTGTATCAGAAACCTCAGGTTTGACACTTTTATGTCAAAGTCATTTCAATGTCTCCCACAAAAAGGGGAAGCAACACATGATTTGTTCCAATTCTTTATTTTCTATGAACTAGTATGTGATCTTAAAATTAGATTTTAAAAAAGTAAATATAAGATAACAGTTGTATCGCTGTATCAGTCAGAAACCTTAGGTCCGACACTTGTTTGACATTGTCATTGCAATGTCTTACGCAAAGAAGAAAACGTAACCAAAACGTGATAAGTTCCACTTGTTTTCTATAGAGTCGATTCTATATAGAAAAAAATAAAAAGTTATCAAGACGGAAATCAAACACATAAATCCAATTAGGATACTGTGAATTCGTCACTATCCATGAGATAATGATTGTCAGGGGTATCGTGGCCTTTCGTGAACTTTTAAATGTTCATTCGAGTAAAAATGGTCGATTCCAAACATGTATAAAAATGTATAATGCAAACTTTTGTTTTACCATAAAGTAAAATATTCTTAAAAAAAAAATTCCTGATTCAACAAAAACTTTTAAAAACAAATATAAGTGAATTCAGAGATAGAAAAAAAAGACAAGCAATAAACAAAAGACAGCTACATTTCTTCAAACACATAGCAAAATAACGACAACAATTTTCAAAATATTCATGTATCTAGGGATCAACATATATTCTTCGACAATCAATAGTTTCTATACAATTGACCATTGCAACTTTTGTCCAAGTGAGAGGTTTAGCTAACTATAAAACAAGTGTTTATTCACCATTTCTTCATAAGAAAATGCCTGTACCAAGTCATGAATATGACAGTTGTTATCCTTTCGTTTGATGTGTTAGAGTTTTTTTATTTTTTTTATTTTTTTTATGGACTTTCCGTTTAAAATGTAATTGGAGTTCGTTATTTGTTGTTAATTTACTTTTATTCAAATAGCGACCGAAGTCAACAACAGATTTGTCTTAAATAGAACACATCAAGGCATTGCCATGAACATCAACTTCTTCAAATATCAAAAACATAGAGATAATACATATGAAAACAAATCATGAGGGTCCAAACTTTGTACAAGCATAGACATTTGTGTTTAGGTTAAACTAGTTATTTTGTTTTCCTTATATCATTATATTCATCATACTAAAATCATTTATTTATTATAATTTGCATTATTTTCTTGTTTATCATTAATTTATTATTATTTTTATTATTATTACTCATATACATATATACATATATAAATATTTTTTTTTTTTTATTATCATCATCAATTATATTATCATTATCGTTATTATTATTATTATTATAATCATTTGCATTGTCCACTAAATTATAATCATGACCGAAGTCATCATCCACAATTTCATATTTTTGATAATGAACATCATTGATGATGAAGAGTTGTTCCCCGTATGTTTTCTATTTTTATTTTTTTATTATAAAAATCTCGTTTAGCTATGCACAAATTTTACGAGTGCATGCATAGGTACTTGTAATGACTATTTCAATATTATTAACTGCATTTTTTACACATTATTCAGGTTAATGGTAAATTGGCTGGTACGTAACATACCGATGTAGTAAAAGAAAGTAAAAATGAAGTGAAAACCCCACATTATACAATATATCCTTGATTATCACTGATGGTATAGTATATAATTAGACTACAGTACATCATATTATATTATTTTATTGGGTTATAAGTATATCGTATTTCATAACAATAAAATCAAATTTTATTTGAACAGGATGCAATTCTAAAAACTGTAAAATGTTGGAAGCGCTTCTGGATAATACAGTAGTAAAATTTACGGGCCTTTAAATACTGTTCCATTTGGAAACAATGGGTACTTAAATATAATTCGGTCTTGTGGTCCATCTCCTATTCATTTAGTAAGTTAATGTCAAACATGACAGGCGAAAAAAGTGAAAACGGATTATCCACTCAGTTAACGGAGAAACCTGTGGATGAAAAAATTAAACGGAAGAAAAGTAAAAGGTAGTCGATATTTAACACAGTCACATACATTTAGTTTACGAACATTGTTATGGTATTAGTGTATTTTTTTGGGAAAATGCATATTCCGTATATTCAAAATTGTTAGTTTCACATGTACATTTCAAAAGGAAAAGGTTTAAGAACATACAGATTGGTGGTAAAAAAAACTCTGAAAGAGTTTTTAAATTCGAACAAAATGTTTTAAATCTAAATTGAAACTGAAACACGTAATTATATTTTTTTTTAAATGAATAATAATACTATCAATACTATTTTCAACGGAAGACTCTTGGTATGGGTATTTTTTAATTCAAAATTTGTATACGTAATTATATTGTTTGTAAAAATTAGAGTTCAAAATTTTATTCTGCCTTAGAAAGTTTAAATTTAAAAAACAAAATGTATTCTCAAATACATGTACAACCAAGAGCGTGTGCATATTCATTTCATTAGCAACATTGCAGTTTATCGGAATGTTTAAGCATCTTATACCTGATCAATTTAACATATTACTAAGTGCTTTAAATACTTTAATTCAACTTTTTAATAGTTAAATTTCTTCTTAGAAAAAAATTCACTAAACATCCCGAAACAAAAGTATGCCCCTAGATCCTGATTGTTCTTTTTGGTATTAAAAGTCAATGTAATGCAAAGTTAAGTAAAATATGAGGAAGAAGTTCTTTATAACAATAGGAACATTTCAGAATACTGGGGAAATCAAGGAAATTGACTTCGTTTTACAACATCACCGCATTACTCTGTTGACGGAGGCTGCCATATTAGAATATTGTATAGCAAAGTAATAACGATTTCCCGCAAATTTATTATATCTTATTACCAAAGCGTATCGATCACGAAAATAGTAAGAATTTTGTCATTTTTAAACGTATTGTCTGCTTACTTTTTTCTTCACACAAAACAACATGCAATAATTTATGGGGTTTTTTTTGTAATTTCAATAGAAAATGTTTAGGGTATAGAGAACCTGCGGCTTGGTGGTGTGAATACCCTGAAAAGTTGTTTTTTTTTGTTGTTTTTTTAATTTTAACAATATGTTTGATAACTGAATTTGAACTGTTATACGCATATATATATATCAAAAATGATTGAATACTAGTACAATGAATATTATTTCAACGATAAACTCAAGCTATTTTTTTTTTATGTTTTTTCATCATTTCAATTTTTTTCTAAATGCTTATATTGTGGAAATTCGAATATGATATTTTATTTGGTATTACATATTTTACTATAAAAAATGTAATCTCACAAAGACAAACAAGATGTTGAGTAGATTAATTTCACTAGCAACATTGATTGCTAGTTTATTTATATATTTAAGCAACTTATACGTGATCACATTATCGTATTAGTTCGTTCCTAATCCAATTTTCTGATTAGAAATGATATCACAAAATATCGCAATACAAAAGTATGCTACCTAAATCCCAGTTTCTCTTTTAGTGTTAAAAGTCACATAGTTATCAAAGGTACCAGGATTATAATTTAGTACGCCAGACACGCGTTTCCTCTACATAAAGACTCATCAGTGGCGCTCATATCAATATATTTTATAAAGCCAAACAAGTACAAAGATTAAAAGCATTGAGGATCCAAAATTCCAAAAAGTCAAAGAAACGAATTGTTAAGTAAAGTATGATGATGAATTTCTCTTTAAAAATAATCAAATTTTAAAATAATTGACTTCGTTTTACAACAATCGCTTTACCGTGTTGACGGAGACTGTCGTATCAAAGTTTTGTATAGCAAAGTAATAACGGTTTCCCTTAAATTTATAATATTTTATTACAAAAACATATCGACCACGAAAACGATTTCGTAATTTTTTAACGTAATGTCTGCTTTTTTTTCTTCACATATAACAAGATGCAATTGTTTCTAATTTCAATACAATATGTTTAGGGCATAAAGAATCTGCGGCTTAATGGTGTTAATCCTCTGAAAGAGATTTTAATTATAAACAAATACACTCGAATTTCATAATTTATTCGGTATTACATATTTTACTATAAAGAAATATAATTTCTAAGACAACGATGATCGTGAGCAAATTCATTGCACTAGCAACATTGAATGATAGTCTCTGAGTATTTAAGCAAATTAAGTGACAACTTAAATGAACGTACGGACTTTAATTCAATTTTTTTCTTAGAAATAATATCACAAAACATCGCAAAACAAAAGTATGCTATCTTTATCTTGGCTTTTCTTCAAACACCAAGAGTCTAATAAAAGTAACTATGCCAATTTTCTTGCACCAGATGCGCATTTCGACAATACATGTCTCTTCAGTGATGCTCGTGGCCAAACTTTTTGAAATCCCAAGCTTATATAAAAGATGAAGAGCTATAATCCAAAAGGTCCAAAAAGGCTTGCCAAATCCGTGAAAGGAATCAGAGCTTTGAATGAGGGAGATACATTCCTTAATTTATAATAATTTATAATATTTTGTAACAGCAAATTTTAATAACACAAACAAATCCTTATTAGGAAGAGCTATAATCCAAAAGGTCCAAAAAGTATAGCCAAATCCGTGAAAGGAATCAGAGCTTTGCATGAGGGAGATACATTCCTTAATTTATAATAATTTATAATATTTTGTAACAGCAAATTTAAATAACACAAAAAATCCAAAGTAATGCTTAATCATTCCAAAAAACCATTACGTGTTGACTCCAGGTGACTCTTAAAATGTCGATAAAATTGAAAAAGCTCTATATTAGCTCCCTTTGGTGCAAAAATGCCATTTTTTTTGTATTTTAAAAATTGAAATATTTTTTTTAACTCATCGGTGAACTATCTTTTTATAGTTGTTTTCGAATAAGCTGTACATAAACTAAATAATTCTAAAATTTAAGCTATTTCTGTAATTGAGTTGAACTTCTTCTTTTATTTCGATATTACCGCTATTTCTCCTATTAGTTCAACATTAAAAAAAAAGAATTTTAACAAAAATGTATGCTTCTTTCGAAGGCAGATCGTGAGCGTAAATAAACGGTGACCCCAATTTTTTATTTCATTTTTTTATTGAGAAAAAGATAAAGTTCATTTATAGAAAAATATAGCGAAATCCTATATTAAATAAAAATAATCATTTAGACTTATACAGTAAAATATGAAGATGAAGTGCTCTATTTTAATAGAAAAATTGCAGCAAACTTTGATGAAAAATTGTCTCATTGGCACTCATACCATATATTCTAAAACTATTTTACGAAAACATCACAAAGAATCCACGAAAACAGTCTAAACCACTTGTTTAAAATTCGACTTGTTTCAATTACAGAGTCAGTGAGAAACGTAGTAAAATAAGAAAAAAAAATACTTAAAGTTTGAATGATTAATTACATGTAATAATTTATATATTTAAATAAATATTAATAAAATCAAAATTTGATTTAGTGTAACCAAAAAATAAATGATGGTCTGCTGTTTATACAATTTTGATTGCAAATGTTATGATTGTATATAATTAATATATGATTGACACCAGGTACAGACATTATTCATTTTATTAAAAACTTACTGCATTTCTTTCGAAACATGTTTTCAAAATTGATTTGATGTTTGTGTTTGTCGAATGTCCAGCGACAACTGGTTCGTGAATATTGGGGATTTGCTAAAAGCGAACTTTGATTTTCTTCCGAATGATTTTTTTTTTTTGTGACATTGGTTGGTAAATTTTGTTTGAATAAATTTTTGGCAGATGTCCAGTGAAAACTAGTTCATGGACGTTCAGGATGATAATATATTAAACTGTAAAAAAAAAATTTGCGACAGAGTAACTTATCACATTGGGGCATTTTGCTTCATTGAAAGGAATCTTCCTCATACAAAGAGCTTACTTTTCACCAACAAAGCAAATATGGTATCATAATTAACGGACGTGGCAGGGTATTTTGACTGGCTAACATTATTTTGTTATTAGCCCATAGTCATAATTAAGTTATGTGACCGCGATGTCATCAACGTTTTTTCATGGTTATCTAAGGTTTAAAATGGAATTTAGAGTAAAATTATAAGAAATGACTGGAATATTTTTTCTGTCTATTCAAAATAACATAAAAAATATGGTGCACACTGTTAAATAATCCGCTACAGTCATTCCTTAAACATTTGTTAAATGAACTCCAAATTGTGAAGAAAAGTGACTTGACATGAAATCGAAATTGCATGACAAATCTTACATACTATATTTTGAAAATGAAGACAAATAATTGTGTTCTGTCTGCAATGTATGTATCATGTGCGAAATGTAATCATTCCCATGCCAATTTCGTATTTGTATTTATGATATACAAATGAGTTGACAATCTTGTTTTATTATTAAATTTACCGAATTGAAAAACATTATAAAATTTATATAATAACTTAAAGAGTTAACCTTGGATTCATTAAATCGTGTTCTGTATCTTTATTTCGTAGACAATGGACATAAATATATCTGACAGGTGTGCTTCTCCTTTGTCAATATTTTGATACCTATATGGCACTTAATTCTCGACTTTTATTTAACTTTCCATTTAAATTGATAAACAAATGACATTTTCGATGATTGTTTAGATTTATATTCAAGTACATCCCCCTGAATGCAACACAACCAGTGTAACTCGTCTAAGCTTAACACGTGCTGCTTAAAAAATAAATCAAATTATATAATGTATTATAAAATCATAAACATGTGTATCGATCAGATATTTTTTTAATTATTTTTTTTATGAATACGCATGAATAAAAGCTATCGTATGTATGAGGTAAGATGTTTGACATGATATATGATATTATTCTACTTGCAAAGAGTTAGAAAACCAGAACAAACTAGTTGAACACAAATATGTAGGTATTATGTACAGTGACTTAACATTTTAAATGTTTATATCCCAATGGTGAAACACTACCAAACATACTTTAAACATTGGAAGAGTCGACGAAAAAAGGGGCTCACTGGTGTTAAAACTGGTCATTTAGTTTAATTTCGCAAAATTTCGCAAAAAAACGCTATTGTAATCTAGTCTCATATAGTATACATTGTCTCATCTACATTGACCAGCATATAATTTGAAAGACTAAGGGGATTCAATAATTATTACAAACATCTTCCTTTGCCATTTTCTTTTTTTCAAACCAAGAAAACACTTACAAATTAACTACAAAATAAAAGGTATTCCGTAACAGATTTCTGTTGTATCACGTGTATGTGGTTAGTCTTATCTCATAGTGCTGTTTTTATTATTTTTGACCAAGAAAGCACTTTTAAGGAGAATTTAACTTGCATATAAAACCATTCTGGTTAAAATTATTGGATTAATTTTACGTAAAATCAATTCCATTTTTAACGACAAAGAATTTGTATTCACCTTAATTCGAACCGGAAAGCTTCAAGTGCAATAAATTTAATAGATATTTACTTATATTAAATAAACAGGATTAAGTTTAATTTATTGAAGTATTGTTCAATCGTTATATATAAAGTCAAAAGGTAATTAAACATCACCCCTTTACTTCAAAATTTCTATAGTGCGCGTTCTCAAAAATGGGTACCGCAAAAGAAATTAGAAATGGAAAAAAGAAAATGGTCTATAGTCCGAGTACGAAGAGTCTGGCAGACATGGAAAAGAACATTTTTGGTGATACAAGTCTTGTGACCAAGTTTGACGAGCATAGGAAATCTAAACTCCAAAGAAAAAGCAAGTGGTATCGGTAAGCAAAGCAACGCATAATTAGCTAGTACGTGTTTTGAGTGTCACTCTTGGCAAGAGTCAATAAATGTTTTATTATATAATAAACGGATACCCCAATGTTAATATTTACGGGAGCACATGCATGTATGTCATTCCATAGATGAAATTGTTAACTTTTACCGCATAATCAAAAAAATAAAATAAAGATATAATCGAAATACGCCATAACGTTTTACAGCATTTTTAATAGTTCTTGGCTGTCATTTTAAGGGTGCGCAGATAAATAATAACAAAATACTGATATTATTAATAATGTCTTTACGTTTATTCAAAAAGGGTTGTAGTATAACTAAGATTGCATTTCTATCAAGCAAAGTTAACATAACACGCTCATTGTTGCTTTCGAGGTGGCTCTTTTTAGTCTCTTCAATTACAATTTAATTTTCATTCATTACTTTACATTCTATCTAACTACATGATCGTAAATGTATGTCGTCAGCTGAACCTGCTTAATTGTATACCATAATATATGTGGTGTGTATGGATTCATGATTTTATTTTTATTTTTTAAAATGCTTACAGTCCATGAACACTCCTAGTAGTACCTTGTAAAACTAACTATGATATTGATTTCAGTGCGCAAAAAACATATTTCTTGAATGATTTTTTTCAAGTACACTGACCACAAAAAAGATTAGAATCCTAATGGAGCAATTTAGTATTTAAGAAAATCAGAATTAAAAAAAGATGTAGCCGTTATATACATGTAGAACAATAATAATGTGAAATCAATATTGAATGAGTTTTATATATTTTATCCAACTTCCGAAGCAAATTGTTGGGCTCTCCGGACTTTTAAGGTGGTACCTAACACTACAGGGAGATAACTCTGTAAAATCAGCTAAACGTTTTAATTACGTTGTGTCGTAAGGGAATATTTAGCTTCTCAATGATCAAAATTAGTTTTTGTCAAACTGCTATATAACCAGTGTAATTTTTCTGATAAAACGGTTGGTTCAAATTTTCTAAAAATTTTATATTTTTGTCAATGGGTCAAAGTAAGTATTTTGTAAGAATTTTAAGAAAATTAAACGAGCCAAATTAATTTTAGTCAAAGTGTTGGGTACCACCTTATTAGCTTGTCATTACTCTTCACTCAAACTATGAACAAAGTGTAGTAGTCAGCCGAGAACCACCTGAACTTTTATCGATTCCGAAGTTCACGAGTTCCGTTCGTTGACTTAGTCATGTATGAATATCCTGCTTTTGAAAGGCACACCTATCGTCATATCCATATTGCAATTAAATAATCGTCGATGGAAACAAAATAACGCTTTACAGTAGACTATACGAACTGTAGATTGTGTTGTTTATTGTTTTATGATATTTTATTTTATTTTAAACTACGCACTTTATTTATAACAATATATACGAATTTATGAATTATAATAATGAGTAATTTAAATTAATTCACATTTTCGAGTTGCAAGGCTTAATTGCAACATCTTCACTTTTCCGAAGGCTGCAACTTTTGACCTTCCGAACAAACCATGACTATTTTAGTGTCCAATTACAAAAATATTGAACCAATGATTTGGTTATAGTCTTCCAAGTTTCGGGAGAAGATGTTGGGATCACGCTAAAATGTTTAACCCCGCGGCATTTTGTAAATGCCTGTCCCAAGTCAGGAGCATGTAGTTCAGTGGTTGTACTTTGTCGCTGTGTTACATGTTTGGTTTCGTTCATTTTTTGTACATTAATTAAGCCGTTAATTAACTCGTTTGCTTTTTTTACATCTTTGATTCCAGGGACTTTTATAGATGACAATGCGATATGGTCTTTGCTCATTGTTGAAGTCTGTCCGGTGACCTAGGCTATAGCTGTTGATGTATGTGTCATTTGGTCTTTTGTTGAGAGTTGTCTCATTTGCAATCATACCACATTTTCTTTTTTTTATATTTACTTAATTGAATATACAAATATTTGACTGAACTAATTTTCAGTTTGAAGTTTACATTTCACTTTGAACATTTTTACTTGCCAGAAAATTTTTGGCAAGCTGGACATATCGGAATTGGTAGTTCCTCATCCAAGCAATTGATGAACTTAGTTAAGAAAAAAGCTACTAGCACTATTATATGTGATAAAAAAATACTAGCATAAAAAATAAGGAGACGTTATTTTAACATGCATTCGATCATAAATTATTTCACATTTATAAAAAACATATGTATAAACTAGATGACAAAATTTAAAGACCCTACTTTGTACATACATGTACCTATTTATTATTTTAACTTAAATATTTACTTCATTTTTAAATCAAATAAGGACCCATATGCACCCTCCTTTGTTGTGTATTTGATTTGCAAGTTTATGTGCAATATAAATAAAGTTAAACTGTGTCAACATGCTTACATGTATGTAATAAACAAACTAAATCGTAAAAAACATCACTAAAATGCAGGTTAAATCGTGAAATAAATAGTCAGACATTGTACGTAATTACCTATGTCCTACAAATGTATGTCAGTACATATGCATTATGTAATATATAGTGTGTGAATTTCTATACCAGTTAAACAAATATATAATTTAGAATAGTATCCTAGCATAACTTTGTATTACCTATCGTGCGAAAAACGTTTGAAAAGCTTAAGATGGGGTGATAAGTAGAAAATACTATATATACGTAACCTTACGATGGCAAGTTAACTAAAATTT
The DNA here is from genome assembly GCF_036588685.1 of Mytilus trossulus. Lineage (NCBI taxonomy): Eukaryota > Metazoa > Mollusca > Bivalvia > Mytilida > Mytilidae > Mytilus > Mytilus trossulus. The sequence goes on from NW_026963318.1 coordinate 1,989,533, forward strand.
CGCTTTTCGACCTATAAGTAGCTGTATGGGGACTTCTTAAATGCCTATCGAAATTTTATTTTCTATAAATGTATTGCATGTCCATTAGTTATTAAAACCTACATGGAACACATTCTAATAAAAAAAGAGGCGACAGATACCAAAAGTCATAATTATCAAACTCATAGGTCGAAAACGTCTTTACAATGCCATGGCAAAGTACAAAGAGCGACCAAGGGCAAACAACACTTTATTCTATACAAAACACAACATAGAAAACTTAAGACTGATCAACAGTGAACCCTATCAAAACCGGGGGGTATGATCAGATGCTTCGGACTTGTAAGCGGATCCTGCTTCATATGTGGCACCCGTCGTGCTATTAGTTTTGACTACGATACTCTGTCCTAAAATTAGAGAGCGAAGTGTAAAAGAGGGACGAACGATTCCAGAGGGACAGTAAAACTCACAAATCGAAAACAAACCGACAACGCCATGGCCAAAAATGAAAAAGAGTTTAACGAGTAAAAAAAAAAAAAATCGAAAAACAAACGTATCTATATACATTTCTTATTGATATGTTCTCGTTTTGAACATGCAAGCATGCTATGTTTGCCACTGAACTTTAAGCAACCAATAAACAATCTTACGAATATATTTTGAACATCTATAGTATTAAAATAACGAGGTCCAATTTGTCAGCCGTCATGGGGTAAAAACGACAAATCAAAGAATTCAACGTTATAATAGCCAAGATAGGACTATGGTGTAGAGTATAAATTACATCACTCCAGACCCTTTTGTTTTCCACATAATTAATTATGCCAATAATTAACAAGTTCCGGGTCGGATTCGATACCGATACCAATAGTATATTCACCTGGCTACCTATTACCTTATCTGTATGTTCCACATCTGACCGGCGCACCACCAAACGGTGTATTTAGGATTTTGCTATAAACACGGGTCATAATCACAGGGTTGACACGTCTATATTCAATCATTGTCACAGTGTTCCCTTTTGTAGTGTTTTAATCAGTATGACTTTCTAGGATGAAAATACTAATACTTAAAATAAGGCGTATAGGTACTGTTTTCAATTTGTTAGCCGGCATGACTTAAAACAGCGAATCAAAGAATTCAACTTTATTTATAACTAATAAAGGACAATGCTGTTGATTAAAAAATACTCCATTCCAGGCCCTTTTGTTTTCAAAATAATTAATAGTACCAATAATTGATAAGTTCCAGGTCGACGAGTTCAAACAGAAAGATTTTGAAAGCAGAGAAAACTGTGCATCTTATAATCGGCATGACTTTATCAGATGACAATACCAATACTAAAATGAGGCTTACAAATAGTTATGTACTTTAATTCATTCACGGACTCGCGATATGACGGGTGTGTTTCTGCGATAATTTAAAATCCGTTCGTATTTCGTGCCTTTATGATAAGAATCCATTATAATCGCGTATGTACATTTATAAAACTGTACCCAACATCGCAAACAAAAACTGGAAAGACAAATAGAATATGAATAACAGAAGATTTATTGATTGTTATCCTACTGTTTAGTGGCATATATTTCATAATTAAAATTAACTTTAAATCAATATTAATACAAAACTTAAGGTTCTTCAATGAGAGAGATAATGGGGGTGATGTATGTCAGACACATTTGAAAGTTTCAAAAATATGAAATTGAATTCGAAACAGATTACCAATCATAGAGTTGTTTCGACATTTTTGTAAGATATACTGAACGTAGACCTCTACCTACACGAGGTTTAAGTTTTTATTAATGTCCCTATTCTGACCCGACTGTATTGTTATACACCCCACACAATCACTAGTGCCCATCTTGTATTTTACTGTTGCAGGAGTACTAGTACTCCAGATTACAATATTTCAATGTGGTTGGAATTAAACATGTTTAGGCTCCGTGTTGAAGGCTCCGTGTTGAAGGCCGTACTTTAACCTATAATCGTTTACTTTTTAAATTGTTATTTGGAAGGAGAATTGTCTCATTGGCACTCACACCACATCTTCCTATATCTATTAGTTAACCAAAGTTATTCAATATAATGATCTTTTTATGTTGTTCCAATGACAAAATTACACCCCAAACAGCCCTTTTTTTCGATCACATGACATCTACCGCATGTCATACATTATAGTATTTTCAGGTGATACAATTTGACATGCGTTGAATAAAAAGATCCACATTTCGACTCTGGTGACCACTTAACATACATTTCTATCTAAAATTTTACACAACATGTCATGTATTAGCTATAATTAATTATTCAATTTTATATTTAAACTTTTTCAAAAAGATTTGCAAGTAATAACAATTTCAGATGAAAGGAAAATGAACATGCAATTAATTAAATGATAATGAAGTTTCCTTGTTCGTTCAAGAAACTAAGATAATGTTATAATAACAAAAGAAAATTATAGCTGTTGCATGCAAAATGTTTCACGTCACAAAAGTCATACGTGATCATATGAATCTAATACAAGAGATGTTGACTTGAAAACTTAAGCTTGTATGATGTCCTCTAAATGTCTTTTGGTTATTTTTGGCATTGGTCTGACGTTTACCCTAGTTCTCCTAATATTCATACACGCAATTGAACCCCTCAACACAATACATCACAAACACATGGTTATTTTGTCGGGTTTTGATAAGTTGAAAAACGCTGTAAAAGACTAACAAATGATAGCTTGTGTTTACCATATTTTGACCATTGTTACACAACATATATACGTTGGAGGAGCAACCAGTTTCAAGAGGGTTATTTGTCTTTGTCTGAGTGAGCACTCTCTCCATTTTTTAAGTTTATATGGTCATTCCCTTCCTCTCATATGATCCAGTCTTTTTGACTGCTAAAAAGAATTTTTACTCAACCATTTTACTATGCTTACCCTGAGACAGGAAAGTAAATCGGGGATGATAGCATCCTCCTAATCCCAAAATCGTTCAAATACTATTACAACCATATCAATCAGTTATACAAATTAAGTCAAAATTAACACTGATACGGCGTTAAACAGCAGTCAATCAATCAATCAACCTATCGTATTTCTACACAGACTACATGTGATTGGATATCTCTCAGAGAAAAACAACTTCAAGTTGGAAAGTTTTTCTTTATTACCAGATTACTACAAAAAAAGTAGGCTACCGTAAAGCGGATTATTTTCGCGGGTGTTAAATTTCGTGATTTTCAATGAATAAGGTATACGAAATATTTTAGCGGTTATTATTTTGGCGGATTTAAAACTTTTATCAGTACCTTTGCATGTATACTTTTAAATTGGCGGAATTATTTTAGCGATTTTGTTCTATCAGCGAAAATAAGCGAAAATGTACTACCCGCGAAAATAACCCGCTACACGGTACTGTTCAAATGAGTTGGTGTGGTACCTTGGGAACGTGCTGTTCGCAGTGAGTCGGTGTCGTATTGTTATCATTTAATCTGTAAATGCATGTACATGTATTCATTACAAGGTAAAACAATGCATGTTAGTTTTGTGTGTACTTTATAAAGTTTATTTCAGAATTCGACATGAACTGACAGCTCTACTAAACTTTTTCATCAAAAAGTTGTTTTAATACAATGATTTTTATTATTCTTTATCAACACATGTACATTAGTCCCGATATTATGCCAATATTCACAGATATATATACAGATATATATAGTCCGGTGCGGAGGGTCCGATATGAGGTACAGGAATGCTATCTTTACTAGTATATACTAGTACATCTCAAAAAAAGAATATTATTCCCCCCTCTAAAAAATGAAGATGAAAAATTTGCTAGCAGCATTGACGCATTGTCTACTCTTCGTGTTTTAAAACTGAAAGTTTTGGCGTCATCAGCTAGGAATGATATAGTCATTGATGCAGGCCTTTGCACAAGCTCAACTAGACCGATAACACCATATCAACTGTTATGATATGGGTTGAGCATTTAAACGCTAAATGGATAAACAAAAAATATATCCAAAATGGACGTTGATAAAAAATAGAAAAATGACAATTATAAACAGTGAAATTCGTATACAAATTGTTCTTTTTTTCTCTCTCCCTGATTAAACTTGGTTTTATTATACACGTTCCTAAAAATGCATTATAATTCTTGAGACTTACTGGACATGATAATAATCAAATGTTTAAAAGATATGCACATTTTTGAAATTCAGACCAAAAAGAATATAATATTCATATTTTTTTATAGACATTGAACGAAAGATAGTAAAAACATACATATTTTAATGGATTTCTTTTATTGGCCTAATACATTGTATATAAATCTGAAGGTAATTTACTACTGTTCTTGTTTTTCTCGGCACATCGATTACCCTAACATTGACCGATATTTAAAGTACATGACATATATATATATACAAGTTACTTATCACATGTGCGTCAACGAACGACAGTATACAATGTATATATATGCCTCTTAACGTTCGAGGCATACCAGAGGGTCTGGTGGGGGTTCACACAATAAAAAATAAACAGCAAAAGGTGCAGATTATAGAATAAACAAAAAGAACAGAGAAAATAAGCAAAAATAAATTAGGAAAAGACAACAATAGGGTGATAACAGAAAGAATAATAGGTGTTTTTTGTACATTAATTAGGCTGTTTGTTTTTTCGCTTGTATTGTTTTACATTTGTGATTTTGGGGGATTTTATAGCTTTTTGATGTGAGCTTTGTCCATTGTTGAAGGCCGTATGATGATATGTTGCAGTTGATTTTTGTGTCATTTGTTCTCTTGTGGAGAGTTGTCTCATTTGTAATCATAACCAATCTTCATTTGTTTCATAAAAAATCATAAATAAAGAATGAAGGACCCGCATTCAGATTCTAATTATCAGAGATGACAGATACAAATATGAAAATAGAAAGTACATATGCAAAACTATGTTGTTTACTTTGTATTTTGCATCAATCCACCTACTAGGATTTCATCAAATCAATCACATTTGCACTCTTACAGTTTCGATACTGCATACAAATGAATATAAGCAGACAGTGTGCATTTGATCATGCATGTATGCGCATTCTTATACAATCACATTTTGTTTTAACATGTATGCAATTGTTTTAACAATTATAGTTTGTCCATTCCTTGTCCTCTGCTTGTTTTACATGGGCATTGACAGTTTGTTATAAATCAAAAGTTAGTTATTTCCGTATTAGATCTATGCGAATCAAGTTGGTTTCGGGTAATCCATAACTCAAGTGTGACTGGACAAGTATAATACTAACTTTAGAGCCCAGAAGAAATGTTTGTATATGGAATGATACTGAAGCCTGAATAGTAGTGGGGTGTGATTTGACATCGTTTTCTGTCAGTTTCATTAGAATGGAGATAACAATATTGTATTTTAAGCTCCGACGGCATCAATTAGTGATTTGATGGTCGCAAATATCCGTTTACTGTCTCCGCAAACGCGTCGCCAGTAAACTTAATTTGCGATCATGAAATCACCAATTGATGCCCTCGGAGCTTAAAATACAATTCAGTTATTTCCTAAATATAGTAAAATATACGCGTTGACAATTCGGCATTGAAACGTATAATTGAAGAGATAACATAAGTAATATTTCAATGTTTTATTTATATAGCAGGACCCTTGCGTATGTACTGTATATCACACAATCACAGTTTAATGTTTATATGAAAGCCAACTGTCAACGTTTCGTTATATATTTAGACGTTAAATATAAGTGCAAACTTTTAAGTTTTTTTTTATCTACATCTCGTTTTATCTGCATACTGTGGATTCATTTATTTTCGTGGGTACCAATTTTCGTGGTTTAAGGAAAATTTACATATTCGTGGATATTTAATTTCGTGGTTTTGGCAAAGTCTACACTCATTGCTTTAGAAAACTTGTTATTCGTTGAACATTTGAATTCGTGGTTCTCCTGTACCAACGAAATCCACGAAAATTGGTATACAACGAATATTATTGAATCCACAGTATATGCTTATATTTCTACATTTGCTAGAGTTATAAGGGGAGGGTTGAAATCTCATAAACATGGTTAACCCCGACGCATTTTTGCGCCATTCCCAAGTCAGGAGCTTCTGGCCTTTGTTAGTCTTGTATTATTTTAATTTTAATTTCTTGTGAACAATTGGAAATTAGTATGGTGTTCATTATCACTGAACTAGTATATATTTGTTTAGGGGCAAGCTGAAGGACGCCTCCAGGTGCGGGAGTTTTTCCGCTACATTGAAGACCAGTTCGTGATCTGCTGTTGGTTTTTTTTATGGTCGGGTTGTTGTCTCTTTGACACATTCCCCATTTCTATTCTCAATTTTATTTATATATAGAATCATGACTAGAGATCTTTAATAAAAAAAAATGTGTACATAATGGTATTTTTCCATAGCATTTTTGAGTCATCTAGGTTATTAAACCATTTAACCTATCCAGTATACAAGGGTCAAGCGCGAATACGAAAATTAGGGTTCATTGTCCAAATGAATGTTGAGAAATATACACACGAAGCAAATTGTAAAGAATGACTAATTTTTCATGTCAATCAAAGTCTTAAACACATTTTAAATACAATCTAATTTTATATTCATTTGTCAAATTTGTAATATATGTCCAGTCTGAATGAAAGTGCCATCAATCTAATAGGTGCAAGGTCAAACATAAATAGTTTTTCAGATTTAATTATTACTGTGCATGAATGATTGGTAGTAGAAACGTGTGAAATAATGAGCATCAAAGACGTTGTTGGTTAAAACTGTAATTTGGCCCTCGTAAATTTTAACCAGTAATAATTGATTAGTTTTAAACATAAATAATATAATTATATAGCTATAGTGGATTGGGAAACAAGTTGTTACAACTTATACTATATCAATCCCTTTCCACTTTACGGATGCGAGTGCTGCCTTGTAACGGCATTAGCCTGCTCTTCTTCGAAATTTACAAGGGCATCTTTTACCTTCAAGAGATATTGCATAGTTAATTAAAAATTAATCAAAGTTTATGCATGCAGTTTTTGTACTCAAAACCATACCAGGCAATGGGGTCATGATGTCAATGACACATTAATTCAAAATATGTAAATATTTTGGATAATCAAAGGGATTGGAAGCATGAAATTGATTTTGCTAATAAATTACAATTTAGATTTAACGCCTACGTAAATATCCATCAACACATGAATGCATGCGACATATATATATATATATATTATCATTTATCTTCGATCATAAAAAGGTCACATGCCTCGATATATATGCGGCAATTAAATGGTACTTATTAATATCTACCAAATGGTTTATATAATTATGGTTATTGTTACATAAAAATGTTGAATGCATTGATATATTTTATGGTGATTTTGGAGGTTACAGGATGAAATTTCACCGGCTTAATTATTTGGCTTAGTGGCAATGTGAATATTGGAGGGTTGAATGAACTTCTACTTGGAATTTTATATCAAATTCAGAAAAAAAATATTTCAAGGACTTTTAAAAATATCACCAAAAAATCATATCGTCTTGACATTGTACGGATTTCGCTGTCTTTTTTTATCAAGCATTGTTCAGTTCACGGAAGCGTATATACGTATTAGTGCCACAAAACTCTTTTTTGAATTTCTTATTATGTTTGCGTTGTAACTCAAATCTTTGAAATATAAAGGGAACATTTGCAAAATAAGGCAAACCTTTCCGTTAAACGCAAACATTTGAGATATAACATAAACCTTTGCGTTTCAACGCAAAGGTCGCAAATATTTGCGAAATAAATAAAGTTGTGTGGCGCTTATACGCTTCCGTCCAAATTAAAACTTTAAAAATAAGCTTCTTTCTTTATAGTGATGGGTGATAGCTTAAAATCTCAAAATCAAAAATATAATTGATGACAATTATCCATTGTAATTAGATTTGATGTTTGAACATATAATGAAATGTTGCCAAAGGTCAAAATATAATCAAATTGTGATTGTCTGATTTACGGTAAAAATTACAAGAGTCCTGCTTTATAAATAAATCATAAGAATATTACTGCCCTTATCCCTGAAGTTATTGGCACAGAATAAACAGTATGTTCAACTGATTCAGATAGGACACCTTCTAAATAGAATTATACCTTATCCATTACTAGGTAAAAATATAGACGTTTTCGATTGAAATTGTGATTAGTAAAATAACAACTTTGCAGATATTTATTCATTTGTTGACTAAGAAGAAAATCACTGTGTATTTCCACAGTATTATTTAGTGCGGAAAATACCATAAAAACAATGCATGTATTACATGAACTTTTTGTTCAATTCGAAAAAATGAAAAATATTGAGGAAATTTAATTAAAAAAATTATACTATTTTTTATTTGATATTTCGTTCAGTTGATTTTAAAAAGCGCACCAGGAAGGTTTTTTTTACGGAAACTGTCCAGGCTGTGAAATACACTGTCCCAACCTTATTGTGGTAAAGTTATTTTCTTAATCTGAATGGTCGCCCTTTGCATGTTTTCTGACGATTTCACATCTTTCCAAAAGGAACAGTGGTACATGTGTAAACTATGTTCTTTGTACCATGTCGTACCGATTTCTAATAAGAACAAGCTCGACTGTCAAGTTTGTTTATTATCAAAATATAAACAAATATACATGTATGATTGATGAACAGCTACCTGTTTCCATTAACATTTTTAACCTTGTGCATGCCTTGCTGCGTGCTTACATGTACATGCAGTAAAGATATATCAGGAAATAAAAAGAGCTTCAAACATTATTTTCTAAATGTACCAATATAATTTGTCTAAACATCATCCCAACAATGTTAGATCTGAACGCAATTTTTTTTATTGTTCCCTTGTCGGGATTCGAACTCGTGCTCCTGAGATATCGTGGCACCAAATCGCATTGTACTTTGCCCGACGCGCTTAACTACTCAACAGCACCTATGCGCTTACAAATAGAGCTTTCGGTGGCCGGGTGTTACCATTCCGCGTCAGTTTTAATCTAGCGTCGTAACACAGTGCATGCTATATATAAGGCATGTAGATACAATTGTAACAGATCAGATAAATTATCTATAATTATAAAGGTCCTACAACTTAATGTTAGATGCAGTCACATGATATATATATTATGAATAACCTGAGAAACTTCCACAATATCATTTACTCCCATTGATAAGTTCAGCAGATTCTGTGTTTTGTTTCAAATTGTTTGTTAGCTTCCAGACATACTAACTTTGGAGAACTATAGGGAAAATACCATCATGCAATTTGTTTATGTTTCTGTCTGAAATCAGGAACCTTAACAGTGGTTGTCTTTGTCTTCTGTCATGTTAGAATTTGGTTTGACGTCAAACCTTGAAAGAATTTTGATAGCAGAATGTTTTCACCTCTTTTGTAAGATATGACGATTTATGGGAAGCTTGTATCTACATGTATTAACACTAGACACCGCTTGAATATCATTAATATTTGTATGTCTTGGTGTTTTGCGTTGTAAGGTTGCTGTCTTCATAACTGATAACCCAATCTCCTTTTATTTTTGGTCATCTTCTATAGTTGCTTGACTATAGAAACGAATGGGGGTGATTGATTTTACAATGCGTTTTACTCCTACAGATTATATAGATTTTAAGTAGTTTCAATGCTTGGTAATGATTTTCTTAAATACAAGAATGTATTTTTATGACATAGGGTTCATAGAACACATTGGTGTCATTCCATTATTTAATAAAGAATTATCATTTATTGAAGTTTGATATATTTAAGATGTTACACGTTGTAATATTCCAAATCTATAAATTAGTTAATAATTCCGATTTAATTTTACCATTATTATTGAGGTCAAAGAAATAAGAAAAAATCCCAAATTTCCCTTGGTTTTTTTTTAATCTTTACCAAAACCCATTTTTCTTTTTTAATTTTTCGTTCAATTTTCAATTGTCTGTTTTTGATATGCATAATCAAATAATAAAGAGACCTAAACAAAATCCGAATCTAAAAACAAGGACATGTACATGTACCGTTCAGTTTTTAAGGGAGGAGGGGTCAAAACAAAGTAGCTTACAAACTCAGTCACAGAGAAATGCATCGCCTTTGTGTTGGCGTTTCAGACTAGCAAAGTTTAGTCATAACTGAAAAGTTAAATGTAAAACAAAAACCCCTAACTATTCATTGACTTAATATACAAACGTTCAACCTAATATTAATTACAGAAGATTTATTGTTTGAATATATGCCATTCTGTTTAATAACCTTGAAGGTGAGTTCTTAATTTTGATATAATGTCTCTCCCACGAAGATATAGTCAGAGTAATAAATTGAATTTCCTTACAACTATATATATTGGATAAATGATTTACACTTTAACATAGAATTTTTTTCCAATTTGAATAAATTTTCTAGTATATTAGTTCCCTGTCATTAAAAAAATCAATTAAAGACACAATATTGCAAGTTTTAAGAAAACGAGATACGGTATGATTGCCAATGAGACAATTATTCACCAGAGACTCAGAAAAAGATGCTAGCAACCGTACAGCCTTCAACGATAAGCAAACTCATAGAGTAGAGTAAGCTTTAAAATGCCCTGCAATGACAAAATATTAACCATTTAATCCGAAAATTCAACGTTCTGATTAACGTACAATACAATAAACGACAAACAAATATGAATCGATTAGCAGATACGAAATTAAGGCAACCACTCAATCATAGTTTTCTAGCTTGAGACAAGTAAATAGAAATGTTGGCGCTTTAACATTTTCAGTCGTACAGCACAACATAAGAATAAAGTGTGAACATTCGTTTGAATGCTTGATTCCTTAGGTCGAAACAAAACACTATAAAAATAGACAAATAAAGAAACGAGACACACAATACTAATCTACGTTGAATAACATTGCCAAAGATTTCAAGAAAAGAAGGTTGTTTCTTTTTGTAAAAAAACATGTACAACACGTTTGGTATTAGTTATACTATGTTTAAGACTGATTTCAAAGATGCAAACCCTGTTTTAAATAGAATTCCAATTTTTGTTTGTAAATTGACCTTTTTTGTAAGTACTGAGTACTTTACATTTGGACAGTGCTATGTTTTTAAATTAAATGTTTTATTTGCATACAGCCATGGTTGATAAACAAACCCAGAATGTATCCCTATGACAATTTTCATCAGCAAGTTGAGCATTAGGTCATATATCGGAATGCACTTGTTTGTCAGTAGTGTTAACCTTCAACTTTTAACCGTAAAGTGTTGTCATGAAAATGGTCTGTTGTGTAATACATGAAAATAAAACGTTTACAAGAAACAGAACAAGGCGGAAGAAGCTAAATCGTAACAATGAGATATGTAATAAATGGCAATTTATGGTTAAGTTCTCCTTGTATTGACCTAATTTGATATTTACCCTTGACCTTGTGATTCGTTATTTATTATTTTTGTCTTTATATATAAGACTAAAGATATTTTCCGGAAAAATAAAAATGCTTTGATTTTTAAACGTAAACTGCATGTGTCAAAGTTAATGAGCTCAAAGAAACAAAAGCTTTTTTACAATCGCGCTTTCAAAAAACTGAATCAAATACCATCAATTATTCCGTATTCAAATATATCTTTCTTAATATTTTTTTTTCAATACGTTTATAAAGCGTACCCCAATCAATTTCAATTATAAACACATCGAGGAGAACTTGAGTACAAATCGACCATTCCGTGACAGACTCGAATAAGTATATCAGAGTATGGGCTAATTTTGCAGGAAAAAGGCTACAAATTATAAAGAACAGAGACATGAAAATAGAAATATAATAATGGTCCTTAAATAAATATTGTAAAGCATAAAGGTTAATGCTGTGCTAAAATATGACAAATAGAGACTAGAGGTAAAACAGAAAAAAAGACAGAAATTTTGTATAAAAAGTTTAGGAATAGTCCTTAAAGAACTAAGAATCCCTATCCAAACCCTTAATTATATGAACTGAGCTTACAACCTATGCCTTACAGTGCAATACTTAAGGTATAGTATGTAGATATTAAGCGCGGTCGAATCCTTTATTTAGTTTTTCCTTCGTTGCATTGAAAGTTTTTGCATTATACCAGCTTGTCTTGAAAATTGCATTTTGACCTTACATGACCCTGACCTTTGAGTTAGATATTGCCATCAACTTCATGGGTGTCTCGACTGTCATAGTTGCATACCTCCACACACCAAGAATCGAAAAAAATATAGCATGAGTCATTCTGTAGTGGTGTTATAACATGCAACTGTTAGAAGTACAAACACGCATCAATCAAGAAATAAAAATGAAAACAAAATTAATGACGTTTTACACATATAATGACAAAGTACTGAGCAGACGAACTCTGTTTTGACCTTGACCTTTCAGTAGTTCATTTACACCTTGTTTATAATTATCTGTTACATGTAGTTATTTTGATTAAAACAAAATATAACTTATATCAAACGAAGTACGTCTTGAAATCATTTGTTTATTTTGATCTGACTTTAAATAAACAACAACAGCATATATAGCAAGTGCAAGATTGACGAGTTGCCTTAAGCTTTGTTTGCACAATATCCTGGGATGTGTTTGTATAATAAATCAAAATATCATTCAATTTGATATTCTCATATCTTTATTTTATTTGATGCATAACAAATAACTGTTGTATTTATCCCTGTGGTTTTTCATGGAGCATTTATGTTTTCTTTTTCAATAATCAATTCCAAGGTTATGGATAACCCGTCCTGTTAAAGCGACCATTTATCGTCCATTTCAAAACAAGATTTCAAAATCAATCTAAGGACTCCACTTTTAAAATCCAGCTGCCATGATAAAACCAAGGTCCCTGAAAGTGGCAGTAATCACATATAACACATACACTCAATGTCCAAGTTATAGGGGAAATCTACTGTAATACAGTACTATAGATGAAAACGTTGAAATGATGATTTACCTCGTGATCCTTAATCATGTAATCATCGGAATTACATTTGAGTATTCTAGTTACTTAAGGGTTGATTCGATGCATTTATTGGTTGACAAAAGGCTTGAGTCTTAATATATTCCGTTAATTCCTTGTTTTATGAACACATATGTGCTAAATTTTATCTTGTATGTTTTATTTTCGAAGGAATGACGGACTTTTTTTGTTATATTTATGTATGACCGATAATTTGTGTGCACTAATCCACATACCATGACCGCTTTTTAATAGATAACAAGATATATGTACTAGATGCAAAAAAAAAGTGCATGATGCTTATGTATTAAATGTCATGCAAATGCAATAGTTCTTCTCATTTTCCTTTGCAAATGTCAAGTGAATGAACCCAGTCGAAAACATTCTAGTGTCCTCAAGTACAAAATTTAGGTCATTAATAACTATAAAAATCTAATTATAGGCTAATTAGCTAGACTCTTACATATACATAAGGAATGAGGAAAGAATTCTCCTTAAGACAAAGCACGAGGTTATTTTCTTGAAAACCCAGAACGAATCTTAAGTATATAAATATGCAAAATGCTATTGTCTGGAGATTGAGAATTTTAATGTAAATGTCACATGTTGCGCATGTTTATTCAATTATTGACAGAAAAGTGCCCATTTTGCTGTCAGATATAAAATATAGGCCATGAAACTTTCTCCTAAATTCATCTCACGTATGTAATCATCTGTGCGTTTATAGGTTAATGTATAATGTATAAAACATCAAGAGATCAATGATCACGAATCGTCTTAAAGAGAACCTCATATTTTCCTTATATGGCAATAGGTTGATGTGGTAAAATTGATTGGTTAAAGACTAGTTTTTATTTTAACACGACAAATACATGTATATCTATCCACAGAATAGCAAGGGACGGAGATGAACATAAGGATACATATGCCCAAATGTTAAAGAACCAGGGAGGGGGTCCTTCAATTCTGCTACTCATTCTTCAAATTTATAAGCCATTTCCCTTATTTTTGTTAATGTATATATACTCATTATTCTCTCCTTTTTATTTTTTAGCACCCTATCATTCTCCATTGTTTATTTGTTGTTTGCCTGTCTTTCTTTATGTTTCATTTTTTTGCACTGTTTGTCAATTAATCTCTACTCTGTTAACTCTTTCCAGACTTTCATTATACAATGAGCAAACTTCTAGCCGTAGAATAAACTACAAGTATTTAGCCATACATATTTTTTTATTAGTTGTTAGTGACTTTGAACAGGCTGTCAGTAACTGCAAGTACTCTCAGATCAGTACTTAGTGTCTTTTTGTCGTTGAGATATACAAGTACATGTACCTGGCAACGTTCTTGTTAGATGTATTTCTATTTGCATTCAATTAGTGAGTTCTGCCTTTTCCAACTGATTGTTATAGATCGTTCTTACGTTGTACTGTTACACCACTGTTCCAGGTGAGGGGGAGATTAGATCATGCTAATGACATGTATATGCCTGTCCCAAGTCAGGAGCTTGTGATTCAGTAGTGGTCGTTCATTAGGCCGATAGTTTTCTCGTTTGAATTGTTTTACATTTGTTATTGCGGGGCCTTTTATAGCTGACTATGCGGTATGGGCTTCGCTCATTGTTGAAGGTCGTACGGTGACCTTTATTTGTTAATTGCTGTGTCGTGTAGTCTCTTGTGGAGAGTTGTCTCATTGGCAATCATACCAAATCTTCTTCTTTATATCAAATGTCCCGAAATGACAAAATGTAAATCAAGTCAAAAGAGTATAGCAATAGCCAGATTGATACTATAAACATGAACAAACAAAGAAGACGGTGAATACTGAACCACAGGCTGCATGAACATTAAAGAAGACGGTGAATACTAAACCACAGGCTGCATGAACATTAAAGAAGACGGTGAATACTGAACCACAGGCTGCATGAACATTAAAGAAGACGGTGAATACTAAACCACAGGCTGCATGAACATTAAAGAAGACGGTGAATACTAAACCACAGGCTGCATGAACATTAAAGAAGACGGTGAATACTAAACCACAGGCTGCATGAACATTAAAGAAGACGGTGAATACTGAACCACAGGCTGCATGAACAAACAAATAAGGCGGTGAATACTGAACCACAGGCTGCATGAACATTAAAGAAGACGGTGAATATTAAACCACAGGCTGCTACCTTAGACAAGCACATTACGAATATGATGTAACGTGTTAAAACATTTTGTGTCACCTAGTTAGTGTCAGGGTGTAGTGTTATTTTTAAGTTGTCCAGACTCGACTAACCCGTTAAAAAAACTTTGCTTACTCAACTCGTTGTAATAACGTAGTTATCGTTATAACAGGTTAGCAAAGTCGTTAAAATGACTTAATACATCAAACTCTGCATCCTGTCACTAACCAGCTTCCATGTTATAGTTATGTGATAATGCGTTAAACACACTTTCTGTTATCATCAATTATGAAGTCTTCAAGATCTGGTAACTTCCCGATTTTCAAGATTTTTTTCGAAAAGAGACTAATAAAATTATAGCACGTCACTTCAAATAATATTTGTCAAAGCTGAGCCTATCATAGCGTGCTATGCACTATTAGTTTGTGCTTATTGTTAAAAACACCGAAAGATGACCTACTATTGTTGATGAATTCTACGCCGGGAAGTTATCTCATTGGCAATCATGCCACATCGTCCTATTTTAATACTCGTTACGGTCATTTTTAAATATTTTTTCTAGCATTGAAAACAAACTGTCACGTCAAATTATAGAAAATATAATTTTGAGCTGCAGTAACTGTTACCGTAGGTACTAACATGATTTTTATTGTTGGACTCACTATAATTATTTTCTGTCATTTGTTACATAATATTAATTATTTAATTGCAAAGGTATGTTTATTTCTTTACACAAACGTTGTTTGAATTTTAATCGCATCTGTAATTTTATTGTGTCTACTAATTTTTCATCCCATTTCATCTATACAGGTATCCTTGACCATATGCTGTACAAAGTTGCATTGCATAATTTCAAATTTTATGGTATTTTTGTACAGTTAATCATAATGTTGTTTACTTTGAACGTTAAAAGGAGTAAACCAAATTTCACCAAATATTCAATTGATTTGAAGGTAAAACTACAAAATATTGACTCCGTAACATGTTATTTATTTATTTGTTTATGTTTTTGCATAATTAGATAAAACAAAAGGTAAACAAGAGAAAAACTGTGAAAAGAGCTAGCAAATTTAAAATCCCACACCCGCCATTTGCTTACTAGGCAAGTCTAAGTCTAATTCAATGTTTTGCTTTCAAATTGTTATCCGGGTTTGAAAAACAAATAAATGGAATTGTATAATGACGGTGTGAGTCACGTGATGTGAGTCTGCTAGACTGATTCTATGAAATTAACATTGGAGTTATGTTGTGTCCTGTTTTGACCATCTACTTGTTCCTCTGCACGTTGCATATTTACTAAGTCACTGAAGTTCAATAAAATTTCCAAAACATCTTTGTTTAGTAAAGAAAAAAGGTTGAACAAATAAAATAAAAACATACCAAGCATGTTTAGTACTTTTTTAACTTTGTCGAGATGAATGACCGAATTCTCGTTGCAATGGAAAACAGCCGTGCAATAGGCACGACACCTTTACATGATGGACAGAAAATAGAACATTATAATAATATCACCCTAATTAATATGTTCAAAAGCGTGTACTTTTATAATGAACCAGCGAAACTAAAACAATAAGATATCCTGCGACAATTGATATTATTATAATTATTTGATATGATTCAGTAAGATAATAATACCCATGCCCAATAGATGTCAACATAGCTGTGAATTCGAGATTTAAATTTCCTGTTTTTCGCAATCTTGTTTTACAGCGAATTCCGCCTAGACACTTTTTCTTAATTTAAAATCTCAACACGAAATGAACTGTAAAAATATGTATTGTCTTTAATTTATAACTTGCGAGATGTTGCATAATGTATATCCGCTACTACGCCCAATTCTTTTAATACACTCTTAATTATTTCATTCATAAATTATATTAAAATTTTAGGAATATATTTTTACAAATTTTAAATTTCCAAAAGCTGTTAATGACATGGTTTTGCAGTAAAATAAGAGTACGATTTAAATTTAGAAGAAGAAAAATATTTTGAGAAAAAATTGCAAGCTTGTGACGAACATGATCTATTTTATTTTTGGAAAGGGGACAGTTAGTGGTGTCGTTAATGTGTTTGAAGTGTTATTTAAAGATATTACCGCCCATTATTTATAAGAAAAATGTCCATATCTTAAGCGGACATGACTTTCTTTCATTAATGTATATTGAATTGTATAGTAGTATATTTCCTGTGACGCACGTGTCTGACAAAAAATGTATGTTTATACTCAAACCAAATCAACCAGGGATCATTAGCCTTCTTCAAAGTGCATTTGACCGTACTTTTAAACTAATAATTGTACTGAAATCTGGACAAGCAACTTCGACATGATCTTAGAAATTACAAAATATTCCGTTCCCTATACATTTAAATCATGATTGAAAGTTGTAAATTTAAAGACTTGGCCAAAAAAAGTAAATAAAACACTTTTTTGACAAGTATACGTTACTCTTATCAAGTATTTACCGATGTAATTTATTTTTATTATTGCATTTATTTTTAAGAACTTTGTGAAGATGAAATGCATATTCAATGTAGTACAATACAAGTGCTACTTTTGATTTACATGACCATTGCTTTTGACTTTTGTCCAGCAAAGTACAAGTTTCTACCTTTAAAAAGTCGACGACAAAGGGACGACATACTCCGAAGTAGCACAGAGCTGACTGCACAATCTGACTCTAAATGTAACAACGGACCATTCATAGTGATTGAATAACTGACTGTTGGTGTTAAGGGATTCAAGATTCAAAGTTTTATTATCCTCAGACAGAACAGTGTACAAGAGGTCAATATACATAAGGATGTACTTAGGTGAGGTTTTGACATTTGACGTGTCAAATGTTCGGACTTCTTGGTGTTTTTCCATACAATACAATGTAAAATATTGTGCCCCATAACACCCATTTATTTTTTCATATAAGACTTCATAGCTCATGATAGGTCATTTACCTAAATTTTAGAAGATTCTTGATTTTCTGTCTTTTGTATTGAGACCCAAATAATACCAATACAAATATAAGATAAAAGTCCGAGTCAGCCTTTTCCCGCCATATTTTAAATCTCAAATATCTCAAAAACAAGGTCCATGACCTATCAATATTTGTAGCTTATCTTTTTCCTTAATTGATGTTCTACCAGCTTATAGTATCAATTTTAATTTCCTAATTTCTTAATTTTTACATAACCTCATCTAAGTTTATCCTAAAATTCAACTTTCAGGACTATTTTCTATATCGTATGCCGCCATGGCCAGTAGGTATTAGTGGTGAAGGAAGCCGGAGCACTCGAAGAAAACCATCGACCTACGCCAAGGAAACTAGCAATCCTTGTCAATTGTTCGTGTTTCGAACTCACAACCTCAATTAATTTGACTGGCAAATGGTTACAATGGATGAACTAATTAGAACTTTTAGTCAACCTTTCTATAGAAGCAAAACCTGATAGTTTTATGTTAATTGTTTGTGAGTGTCAAACGCCACTTTCACCGAAAGCGGCTTTGTCGTGGTGGCCAGTTTGTATATGTGGTGCTTGGTGTCCCTTCTAGTCTAATGCTAGTATGCAATTATTTGCACCTTATAATTTGCTTACTTTATTCATTCCCCCGAATGAAGGGATATTTTAAATTGATTCTTGTTTATTTATTTTTTCAAAATTAAAATTAGAAACTTCATGCAGTATATTAAATATCTACTCTTATATACTTTCAGATGTCGTCGACGGGTCTCCCAATTATTACATACCCACATTGCTCTTATAACTGTGTGCGTTCTCAGCGCATTAGATGCTTCATGTGTCCTTGGTCAGATCATCTGTGATATACTCATAATGACAGGTGTGTACACGTGTATTTTGTATTATTGAAAATGGAAAGTGTGTCAGAGAAACAACAACCCGGCCAAAGAGCTTTACTAATCAAAATATGTATAGATACATGTATCCTTTAATTTTGTATTATGATGATTGTATTATATGTACTGCAAGTGGTGAGACTTTAATTAAATATTGAATCTTTAATTTTGCAATCCAAATAATTTGTTAATGGAATTTTGCCGTCAGCCAAAGTTAACCTTAGATGAATTTAGCTATACTATGTACTTCCTTGTCATTATTTGGCATCTAAACCGTTTTGATTATTTTCTTCCTTGACTTTATAATTATTTGACATTAAGCGTTCATGATATAGGTAAACCCAGGAAATCGCCCCTCATGCATGCATTTCATATTTTATTTCTCTTGTAATATTCCAAAATGGTTTTTAGTTCCTGTTTCTTGGTGCATCAAACGTCATCGTCCAATGACAGCTGTTTTATTTCATCCGTATGTTTTGACATTCTACAAACAAGCTTAGTCTCGTGATAGCTGTCTCATTTGTAATATCAAGTGTCTATCATAACTGATAAATTAGACCTTGTCTCCAAGAAAATAGTACACTGCTACAATTGTAATTATACTAGTATAAGATGTCGTTTTGGAGAGTGTAAAGGTTTGAAATTAAAATCTAACGTTAAGTTCCATACGGTTGCATAAGTTCGTCAATATATGGCTTTTGCATGTATTTTTAATCATGCCACGTGTGATTTTTATAAGGGACTGATGCATATATCATTTGCATTGATCCCAGTTTCGCGATGCATATATCATTTGCATTGATCCCAGTTTCGCGGATAGAATTATAATCTGTCGAACGGTAAAAGTTTGGTGCGCAGGAAAACTTGTTAAAAGTCATCACTATCTGGTCGGAATATACATATTCCATATGTGACATTCATTTTATGTTTGTTTAGCCATTCTTTCTTGTCTTTTGTAAATGATGAGACTTTCTGTTGTTGATACTTCCTTATGTTATGCCCATTTCTTTTTTCTTTTTTTTTTTCGTGACGGTACAGGGGTTCCAAATATGATATTGAACCCCTTGCTGCTGCTTACAACGTTTATGAACTTACAATATATTTCATTGTAGAAAAAATTCACAACAGCGAAGTGTTAGAAACGGAAGCAGCAACAACATTTATCAGCGCATGCCCAGCTTTAAATGGGACAGACACAACCAAATCGCTAACATCAATTGTAAACATTTTAAAAACTATTGATGACTGTAATAGTTCTCCACCTGGTCATTTTAATGGCCATCATTATGATATTCATAGCAATACTCATGGTTTAAGGGATGCCGAAAGCGAGCCTAAACAGTGGAACAGAATGTTGACGAAAGATTCAGGCTCATTCTTAAAACGGAGGATTTTAAGTATGACTGCGCACCATCGGCGTGTTAAGAGAGCATCAGCAGGAGGAGATGATCATGACCACCACGAGCACACACTCTTGGAGGAACTTACACACGTGTTCCATTTAGGGAGTATGGTTATTCTTTCAATACTCGTGGTTGAGGTACTAACAACAAGTATTATTATTAGTATATATAGCATGCTAAAATAATTATTCTTTTATTTTACTTCAAATAACGAAAATATTGCATAAATACCACCAAGAAGACTACATGTAGTTTCTATATTTACGATAAAATCGTACAATACACGCTATTCTGAATATCTTTGCCTCGGTCATTTTCCAATAGTATCTCTCATCGTCAAGAATATACCTAAAATATTTGCCACTGGACATTAGGCAACCAACAATTGACTGATACTATCTTTTTGAATTTATAATTCAAATATTAATGAAGTTGTGACAATGCATGTTTCAATTGTTATATATTAAGACGGAACTCGTGGCATTTCAGATACATTTTGTTAGTTTTTTGTCTTTAGTTTGCTGTCTCATTTCTTATATTTATTAATTTGAAAACTGTAAAATAGTGCTTTGTGGAAAATGCGATATTGTATTCGCTCTAGCTAAACATGCTACATGTACATGTGTATACCTCAGTTTTGATACTATAATATTAAGCTTTATTTTTATAACTCTAAGCAAAAAAGCGTGATGAGACATTATTTTTACAATTTTACTCAAAATCCTTCTAAACAAAATCTTAAGGTAACATCTAAACTTTTTCTTTTCAGACTTTCACCAAAATGTTTGTAATGGGAGAGAAATTTTTACACCACAGATTAGAAGTTAGTATAATTTTACTACAATATAGTTGAAAACAAAATATCACTTCTCGGTGAGACGATGTGTTATCTATAAGATACCTGTCACAATATTTGTATTCGTCCATCTTACCTTAAAATAAAGGAAGTTCCATTGAATTTATGACATCTACAAAATAAACTGTCATTTAAATTTGTAAACTGAACAAAATATATCATCAATTTTAATATATCGTTCATTGTACTATTAAAAAAATCGAAATTCTGGGTGTCCTACTTTCCTGGTTAATTTGCTTTTTACTCAATCAATGTTATAATGTTGTGTTTCTGCTTCATCTACGTGGAAGCACAGTACTGATAAAACATGTTAAAAAATTTAGAACTCTTCTCGAAGTTGTCCCCGAAGTTTAGAAAAAGTGGCCGATGGTTCTACGATGGTTAAAATATGGCACAACGAATAGCCCGATCTGGATACGATCAGTCTCGATTTTGAAAATTTCCATAATCGTGTTACCATCGGCGTATAAATCGGGACAGTGTGACGCGGGCATAATCAAAATCATGTGCCGATGGACACACAATATAACGACAACAGAGAACACCCGAATCTCACCAAATACCAATGATGAAATAATAATTTCGGAAGTGTTAGCAATGATGTTTTTTTAAATTGATATTAAACTTTCACAAAGTAATATTAATATTTAAATGACCGTAGGTGTTTGATGCCTTTGTTGTGACAGTCTCCTGGTGTTTAGATATTGCATTTTATGATGGTATCTGGGCTAAACCTGGAACAGAAGCAGCTACAATACTTATATTTATCTTACCATGGAGAGTCATCAGGATTGTCAATAGTAAGTACTTAAAAGAAACAGACTAAAATTGTTTTATTTTCTGTAAGATGTTTTCAGAAATCATAGTTTAATGTTGTCCATACCATGTCAATCATATTAATAGAATCATATTCAAAACAGTGTGGTCCTGGCCATTGATTGACGACATAAATTATCCCATTGACTGGGACAGATTAGGTGAACGTTTGTCGGTAACAATCACTGCTCACTATGTACTTTTTAAAGACACTGAATCTGTGGGGTCACCAAAGGTTCTCAACACCCAAATAAAGCAATTCGAAAAACGAATCAGGAATAATACGATGTGTTGATTTATATCAATAATATAAATCAAAACATAAAGGTTATTCCTGAATAATTTTTCGAATTATTTTATTATTAAAGGCGTTAAGAACCTTTGGTGACCCCACAGTTTGAATTCTATAATAAGTAAGAAGTGAGCAATGGTCGTTACAGACAAACGTTTACATAATCTGTCACAGTCAATGGGATAATTTAGGTCGTCAATCAATGGCCAGGACCACACTGTTTTGCATATGATTCTATACCATTAGCAGTTACAGTACTTTTTTTTTGGATAACCAAAAACAGAATCAGCTGGATAGTCACTGGAATTCCGGAAACATGTATTCAGGGCAACAACGTAAAGAAAGTCAAAAATAGAATAACCAAAGCCATATAATGTAATTTCATCTTTGCCACAGGTTGTTAAGATATTCTAAAAATAAAGAAAATTAAAGAAAATAAATATTTATAACATAACAAATGACCACAAAAACCAACTATGATTGTACAATTCGACTGAAGCAGTATCGTAAAAATCTAAAGGGTATTTACAATACGACATATATATGTGAATCTAATCGGTAGCATGTTTTGAAATCAAAAAAGAATAATAGACATAAACATTTAAAAAGCAAGTTATTTCAAAGACTAATTAAGTAAACAACGAAAATTGATACGAATTGGCATAGTACTTCATAAACTATCAACTTTATTTCAAAACGCTTAAATTTTATTCTATTTGTTGCTGGCTTCTGAAATATAATTTACATTTCCTGTTTTTCAAAAAACTTAAAATAAAATTGAGAACAGAAATGGAGAATGTGTCAAAGAGACAACAATTTTTACATTAAGATCATATTTAGAACATAACAACGTACTATTTTGTCGTTTGCATATAGTATATGAAGAGCTAATCATATCATTAACATGGTACCATGAAGTACAAATAACAGATAATGTACTATCTAGTGCAGATTCAGTCATATTTAAAATGTTTATATCGTACTTAAAATACTCATCGCACATCTAATATCATTAAAGCACTCAACGAACATCCAATATCTTCAAACCAATCTGGAAGAAATTACATGTACCAACCAAAGACAGTTTCGTTATACTTTGTTTGACACACGTGATGAATGTAGTATAGGTTGCATGAGACAGACATAAACAACAGTAAATCAAATACAAATAAATAATTACAATACATGTATGTTTCATTTGAATCAGTAATTTTGATTGGCCGACCACAATTGCAACCGGCATTCCATTGTCGTGATTATATTATTTCCGTATGAAGTACAACAGCAATGAAGACATTTGCTATATGTATCTGTGACGAATGTTCAAACAACGCATCATATCACATCTCCTTATCTTAATATAGGGAAAAAGCAAACAAATACATGTACCTTAATATAACTCTTGACGTTATGGTTGTAGCAAATATATACAATTAGAAGAAATGAATGCCTCATTTTTATAAACGTTGATTGTGCTCATATTTTTGGAATTCAGCGCTTCATACAAAATGCGCTTCAGTCAACGCTTTTACAACCCAATAAATTCATATATAGCATGTATTTCTTAAATTATAAGATGTAATGTACATGTATGTTTCATTTAGAACCAACACTTTTGATTGGATGAAAGCAATCGCGAGGCATTTCAATATCCTTTTGTTTATGTCAATGCACCTTAAGGGCATCCGATACAGTTTCAAGGGAGTTAACTCTTGGCGCGACGTAAGGCGTTTGAATTCCCGCAAAACGTCACTTTTTGCGGGACGTAATGCGTGTAATTTTGCGTAATAAGAAACGTAATGTGAATTTTTCGGTGCTCCAATTTCTGTTTCTCCCGCATGCTAACTTCTACAACATTAATATTAGTTGATTCTAACAGGATAACAGGATAATCAAATGATAAGAAATAAAACACATTACTGTTTTCTGTGAGATCTTTAACAAAATATCGTATAGTAAAGCAATCCCAAGATGACTGACCCTTTTGGTGTTACTAGTAATATAATGCATGTCAATTATCATTTTAGGGAAGGCGCTACCTTAAATGCCAGCTATATACCAAGACTATGTCCTATGTATTGATTGATTTTTGATTGCTTAACGTCCAGTGGCAAATATATCATTATCCTTCATAAACCATGATTTAGTCCGGATCCGATTTCCTGTCAATTTATTACAGCACAGAAAACCAACAATGCTATTTTAATACTGATACCGAATATTTTACACGAAGAAGTAAACTTCATTACTGAACAATTTCTTCAATTTATTTATGTTAAATTAATTGACTATATACATTTTGTTCCTCTCGTAATTAGCTTTCGAATAAGGTATAAGGTTTATCTATAATTAGGGGCTAAAGGGTCGCAGCAGTTTATTCCATTATTCAAAATATCCATTTCATTATTCAAAATTTGCTAACATGTTTAACCCCGTCATCTTATTTATATATGTGTCTGTCCCAAGTCAGGAGTCTGTAGTTTCGTGGTTGTCGTTTGTTTATGTGTAACATATTTGTTTTTCTTTCATTTTTTAAAATAAATAAGGCCGTTAGTTGTCTTGTTTAAATTGTTTTACATTGTCTTATTGGGGCCTTTTATAGCTGACTATGCGGTATGGGCTTTGCTCATTGTTGTAGGCTGTGCGGTGAGCTATAGTTATCGACGTCTGTGTCATTTTGGTCTTTTGTGGATGTTTATTTCATTGGCAATGATACCACATCTTCTTTTTTATTTTTCTTCATTTTTTATGCATATTGTGGCATTAAGGTCGTCCGTAAACCCTGTTATGGTAATTGCGAATCAAAATAAAGCTAAAGTGTCACGGTCATTTATTTTTAAATTTTTTTCACTATTCACCGCTTCAATTTGAATAATGAAACATAAACCACTTCATTATTCATTTTTTAATATTGAATATTGAATAATGAACTATTTCATTATTCATTATTGAATAATGAATAATCATTATTCATTATTGAATAATGAATAATGAACTATGAATAATGGACGTACTTCAGCGCGGTGATACATAATGGTATTCCGCTAATATCAACAATGATACAACTTCAATAAAAGAACAAAGTTTATATTACCTCCACGTAGCACGTATTCTATCAAACAAAAATACCGAACTCCGAGAAAGTTTCTAAAGGCAATAGCCAACAATATTTTCATACGCCCGTAAACATTTTGATTGGACGTAGTATGGTATACAAATGTCCGGCGTCCGGCTGTCCGTCGTAAATATGGTACAGTATATCATATTATCCTAATGTCATTAAACTTTTAACATGGTTCTTTTTACAGGATGGTTAAACGATCTGTATTCAAATTTTATTTATAAGGATAAGGAATGAGTCAGGATATACTTCCAATAACTTCCAGTACCACCCCGTGTTATTTTAAAAACCTGCATTATGGTTTTTTCATTAGACTACGGGCGTATCATGAGCTTGTAGCGCAGGTGTTCATTCTTGACTTTTTTTTTACAAATACACTATAGAAATGACGGAATGACAGCAAATACAATGCAATTTCCGATATAGTTAATATTTCCGAATGGCATACTGACTCTTTTAACGAATAGTTGATATGCAGTGATTTTCGAACGTGTCCATACGATATCAGTTTCATAGAAATTTGGCAAGAATTGTACACTTGAAAAATCTAATTAACCACAAGGACCAGAAGGACAGACAGATGCAAAGCATGTGCGATATTGTATGTACCCCGCAATGTGTAGCACTGTGGTGAAAAAATATGTATAGTAAATTACCAATGAATTTACCCATAGGTAATAGGCTTTGTCCAGTCCTCTCGCTATTAACTCAATCGTTTTTTTCCGAATAAAAAAAAATCAAAATTATTGTATAGTTTCTCTCTCTGGACAAAAGCATCTTTAAGCATATTGAAGAATCTCCTTTATAAGATTTTGTTTTTGTTTTCTAACAACATAAAACACAAGATATGGCATAACTGTAAATGAGATAACTCTCCACAAGAAACAAACAGGACACAGAAATTAACAAAGTTATCTATAGGACACCGTACGGTCTTCAACAATGAACAAAGCCCATACCGCATAGTCTTTGAGCTATACAAACTATGAATTTTAAACTGCTTAGGAGCCTCTCAATTTTATTCAAATGTAATCAATGACCCGAAAAAAGGTTAGATTTTATGAATAAATGTTAAATTATAAAAAGTGATTAAAACGTGAATAGAGGGATGTAAAGGAGTATTGTAATGAAACAGCAGCACATCAAACAAAATAAAAATCAACATCTAGAGGTCAACATATTTGATAGATTAATACATCAAATTAATACATGAGTTTGTACAGTACATGTAACTGTATGTCAAGTTCTAAATTGCCGAGTCTTTAATTTCAAAAGCCGTAAAAATTATCAACAGTCCGTAATAACTTTAAAAAAAAGTTTTTCTTGAGATGTTTCTCACTTAGACCACAAACATAGAGAGGTATTTATCATTCACATGCTTTTTTTCCCGGAAACAATATTACCAATTTAGAGTTAGTACTTTACAAGCAATATTTATACATCTGAAAAATGTCGCCGGTAATTTGCAGAGATAACGTCTGAATTGTCTGCCAGCGACGTCGTGCACTTTGGCGCTAACGTTGAGGTTACAAAGGGGGGACGCAATTTTTAGGATCAATCGCGTTTATTACGGAATCAAGCACGGTGACCTATATTTTTTATTTGAGATTTGGAGAAAGCATGACAAAATGCAGTTTATGCAGAAAAATGATAAAAATGACATTTTCAGAAACAGTTTATTTCCATTTTTTAGGTTTAAAAAAATACCGCTTTGAGCATCTGGTCTGCAATGTCAAGCAAGGCTTGAATAATTGCATAGTTATTCGTGTAGTGATTTATTTTTTTCCTTTTTGTCATTTATCACAGCTTCAGATTGAACCCGATCTTAATAATTTACGACGAAAAATATCTGCTCCAAAAAAATTATAACATTGCCAATTTTTTTTACAAAATTGCACAAATCCCCAATTTTTAGCCTCAATTTTCTCGAAAACAAGCACGGTGACCTATGTTTTATTTTGTGTTTTATTTTATAACTCGCCAAGGCCTACAGCATATTACAAAATTATAAAAATGACATTTAATCGAGAAACTGTATCGGATGCCCTTAATAGTGGTGACCTCGCTTGCTTCTCAAGATAACTTCACAATGTGTAAGAAAACGTACCAAAAATGTTATAACTCGTTATTTAATATTTACAAACTGTAAATAGCATAAAAATATAAATAAAAACAAAATCATAGGATTGTATCATACAAAGTGTGCTTCGATATACGCTTGTGCACTCAAATAAGACTACAATAAGAAGCATTTAAATCTCGAATAAAAAAATGTTTTTAAGAACAAAATATATGCAAAGTTAACCCACCTCTTACTTCGCAATTCTCAATCACTAATAGGTTGCATTAGAATATAGCACTGATATTCTATTTTCTAGTTTGAAAGAACTATTAGCTATAGTTGATATCATTTTATCGAGCAAATTTTTTTTTAAAGGAAGACTTTTACCTTTTTTGTCGGGGGAAGTTCCTACGTGATATTGAATATTAACTAATTTGTTTTTATTTCGAATTTTTAAACATACGAAATAGGAAGAGCCCGACAGAAGACGTAGTGCAATTTTGACCTTTCTAGACATTGGTACAGTATTTATTGTTAAAAATATGATGAAAATCTGCAACAGTAAACGTACATTACTTCATTTGTTTACAAATGTTTGACATATCATTCAGTATTTTTATTGTACATCACACGCATGAAGCAAATGAAGCAACTTTTAATGCACGTTTTGTTTTGCTATTTTTTGCAACTAAAAACTCGACAGTCAAATATTAGATAGCCAAATATATAGAGCAGCTTGAATCGAGGCCAATAAAAACAGACATGCTGTATATAGAACAGTGCAATAAGTTTGTCGTCCTTTTTACTCAACATGAATGTTCATCTATCATAATATGAAGTATTGATTCGGTTATAAATAAAAGTGGTTATGCAAGCAAATATATGAATTAATTCAACGTTTGCTTGTAATTTATCGTTTATAATGAATGCTGCTCTCTTGAACATGTCCCAAAGGTTGTTTTCTGGTACGCGTCAAATTTCGTCGTTTTGAGGTCAAACATCCGATCCGCAGACCAGGGTTCATTTTTCATTATTTATATTTTGTTAACATTTCATTAGCTTGACAGTTGAGAACAAATTTACATGCAATTATAACGTAACATAGACAAAAGTCTGCCTTAAGTGTCAGATTTGTGGGAAATTAATAATTAGTAGTATATCTTATAAGCAACACAAAATATTAATTTAGCGTAATGTTTATATAAAAGCTTGCTTTACAAATACTTTTCATCGTTTCAACAGTTTGTTTTCGTCAAGTGTCAAAAATATAAACTGTAGAATGAAAATAGAAATAAAACAATTACACAAGACAACCGATTTCCGGAGTTAATACGTTTATTTGACTGATAAGACAATAAATAGTGCAATATCACATTTTTTTCAGCTAATTAATTATTTCTTTACAGCTATATTTCACATTATTTTTTTTAAGACTACTAAGTTTTTTTAAATGTTGAAGATACATGTATGGCATAAATTCTGCACTATGTACAGTGATTTAAAAACAAACTGTTTCACTTCTTGGTCATTCGGGTTCCGCTTTGTATTTCTTTAAAAACAAACCATTTAAACACAAATTCCTCAAGTTATGTCTTGTCCAATTTGAATTTACTTTTTACTATTACAATTTTCGAAAAAATCTCAAGAATTTTATGCAAGAACTAGTTTACACTACATGTATAAACTCATAACAAAACTATCAATTGATTAACCTGTAGTACGTATATGCTTGGTATGATGGTACTGTTATGTAAAGAAAGGACAATGATACCTAGAGATTAAACCTTAGGTCAATCAAGGGGTCAATCAAAAGAAAATGTGTCGAAAAAAGAAAGACAACACTATAATCAAAAGAAAAAAAAATGAGAATGAGGAGCAGACAAACAGCAATGCCCAAAACATTGATTAGAAAACTACAGACAGATTAGCAAGAAACTCTTATCAAAACTTGGCTTGAATTCATGTGTTCCGAAAGGACAAGCAGTTCTTGTTCGAATGTCTTTTGTGACATCCGCTATGATTTTACTACTATTACAACAGCCAAAAACTGCAATTATCGTATATCAAATTAAGAGAGAAAAAAAAATTGTTTTTAAAGCATGACAAACCATGCATATGTGTGGTAGCCTTATTTTTACAAATAGCAGTTGCATTTATTAAGTTTGTTTTTTAAATTCGGAAAATGCAAAGAAAAAGAGGGGCTTTTTTCTATTTTTTTTGTATAAGTTACTAAAAAAAAGTTCCTAAATAACTGTGCCGTGCCAAATATTTTCCGTAGTAGGCGTAATAAATTTACATAAATTACAGCACTGCCAATGGTAAACGAATGCAACACGTTTATATCTAAAATCTTACACCATTATGTCATCTTAATGAACTAAATTGTCCATTATTCGCGCGCTGATGGTCAGATTAAGATGGGACTCTTCATTTCATAGAGACAAGGACAATGGAAAATTAAAGTAGTTTAACAACAGACTATATATCATATTTCATGAAAAATTATGCTAACTATCACAAATTAATTATCCCCTCACAACAATATTGTAAAAGGTATACAGTACGTGATTGTATGTAAAATATTTTCAGATACAAATGTTGTTGTTTTTTATTTGAATTCGATCTTTACAGCGGAAGACTTTTAAAATATGATTTAAGGTGGTAACTAACACTTCAGGGAGAGAACAGGGAAAATTAAATTTTTCAAGGATCAAAAAAGTTTTTGTCAAACTGCTATATAACCATTGTAAATTGTCTGATAAAACGGCTGGTTCAAATTTTTTTGAAATTTTAATATTTTTGTCAAAGGGTCAAAGTAAATACTTTGTCATAATGTTAAGAAAATTAAACGAGCCAAATTAATTTTAGTTAAAGTGTTGCATACCACCTTAAGCTAATCAGACAATAGGTTAAAAGTCATGTTCACTTGATTTGAAATTATAGAAGAAGTATTGTTACAGAAATATATTTTTAGTAAAACGGACATAAAAACTGAAATGTTTGTTGTTGGGTTCGTGTGCTCGGTCTTTACTTTTACATGTTGTGTTTTGGTCATTTTTCTTTTTTTTTGTCATGGCGGTGTAAGTTTAGTCTTTCGACTCTCTTTAACACGTGTTACAATTGGTTTAATTTGTTTTTAGGCTTTGTATTAGTTATCCAAGAAAAAGATTTGGTACAACTTAAAATAGTAAAACAGCAATACAGACGAACAGTGAAAAGAGCAAACGAAATGAAGATTAAAACAGATGGTTATAGGGTAATTCCTCTATATATTAAGCACATAATTATAAACTATTCTTTTGAAAAAGCCAAAACAATTTAACCATGAGTTCTTTATATTTTGGATATCTATTGAGTTTTAAAAATGTTTCAGCAAAAGCGATTTTTTATTCATTCTTAATTGTTGAAGTATGTGTGTCTTTTTAATGGAAAACAATTTTTGACGGAGCGATAATTTACCAATTAAACAATACATTAATATTTGAAGGGTATTTCATGTGAAACTTATGAAACCCTTTCCATTCTTTCTTCAACAGTAAAACGAAATTCAGTTATCTAAAATTGTACAGATTTTAAAGTCCAGTATTTATTATATTATTATAAATAAAAACTAGTTTTTATATTTTTTAGACAGAAACAAGACAGCTACAAGGATTGTGTCGGAAACACGGAGCAAATGAAACAGAGATACAGTCATGTGCTCCATTTGGTAAGGATCCAATTTACATTTTGTCTAACCAAAAAGCGTGATTTTTTTTTCGAAATACTGAGAATTTTCATATCCCAAGGATAGATTACCTTAGCCGTATTTGGCACAACTTTTTTGGAGTTTTGGATCCTCAATGCTCTTCAGCTTTGTACTTATTTGACTTTTAAAATATGATTTGAACGTCATTGATGAGTCTTATGTAGATGAAACGCGCGTCAGCCGTATCAAACGATAAGCCTGTATCTTTGATAATCAATCAATCCGTCACATGTTGAAGGTCAGTAACTTTCGCCAATCCGTTATATATTCCTCCAGAGATATTTCCGTTGACCGGATTGCAATGCAAACAAAAAATTAACGTAGTACATAATGTAGAATGTTGATTTTTTTCTGTGAATATTTCTCTGACCTAGTCATGCATGATTATTAGGTGATATCATCTCAAATCTATGCCAATTTTTTGTTTGCAATTATCAGATCCACTTATTAATGTGTCACCATTAATATGAGACAAAAACAGTATAAAATTTAAAAAAAATAAATTATAACAAGGTTTTAGTTGTTTGCTGTATAACGGTATGTATGCATATGTACAAATATGATATAATTTGACAGAAACAGTGTTGTCCTGACATAGCATTATGTATAACAGTAATTAACCCATTTGTTTTTAGAAGTTAAGTACTTTTGTTTAAATGTTTTTTTAGCAATCGTTAATTTCCCTGTTCCCATTCCAATCACTTGTCCCCGTAACCTAAACTTTTGGTTTTTGTAGTTAATATTTTGTTCTGTAGTTTGATTTATCTTTTTATATATCGATTATAATTTAATACGCCAGACGCGCGTTTCGTCTACATAGGACTCATCAGTGACGCTCAGATCAAAACAGTTGTAAAGCCAAACAAGTAGTAAGTTTAACATTGACAATCTTATTTCTTCTCAATTTTACCCTTCGAAGTAACTTCGACTGCAAGAAAATACGAAATCTCAAACTTGCATGTGCAGTTCAATTGAAGTATATCAAGCAAAAGTCTTGAGACATACTCTTAAATCTCAATAGGGGCAAGTAGTATTACTTGTTTATTTGTTGGAATGGTAAATGAATGCAGGAGTAGTAATTTCTTCTATTGCACCTAATGTGAAGGTAAAGCCAATTGCACTTATCCTTCGAGCAACTGATATATTAAATGCACATTATACATGTAGTATTGCAAAGCTTGTCGTGCGTGTCTTTACATAAAAGTCCATTTAAATGTTTCTTTACTTTTGTATTGAAAAGTTCGAATACTTCCTTAAGGATCTTAATGATTCCCTGTTTATTTTTAGAGTTTGCTCAGATGCTTATTATATCAAAATAGCGATAATTATATATAATATAACTGCACCGTTACGTGTACGTCTTCGCGAATTTGCCCATACGTACGCGTGTATGCGAAATTAATTTGTTGGAAAATAACTTCTTTTGCACGGATACCATCAAGTTCTTTTAAATGATAAAGTAATAGAAAAATCATAGAATTTCAATAGACCAAAATAGATTTAGAATAAAATCAATACAAAATGAATTTAGATAACAACAACAATAACAAGAACGACATTGAAGATTGATATACTTTCTGTGTAGATAAAGAGTAGAACAGAAATGGCGATGTATAAAAAAAAAAATGAAATTTAAAATGAACAGGTCAGTTTGGATAGATCTACTTAAGTTAAGACATACAATCGTAGTACTAATTCGGAACAAATCATAATAACTGAGTAAGAAGTTACTGTAGTTTTGTGCATATCAGCCCTCATCGCGAATTGAACGTTCTCAGCACATATATTACAAAAGTTAACGTACATTTTGTAAATTAGATAGACAGCTAATCATACTGAATATGCTGAAAGTTCAGTTGACTGTGAACGGAGGACGTTTTACCCTGATATCTATGACGAGTTTATTAATACTGTCTCTCAAATAGTATTGCTACAACCAAAGGAAAAGATAGTTTTAAAAAATGAAGGAACTGTTAATTACCGGTACTTCGTGTTACATGATTGTTTAACTGTTTCGATGGCTTTATATAAAAAGCGTTTGCTTCACTTGAATCACAGTGCGTTTAAACGATGTATACTCCAGGTTTTAAAATGACCTTTTTACGACATCTATGATATTATATTTCGATAGTAATGACCGATTGATTGTCTTATGTTGACCTTATTATGTTTTATGGCAGTAAAAATCATGCTCAACTGTCGTTCAACCTTTTTTTAAACCAATATATGTCATATCAATATCGATCAGACAAGAGATTAAAGGTCATATCATCACACATAGTCATATAATACGACAGAAACTAGCGTCTTTCGTCATTCATTTTCATTTCATTTGGAAATATATTGTATAAAATGATGATAAAAGCTATAAGATTTTTTTAATAATTTACTCACCAAATAGTCAGTTTTAGGGAATGTAATACGTACCTAATGAGATTGTTTCATTATAAGTAATATTAAATCAAATTGTATTATTCCTCAAGACGGTTCAAATTTGTGTGATAATAGTTTTGCACATAGGAACCTTTGGAGGATAGTTGTTGCGTTGGCAATCATACCAATATCATATATCCTTATCTTCATAATTATTATCTTTATTAAAAAAAATCGAAAAAACACATTCCAATTTTATCGAAAATATTGGTTTTTAAAGGAAGACTTTTTACCTTTTTTGTCGGGGGTAGTTCCTTCTTGATGTTGAGTAACTAATTTGTTTTTATTTAGAATTTTCAAACAGACGAAATAGGAACAGCCCGACCAGAGACGTAGTGCAATTTTTACCTTTATAGACATTTGTTCAGTCTGTTTAAAATTAAAATATGATGAAAATCTGAAACAGTAAACGTACATTTTTTTCTTTAGTTTACAAATGTCTGACATATCATGCAGTATTTTAATGTACATCACATGCATAAAGCAAATGAAGCAACTTTTAATGCACGTTTTTTTGTCGCCGACTTCTTCGACATTTTGATTGATAAAATATTGCACATCAACAGTTATCAATTTGCATTCGTCATCTCTATCAAGTGATATTTTAAGATTTGATTCTAAAATGTAATTTACTATCTATATACCTTTGATATATTTTTTAAATTATAATTAGCGCATTTGTATGATAGTTGTTTTACATAAAGAATTTCGTCTAAAACGTGGACTCTTTTCGAGTTTTATTAAGGAATGACTGTAATATTTTTGTCAACATAAAAAATTTGGTGCATACTGAATATCTCGCGTAGCAGGTTATTCACAGTGTGCACCACATGTTTTATATTATTTCGAATAGGCAGACAAAGTGTTACAGTCATTTCTTATAATTTAATTCTAAATTCAATTTCAAACCGTAGAAAACCATGAAAAAACGTTGATGACGTCACGATCACATGTTTAAATTATGTCTATGGGTTGATAACAAAATAACGTCAGCCAATCAGAAGATGCGTTGCATCCAAAATTAAATTATTGAAAAATGTACCAGAGAACACATATATGTACAACGTGCGATTTAAAATGATTCAAGATTAGGTTATGACAAACGGAACTATTTTTCTATTTTTATTGATGAAACCTCAATTCTAGTTTTAAAAAAAACCATTGATAATATTTTTCATTAATTTCACCATTCTGAAGTATTATGAATGATGTGTCAGGGAACACGTAGTACATGTATGAATCAAAATGATTCAATATAAGGTTTTTACAAATGGATCCATTCATTGATGAACCTCAACTGTAGTTCAACATAGACATTTTGATTATATTTTTATTATCTATTTCGAAATGTATGACAGCAAAAATTGTCACCAAAAGATACGTACATGTAGGAAAAAACAAAAATAAGTTTGTACCTATGCAAGGTACAAGTACAAGCAGGTCTATTCATTTATTTTATTAATAAAACCTCAAATAAAGTTCAAAATAGAAAATTTAATAATAGTTTTATTACTTTTTATTGATGTTTGACAGGGAGAAAAATATTGTCAAAAAAATCCATCTATATTTGATGTGTAATATCCTGTTTACATAAAACAATATGAAATGTCACAATTAAAACAAACTAGAATTAGGACAAGTTACATATATTCCTCATTTGTATATTTTGGCTATAAATCAATAGTGATCGTTTTATATATATTTTCAAAACAGAAGGGAACATACTTCATAAACTCAGAATTCTAAAACAAGTAATTATAGCTGGGGAAAAATACCTATATACTTTAAAAACAAGTATATAAAGGTTACATTTTTCAGAGACAAGTGCATCTGTTCGAAAGCCAGAATTTGCCAAAATATTAAATGCAAATTTGTATTTGAAGCACGTATGACTGGCTCGGAGCATGCTAGATAAAAAGATCTAAAGAAGATATAAATTGGTTGTCACTTCAATTAAAAATCGTTTTCAACTTTCAAATTTAGTTAAGTTAGAAATATGTTAAAAGCTAGAACATTTTAAGAATTTAATATAAACCATTTATTACATTAAGAAATGTTTTAAATTGTATTTGGAAATGAATTTTCAGAAAGGCCAGTGATCACGACATGAACATATACATGCATTACGGAAACGAAAAGTGAGACAAATGGAAAATGCCAAACAATAAGAGAGGCTTCAAATCTACATATTAAAACTTTTAAGACATGTTGTTTGTTTATTCTTTATATTCTAGCACGCCATTATTCTGTATTCAATTTTGTTTCCCTAGTCTTTATATTTTTGCCCTTTTTCTGCACTTTTGACCCATAATTTTTTATTCAATTTACCAATACATAACTTAATTCAAAAAGATAAAAAAAAACGACTGTCACTATTTATACAAAATAGCAGTTATATTTAAAGTTTTGCTCAAAAGTTATTGGTAAAGATTATAGTTTAGGGAGATCTTGGGATAACAATCCGAAATTTACAATTCGACAGAATTCATAGTTTCCTTGGTTACCAAAAGTTCAATATCATGTTGATAAGTAAGTGAAGTTGCTACATTTTATTCTCGTTCACACTTTAGAATCTAACAACACCGTACATGTTCCTCTTATGCACATTTTTCTAGTATTCATTTTGATTGATAACACTGCCTTCGTGTACTTTAAAATCTTATCGTCCTTCAAAAGTTTAAAGCAATGTTGTGTAAAAAGTATGAAATACAAATGTTATTATTGAACACTCAAATCATATCTTCCCTTTATTCAAACAGGGAAAAAAAGGAAAGTAAGCTCAGTTTTCTCAGCAATGAACAGTTTTGCGTCACTAGCTATGATAGGAGCAGTATCAAGTGTACCTGATTTGCATGTGGCGCGCGAGAGTTCTGATGAAGAGGAAGAGGACATTGGGTTAAATAACTCAGAACTAAAAAAGAAGGCAGACCATATTCTACGTTCAGTTTCAGTCGATAGCGGCATGTCGACTGCTATTAATTCGCCAGTAACATTTTCTTTATCCCCTGATCCTATGGAAGATATGTCAAATGGAATTGTGTTTAATTTTGACGAAGCCATCACCACTAAGGATTTAAAGACGGTATGTACAACTATTGTAATTCATTATGCTTTTATGTTATTTGAAAGAGAGTCCGTTATCGAACCTGTATTAAAAAAAGTAGTTAACATATTGTATATTGGAGTTTTTATACTTTATCAGCTAGGATAGCAATCGAGCCCACTAGAGCGAACTTCTAAATTAGTATATATATAAAATTTAACTACTCTTTTATCAGCAATTTGTATTAACAAAATATGGTGTTTATTGGTCATTATAAAATGAATTGAAATCCTTAATTTAGTAAAACTGCTTTTCATTGATACATAGACATGGATAATACCACATTTTCTTTTTTATATTGAATGCGTGACATTACGGCACTAATATGTGCTGTCATTGCCTAATACTTTCAAATATTAAGTCATTTCCATCATCTAGAGAAAAAAAGGTAGTGAGATTAAAGTAAGAACGTACAAATTGCTGACAAAACTTCAGCAAAACTGCATATCAACAATCCAGATTTGCTAGAAACATTGCACTGGCATATCAGTTTTCATTTGTAGCAAACTATAGTCCTTTAGCCGATCAGCAATTTGTTTTGAAAATTATAACTTACGGGTATGTTTATAACATAAAAGCAATTTGACTATCTGTGTCAAAAGGTCTGAGTTAGGAAATCGGCTATATCAAGGTTGTTATTGTTCACAAACATATTTTTTATACAGAAAACAATTGGAAACTTCACAAATTTTATTGAATACCTATTTGCGCATTAACTGAAACTTTGATTATCAACTATGAAAATCAACGCTCTTGTTATTTCCAAAATATAGTTATAAACAGTCTCAGTATTATCAGGACAACTATTCCTAATTTACATCGTGATGGAATCTGTATTGTAATCAAATAAATGCGTTGTTTTCTGGATCGCTTAAATAATTGACACAATGTTTAATTTATAATGACTTTTACGATCGATTTTTAGAACTTCGTTTGATACAATTTGTCTCCTAAAACTTGTCAGTATGTGTGACACGCCGAGCCTTGTTTTAATATTAGGTCTATAACAAATTTTTTTTTTGTATTTCCTTTTATTGTGTAACTAGTATGACTCTTGCGATACATTAAGGTCATTAGATTTCGACCTTGAAACTGGTCCAAGCTCGTGTAACTGATATTTTACGTTTTAAATAACGATTTTGGTCATAAAGCATTTCATAATTCAATATGTAATATGCATTTGGAGAGGTAAATCGTCGACCGCTGGAGAGTCATAAGTTTTGTACGAAATACCCCAGTTAAAAAAATGTCATTATTCTTTCTATCAGCAATTTGTATAGGCGATCTTTAAATGGGGTTTCTTTTTGTTCAAAATATGAAATAACATGAAAAAGTAAGTGCAACTTATTACACGCGTACAACCCCTTATACAGTTTTTCGGTTGAGTGAATGTAGTCGCATGTGGTTCTTAAGTGAATGCATATGGAAAGATATGGACGTGCGATGTTGCTGCATTGACACATTGCACATGAATACTTATTTTCTAATTTTTTGTTAGTAAATTATAGTTATTTGGCAAATTTCTCAGACAAAATTCACCTACTGGAATTTTCATAACACAGTAATTGGAAACTTTAAAACACTATAATGAAAAAGAAAGCAACTTTAACTTTGATTGTCAAGTTTGAAAATCAGTATTCGTAAATTTAGTAGTTCTAAAACTATCATTGTTTTACGACAAATTTTCAAAATGTAAAACGCGAGAATTGTTGTTTGTTTCGCTAACACGTGCTCAGTTAGTGACTTTTACGCTCGATGTTTTGAAATTCCGTTTCATATGATTTGGTTCGTCAGACTTGTCAATATATGTGACATGCCTTTTTTAGTAGTAGGTCAATTATAAATATGTCATTTTTTTGATTTCTTTATTGTGTAACTAGTATGACTATTGAAATACATTCCTCAAGGTCATTGGCATTTTACATTGGAATGGATTCGGTAACATAATCAACACATGGTTAATAAGTGACTTTTACGTTGAATTTTTGAAACTTCTTTTTATTTGTGTGTTTCTTCAAACTTGTCTATATCTGTCACATGCCTCAAGGTCATTAGATTTTGACATTGCAATTGGGTCATGCACGTGTCAGTTACATTTGTTTGGAAATAAACGTGTCCTGAGGTTTTACGTTTTAATAATAGATTTGTATCATGAAACATTTAATAACAACATTAAATGCGTATAAGTGTTAGCTGTCTTAAAAGCTTTGAAGTTCTCCACTGTACCATAATTTTAA
Organism: Mytilus trossulus; assembly: GCF_036588685.1. Lineage (NCBI taxonomy): Eukaryota > Metazoa > Mollusca > Bivalvia > Mytilida > Mytilidae > Mytilus > Mytilus trossulus. The sequence continues at coordinate 2,028,582 of NW_026963318.1, forward strand.
ATAAGATGTTGTTAATGTGAATGTTTAAGTTATAAAAAAAGTGTTAGTTGTCTCACTTGCGTATAAACTCATAAGTAAGGTATTATAAGTGCGTTTTCGATATAATGTGTTATAGTGTACTGTAGTTCGTCCAATAATAGTTCTTACGAAAACCTCAAATTTGCCAATTCCAACTTAATGTATTGCCAATATTATGATTTCATAAAAAAAACAAATAGAAATGTTGTACGATTCGGAATGAGTCAAACATCTACCAGAGTTCAAAGGAAGTAAATGCAAGCAAGTATAGGCAACCGTACGGTTTTCAACTTTTAGAAAACCATTTCCGTTTAGTCTCTTCAAACTTGTCAATATATGTGAAATGCCAGGCCTTGTTTTAATATCAGCTCAATCATAAATATATATTTTTGTATTTCTTTATTGTGTAACTATCCTGTCTATTTAGATAAATTCATCAAGGTCATAAAAATTTTACCTTGCAATTTAGGTCAAGCACGTGTCACTGATATTTCAAGTTTTAAGCAAATGATTTTGATCACATATCACTACGTAATTTAATATGTAATATACAGTTGCAGAAGTTTATTGTCGACCACTGGCAAATATTGATAAGTTCTATACTTAAAATTATACATACAAAAATAAGATGGCATTATTCTTTTTATTAGCAATTTGTATTGGAAATATGCAGTTATAGTGTTTCTTTTCGTTAAACATAAAGAATAAAATGAAAAAGGTCAGTTCAAATATTTTTACGCATACAATCCTTATGAAGTTGTTCGGTTACATGAATGTAATAGCATGTGGTTTACTGGAGGACATGAAAACGTTATTTTGCTACATTGACACATATTTAGAAACTTCAAAAGTTATATTGTATAAGTAAACTAACTTTAACTATCAAGTCGGAAAAGTCGGCATTCTTTCTAGTTCGAAAAATAGTTGTCTACACTATAAAAGAGGGAAGAAAGATAACAGAGGGACAGCCAAAAAAATAAATCGAAAACAAAGTGATAACCTTTCTTATAACAAATATTAAATACAACGCGAAAGAGCCTTTGCTTTATTTCAAAGAATTGTTGTATGTTTCGCTAAGATAATTACACGTGGTACGTAAGTGCCATTAACGCTCAATTTTTTGGAAATTCCTTGTCATATTTTTATTTTTGTAAGAATTATAAATATATGTGACATGCCTTTTTTAGTGGCAAGTCAATTGTAAATATGTTATTTTTATTTCTTTACTATGTAACTAGTATGACTATTCTTCAAGGTCGTTTGCTTTTAATATTGAAATTGAGTTTGTAAGATAATTTAAACATTGTTTATTAGTGATTTTTACGTTCGATTTTTGTAACTTCGTTTCATTTATTTGTTTCGTCAAACTTATCTATATCTGTCACATGCATCAAGGTCGTTAAGATTTTGATATTGTAATAAGGCCATGCACGTGTCAATTATTTTTTATAGAAAGTAAAATCACAAAAATACTGAACTCAGAGGAAAATCAATTTTTTTGGAAAGTCCATAATCACATGGCAAAATCAAAAAACAAAAAGCATAAAAAACGAATGGACAAGAACAGTCATATTCCTGACTTGGTACAGCATTTTCAAATGTAGAAAATGGTGGATTAAACCTGGTTCTATAGCGCTAACCCTCTCACTTTAATAACAGTCTCGTCAAATTCCGCTACATTTACATGATGCGTTAAATAAACAGTCACAATTAATAACATAGTCAAAATATGGGTACATCAGTCATCATCGTATAACAATTTAACAGGACACAAAAACATCTACTATCTACGAACACATGGATTGATTTGAGTGTCTGACGTCAGAAAAATTATATACGTCACATAAATTTGTCGTTCAATGTGCATACAATAGTTATCAAAAGTACCAGGATTATAAACATTTTTAAAATTTACATATGCAGTGAATGCATACAGGGTTAAAAAATCAAAAGTATGTAAGAATAAATTACAGAAATAGACCGAGATTCAAACTAGTCCAAAAGTTATACATAGAATTTATGAGAATGCAAAACTTTTAAAAGGAACAATTTAACAGGACACAAAAACCTATCTACGAACACATGGATTGATTTGAGTGTCTGATGTCAGAAAAATTATATACGTCACATAAATTTGTCGTTCAATGTGCATACAAACAATTTTAAAATTTGCATAGGCAATGTACGTATACAGGGTTAAAAAATCAAAAGTATGTAAGAATAAATTACAGAAACGTGTCCTGATGTTTTACGTTCTATTACCAGATTTGGCCTCATCAAACATTTCAATATTTGTTTTAAATGCATATGATAAACGCATCATAGGTTCCAGGATTGATATTTTGTATATATGCCAGACGCGCATTTTGTATGCAAAAGAATCATCATAGACGCTCGAGTCACAAAAGTGAACATAATGCAAAATAGAGTACGAGGTTGAAGAGCAATTAGGACTAAACATTTATAAAATATTTGCCAAATACAGTTAGGTAATTTAAACCTGAGATAGAAAAGCCTAAGTTGTAGTTCAAAATTCATTTCTTTGAAATCAGATTTTTATAATTATGACTATATTAATGATAATTCATGTCAACACAGAAGTGCTGACTACTGGGCTGGTGATACAAGTGTTAGATGTCTTAAAAATCTTGTCGTGCTAAACTGTATCATACTTTTAAGTAAAATGTAGTTTATGTGGATGTTAAGTTAATGAAAGGATGTTAGTTATCTCCTTTGTGTTTCCATGTGATAAAACCCGTCTTAAATTGGATGTTCATCCATAAATATTTCTAATAAAATCATCGTTGCCAATACTTACAAATTCTAAACTGAATATAACGAGCAAAGAACGCACGTTAAATGGAAAATACACGGAATGATGAACGATGAGCGCAGGCACGTCGAAACCACGATTTTAACACACACGCAAAACGAGCGAGGAATTATGATTTGCCGGAAAACATGTCAGTTTGAATTTGGAAAAAAATCTATTCTCTTGTAAAAGTCTTCGACCGTTTGCAATTCATGGTCGACAATATTCATATGATCTGGACTGATGATTCTATGAAAGGCAGCCACCGTTTTTTTAAGTTTAACTGGGAACGTTAGATGTGTTGACGTATTATACATGTGAACCTTAAACAATTAAAAAACTGGTCATATATTGTAACTTGTTTAAACATTTTTTTTAAATTCACTCATTTTGATAATTAAATTATGATTATACATGTACCTTTTGTGTTTTTCAGGGAATTCATACAAAGCTGTAAAATATCAAAGAAGATGTTGAAGTTCATTTCCTCGCTCAATGGCTGAAACTTGGATAAAAATGACAAAGGAAGATATATGTGTCACTATTCGTTGACAAGTTCAATCTTATAATTATATGCATTGAAGAAAATTCCAAACAGAATTGTAATTGTAAGAATTATATATATACATTTATGTATTGACTATTTGATATTTGTGTAGCATGTTACAAGTGCATGAGATATATACAAGGAAATGACAATTCCAGTTCAGTTGCACTCATTAGAAAAATAACCAGCAAATTCTATAACGATAACTTATTACAACAACTGTTTATAATTAAACGCATCGTAAATCATGATATATATATATAACAAAAGCTTTGTTTTAAGTTTAAAGACGCCTATGATATCATAATGAACGCAAATATTTCTTATTGGTTTTTTTTTCTATACTTAGAGGACAAATTGAAATTACTCAACGCTTTTACGAAACTCTAATTGCCTTCAGTTGTTATACTTTGGTTTTTTGCACGAGCCATCTAATACAGTATTAGTTATTTGAATGTTATTGTTTTGCACATTCTAACTTCAATGCTGCCTGAATTATTTGAATATTACAGCTAAGTTTTTTTAATTTTTAATCAGTAATTGGTTTGTATATAACAATTGCATTATTGTATGTTTCATTAGAATATGTGATTTTGATTGGGTTACAATAATTGTGAGGTACTTCAATATCAAATTATTATTTCCGTCTAAAATTCAACACCTATGATTGCACATGTACAATGGCAAAACATTGAATAGAAAGGCAACCGAAACGCTAGAAATATTTTTGGTTTTATGGTTGTAACATAAAAATGTAATGATAAGAATGTAATGCCTCTTCGAAAATTTTATTGAGTTGTTAAAACGTTGATCAAGTGCACCTTTTAGGACAATTCAATGACGTTAAAAATGCAGTGAATGCTGCAGTGAAAGCTGTGTTTTCCTAACGAAATTATTAAAATAGGAAATTGTATGATACTTATGAAGATATACAACGAACCTGGATTTTTTCGATTGATTTCAGAAAGTTTGTCAAAATATTCATTTGTATTATTTTACCAAAATTAAAACATCAGATCACGTTCCTCTTAATATTTATTTTGATGCATGTGATCAGGAGCATCGCACTCGTGCTGATAAGCAACAACTGCATGAACAACTTGATCAACATAATGCATGTTACAGCCAGAACTTATAATGACTAAGTTTTTTGAAACGTCATATTTTACTACTGTCATAACAATACAATGCATGTTTATAATAAAAGTCTCTGTTTCATATATAAGTTAACGTGATTGTACTATTTGCAAGATTTCATCTTTCAATATTTTTTGTTATCATTCTCCCTTTGTTTCAATGGGTTTCAGACTACGACAGCTCTATTCGATTTTTAACTAAACAAAAATTAGAAAAAAGATTTTTGAAATAATATTTATAAGCGCATTTGTCTAGCTTCTCGCTAACCACCACCATTTTGAAATACTGATATATTTGTCTTAAGGCCATTCAAACGTATACATACAGATAAATAAAAAAAAACAAGAAAAACTGGCCCTATATAAGATGTATGTTAAAAACTAATTGTTATTTTTTTAAATACAGGTTCATTGAAGAATCTGTTGGTTGTTTTTTTTGCATTACAAAGCTTTGAATTTGATTTATACATGTATTTGAAAATTCCCATTAATATGTATGAATATTTAATGCTAAGTTTATATATATATCTGGAGTAAATTTAATTTATGATCCCTTTAAAATTTCGGTTGGACCTTGAAAATCGCTAGGTATCTGTTTGTCTTGTGTAAAACGAACTTTCAGTACCGGACTTGCCAGAAGACGACTTATCCATTACAAACTGCTTTTAAAGGCAGCACGTTTGTTTGATACACGTATGCATATTTCACTTTCGTTTCTATTACCTGCACGTAGAGCAAGCATTTATTGTAAACGAAGTACAAAAACTAACTTACTGAATAAACAAACAATACAATAAATAATGTAGAAAAACTTGTGAACTTTATACTTGCTAGTTGTGGGACAAAATGTTCATTAAACATGGATGGGACGTTATGCGAACGACGGTAATTATCCTGACTTTGAAAAAGCAATACAACACCTCCAACATTTATGAACAGTATTATAAGTATCTTGTAAGAAGTTATCATGGGTAGTGACTGTGAATTTGTAATGTGAAATTGGTCCGGATATGTATGTTCTTATCCTGCGCCTCAAAAACGAAACATGTGTATCTCCTTTTTAAAATCGGAACTCATCTTAAAATAATAAAATTGAGAATGGGAATGATGAATAAGATTTAAAAAAAAATAGTCTATTGCACTTTATTTCGATTATTTAAATATTGTTTCAGTAAAACTAGAGGCTACGTGTTGAAGAACTGTACTTTGACCTATAATGGTTAACTTTTATGAATTGTCAATAAGATGGAGAGTTGTCTCATTTGCACACATACATTTTTGTATTTTTTTCAGTGTTTTATAGATTCTCCTAATTGAAATGGTCCCATTTATGTTCTTATATCCATCATGACCAAATATGGTCATGTTCATTTGGACATGCTTGGCTTACTTTGTTTGACATCACCAGAATCAAAGGAGATTGAACTCTTGAAATAGTCAGATAGTTTTACATATTATTATTTTTATTTATGATACACAAAAGGAAGTAATAAGGAAATATCGGATTTAGACATGTGTCGTTCAATTTCCTTTTCAGAAATAAATACAAACAATTTGTGCATTCTTTCAAATTAATATTCAGTCGACAGTAGATGAGATCCTCTTTCTCATTAATTCCCGTCCGTATGTTGACAGATCTTGCTATAAACATTTGTTGTTTTAATTGTTATTATACCAATATTTATTTATATTCGGCATAATTATTTCCCTAATTTTATTACGATTTTATATCTCCCAATCTCGACCAGTAGGTCAACCCTCTATCTTAGCATCCTATAAGTACAATCGATGGCGTGGATTTGTGACATCCTATTATTTCTGTTATGTTTGTTTTTTAGCAAATTTTCTCTTATTTTTTGGTTAGTGATTAGCCAATAATTTCATATTCTCTAGTCTCTAGTCTGTTTGGTCTATTTTTCTGAATTGTTTAGTTATTTGGCCATTTATCTAGCAGTTTGTGTTCAGTTTTTTGTATTATGTTAACGCCATCCAGACTTCATAATTTCATGATATAGTTTCCGATAAGTACTGCATGAAGTGAATTACTTATTCTGATTGGACATGACATATTCTATACAATATTGAAGAAAAATCTGCACTACAGTTGTCTCTTCTACAAACTTGTCAAAACTTTACAAAATCTTATAATTAATACAAGGACATCATTCGTAAATAGAAATCATTGCGCAAACATCGTATGTTGTTAGGTAATTCACATACCAGCTTGTATGGTAAAATTCTATATTAAACCAACAAGAATGTCATAATTCACCACTAAAATCTAACTTTACTTCTTAAAAAGACATATTCAGAAGAGATATAGTTATAATATTGTTAGTCATTAATGATGCCATTTATTGACTCACTCTTAAAGTGTTTTCATCGGCAATAAACGCATGTATTCTAAAACCAGTTGTTGTAATGATACGGGTTATGTTAATTTCGACACCTGCTAATAGCCCTTCTTTAAATAATTTTGATCATTCAAATTTTCCTTGTTCTGACTATGGACATGGACTTTGTTTTACTACGTATCGATGTGTGTTACCTTATTCCACATTGGATACAGACAGGGAGGCAAAATTGAGGTATCTTAAAACACATTTGACCCGACTGATTTGATGCGTCTGCCCAAAGTCTGGAATCCCTACCCTTTGTTGATCTTGTGTGTTGTCTTTTTTTTTTTCATTTGTAAGTTTTGGACTATTGTGTTTAACCAATTGCACTAAAATAGTATACATAGTGGTAAAGGGATCAGCTGAAGTCCAAAACTGCGTACTGATGTTCTCGATGTCGTGGTTGCAATGTGCTCTTGTCGGCTCTTTACTCGATTTTTGTCGCTTTGATACACTCATCGTTCTCAATCATATGTAACGAACGAGATTGCGGAGTGAATACTCCTTAACATTAGAGAATGGAAATTGGGAATGTGTCAAAAAGACAATAACCCAACCATAGAACAGACAACAACAGAAGGTCACCAATATTTAGTACATTTTTGAACACATCAAGGCATCAACTATTTTAAATAAATCAACAATTCGCCCTTCAATAACACATGTATCAGGTTTAATTTGCTACTTCTTACTAACGTTCTTCGAGAAAATATGTTAAACCAAATAATCAATTTCAATGAACAAAGGCAGCTTTAGTATAGCGGTGTTCAAAGGTCATACATCGATTGAGAGAAAATAAATCCGAAGTTACAAACCAATACAAAGGGAAACCAACCAACTATAAGAAGAAAATAAAGGAACAATATGAACACCGAAGTGAACAGAAAAAAAACCCGCTAACACACATGGAAACGAACTGTTTGATAATAACTAATACAACAACCTTTTCCGTACAGGGCAAATATTTTTTCCATTTGCAATCATCTTCTGGAATATTTTCAAAAACAAGATTTTACCAGTTTTATGAAATGGTAACTTCTATTCCACTATACCATTGACTGTATGCATAGCAATAAAAGGAAATTGGTATTTAATTGATTGACAATTGCCGTTGCATTTTCGTAAGATAAAAGCAGTTTGTAGAACAACTAAAGATATAATTCTAACGACTATATTCATGATTTATGTTTCATGGAACCATGTTTGTAAAGATTTACTGTAATGGAAAAAAATTCTGAAGACGAACCTTGATTGGGTAGAAAAAAAGTAATTTTAGAAATAAAAGATACGATTTTAATACACAAACGTATATCTTTAAGGATTTTCTTATCCCAGGCATAGATTATCTTAGCCGTTTTCGGCACAAATTTTTGGAAATTTTGGACCCTCAATGCTCTTCAACTTTGAAATTGTTTGGCTTTATAAATATTTTGATATGAGCGTCACTGATGAGTCTTATGCAGTCGAAACGCGCGTCTGGAGTACTAAATTATAATTCTGGTACCTTTGATAAAATTGAGAATGGAAATGGGGAATGTGTCAAAGAGACAACAACCCGACCAAAATAAAAAACAACAGCAGAAGGTCACCAACACGTCTTCAATGTAGCGAGAAATTCCCGCTCCCGGAGGCGTCCTTCAGCTGGCCCCTAAACAAATATATACTAGTTAAGTGATAATGAACGCCATACTTATTTCCAAATTGTACACAAGAAACTAATATAAAAATAATACAAGACTAACAAAGGCCAGAGGCTCCTGACTTGGGACAGGCGCAAAAATGCGGCGGGGTTAAACATGTTTGTGAGATCTCAACCCTCCCCCTATACCTCTAACCAATGTAGAAAAATAAACACATAACAATACGCACATTAAAATTCAGTTCAAGAGAAGTCCGAGTCTGATGTCAGAAGATGTAACCAAAGAAAATAAACAAAATGACAATAATACATAAATAACAACAGACTACTAGCAGTTAACTGACATGCCAGCTCCAGACTTCAATTAAACTGACTGAAAGATTATGAACCTCAGGCACAATCCTTCCCGTTAGGGGTTTAGTATCATACCATCATAACATATATGAGAAGAACATAACCCGTGTCATGCTATTTAAAGTAATTTAATAAATATATCATACTTTTAATTCTATAATGATTTCACATCACTAAGAGCAGACGTAACTGGCAGTATGCTTTTGAGAAAGATAGTTTGTATTTGTGTATATTATAGTTCGCTTCTGTTAAAATGAACAGGAAGATGTTTTTTAAACATCAACATTACGTTGAACACATGCATTTTGTTCCAAATGATATGTTTGTGCAATGCTCTTTTTTTTCTCGTCATCAAACGCTTCATCTCCAATACATCAAGTAAAGAGTCAAAACTCCAAGATTTTAAAAACCTTTATTTTAAATTTGACTTTTTAGTTATATGTTATATTCCTATTTTTTCTATGCCGCTTATACGCCAAAGTAGCAAATAGCATTAACTTTGTGAGTGTACAAGAATAATATCTAAACTTACTAGGATAAGTTTACAATCATAATTTGGATATTAGATTTGGTTATTTGAAGATGATCAACTACATGTAAGTACTTAGTATCCATTAATTTCATCATTGACTTATAATGGACATATATTATTACTGCATGTTTATCACTGTCAACATTTGGACTAGCTTGTCAATGGTCTTCGATGAATCATGTACCGAAAAGGTTATTGGAAATACCAAACGTGTACTTTTATGAAAGTCGGTTGTCTGAAAGTCACCTTATTAATAAAGAAATAAATGGTCCATTGTGTACATAATAGATTTCTGTCCAAATAAGAACGCTCTATGAGTATGACTAATTTTCTTTCAAGTATTCAAGGTTATATAAAACTTTGTATATGAAATTTTGAGCTATTTTTTTATTAGTTATTGATGTTATTTTCCCCCCTTATTCCTTTATTAATTTTCAATTCTTATTTGTTTTTGTTTCTTTATCTATTTATCTTCTTTATTCTTTATAATGACTGAGTGCATTTCCACTTTAATTTGTTTTTGTAGTTCATGAATTGCAATATCACATGACAAATGCTTAGTTTACAGTAAAAATACATATATAGTTTCCACAATAGCCAGTTCCGTTGTTTTTGGAAAAGCTTAAGCTTATGGTTGGTTATTACATTGTTTATACGCATCTGTAAAATGGACTTAATGTCTATCGCATTACAATTCGACACACATCTCACAAAGATTAACGGTAAGATAGAACACGACTGTTGTTTGAAGATAACGTTTAACCCTTTCAATTATAACCAAGATTCATGTTACCCCATTTAGACCTCTGTGTGAAAGAAATATCGTTCTAATCCGACTCATCAGCTGGACTTTTTTACCATAGAAATAGCATTAAAGCTTGTAACCGGTCTTTCATTTGTATTGGGAAGTAGATTAAGGATGCATCAGTAGTTTTCTGATGTTCCAACTCTATTAAGAAAATACAAGCTTAAATAAAAAAAACATCATATATTAGCAACAACAAAAATAAGTATAGACATCTCAAATTGGATATATTGTTTTAGACATTGAGTTATATATTTGAATATATTTGAAACGAGTTTGCTGGTAACAGAAAAATTTCTGCAACATGGGTCCTTGATAGTCAAACATTTTTAAATTGAAGTGATTTTTTATTGACACCCTCAAAACTAAATGAGTGTTACAGACATTCAGGATGTATTCCGTTTATTGTAGCTATTTTAAGTAAATACATGTGCAAAGTTTGTTTTATTCTATCCATGGGATCAGTTGATTGCAATATTACCCACGAACAAAATTATTACCAGATGATGAATATATGCATATATTTATAACCAACATGTAAGCGGACGATCATTGGTATTTGAAGGTGGTGTAGTAGCAATTTACAAGATCGAATTTTAATTTTTGTATGTTGCTGTATAAAAATAAGAATATGCTGTACAAAATGTATGCTTGCCAATTGAGACAACGCTTTACCATAGACCAAATAATGCATACGCTGTTGATTTTCATTTTTCTAAACAATTCTTTGCAGCATCTATCATGTTTTTCGTTACAGAATATTCATTTTCATCATGTCGTGGGCAATGTTTTTTTTCAATTTCAAACTCGCCAAGTTATTTATTTTCAAGAAATTCGACACATATCCCCGTCACACAAAACGAGAATTAAAGGTCACTCCTTTTAGTTTTTCAATAATATTCTTAATTTTTATTTCCCTTTTAGTTCGTTTCTTCTGTCTTACGTCATCATACAAAAAAAACACAATTAACAATTTATCATTTTCTCTAATCTAACGTTATCAGTGCCCTAGAAAAAATCGACAACCATGGTGTGCATACAAACTTAACCCCTTTGTTAGTTGGGTGACGCATTTCCTCTCCTACATTTTCCAGGACTAAAATCATACTTTATAGTAGTAAGGAGATGGAGTTAAAGATTCATTTCGACTATGAAACAGCAGCTGAACTTCGACTAACTAGCTAGCCAATTGTAAGATAGCATGTAGTATAGGTTGCAAGTAAAAGATTTTATCAGCCATGGAGAAAGATTAATGATGGCAATATTAAACAGTGGTTTATTGCGCTTGGTAGAATGCAGTTATATGTTGCACCCATATCATAGAAACATTGTTACACATATGTTACACATAGGAATTAAATATGCTGCAGCAGATTTGCGAATCTAATACTATTGGCCTAAATTTCGGATGGATTATATGTAACATGCGGTGGTTTCCCCATATACCTTAGGTTATTGGATAGAGAATGTTACATATATTTTTAGACATATAGATGTAAGTTTTTTTAATCATTAACGACTGAAAAGTAAAATAGCTTATGTGCAAGGTATTCAATCTACATGCCACCATTAATCACGTTCTGTGTCACGATCCTGGGATAAAGAGAGGAGAGGAGAGATCACTCGACTTACGAAAAATATTGTATATGATAGCCTAAAGATAGCCATGTTGTTGAGGAAACTTACACTGTTATTCGGGTTGTCCCAATGTTACAGAACCAAGTCGAAGGTTTAAATCACACTGAGAGAAAAAAAATATAATTGCTTCCGCAACTTTGCAGATTCAATGTATTTTGATTAATTTAGGCGGAAGTATATGTGATTAGTTGTGTCATCCCCGTATTACATGTATAACTATACTACTGTATCTAAAAATATGTAAAATATGCCGTAAATATTAGTTGTCATATATTAAACAGATGATTTCGGAAAATCGTATTTAGTAGATATACATAGTCCTGAGATAAATAACGTTACATAGCGGGATCTGTAAGAAATTCAAACTACTGCCCAAAAAAAAACATATTTTAAATGTATTTTCAGGAACCTTGATATAAATCACGGACTGCTGAGCTTGCTAATGACACACCAGGAGATAGCAGTCCACAATTCAATATCGATACCAACTGAATACTAGATCATAAGAATATAACCATATAGATTTAATGCACTAACTAACCTACAATGTATAATGTTGAATTCAATTGATCCTTAATATAAACTTGAATGTTTAAGTTGTGATTTGATCAAAGTTGACTCAAAAGGAACCCAAACCCACATAATTTATATTTTTTTTTAAGAATGTCTTCTAATTGTATTCTGTCTTTGTGTCGCACACCTATTGGCAATACGTCTACATCAATTTTAATTGAAGCATGTACCAATAAGAGAAAAATTAAAAAAAACATTGGATCAGAAAATATAGTGGTTGGATATAACTGTGCTTGCAATGATTTGTCTTATTTCAACGAAGATAATATTTATTGTAACAAATAATATCACATATACAAATATCGTATACATGCCCGTTTTGAAAAGGTTTCATGTGTTTACAGACACCCGTTTACATATCAGATTCTTTGGATAGAAATCGACTTTATGAATATGAATTTTGCTTCCACTACCCGCTTTTAACCTATTTTGAGTGGCAAAAATATAATTTATGAAAAGTCTTAAAAACTGTAACACGAAAAAAATAAAGTCAGGTCAAAGTAACTGTTTGACGAAACGCGCGTCTGGCGTATATACTAAATTTAGTCCTGGTATATATGATGATTGTATTTAAAACCACTGGGTCGATGCCACTGCTGGTGGAGATTTATTTCCCCGAGGGTATCACAAGCTCAGTAGTCAGCACTTTTTGTGCTGACATGAATTGTCATTGATATGGTTATATTTATAAACTTACTGTTTACAAATTTGTGAATTTTTTGAAATACTAAGGCTTTTCTACCTCAGGCATAGATTACCTTAGCTGTATTTGGCAAAACTTTTAGGAATTTGGTCCTCAGTGCTCTTCAACTTCGTACTTTATTTGGCATTTTCAACTTTTTGGGATTCTAGCGTCACTGAAGAGTCTTTTGTAGACGAAACGCGCGTCTGGCGTATATACTAAATTTAGTCCTGGTATCTATGATATGTTTATTATTTGACAACTTATCTGTTATACGAAAAAATGCAACAGACAAAACTTTATATTTTATTTCGCACTTGAATGTCTCGAAATCAATCAAAGTAAATCTATACGTACAAAAACATAAGTAATGTCTAATAATACTTATGTATTATCTTAGGAATTGCAATTGCGTCACAGCATTTTCAATTTACAGCAAATGTTCTGACACAAGTATATCTACATGCACATCAATCATGTCGAAATATTTCCAATAAAGATAAACAAACAAATAAAATTAAAGAATGAATCATACGGCAATTGATGTATGCACCAAGACAAATTGAACAACCTATACTTAAAATATGATTTAATAAATAGTTACACCCTTCCGTTTTTTGTCTCATCTATGCACTTTTCTCCAGAAAAGTTAATTAAGTTCATGTATATGTAAATCAATCCGATTGCTTAACGTTACGTTACGATAAATGAATCAGAAAGGAAAAAGGTATAACTAAATTGCAGTATTGGTAAAAGATCCATGTCTTCGATGTTTTTAAAAATAATTTAATTGTATTTGGCAATTCCTAACATACAATTTATTTACCTCACTATCTGTAGATATGCTTACACTCATTGTCTTTCCCTTATGCTGAGTTTACTCTTCTGACCGGAACATTAGATATACATATATTTATTTGTAGACAAACATATTAAGAAAATAAAAGAGCGTATACGTTTCTATGGCGACCAACTAAGGTATTACAAATTTAAACAAACAAGGAAAACATCAAACTAGCAGAAAGCTGATAACGACGAAAAAGATCAGAATCAATTGCATGTCATTCTTACAAAAGTAAACAATTAACTTTCAAATCTGACAAAAACGATTTGTCCTATTTATTTTAAACTATAACTTATCACTATGTAAAGATTTACCAAAAAATCTTGAAGATTGTTTAACAGCGTCAAACAAGTTAAAAGAGCCTCGATTGTAGTCATAGATGCTAAAACATTAGTGTTACGTCCGCAAATCAAGTTCAAGTTGTCAATTAGGTTGACTCTTCTCTCACAAGGATTAACCACACCATAAAACATCATAAGGTCACATAAATCTAGACATGATTTAAACAAAGTTTTAAAATAGTTACCGGAAAGGTCAGAAAAATAACAAAAAAAACAATTGTTCGACATATTAACAAAGTTTGACGGTTTACGACCTTCCAAGAAACTCGTACCATTTATTTCAATATAAATTTAAACTGATTTCAATAAACTTCTTAATGGTGTACTACTTTACGATAACTACTACTAAAGATCAAGTTGAGTTAACCAATGGCAGAAATAAATACTGATATGGAATTATATTGCTATTATGTAATTTGAACAGTCAAATTGCATTGACCGTAACTATATTCCTTTGTGATTACCGTGTTTGTAAGAGTTGAATGTCCATTTGGTACCTTTCGCCTTTCTTTTGCACTCTGAAGAACCAGACACATTGGCGCAAAACAAAAAGATTTCAGTCAACAGGGAATAGATAATTTAATGCGAACTTCAGTCCCCTTTTCCTGGCAATAAGATAAAAAATACGTTTGATATTTAATTGTGGTCGCAATTAAGTTCCGCCTCATCAAATGTTGGTTGTATAACATACATTTCATATAATATTTCTTATAACTTGAAAAATACGTAAACGTTTAAATTATCTTCCAAGTTTTGTTTTGATTTTAAACGGGATATTCCATTGCACTTCCGTTTTCAATTAGCACCATTGTTCCATTTCGGTCAACCATATACAAACAGAACGCAGACGTCTCATAAGCAACACGATGGGTGCCACATGTGGAGCAGGATCTACTTACCCTTCCGGAGCACCTGAGATCACCTCTAGTTTTTGGTGGTGTTCGTGTTGCTTATTCTTTAGTTTTCTATGTTATGTCATGTGTACTACTGTTTGTCTGTTTGTCTGTTTGTCTTTTTTCATTTTTAGTCATGGAGTTTGACTGTCCCTCTGGTATCTTTCATCCCTCTTTTACATGTCTAATTCATCATTCCTCCTATATTTTATCTTTTGGTAGATCAGATGAGTTGCTATGTCAAAGATCGAATTACTTGGTCGAAAAAATAGAAATCCCATTAATATTTAATTTTCAATATGCATCACGATTGTGCAAAAGTTACTTTTTATTGTTTCCTATACATGAACAACGTTCGATACTTTTTGGAACTTTTGGTCCTTGGTGATCTTCAGCTTTGTACTTGTTTAGGCTTTTAAACTTTTTTCATCTGAGTGTCGCTTGTTAGTCTTGTGTGGACGTGGCGCATGGTTCGGCATGCCACAAAACCAGGTTCAACCCACCATTTTCTTCTTAAAATGTCCTGTACCAAGTCAGGAAAATGGCCATTATTATATTAAAGTTATTGTCTTTATGTGTTACATTTTAATGTTGTGTTTTTGTTGTGTCGTAGTTCTCTTATATTTGATACGTTTCCCTAGGTTTTGGTTTGTGGTCCGGATGTGTTATTGCTAAATCGATTTATGAATTTCGAACAGCGGTATATACTACTGTTGCCTTTATTTATAATATTTAGTTTAGTTGACTTCACGTCCTAGATATAATACAAACTGGCTGTTTCTTAAAATGCAGGGTATATAGGTATAATTCTAGACCTTCTATAGCCTACATGTACAATGTGGTATGAACTTTGTCACTGTTGAAGGCCGTACAATGACCTACAGTTGTTAATTTTGTGTCATTTGGTCTCTTCTGGTGAGTTCTCTCATGGCCATACTAGGAATCCTACCATATCATCTTTTTTTTATATATGTATCAACAGCGATAACATTATATTACTAGAGTACCAAGTCGGCGGATATTTCTTTATTGGCATTATAAATTTAATCTACTATGATGATTAAAATGAATAAAGGCAACAGTAGTATACCGCTGTTCGAAACTCGTAAATGGATAGAAACAAAAACAAATCCGGGTAACAAACTAAAACTGAGGGAAACGCATTAAATATCAGAGGAGAAAAACGACACAACATTAAGGGATAATACACACAGAGACGAACTAAGCATTAAACAGAATCCGATGAAAATAACAAATTTTACATCAAAACTAATTCAGGAAATTTGGGATAGACAAATGCTGTTTTTTAACAAAGGACACCAAAATTTAGGTTGATTATATCAAACGTAATGCGTAAATTGTAATATTATGAAGATATTTCGGAAATAAAGTCAATTACATAAATGTGTAGTCCATTATTCCGATAATTTGTTTTTGTTAAATCCTAGATTTAAGTCGATACTTTAAAAGAAGATAAGAATAACACTATATCTTAATAACGCTTAAGTAGTTTTGACTTATATATATATATAAATATTTAGTCTAGAACTATTTGCCCTATCGAAACATGTATATATATGAAATATATATATTGTTTGTGATATAAATAAGTAGCTTATACATGTATGTATACCAGAAGTACTGTCATATATTTAAGATAAACACTTAACTATATGTATTGCATAACACTTGTACCTAATTTTAAAGGAAAAAATATTAAAAGTGAAAACGAAATGCGTTTGTTTTTATATGAATAACACATAGCTGAGAGGGGGAAGAGCAGATTGTTACCCCGATAAAACATTATCAACCGCAGCAAAGCCAAGGTTGACAATACTTTTTCGAGTTGTACCAATCTGCTCTATCCCCCTCTCAGCTATGTATTTTTCAATTTATTATACTGAATAACCTTTAACTAATGTCTTGTACAGATGAATTTTATATAAAAAGTAGTTCTATGACGTCATGTTCATAACAACGTTACCGGTATTAGAAAAAGCAACAGATGTGAAGTAAGATGTGTTACTATTTTTATTTTGACGGTCAAATAAAAGAATCTGGGTCAAAACGTAAATGCTTTATTACTAAATTTCCTACATTTTAGCATTTGCATGTTATTTATAGAGTTTTATTAACGGAACCCCCGCCACTTTTAGATCTTTCGTTATTGAGAGGGACTTTTAATTATGAATTTTCGAGTATTTCACGAATTGCAAATGTTTGTAAAAAAATGTAAGACTGCGAATCAACATAACTGCAGTTATTACGTGGTTCTTATTTGTATGTTTGTATGGATCTTTGAGTCAGTTGCACTTGTGATGTTTTGTTGAAATATACTAACATTATTTTCAGGCAACAAAGCTGAACTATAAATAGCTGTCACACAAGTGTGAGGTTTAGCTAGCTACATGTATAATGCAGGTTTAACCTATCATTTTCTTGAAAAAAATGCCTATTTATAGTGGGCATTTGTCAGTTGTTATCCATTTCTTTCACGGTTTATATAATGTGAATTTGGACTTCGATGGTTTTTTTTGCAGGTCTATGGATAAAGATCCAACTTAATTAACCACCTCTATCTTTATAAAACAAATCACTACAGTATTGAAACTATGTCTTAAACGTTGAATTTGATCTTACTGATAGCATCATCTGACAAAAATCCATACTCCCACTGCAGGAAAACTAGAACTGACTAGACATTTCGTTTACTGTTAAGTAGCCTGTCAGACTATTTAGCTTGACCAGGTAAATAACAACTGCATGAACTTCATATATCTTAATCGAAAACAAAGAAAATGTTAAAACTATACTTAATTCAACAATGGCTAAGTCTAACAAATTTAAAACTTGAACATTATAGCCCTCGGGGAAACACATTAACTATAAGAGATTGGAAAAACTCAGAAAAAAAAACAGAAATACTGAACTGGTATTAAAACAAACGTCAACATACATAAAAACGGACTATTAAATAACAACTGCCACATTCCTGACTTGATGCTGAATATTCTAAAACGAAAATAGGAAATTGACTCTCGTTTAATGGCTAGCCAAACTTCAACTTATATGGCAACGAAAAAAGGAAAAAAAAACAGGTAAGGAGCATCCAAATGGTGTAGTACATACTGATGTATTAGTGTAACAAAGCGTTTAGAATTGATCCTTTTTTATATCTATAATTTGTCCGGACCTGACCCGTAACATGACTGTATTAACTGCATACTGTCACTGGTGTTAATCGGGTCCGTTTTAATAAATTTGACTAGATGAAAGACAATAAATCATTAACTATTTTAACATACACATTAATAATACAGTTAAAGTGTGAACTGTAAAGTTATATATTTGGTCAAGTGTGTATATTTAATAAACAGCAAGTATCCTGCGAATATGCAGGTAACGCCTATAGCAAGCGATGCATCTATTATCACGGGTGAAAGATATATATTTGCGATATTGTATCTATATCATAAGAAGATATAAATGATCCAAACATGACAGTCACAATATTGTGTCTTTAATTAAAAGGTATAAGGAGATGTGGTGTGATTTCAAATGGAGCAACTATCCACTATACTTTGAATAAGTGGATATAAAGAATTATAAAATTGAGAATGGAAATGAGGAATGTATCAAAGAGACAGCAACCCGACCATAGAAAAAAACAACAGCAGAAGGTCACCAACAGGTCTTCAACGTAACGAGAAATAGATCACAATGCGGCTTCCAACAAAGACTGTCCCATTTATAATATTCCCCTACATATTTTAATTGTCTCTAACCTGTTACAATTAATGTTAGTAATGATTTCAAACTGAACTAAAAGTGTACTGTTAAGGGAGTTGGTATTGCTGAGGCCGCCAAACTACAGTTTTTAATTTTAAACCAATACGATGAATTAAATGGTTTAATGATGGTGATATTTTAACTAGACACGACACGATGAGATGTTTGATCCTAAAGTTCACAAGGCCATAGTCCTTAGGAAATCATGTTAACCATCATTGACATATGTTGCAGTCTCAGAAACGATCAGTATTTGTTCTTACTTTTAATTGTGATGTCGCATGCTAAATCAGGAAGCATATACCAATTTCAAGTCCATACCGGTAGTTGATTGATCTCATGACTTCCCATAATACAGACGAGCACGCTCCCTTCAAACCACTGAGGAAGAGAAGAGAAACAGTGTACACGTTTTGATTGTAATTGTAATTGTAAATAATTGATTAAGCAATGAAAAGCGATTATATTTTGGGAAGATTGAACGAGAAGGGACGAAATGCTTAACTCAAACTTATTGAAGGAAATAGAAATAAATGCAGCAATAAAAACACATTAGCCACATCAGTTAGGAATATATGCAAAAACATGAGTTCTGGAGATCATAACCAAATGTCATAAAGATAACAGATTTGAATTGTAAGCCGTTACAAATCTGGCCGTTACCAAAACGAATAAGGTAATCTGTATACAAACACGGAGTACTTAGAGAAATCTGGTCGCGAACAACGTGGATCACATATGGAAGTGTGTTCACGAATATTGAGCAATTAATGTAGTTTGTAATTGGTGTACATCACACAATGGCGATTAAGAAATTCTGAGTGCTGTCATTATTCTTAAAAGAAAAACATTTGTCACAGAAATATTTTTTTACGAACTTTTAGCATCGAATATTATTTTTTTTAGTTATTAGATTTATTCATTATAAACATGATAAATAAAAAAATGTAGACAATTACACAACAAACGTCGAGTTATAGCACTATAAAATATTCAGAAGTGAAACCATATGAACGGTGTTGATGGGATGCATTCTTGCAAACAATTTCAAAGGCTTGCGTGTTAAAAATCGGACCATTACATCATGTAACCCCAGTGAACATTAACTATGAAAAACACCTTTGTTTTTGTTTATAGAAATATTTTGCATTATCATTAGCCTCTGGATGTATCAGAAATAAACATCATAATAAATGTTCTCGTTCACAATAAAAGTACATACATATTTAAAAGAATGTCAACACAATAAATGACCCGTTCTAACTAAACTTATAAACTCATTTTCTTCTTATACATACAGTTAACTTAGAATAGCTTCAACCATTTATGGACACATTTGCATGAGTGAGTTATAACCATGTGTTTTCGACATTTGCTTGCTATGCACTTGTTTGTGATTATTATTTTCAAACCAATTAAAAAACACCGGTTCCTTTAGCATGGTCTTAATTCATTGTAGAATAACTCTTCACCAGTAAATGCATCTTTGTTGGTCCATTGTGTCAGACAAAATCAGACGTGACGGCTTAATTGGTTATCGGATGTATCAGGCTTATAATTTATTACGCCAGACGCGCGTTTCGTCCACATTAGACTCATCAGAAACGCACTGATCAAAATAGTTATAAAGTCAAACAAGTACAAAGTTGAAGAGCATTGAGGACCCAAAAGTTATAAACTATTATTCCAAATACGACTTAGGTAATCTCTGCCTGGGATAGGAAAATCCTTAATATTTAATGGACAATTTCATTACAGCAACTGTCTTATGATTCCTTTTTTTGTGTTTGGTTATACGTTTCTTCCTTATTTAACGAAATGCATCTGTTGCAATTAAATTCGTATTATCAATGTTATAATAAACATGTGGTTTTGAGTGTTTTTACTTTCTTCACCCAGCTTTATCACCAGCTTAGTATTTTGGAACTGGTATGATACAACGGATATTTTATGAAATAGCAGTAATGAAACTTTGAAATCATTTGACACCAATGAGGTTATGTTCCTCGTGTATAACTCTGATTTTTTAGTTCTGGGTCTATGGTTGAATTTTACTATTTTCTGCTCTGGTTGGGTTATTGTCTATCTGACACATTCCTTATTTCAATTTAATTAAGCAATACGACATAATCTAACTGTCTTTCATCTTGTAACAGTATTTAAACATTTGACTTTTCTACTCTTTACACAAGTATTCCACATTCCAAACTAAAAGAAAAATTGAAAGAGTTGGTATTGATTTGCTTCATAAAAAAGAATGGCCAACATAGATACAAGTATCTTGTCTTAGGGAGGGATAAATCAACTTATTTGTTACGTTCGGAGGACGTGTTTTTTCAACAGACTGACGACATTCCAATTGGAACAAACTGTGCCCCTCTTATTAAGTCTATTCAAGGGTTGTGTTAGTTTCTGATGTGAATACTGACACCTTTGTGCTTTATAAAGAATATTTCCATAAAAAATGAATACATTGTCGATACAAATTCTGGATTTAATATACCGATTGGAGAGAGCGCGCAGATATATTGAGGAGCATTATGAGGCTGACTACATGCTCGAACTTCTTAAGAAGAAAGATAATAAGTTAGCAATATCCGTTAACTCTACTTTCCGCTATATAGATGATGTTCTTTCACAAAATAATTCAAAATTTGCTGACTATGTGGAACGCATCTATCCCATCGAACTAGAGATAGAGGATACTACAGATAAAGTTAAGTCTGTCTTATATCTTTACTTACATCTAGAAATTTACAATGAGGGTCGGTTGAAAACAAAACTTTACGACAAAAGAGATGATTTCAGCTTTCCAATTGTGAACTTATCATTTCTAAGTAGCATTATTCCAGCAGCACCTGCATACGGGAAATATATCACCCAATTGATACGATATTCCCGTGCTTGCATTTCCTATCATGATTTTCTTGATAGAGGGTTGCCGCTCACAAGGAAGCCATTAAACCAAGAGTTCAAAATGGTGAAGTTGAAATCATCCCTTCGTAAAGTTTACGGAGGCCATCACTAGTTGGTTGACCGTTATGGAATAACCGTTTCACAAATGATATCGGATATGTTCATTACGGCGTAACTACAATCCCCTTCCCTTTCATGAATGTGACCTACCGAATTAGACTATTAACCGGATTTTTTTATCACATAAGCAACACGACGGATGCCACATGTGACGCAGGATCTGCATTCCTTCCGGAGCACCTAAGATCACACCTAGTGGGGTTTGTGTTGTTTATTCTTTAGTTTTCTATGTTGTGGCAAGTGTACTATTGTTTGTATGTTTGTCTTTTTCATTTTTAGCCATGGCGTTGTCAGTTTATTTTAAATTTATGAGTTTGACTGTCCCTTTGGTATCTTTCGTACCTCTTTTGAAAGATTGATGTGTCTTCTCGACTTTTTTGTTTTCGACTGCAATGTCCGTTTTATTCTAATAGTAGGTTTTAGTATTTTGATGACTGTTTCACTGTCTGTGTGTCCCCCAATTGACATCACATAATACTTTTATCAAAACTAGTCATTTTTCTATTTTTATTTCACTTTAATTTTCGGTGGTTTTTTTTCATTTTTTTTTCTCTTTTTTGTGGTTATGGTCAGGGTTTGGCAGCCAAAACAGTGGACAATTGTCAAATTTCGTAGATAATCGTGAAACATTGGCGATTAAGGAGACAATTGATGATAAAACCATTTATTTAAATCACAGAAACATTTTTCATCTTAAATCATCGTGTAGTATTATAATTGTCTTCGTGATCTTTTACTTAATGTATATACATAATTTTGTTTATTTTAATGTTATTTATGTATGTCCATCGGATGACCTTTTCTGTAAGTGGTCCTGTTATAAATATAACTGAATACCTTTATTCTATCTATAGATACAGCATCATATCATGTCCATAGTATTCATTAGAAGACCAGGTGGTCAGATGATACTCAGTCAAACAAAGGCTATGTTTGTAGGTGTACATGCATGAACAATTTATATTTATTTTCCTTATTTTTATATATCTAACTGTGTTGCTAGTCAAGGTCATACGGATTATTTTTGTTCGATGGGCAAAAATATCATCAGACATAATAATACTGAAATGACTCTTAATTCATTATTTGCAAATGTATATTTTGTTGGGAATCTTATCATTGACGTGAGAAGCTTGTGGACAGTTGGGAAAAGGATGCACATTCTTTTTTTTATCTCCCGAATCACATGATTTCAATATCGTAATTGATACCCATATTGTATTTTACATGTAATGTGTACTTTAAATAACAGATTCTAAGTTGGAGTTTATGAAGCATAGAAACTTGATTTTTTTTAACCTAGCGAAACTAGACCTTGTTGATAAATATTCCTTTTCATCTCAACAAATCAAACACGATGTCTTAAAATATCGATTCTAATATGACGTCCTTAATACGCTTTGTAAACAAAGCCGTGTTCTAATGAGCATAAAAAATATGTTTGACACATGCGCACGAACTAACTGTGTATATAAACGTTATTTCCATCGTTATCCTTTAAAATGTATACATTTAAGCAGCTAGCATAAACTTTTATTATATATTTTTATAAAAACAACATATATTTACCCTGCTCGTAGTTTTTAAACTTATCAAATATGAAATGTAATGCACAGACTCCTCGGGGAGGGAGCGGGAAAAGCCAAACATTTTAACGGTATTTTCGTACGCTTCGACCTATAAAAATACTGTATTTGTCCTATTAGAATCGAAATAATTCCTTCATGTCATGCTCTATGCTCATTTTAACAGCTAACGCTCAGTGTAAAATATCGACAAATATAATGCCTACCCATGTTAAAATGAGCATAGAGCATGACATGAAGGAATTATTTCTTAATCATTTTGTGTGTTAGTGATATCAATTTGACGTGGCTCTGTTTTATACATCCCGTCATAGGGTTATTGTGATAGGATACATTATTGTATTCTTGTCCTTTATTTCTGCTTATGAGCTTTCTCTATCAGTCAGGGGTATTACTTGAACAAGTAACAATTCAAATTACCTATACAAGTTATGTTGAAAACGAGGCTAATTTAAATATAACTTATATAAGTTATTTTTCTGAATATTATTTTTATAGGTGTCCAAGAATACAGATTTTACTAGCTTTTAATAATTTTCACAGTTATCTGGTTATTTTTCCCTTGATATATAAAAACTAATTCTTCTGAAACACTAATTAACTTTCCGACGCACTTATCTTTCATACCGACGCTTCTGGGTCAAAGATTGGTCTCTTGGGACTATTAAATTATCATTTTCCTCTAAAATATTGAAGGTAGACTGATATAAATAGATAGATACTTGTGAATTAATTAAGACCTGAAGTTATTTATAATTTGTAACCTAAATCAATTAAATATGTGCCTTAGATAAGTGTTATTGCTATTTTTTCAAAAATGTTTAAAATAACTTATTCAGGTAATATTTTTGTCATTATTTTCAAAGTAACCCTTTATCTCTTTACTCCTCTCAAATCTGATAAATTCTTTATTTTATGATATAAAATGTTGTTTAAAATCATAAAAACTACATTAAGTGTAAGTTTCTATTGAAAATTAAAATAACTCTATTAAGTAATTTTATTATTTTTAAAATAAAAAAATACTTATATAAGTAATTAAAAAAAATAACTTGTTTAAGTAACGCCCCTGACTGTCTATATGCCTTCTTATGTTTCGTTGTTGCATATTTGTTTGTTTTTACAGTTATTAAGATTAAAACACAATGTTGACTGCTGTACCTCTATTTTTAACATTTTTACAAATAATGTCTGTTTGTTTTGTTCACACATCGTTATGAAAATATAATTGAACCTTATGCGTCTGTCATGTAAGTTAGAGGTTTAGCTAGCTATAAAACCAGATTTAATTCAGCATTGTCTACATGCATTTGTCAGCAAATGTCTGAACCAAGTTAAGAATATGCCAAATGTTATCAATTTGTTTAATGTGAGTCACTTTTTTGAAATTTTCCTCGGAATTTGGTATTATGTTTTTTTAACTTTTTTTATCATATGCCTAAACTGTTTGTATTGTTTTTAATTATCTGTGAGTTAATTTGTTGACCGAGTGGTCAAATTCAACAGCTGGACAGGTCTGGAATGTAAAGTGTCGTTTTCTACCATGAACATGGACTCTTTATTACAAGACATGTCATGAGATGAAGGCTTGAGAATAATGTATCATATTCAACAAATACATGTACATGATGTACATTTTGAAGTCAAACTGGATATTCCGTTCTAAATTATTGAAATCAATCTTTTGAACTAACATAATGTCTTAATAATGTACATTTAATCGGACAAATACCTTCATTGGTGTATATAAATATAAGATGTGCACTATTTTGCATATACCGTCATGATTATCATCATCAACTAAAGAAACAATGCAGGTGTGTCAACTTTTTGACCTCATATACAAGGTCACAATGGAGAATATATAATTTTGTATTTATAGATACTAATGTTTATTTATAGAAATAGTTTGCCTCGTTGCAGCCTCTGGGATATGATAAATATAAACAGATGTTATTTATAGTATGTGTTTCAGCCAAAAAAATATAGTGTAAAGAAAAACAAAGTAAAATGTTGACTGTGATATTATAATTTGTTATTAATAATTTACTGGGGTATAATTTGCTAGAAGAGAAGCGACAGATACCAGAGGGACAGTCAAACGCATAGATCAAACATAAACCGACAACGCAATCATTATGGCTAAAAAAAGACAAACAGACAAATAAAAGTACATATGAAACAACATAGAAAGCTAAGACTAAGCAGCACGAACTCCACCATAAAATGGGGATTCAAATACAGCTTGTTTCCAAATGCCAAACTCCAAATAAATAAAACAAAAATATATTAAGCGTTTTGAAAATTTCGAAATATAAAAAATAACATATTTCAAACATAATTATTCCCTTTATTTATTTATGAAATATGATTAACTTGTTATTCAAATAGCGTATAGCATAAAATACACCCAAAGAATAAATATATGGTCAAAAAATCGTTTATGATAACTTCAAGCTTTTCTTTGTTTATCGACCGAATATGTCTGCAAATGTAGATAGTCTGAAAATTTTGTGATTAATTAATAATTACCCTCGTTGTTAATATATTTTGTGTCATAATTCTGATGTTATGTTGTGAATATTGTTAATTCCATTTGAAACTAACTTGGTCATGCAATGAACAAATGTGACATATAGTCAACACAATGTGGTATCAAATTCGATTCTGTAAGTGGAAAACAATGAAAAAAGGAGAATAAAATGTACAGAAATATTTTTTGAATGAGTAAATTTCTAAACGTAAACGGTTGTTTGTTTATTACAAACAATGCTCGTAGACAATAAATATAATTAAACACATTTATATAACGTCCTTGTGCGGCCAACTAGAATTAAATCAGTTGACAAAATACTACATTTATAACTTAATTAACAAGTGCAAAGAGTGGAGATATGTCCTTGGCATTGGAGGGAAAATAATTCTAAAAAAAACATGTTTAAATGTATACTTCATCATTGTTCATGTAACGAAATTTAATATTTTAAGAAATTTGCAAAAGGAAACAATAATGATAATGTCTTAGACTTCGGTTTCCGTTTACGTATAACATTACATTGAAATACTATATGGACCTCAAGGTCAAACAAGTATTTAAGACAATTTTCAATTTATAAAGTTTGTGAAAATCTCTTTTCTTTCTTAGTAACTTGTGTTCAAGTTTCTCAGCTATATATCTTTATTTCTCAACCATCCAAATAACAATGGTATAGAGATACACACAATAATTACATAGTGAATATGAACATACAAACAAAATTGATACGAAAGCAAGAGGGAGGTACATATCATATGTTACGGTATTAAATTAAATGATATAAAGTACATGAATTACCCAGGAGAGCCTAAATGAATATTTACAAATCTTATAAATTTGCACAAGTTATTAAGATCAGAAATGTTTTTTCTATTCATCAGTTCATTCAATGCATTTGGTTGATTTCTATAAAAAAAAATTCTCAAAAACTGTTTACGTTAATCATTGAATACAGAACACATAAAAATATAATGAAATTCATCTCCGAAGTTTTTCTTGTTTTCCAGACAACAATTTAGTCCAGTAGTTTAGTATACGGAGTTTTATATCAATTTCCAAAGGATATCTGCCCAATTCTCCGTATATCATGAAATTATGTGTAGAATTTTTAACCTTAAGCAAAGGTTTGTAGAATTTCATATGAACCCTTTCTATAACCGAACTATTACCAAAACCCCAGAATTCACTCCCATAAATTAAAATAGGGTTAACAATCTTATCAAATAATTCAATTTGACATTCAATAGAAAGATTGTGCAATCTTCCTTTTTTGATAACGTCGTACATAGCACACCTTGCTTTATTTGCTTGTGCTTTTTTAGCCTTTAAAAACTTCCTGTTCTACTGAATAAGTCACCTAGATAAGTAAACTCATTAACAATTGCTAGTACAATATCTTTATAATTAAACTTAATATTATTATGTAGTCTACCTTTAGAGAAATTTTACATTTTTGTACATTCACTTTCAGTTTCCACAATTCACAGTATTCAGATAAAGTATCCAGTTGCTTTTGTAAGTCAACTTGCGACTCTGATAACAAATCTGTATTGTCTGCATATAATATAATAAAAAGTTTAAGATAACAATCTAGTTCAGTTTCTAATTCATCTGATCATCTATGTTTTCACAGTTTATGCATTATGTTGCCTTTGGCATTTTTTCTTTTTTTTATCATTTCAGTAAATTTGTAGCAGATGCTTGAGTGCCAGTCTTTGTAAGAATCAGGCAATTTAGGTAAAAATTAAAACATGATTTGAAAAAAAAACCACCGAGCTAATCATGCTATTTAATACTAACCATCATCCTGAGTTAAAAAGTATTTGTCTTTCGCTTGTGTGTGTCTGGTAATATCAAATAACTTGGTTAGGAAATTGGTTAGAATGATAGCAAATTACAGGGTTATCTCCCCTTATTCGTAAATTTCTAGTGCATTTCAACCAAATTGTATCTTCTATTACCAGAACAGAAAATGGAAACGAATGTTAATGTTGTGCATAACTACATATTACGAACTGAAATCAATGTCAAATTGGGTAAGGTTTTTTGGTCATGTTTCCACCACTGCCTGATTCTTAGACAAACTGGCACTTAATAAATTATGAAAAAAATGCTGAAATTACGAATGAGGTAGATTATGATTGTGTAATTGAGATAATTCCTGTTTTTGAACGGTTTCGTATTTCTCAGTTTTTGGTTATATGTGTAGTGTTTTGTAGACTTGTTTGTCGTTTCCCTGATTCTTTCTTATATAGCTTTTATCGTTGCACTATCAGTTACAGGGTTAAGGGAGATATTGAAATGGTGAAGATATCATTGGTAATATGTCCGTATAATTTCAATTTGATTCGGTCGGGCGGGGGTATCAGCACTTTGGTGTTGAAATGAATTATTATTGGTATGGTCATACATGTAATATTAAATACTCAGAGTTTTTTCGAATATTACTAAGGACTAACGAACATGTACGAAACGTCATTTCGTCGATTTAATGACGAGCGCTTGTCATACAAAATTTAAATCTGGTATCGTTGATGATTTCATTATCAAATATATCTAGGTTGTATGTCCAACATCACATAAAAACATCTTGGCATAATTGGTCAAGCATTAAAATTAATTTTTACATACAAGTCAGATGGTCTCAACACTAAATGGTATAAACATGTTGAAACATCAATAAATTGTGATTTATGTTATCATGAATACTAAGCAAAAATTGCATCTACTTTTGCAGGAATGTGACGATCAACCTATATAGCCATTTATCTATATATAGAAGGATCAACACATCAATTGAAATGTTTATCAATTTTTGTGACATTTACTTGTAATGTGACAACTACAATGTATGCATTCTTAAAAAAATGTAATACTTTAAAATCTTTTAAAAGGTCTTAATATATTCTTGTGAAAGATGTTTGCATGTCTTAATGTTTGTTATTTTTTTCAAAATTTCCGACCGCTAGCTAGATTTGGTACTTTTTGAAACAAAAAAAATATACGAAATAACATAAAACAGTTTTATGGTTAACGTATAAAATATATAGTTTGGAATCTACAGTTGTATATTCTGTTGGCCATATAGTTTGGAATCTACAGTTGTATATTCTGTTGGCCATACATTCTGGAATCTACAGTTATATATTCTGTTGGCCATATAGTTTGGAATCTACAGTTGTATATTCTGTTGACCATACATTCTGGAATCTACAGTTGTATATTCTGTTGGCCATATAAGCTGGAATCTACTGTTGTATATTAATTTGGCCATACGTTCTGGAATCTAAAGTTGTATATTATGTTGGCAATATATTCTGGCATCTACACTTGTATATTCTTTTGGCAATATATTTTGGCATCTACAGTTGTATATTCTTTTGTATATTCAGTTGGTCATATATTCTGTTGGCCATATAGTTTGGAATCTACAGTTGTATATTCTGTTGGCCATACATTCTGGAATCTACAGTTGTATATTCTGTTGGCCATATAGTTTGGAATCTACAGTTGTATATTCTGTTGGCCATACATTCTGGAATCTACAGTTGTATATTCTGTTGGCCATATATTCTGGCATCTGCACTTGTATATTCTTTTGGCCATATATTTTGGCATCTACAGTTGTATATTCTTTTGTATATTCAGTTGGTCATATATTCAGGCATCTACTGTTGGATATTCTGTTTGCCATATATAATGGAATCTACAGTTGTATATTATGTTGATCATATATTCTGACTTATATTCACATTTAATATTTCGTATTTCGTATTTTATTTAGACAACAACAACTTAGTGTGCACTGTTTTATTATTAACAGCTTACCGGGTATGGACCTGTGTCGCTGCATGCATTTGAACGAGGTAGGAAGAACACGGAATAATAATGATTCATTTCAATAAAAATTAAAAAAAAAAAACGCTCGTCTGTTTGAAACCAAGTTTCCTTGCTCAGTGAGTGGTGTTCAATTGTAAACTATAATATTGACAAACAAGTAGTTGTTGCAATGTTAAATGAAAACTGTTACCATTTACATAAATAAAAGCTGAATGTTTACAAAATTCTGGCTTGGAAAGGTACAAACAGAATTTTGGCGGGGTAAAACAGAATTGTAATCGTTCAGTCAGCTCTGTAACCCGAGATAGTGGAGGATGGACAGAACATTCTGCCAAGTTGAACATTGTATGAAAATTATACAAATCTGTAAATTGCTTTAAATAATTGTTTTGGAACTGGAAAAATTTCCTCAAATAGATATAAACCACAAAACATCTAAAAAGAAAGCACTGAAAAAATAAATCTGATGACTACGGATCACGAAATACCCACAATTACTAAAAGCTAGTTAAAAGACTAAAATATCTATCATTCCAGATTAAACATAAAATGGAATGTGCAATGTCAAACATGAAGTTATCGACATAATGTTAGACTGTGACTGTTCATATTTGTATAGCAATAATATTTAATTGGGTTTTAATTTGATAGTGAGAATAGCTTAAGTTATGATAAAAAGAATTATGAGCAAATATCTAATGATAGTGTAAAACTGGTAACCTTCTTACATAAAATTAATTTAAAGGAAAAACTTTACCGTATCATTTACCATTCATCAAAAGAAACTCTAGTTACATATACATAGTTTCTACTGAACGCACTTTGTGTTACTAGTTGCCGTTTCAAAGTTTATGTTTCCGAGTATTTTCGATTTGTGATCTTTCTATTACGCGTACATGTAGATATAATTATTTAATTTTCTTAAAAGTAAGAACCGCGATATTCATTATTAGAAAAAAATGTGAAACTTAAATCTGAAACAGGGCTAATAATGTACATGTATACAGGAATATGAATTAATTGACTCTATGAAAGATGTAATCGAGTATTTGTTGATAAATAGTTCGAACATTACATACAAAATGTGGTGCAGACTCATTTACCCGCGTAGTAGTTAATTTTGAAAGTATGCACCACTTAAAAAATTATGTGTTTTCGAACAGGCAGCAATATATTACAGTCATTCATTATAATGAAATTCTAAATCATATTTTAAGGAGTAAATCATGAACAAAGCATAGATGTCTCATGACTAAATTATGTATGAGCTGATAGACATATAATTTTCAGCCAATCAGAAGAGATGTAACATCAAATATTGAACTATTATTATACATTATTATACATTCTACATGTATGAGTAGAAAATGAGATAGCTTAATGATAAAAACAACCACAATACGGAAACCGTCACTGTTTTATTTTGTTTTTGGGATACAACTACACGAGTCACTAAGTAACCTAACATCCCCCATGGTATTGGTGATGACTATGTATTTGTACACCCCTGTAATAGCAAATGTGTCCCCTAACCCTGAATAAATGACGACATGCAATCACAAAATCAAAATACCTTTGGGTTAATCTACAATTTACACGGTTAGGTCAGAGAGATATCGAATGTTAACGTGGTCATATTACATCATGTATATTTAAATTTAGTTTGATATATAATCCCATTGTATGTATACATTTTAATACTTTACGATAATAATACATATACTCAGACAGTCTTGATCTGGAAACACTCCTGCATATTCTCGGCTCACTAACTCGGTTTTGGACTAATTGAATGGTCAAGTTTCAAAAATAACTTTCACATGCAAGATGGATATTCAGAACAATAAATGTCATATAAACATGTTAGTACATTAGTAAATTGTAATTTATCTTAATAAAAAGCGTTAATTGCATCTACCTGTTCTTAAATGTGTTCGTCAACCTATATCTCCATCTCTCTTTATATAGAAAAGCAACACCTTTAGATGGAAACTTTGTCAGTTTATACATTTTGTGACATTTTATTACATTTGCTTACTATGCATCTTAAAATAAACTCTTAAACTTTACAAACCTTAAATGTGTTATCTGATTATACACAACTCCGCTCGACGGCGTAAACACTATTCCTGATCACATGTTGTTTTTTTTTATATTTCCGTGCACACGAAAAATTGTAATAATTGGAAAAATCTGGTATTCATTTTAAAATCTCGTATTGACGAGGGAATCCTGTTTTTAGGAGCGAGACCATGTCGTGCAGCCACACGTAGATGAAAATGGGTGGCGTCTTTTTTCTCTCTTTTTTTTTTATAAACTGAGATTTGAGGTTGAGGGCTGAACTATACTTGACTAAACAAGAACCTTCGACATATAAAAACATTGGTTTATTGTTATTTTGTAGTGTTCATGTTTTATTCGTTGAGGAAGCCTAAGTGTCCGGAGGAACAACCAACCTACGGTCAGAAAACTGAAAATTCTAGTCAATTCAGATGGGTGTCAGAACATACTTGCCACGTAATGATTTCAAACTTACAAATACGGTATTTCCAGGCTAGTGATATACTAGTTAAATTACCTAGTCCGTTCCAAATTATTCAAGGGTTTGGAAGTTTTTTTATTTTGAGACATGATACGTTACATTCGCGTAAATTCTGGAACAACTCGCTAATCCAAGGAAATTAAGGAAATTAAGGAATTTGGGAATGAATTATACTATGATGCGGAAACGTACACATTTTTATTTTCACAAATATTCGGATTTTTACATTATTTTCTCTGGAAGACTGGATGCGATCCCCGTCCTACCCATCTCATTTGAATGATCTTTATTGCTGTACATTTCCCTAAAAAAATATGCTGCTAGGTATTTTACTTCCAAACATGTTTGTCTCGAGTGTACTTTGTTAAAGATTATTCCAGAAACTTGCATGTAAGTCTTAAACGCAGACACAGACATCGACATCAAATATCTATATCAATACCAATAAGTCGGTACCGATGATGAAGTTCTTATGTATATAACCCCGACTGCATCAGCTGCATAACAGTCCGTGCATCCGTATTGACAAGAATTTAATATCATATTTTACTGTAAGCTTTTTTTCTATTTTGCAAATCGTGTCTGGTCAAGGTTTTTCCATAACCACATGTCATCAGTGTGGTCAGCTGGGTATTATATATAGGTACTGTATGTTATATTTTACATAATACCCATATCCTGGTCTTTAAACATGTTAAATAGTCCAGTGTCTCCCAAAACCACATGACATGCACACCGAGGTTGGTATCATAGGTGCTTTTTGTGATGTAATAAATATAAATTAAATACTCACATCACATGGTCATTAAAGACATGACATTGCAGTATAACATACGATCAATCTTAGACATTCTTAAATAAAAAATTAGCTGAAGTATTCCCGGTTAAAAACTCCTTAAAAAGCCCTTTTCACAAAAAATCTGAAGTGTAAAATTAATCTTGCGATAATAATATCTAGTTGAATTATTACTGAATATCTTAGACTTACGATAAATCTTACACTTACGATCTTAATGTTTTTGTGAAAAGGGCTCCTGAACGATTTTTTTTACATGCCCTGCGAAAAATTAGTACTACGATTGGATTATCTTAAAGGGGAACTTGCAAGTGAATAATTCATTATCAATGTTTATTAGCTTTATTTGACTAAATTTAACCATTTTAGCTGATAAAAGCAAATTATTATTTCACTATTTCACTTTCATTGATCATTAAACAAATAAATCATAGATATTTTTTTTTATATATCTCGTAGCTAGTGCCCCTTTAACTTAAATGGTGTTATACATAAAGGCCCAGTTTTTTTTTGTAACTCCAACAATCGATTATGTCTATAAAAATTAATAAAACGTTATTGTGGTACACATGTTTGAAGATATGTATTTAAGAAAATAAAATGATATAATGTATGGGATATGTATACTTCATAAAACTATAATTGATGATTAAAACTTGAAAATGTTGACCGGGTTAGTGCATCGGGGAAATTTGCATTCAGAATGTTTTTTTTTTTTTTACATACGCTTGACCAGGATATGTATGGTTTTTAATCAAACATTGTCAAGTGATAAGAATATTTGTTAAGAAAAAGAAACATAACACAGATGAATTTGTTCTTTTCGTTAGCTCTTAATTGTCAATATTCTTCCTACATGTAATTGAGATAATCCAACAATTGAAACTCTTTGAACATGGTCAATTAGTAAACGGGATTGTGAAACAGACATTTTTTATAGTTGTCCGTCGGATTAACGTGACTAAGGATATGACGTCAAGAAAAAAAGAACGGATCCGATGTAATTATGGTGAAATCATTATATACAATATAGCAGTTTTATTATTTATTACAAAACAAAGTATTTATTCATTATACAAGTACATACAAGTTGTTTTTTTCTCACACTTGTGTACATTTTTTTATGTTTGATTAAATTTTTGATGTTTTAATGGCATTTGCATTGTTTGGGGTTGTCAAATACTTGTTAAATCTGTCAATAATACATGTATGATTCAACGCAAAACCAAAATTGAGGTAATTTCGTGTGTTCAATGTGGTTACCAGAGTTTGAACTCATATCAATTATCGCATATAATTTAGTTTTTTTAATATGTCCGTACTTTCTATAAAAAAGCTCAAATATTATTTATAAAAATATCTATTACTAACAGTATCAACACTTTTGTTTTTTTGAAACATTTACAAAAGCCTACCAGTTTGTGCTAATTTTGTTATGTTTTGTTATGTTTTAAATATTTATGAACAGTATATTGAATCTGTTTTTTGTTTTGATTTGAATGTTCATGTTAATCAAATCTGTTGTGTTCTTCTACAATATTCCTTAATCTATTATTACATGATTGTATCATTGACTTCTTTTAAGGCTATGGACGAATATTTCAACATCTTATTTCTGATTTTTTTTTTTTTTTTTTTTTTTATTGTTTGTTATAGTAATGGTCATAGAAGTATTACAAAAGTATATCTACGAGTTTTGTATTATATTGTGTTTTAAATTAACTGTAAAATTCCAAAAGTACATGTAATGGCATGTTAGATATTAAATTCGTTTTCTCTTGTCAATCTTGCATAAATATGCCAAATTGCTGATTTTATCGCTGACAGGTAATCTAATGGTAACAATAGCCTATAATCATTTGTATGTAGCTCATCGCGCCATAATTACGTAATCAGAGGTGATCATTCCTCATTCTGAATTACGACATCCTATTATGAAAATGACATTAATATGTATTTTAGGTGTCAAAACACGTGTTTTCTCATTCCCGACATACTTACCAGTAAAAAATGTGTTAGACCGTGAAGTGGACGGTCCCCGAATTTCAATTGTTACTGGGCTAGTTATGGAATTGTCATTGTGACCTCGTCTGTATTCACTTTGAATGTTATCAAAGAAGGTCGACCGGGATGAAGGACATGGAATTCCGACTGCCACTAGAAAGAGATGAAAATTGTTAAAGGGGCATACATTATGCCTTGCAACTGTCCATCTACGAACAATTCAAAGAGTTGTTGCATGGGTTTACTGTAAAATGTATAGAAATTGAAATTTTTTGTTCATAAGCCATGGAAGTCGAAGCTTACATTCCGACCGAGCGTGGCAGCGTATTTATAAAAATCCTGCACAACTGAAAGCACACCACTGTACTGCCGGATGGGGAAGTCATCTTGGGTATTAGTTTAACCCAATTTGAGACTTCTTTAACGCATAGTATAGTATCAGCCCTATTAAGTCTAAACATTCGGCATGTGAATGTTTTATTCTGTGTGTGAAATAAATAAAATATGTGTTGGAGCAAACAATACGGCGATTGACTTAATATCAAACGCGAAGTAATAAGACCACGAAATCATTTGCAAGTATTAAAAAAAATGTCAAACTAGCACAAGTATTGTAAATTACCCTTAAGGTGTCTCGGACCTATTCAAAGTTTCTGTCAGCAGTGCCAAAACTTTTGTTATTTTCATCTTTACAGAGATAGGCCGATAACAATAGGGGTTCCTGGACCATTTAAGCTCTGAACATACGTTCGAAGAGGTATGTACAAGGAACCGTTTTTCAATGAAATGATAGGGAACATAGAGGTGTTAATTAACTTTTATTGGAATATAAATAAAAAAAATGTTCTATGATACTTGGTCCAATACATGTAATGTAATATAAAAGCTGAAATATATTAGCCTAAAAAAATTAGCAATTAGAATACATAGTTCACCGATAAGGGGGAAAAAATATTTTGCCATAAAACCCAAAATTTTGCGGGAAAAAGGTTAAATATGGTGAAAGTCCATTTTTGAGTCTTTCACAGATACACATAAAAACGATAATACTTTTTAGTGACAAAAGTACAATAATTTTACATTTTTAATCTATCAACATAATTTCATTTATAAAAAATTAACAGTGAATTTACGACACAATTCTTTCGTGTGCATGGTAATTCATGCGTGAATTTATGCGCAGTCGAATAGTCCCGATCCACCTTAACACATAGTATCAACGATGACCCGTAAAACTAAATGAATCATCGATGACCCGTGAAAATAAATAATGAATCAATAGTACACGACAGTCTGCATTGGCAGTTTTTATTTCTGTGTTCTTTAATTTCTTAGGTCTAAGATCGTATTTCTTGTTATTCTTTTTGTGTTCCCATTATTCTCTTTCTTTATATTTCCTTAATTTTGTTTTGTCTTTTTATTCTGTAATTTACCAAATTAATGATTATTTTCAATCGTATAACAAGAATGACATTTCTTGAAGGATCCTACTTTTTTAATCTTTGTCCATTTTTTAAATTCTAAAATTAAAATATATATATGTACAAACGTGGCACATTTTAAAGAACTTACAGATAAAAAAAAATGACATAGCCAGACACAGTCTACTTTTAGAGAGCAAATCAGAGTGATAATGACAAATTGGTATTTCCATACATTCAAATGTTATCATTTATTATCCACAAAATATGTTTCGGGGAGAAAAAAAACAGAAATTAGGAGAAAATACAGAGATGCATATTGCCAAACAAAAGCAGTGAGAAAGGATCAACTTGACCTCAGAAAAAGAGACGCAATTAAGATTTAATTCCAAATCCATAATTACAAAAACATCATAAAAAGTATGAAAGTATTTCTGCATTTGGAAAATTTGAGATAACGACACTTTTACTGTTTTATCAAAATTTACTGCACAGTGGCGGATCCAGAGGGGGGTTCCGGGGGTGCGCACCCCCCCTTTATTTTTGCCGATCAATGCATTTGTATCGGGACATATGTTTTGCACCCCCCCCCCCCCCCCCCCCTTGCCCTGGGTTAGCACCCCCCTTTCGAAAATTCCTGCATCCGCCCCTGCTGCACTTTATAAAACAGAGAAATTCAAAGATCAAATATTTACTGATTACTTCTATGTACATCAGATAAACATGGAAGTCGTCGCTTATCTTCGGCACTCAGTTTGATGCCCTTAAGATTTGAGAAGTCTAAATCTAATACAAGTAGTGAGACTGGGGTTGCACAAAGTGTGCCAACTTAAGTTTGTCATTATACGTCATAAAATGTATGCCAATGTTATCATCTAAGAAATGACTGTATACTTTGTTGAACTTGCTAAATATATATACATTTTTTTTACCAGGAAGCAATCGCAAATTAATTCCCTTATATTAATAAGAGTGTATATAGGGTATACATATACGTCATTGAAACTAAATTACATAAATAACCGTAACAATCATTGACAGGAAAACATGCGGTATCCAACAATAGGCAGGTTATTCAAAAATTGACAATGTCTTAAATAATCGTACCGATTCTTTCTGAATAAACTAAACAGATACTACCAATTATCTGGCGTCATTAAATAACAAAACAACAAACAACTACGACACCTGACGTGCACCTGACAACCAAAGACTAGGTTCATGACGATGTGGGCTTACTTGAACTATTCCGTTCCGGAACTTTGAATACACCGACCTTTGACTCCGTGTTCTATATTTTTTCAACAGGTTACCTTCTCTTCGGTAAAAGACATCCTGGTACTCGGTCAATTACGAGCAACACAAAAGAACTATAAAATCATACATGTTAACGTTAAAATTTGCTTTCTGATGATTTATTTATGTATAAAAAGAATCAAACAATAAGCAATTAATTTGTACCGATTAAAATGTGTAATTTTCTTAATAATAAACTCATCATAGATACCTGGACTAAATTTTGTATATACGCCAGACTCGCGTTTCGTCTACAAAAGACTCATCAATGACGCTCAAATCCAAAAGGTTAAAAAGGCCAAATAAACTACGAAGTTGAAGAGCATTGAGGACCAAAATTCCTAAAAGTTTTGTCAAATACAGCTAAGACAATATATGTCTGAGGTAGAAAACCCTTTAGTATTTCAAACATTTGTAAACAGTTAATTTATAAATATAACCATATCAATGATAATTTATGTTAGCCAAAAAAGTGCTGACTACTTGGCTGGTGATAATCTCGGGGAAATAAATCTCCACCAGCAGTGGCATCGACCCAGTGGTTGTATTGTAAACAAACTCATCATAGATATCAGGACTAAATTTTGTATACTGTGGATTCATTACTTATTCGTTGGATACCAATTTTCGTAGGTTTCGTGGGTACAGGTGATCCATGAAATCAAATGTTCAACGAAATGCATATTTCTAATATGCTTTGTATACAGAGAAGGTCAAAACCACGAAATTAGATATCGACGAATATGCAAGTTTTCAACAATCCACCAAAAATTGATAGCCACGAAAATAAATGAATCCACGCCAATCTGCTTTGCCTTTGTTTGACGAAGTACCAAACTACCCTACCATAGAGAAGGTAATATGTTGAAAACATAAAAATACCGACGTCAAAAGTCGATAATTTGAAAATTGTCTTGGAGAAAGGTAATGCGGTTGGAAGTTGGGCTCCTGGGGGTTTGGGCGAGGGGGTACGTGGTGTATGTGTGTTTAGTTTTTTTAACATGACATTTACTTTATAAGAATAAATGTACATGAAATGTGCATAATTTATCTTTTGCCTTGTTAAATGTATGTTAGAGAATGTTGTCACACTGATCTCCCAGTTTAAAATATCTCAATGAAATTCTTATAACTCCTAAATATTAGTTTAACAGCAATACAATTAAAATATTTTTTAAACTAATTTTGAAAAACAGATAAGTAATTAAATGTTACAGACGGTGTCCACACCACTGAGTTTTACCTTACTATTCGGAACTGGTCTTTCCGGGTTATGGTGCAAACAAAACTGAACTGTAATGATTATCGGAACATGTTGATTTGAAGAAAAAAAAAGAAAAAAAAATTATACTATCGGAGGAACGAATATTTCTGTTTCTATTTTGTATTTACCATAAAACGCCCATAGTAAGTGTAAATGTCCCTTGAACTACGCATGACTGAGTGGAATCGTATAAACAGTAAAGTTAATTTGAAATAAAATTCTTAAATTTTAACATAGTACACTACACAGATAATACAGTTACTGACCATATACAAATTATGTAGGATGAGACAACTGTTTTGACCGACTCTACAGAGTCGTTCGGGAATGCTCAGTGACTTTAAGTTTAAAATTAAATCTAACATGTTTTCATAGTACACAGATAATACTGACTTTCTACAAATTAGGCCGCGGCTATTCGTCAGGCTAGCCGGACAAATAGTCAAAAATGTCTATTCATCCGGCAATCCGGACAAATAGCATTTTTACGGTTTTTCTCTATTTGTCCGGCAAAAAATATAATGATGAAGATATAGCATCGTGTTTTGAAGGTTTTAAATTAAGCACGAGTTGCTTTTAAATAATTATGTTGTCTATCATTGTTTTATGAAAAATAACTCATTCTAATAAAAAAAAAAACTAAAAAACTTTACATTTGATTCAGATTCTTTTAATTCTAATATTCTAAAGGAATTTGGGTAGGAAGGGGGGAATTATTCTATCTTTTGTAGTTCTGTCTATGAATTTCATGTAAGGTAAATAGTCGGGCAAATCATTATTTGCTTTATCTATGATTCCAAAAGATCCTGAAATTATTGTTCTGTGAAGTTTGGTTAAAGTAAGGTCCCCATATGATTATGGACGATTCTTCTTTAAATTGTTCGGCGATTTTAAATTCATAGGAAATTAGAGAAAAAGGCAAACACGTGTAACCTGTCCCCAAAAGTAGGATTGTGTTTTCGATAAGATTGTTTTAGGAAAAAATGTGTTTTAGATACAACAGGAAAAGGGGGTACCCCAACCCAGGTTTCTTATTCCCAGTCGAGGCATATCAGTATGTTCATACATCTCCGTTGTATTAATAGGTCTCAAGGCACAATCAAACTCTAAGTTTGGGCCTTTTAAGCTTTTTCAAATTACTAAATGTTTGATTTAAACCATAGAATTGTAAATGTAATGTTCTGTGAATCGGCCGGAATAAAGATCCGTTCATATTCATACATATGACCCCCATATATACAATAGCACTTTAAATTGCCCACTGCAGACTGATTTATTTGCACAGAAGTTTCGAACCATGTACCCATATATTAAATTTCAACCGGCAGAACACAAATACGCG
The DNA here is from genome assembly GCF_036588685.1 of Mytilus trossulus. Lineage (NCBI taxonomy): Eukaryota > Metazoa > Mollusca > Bivalvia > Mytilida > Mytilidae > Mytilus > Mytilus trossulus. The sequence continues at coordinate 2,069,244 of NW_026963318.1, forward strand.
AAAAATAATTCTTTATTCCATGTACTATCAATACAATGGAACATGCCTTCCACTGAGCATTGACGAGAGACTCTCAGTTCACATTTCTATTTGTTTCATTTTTGTCATAAAACTTCTAACGTTTGAGAGTATTTCCGCATCTATGGCTTCCAAATTGTTATGTTTAATTGTGCGTTCTTATGAAGGTAAATGAAAAAAGTTTCGGATAACTGGATGATAAAGAGTTTATTTCATACATGTACAACCAAAGATCAAAACTTCTCACTATGCATTTTAGGGTACACTGAAAGGTCACTTTCGAATGAAGTCTTTTCAAGTTCATATTTTCTTTTGCATTGTTTTTTTTTTTTATGTTCAAAGAAAATGTATATGAAAAATGGAACCCGTTATGCCTTATTTTTACTGGATGGTTTTGACAGAAGAAGTACAGATGTACGCACTTTACTTATAGTACATTTGTTATAAATACCTTATTTTGATATACTATGTCAAAATCATGCAATTGTTATTGAAAAGCGATAATAAAAATCAAAGGTGCGTCAAATTAAAATGAAAAACCTTTATACGATAGTGCGAAAAATGTCTGTTACGAACCATCTGTGAAAATGTGTGGAAAAAAACGAACCCATATTTCTAGTCAGTGAGGCCTTGTAACAGAGGAAGTTCGACAGATCTACGCACTTTTAACTTCTTATACGTTCAAATGTACGCGTGTAATAAACAACTTATTTTGACATCCTTACTCTGTCAAAATCATGCATTTGCTAATTAAAAGACGATAATAAAAATCAAAAGTGTGTCAATTTAAAATAATGAACTTCCATAAGATGGTGCGAAGTTTGTCTGTTACGAAACATCTGCATGTGACAAAGAACAAAAACCTTAACTCAATCGGAAGTTTTAATTTGAAGTTAACGGCATTATTTGCAAACATGAATTGAGATGGGGTTTTATTTTTTTATTTTGGTCTTTTGGTGACTGTTTCGTCGTAATTGGCTAAGACAAACGTCCTTCACCAGTCGTCTGCAGCTCTTCTGGTGAGGGTGGGGTGGGGTTGGGGGCTCTGTGACCAAGCTGTCTAAATAGTTAGATTATGTCATCGTTTAGAAGTTGCATCAATTTCAGTATAAAATTATTGTTAGGAAAATTGATTGTCTGATTATTTTTTATTGCTTTAACTATTTATTTTACTGTCATCTTTAACCTTAGCAACACGTTTTGTTTATCCTTAAGATATCTTATCTTTTGCATGATCACTTGCTTGTCAAAACTAAGGTTGTGAGTTCGAACCCTACACGTACGTCAGACTCCCAATAGACTAGGCGTGTTACTTTTACTGTCAAAAGAAAAGCTATTCTCTCTCAGTACTCCGGTTGCCCCCACCAACAAAACTTACCGCCACAAAAAGTCAACAGAGCTGAAAGTTTCGATCAAACTCCAAAAATCATTTAGTCAACATGGTTTCTTAAATAGACATTATTACTTTAACCACAAATTTAGTGTATTTGCCCATCTGGCGAGTTAAGCTTTTTTCAACTGATTTTTATAGTTCTTTCTTATTTTGGACTGTTATACCAATGTTCCAGGTTAGGGGACAGGGGTGAGGGGGGCTCCTGATAACATGTTTAACCCCGCCACATTATGTATGTATGTGCCTGTACCAAGTCAGGAGCCTGTTATTCAGTTGCTGTCGTTTGTTTTCATGTGTTACATATTTGTTTTTCGTTCATTTTTGTACATGCTCAAGGCCGTTACTTTTCTCGTCTGAATTGTTTTACATTGTTTTACATTGTCTCATTTACTCCATCTATAAAAACTGACCGCCATGATTAAGCATATAAAGCTGCCAGGGATTTCAAACTATAATAAACAATCTATCAACAATCTTCAGGTGTATATCTGGATATGCGCTCACAATCAAACTCTATTCAACTCAACAGTGTACATCCCTACAGCCGATGTTATAGCCAGTGTTACTCACGTTAACATACGATATTTGGATTTTGAATAACCCAAATTACTTTCACCACGCTTCATGTGTACATGCCTATTCATTGTCTGACCAGTAATTTGTGGTTTTCAGATGAACAAAAAAGACTGAATCACCGTTCATAAGATACATATACATAATTAGTTCAAAATTGTGGTTTTGAAAAATGAGTGACATTTTTATGCATTTAAAAATTTATTTAACTATTTATTTTACTTTAATCTCTAACCTTGTCAACACGTTCTTTTTATCCTTAAGACAATACTACGTTCGTTATATCCATGCACATGATGAAAGCTCAACTTAAAAAAACAAACAAAAAAAACCTTAACCTGAAAGCAATTGATCTAAAAAAAAAAAAAAAAAAAAATTGCAACAGTGTATATTTTGAAAACTTACCTAAATAAATTTGTTTTAAACGAAAGCCAGAAGATATCAAAGGAAAAAACCCGTACCCATTGAAACAAACGGAGAAAATCCATGAACGAAAGACGATGCTTAATGAAGGTCAATACGACAACAACTGGAAGACAAAAATAAGCAAAATACAGTTAGAGAGAAAAAAAGGGTTCAACCATAGACAGGTGTAAAACAGTACATCAGCTCCAGATTATTCCGAGTTGTTAAAAGAATTATTAATGTGAACAGTAAGATACATGTTTTGTAAGATTCGTAAAGCTATGCTTTCGTATGAGAGCCGTGGTGTAGTGGTTAGTGCATCGGACTACTAATACAAAGGTTGCTGTTTGGATTCCCGTTTGGGATGAAAATTTCAGGAACTCAATTTTCGGCTCTCCTTTGACACCATTTGAAAGTATGGTCTTGAGAAAACGATGACAGTCCGTTGGAAGGGGACGATAAATGGCTGACCCGAGTTAAGAGAGTGCCATATCTCTTGCACGTTAAAGACACCCTTGTAGATTTCGAAAAAGAGTAGGTTAATGCCGCAACAAGGCAGCACTCGAACCCGCAAAGTTGAAAGGGATTAATATTAAGTTGCAAAACTTGTTTCCCAATCCACTATAAATAAATATGTTTAAACTATGCTTTCGTAAGTTCTATGTCATCTATAACAGGAGATAACTGTAAACCACCTTGTTTTCGAATATACTTTACTTCGCGTTTTCTCCTTTTAAGTCGATTTCGTGGTTATCTAAATATTTTACTTAACTTGATATCGTTCAATAAGGAATGATCAAAGTTTAACATATTATGCTATTTTAACTCGCGAAGGTTTCGAAAATAAATCGCTCGCGGAAAATATTTGGCTATAATAGTATATATGTATAATGTACAAACGCGTCGGGTTTTCCGTTCACATGTATTAGATTAGTTAATGGGTCAATTGCAGGATTAAATGTAACATAACTTTTTGCAACAAACAAATATACATGTACAACAAAGATCCTGACTGTTTAATTATAGATATATCATTTTGAGTAACCTAATAAATTTTAACCTTTGGCTAACTTCATGGACAGTTTTTTTTTTACTCAACCAATTTTCTATACTTAGAATTTAAAAGTCAACATTTTATTAATCAATACGCAGTTCATGTCACTGCAAGTTGTGTTTTTGGAAAATGATGTGATAACAATTGGATCTTTTATTTGGGTAACCTAATAAGATTGAACCAGTGGCGCACTGCATGCACATATTTTTTAATGCATACAAAATATCAATAAAGTTAACATTATCTATTATATAATATTAATTAATAAGAAATAAATATCACTGCAATCAATGTATTAGGAACATATAATTAATATGATAACATTTGGATCTTTCGTTTCTGTAACCTAATAAAATTGAACCTTTGGCTCACTGCATGCACATATTTTTTTTTATTCGCCCACTTTTGAATGCATTAAGATTATAAGTAAACATGGTATATACTATTAATTGATAAGAAATTAATAAATGTCACTGCAAGCTCCAAAATGTATTTACATGCATTAGTAACATAATATGATAACAATTGAAAGAAGTTGAAGCAAATATGTGTTAAATTATAAATAGGTAGAATAAATATATACATGTTTACCAAGGTCGCACAGACATGATGCTAAATGTATTAGTTTCCTTTTCAGTATACTAAAAGGTGATGTTAAAGGTATGCAGATTGTTTGGAATATCAACACTACACGGCACCTTTTTTGATAAACAAGAGACACATTTCTAATCAAACTCTTTTATCAGAAATGTTTAAACCTACATGTTTCGTAATCAAAATAACAAAACATTTATCATGACAAATAACTAACTAAGCAAATGAATAAGTAGAGTGACGTCATACAAATGATTCAACGCAATGAGAAGAGTCACATCCGGTTTAAGATTCAGCACAATGGATAAGAAGAGTGACGTCCAGCTAAAGATTGAACGCAATTAGAAGAGTCCTATCCGACTAAAGACTCACGAAAATGGATAAGAAGAGCGACAAATATTGCAGAAATCCACAATTGTACTTTTTGATTTTTCATATCTTTTAAAAAATGTATTGCTTCCATACATATTCATATATTACGATCCATTTTAATTACTCTGGATACATATTAAATATAACACATTGTTCGATTAATCATTGACCATAGGCTGGAATGTATAATTACGCAATTTTGTAGCGCTGCATTTGTCGCATTTTTCGCGTCATCTGTCCAAAAGTAATAACAGTTTTGTGTGTTATATTTGATTTACTACTATTACTAATTGTGTCGTACAACTAATGTGATAGACAATACATTATCCCCTCATGGCTAATAATCTGTAATTAATGTGTCCAGTCCAGGTCATGGTGCCAATGGAGGGTATTTTTTTTTCAATACCGTTGACCTTTAAAGGCTTACAACTTGTAATGCATTTTAGAAAACATGTGCGTTGTCCATTATTTGTATTGAATTTTTTTTACACGTATATATAGTTTATTTTTCCTGTTAAAAAATATATAGAAATTAGATTTATAAAATCGTCAAAAGTTGTGCATATTCTCGATGGATAGTATCATTGCATCTTATAATAAGATTTTCTAGTTGAAAAAGAGGGACGAAAGACACAAGAGGGACAGTAAAACTCATAGATTGAAAACAAACTGACAACGCAATGGTCAAAAATAAAAAAGACAAACAGATAAACAATAGTACAGAAGACACAACATAGAAAAGAAAAGACTAAGCAACACGAACCTCACCAAAACTGGGGGTGATCTCAGGTGCTTCGGAAGGGTAAGCATATCCTGCTCAACATGTGGCACCTGTCGTGTTGCTTATGTTATTACAAATTGTAAGTAATTCACAGAAATTAAAACGCAGATTTTAACATAAACTTATTTTCTAAAGACTATCGTGTACAGCGTATACAATTTTGTAGGACACTTCTTGAAAATTGGTAGCTTGATTTATCACGATTGTTAACGACCCATTTTTTGCTCAACTTCGTGGCGGCTTTGTCGGTTTGGTGATGACATTCTTGTTTCGATTAGATGGGATCAAATCCCGAACGGGTAAAACCAAATAACCATTTGCTACCACGGATACGATATCGATCGGTAAATCATCAAACTAGTTGATTTTAAGTCAATTAATTGTGTTCGGTAATTGTGAATGTGTGAGCAGTGTCAGCGTTTCAGCAAAGTGCTAAAAGGGGGAAAATCATATCAATTTAACATGAATTGTACTTCTTTTTAAAAGTGGCGAATGATATAAACAAATGACGAATCAAAAATAGTAAGTAAATATACATGTAAGATTTCCACTTGACATTGTGCACCCATCATCAATCCTTTGAAGCAGTTAAATGTGTTAGTTTTCATTTAATCATATATTAATTTATAGATGTAGAATTATAACGGATTTCCTTGTATGATTCAAATGTCTAGGTTAAATAGAACGAGTATGATACAGATGATTAATCTGTCGTCCTTGAATAGATAAATACAAATTGCACAATCTGAAAGATACAGCTTGTGTAGGTAAATAAGGACAACAGTAGTTTACCGCTGTTCAAAAGTCATAAATCGGTCGAGAGAAACCAATTTCGGGTTACAAACGAAAACCGAGAGGACACATAAACTATAAGAGGAAAAAAACGGAACAACCTAAACACTGAAGTGCCACAAAACCAAACGCCAACAAACATAGCAACTAAATATTTGAAAACAACTGCAATATAAAGGTTTTCGATTTACTAGTATATAAATAAAGCATGGTGTTAAATAACTTGAATTATATGCATCGTTGCTTAAGTTAATTCCACGGGGTAAGTAGTATAACATCAAAATATTCTTAGATATTTTGCCTTAATTTTCACAGAAAAAAAAAGTATGTATGAGAAGTACTCCGTCTCTTTGTCCGTTCAAACGCGTTTATTTAAATGAAATGACATACACATATTAAGAAAATAAATATTTTGGAGTATTAAACATTCTGGAGTTTTCTGAAGACAATTAATTATAAGATAATACTTGAATACACTCACAGTTCCTGCTCAAATATCTGACTTGAATTGGAATCAGGTTTACATTGTGAAAATAGGAGAACAGGAGACAAAGCAATCTTAGTCAGTAAACATATGAAAATTAGAGACAACTGTAATTTGCTGATAGGGTCTACTGATATGCATGCGTTACCTGCCATGCGAATCAACACTCAATTAAAACGTGTGAAATATCACAAAAAGGAAAAATATTGCACTAGAAAAACTCGCGCTGTCACTATTTCAGTTGAGATTAGTAAATACCAATCTGGTGGTTTTTTTTAATATATATTAGAGCGTTGGTTTTCCTGTCTGAATGGTTTTACACCAGCAATTTTTGGGGCCCTTTATAGCTTGCTGTTCGGCTCCGTGTTGAAGACGGTACTTTGACCTATAATGGTTCATTTTTTTAAATTGTGACTTTCATGGAGAGTTGCCTCATTGGCACTCATGTCAGATTTTCTTATATCTAAGGAATGCTTGCTTTAAATATATTCCGCACAAGGCTTAGCCGATGCCAATTTAACAACCCAACATAAAAGTTCATATTGATAATAAACGTATATGTTTTATGGACTGAATATATAATTGGTATATAGCCTGTGTTTATTTTTGTTAACATCGAGACAATGTCGTCATCTGAAATGACCACACTGTATAGTTTGATTTATAGAATTATAAATCAAAGGGGAAATTTTATGGTTGTAATAGACGTGGTGTGTAATGTGAAAATTTGCTATGTAACTCAGTCAATGTATCATGTGTATAATAAGCATTGTCCGAATATTCACATGATGTATATTGTTGAAGGCCGTACAGTGCCCTATAGTGTTGTTTACATCTTCCTCCTTTGATCTCTAGTGGATAATTCACACCACATTTGCGTATTAGTATTAGGGGGGAAGCACCTGTCAAAATACGAAGCTGTTGACCAATTGTTTATTTTATTTTGTATTAAGCAAACGACCATTTAAATTCAAAAGGGATGAGGGATTATAGTTTTTTCCTTAAAAATATTATGATCCTCAATTTGATGGACAAAAATATTGAAACCATTTCTGACTCTGACAAAAAGGCATTAACATCCCCAATGCTAGTTGTAGTTTAAATGTTGCTCCTTGATATTGTGTAGTACATACTGTTTAAATTGTCCAGTTTGTCAAAAGTATCATTTACATTGAAATAAGATATTTCTGAATTCACGGAAATCAATTTTAAGTTTTTCCAACACATTAAAGATGTAAGAGATCTTACAAAATTTACATATGTTAGTAAACTTGTTGAAATCTTTTTCAAATTTGTAAAGTATCTATGTATACCAACATATTTATGGTAAACTGTAAACAATTGTAAGTTCGTCCAATGTATCATTCAAGTTGTTAAAGACTATTTTACATAATTCAAATGGTCACAACATATGACAAAGGTTATTGTACGATGTAAACATTAACAAACACCCTTTTTTAAGCTGTAAACAATTTCTAGATTTTTTAAACGGATGTTTTTTTTGGTTAATATAGATGCGTTTGTATGTCTCAACATAAAAGTATTGAGATTACTTATATTTTAAGTAAGGTTCGACTTGCTCAGTCTCGTTTTATGTGTACTGTGGTCGTTTTGTAGACTTAATTGTCGTTTCGTACTTTTCCCCTTTTTCATGGACTGTCTTCGACAAATAAATATTGATTGTCCGTGTTGGATATATTTTGCCGCAAAGAAGCAAGATACATTGTTATAAAAGTAAAAGAGTATAAACCATGCATATACTAAAATACTATGTTCATGTGTTGCTTTTTTTTAATATATTGAAAACAGAGACAAAAGATACCAAAGGAATAGTCAAAATCAAAGTAAAAAAATAATAACAACGCAATGACACAAAACAGATTAAAAGACCTACAGCAGTTTACAAAACACAACTTAAAAAAAACTAAAGACTGAGTATAACATGAACGGTTTAAGGTCTAAGGTCACACATGAAGCAATATTACTTACGGTTGCAAAAAGCTACGTATTTCATTTATAAGCAAATTATTAAGGAGTATAAATACATGTCTTTGAGCATGTGTGTTACAGTTTAATGTTGTGTTTCTGTTGTGTCGTAGTTCTACTCCTATATTTGCCTTTACATATCTCCCTGCACGAATCATTTTGAGTCGCGATTTAAGAGGGAAAAATCTATAAAAAAAAAGCACAAAAAAGATTGTCATTGAAGAAAAAGTGATAAATATTACTGTTTATCAGAAACGAAATGCTTCAAAAAGGTCTTAAATGTATTAAACCATATTCTTTGCTTCGGTTCATATACTTTTAGTATAATTTCATATTTATCAATAATTGCGGAAAAGATGTAAATTCTGAACTGAAATTTGTTATTAAAGTAGATATGTTAAGGTATAGTATTCATTCGAATGAGACGTCATTTTTTATTCCATTAAAACAACATTCATTTTGACAAGCTTTGCTATTTTCGTACACACATTCATAATTCTGACATATTGAAATTTCTTATCCGTGTCAAATTGTACCACATCAAGACAAAACAAAATAAAATGTGTTAGATTTTGCTTGTTGTACAAATCTATGTACATGTACAAAAAATTAGACTTAAAACCAAACTGGCTTCAACAGGATATTTTCTTAAGAAATTTATGTATATCAAACACAAAGTTTTACTAAATTCACATAGAAAATGTCTTTTTAAAAGCACACACAACAATAAATTTACCATACCGAGTACAGTTGTATGGTCATAGATAATGTTTTCAGCGTTTATTGTTATATTAATTAATGCACAAAGGTCGTCTACTAACATTAATAATGGGGTTTTTTTTCTGTTCTACATTAATTATGTTCTACTATGGAGGTATAAGTACTTTTAATAAAAAAAATTGTCATTTTTTTTCGACGTGCTTGTGTTGTTATTATTTCCTGTCTAGGGCTTGTTGGATAATTAGTAAAATTATGTACATTGTATGTCACCAAAAGTTACATTTTATATAGAAATGAGCACCTGGTATAGAACAAAGTGGTTCTGTTTACGTTATAAGAATTACTTTAAATCTGATTATAGCATATTATTCTGTTCCAAATTATATCAACAACATGTCTATCGCTCCTATTTTATCAAATCTGAGTGTTCATATAAACAAAAATCATTTTTACATTCGTTTAGTAGCGCTTCGGAATTTTAAGCATCGAATTCATAAGGCGTTATTTTTATTCAATTGATAAAATATGACTCATTCAGTGCAATCTCTGTCTTGATATAATACTGAATGTAAAACATAGTTATAATAATTAGACATTTAGAACTTAAAACTGTCATTTCATGCTAACATATACGTATGGTAGAATCTCAAATATTTGAAAATCGAAAGCATAAATGTGTGTTACACAGTATTATAAATTTGAATACTGTGGATTCATTAATATTCCTTTGATACTAATTTTCGTGGATTTCGTGGATACAGGGAAACCACGAATACAAATAATCTAAAGGCAAGTATATAAACTCTGCCAAAATCAAATTTAAATATCCACGAATATGCAAGTTTTCCTCAATCAATGAAAATTGGTATCAATGAAAATAAATAAAATCATAGTAAATAAGTAATGCCAAATAATAACATACGATTTCACCTTAGCGTTTCTTTACTTTCTTTTACGATAGGTAAACAAGTGCCTTAATAATTACTTCCCTTTAGTTGCTGCAGTTCTGTATATATATTCTTCTTGTTTTGAAAGTAAACTTCATTCCTTTTACCGTTCGTTATAACAGATCTTCTTGTTTTGAAAGTAAACTACATTCATATTGTCCGTCCGTCATAATAATTCTTCGTAATTTGATATTTAACTGCTGTCGGACTCGGACTTCTATTTAACTGAGTTTTACTGTACATATTGCTGTGTGTTTGTTTAGTCAACATTTGCTAGATATATAGAAAGATGTTTAAGGTCTCACAAAACATTTTGAACCCCGCCGCATATTTGCGTCTGTCCCAAGTATGGAACCTCTGACCTATGTTAGTATTGTATACTTTCTTATATTATTCTTACTAGTATATTCATATCTTTCGGAGTTTCGACGTCCATTTTCACTGAACTGGTACATAAGGAACGATATGGAGCCCGCCTCTGGTTGCGGGATTTTCTGGTATGGGATCTACCACAGCATTATAAAGGAGAAAGATTTGTTTGCTCTTACGGAGTACCTGAGATCATCGCTCCCAATCCTTTTCCATTTGACTAGGTTCGTGTTTCTTTAGTCTTTAGTTTTCTATGTTGTGTTTGTATACTGTTATTTGTTTTTGGTCATATTTTTCTTTTTTTGCCATAACGTTGTCAGTTATATTTGACGTACAAGTCCGAATGTCCATTTTGTAACGTACGGCACTATTTGTTTCGGGGGTGTGTCTGTAAAAAATATCGAATCGTGGTTTTATTCGTGCTTTCTTCTTTTTCCTATACACCTTATATGAATATAAACAGGAAGCATATTTTCGGCTGGCTGTGTTATTTTTTCATAGATTAAAGGCAGTTTAGTGAAAATATTGGTTAAGACCTAATGTTTACCTTCAGATGCCTTTAGTTTTTGGTGTTCCTGGACATATTGTGTTTATTGGTTATAATACGGCCTTTTGTTTTAAGGGCATCTTGATATAGGCCAAATATTTCTTGTTTGACACTTACATCATAACAATAATGATTCCTATGTTTTTCAAGTTATTGAAAATGTTTATTGTCGTGTTAGGCACAATGTTTAATCTATTTAATATACATTGTAAAGTAACGACAATGTATTAATAATAAGAATTAATTAGCTTCATTTGGCTTTTGACCAGTTATTTGGGGTTTTTTGATACATCTTTTAACAAAATTTACTGAATCATAGTTCAGACATTAAACAAACTGATGAATAATGAACACACATTGTGGTTTGGCAAAAATGAAGTCTTGCTGTAAAAGTAATTTGACTATGTATTGTTTCCGTCATCTTTGACCTAGGAAACAACCTACCTTTATCCTCAAAACAACATTGAATTATTAATTTTGGAAAAGATTTTTCCCCTTATTCTTAAAGGAACATTTAATTTGTAAATAAGGTAACAAGAATACTTAGTACATCATTTTAGAATAATTGAAAACAGAAATGTATTTACAAATACTATGGTTAACCTCATACATGTATCACCCTAGTCAAAATATAAATATGTACATAAGCAAAGAGGTCTATGTTACAAACAAATTATATCTGGTGACTTCATTGACCTAAACATATATCTTAGTAAGTGTGTGTGTGTGTTTCTGTGATGTGTCGGACACCATGCAATACATATTTCACCATATCTCAGATATTAAATTAATCCACAGTAGCCTCCATAAGTGACCAAACCATATGCTAGAACTGTATTTACATGTATAAAATCAGTTATAAAGAGAATGGTATGAAATTACTTGAGGCAACTCAAATGAGAAAACAAACGGTTGAATTTAGACTACGACTATAAACGAAAACAAAAATAATTGCATACATAAATCAAACCAATGTGTTTCAGGTTTTTTTTTTAGGGTTTGGGACCGGCTATGACGGTTTAACAATGTCAAAGCACTCAACCTTTCTTATGTTTGGACAGTGGTTAAAAACAAAACATAAGAACAAACAGTAATTTTTGGGGGAAACAGTTCACCTAATTAGATCAGTTCTCAGCGCAAAATATACGAAACGGAAAAGGACAGAGTATAACGATTTGTGAGTATTTCCTTGATACTTAATTATAGTTCAAAACCCAATCTCGACTATTAACCATACTTAAAAGACTTAGACTGAAGTCAATGACCCTATTTGCAGAATTTGTTTTTGGCACAAAATATATAGTGACTTAGTCAAATGTTCAAACAAGATGTCCAACATTTGGCAATTATGTTTGTTTCAAAATAAGAATAATGATGTATATTTCCGATAACAATAAAAACCAACTAGATTGATTTTTTTAATATGTAAAACAATATTACAAAAAGAGATTCGTCATTACAATGTGTGTACTTCTTACAAGTTTAATTCGAGAACGCAAATTGCAACAGAACGAGTCTAAACTGCCCTCAAAAACGAATCAATAATCTTTCTAAAAATAAAATTAAGGATATGTTAGATACCAAGTAGCATATCAAAATGTATATTACTATTGTATGAGTAGTACTTTAATATATCTATATGTGATTAATTCCTTGAAAATTTGTATAGGTAGTTGGATGTTCCAATTTTGTGTATAATGCTAACTTTAATATGTGATTACAGTTTTTACATTAAAAAAATCATTAAGTTTAAATCAAAATGAATTATCCTTTAGATATGATGCAAAAATCTATTTAATTACACCAGTTCTTTCCAGATCAATATTTTTTTTTACTGTACTTCTGAGTTCTGAGTATATCGAGCATTTCCCGTAGTGATCGGTGACGAGGCGCGATTTTGGCGAATTGAATTTTAAACCTGATGCCTTTTGTTATCTATTAATCATGTGTTTCTTTGTCTAATACGTTCTCCTATTTATTTGTATTGTAGTCCTGTAATATTATGTTGTCCTTTCAATGTTATATTTAACATTGCCATTAAAGTGCGAGGTTTGGCATGCCACAAAACCAGGTTCAACCCACCATTTTTATCTTTAAAAATGTCCTGTACCAAGTCAGGAAAATGGCCATTGTTATATTATAGTTCGTTTCTGTGTGTGTAACATTTTAACGTTGTGTTTCCGTTGTGTCGTTTGTCTTCTCTTATATTTGAGTGTGAATTCACATTACAATAAGACGTGTCAAGGTACTTTTCTATCCGAAATTCATGTATTTGGTTTTGATGTTATATTTGTTATTCTCATCGGATTTTGTCTAATGCTTAGTCCGTTTCTGTGTATGTTACATTTTAATGGTGTGTCGTTGTTCTCCTCTTATATTTAATGCGTTTTCCTCAGTTTTAGTTTGTTACCCCAATTTTGTTTTTTGTCCATAGATTTACAGGTTTTGAACAGCGTTATACTACTGTTGCCTTTATTCAATAGTTATTATCTTTTCACTACTCTGTTATTTGACTTTATACGATGAAAGATATAACTATATATATATAAAACAAGAATGTGTCCATAGAACACGGGTGCCCCACTCGCACTATCATTTTCTATTTTCAGTGGACCTTAAAATCGGGATAAAAACTCTAATTAGTCATTAAAATAAAAAAAAATCATATCATAGGGAACTTGTGTACTGAGTTGCAAGTTCATTAGACTTCAACTTCAATAACTACCTTGACCAAAAACTTATACATGACGTGGTACAGACGAACGGACGCACATACTAGAAAACATGATGCCTCTCTAATATAGTAGATCATACAAATCAGTAATGTCAATATAATAAGTGGTGTTCAATTGACCGTTAATTTGCATATACTAGATATTTTTGTTGGAATAAGGTATAATATTGGTCCATTACAAAGATAAAAAAAAAACACAATGCAGATATACCTGAACAGAACATGTATAATTAAGATTACATGATATAAAATGTCATATATTACAAAACCCTTGAACACCTAACAAAATTATAAATCAAAGTAAATTAAACAAAACATGTAAGTTTTCAATTGCAACTTAGTCGAATTCACTTAATACATGTACATGTATGTCATTGAACTTTTGATGCAATATTGCAAAAATTGCAAAAAAAAAATCAATACCAGTTTATGACATGTTTTATTTCGGAATATAAATAGGTTGTGTCTTTTTGATGATGTCACCTAACAAAGAAAATAATTTGTAGAAAAACTAAAAATGAATAACTGTCTTGTTTTTATTTTTTTCAGGGTCAACGCATTGATTTTAATTATTTAATTTAGTCGAGAAAAGAGGTCATTATCCTGTTCTTATATTTGTTCAACTTCAGTATACCAAGCCGATAAAATGTTTTCTTTTTTACTCATTAAAATATTTTCTCTTCATTCTGTAAGTATTTCAGATATGGTTTTATAAAAAGTCGTATAAAAAGGCATTACACTAATCATACCCCACACCTTCCTTTACATGTAAAATACTACATTTCTACTAGAAAAGGATGACGAATCACGCTGAGAGGACCACCGACTATTGAAAGAAAATATTAGGATCAACAAAGATCGAGCGGGGTTATAATACGCAACTTCTTTTTTGACAGTGAAGTGATCCCAGTTAATGAACTATATATGCCCCAGAAGGTACAATTAACCTTTAACATTGTTAGTATTATTTTCCTTTTTTTTTAAAGGCTGTGTAATAAAAATAAAGTAAAACAAAAAAAACAGAACTCGTATGTAATTTTTAAAAGTCCTAAAAACTGACAGAATCAACGCAACTGAGAAACAACTGTAAAATTCATGACTTTGTACGTGCATTTTCCGATAAAATATTCTTTTAAGTTCTAAATTTGAATATTAAACTCTTTGATTGATGCAAACCTTATTTTATTTCAACATGCCAAAATATCACAGTTATGCCAAAAAATTTATTATTTTTGTTTTTACAATTGCAGTTTCGGGGGAAATATACAAAATACGTGTATCAGTATCAGTAGATACACACTAAGTGTGCATACCTTATTTTTTATTTCATCTCATTGATATGTTCCAGACAATCAAAACGTTTCGATTGCACTTAAATTCAATAATTATTACATGTATTTGGAAAAGAAATTATTCATAAAAAAATTATCATATTTCCTGCCCAATTTTCCAAAAAAAATAAAAATACAAATCCCCGAGGAAAATTCAAAAAGGAAAATCAAAGGGCAGAATAAATAATTGATAAGAACTGCCATAGTCCTAACTTGGTACAGGCATAATTGTAATTGTCCTCGTTTTTGTCTATTTCATTGTTTCTGTATTAACGATATCCTTAAATTATCATTTAAATTATTATTATTAACTAGAGTTTTTACTCGTTTGTAGTCAGTTATCCGTTGATATTACCCTGTGTCTGGTCTGTCTGTATTTTAGCAAGCTATAAAACCAGGTAAATTAACAAATTTCTACACAAGAAAATGCCTGAACCAATTCACTGTTTACAAACCGTTTCGTACTTGCAAATATCTGGATATTGTGCACGCTGGTGAAGGCTTGATTGAGACTTTAAGACAGGAAACAGCAACAAAAACGTATAAAGATTTGGTGTACCATATTAGGAGTAAAATATTATTTTTATAAGTCTAATGAAGTTTAATTTCAATAATGCATCAATCGTAAATCATATTACATTAAATCCTGTACTATTTATCGTATTACCTTTTTTTCTGAAAATCACAACTAGTATAATGTTTCAATCCACGAATCAAATTCATGCAAGACAGTGAGATATAAATTTTATGAAATTTTAATAAATATATTTAGTCGATATCTTTATTTATTTTATAGTGTAAAAGAATAAAAATGTCAATACCTATAATATGATTGTGTGATTTATCATTTGAGTCTATTGTTTTATATTGGGTAACTGACAACTGATCAAAATGACATATAAAATACAAAAGCAATAAAAAAAAATCACTACTAATGTAAGTGTTATTTGACCTTATTAGAGGTCATTATAATTTGGGTAATTCCCTTCTTTTTTTTAATGATGCGCAGGTATATTAGTATATATAATTCAGATGCGCTATATCATTACCACAAAATATGCGAAATTGTTATTACATGAAATGTAATTAATTATTTTGAGATTTTATACAATAAATGACCGTCTTAAACAACTTATTGATTGTTTACTCTGCTCAGGTGACACACTTTACAAATTACAGCTGTGTGGTATTCAATAGTTGATAATTTGATATACTGTTTGGTTTGCATTCTATTATTCTATTTTTACATTGTTATTAAGGGAGAATTTTGTTTTTATTCTGCCCAAATTGAAAAAAGTTTTATTTGTATGTTTAATTTTAGGCTTGTAAATAATTTAGTTTTGCTTTTACTCAATTAGACATTATACGGAATTCTTCATAGAATTTGAACGTCAAATGAGCGTTTCACCTACAATTTTCTTCAATAAACATCAAATCAAAAGTTCATAGAAAGAGCTTGATGACCATCGAGGACAAAAAATTCTGAAATGTTTTGCCAATTATATAGCGTAGATAATCCTTTCCAGGGGTATGGAATCCTTAAAAGTAAAGTGCAAGGTTTTGTAAAAAAAATATAAAAAAAATCGTCATTAATGTTTCTGAGATTTTGCTACATTGTATTGAGCATATCAAAGGTTACTCATAATGCAATGTAAGATTTTATGGTCTGTCTTATGGTTTATCAAAACGCGAATATTCTTTGTACCAATTTACAACAGGAAAATAATTGGTTGACATAGTAGGTTGTACTGTCCTAAAGCGTAGTTTATTCCTGTTCTGTACTTTTTCTTTAATCTTCGCCATTTGGTTGCATCGCAAAATATATTTTACCGTATGCTATCAAGGCTTTGTTACCTATTTTACAAAGATAAAGAAAATTGTAGTAACAATTTACACAAACAGGTTTATTGAGATCAAAGGTAACATCTGCCACCCATGGAATTTAAAAGAAGGGCTGCTCCTCTTTTGCTGTATGGTTTGTCTATATTGAGAAACAAAACATGTTTTTTTATTATTCATACAGTTTTCACTTCAATTCTTATCAACATTAAGTAAAACTTTATATAAAGTAATTTTTTATACCCTATATTTTATAACGTTTAAATTTAGAATACAGTTTGTTCGCTTCTGTTTTAACACCGTTCTTATATCCAATATGAAACACTATCGTACAGAAGTGAAATATCAAACGAAGGTAAAGATAGTGCAATGCCAAAGAATAAGCTCCAAACATATGTTGTAATGTCTACAATGCAACAAATGTTAGGACATGGATTTGATTAAAGGACACAGATTTAATATAAGGACAGATATTTGATTAAAGGAAAACATGTTTGAAGCTTAAAATATATTGGATTCTATATTTAAGTTTCTTTTGTGGAATGGTTTAAACATCTGTTGTACAACAATATACCGAACTACAGAAACATTGGTTATTGAAGAACATAAAAAACGTTAATTTGGACAGAAAAGATGCCAGAACAGACACAATCGTCTGCATTCCACTTTAAATTTGTCAGAGAGGGATGCAATCTTCATGATTGTACAGTATCATATTTAAATTGCTTGTAAAAAACACAAATGAAATTTGTGCATTCCCTTTTCTCATGCTTGAGACATTTTTATAAATATTATATCAATCTATTTATATACGAAACTATGAAGCATACCTTTGCCTTACGAACGAACGTACACGAGACGTTACTCTGACAAATATGGTTGTAAAATTCAATTTGATGACTAAATCGTCAGTTTTTTTATCAAAGAAATGCAAATTAAAATTTATTGCAATTTAATAATTTTAAAATACGGTAACATGTGTCATCATCTATCAAAACATACAAAAAAATGTTCTTTGACACCGATGTTTCTCTTTTTTTAACAAAGTTTTATGAACTGTAACAACTTTATTTGTTAATCAATCATAGAATGTAAAAAGAAGATTAAATTTAAACAATTTAATTTCATGTACTTGGTATATTATTTGACAGTTATTAAATCAAAATAATTGATGGAAGCAATTGACAGCGTACACTTTGACTTAACCGTTACATCAAAATGTTCCGAATTATGTTTACTTTTACATTATAATTTAAGAGCTAAACTATCAGAGATGTATTAGAGAAACCAACAATATTTGTTTGTATTTTTGTCAGTTATATATTAATGAATGTGTTTGTAGAATTATTGAATTGCAAACATGTAGGTCATAAACTGTTCATGCTCATCTACTGATCAGTTTTCCTATCCCTTCAGTATGTAATGTCTTTTATTTCAAAATATTGTATGAAGCTAGCCAATTTATTTTTATTGATTCGTGAATATCCAATGTTTTTATGATTAATGATTGTATGCTTGCTTTGCATAAGTTTCTTTTCCTAGGACCACCACTATGAAACCCCTTAAAACCTTCTGTATTTCATACAAACACTGCAAACAAGCAAAACTTTCATAATATTTGATTTTATGCTATATATAGTTATTGGTAGTTATAATTATGAATGAATCCAAATCAATATATAGTTTTAAAGTTTAATTGAATAAAATTTTCAAAACTTTTAATTGATAAGTTCGTGAATTGCAAATAAGACGGTCAGGTTGAGTTACGACCATGATGGAAATGGAAGTGCTTTTTAGTGCTATGAAAATAAAAGATTACCCTGGCTCATGGTTTATGTCTTATTCAAAGTCAGGCCTACGAAACCTTAATGATGAGTTTTGCATTGCGAAAGAAATCAATATCATATTTTTACAATCATAAACAAAATTTCCAAATTCTGAATAGTGTATGTTTCATCGATAAAGTATTCTTCTCGACCTCTGTAAAGGACAATTAATGTAAAAGTATAAGCATGTCTCTGACCTATTGACACATTGTCAAATTAAAACGTAGTATACTTATAATTTATTACTCTTTATAAATAGAATATTTTTTTATTTATAGAAACAAAAATTGACGTACCTGTCTGTATAGATGTTGACTTGAACCAAAAATATATATAGATAACTATGTATCTCTAAGGGCTTATAACCTATAAATCTAATTTATTTTTTTCATTTATTATTAATTCGTTGAATTTATATTTTTATATTTCATAGTTTTAAATTTAATCATATTACTTTATTGAGTATTTATTTTTACTTGTTTGCCTTAAAAATAAACAAAAACGTCTTTCAATAAAGGAGATAAACCTTGGTTAAGGAGCTCCCTTTTTCAAATGCCTTATCATTTTGCATGAACACAGGTTGTAACAGTGATAGTATACGATGATAATACATTTAAGGTCTAGCTAAAGTGCTAATCTTTTTTTAAATCTGAAGTTTCTTTTGTGTTGCTTAGTCTTTCGTTTTCTATGTTGTGCCTGTTGTACTATTATTTGTATGTTTGTCTTTTATTTTAACCATGGCGTTGACAGTTTATTTTCGAATTATGAGTTTGACTGTCACTCTAGTATCTTTCGCTCCTCTTATATTTCGCCTCTCTTTTATAACATTGATCGCAATCTTTTATCGTATACATATTCTTCACGTTATCACGTTATCTCAAATATAATTGATACAAAAATATAATAAGCTTTTCTTTCTTATAAAGTAAGTTGCTTCAAAAATCCAAATGCCTCTTTAGAAATACGATGTGACGTCTACTAGCAATCTGGTCATAATTACGATATGGCGTTACGCATACCTTTAAATATACAAATAAAACTAAGCATTTAAATGTGGGCTAATCTTTAAATCAATTAAAAGATGAAATAATATTAAGTCGAATCAATGCTTTTTTCAGGAATGCAAGTCATGAACAAAAGTTTTACATTTTTAGGAAAAACAATATCATTCAAATGACATATGTTAGTATTTGCACTTGGCGTGCAATTTGACGAAAATGCGAAGAAAGTTCAGCAAGTCAATACTTATACAAATCAAATATTTTCTCAATCTCAATTGCAGTTGTTTTTCTATTAATTCATGGTTGCTAAAGAAGTATCAACGTCATTATATAAATATTTTCTTTGCAAAATTACATTAAAAAAAATGTATTTCATGAATAACTGAAGCTGCATATTTTTAAGAGAGCTTCAAATGGTTGTTAGCTTTGTTTCTAGATAAAAGTGTTTTTTTATATGTGAAATTAGCTATACAATCGCCGTGCATCTGTCAGCTATAATATAACTATTTCCTGCAAAGGCATGGTCATTTCAACGCACCCTCTTCTGAAAATGTCTATACAGAGTCAGGAATATGTCATTTGTTTTTCATTTGTTGGTTGATAAAGTCTTACGTATTTAAGTAAGGTTTTATGGACTTCCCTCTTGGTATGTTTGTATACTTGTTTATTATTAAACTTCTTAAATGCAATCTGATGTTATGAAAACAAAATAAAATAAAATACTGAAATAATTAATATATTACAACTTGAACATGATGAATCAGCTTCTTCTTTCCTTAACTCAAACACCTTTTTCTTTGTAGTTATATAAATGTCTAGCCTTAAAATTAAAGTATAATTTCTTCACAGTTGAAGTCATGTATGAAAACATGATTCTTTTTGTCTTAAGTGTCGGTTCGGTTTAAATATGCAAGCGTTCATCTAGACAAGTAGAGCAATCTATTTCCTTGTAATTACGGTATTGCATATGTTACGTCAGAAACATGAACTAAGCAATAAAATTGGCAAAATCGACATATGCCAATACAATAACGTATTGTAATAACAATCATTGAGAATCATTATTGCGAGAACTAACAAATATCGAGCCCCATTGCAATAAAATATGACAACTTGTCTAAATAATGACATGTCAGATTTTTTATTCGTCAAGAGCGGCATAGATGACAACCTACAAAACAGGGGGTATATATATTGCTTGGTTCGTTCATTTATATGGTAATGTCTACAGTGTGTGTGTCTCATTAAGTGATCCAGGTGAAACAACAGCTCACCTATATGTTTCTACCTGTGTTTACCTGTTCGGAGCTACTTTGTTAAATTACATTTGCTGAGTTTCCTTAAAGTGGATGACTGTGGATTCTCTGACCATCTCTTTATCTTTTCATTTATGTGATGTGGACTATACAAAAACTAGTTTTGCTTAATAAGTGATTAAATATTTAAAAAAGTTTGATAATTTCTATTGGATTAAATTATATTATCAATCGTAGCTACTTGATTAAAAAATAATATTTCTGGAAATATGATACCACGCACGGAAAATAATAATAATTGTTTACCAGGTAGACGAAAACCAAACAATCGTCACAGGTATGTTGTTCTTTTCTTCTTTTTTCTTTTGTCTGTCTTCTCTAATTTTCTTATGGGGATAATATTAAACTCTCATAATGTATACCTTTTATTCTGTTTTAAGATTGAATGTCTCGTGAATACATGAAAAAATATTTGAAAGTTTTAAATTCCATTTATCAAATAATATTCCGCTTGCAAATTTAAAATATAAAAGGGCAGATATGACATCCTTGCTGAACTTATATGTTGATAATTATTACACATATATATAGGTTTAATGTGATAACTTGATTCACTTTACTTATCAACATAAAACAAATGGACGTTAAATAAATCAAATAATAAAATAATGATAATGATAGTATCTGCCTGTTGCACTTTTTCATCTGATATTAACAAATGTTAATTTCTCAACAATGTGCATCTGACAAAAAAAAGTAAAAACACGAAAATATTTCAAACGAATGAATTTTCTTGAATTTTAAATTATAAACACATATTGGCTAAAAAACACATTTACGAATAATATGGAAAACTGAAGAATTTTCTACAGTTTTAAGTTTCGAGCCATGCCAACGACAAACTAATCGTTTTAACTGAATCAGCTGATCAACGTTATTTTGGCAAAACTGTTCCTAAAATACCACCAGGAAATATTATCAATGACTTTTTGCTATCATAATTCATATAATATGAATGAAAAATTACCATGTATGCGGTCCTTGACATGATAAGAATTTTAATAAGTTGTGTATTCCTGTATTATATAAGATGGACGACTTATTTTCTTAATATATAGTTATATTAATGCAGCCGTCAGTTTTAGACATAGAGAGGCATTAATAAACAGACCTTGTAGCGCGATGAAACTAATACATAAATCAACGTCAACCTTCCTTCGCTATACTGGTATCACTAAGTATATATTAATCTATATTAAGACAGAATTCTAGGCTAGCACTTATGTAAATATTTGGACATATATAATGTTTCTGTAAAAAGATGAAGAAAATATGAAATGAGGGAATAATTTACAGAACTACCTAACAATACCGAAGACAAGACTATTTTTCTTTATCAAATTCACATGTCAAAAACCTTGCCATGATGCTTTTTTTAAGCTGACGAAATCTTCATAATTATTCTCGTAAATGATTGTGTTATTGGCTATCAAACCACATAAAGTTATTTTTGTATTCATGTATGAGTCATTATAAAAAGTTGAGAAGTTAATTGAATATGTCCCTGTATGCATATTGATAGCAAATGTCATACAAAGGAAAACCTATTACTTCTAAAACTGAATAACGTTAGTTAAGATAAAAGTCTTATTTCGAAAACTACCTATTAACAAACGTAACAAAACAAGTTGACTTTTCTTGGTAACAAAGTTGATTGCTGTGCAGTAAACAACCTAGCATAAATTTAGAGCAGAACACAATTTTTTACACAAAGGTTTGGTTTGAATTCAAATCTGTCATTTAAAGATGATAACATGGTCTTGTTATGCGATATCAGCTACGTTTACCTTTATAGAAGACATTCCAGAAAGTTACAAAATGAACATCAGCAATAAAAATGTTACGTAATTGGTATATTGGCTATTTTAGTAAATTTCATTGTTCGTGTTCTTCCAACACGTATGCTTTCTTTTCCAAAAGCTTTTACTTAACCGAACATGTATTTTATCTAACGATATGAATATAATTGAATCTTACAAGTACATGTATTTAAAATATACTTGTCCGCAATAACATAATCAAGATGTGAATAACCGAACATAATTTTTGATCTAACAATATGAATATAATTGAATTGAACAAGTTACTAAATAAGACCTGGTATCAGTAATATAATCACGATATGAGTCTTTAAAGAAAGTGTAGCTCACAATGTCTACTGTTTAAAAAAAAAGACAGTTTGTACTAAAATCGAAATTGAAATGCAATATGTTTTTGACATTCTTAATATGTTATCATGCTTATCCACACGGAAGTACAAATTTGTGTCTGTTCTATGATGAGAATTCAACTAATTAAATAAAGTAACATCTAGTTGATACTGAATACATTGTGACTGCAAATTACACCAAAGGTTAAAGTACACGTGTTTTATTGCCATTACATCCTTATCAAAATACTGGTGGGTGTTTTTCCTTGTATGATTTAAAACAATATAAAATTGATATACGCGAGTCTTTTTTGTGTCTACGTGATTGCGATTGTAAACTTTTAAGCTGCAGGTGGGTAATGATCTCCTAGTAACATACATTTTAAGGCGGCTAGCAGTTATCGTAAGGCAACATATATCATTGTCCTGCCGGAAGATCCATGCAGTCATCTGGATATGTTACTTTTTACAAATACGGTCCTATGTCCTATTAAATACCTCACGAGACAAGTCATGTCATACAGCTGGGCATTTTATTGGATTTAGCTTGTGACATATAAACATACCTATCTGTAAATGAGATGGTCATTACTCATTATTCAAATAAAGACAATACAATGCACATGATAAACGTTTCAGATGACAATAAGTATGCATAGAATCCTAAATTCTACATTATAGCGTAGGATTTGTACATACACAATTTTAAAACTTTTCCTTAAATTTAATTAGTCTACATTTGAAATGGATAAGTTTAATACCAAATCGTGTTTCGTCTGAAAATATTTTATACTAGTTTAATTTTCTAGAAATATCACAAAATAAGTTTCGCAGTAGCGTCTTTCTAGTAGGCCTCGCTTTGTGATTCGTGTTAAAGGACAGAGTATATAACGAAAGGGTAAAAAAAACCTGACAACACCAGGCCAAAAAAAAAGAAGAAAACAAACCCCCTAAAAACACAGAAACCTAAAGATTAAGTAAACACAAACGCTTCCAAATGGTATAATTTACCAAGTTACAAACATTTATATCATTTAAATAATAAAACAAAGACATAGTGTTTAATTCTCATATCGAAACGACATGATTGTTTCAACAAATACATGACTGTTTTGAGTTAACGGTAGAAAATGTCAATCATCCGATTGAATAATTTTCTGTAAATCAATACATACACATAAAGACAACATTACAGGTCTTGATTGACTAAGAGTAATGAAAAAGTACTTTCAAACAATGTAAATAAAGCACTTTAAATTCTCCCTCGCCCTGCTCGTCCGAATTTAAAGTATTTAATCTCTAAATTCAATAGGCTATAAGCAAAACAAACACAGATATAGGATTAGTTGCTCGCAGTAACATATCATTTTCTCTTGCGATAAAATATTTTATTTTACTTTCTACTACATATTTCTTCGATTCAAACCACTGACATATAAATCCATGACATATGACATTGTTTCTCATTCGCATCTTTTCTTTTCCCTCGGTTAATACCTTCAACGCCTGTACGTATGTAATAAACATAGCAGCAACTGTCAATTTACCAATGTGACCAACTTAAATTTAACGCAACTGCGAGCACCTTCGATAATATTACATTTAAATGCCAAACTTTATATAGTACCATTAAATCCCACCAGTAGAAACCGCCAAAACTTTCCTCGTGCATTATACACCCGACATCAAATTCTATAAATAGTACATACTGTTGCAGAACTAGTTCCCATCTATAAATAATTACCACTAATAGCAAACGGGAAAACACCAATTTCAAACGAAATAAAATATATATACATACACTAGGTTTTAAAACAAAATCCCAGTCAAATCCAAATTAAACCGCTGTCATTTTTCCACAATTTTTTAAGTAGATTATTCAGTCGTCATATTTGAGGTCTGCTATTCCCAATTTGGTAGTTTCAATTAAGTTACAAATAGATAATTCAGGGTTGTCATATTTGAACCCTGTTATTCCCTACTTAGTTATTTTAATCAAGTTACAAATAGATTCTTCAGGGTTGTCATATTTGAGCCCTATTATTCTCTTGTTAGATCTATATCTGTATCATTGTATCTATTTTTACCTTACTTCCATAACATTGTTATTATATTGGTTAAATATAGAATGTTATTATTTTATAGTTGTTTAAATTTTTCATTTTATTTAAGGTTAAAAAAGAGACTATCAACGTTACTCCACACACATGTAGCATTGATTTTACTGAGTACATTAGCTGTTCTTGACGCAGGATGTGTAATTGGTCAGATCATATCGGATATTCTGATAATGAAAGGTAATGTCTGTTAAATTACAAGTGAAATACATCACAATTAATCTGTCAATCATCGACCATTGTTTTTCTTCTGCTTTACATGAATGACTTATTTTCTGTTTGACAGCTGATATCCTGATCGATCAAATTATGTTGTTTTTATAACAATAAAGGCGAAAAAGTCATACCCATGATCTGATAAACATTAATAAGAACATGTATATGTGTATTGAAGCGAGACATATTACAATGTTTGACGTAACACTATTATAATCAGACTTTTTTCGTAATGTGTTTTGATTGTTATTTGATTTTTTATGTTGCAAGTAAACCAAAAGTATGTTATATGAATAAATGCAGATCCGCGCATACGCCATTGCGAATCCACCATTAGGATGCAATCAAACGACACAAAGACTTCATGACGGTTTCGTTTGTAAACCTGGTTTAGGTACTTGCATGTCGAAGGGTCTCCGATTTCTAATTTCATAAATCTTTTGAGCGAAGTACTACCTGCATCCAAGCGTCCTAGTCTAATACTTTCCCTGTCTTTAAATAACTGCAGTTATTCTTAAAATCAGTCAAGTGTTTACGTTTGCTAAAATTGAAGAATATGAAATTTAAATAATTTCGTACATTCGAAATGTTATTCTTAATTTACCTCCATCTCGAACGCTCGACCCAAAATTTTGAAGGCGAGTGATTATTAAGAATTAAGTATTTTTATGCGTCTGTTCAATACATTTTTTGTTATCATTGTGTATATAATAGAAAACTTCCATAATTGGTCAAACTTATGTCTGATCTTATTTGTAACGTTGATCAAATAAAATAACTATAAAACTAGACCGGGCGACTATAAAATTATCATCAATATAAACATTGCTTTCTAAGATGTAAAGAAAAATACTTAAAACCTACATAGAATACATTCTGTGTGCATTTATCTTTAGATATAATAGATCAAAAGCTTCTTCTATGCAATTTTTACACAAACATACATTACTTCAAGGTAACATTTCGCAAATTTCAGCTGATTTGATTTATACCTAATATTCTCGATGTATTTTTCATATCTGTTATTGTTAATTTACAGATGAACTTCATGAAAAGCAATTAATGGAGAGTGAAGCAAAGAAAATTATATTCGATTTATTTCCGGGTAGATTTAATAGATCTGGATACGATGAGGCGGAGTTTGAGTCGATACTTCTCATTTTAAGAGACTGTTTTCAGGAAGTGAATGGACCTGAAATTACCCGTATTCAAAATAAATTTGCCGCTGCAGTTGAAAAACAGCTTCATAAAGGTCATAACCATGCCAACCACCATCACCATCTACACAAACGAGGCTCTGCTGGAAATCATAAACATACTTTTAAAGACTCACATAAAATTTATACTCATCACATTCTGCACGAACTGACACATGCCTTTCATTTAGGAAGTTTTGTTATTTTAACCATACTTTTATTAGAGGTAATTATATTTCATATTTTATTTCTATTAAGTTTAAAGTAACATTGCACAAGTAACTCTTCGGTCATCTTTTTGTGTCTCCAATAAATTATTTCAGAAGAAGAGGTACTGATATCTAGAACAAAGTACGATAAAAGCGTTTACTTTTACAATTACAAAAAACAAATTTAATTTAAAATTGACTGCTTCCAATATATTTAATTGCTAATATTCCTTTTTTTATTCATTTGGCTTTCTATGACATCACCGGATTGCATTGCTTAATGTAATATGAAAAAATTTAAATGGTTTGATGTAGGGACGTTTCGTAACAAATTGCCAACACTTAACATAATTTCTATCTTGATTATTTGCAGACATTTCTAAAGGTTTTAGCAATGGGAAAGAAGTTCTTGAACCATAAAATAGAGGTAACTATTACATAGTTTTATTTGAAATGTTATTAGATATCAATGACACGCTTGCTATAACTAGCATGGAACTACGAACAACTGTCAGACAAGTTAGAGGTTTAGCTAGCCATATAACCAGTTTTAATCCTCTATTCCTTCGAAAATTGCGTATAGAAGCTAAGGAATATGACAGTTGTTTTCTATTTGTTTCATTGGTTTTTTTAGACTAACTTGTTGTTGTGCCTGGTTTTTTAGAACTATCCCATTTTCAGTTTAAACTTCGAAATTCGATATATTTTTAATATTTCATGTTAATATTTAATTGTTCATGAATTCAGCTAGTGTCGTATTTAACCCAATTTGTAAAAATTTAAGTATTTTAAATCAAATGTAGAAAGTATCATAACTGTTCGTCACTTTTCCATTTCAGGTTTTCGATGCGTTTGTTGTTTTAGTTTCTTGGATTCTTGATGTTGCATTCTGGGAAGGATTATGGGCGCATCCTGAAACGGAAGCAGCCCGAATAATGACAATCATTCTTCCATGGAGACTGGTCAGGATTGTTAACAGTAAGTATCAAACAAATAATCTCTAGAATTTGTACACGTCCATGGTGATTGCATGTAAATAAACAGATTGCAATTACATGACTCATATACTTGCAACATTGCATTAGTTGAAAATAATTATGTTACTGTTTTATCTCCGTACATTTCACGAATCACTTAATCACTTCAATTTTAAATTCCATTTTCCGTTCAGTTTTAAATTATGAAGGGTTTTAATCTAAGAGTAAATTTTTAATTCTAAAACAAAGGAAGAATGCATTTTATGCCTATTTGCACTTAATATTATTTCCACTTTTACACACTAACCTATAACGAAACCACATCTTAGAAGATCTTAATTGAAAAATACCATACATTTCAATGTTTTTGATAGACATTTCATTAGATAAAAGAGAAACAGTATTATTTTAAAATGATGTTAATGACCTTAGTCAACAAGTACATTTGATTTTTTTGTACATTTTATCCAATGGCCAGTGGCTACATGTCATCCGATAGTTTTATCAAATACGTGCATTAATCAGCTCGTGTACGAAACTAATTCCTTAAATACACTTTTCTTATAGAATACTCTAAAGGTGACATTTGCGACACTTGTCATGTTAACATTTTTTACATGCTGTTTGCATTTAGATGGGTCATTCACCATTAATTGGGACCGTAAGCAACATGCACATATTTTGTCTGTCTATGCTAGATTTTTAATTAATTTTTAACCCGATTTCCCCAATTTGAAAGTTAAAAGATGTAAGGTTTGAAAAACCACTCTTTACTTTTTCCACCAGTACCAAAGCTGGCGATTTTTTTTCTATGAAAATATGAAATACTTCAAACAGACCTTATAATATTAAAAATTCATCAAAATGGAAATTTATAAAATTTAGCAAACCTATAGCCTGTTATAGCTTACTATCTGCATAGTGTGTTATTTTATCATTGTTGAAGCCTTCCGTGAACCTGTATTAGCTTACATCTTTTGCTAGAAAATTGCGTCAGTAATTCTAAATACCTCTATATTAAAGAAAAGGTGGTGAAAAGTAGCATCTGGCAATAAAGACGGAAAAAAGTGGGAAGTGGGAAAACACTACAAAAAAGCTGTATTTGGGGAAATGAGTATCCCGATAAAACCTCTCAAATAAAATGTATCATTTTTATTAATAGTACATTGATGGGTGTTACTGTCCTTTTAGTTTGAACGTGTCTGCTTTACTTTTTAAATGAATCACTCTTCTGGAAATCATCCAACAGTCTTTATACTTTAACTCCTGTTTGACAGTAATGACTTTCTTTCACCTGTGTAGAAATACGACGCCAAATATTCTTACAGTTAATAATTTATTCAATTGTCATATACAAATTGAATTTGAAATAACGTAATCCTTTTTTATCAATTAACTTATTTTGACTTTTTATATATTTATACAAAAAAAATGTAGATGTAAGTTGCTTAAATCAATTAAATGAATAAATGATGTCGCTTTTTGTATGATGATTTTTTTGCTTTTTTCATTTTGAAAGAACTTGAATCCAATTCTTTGTACAAGACTTACAAGACAAGCAGGGGTTGACTCAGATACTTATACATTGACCTATAATGGTTTACTTTTATAAATTGTTATTTCTGATGGAGAGTTGTCTCATTGGCACTCATACCTCATCTTCCTATATCTACTTAAAACATTTAAGAATAAAGTAATGGGAGACCCTTATCCGGACTTTCTTCCATAAGTAATGCTCATAGGTTACTTGGTGATGAAATATTGTATTTTTTATTGATTTATTTCAGGTTTTGTAATGGTGATACAAGAAAAAGATCAAGTACAGCTTAAAATCATAAAACAACAATATAGAGGTTCAGTCAAAAGAGCGAGTGATATGAAAATGAAAGTAGAATTATATAGAGTAAGTATTATTAGAATGAAAGTAGAATTATTAAGAGTAAGTATTATAAGAATGAAAGTAGAATTATATATAGGTTTTTTTTTAGAATGAATGTAGAAATTACAAAGAGTAAGCTTTCGCTTTCATTTTTGTTGTTGTCCAAGGTGTATAAATTTTGATATGGTCGGATTGTCCTACTTATGCATGAAATATTTGCAACTGGACATTATCTTAATACACGAAGTCGTATACATCAATCATTTTTTAGTCCATAGTGCAAACATTTCAATAAGGTAGGATTGTCCTACTTATGTAAGAAATATTTGCAACTGGACATTAATTAAGTCATATACATCAATCATTTTATATTACTAGTTACAAAATCGGTATTTAAGGTCAAAATAAAGTTATTAATTTCTTCCATGCATTTGTCAACGTAATCATATCTATTTCTTGACTAGACCATAATTAATTAAAAACACAAATGAAAAGAATTTGACATGGTGAGTCATGTAGATAAAAAGTTTTAATTAAATAGCTTTGACATTTAGGTTAATATCGCTTGTATTGCTTTGACGAATACCTTGTGCAAATTGATCTGACCTATATGGTGTCCATATTTGTAAATATATGTCATGCCCAAAGGCTACTGCGCATGTGTGCCTAATTAGGTTTAGTTAATTAGATAAAATGTTGCATCCACCTGCCGTCCTATCTTGCTGATCAATGGAGTCTCAAGATTTTTTTTCAAAAAATGTTTTAAATTATCAAGACTCACAAATTGCATGATTGCATACGGTGTGAATAAAGTAATACAAGATTTGTACCCTTTAAAGTATTAATAAACCACAATTTACCTGTTTATTTATCTAAAACTTAACTTTTTCGGATTTCACAATGTATGCAATTTATTAGGAAAACTTTTCACTTATTACAAAAATCGTGTTGTTTTCATATTTGAAAAATGTACGAGTCATTAAAAAAACAAATCCTCAAAAGTAAAGTAACGTTTTCGTTGAATTGATGATTGATTATCGTCCAGTGGCAAATATTTCATGTGACATAATTAGGACAAAAAATGAAATAAAAAAAGTAATAATTTGTATGTATTTTCTCTTCATTTACTTTTAATTAATCATGCAATATCATTTCCAAATCCGTGTTTAAAGTTGTATTGCTATCTGAGTCTCATTGCGTTAAAACTTTTGTGTATCTAGCAAAACTATAATGATCGCATTGCTCGAAACAAATACATAAACAGCTGAAATGAACAATTATGTAAATCGAGTATTTATTCCTCTATGGTGATTACAAGGTCAGCCGATAATTAGTGTATTTGGTATGACAATGTTTGTATAATTCATACAAAAATAACTTGACAATATCTAATATATATTACAATGTTTAACATGATATATCTAAGGCATTTACTTATTATTTTATGTCTTATTAATATGTGTTATGTTTGCCAAAGGCTAAAGCAATAAAAAAGTAATTAATTTCTCTGGTGTTGAATATACCAGTATAACATTAAAGTAGACGTTTGTCGTAAATGTACATCCATATATAAGTAACCGAATTTTTCATGTTTTTATAGATATAAAACGTTTTTATTAATATCTATCATTTAAACATGTGAATTTATTGGAACTAGTAGAATTAGAGCTTACGTGACCTCTTGTTCCAAATAAAAATATAAGAGTCCATTCCTAAATATAAAAATGTTGCATTAGACAATCTGAAAACAACTATTTTAAATGATAACATGTAGGTACGATGTAATATTTAAGTATTAATGTTCCGATTGTTTTTAATTGATTTTCAAGTTTTCTGAAATTATGATTTTTTAATTCTCTTTTTCAGATGGAAATGCGTCAGCTACAGAGTTTATGTAGACGTAGAGGTGCTTCCGAAAAAGAAATTCAGACATGCGCTCCTGAAGGTATGTTTTTAAACTTCCATAAATAATGATGTTTTATCCGTTTGCATTAAGTTGGCTTAAGTACATTTTCTACCTGTCATTTTAATAGATTTTTCAAAAGGCTTTGAATTACTAGACAAAACGAGAAAATTCATTGTAGAAATTGAATAAACCAAAAGCAGATAACATCAAGCACTGGTAATTAAAAACAAACATGACTCAATTTATATGTAATCTATTTTTAGGTAAGCGAAGACGCAGCAGCTTACTTCCTGTTTTAACAAGACTTGCGTCAGTGGGTCTCCTTGGCTCAATGACAAGTTCAAATGATTTAACCAAGGAGGCAGCATCAAATGATACGTCTGATGAAGAAGATTCTGCATTAGATATGAACAGCCGTCCAAATAGTAATTTTAGTAATTTTAGTAGTGATTGCTACAGTTTAGCACGGACTATATCAACCGGTAGCAGTGTTTCTGCTATAGCTTTCCCGTGTAGAGGAAGTGTTGAAAATTTAGTGAAAGATAACCCAGCATTTACAGAAGATGCAGAAGACGTACCTCCTAATTATAGTGAAATTGAGCGGGAAATGAATGAAGAGGTGGGTTCAAAGTTATGAACTTATAAATTTAATTATCCCCATTCACAAAAGATTAATTTTTAACACATATGTCTGCATGCTATTCATTTTGCTTTAATATTTTATGACAGGTCAAGCTTACATGTGCATGTAATATTTTATGTGATATTTAACGCCTTTTTTGCTCGTGATGTGAATTTAACTAGCTGTGCTTTGGGCAATTGTCAAATTAAAAATCGTGCAATATTATAGTGAGCCAATTTTACAATGTAAATTTTTGACATTGAAATTAATTTTGATCTTTCAAATTTAAATTTGGTTCTATCAAAAAAATTATACAGTACTGGACGCTTTATAACTGCTTTACTAACCGAACACATTTTTTTGCATTGTAGGAAAACACTCGACTGTAGACTCAAACCGGAAGTCATTGTTGCACTTTACTAATTTGGATACGGTATTAGAATGGAATGAAAGTGTTTGAACGCTTAGATCCTTAGTCCCTTATTGTCTGTCGGTAGATTGTATTTGTATCTTTGAATGATCAGATTGTGTTGTTCTACCCGAAACTTGGCATGAGACAGCAACCGCTCGACTCGTAGATATGAATAAGGAACAGCATAATGAAGACACGAGTGGTATTAACTTTAGGATGAAAAGTTAACTGAGAGAGACATCGAGTACTCTTCTGAGCTTTTGTCAACGTGAAAAGTAAAAAGACAATCATCTTAACTTATATTATGATATTCTCTTTGTATTCATCTTTGCTTCTTAGTTTTTTTCCATCCAAATATCATTATAATGCACATTCTTTTTTCGTTTATATATGCATTCCATTTGATATTTCATTATATTAAAAAGGCATTGATAAATATTGATCATAGATTTCATTCAAGGTAAATAAGAAAAATATATTTTGAATATTCATTTTATAATGTGATAAATTGAAAGGTCGTTCTAATTTTGATTAAAATAAGCACGTTTTTTTTGTGTTTTTTTTTCAAAAAGATAAAAAAAAAAAAGAATTAACATAAGTACGAAAGTTTCTGCTCGGATAACGTTCATTCACGCACGACTACCCGTTTCATTTTACATTCGATGAAAGTTTAATATACCGGTAAAACTATCACTATTAGATAGCGTTTTGTTTGTTATTTTGCAAAAGGAATGCATGTCTCAACGATCTATATTCCAAAATATATGCAATGCTTGCTAAAACAATGTTTTCAAAGCATTTGCGCTTATTGTTGCTACTTGGAGGATTTTTCAAATGTTATTCCTTTTTTGTAATAAGAATTTTTTATCTCAGTAATTTATATAGATTAATTTAGTACTATTATCGAAAGAAGGTGTATATTTGAACATGGAATTAGTTTGGTTGAAAGTACAATGCCTTTCTTGATTTTCAAGGTAGAAACTAGCAAAATTTTGTAAAAATATTTGATTACATCAATCTTGGCTGAAAGTCGCCAGAGTACACAAAAGAAATTTTTAGTTTTAATGGTTTACTTTCAAGTTTTTTGTTGAGACAAGGGGCGATAATTTCCCGCTCATTTTTCAAATGAAATGTGTATCTGACCTATTTGGTCTAAATAAAATTAATTTGATCAATTATCAGTATTATTGTGTATCATTTGATAACAATTGATTTACAAATATGTGTGTTTACTCATGTGTATATGTGTAGCGCGTGTGTATGTTAATGTAAGATATTTATATTGTTTGTTTTCATTTTCCATCCATTTTTTTGTTACGGAATGTATGCATAGTTTTCATCCCTTAAACTACATTAATATCTGCCACTTCACCTCACCACGATAGCGTTATTATATATATAATAGTCAAATTCATCATCACAAAAATTAATTTGTCTTTGGGTATACCAGTAGAGGACATGTGTATGTAACTGTTTCCCCTTTTTGTAGTGTTTTTTAATACTTAACCCATGTTAAATTTTTATTAACTGGTACCTATTCTGAATAAAAAATTTAAAAAGTGTTTCTCTTGCAGATGATTTGGTAAAACGGACCTCAACAGTGCAGGACCATATTTTATTGTATAAAACAAAATATAATTTCGATAGTTTTTCTACCTGTTTTTAATCGACCAAGCATATTTTCTCTTATTTTACTAGGATAATTGCTGTTTAAACATAAATGATTTCTAAATACTGGGGTTTTTTTAAATGGTCATGAATTTTTAAACTATCTTAATAAAGAAAGTATAATTTGGGATAAATATTGGCCCTGCGCCAACACGGCTTTTAAAAATGGTAGCTGGATGACTATTTTGACTTTGGCGTACTTTATAAGATTTGTCAGGTTTATTCAAAATAGGCTAAATCCGCAGTATTTTGACTTATTTGATCAACAACACGAGCTTTGTCAAAATAGTTTTTCTCATCGCGTAGTGTATCAAAAAGTACTAAAATTATCAAATTTTTCAAAACATATTTTAGTTTTAATATGATATACATTAAAAATTGACATTTCGAAAACCTTCTGCTTTGTTTTCACAGGAATACTTGCTTGTTCCTAACTTGTCAGGTCCGAATACAACTATAGAGCAATCTTAAATTTTCTTGTTTTCGTTTGATCTTATTTCTTTCAAGGGGGAGGGGGAAATAAATGCAAGCAATTATAAAATACCTCTATGTTAGCTTGAACAAAGAACAGTGTTGGATGACATTTATTATTCCAAAATAATATCTATATTTGTCCCATTAAAAACTTTAATTGTCTCTCAATTGTACTAAGACAATTAGTAATTTTATGTATTAGTTATTAAGGTCATATATAGGAGGGTCCGGATGGGGTATACATATCAGAGAATAAACGACACTATGAATACAAAATAATGTAAAGTTTAAAGATTAGAAACAAAGAATACTTTCATAAAATAAGGTTATAAGTTTAAGAGAGATGAAATAAAATCAGAATAGGTTGTAACGCGGTTCTAGATTATAAAATAATTGACAAAACACAATGAGCAAGGAATAAAGACCCTCTCCCCTATCCCTACCCTCATATATAAATCAATTTCTTCAAGTTTTATGTGTGTGTTAGGTTACATGCAAATTATTATGAAAACTGTTATGCTATTTATCATCTGAATTTAGTGTACATGCATTGTATGTTCAAAGCAGTAACATGATAAACAATATCTTTTTTATTTTTCTACTTTAATGTTTAGAATTTCACTCGCTTTGTAGTAAAAGGAACTTTGCTGACTTTGCTGATTTCAATTAATTCTTTTTAGAGACTGTTTCGAAATATATAAACACAATTTACTTTTTTGATTCTTTGATTATGTGATATTCCTTGAAAAATCTTTAAAAAAATCTTGAAATTGCGCACAAAAATAACCATTGAGAATTGTGACTCCCGTTACATCCCTGAGCCGTTTTTTGCCTCAATTAGCGCGAAAGCGTTTATCCCGTACTCTTTTACCCTCGAGTACAATTTCAAGTAAAACATTCGTTATTACTCTTACTATTCAGTTCGAGTATCAACGTATACAAAAAACGAACAACAATCTTCTTTTATATATATATGTTGAAGAAGATAAATTAAATTTCAACGTTATATTTCAAACGTCCTTAACAGTTCAAAAACATATTTTGGGACAGTCTCAAAGTCAGGAAAAAGGGGCGAAAAAATTCATATTATGACTGTGATATCTAATTTGTTACTAATGATATTTGATTTCTGTTTTTGTTTTACTCCTCATGGTAATCATTAAACCAGATATTAATGCCGTTTTGAATAAAAATACAAAAGTAATTATATATGTTTCGTTTATTTATTTTTGCTTTATATGATTTCTATATTTGCTGATGAAGCAAAAAATATTGTTCAAAACAGGATTCTCCAGTATAGAAACAAGGATATAAACTTTAATATGGTTGCTTATGAGACAATTATCGACTAAGGTCCAAAAGAAATTGATGTTGGCTAATATACGTCACTGTACTGCATAAAAAATGAGTCAAAGCCCATACCGATACCCCTACTGGTGGACTGTTAGACCACTAGGGTTGTACATGCAAAATAGCCAGTACTTCGACACAAGCATTCAAAAACGAAATGTAGTGTTAGGTACCACCTTAAGCTATATTTTTCTTTTATTTTGATGTACAAGCTCTTTATCTTATGATAGGTTTCTGATGTTCAAACATATTGACCTCGAGAATTACTGAAGGGAGATTCATTGCTAAAATGTGCATCTGTTGCAGAAAAATGAAAACCAAAACTAAAGATCTTGTAATCGAAAAATGTTCCTTATATTCTTTGGGAAAATATTATTCGTTTTCGGTAACGCATATAAACAAAGACAAGTAGACTGCAATGGGAAATATGTAATTTTTTTATGCATTTTGGAAAAGATGAATTTAAGTTAAGCAAACACTGGCTTGTTGCAATATATTTCTATTTAATGATTGGTGGAGGAAGCTGAAGTGCCTTGAGAGAACCCCTAAAACTGACACCTGGATAAAGATTGGCCCGGGATTCCAATGCAAATAACTTACCACCTCGGTAATACAATAGTTCGACTACGTACACCACTCAGTAAATACACTCTTGGTCAGTACTATTTGTCTTTTCCTTTGTTATGTCTGTCATAATTTAGGAGCCTGGCATGCATATTTTATCATTGGTTGCTATCTGCTAGATATGATTGGAATCTGTTTATTGTTAAACTAGTATAAATCAGTGTTTCTTTTTTGAACTGTGTCTTACTCTGTCACCTCTTAAACTATTCGGTATGAGAAAAAAGTATAACAAATATACCGCACTTCAGTGAAAATTCAAAAAGGAGGAGGTCCATGAAATCTGATAAGTTCAAACGTTAACGACCACCGAAAATTAGTGAAAAAGCTTTCATAGTTCTGAAATTTTGAGTTTTGCTTACTGCTTAAGGTGGTACCTAACACTACAGGGAGATAACTCTTAAAATCATCAGTACGTTTGTGTCATCTATTTTCAAAAAATTATTCTAAGCTTCTATGTTACATAGATAATTTTCAATCTGTTTCAGGTAAATGCTTAAAATACATTGATGAAACTTGACTTTTACAAACGTATAACTGACTTAAAGAGTTGTCTCCCTGAACCAAGGTCTACCTCCTTAAGGCAAAATAGTTACCTGAAATTGTTCATATATTTGGTCCTTATAATTGATAGTTGACTCTCTAAAGCATTCATACCATATCTTCTAATATGTATAATGCCTCTTAGTACCAGATTAGTAGCACAATTTTTAGACAGAAAGGTTAAAGTCCCGTGATAAAGGTAGTCAGTGCTTCTACACTTTGATGTATTTCAAGTTATTAGGAATCTTAATGATCTCACATGTTGAGAATATAGAAACCTAATGTATAAAGTAGCAAGATTGATTATATTTTTATTTAAACTACAAGACGCATCCGGTTTTAATAAAATAAGGAACGCTTTTCTCGTAGGTGTAACTTGAGTTTTCTTCATTAGAATACAAATTAAAGCAATAAATTTTAATTAAGGTTTGACTTTTACATGTATTAGGAAAATGAAATTATATTTAAGCGCTTGATGAATTAATTATATGAAACAATCTTGTATTGCTGTTATCTTGTCTTCAGACAAAGTTATTAGTAAGATAAAAATGGAATGCTAAGGCAGCAACCATTTGATTTTCTGTGGGGGGAGGGGCGGCTATGTTTTTTTTTTGAAGTTTGTTTCCAGTTTTTTGGAGAAAAAAATAATTTGTTTTTGATTCTGAGAAAAAAAAATTGTTTGTTTCACCTCAGCTGCTACAATATGTAATGCTAAAATTGAAAAAAAAGTTTGTCCAGAAAAAAAAAACCAGCCCCCCTCTCCCACCCCAGACAATCAAATGGTTGCTGCCTAAGTTAAAACATTAGATACATAGGATTCATTTTTTTCTGCGACGATAATGCTTAGTAAAATGTTTTGCAAAAATCGCCCTGTTGTTCATTGAAAATCAGCATCTATGCATGAGTGTAAGTGGTATGTTTTCGTAAAGCAAACTCTAACAGCTAAACTTTACGTATAAAATCAAGGAATTCAAAACAGTAATTTATCTTTTTTTTTCATTGATTCAATGATTTTATTTTTCGTCGGTCGGTCGCATGGTTTTCATTGGAATAGTTGTCTCATTGGCGGAATTTTTTTTTTGTTTGCAATAAAAATGATAAAAAAATACATGTACATTGTATTGACTAACACGAACTCAAGGTGAATAAAATTGAGAATGGAAATGCGGAATGTGTCAAAGAGACAACAAGCCGACAATTGAACAGACAACAGCAGAAGGTCACCAACAGGTCTCCATTGCAGCGAGAAATTCCCACACCCGGAGGCGTCCTTCAGCTGGTCCCTGAACAAATAAATATACAAGTTCAGTGATAATGAACGCCCTAAACTCCAAATTGTACACAAGAAATTACAATTAAAAATAATACAAGACTAATAAAGGCCAGAGGTCTGCTTGTGATGTTTTATATATTCTCTTTCATTAAAGTAAACTTCAACTACACAGCTTGCACTCGGAAAAGGAAAATAACAGAAAATAACAAAATATCGAACTTGGAAATTCAAACCGGAAACATTAAAAAATCCCATAATACCAAACTCAAACACTCCAAACGAATGGAAAACAACTGTCATATTTTTGACTTGGTACAGGCATTTCACAAAACACAAAAACAAACGAAAAAAATGTGAATGTGAATCAGTGGTTAACACTTTTTAAATGTGAAACAAAAAGTTGTAACCGTTGTATGTCGTCTACTCTAGTGGTACCAGCTTTAATTGTATATATAATACATGCTTATATAATGTAATAGACAGGACACTTACTATCCATGTCATGTTATCTGAAGATAACAAAAGAAATTGTAAAATGTTCTGTGGCTTTGCTGCTGGTTAACCAATGTTAACCAATGTTTTGTAATGTAATATTAGTAGCCATTAAAAGCAGTATAGAAATACCATTGAAATTATATCAAATGATGGATTCGCAAAGATTCCCGATTATGTCAAAAAATCTTTATAAATGTTAAGCTTTCTGGACACATTATTGTTTATTTCAATCTCTTTCACACGAGTAACTTGTTAAAAAAAACTTTTTTAAATGTATTAATTTACCGTTGTTAGGGAAGTTTGCTGCTCAGTTTGAAAATAAATAGCATTCCGTAGCACTAGTATATATTGATAGGGGATTACTTGAGGATCCTAGAAAGCAAAAAAAAAATAGGGGTCAATGTGTTTATTTTCGAGATATTAGCCATTGGAATTTTGGCGGGAAAATGTTCTCTCTTGGTTTTTCATAGCTTTATTAATGACCAGTTAAAGTTATCAAAATCTTTTAGAAATGAATAAGATTTTATAAGTGTTGTACAAATGCCTTGTAATTATACATGTAAAAGATTTATTAAAAGAAAAATGGGGGTTTATGGGCAATTTTTTCTAAGGCTATCAAATGGATAAAACCACAGGATTCCGAAAATCTGACAAAAACTCCAAAAGATGACAAGCAAACATTCTTAAGACTAAGCTCCCTTTACTTCTTGTAGCATTATGAAAATTATCTTCAATCCGAAAAATAGTAATATATTTGTCGATGTTCAATGTTTCGGTACAGGGCGAATATTGTGACATTTTTCTTTCGTGTTTAGCCATAAATTTGAAGTTTTGTTTTATCAAAACCTATTTGCAAATGTTTGCACCTGTCCTAAGTCAGGAATCTGATGTACAGTAGTTGTCGTTTGTTTATGTAATATATACGTGTTTCTCGTTTCTCGTTTTGTTATTTAGATAAGACCGTTGGTTTTCCCGTTTGAATGGTTTTACACTTGTAATTTTGGGGCCCTTTATACCACTGTAGCTTGTTGTTCGGTGTGAGCCAAGGCTCCGTGTTGAAGGCCGTACTTTAACCTATAATGGTTTACTTTTTAAATTGTTATTTGAATGGAGAGTTGTCTCATTGGCACTCACACCACATCTTCCTATATCTATATAAGTTTGTTCATTCGTTATCACATTTGAAAATGCGAATATTCGTAGATTTCCATTTTGTGACTTTTTTTGTTGATGCAAGTTTTTTTTTGGTAGCTTCATGCCAACCTGGTGAGTCTTAACATTTTAAGTTGATTTGTTTGTTCTTGTGTTTTTCGATAACAGCAGTGTTCCGGAATAAAGGAGGATTAAGCTGTCAAAAGATGTTCAACTTTACCACATTCTACATGTGCCTGTCGAACCAAGAGCCTGGTGTTGCAGTGGTTGTTGTTTATTGTTATATTTGTTTTCCCTTTATTGTTCAGTTATAAATCAGGTCGCTAATAAATTTTTTTAACTTGTCTTTTATGACTGATTATACGTTATCGGTTCGGCTCAGTGCTGATAGCCTTGCGGTGCAAATAAGTTGTGTTAATCTACGTTGTTTGCGCTCCGTTAGAAGTATCACTGTCGATCATACCATATCTACTTACTTTAAACTAAATTGCCTGCCCTTTGGTCGGGTTGTCTCTTTGTCACGTTCCCCTTTTCCATTCTTAATTTTATTTCCTTATGAAGATCATGGTGGATTAAATCTGGTGTTATAGCTATGTAAACCTCTCAGTCCCATAAAATTCCATTGTATTGCTAACAATGTGTGAACAAATATACATAATAGTGAAAATGTCATTTAACAAACTTACAATAGGATCAAACAGGAGAGAGCTGTGATCTATAAAACTTATAAAAACCTACATGCCTGACCCGAGTTTTGAACCCTAAGCTCGTAAGTAGTTGCATCATAGGCATGTTATTTTCTAATAGAGAATTTGATATTAATGACGAGATCTTTGACTGTTTCTGTGAACTTTTATGGACTAAGGACGCTTAAAAGCTTGACTATCATAAAGTCGCGTGTCTGTTACTGATAACTGTATTCTGTCCTCTAGATATAAATTGATCTTAATATATAACGCCACTTTAAGCACTTTTAATAATATTATAGTGTTCTGTTTTTGTTGGTAAATGAATCCAGAGAGAACCACCGACCTCCCCCAGGAACACCCTAGTCAATTGAGATTGGAGTCAAACGGTCACGTATAAAGATCGACTAAATAAATGCTGACAAGCTAAGACCATTCGGCCAATGAGGTCTTTAACCTCTAGATGTCTTTTGGTTAATCACGTGGTTGGATTGCTGTCTCAATGACGTACAATGTATAACTCATATCTTATTTTGTTTGATATGTTCAATAGTAAACACAGTTTTCAGTGCTTAAATGTAATTATCTTGAATGTTTGTTATACATGTACATGTATCTATCTATAAAGTAATAAAACGTTTACGAAGGAACGTACAGTATCATAAAAACAATTTCAGAAATAGCCTCGTATATGTACGTATTGTCTTGTTTGTGGTAAGAATGAGGGGTGGATAAATACCCTGCCACTTCCAGTGTGTTTTTTTTGTGTTTTTCTATTTAAAATCAAGTGAAAAAGG
Source organism: Mytilus trossulus (assembly GCF_036588685.1). NCBI lineage: Eukaryota > Metazoa > Mollusca > Bivalvia > Mytilida > Mytilidae > Mytilus > Mytilus trossulus. Next base: position 2,111,068 of record NW_026963318.1, read on the forward strand.
CTCAACTTAAGAGATCGACACATGTGTCGATCTCTTAAGTTGAGCCTTTTTCACTTGATTTTTACAGTATGCTCTTATGTTGTACAGTTTCATCACTATTCCAGGACTCAAGAAAGGGCATATTTTTCATATCGACCCCTTTTATAGCCGCCTACAAGGTATAGGTTATTCTCATTGTTGACGGTTATACGGTTGCCTTTAATTGCTGAAATATACTCCATTTAACCTTTGGAGAATAGTAGTCTTATTGGCATTCGTAAATTTTGTACCTCATCTCCTTATAGTTGTATTAACTATTGATACGGCATTATTTCTCAGTTCTCGAGCGTGTTTTAAATCAGATGTTGTATCTATACGAAAGCCACCAGCGACCAAATTTGAACAAATGATGTGCTTCATTTGAAGATACAAAGTCTGCAATTTGTTGCTGTTAATATGGTTACCAACAAAAGAATATCGGTGTTAATAATAAAAGTTTCTTATACTACTGGCCAATATTCGTGATAAAAATTGATTAGAATATTTTTAAAATGTGAATTAAATGCCATGTACTAATATGGTAAGAATAAATTACACGATCATTAATGTTGTTAAACTTCAAACGAAATAATTATGAATATTCAGTACATTGATTATTTAAACTTACTATAACATTTTTATATCACGATTTGATGCATGAAAAACCACGTCCACTCTGTGTTTGTTAGATGTATTTCTATTTTATCCATCTGGTGAGTTAGTAGGTATAGGAAGATGTGGTAGGAGTGCCAATGAGACAACTCTTCATCAAAATAACAATTTATAAAAGTAAACCATTTACTTTTCTACATTGGTTAGAGGTATAGGGGAAGGGTTGAGATCTCACAAACATGTTGAACCCCGCCGCATTTTTGCGCCTGTCCCCAAGCCCTTAGCCTCTGGCTTTGTTTATCTTGTATTATTTTAATTTGAGTTTCTTGTGTACAATTTGGAAATAAGTTTGGCGTTCATTATCATTGAATCAGTATATTTGTTTAGGGGCCAGCTGAAGGACGCCTCCGGGTGTAGGAATTTCTCGCTACATTGAAGACCTGTCGGTGACCTTCTGCTGTTTTTTTTTCTATAGTCGGGTTGTTGTCTCTTTGACACATTCCCCATTTCCATTCTCAATTTCATTATAGTTCAAGGTACGGCCTTCAGCAGGTAGCCTTGGTTCACACCGAACAACAAGCCTTTTTCGACTGAGTTAAATTGTTCCTTATTATCTTCATCATTTTACCATTGGAAAACTATAAAAGTCATCTTAAATTGTCTTATCTGGTTCTATTACTTTCTTATGAGGTAGAATTATTTATGTATGGTGTAGAAACCTTCTGTTTTAGTTCAATGAAGGTATAATTAAAGTTAATTATAGATTTAATTTAAAAATATTAAAAAATTAAATTTGACAGAGACATCAGCAATTTTGTCTCGCCACTAAATGTTATTCAAACGGCCAAAGAAATGTACAAGCATACGATTGCACGATTGCTCTAATATACGCAATAGGTAGTTTACCGTGATAGAAATTTCCAAGGACACACTATATTCAGGTCAACTTACTTATATATATCATTCAATTTTCGGAGAAGTTCATTAAGAGTCATAAATTCATCAACAATCAGCTTTGGCATTTCTTGCTATCTAATTTTGTCCTACCAAACTACTAAGTGTTTAAAACAGGGATGCACATTGGCTTGGCCATAATTACATAAATAATAAAACAAAAGATCATTTTATTCAGACAGATTTAATGATCGAACGACCAAATATAGCTTAATAAAATCAACAAATTTATAATAATTATACATTAACAACAAACAGATGCAAATTCAGTAGAACATGTTGAAAACAATTGTTTCCTTTTAAAAATATTAGGTATTTAAAATTTTTAACCTGATTTAGAAGCATTACTTTTATTATTGCTTGGTCTGCAGTATTACTAAGAGATTTGATGTTGTTTGCTTAACGTCCAATGGCAAATATTTCATTATTTTCAACAACTCTCCTCTTTTGATGCGATATTTTTTAACGATTTTCGTTTCTCGGAAAGGAAGCCTTGTTTTCTACAACGCTGTACACTGAATGATTGGTTGTTCATTAAACGTACAGTTTAAAATAGTCCTCGCTTATTAAGACGATTACCATCTTCAAATACATATAACTGGTATCTCCGGCACTGTAGGTCGAACGGGAAGAATGCCGAAACTTTTTTTGACTGGCAATGGAAAGACGTGCTTTTAGATCGGGATAGGACTCAACTCTTGACTTCAATAGGTGCCGTTTACACCACATAATATAGGAGGTTAAACTATTTCCGTGTAGCTATCCTAACATGAGGCGTGTCTTTCATACTGCATTTTTATTCTGCGGGAATGTGGCTGTGTATTTATACATCCTACTCACTCAAGTTGACATCTCGTAGGGATGGGTCTTACTACTAGTATTTGGCGGGAGAAGTCTGTATAGCTATATTTCTATATAAAAATATAGAAAGATATTATATTAACACATGACATGGGCAAAATCTCTTTGTTTTTACTGTACTATAATCTGGATAACGCACAGCAAAGGTGTGCATTAACTACCTCAGATATACTGCACAGTTCAAATCTATTTTTACCTTTAGGGGCGGTTCCTAGATTTGAAAGGGACGTTATTCTATCAAATCAAAAAAAAAATCACCGAGTGTATAGCGAGACTAAACTACAATATTGACGATTTTAAGGCAAAACACGATACTTTATCCAATCGTAGAGTGAGACATGTTCGTCCCCACCCCCGAATCCGACATCTGTCTTGAAACTACGACCAAATGGAACTTTGTACAAACATCGTAGTTTCAAAATAGGAAACAGAAAGGGTTCTAATTCCTTTTTTTCATCATAGCTTGAACATAATTTTTTATTATATTTTGCGTACAACATGAATCTTAAATCAGTGTCAGAAAAGTCAGAAAGATAGTTAAAATAACTTGTAGTCATTTCCGCCAAAAAAGAATATCCGAATAAAAGAAATCTGTTTTGGATTAGTTTTAGACTCAATGGAATTTATAACGACTTTTTCAATATCTATTCCCCATATTTTTGGATCGAATTTAAAGGGTTCATATTTAAGTTTGATTTGAAACAAGGAGATTAGCTGGAGATCAATCAGACTCCATTTAGATGGACGTGTCTTTAAAATTAATACAGAAGATACAAAGCAATTTGGGAGAGGGGGGGGGGAGATTGGAAGGACGTATTTTCTGTTTATCCAAAATTTAAAATTTAGGTAAAATAACATCTTCCTCGGTTTATCGTTCTCTATTAGGGCCTATTGAGGGCCTCAGTCAGGTAAGATTAGTTTATTGTAACTTACTGAGTTTACCCTCTTTAAATAACAAATTTATTATTATTATTATTATTATATTATTATTAAAGCATATCATTAATGGAAAGAAATTCAAAAGCAATTACTAGTAATCTAAACTCAATAACCCTTTCAGGTTTTTTTTCATACAACGATTTGAAAGTACTCAATTTGTCAGTCTTAATCGTCACTTATTAAATAAAAAAATGGGAATAGATTAAACAGAAACATTCAGAAAAAAATCTATCATTAAATCGCAATTTTACAAAAAGTAATATTTGGATGGAGAGTTGTCTCATTGCATTGGCACTCACACCACATCTTCCTATATCTATAAACCCCCAAAAAGTTGTCAATTTAAATCTTACCAACGAAAGTAGTATTTCCCTCTTTCTTAGGATCCGTGGATTGTGGAAACTGTCCACATCTTAACGTTCACGTAAATTAATGACGTCATGTGTTGAAACAGTTATTGGCCAATCAAATCGGTATATAGAATTTAATCTGCACGCGCTCAGGATGACCCTTTAACTCGAACTCCTACGTCGTTCGGATTAATAAGGGTCACCTGAGCTGTGCAGATTAAATTCTATTTACTGACTTGCTTGGTCAATAACTATAACTTATTGGCAATTAGAAAAATAATAGTATCCTCCGGAGTTTAGATTAAAGTAGTGTCCCTCTTGGTTTGAACTATTATTTGAAATAACAACCAATTGAACGCTTAGGCTGCTACTTTGTATTACCTTATTTATTTTACGGTTTACTTCAGTATAATATGGAGCGATCATTATAAGTTGTTGTGTTATTTACTTCTTTTATGAACGTATTTACCTTTAGAAACTGTTTATATTATCTTGAAACTATTTGAAGGCCAAGTTATTTTTGGTAGTTTTATGGTGTTTGTTCAAACCACAAGGTGTTGCGCCTTCCTGTTTATGTTAATTGTGGTCAAGTTTTGTCGCAGATGAAGGGTTATAATACTTTTTAATTAACAGCTCAGTACATCTAATACCAAAATTTGAATATTTGCACTTGTACCGTACAGTAACATATAATATTGCAGGAACATGCACCGATAGTGAAGCATATATGTTGGAATTGGAATGTGAATATGTGTTCAAGATCGGTACGAACCACTTTATATCTATCCTGGGGTCCTGGCTAATCTTGTCCATACGACGCGCAGCTAGATATCGGGCCGGGATAACAGGCTACTTTATATCCAGTCAGATTTTATCATGTCGATAGACAAACCTTTAGTTGATAAGGAATAAAACATAGAGAATTAAAAGTTTCAGTTACAATGTATCACGTTTTCATTGATTAACAATGGGTGTAGCGGAGGATAATGCAGGAGGACTTTTTTCTTACGGGATATTCATTTTCATCTTTTGCGAATCTCGCAATTTTTGTTTTAATCTTAACTTTCATTATTACACTTTAAATCTTGCATTTGTTGGTGTAAATTGCCATTCATTACTCTCTAAGGACAATCTTTAAGGTAGGTTAATTTCAGGAAAATACCCAACATACATTTTGTACATGGAGTATAGATTTCTATTCGTGCAAATCAATTAGCCTTCATACAATGTATATGTTCCGGACCATATGAGTATTTGGACCATACGCGTATGGTCATGACCATATGGGTATATACTCATATGGTCGGGGTAATTAATAATCTGTTAGAGTATACTTTTAATACTTCTAGACTCTTCATAGGATGTGACCGTTCATTTAAAAGACGCTATCATACAGGTAATTTTATTATTATATTTTAATAAAAAGATTAGCTAAATAAAAATAAGAAGGTTCACATAGTTAATTTAACTAAACAATTACTTGTCAAAACTATAATAAACACATTTATACCGATGGTAATTACCGATGGTCATTGCCAATTTGTTATAACGAGTGTATGGCAATATTTCGAATTAAAAAGATAAATTCCCAAAATTTCGTTATGGAGATTTTTATTTAAGATATAGTTTATTTAAGGTGTCTAATGAATAATGTGTATTGCAATCATGTTACTATTGTTGAGATCTAGAGCTTCTTAAAATATCGTAGTCACTGTAAGCAGCTACAAAAAGGCTAGCTTTTCACTCGCAAACGTTACATAAGGTGTAAATGAAAAGGATCGTGCACAACCAAGACTTGCAAATGCAAAAGATATATGAAACCATGTGGAAGTAAATGTCACCTAAGCCTACATGCAAGAATGTAATTCGCGATGAAAACTAACCATGGCATCAATATTTAATTTTTACGTAGTATTTGAATTATAAAAATAATACATGGTCATGTAACCATCATCGTTTTTTTTTTAGATTACGTTGTTTTGTATTACTGAAACTTTTATAATGTAATTTTAATAAAAATATACTTATATGGTCCAAATAATCATATGGTCCGGCCCGTTGATAACCAAACGAGTAATATACTTATATGGTCGGACCATATGAGTATACGAATATGGTCATGACCATACGCGTATGGTCCAAATACTCATATGGTCCGGAACATATACAACTTTTATGCAAAACAAAAACAACTTTTATACAAAATAACCTAACTAGATTATAAACCACACTATAATTACTTAACCCCATTAAAATTATTATTTGAGCTATACATATCATATGCATAAAATTATGGGACCATAAATATGTTTATTCAGCTTCAATAGACATGTTTAACATAAAATGAAAGTAAATCTATCACTTAGAATGTAATATGGTGTCTATTTATAGAAGTAATATAAATTTGAAGTATTCATACGGTTGAAAGACATATAACTCATTGCTTTAGACATATGTCAAAATTGTTTGTTCTATTTCCGTAAGCTAACAGCGTTTTTATTGGCTGTTGCAGCCATGTTTCATTAAAAATTGCTGTCGGTGATTCAGGATAAATTACGATAAAAGTAACGTTGCGTAATATTTTTTCTTGGTTTTTCTACTCATCATTTGGAAAAACACACTCGGTTTTAAATCTCCATTGGTTTTTACCTCCTGTTTACGGATGGTGGGGGTAAAATAACTATTTATCTTTTAGAAAATTCATCTTACTAAAGCACCCTCACAAAAGGTGCAATATATAAAAATTAGATTTTGAATTTAAGCGATAAATATGTCAAAGAGGCAACAATCAGACAAAAGAGCGGTTGCCTCTGTCAAACAGTCAAAGATGATCAAAGGTCTTCAACACAGCGAGAGAGAAAAAAATCAACAATTGGAGGCGAGCCTCTGAGTCAGCTCGCACCTTAATAACAATGTGCACTATTTCAGTGAAAATGGACGTCATACTAAACTCCAAAAACATTTAAATGAAATAAAATTAAGAAAACCATACAGAACTTCCTAGAGGCTCTTGACTTTGGACAGACGTTGAATGAAGCTTGGTTAAACATACTTTGTGAGATCTCAAATCTCTCCCTATATCTCTAGCCAATGTAGAATAAACGAACACAAGGCGATGCGTACAGTAAAAATCAATTCAAAATACGTCCGAGTCTGATCGTTGCAAATGTAACAAAAGAAACTAAATAAAGGCAACAGTAGTATACCGCTGTTCAAAACTCGTAAATCTATGGCCAAAAAACAAAATTGGGGTAACAAACTAAAACTGAGGGAAACGCATTAAATATAAAAGGAGAACAACGACACAACATTAAAATGTAACACACACTTAAACGGAATAAGCATTAGACAAAATCCGACGAGAATAACAAATATAACATCAAAACCAAATACATGGATTTGGGATAGAAAAGTACCGTGACACGTCTTATAGTAATGTGAATTTACACTCAAATATAAGAGAAAACAAACGACACAACAGAAACACAACGTTAAAATATTAACACAGAAACGAACTATGCTATAACAATGGCCATTTTCCTGACTTTGTACAGGACATTTATAAAGCAAAATAACAATGACAATTATATTAACTAGGTTTGTTATTGTTAGCAATAACGGATGGCTCCCGCGTATACCCCCATTATTGTATCAACAACTTTATATGAGACATTATTTTGTAGTTCGTAATAATGATGAAGACTTCAAGGTTTGTGACCAAAGGTGACATAATTGTCAACAATATGTACCAGAGATGACATAGATATAAACGGCAATGGCAATACTAAACATCATCTAGTCAGTATGAGTTCTATATATGGACATGTGCTGAGTAAACAACTTGAAAGCTCCCACTGATACTTAGGAGATAACTGTATTGTATTTTAAGCTCCCACGGCATCAATTGGGGATTTGATGGTCGCAAATAAAGTTTACTGGCGACGCGTTAGCGGAGACAGTAAACGGGTATTTGCGACCATCAAATCCCAAATTGATGCCGTCGGAGCTTAAAATACAATATTGTTATCTCCATTCTAATGAAACTGAGAGAAAACAACGTTAAAACATGTATTTAAAATCTGTCATATGCCGTCTGCGCTTGCGCGTACGTCCCAAAGCATCAATTGTCAATTGATGCCATGTAAAAAAGTGACGTTAACCAATCAAAGTTAACGTTACAAACGTTGTTGCATTATAATTTTGATTATTATTATTATTATGGATACATGTAGTAACGATCATAATTTTGTACATGTTTCTGTAAACAGAAAACGCTCAAATAAAAAAAGTTTAAAAGGTTTTTATAATATAGCAAGAGTTGAAGAGCATTGAAGACTTACCATTCCGGAAGGATTGGACAAATTCAGATACATGTAAAGCGATCTATTACTGGGGTAAACAATCCTAAGTATTTCAACACATTCTAAGTTTTATAAACAGGTAATATACAATTATGACTTTATTAATTGAAATGCATGTTACACAGACATGCTGACAACTAATCTGCAGAAAAACTGATTAAATGACCATGATTGCTAAAACTGAGTAAATCTACCACAAAATATAGTTCATGGAAAAATAAAACCTAAGATGCTCAAGATCATCTTCAGATAACAAAATATACCAGCTGAAGGACGCCTCCGGGTGCGGGAGTTTCCCGTTGCATTGAAGACCCACAGGTAGCCTTCGGCTGTTGTCTGCTATATGGTCGGGGTGTTGTTATTTTTCTATTCAAAAACACTTGTTGCAGAGTAAAACGATATTCAAATATAAATTGGTGAACATCTTTAGATGTTGAGTATATATTTCAAAACAATAAACTTAAAATGACATCTAATTTATCGTTAAGAAAATATGTACGTAGACAGGGAGTAGACATACAACTTGTCTAATTACAAACTGATGGTGTGAAAATAATTAAAAGTGTTTTTGTTTATTTAAATACCCTGATATAAATAAAAATACGCCCTCGCTCATAACGTTACCATTTTTGACCTCATCATTATCATCGAGAAGTAGTATAAATGTATCATCGAAAATATAAAAGTAAACATATTTGGTATGTTTGACAACAGCCCAGAATCAGAACTAAATGACGTAGAATTTAGCAACTATGAGTACATGTAACTGTGACTCATTAATTGATATACTAAGAGTTGTAAAATTGTAAACGGAAAAAGGGGAATATGTCAAAGAGACAACTCCCTGACCGAGGAGCAGATAACAACCGAACGGAACTTAAACGCAGCGAGAACAAATCCGCAACCGGAGATCGGTCTTAGTTGACGCCTAAACAAAAACATGTTCTTGTTTAGTGAAAATGGATGGCATACTAAACTATAAAATATATAAATAAACTTAAATTAAAAAAAAACACACACAAGACTAACAAAAGCCAGAGGCTCCGGACAGTTTGGTTGCAAATGAAACAACAATCCACTAGATCCCAAACGACGCAGGTATATACAACTGTTATATAGTGTACGGCCTTCAACAATGAGAACTATCCATAGCATAAAGTCAGCTATGAATGATAACCCCGACTTGGCAAAAATGTGAATCGATTCAGAGAATAGAAAATATATTACAGCCACAACCTCTTCTACTGAATTACAGATGCCAGCTGTTGGCATGTAAATGACAGATGTGATAGGATTAAACAAGTTTGTTATAATTAGTGCTGATCTCTCCACTTGCTTGTGGCAGTCGGATAACAGCATAAACTAAGAATAAACTAGACATATTGTTTCATGTTTATTAATCCCTTATCGACGAAGACGAAGGGGACTTTAGGTGTGTACTCCATCCGTCTGTCTGTCTGTCCATCCGTCAGACATGCTAATCAGTTTTCAACACCTTTTTCTTCATGCTTGAAGATATTTGATATATTGATTTTTCATGACAAGTTAAAGATCGCTTTTTGGAATTTTGTTCTGTCTAATGATTTTTGCAGAGTTATGCTCCTTGGCTTAGAGAAGTTACTAAAATAATCAGTTTCCACATTTTTTTGTCATTCTTGAAGATATTGATTTGATAATAGGTATATAGTTTTATCATGACAAGTTTCACTTCAAGTTATATATTTGTTCTGGCCTGATGATGTTGTGCAGTGTTATAGTCCTTGAACTGAGAAAATATGTACTGAAATAACCAGTTTCCGCACTTTTTTCGTCATGCTAGAAGATTTTGATTTGAAAATAGATATTATTAGTTACACAGTGTGCAATTGTCCTAGTACGAGAATTTATCTGGTCAATAAAATTTCATATCGGGTGAGGCGAAGCCAAACCCGATATGATTTTTAATGACCCGATAAATTCCGTATTAGGACAATTGAACACTGTGTAACGAATTTATCCTGATTTTGTTATATTACATATCATTATATTCAAATTCAATTTTAGGACAATATCAACAAATATATTTTAGATATAAAATCTAAAACTGTGAAAAATAAAAAAAATATTTGGACTACAAAGCAACTCAGTTGATTTTTTTTTTTTATAAGGTCAATGGTATAAGGGAGATAAATCTAATTGACGTAATAAATAAGGGAGATAATTCCAATTGACGTGATAAAAAATTGTACTGAAATTTATTAGGACAATATCAGCCAATCAAATTGCAAGAAATTACTCTAGATCAGGATAAATAGTTTTATTATGACAAAAACAGATCAATATCGTATTTTGTTCTGGTCTGATGATTTTATGTAGAGAACTTACTGTTCATTGGACTTAGAACATTCACTTAGAATGATCAGTTTTCAAGTTAGAATTTTTTCCAATACAATTTATTTTTAACCGGAAGGGGGACTTTCTATTACCATGCGATACTCATAGACTATTTGTTTTAGTAAGAACGGGGTAACTGAGTTGGGAGAATTAAGAAATAACTTATGCAAGCTATAATATATTGTAGTTTTAACATGAGTATGCATTATATTCGTGATCAGTTTTGCCCGAGCGATAGTAGGGGCTAAAATAACACGAATATAATACCTACCCAAGGTAAAACTACAATAAAGTATCGATTGCATCAATTATTTCGATTCTGATTAGGATGATTAAGGTAATTTCTATGTCCGATGTGTATAAGGGTAAAGCGATTGCGTAGGCTCTTCCATGAACCTGCATTTTTAGTTTGTAAAGAAACAAACGGCTGGACTGTGATTGTTCAGAGGGAGGAGTTTTTGTACAGCCAGCATAAATGGTTGTCGTATCTAGGTCAACTATGCCAATTTTGGAATGCAACACATTATAAGAAAATTGCAAGAAAATTGGTACCGTTAATTTTATTACTACCACTGGGTCGATGCCTCTGCTGGTGGACTATTAGTCCCCGAGAGTATCACCAGCCCAGTAACCAGTACTTCGGTACTGGCATGAAAATACGGATTGTTTGTGTTAAAATTTGCTGTTACAAAATATTAGAAATTATTTTAAATTAAGGAATGTATCTCCCTCATGCAAAGCTCTGATTTCTTTCACTAATTTGGCTATACTTTTTGGACCTTTTGGATTATAGCTCTTCATCTTTTATATAAGCTTTGGATTTCAAATATTTTGGCCACGAGCATCACTGAAGAGACATGTATTGTCGAAATGCGCATCTGGTGCAAGAAAATTGGTACCGTTAATTTTATTATAACATTATAACATTGTCATAATAAATGAATAAGTAACAACATATGCATCATTTAAGAGTTTGAAAATGTTTTAAATTAATGAGATATATTAAATACATGCCAATTTGATAAAATTCAGTATTCTGCAGCAGTCAATATACGCATGTGCAAAAATAAATTATTGGATTTAAAGCATGGTTTTTTTTTCATAAAGCGAAAGAAACACGTCATATTAGAACCATATTTGGCACCAACATTTTGGCATTCCGGAAATAAAATTCTTAAATATTTCGAAATCAATCAAAGTTTTGTAAACAGTTAAAACCTATTTTTATACCCGCAGTCAACGATTGATATAAAATCTTGAGATGCGGCATGGTTGTCAATGATTCAACTACCTACATGTAACATAGTCCAAATTAAGGAGGTGTTAACAGCTGTAGATCACCGTATGACGAACAGACAGCATTCAGCGAAAACCACTAATTTACAATCTGTTGACTTTAGACAGTCAGGTATAAATAAAATGTTGCGTTGTTCAATTTTCTAAGTGTTCAACCCTGCTCTATCCTGAAATAATAGTGTAACAGCACAACATAAGAAATACTGTAAATATTAGTTAATTATATGCAGTAAACAATAAGACATTTCATTTACAGTAATGCCTATTACATTCAGTGATGTCAAGAAAGAGACGAATACAACTAAACAAATAAAAGCGATATAAAAAGGATTTTTTGGTATATTTTATCATGTTGGTACATTGGCCTATATCTCATTTCCATTTTGTTGTTCCAATTTTATACGCCAGGTCTTCATATTATATTTTTAAGGAATATGGATAGCCAATTAGAAACAAATTGATGTACACATGTATATCCTTGACTCTATTTTGACCATTGTAGATAATGTTAACTTATTCATGTTATTACCACATTTCAGCCAATCTGAGGCAGAGTTTCTAAAATTGTTATTTATTTGTACATTAATCTTTTTGACTTGTAAGCTTGTTCCTATGTTAACTATTTACAAATGTTGGTGGTCAGTCTTTATACATATCTGGATCAGTGGTAAACGTTTTGACAGGCTTTCTTTTTTTAGGTTAACTATGATTTACTTGGCCTGAGTGCACTGTGTACTTTCACATACGTTACGTTAATCAAATGATATGGGAGTCAATTGTCCCAATACCAATCTATGGCACACAGACTGTTTCCGAAAAACAAAACATCCCATTCATCTCTGGCCTTCTAATTTTTTATTTGTAAGAAAATGACACGTAACAGTAAGCCTCATGTGGAGCAGGATCTGCCTACCCTTCTGGAGTACCTAAGATCACCCCAGTTTTTGGTGGCGTTCGTGTTGCAGAGTCTTAAATTTTCTATGTTGTGTTTGCTGTACTATTATTTGTCTGTTTGTCTTTTTATAATTAGCCATGGCGTGATCAGTTTATTTTCATCTATTAGTAAAACTGTCCCTTAGGTACCTTTTGTCCCTTTTTCCGAAGATGTGATATAATTGCCAATGAGGCAACTACCCAACAGAGACCATATGTCGTACAAGTAAGCAACTATAGTTCATCGCAAGGCCATTCATCTTTTTGATGTTGTTTTGTTTTATATATATTTGTGAGAACGGTTTTTATAAATTCTAAAGGGTATTTTAGTGAAGTTTTCAATCACATTTGAGATATGATGTTTCTGTGGATTATAGATCATAGGTGGCGATTTCAAACTAACAGACAATTAATCAGTATATGCCAACTGATCCTTTCTAAAAAAAACTTCACTGATCTTATTTCTTAATACCACATACTTAACTGAGATGTATTTTTGAAGATTCATTTTGCAATCGAGACCAGAACCCCATTGTTAGCGATGTGATAACATTGATTCAGTTTCCTTTTACCTTGTACCTTATGCACGATTTTAGTTTCATAGTAAGTGTCTTATTTTCAAATTCAAAATCAATTTAAAAACTGAAGATTGAGACACATGTTATTTATTCTGTTTCGTTATGACTTGTTCTACTGATGTAGAAAAATCATTGTTTGTCAATGACAATGCGTTGAACATTTAGAAATTCCTAGGTAAACAAGTCTTAAACATTTCGAAAACATCAAAGTTACGTAAACCTTGAACACCCTATTTATATACTAACCCCAGTCAACGCTATTTATAGAATCTTGAGATGTGGAATGGTTACCAATAAGTCAACTTTATTACAAAGTCTAAATAAAGTGGACGTCAACTGCTATATATCAATCATTTCCATAACAAATACCGTATCGTCAACTTTCATATTTTCTGATATGACAAAATATGAGCTAGTTTTAACGAAAAAAAAAACCGATAGTCTGATTTATTATGTTTATTACAAAACAATACATAAAAACAAATATCTAAGACAACATCGAATGAAAACCTTTAATTTACAGACGGCTTACTTTAAAAAGACACATACAGAGTATTTCGGTGTTCAAAACATTTTTGAGCGTAAAACACCCTTGTGTAACCTGATACAATAGTGTTTCAACACACCATAAGAAAACAAATTAAGATTTCATTTACAGCAATGACTGACGGATTCACTGAGGTCAAGAAAGAGACAAATACAGGAAAACAAATAAAAGAGAAATAAAACGATTTTTTGCTATATTTATATTGGGTAATTGACCTATATCTTATTTTTATTTTGTTATTCTTTTTTACACGTCAAGGTCTACATGAGGATTTCTAAGTGATATGGGCGGTTAAAGGGAAGCACATTTAATTTAATGTATATCCTTAACTGTAGATTGACCATCTTTGTCTTAACTGTAGTTTGGCCATGGTCATAATTATAAGTAAACTGTTTACACAAAATTTTGAATTTTTGAAATACTAAGGCTACTTCAGAAATAGATTACCATATAGCTGTATTTAGCAAAAGTCTAATATTTTTTTTGGTCCTCTATGCTATTCAAATTCGTACTTTATTTGAGCGTCACCGGGTCTTTTGTAGACGAAACGTGCGTCTGATGCAAATACGAACTTTCAATCATTGTATCCATACATAAGATGAATTTGTTAAAGCAATTTATAAAAGCTAGAGGAGATTTATCTGAATTTTTTATTATATTTTATTTTTTGTACATAAATCGTTTTGACAAATATGCTTTGTTACTTATTTTATTAATTGGAAATGTTGGTGGTCAGTTTTTTGTATTTATTTATTAGGGTCAGTGGTAAACGTCTTTTTTGGGGTAAAATATGATTTACTTGACCATAGGAGTCAAACATCTCTTAAAAGTGCACTGAGTACATTCATACTAGTTATGTTAATCACATGATATGTGGTAGGTCATTGCCAAATCTCAAACAACTATCGCACATAGACCTTTTAGTGAAAATACTCAATTTACCTTTTGCCTTATAAAAATGTTTGCATAAGAAAGAGACAGGTAAAAGTCATATAAGCATTTGTAAAAGTAAAATGATCTGTTGTGATTAGTAAGGAGAAAACAGTTTCTCTCCACAACGACTTAAAAGAAGCCTACTGTGGATTCATTATTATACTTTTGATACCAATTTTCGTGGGTTTTGTGGGTAGAGGTGATCAACGAATTATTATGTTTAATGAATAATACATTTTCAATACGATTTGTATTCAGATATTGGTAAAACCAAGACATCATATATCTACGAAAATGTAAGATTTCAGCAATCCGCGAAAATCAATACCCATGCAAATGAATCCACAGTAGTGTAAGTCAACATACGACTTCAACAATATAATATTTGAAAAACAAACATTTTAGCATGGATGAAAGAAAGTGTTTAAGTTTCAACCATGACGTGCTTGATAGTCGCAAGTAACTCGTAAATTCTGTTTATTGGTCAGTTTATCACCCTCTAAGAATCCTGCTGTTAGTTTCTAGTATCACAACTAGTATTTAAAAGACACAAAGTTACGCGACACCCTTTTCAACAATATTTGTAAATCAAAACAGCCATACGTATATTAACAAAAGCATTCCGTGTATTACTATTGCAGAAGAAAATGAAGCCTTCATAATCATAATCATTTTTGAGACTTTTAGAGAATGGTTCGGAATATTTATAGAAAAAAATACTGTTGCAATGATTGGTAAAGGCAAGCACAATGAAGAGATGGCCATGTTGTTATATGACTTGAAATACTAAGACTGCAAAATTAATTTCTTTTTTTAGCAGACATAACTATATTCTCAGGAACATTATAACAAAATAACAAGTCGAAAACAGATCAGCCAAACTGAGTAGAGTATTCTTTTTTCAAGTCTATCTGTCTTTTCATTTATCTGTAAATAGTTCTCAAAGGTACCAGGATTATAATTTCATACGACAGACGCGCTTTTCGTCTACATAAGATGCATCAGTGACGCTCAGATCAAAATAGTTGTAAAGCCAAACAAGTAAAAGTTGAAGAGCATTGAGTACCCAAAATTCCTAAACGTTGTACCAAATACGGCTAAGGTAATCTATTTCTGGGATAAAAAAAATCCTTAGTTTTTCGACAAATTCAAAGTTTTGTAACATGAAATTTAAAAAAAATGACCATATAATTGATATTCATGTCAACACCAAAGTGCTGACTACTGGGATGGAGATACCCTCAGGGACGAAACGTCCACCAGAAGTGACATCAACCCAGTGGTGTCAATAGTTATCAAAGGTACCAGGATTATAATTTAATACGCCAGACGCGCGTTTCGTCTACATAAGAATCATCAGTGATGCTTAGATAAAAATAGTTGTAAAGCCAAACATGTAAAAAATTGAAGAGCATTGATGACTTAAAATTCATAAACGTTGTACTATATACGGCTAAAGTAATCTATTTATAATATAAGAAAATCCTGAGTTTTTCGAAAATTTCAAAGTTTTGTAACAGGAAATTGATAAAAATTACCATATAATTGATATTCATGTCAACACCGAAGTGTAACATTGTAATCCGAACTTTAACATGTAAGAGAGAAATCAACAAATGCCAATAATAACGTCTTTGTTTAGGCAGGACGAAGAGACCACACTGCAAAAAACGAGACCACTGAATAAGTACTAAATTAAAAAATGTTGCTCTTATCTTTCGGACACTTTTAGTCGTACAGTTTTTCATTCGTTTTGGTACTTAA
Source organism: Mytilus trossulus (assembly GCF_036588685.1). Classification (NCBI taxonomy): domain Eukaryota; kingdom Metazoa; phylum Mollusca; class Bivalvia; order Mytilida; family Mytilidae; genus Mytilus; species Mytilus trossulus. The sequence continues at coordinate 2,127,587 of NW_026963318.1, forward strand.
TAAACTTATCATAGATACAAGGATGACGCATTCTTGACTCTCAAATATCTAGTCTTGGGCGTTCCTAATGAAGGTAAATCTAAATATAAAAAAAACACAATTCGGACGCCTAAATTTACAAGGCTATTTGCATTTCTAATTTTATTTATGTTATTGTTTATTTTGGGAACTATTTGTCCGTTCCAGAATGTCTACCATACAAATGGCCAACAATCTGCTATGTCTGTGGAAGTTTCGTTTCTTCATTCAGTCGTTATACAGGAAATGTCACTGAAACTCAACCATGGTGTACAAGATAGTGGCAAGACACTTGTAAATTATGTTTAACTGTTGAGTTCATCGTCCTCTTAAAATCCGACTGTTAGCTTTAAGGGAACACAACTAGTATTTTAAAAGACGTAAAAGAGGGACGAAAGATACCAGCGGGATAGTAAAACTCATTCATCGAAAATAAACTGACAACGCCATGGCTAAATAGAACCAGACAAAAGGACAAACAAAAGTACACATGATAGAACATAAAAAAACATAAGCAACACGAACCCTACCAAAAACTAGGGGTGATCTCAGGTGCTCCGGAAGGGTAAGCAGATCCTGCTGCACATGTGGCACCCGTCGTGTTGCTCATGTTATAACAAATCCTATGCATAGTCTAATTCGGTAGATCACATTCATGAAAGGGAAGGGTATTGGTGTTACGACGTAAGGAATATATCCAATATCATTTGTGAAACGGTTATTCCATAACGGTCAACAAACTCGTGATGGAACTCTTGGTTTAAGTGCTTCCTTGTGAGCAGCAACCCTCTATCAAGAAAATCATGATAGGAATTGAAAGCAGGGGAATACCATATCAATTGGAGATATAAACTCCGTATGAACGTGATGCTGAAATGTTGCGACTTAGAAATGGAAAGCTCAAAATTGTCTTTTGTCGTAAAGTTTTGTTTTCAACCGATCCTCATTGTCAATTTTTAAATGTAAGTCAAGATATGAGGCCGACTCAATTGTATCTGTTGTATCCTAAGTTACGCGACACTGTTATCAGCAATTCTAAAGAGTAAACAGAAATAGTTAAACCTGTATGGAACCTTTCAGTTTGTTACTACTATTGCAGAAAAGAAGCCTACAGAATCAAATGAACATACTTTTAGATAATAGTTAAGAAGGTTAATAGAAAACCAAATGTTGCTATGATTGGTAAAGACAAGAAGAATGAAACGATGGTAATGTTGTTATATGACTTGAAATATTAAAAACTGAATAAAAAAGTACTTCTGGCAGACATAGCTGCATTCTTTTGAACTGCAACCACAACATGAAAACAAGTCAGCCAGACTGAGCAGAGTATTTTTAAACCGATTTAATCAGTCTTTTTTTTTATCCCTTACTGTTGCATGCTTATAGAACAATAAACACAAACTTGTTGAAAGTCTGCGGTTAAGAGCGTCGGGGTGACCACACTTAAGGTATAATACAACCAAATTATGGTACGTTACATCCGGTTGTATACGAAATAGGTAAAAAAAAAAAAGAATTCCCTTGAATTTGACAGATGTTGGTATTTAATCCTATATTTTATTGCAGTACAACATTTCTGTCATAAACATATGGCTTGAGTATTTCAAAGCACCATGATTTTTTTATTTTGGGTTTCTATAGAATATTTGGAAAACTTGAGGTTACATGGTTACTAAACCTTGTACACATATTAAATAAGGGAAGAGGTTTGATTGGTTAAATTATATTTGGTTAATTTTTTTTTATATGCAATGAAATCTTTTGTAAAATTTTGTCTATACTACTGGACAGGATAAAACTTTACTCATGCCCAGTATTCCTTTGTTTATTACAAAGATGAATCCTGCACATTTTCTTGAAAAGTGCGAATTTAACAAAGACTAAAAGGGGGAAATCAATGGTGGTAATTCACCTTAAACAACGAGGCCACCGAAGTAGTTCAAATCTTATATCAAATTATTTGGCTCTCATCTCTAGGTCAGTTTTTCTCGTACACTTTTCACTTGTTATGGAGCTAATTCACTCTTTATTTTCAAATATCTAGCCTTTGTCATTCCTAATGAAGGTAAATCTAAAAAAAAAAAAAGCAATTCGGACGGATAACATTTACACATTTTTCACATTTCTAGATCTCTTTATGTTATTGTTTATTTTATGCACTATTTTTCCGTTCCGGACTGCAACCATACAAATGGTCATAAAAAAAAACACAATTCGGACGGATAAAATTACAATGCTTTTTGCATTTCTAATTTTATTTATGTTATTGTTTATCTTGGGAACTATTTGTCCGTTCCAGAATTTCTACCATACAAATGGCCATCAATCTGCTATGTCTGTGGAAGTTTCGTTTCTTCATTCAGTCGTTGTACAGGAAATGTCACTGAAACTCAACCATGGTGTACTAGATAGTGGCAAGACACTGGTAAATTATGTTTAATTGTTGAGTTGTCGTCCTCTTAAAATCCGGCTGTTAGTTTTAAGGGAACACAACTAGTATTTTAATAGACGTAAAAGTGGGAAAAAGATACATCGAAAATAAACTGACAACGCCATTGCTAAAAATAAAAACAGACAAACAGACAAACAATAGTACACATGACACAACATGAAAAACATAAACAACACGAACCCTACAAAAATACTAAGGGTGATCGCAGGTACTCCGGAAAGGTAAGCAGATCCTGCTCCACATGTGGCACCCGTCGTGTTGATCATGTTTAAACAAATCCGGTGAATAGTCTAATTCGGTAGATCACATTTATGAAAGTGAAGGGTATTGTTGTTACGACGTAAGGAACATATTCAATATCATTTGTGTAACGGTTATTCCATAACGGCCAACCAACTCGTGATGGAACTCTGGGTTTAATAGATTCCTTGTGAGCAGCAACCCTCTATCAAGAAAATCTTGATAGGAAATGCTAGCACGGGAATATCGTATCAATTGGGAGATTTATACCCCGTATGCAGGTGATGCTGGAATGGTGCTAATTAGAAATGGAAAGCTTTCAATTAAAATTCTAAAATCATGACTTTTGTCATAAAGTTTTGTTTTCAACCGACCCACATTGTCAATTTGTAAAAGAAAGTCAAGATATGAGGCCGACTTAATTGTATCTGTTGTATCCTAAGTTACGCAACACCGTTATCAACAATTCTTAAGAGTGAACTGAAATAGTTTTACCTGTATGAAACCGTTCAGTTTGTTACTATTGCAGAAAAAAAACCTGCAGAATCGAATGTACATACTTTTAGATAATAGTTTAGAAGGTTAATAGAAAACACAATGTTGCTATGACTGTTGAAGACAAGCACAATGATATGATGTTAATTTTGTTATATGTTTGGAAATACTACAAACTAAATAAAAAAGAACTTCTGGCAGACGTAACTACATTCTTTTGAATGAAAACAAGTCAGCCAGAGTGAGCAGAGTATTTTGAACCGATTTAATCAGTCCTTTTTTCATCCTTAACTGTTGCATGCTTAGAGAACAATCAACACATACTTGTTAGAAAGTCTTCGGTTAAGAGCGTCGAGGCGACAACATTTGAGGTGTAATACCACCAAATTATGGTACGTCACATCCGGTTGTATTTAAAACAGGTAAAAAAAAGTATTCCCTTGAATTTGACAGATGTTGGTATTTAATCCTATATTTTATTGCAGTAAAATATTTCTGTGTCATAAACATATGTCTTTGATATTTCAAAGCACCATAATTTTTTTTTATTTTAGGTTAATAGAATATTTTGAAAACTTGAGGTTACGTGGTTACTAAACCTTGTACACAGATTAAATAAGGGAAGAAGTTTGATTGGTTAAATTATATTTGGTTATTTTTTTTAATATCCAATGAAATCTTTTGTGAAATTTTGTCTATAGTACTGGACAGGATAAAACTTTACTCATGCCCAGTATATCTTTATTTAAAACAAAGATGAATCCTGCACATTTTCTTGAAAAGTGCGAATTTAACAAAGACTAATAGGGGGAAATCAATGGTGGTAATTCACCTAAAACAACGAGGCCACCGAAGTAGTTCAATTTAAATTATTTGGCTCTCATCCCTAGGTCAGTTTTTCTCGTACACTTTTCACTTGTTATGGAGCTAATTCACTCTTTATTTTCAAATATCTAGCCTTTGTCATTCCTAATGAAGGTAAATCAAAATCTAAAAAAAGCAATTCTGACGGATAACATTTACACATTTTTCACATTTCTAGATCTCTTTATGTTATTGTTTATTTTATGCACTATTTGTCCGTTCCGGACTGCAACCATACAAATGGCCATCAGTCTGTTGTGTCTGTTGATGTTGTGTTTCTTCATTGAGTTGTTATACATAACATTCCACTGGATTCCAACAATGATGTACTTGATAGTGGTTAGGAACTCGTAAATTCATTTACATTGTTGAGTTCACTTTCCTCTTTAAATCCTGCTGTATTTTTGGTGCAAACACTTAGTATGTCAGATGTGGGGGCACGCTATACCATTTGCAACAATTCATAAGAGTTAATTGAAATTGTCATTCATTTTTAAAACAGAAACGTTCAATGTTTTACTACTGCAGAAAATACAGAGCCTGTATAATTATTTTTGAGACTTTTAAAAAAAAAATTGAAAGCTTGTAGAAATAATGACTGTTGCTACATGTATGACTGGTAACGGCAATCACAATGGAAAAATGGTTATGTCGTCATTTGACTTTAAATACTAAAACTGCATTATAAACAATGATAAAGTTCTTCTATCAGATGTAAATGTGTTCTTTTCAAAAAAGAAACACACCGTAAACAGGTCAGCTAGACCGATAATAGTATTCCCGAACAACGAGGCCACCAATAGGTATCCAATTGTTTTTGTACTTACATTCTCCTTAATATTTTAAAACTATCTAGCTTTGAGCCTTCCTGATGAAGGAAGATCAAAATCTAAACAAGCAATTCGGACGCATAAGTTTACAAAGCTATTTGCATTTCTAATTCTATGTCTGTCATTATTTATTTTATAACTATTTGTCCGTTCCAGAATGTCAACCATACAAATGGCTATCAATCTGCTGTGTCTGTGGAAGCTTTCTTCTTCATTTATACTTTATACTTGACATGTCACTGGAATTCAACCATGATGTACTTGATAGTGGCAAATAGCTCGTAAATTCTGTTTAATTGTTGAGTTTATCGTCCTCTTACAGATATGGTTATATTTATATTTACTGTTTACCAAATTTTGAATTTTTTGAAATACTAAGGCTTTTCTACCTCAGACATAGATTACCATAGCTGTATTTGGCAACATTTAGGAATTTTGGTCCTCAAAGCTCTTCGTACTTTATTTGGTCTTTTTAACTTTTTTGGATTCGAGCGTCACTGATGAGTCTTTGTAGACGAAACGCGCGTCTGGCGTATATACAAAATTTAGTCCTGGTACCTATGCTGAGTTTATTTACATGTCTTAGAATCCGGCTGTTAATTTTAAGGAAACACAACTTATATTTAAAAAGACTTAAAGTTACGCGACACTGTTATCAGCAATTCTTAAAAGAAAAATGAAACAGTTATACATGTATGAAACCTTTCAGTGTTTTTACTATTGCAGAAAAATGAAGACTACATAATCAAATGTATTTAATTTTAGATAATGGATTGGAATATTTATAGAAAACAAAATGTTGTTATGACTGCTAAAGACAAGCACATTAAAACAATGTCGTGTTGTAATATGACTGAAATGCTAAAACTGCATAAGAAAGTTCTTCTAGAAGATATATAAGAACTGCAAAAAACAAACATAAAAAAAACCATAAAACAAGTCAGCCAGACTGAGTAGAATATTTCTAAACCGAGTTAATTAGTCTTTTTTAACCTTACTGTTGCATGTTTAGTAGAACAATAGAAAAATACCTATCTAAAAGTATTTGTTTTGGTGTGTCAACATTGATACCACATTAGAAGTTCATATTTAAAATCAAAAAAGTTGGCCCTCTATCTTTATGTCTCGTTTTTGGTCATATAGGTCTTCAATTGTTTTGGTACATAGACACTATTGACTTTCAAATATATTCAATTGCTTTGGTCGTTTTAATGAAGGTAAATCTATAAAAAGCACATCAGACGCATAAAAGTTACAAAACTATTTCTATTTCTTCTTCTATTAATGTTATTGTTTATTTTTGGAACTATTTATCCGTTCCGGAATGTCAACTATACAAACGGCCATTAATTTTGCTGTGCCTGTGGAAGTTTATTTTTTTCAGTCAGTCGTTATACTTGATATGTCACTAGAACTCAACCATGATGTACTTGATGGTGGCTACGAAAACGTTAATTATATTGGACTTTTGAGTTCATCGTCCTCTTAGAAACCTGATGTTGGTTTTCAGTGCAAACAACTAGTATAATTAAAAAGACGTAAAGGTACGGGAGTAAATGTACGACTAAGATTAATTTTAAGTCATAAACAATTCAGTATACTTACATGACTTACGATCAATCTTAGTGTAATTTTTTTTTGTGAAATCGACTACTGGACACCATTTTCAACAATAAATTAGAGTAAATTGAAACAATCATACGTGTATGACTCAGTCAGTTTATTACTATGGCAGAAAAAAATGAAGCCAACATAATCATTTCTGAGACTTTAAGAGAATGGTTTTGAATGTTTATACGTAAAATGATTGCTTAAGGAAACAACAATGAAAATTCCTCATGTCGCCATATGACTGTAAATAATAAACCTGAATAATGGAGTACTTCTAACAGACATAACAGTATTCTCCAAAACTATATAATAAGAAGCAAACTGAAAACAGGTCAGCCAGACGGGGTAGAGTATTCTTAATCCGGGTCGATTCGTCTTTTCATGTATCCTTTACATATTGCGTGATTAGGGAAATAAATCACAAATACCTGTTTTAACGTCTTTGGTTTGGCGCCAGGGGGCTACCAAACTTAAACAACGAGACCACCGAAGTATTTCAAATCTAAAATGAAATTATTTGGCTCTTATCTTCAAAACCCTCTTGGTCATGCAGCTCTTCCCTTGTTTTAGTGCAAATTCATTATTAACAAATATTTAGCTTTCAGCGTTCCTGATTGAGGTAAATCTAAATCTAAACAAAAGAAATCGGATGAATAAAATTAAGAAAACTATTTGCATTTTTAAATCAGTTATGTTATTGTCTATTTCAGGAACTATTTGTCCGTTCCGCAATGTCTATCTGACAAATGACCATCAATCTGGTGTGTTTGTGGAAGCTATGTTTCTTAATTCAGTCGTTACACATGACATGTCAAAACTATAATCTACTTGGTGGTAGCAAGGAATTTGATATTTTATCATCAGGTTTTGAGTTCATCATCCTCTGAAATTCCTGTTTTATATTTTGTTTTGTTTTATAAGTTTTTAGTGCAGACTAATGTTATTTATGACGTGAGTGAGTACCATTTAGGATTGTACGCGACACAATTTTCAACATGTCATACGAGTAAACTGAAACGGTAATATGCATAAGAAACAGAAACATTAAATTTATCTGTATTGAAGAAAATTTGGAGCTAATGGAAAAATGTGAATACAGTTTATCTTCACCTAACCTGGCAAAATAGTTTAAGTTTTTCTATAAAAGATACCAGTATTTCATTGGAATTTATTACCAAAAGAAAAAATAGTCAGAACATATTTGTGTTCGTACATTTTGCGTGCTAATCTTAAAAGCAACCAATACCAGTCTTAATGAGTTCACATTTAAAATTTAAAAAAAGCTATTAGTCTATGTCCCTTTTTGATAATATAGTTCTTAACTTGTCTCGGTACTTGAACGTCCTTGACTTTCAAGTTTTTTACTTTGAGAGTTATTAATTCTCTTCGGACGCATAAAATTCCATTGCAATTTCCGTTTTGATCAGAGTTTATGTTCCGTCAAATTTCCGTGATCCGGAATGTCTGCCAAACAATAACCATCAATTTGAAGAAGTTTTGTTTCTTCATTCAATCGTTGTACATATCATGTCACTGGTTTACACGAGTCATATGATTTACTTGATGGTGACAAAGAACTTCAAGAAATTTCAATATGGACTTATAATTAAGATAGGTGATGTTAATGTAAGCGAGACAAATATGTTTCATAAAGGCAACAGTATTATACCGCTGTTCAAAAATAAAAAGTCGATTGAGAGAAAACAAATCCGGTTACAAACTAAAACTTAGGGGAAAACATCAACTGTAAGAGGAGAACAACGAAACAACAATAACACTGAAGTGCAACAAAATACAGACGACATTGTTTTGTGGTTAGCCAAACCTCGCGCTTTATGGCAATGTTAAATATACTGTTGATATGACTACATGAATATAGTACAAATAAATGTTAATTGAAACAATTATACAGATATAAAACAAAGACTTTCTTCTTTTTCTTCTGTTCCTCTGGATTTAAGGTGGTACCCAACACTTTCAATAAAATTAATTTGGCTCGTTTAATTTTCATAAAATTTTGACCATGTATTTACTTTGACCCTGTAACAAGAGTATAAAAATTTTGAAAATTTTGAACAAACCGTTTTGTCAGAAAAATTACACTGGCTATATAGAATCATATTCAAAACAGTGTGGTTCTGGCCATTGCTTGACGACCTAAATTATCCCATTGACTGTGACAGATTAGGTGAACGTTTGTCTGTAACGACCATTGCTCACTTCTTACTTATTATAGAATTTAAACTGTGGGGTCACCAAAGGTTCTTAACGCCTTTAATAATAAAATAATTCGAAAAATTATTCAGGAATAACCTTTATGTTTTGATTTATATTATAGATATAAATCAACACATCGTATTATTCCGGATTCGTTTTTCGAATTGCTTTATTTAGGTGTTGAGAACCTTTGGTGACCCCACAGATTCAGTGTTTTTAAAAAGTACATAGTGAGCAGTGATTGTTACCGACAAACGTTCACCTAATCTGTCCCAGTCAATGGGATAATTAAGGTCGTCAATCAATGGCCAGGACCACACTGTTTGGAATATGATTCTAACAGTTTAACAAACATCAATTTTGATCATTGAGAAGCTTAATATTTCCTTTACCACACAACGTAATTAAAACGTTAAACTGACTTTACAGAGTTATCTCCCTGTAGTGTTAGGTACAACCTTAAATGTCCCCTTTTCTGTTGCTTTTACTTCGTGTCGACCCGTCATTTGTTCATCATTTTAATCTTTCTATTTCTTATCCTTTCAATTTATGTTTCTCTCTTTTTTTTATCGTTGTGCATTTAGGTAATTTTGTATTAGAATTATAATTTTCTGTCTATTAAATTTTTCTTTGCATCAACCGATTTTAGTTGAAACATACATACATAAATTTTAATATTGGACTTTTCTTTAAGCGTTGTTCTACTTACAAAACATAAAATTTAAAACTTTTAAAATAGTGTTCTTCCTGAAATAAAACCCATGTTATATTCGTAATCATTGGTGTTCTTTGATCCTTTTCAGGTTGACAGGAAACATAGATTTGATTGTTTATTTATGTTATAAAGTACACGAAATTTGCTGAAATAGGCACCATTTTGATTTTTTTCTGTTAAGCACGTACGGTTTTATTTTGAAAATATCTGTTAAGTTGACAAAAAGGTTGTTTTGTTGGTTTAAATCATGACATTACATAAAAATATATATAAACAATTGTTGTAGAAAAGATAAATTTTGCTTTTATTTTCGACTTTACATCAAGCAAAACATGACCTTAACCATGTTGCAAAAACATAAAATTAAAGTAAAGTGATTTATTACTTGAAAGCAATTTTCAAATTTTATTATCGTTTCCTTTCCATATTAATGACTGTCTTTCTAACATGAAATTTAATATTTTGAAAGTCAGAATTATAATTTGGAACGTGCATTTTTTCATTGTTATAGTCACGTTATGTGTGATGGCAGTGACATACCAATTGGCTGTGTATGTGGTGAAGTCATATGGGATCTATTTCAGCATCAATGACTCGAATAGAAAAAAAATAAAGAGTAAAACAAACTGTATGATACTTAAGTGCATTTGGACCCAAACCTTCTAATATCTCTTTAATATTTCTTATTTGTTATCTTCTGGTTTAAAATTTCATCGACTCAATCTTAAATAATATTTATAATTGTTCAAACAACTTTGCTACATAAGAAATTTGACTTCGCCACTTGATTATAGAAATGCTTTTATTTTAAGTACCATTGCAAATCTTTGAAAGACGATGTCACTAGTTTATTTTCAAATCTTCTATAATTATATTGTTTGGTAGTTAATTGTCCTTCAAATGACTTTTCTGGCTGAAATTAGTGGGTTTTTTTTTCTCTTATTATTCTATTTCTCCTTTAAACCACCATTATTATAATGCCTAAATATTTGAGATGTTTAAAACCAAAAATGCACAACAAACTTTTCTGGATCCGTAAGTTTGATATGTTCGAAGGTCGTACATGTATGTTGCACCATAGATGTGTTTTGTAAAATATCCTGTACCAAGTGTGGAATATGGCATTTATTATCAAATAGTTTGTTTCTGTATGTTGGTGATTATTTTTGTAGCAGTTCAGGGTTTCTGTTGTTTCGTTATTTTGCTCTTATAGTTTATTTTTGATCAGGATTTATTTTTCGCTTATCGATTGATTGAACAGTGGTTTACTACTGTTGCTTTTGTTTGGACATTTTTTTGTCTTTTGGGTGATGTTTTATTTATGTAGCTGTATTTGGTTTTATACACATTCATGAAATCATATGTATAATATGTATCATGTGTATCTACTCAAATATGTCATATATATATTTAGTTATTAATACTGACAATATTTTCAAGTTATAAGTTCGATTAACGTTCAAGGTACTTGTTGTTCTATTTAAAACCATGTCAAAACTGACAAACTGTCAGAAATAAGTATCTTTATCAATCTTTTAGGTGTTTTTTTGAATTGAGATGACCTAGTGGACAACAATAATATATTTTCATCAGATTTCCCACATACCAGCATAATTAAATAGCAAATATAGCAAACAACCAATTATATTAACAGATTTTATTTCTTCGTTTGATTTTCGCAATGAATTATACAATATTTAATATTTGTTGGACGTCATCAGTTTCAATGACAATTGATAGGTTAGATTTCCCTGAAATCATTTTACACAGCTGTGTGATTTTGAAAATGGCCCAGAAATAGCAATTGTGTACATTTTAACCATATGACCTACTCGAGCTATATAAGGAAAATATACAAATATTTGTTTTTTACTAACGTATAAAAGCATGCATAAACATAATAAGATGTGGTAACTATATAATGGTCAAAAAGCCAACTATGCACGTTTGCGCTTGTCCTAAATCAGGAGTCTCTGGAAGTCTTGTATAATTTTCAATTTTACTTTCTTTTATATATTTTGGAGTTTAGTATGACGTCCATTACCACTGAACTAGTACACATTTTTGTTTAGAGGCAAGCTAAAGCACGCCTCCGGATTTGGGACTTTCTCGCTGTATTGAAGACCCATTGGTGGCCCTCTGCTGTATGTTCGCTTTTTGGTCGGGTTGTTATCTCGTTGACACATTCTTCATTTTCATTCTTTATTTTATTCAGACCAACGGGTCAAACACGACATTAAATTCAGGTTGCAATACAGCCTCAATCGGTTTAAATTCCGTACAATTAGCTACAAAAGACTGCATTCGTCATTATACTTGAAGTCCAATTCTATAATATAACGAGAGCAAACACTATATATACAATGTAATATGAAATGGTATGCGCACACACACAAATCATGGCTAACAACCTGACATAGGTATTAAAAAGATCTTAAATTAGGATCCACATTTAACTAAACTAGACCTTGCAATCTTATTCGGTAAGGTTTTGGATATCCTACCTATTACACATTTACCTTATGAACCATAGTTTTTCCGGATGTTATGTCTTATTCCTATGTGAAATGCTTGGAGACTTTAGAGGCAGCTGAATATGTCCAAGTACTCATTTTGCATAGTTAAATGGTGTGTTGGTTACCTTAAACGATATATAGGAGGTAAGTTAATTCCATATCGGGTGAGAGCAAAGCTCGAGTTTAATATCTTACCGACTATCTTTACGTGTGATATTTAGACATGCAACCTATCAAAGTGACCAAGTCTTTAATACTTAGTGTTAAGAACCTACTTCCATTTGTCTATACAAAAAAACCAAATGTCAACAATGACAACTTGTTAGATCTTAATTTGTTTTAAGAAATTATTTCAATCGTTCATTATCAATTTTGTCGTCTTTTCAGATTTCTTTTTGTTTTGAAAAGGAAGTAACTCACACGTTATTTAACTAATAATATGTTGTTTAAAAGTTTATACACAAGAATGTTCGCACAATCATCTCCACTGGCGGATCCAGAATTTTTTGTAAGGGGGCCCGCGGACTGACCTAAAAAAGGGGAGTGCAGCTCAAGTCACGCTTCAGGGATACCCTATATATTCAACCAATATTTTCCCATGAAAGAAGGGAGGCCGGCTCCACAGGACCCCTGGGTCCGCTTTGGTCCCTTAAGTATATCATTCACATATTGTTTTTCATTGGTTCACTGCGTTACCTTATTGAACTCTTCTTTTATCATCAAGGAGGTATATTTTATCAGACGAACTAACTTTAACCAACGGCAATTTAATGTCAAAACTAGCTAGTGTATTGACAGAAAATGTCAACTAGTCTAATATTACTTTGTAAGCTTGTCAATATCTGGTCTGCTCTAAGATAAAATCATACAAATGAGAACTGTGTGCCCTATTGAACTCTTTCTTTTATGATCAAGGAGGTATATTTCAACAGACGGACTTACTTAACTTTACCAAGGGCAACTTTATGTCAAACTAGCCACTGTATTGACATAATCTGTCTAAAATTACATTGTCTGCTTGTCCATATATGGTCCGCTCTAAGTAAAAATCATACAAAGGAGAACTACCTGCCCTATTGAACTTTTTGATGTATTTTTCTGTCAAAACGTCTGTTAAACATGTATATATACTTGACCCGCAGATGTGACAGACATAAAGTGGTTGAAGAATGTTTTTTAAACAAACAAAAAAAGAAATTAATTAGATAGAATATGAATGAATATCCTGATAAAAAACGAAACAACGTGTGTATTTTTAAGTTGATTTAGTGCAAATGCTTCCCTGTGAAATATAGCCCAATGGTTTAAAGATCTGGTTGGGTGTACAGACTACAGAAAATGCTGGAGTTCGTATTGTGAAGCTTTTTTGTCTGACATTTCCTCGTGTTTTTTTTTTTGTTTGTTTTTTTGGCAAAGGCGTTGTCGGGTTCTTTTCGATTGATGAGTTTTGAGTGTTCCCTAGGTATCTTCATAATTTTTTCTTAATATATTCCCACTTTTGAAAATCCGGACTGATTAAAAGTTGAACACTTCATCGGTTCTATCTCAAAATATGTACAATTTTATGTTGAGGGGGTCTTGAAATCTTTTGACAGCTTACGAAGTGATAACTTTTAATATTTTTCAGCTAAACAAACTCATTACTTACTTTAAAATCCATGACCCAATTTGTTTTAAAGTGTAATTTCATCCCCTGCTTTCTATTAAAGGCATACAACATGGAAAAACACATTTGGAAGGGGTATACAAAAAATAATGCCAAGAAACACACTGTCTACACTAGGGACTTTATTCGTCTCAACGGTAATCAAATGACGATAACTGTGTACTCGGACCTACTGACAGTATTTTGAAGGTTACATGCAAGTTCGATAAAAAGACAATGAAAACAACACGTTTAACAATGTCATGCGTACGAGGCGCTTTTATGGATTTACTTTCATCAGGAACGCTCAAAGCCAAGGATAAACGATGAAGGAGGTATCAACAGACGGACTTACTTTACTTTACCAAGGACAGCTTAGTGTCAAACTAGCCACTGTATTGACATAATCTGTCTAAAATAAAATTGTCTGCTTGTCCATTATATGGTCCGCTCTAAGTAAAAATCATACAAATGAGAACTCTGTGCCCTATTGAACTTGTTTATGTATTTTTCTGTCAAAACGTCTGTTTAACATATATTTATACTTGACCTGCAGATGTGACGGACATATAGTGGAGGAAAAGTTTTTTTTTTTTTTTAAATAAGAACAAAAAGAAATTTATTAGAATGGATATGAATGAATATCCTGACAAAAAAACAGCGAGTGATTTCAACGTTCATTTAGTGCTAAAGATAGCCTTATGGTATAAAGGTCTGGATTGGGTTTACAGAACACAGAAAATGGATTAAAAATGCAGTCCTCTAAAAAAGAAATATTAAAGGCCGTACATTGACCTATGATGGTTTACTTTTATTAATTGTTATTTGGATGGAGATTTGTCTCATTAGTACTCACATCTTCCTGTATCTATAGACAAAATAGACAAATATTAAAGAATAGAGAATAAATCGTTAAAAAAATATAAAGAATAGAGAATAATGGGGGAAATAAATGGAACGGATAGGTGGAGGAAGTTTGACGTCATGTGGCAAATAACTCATTCACAATCAGAAAGAGAGAAAGTTCAAAGTATATGAATATATTCATCTCTATTGGACCAATATCTTGACCTGCATTTTGAACTTGCAATTGCATCATCAAATCTGGACACAGTATTTTGGAACAAAGTCAGCCAGTGCTGTATCCTACAACTTTTAATACATAAAAAAACAGCAAATACAGATTTGAAAGTAACCACTAAATATGTTTATTTATTGCATATATATTATAATTTTATCTCAACTTCACGTTAAAATGCCATATTTTTATTGGCTTATACCAGGGTGACAATTTACTCTATCACATGGCTGAGCGGGTGACAATTTTTTTTAATGTCACCCTTTCGTCCAGGCCAATAAAAAATCAATAATTTAAAGGACAATGAATTGAGTTTACATAAAGTTATTAGAAATAATACTTTAATTTTACGTGTTGGCTTAGATTTAATCATTCGATTGTTATAAATAATAATGGACAAGACAGTAAACGCTTTTGGTCGTAAACTTGTTCAGTTGTGTTACGATACAGGTCTAATAGTAGCAAACGGTACACTAGGAAATGACCAGAATTGAAACTTTACTTTCTGTACTAAAAAAGGAAACAGTGTAAATGACTATTTATTACTTTCACCGTCAAATTATAATCAAATTAGTGATTTCAAGGTACTACAGTTCATTGAATTTTCAAATCATGCGCCTATATTTTTTGAATTGGACTTTTCTAATAATCGTCCGCCGTTCAAGCCTCCCATGGTACATACTTTTATAAAATAGAATAGTGACCAAAACAATGAATATATACAATCGTTACGTTCACACTAGGACAGTCTTTTTTCTTACTAGTAAATGACATTTCATCTGTCGACGATATGAACTCCGCAGTTAGAAAGATCACGGACATATTAAATGATTGTGCTTTTGATATATTTTGTCGTACTGTTTAAATCAGAGACAACGACAATTCCGAAAGGCCAAATAATGAATGGTTCAATGAAAAATGTGAAAAAACTCGCCAACATTTTCATAAAGCAAGGAACTTTTTTCAACGTCATCCTACCGATATTAATAGATTCTATTATGTAGTCGCTAAAAATAGTATCAATAAAATAAAACGCCAAGCACAATATACTTTTAAACGACGAAAGTGCATGGAACTGTGTAATATAGCTAAAACGGATCCCAGAAAATTTTGGTCAGCACTTAAGCATAAAAACAAGAAAAACTTTTTAATGAAAAGATGTCTAGATACTTTGAAAATGTTCTCGGTGCTGATCCTCCGGAGATTTGTAAGGAAGTATTAAATCTATTAAACAATGAAACTTTTGATAATTTAGACATCCATGCTTTAGATTCTAAATTCACAGAGGACGATATTGTAAAAGCGATAACGAAACTGAAATCTGGAAAAAGTGCGGGAAATGATAACATTGTTGGCGAAATGTTCAGTGCCAGTCCGGTATTTTTTTAACCAATTTTAAAAACATTATTTAATTATATATTCGACAGTGGAATATATCCTAATTTTTGGACTTATTGTATCGTCATTCCCGTGCCGAGATTTATCTGACTCCAACAATTATAGACCTATTGTGCTTGTGAGTGTCCTATCTACACTTTTTACAAGTATACTTACCCACCGGTTACTATCTAGGTGCGAGGAAGAGGGGAAACTAATACTGAGTAATAGACACTCAGTTTGGGTTTAGGCCAGGAAAATCTACCATAAGTGCAATTTTTGTTCCCACGGTATTATATCGCATGTTCTTCAGAAAAAAAGTAAATTATATTGCGCATTTGTGGACTTTCGTAAGGCGTTTGATAAACTCAGTAGAAGAATTCTTACGAAATGGAGTAAGCACTAAATATGTAGCTAGGGTGAAATCTATATATTTGTCTATGCAAATTCGTGTTAATTCTGGAGGTTTGCTGTCTGATTCATTTGAAAATCTGCTTGGTGTGAAACAAGGAGAACTGTTATCTCCTTTGTTATTTTTATTTTTCATAAACGATATAGTCAATGATTTGTCTATTGATGCAACTGATGATGTCGTAACTCTGAACGAATATTTGATATACCTAATTTTATTCGCAGACGATACCGTTTTGTTTGGGAAATCACCTGATATTTTACTTAATAAATTGTCAACATATTGTATAAAATGGAATATTGAAGTAAACACTGACAAAACGAAAGTGTTTGTATTTAGAAATGGCTGGCAGCGGGTTAAGAATATTGTTTTCTATGACAACAACGAACTCCAAATAGTTGATTCATATGTTAACCTCGGAATATCACTGCATTCTAATGGCAAATTTCTACAAACAGAGAAACGTCTGTCTCAGCAAGGATCCAAGGCCTTATCAACACTAACGAATACTCTCAAAAGCGTTTACATTTCAACTGATCAATGTTGTATTTTATTTGACAGTATAGTTGGTTCCGTTCGTAGTTACGCATCAGAAGTATGGGATTTTCATCGTGCTCGTGATATTGAATTAATTTTTAACCGTTTTGTAGATTTCTTGTAAAGGTTGGTAAAAATGTAACCTATTAGTTTTCTATGTGGTGAACTTGGGCAGTTGCCTATGTATGTTTCAAGGCGTATTAGAATTTTAAAATATTGGTTTCATATTTTATTGAAAAAGCCAAGTGTTGTTTACGATGTTTACATACTTCTGTATAAAGATGTTATTAATGGTAAAACAAATTGGGTTAAATTAGGCCGTTGGTTTTCTCGCTTGAATTGTTTTACATTACGGGGCCTTTTATAGCTGACTATATGCGGTATGGGCTTTGCTCATTGTTGAAGGCCGTACGGTGACCTATAATTGTTAATGTTTGTGTCATTTTGGTCTTTTGTGGATTTCACAGGATGTAACTCCTGTAGTTTTTGATATTGTTAAAAAAAACGTATTACTAATCAATATTTACAAGAGTGGTCCACATCTTTATGTGATTGTGAAAAACTTTGCATGTATAGAAGAATCAAGACAAATTTTTGTCTTGAAAATTTCTTAAATTTCTTTTGTGATGTTCGATTACCTCTGTTGAGGCCAATGATAGAAAAATTCCATATTGAATGTATCAAATTTTGGGTCCGACGTCCATGGACATTTGACTCTTTGAACTTCTTTTCCGGAACCACGTAAAAGGATCAATATCTGAATCTGTTATTTTTCTCTATTGTTGAAGCATATGATAAAAAGATCATAACATGTCATTTTTTATATCGCATATATAATCAGCCCTCGGTCAGTATCAGCCCTCAAGCCATGCAGCTTTTAGGCTGATATTGAACCTAGGGCTGATAATACATGCAATATGAAAAAATGCCATGTTATAATCTGATAATAGGACATTCAGTATAATAAATTAAACACCACACAGCTGAAGATGAAAGGCATCTCCAGACGGACTATTATATTAAACGCTATATTATTTTAGTAGTCCAATTCACTGGTCACGAGAGTCAAAGCGACATGCATGATTACAATAACGTTAGGTCATTATGTGACCTTAAACATTAGCAAAAAAATCGTATACTCATAAAAAAAAAAGATCCGAAATATGGATAGATGGCCTTAGCCAATTATGGAACGCCGATATTCGGTGGTTTCGTGGTTACCTCCTGGCCGACAGTCCCATTGTTTGTGGGCTCGATCCCCGACCAGATCAAATTAAAACATTAAAACTGGTACTGCTTCCCCGCTTATCATGCGGTGTGTTTTAGGAAGAGCAAAGAATGCTCGTCACAAAGTTAGAATAATGTGTCCGAATAGAATGGCATGCATGTCTTCCTGTGGACTTTTAGCTTGTGAAACTAGCAGGATAGGAAATTAACCTCAGTGCTTCGCGTGATATCGGTCTAGTACAAAACAAGGTTAATATTCATATCATATCAACATTTTCTCGCCCAGGATACATATTTAATTTACCACTGGACGTTAAACAGTCATTCATGCATCTATCTATCATTATAATGTTCCTAGATTTTTTTGTCTTCAATGCCTTGTTTGAATTTATTGGTTCGCGGCCACTGATGAGTCTTATACCGAGCGTAATATAGTTCATTCAAATGATAAAAGTAAAATCCCGACTGCAACCAATAAAGAAGTCTTACATTTCTTACTTAAATGAGGCCGTTAGTTTTCCCGTTTGAATTGTTTTACAATATTGTCTAATCGGGGTCTTTTATAGCTGGCTATGCGGTATGGGCTTTGCTCATTGTTGAAGGCCGTACGGTGACCTATAGTTGTTAATGTCTGTGTAATTTTGGTATTTTGTGGATAGTTGTCTCATTGACAATCATACCACATCTTCTTTATTATATAATCCACGATTAGTTTGTACATGAACAAATGAGCAGCTTGTGATAGATTTTGTTTCCACTTTCGGAGACTTTGTTAAATTATAATAGACGTTTTACGTGGTCTGCTCATATAACGTACTAAGTATAGTTTGGTCTTCTCTTTCTTCATAATCCCGGCTCTGCATCTGTCATTAAATTGCAGATAACTCATCATGTTCATATTGATCATTTATTAGTATGCTGTCTGATATAAATCAATTATAGATTTTTTTTAATTCATCTTAGGGCGAATTTGTCTGAAAAGAATTCATATCTACATAAAGTGAATGTTTAACTCCACTTGAATGTGATCACCCCCATACCTTATAGTGTTAATTGTTTTATTTGAAAAAAAAATCCCACCATAACCTCCCCCCCCCCCCCCCCCCCCCTTTTTTTTTTTAGGTTAAATGCTTTCTCCCTAATTTAATAATACTGACAATTTAGTACGTGCTAGATATTGAACTTCATAATAGAGGTTCAAAAGGTTGACCGTATTTTTCAATGGGGTATGCATTCCTAATTAACATAATCGTGATAAAATATTGCCTTTCTTTTGTATTCCTTTTTAAGAAGCTACGAATAAGCCCAAAGAAATGCACGATTGATATTTTTCGTATCTTGCATCAGCTGCAAACAGAAAAGTCAATATTATCAGTTGACAATATAACAAATACGTACCAGATTTTGACACACTACGAACTAAATATTAACCTTTCTTTATATTGCATATAAATACTGACCTGGTTAATTTAGCACAAACAATCATTTAACAAGAAAATCAAGGTATGTACATTCAAAATCTGTACAATTGTGTATAATGCTTTATTATAATTATTGGTGTTTTTTTGAACTAGCGGTTTAGAATGGTTCTTTTTAGATGATGTGTAGTTTGTACTTAAACTATACATTTTACACAAAAAATTGACATACCATGCATACGTCACGAGATAAAAACTAACTAACAGGCATTCTAGATTTTTGCAAATCAACCACGACCCAATACCAATACTATGTTGAAAAAATCGAAAAGACTATAACAATTAATTATTTTTTTTTAAATCCATACATCCCATCATCCCAAAATCTTCTTTGTTTTAAAATTGTCAATTTTTCTATATATATATACATGTATCAATATATGTCAATAGCACTAGTGTTTAACTGATAACCGTATACACACGAGTTACGACGATCCCAATATGGCGACGGCAGATATGGGTAAAACGTTTCAGTCATTTTTATACGCCCATCTTTTAGACGGGACGTATTATGGTATAACATAAAAACACAAAAATACTGAACTCCGAGGAAAATTCAAAAAGGAAAATCAAAAAGCAAAAAGCAAAATCAAAAGTCCAAACACATCAAACGAATGGATAACAACTGTCATATTCCTGACTTGGTACAGGCATTTTCTAATGTAGAAATTGGTGGATTGAACCTGGTTTTATAGCTAGCTAAATCTCTCACTTGTATGACAGTCTCATCAAATTCCATTACATTTGCAACGATTTATGAACAAAACAAACATACTCAAAGAGTAAAAATATCAAAAATAGGGGTACAGCAGTCAATATTGCGTTATCATCTTAAAATCATTATAAAAACAACAAATGTAACGAAGAATCACAAAAAGGCATACATCCTTGGTTGAGGGAAATAGTGGGGTCATTACAGATTTTGGAAACGACTTGATCAGTATTTTTTTCAGCGTGAAATGTCGTAGCAAAATTATTCTTTACCATCCGTATTTATATTTACTGGTTATCCGTGGACAGAGGATTTAAAAAGATAGAAAACATGTATTTACATTTCTTCTCAGTTAAAATGTTTAAAAATCATTCGAGGTTATATTTTATTGTTTTTGAAATAAATTCTGTTATTCATGTTAATGGGCACTTTGACCTTTACTGGTTTAATTGACATATAATGGTTTTTGATGTGTTTTGTTATATGATTTTGCCATGTGATTATGGACTTTCCGATTATATTTTCCTCTAAGTTCAGTATTTTTGTGATTTGACTATTTACTTTTATAAATTGTTACTTAGATGGAGAGTTGTCTCATTGTCAATCATACCACATCTTCCCATATATAGTAATAATGCACGCGTTTTGGTCGTAGTTAATTTGAACTTTGATACATCGGCGCCCATGTTTTAACAATAATGTATTATATGACACACAGTAACCAGAAAGTCTCAACATTGTGACAGAAAGACTCAACCAATGCCTTTATTATAGTTTATATCTCAACCATTTAAATTTTTCATTTTTCTGCTAAGAATAGGCTTGACAAACACATATTTTTGCAATTAACAGAATAAATTATCATTAAGCATAAAAATAAACACAAATTATTGACAAAGTTTCTTGCTAAATCGTTAATTTCATAGCAGTTCTATCGGATTCAAAGATAGTAAACATGATAAACCGTAGGAGAAAATTGATTGTGACTTCAATATCAGATATTTCGAACCAAGATGAGACATATTAGTTACAATTCTTATTTTCTATGGCATGACATTCTCCTATTTTACGAAAATATCATTAATTTTCAGTAAATTGACGAAAAGTCGACTTACCCTGTGCTTATTTTAAATATTTTGAACCAGAAAACCTCAACAGGAAGTGCCAGAATACTTTTTTCCGTCTCATCATTTGGTTGAGATTAGATGGTTGTTTTATACTCTTTGGTAGAGTTGTTGTCTCTTTGTCACATTCCCCATTTCAATTCTTAACTTTATGAACAAACTTTTCTTGAAAAGATATATATTGAACGTTCAGCGGCAAATGTTATGTGCAGATTTATGCAGGGTGATTACAAAATAATTAAAATGACCCATCGCGCGAATTTTTGTTGAAATGATATTCATAGTAAATTTTGGTAATTGACTATTTTTTTTTTACCTGTTTATGGTCAGAATATATGGAAACTTAATCAAAACTGTATTCATTATTGCCATTTATATGTTTGAATGATTGAATTGGGTATAAATATACTAGTATATTGTATTTTAATGTATGACTGTAAACTGTATACATGTCAGGCCTGGGGTAATGGTAATTTGTAATTGTAATGCATTGTAATATTACTTTTTTTGGATGTAATGCAAAGTAATTTGTAATGCACATTTTCTGCATTACAATTACATGTAATGTAATGATTACTTTGTTAAAAATTGATGTAATGCCTCCATTACAGTACATTACTTTTCATTACAAATTGGTAAAATATATAAAATTGAAGAACATTGTATAATAAAAATTAAATATTAACAAAAACAAAAGAAAGTATAATGGAATAACATTTTTGTCACAGTTAATTACTGTATTAAATAAATTACATCAATCTTTAAAACACACATTAAGGTAAGAAATATAAAATGGTAAAAAATATTAAGTCTTTGATCTTGGTTTCTGATATTTGTTTAATATGATATGGGAATATTTTGGTGTTAGATATATACACGATGGTCTTTGAAAAATCTTATAAAAAAATTATCAAATAAAACTATACAGATCAATGAAAAAATATGAAGATGAAAATTTCATAATTCTATACACACCTTACATGTATTTCAATGAAATATTGAATATATCAAACAACATTTTTAAACCAAACTGTGGTTTGGGTCCTGTCTGTGTTGTTCTTTCACCTAATTAATATCACAATGTTTTTATTGCAATCAAATCTTCTCAACTTATGTTTGTCCTCACAGAACCCTTAGGCATTTCACAAGATAATCCTTTAATGACACATTTATTATATCCCTTTGAAATCCTTAATGATGTCTTAATGATTAAGTGATCAATGTTAGAAACAAAATTATAGGATAATTTATTTATTTGTTACCACCACCTAAGAAACTCAAAAGTGACTTTTTCAGTTTCATGCCTCCTACTAATCAATCAAAGGTTATAGACACAGGTAAGGTGCAGTACATGATGTTGACATCTACTTGTCTGAGCCATGTGAAGAAATTTCAATCAATGCACTGGAATAATGGAAGTCAATTTCAGTGTGCCTTTCTTCTTTGGTTAATACAGCTATCAAGTATTTAGCCATTTCCCACACATAAGCTCCTGTAGAAAGGCTTTTAAGTATTGCCAGAAAGGTGAACAGAACTGATCGCTCTTCTCTTAATGGCATCACATTTAAACCACTTATAATGATAAAGTGCAATGGACATATTAATTAACCAGTATTTGAAGTCTATGTCCCTATGCACTGTATACATATGTACATTTACCACTGTTTTTGAAATGCCTTTTGTTTTTATATTGAAAAAGTAATGTGTAATGTAATGCATTACACAGGCAAAGTAATTGTAATGTAATGCATTACATGTGAGAAAAGATGTAATTGTAATTGAAATTGTAATGGAAGAATCACAAAGTAATTGTAATGTAATGCATTACATTGCAATGTAATGGCCCCAGGCCTGATACATGTACATGTTTTTTTGTTTTAGGACCTAAATGTAAATTATACTATAATAGCTCTAGATCTAATTGAGTTACCCTTTTTAAATAAAGAACTTATTATATTTATTATTACACAGAATGGAAATGTCTGCCGAAATGATGAAGGCTATAAAGGAAATGAGGTCCATGCCTCCCGTACCATGCCCAGAGTATGAAGGAATACCTTACCCAACCTTTCTAACTTTTCGAAATAAAGGAGCAGAACAAACCATACAGGGAATAAAGGACTTCCAGTCACGGGAAACAGATATAATGATATGCACTCATTCAAAGTCAGGTACATGTATACATTGTATGTAATAATTATTTAATTTCGTAAATTGAAGACCGTTGGTTTTCCCGTTTGAATGGTTTTACACTAGTAATTTTGGGGCCCTTGATAGCTTGTTGTTCGGTGAGAGCCAAGGCTCCGTGTTGAAGGCCGTACATTGACCTACAATGGTTTACTTTTTTAAAATTGTTATTTGGATGGAGAGATGTCTCATTGGCACTCACACCATATCTTCCTACAATGTATATCTATATTCATTAGTTTGCGGGATTTTCTCGCTGTGTTGAGGACCCACTGATGGTCCTTGGTATGTTTCCTGCTCTTTGATCGGGTTGTTGTTTATCTAACACATTCCCAATTTCCATTCTTCCTATTTTAAAGAACTGATAACCTTCGAATTTATTTCATACCTGAAACATTTTCAAAATGGTTTTTTTTATCTTTACTTAAATTTATGTTATTGCAGCCCCATGTTAGTAAATAAACCAATCGCCAATTAATTAACAACCCTTTATCAATTTTATGCGTTCGAAGCGTTTTCCTTGTTTTATCTTCACCAGGAACGCTCAAAGCCAGATGTTTGATAACCACGGGTGTATAGCAGTCGGCAATGCTCGGTAGAATCCGCTACTCGTTAGACGAGGCTGCGGAATCGGCCGAGTTGTGAAGAATTGGGTGTTTAGAAACAGAAACAGTTGACGAGATATATGAACAACAAGAATGTGTCCATAGAACACCGATACATCAAACGCACTTTTATTTTCTTTGTTCAATGGACCGTTAAATTGGGGTCAAAACTTGGCATTACAATTACAAAGATCCTATCATAGGAACGTTAATGTTTGTGTCATTTTGGTCTTTTGAGGATAGTTGTCTCATTGGCAATCATACCACATCTTCTTTATTATATATGTACTCAGTTTCAAGTTGATTGGACTTCATCATCATCAAAAACTACCTTGACCAAATAATTTAACCATCAACTTTAACCTGAAGTGGGACAGACGAAAGGACGGACGGACCGAAAACGTTATGCCCCTACGGGCATAAAAATACCTAAATTAATAACATCTAAGGTCAACTTTCAAAATTGTCTTGATGTTAAGGCCTGTCTTTCTTAATTACATGTATTTCTAAAATTATTCGAAGTGAGGAATGTTGATCTGATAACATTTCTATCAGCGACTGGTTGTCCATTAGCAGCGTTATTGACCTAGGACTACAAAATCACTCTAATCGGCTCAACAGCGCAATTTTGATAGATTTTTTTTGCAAATATTTGGTATGTTTTACAAACCAGGCCAGGGTCATTTTTTGTCGAGCCAACTCAACTTTTGTCAATAAGGCGTGACAAAGCGATCTTTTATTCTCTCAGCGCCGCCGCTCGCGGCGTTCACAAATGTTCACTAGATGTGATTTAAGTTTTTCAAATTTGATTACTTTCTTAAAATATCTTTGATTTCTAGAAAAATTGGAGTATATTTTGTAAACAAAATCCTGTTTATTTGTATTTTACTCATAAATGAACTTTTTTGCCAGTTATCATTTCTTTCACTCTGAAATTTTAACAACATTTTTTTATACAATCCTGGATTTTTACCAAACGTGGACAGAAGTATATTGAAGGCTGTAAGGTTACCTAAATAGTTGTTAATTTCTGTATCAGTTGTTTTCTTATGAAAAGTTGTCTCATAAGCAATCATACCACATCTTTAATTTATAATTAGTTTTTTTTATCCAGTTCAAATAACTTACCGTCCGCAGTTAAGGTTTTTAAAACATTTATTAGATTGATAAACCATCCTTGACTTATGACAAACTTGGACAGATGCTTCTTACAACCAAACAATAGTATCTAGAGGAGAGTTTTCATAATTTTCCCTCAGTTTTGTTGAACCCCGCGTCTAACAGCAAGAGAAGGCGATACTACGGAAGCCGATAAGGGCCATTCAAAAAAAATATTTTATGTCGTAATTACGACAAAGCATGTCGTAATTTCGACATAACATGTCGTTATTACGACATCGCTATGTCGTAATGTCGACATAACATGTCGTTAAAACGACAATTACGACATATCATGTCGTAATAACGACATCACTATGTCGTTATAACGACATCGTTATGTCGTTATAACGACATCGCTATATATAAAAGAATATGTATGATGATTGCCAAGAGACTAAATGACACAGAAATTAACAACTATACGTCATCATAATGCCCTCAATAATTAGAAAAGCCCCCGCATAGTCAGCTATAAAAGAGGGAGGAAAGATACCAGAGGGAGAGTCCCCGAAATGCTGTGTGGCAGACAGTGTTATTATTTAATTATTAGCTCCCTTGGTAAAACTCCAAATTTCATATTTAGTTTAGTTTAAACATATTTATTTATAGTGGATTGGGAAACAAGTTTTGCAACTTATATTAATCCCTTTCCACTTTGCGGGTGCGAGTGCTGCCTTGTAGCGGCATTAGCCTACTCTTTTTCGAAATCTACAAGGGTGTCTTTAACGTGCAAGAGATGTGGCTCTCTCTTAACACGGGCCAGCCATTTATCGTCCCCGTCCGACGGACTATCATCGTTTCCTCAAGACCATACTCGCAAATGGTGTCAAGGGAGAGCCGAAAATTTAGTTCCTGAAATTTTCATCCCAAACGGGAATCGAACCAGGAACCTTTGTGTTAGTAGTCCGATGCACTAACCACTACACTACGGGGTCACATTTCATATTTAATGCATTTTATTGTTAAATAAATTACATGAAGCTTAATATATATATATATATTTGTTAATTGCATAGCTGTTGCTATATGAATTCATTGGTTAAAGATATTAGTTTAATATTCGCATCGTCGCACAATCTTTGGATACCTTCTTTGGATACCTTCAGTGAGACAATTATATATTATAAACAAACATTTAAGGTCAATAAATTAACGTTTGAAAACTGGCTGTACAGACAGTTAGAGATAGATATATTATGTGATTATGTGAGAGTAACTCTCCAGCTAAGCATCCCATTTTTATTAAAATAAGCGCATACTACATAGATTCCTTTTTAAATAAGAGTGAATGAAAGTATCAATTGCTATAATCTTACTTTCAAACGTTGGGCACGATGTTCCGACAACACGTTATACTTAAAATGCGGCGTCGAAGATGGTTTTTGACTTCGATTAATTTTTGCAAGTTTTATGCGGTTTTTTATATTGTTGGTTGATTCTGGTTCTGTTCGTTTTTTTATGTCATTTTATCAAAAATTACATCGAGTTGTGGAAATCGATATAATAATGTTTACCCTCTAAGTTATTTCAACTAAAAATGCAGTACTGTCGCAAGTAATGTAGGAAGGAAAGATGGGACGGAAGCACATGTATACGGTTTTCATAAATTTTTTTTATCATAGAATGTTTTACTTTCAAGTTGCATATCATCTGTCATTGTAACATTTCTATATCTTAATTCATCCCCAATACAAATATATCTGACACTCTGCAAGTAAATCGAACATTTTTACCCTTGGTTAAATTTGAATAGAATAGTATTTTCCCTGGCACATAAGTTGTCGAAATACACCCCTTCAATTACTTGAACCTTGGCTTGAGAATTATTTCCCAAGTCATCTTCAGATATATACATTTTAAAATATAGTAATCTACTCCTGGATCGTCCGCGAAAACGGCAAATAAAAATATAATCCCGTTTGTTTTTTAATTCGATGAAACGGTTTTTGTCGCTGTTTGGGATTCTTCTTTCAATTACCTCCATTTCATGCACAAGTTTATATTGACGGAAAGTTCCGGCTTCGCTAGTACAGGAATTACTTTCATCATTACAGTTATAGCATGAATAGCAGGACAAATCGCGAAGAAAAACATTCCGTGTACTGGTATTAAGTCTTATGATATTGGTGATTGCACCTAACTGAAGTGACGACTTTAAATTATTTCGGAGTACTTCCGTAACATATATTTCAATTTATTTTATATAATGGGATTTTTCCCCCATTTCCAAATTCTTTTAAAGAAATCGTAAAAGCTATACAATTGATAAAAATTGCAAAATTTAACCTGTGTCGAACCTATGTCCCTGGGCGGAGTCTATAGCAACATGCACTATTCTTTTTTTCGGCAGCAATCATCAACATCTTTTTCCAAATTTCATAACACTATTTGTTTTAATTATCATAATTAGGATTTGAGACCTTTTTTAGACGTTTGGAAAAATTGGCTACCGTTTTGTAATGTATGGACGCATTTTATTCCTTTAAGACCCAAATATGTAGTTAATAAGAAAAGAATCTTGGCATTTTTTACTCTGCGTATATCTAACTTTTGTTTTGATCAATTATAAAACTGCTTTGAAAAATGAAATATCAACTTGGACAAAATGGCTACCGTTTGAAAAACGACTGTGTAGAGAAGATTTTATTGAATCAGAAATATTTGAACTCACATGAGGCAAATATTTGTAATTTTGTTAGATATTATTATTGTCTTACTATTTTTATTCATTTTCTGCTATAATATGCAGTCGAGTCAAATGAAATTTGGTAAAATAACGGCTTTAACGCCACAAAGAACCGACACATGTCGTTGTTCCTGTCAAGAATCAAGAAGACCAGAGAATGAATTAGAAATAGGATCACTATACATAAGAGTTAAAACAGTTTTTCATAAATGTAACGTTGGACGGAACATACGTTTTTTTCACATATCTTTCTTATCTTAATCCTCAAATATACTAGATCTTACTTAGGAGATGATCAAGAGCTGTAAATACATATTTCAAAACATATATTGAATTTGTTTTAATATTGATTCATGTTTTCTAACATTTTTATTTTGTTTTGCGAATGAAATTTCGAAGATTCTGTTTCAAATCCATGGGGTTGTAGGAACATCGCGCGTGCCCAACGTTTGAAAGTAGAAATAGAGCAATCAATACTTCAATACACCCTTATACCAAGAAGCCATGTAGTTTGCGCTTATTTAAAGGGAGATGGAAAGCTTGGCTTGACTTGGTTGTACAAATTCAGTCCTCTGATAATTCCACATTTCATTTTTCCAACATGTGTGACTGCATAGCTCTTCTACGACCGGTAACTTGTTAATCTATAATATATGAAGCCCTAGGACGATGGGCTTTGTTAATCTAAATTGGTATCTTTATTAAGTTTCTCTTTGACGGTACTTTTTTTTATCTTTATTCAATTCTTCAACATATATATACAACAGATATATTACATATTACACAAAATATCACAAGGCAATGTTTTTAACTATAATCATATATAATCAGCACAATATTTAGAAATTAAATGTTATTACACCTTCGGTTTCTTGTACCAGAATATTATTCTTTAAAAAGTGTTTCTCAAAAATATTTCTCATACATCTTGCATCACACAAATATTCATACAGGTAAGTTATATAATGTTTTACAGTGTATTTAAATAGTCTAATAAGATCAACATTACTGTTCTCTTTGACGGTACAGTCCAAGCACTATGGGCCATGTTAATCTAAATTGGTATCTATAACATATATAAGTTTCTCACTGAAGGTATCCAAAGAAGGTAACCAAAGATTTTGATATGATGCAGATATTAAACTTTACAATATAAATAAATATCTTTAACCAATGAATTCAAATAGCAAAAGCTATGCAATTAACAAATATATACTTATTAAGCTTCATGTAAATTATTTAACAATAAAATTCATTAAATATGAAATTTGGAGTTTTACCAAGGGAGCTAATAATTGAATAATAACACTGTCTGCCACACAGCATTTCGGGGACTCTCCCTCTGGTAGCTTTCTTCCCTCTTTTATAGCTGACCATGCGGGGGCTTTTATAACTATCGGGGACATTATGATGACGTATAATTGTTAATTTCTTTGTCATTTAATCTCTTGCCAATCATAATACATATTCTTTTAAAAATAGCGATGTCGTTATTACGACATAGCTATGTCGTTAAAACGACATAGTGATGTCGTTATTACGACATGATATGTCGAAATTACGACATAGCGATGTCGTTATAACGACATGTTATGTCGAAATTACGACATGCTATGTCGTAATTACGACATAAAATATATTTTTTGAATGGCCCTTATCGGCTTCCGTACGATACACTAGCTTCCGCAGAACTCTTACGAATTTTGTTCGGATGCAAATTGATGAAGTTTAAAAAGGCTTGTCCTTGAATGCAAATTTTACAAAATAAATAAATGTTAAGTTGGTTATTTTTTATCAAATTCTATCAACATTAATATGTTACGCGGAATGTTTTTTCTACTCTTTTTCGGAAATACGTAAAACTTTTGATAATTGTTTATTTTAAAGTATGTTATAAGTATGGAGAATATTCAGTATGACTTAAACAATTTATATTAGTGACAAATGCCAACATCTAATTAGTAAATAATAGAAAAAAAAAGATTCAAAGACTCGTATACATATTGAAAGACATATTTCGCTTATTAGCAAAATTTAAATTTAAATTTAGCCAAAAATAGACCTAAGAAATTGTCCGCGTATAGCCGCCATGCGTACTAATGCAATTTTGACCAAATCAGCTATTATAAACAATATGGCGGGAAAATGTTTTATTGGATCAACCTTATTTCAGTTCGACAAAAGAAGTATAACAAAATATCGAACTTTAAGGCAAACTAAAAAGGAGAAGTCCATAATAACTAACAACAAAAAAATCGCTATCAACCAACAAAACAACTAAAAATTAAAAGAAGACTGTCATATAAAGAAATGAAGACACCAATTTATACATATGGATCATTCAATACATTTTTATTGTGCTGCAGCCCTAGTAGTAGCACATAATGTATTTTAACTGTATTGTGCCGCTTCGTTTAACATGTTTTTTTTTCATTTAACATTAAAATTTGCCATATATAAGTGGGAGGTTTGGCTAGCCGTAAAACAAAGTTCAACCCATCATGTTTTCTTAAATGTGATGAGTGTACCAAGTCAGAGTTATGAGAGTTATCAAATTTCGTAACTATGTATGTTTGCGTTTGTTTTTGGTGTTTCTGTTGCATCGTTGTTTTCCTCTAACAGATGATGTGTTTCCCTCGGTTTTAGTTTGTACCCCTCATTTGTTACATCTCAATCCATTTATGTTTTTTGTACAGCGGTATACTATACTATTGGCTTTAAAAGTCACATTATTTTATTATTTCAATATGATGAAATGTGGTAAATAAAACCGTAGTTATCACTGAACTAGTATATATTTGTTTAGGGGCCAGTTGAAGGACACCTTCGGGTGCGGGAATTTCTCGCTACATTGAAGACCTGTTGGTGACCTTTTGCTGTTGTTTTTTCTATGGTCGGATTGTTGTCTCTTTGACACAATTCCCATTTCCATTCTCAATTTGATAATTTCCAATGATGAAACTGTCCACCAGAGACCAAAGGAAGAGCATATGTTCTGCTAGCAAAGTTATTTGAAGTTGATGTGTGTTTCGCTGTCTTGAAAAAAAGTCTATTACGGGAAATCGATTGAAAAGAAGCGTTTGATTGTGGTTTTTTTCAGTTTTTTTTAGGGAGAAAAAAGGGGGGGTAATTTTGGCACTGAACAAAGCAATTTTGGCACTGAACAAGGCAAATTTTAATAATATATCAATAAAATTAAGAATGGAAATGAGGAATTTGTCAACATTATTTAGCATTTATTACATGCATTGTGTGTAACTGAAGCAGAACATTTAATGACAGCCGAATTACCTAAGAAGAAAAAAGGGAAATTTAGTCATTATGTACATATCCCTATTGCAGGCACTCATTGGACATATGAAATTTTGGCATTGATTATAAGTAATACAACAGAATTAGCCAAAGAGACAAAGGGGGAAAAGATGCTGGAAGCAATACCTGATTTATCCGTGCTTGATGCGCTTCCATCTCCCAGAATTCTCGACACGCATGTGCAGTTCCAGTATATACCCACACGTCATGTTAAAAAAGGCGGCAAAATTATTCACATGATAAGGAATCCTAAAGATGTCAGCGTTTCACTCTATAACCACGCTAGGAAAGATATTTCTCTAAATTTAGATATACCATGGAATGAGTACTTTGAAATTTGGATGACGGGAAAAGGTAAGATTCGTTCGAATATAGTTGCACAAACTGGTATATACACCAATTTCGAGTTAAAAGTAATTCAAACTTCAACTTGCCAATGTTGTTTTTGATCTATTTTTGTATGCCAGTTTAGAAAGTCGTGGTTGATTTATGTGTCTTATAGTAAACGGATCTAAATTATGATGGAACCAATATGTTTCTCTCTTGATTTGGCCGCTACCGGTATGATTTTAAAAAGCGTTTTGATAAAACAAAAATGCAATCAAGCATATCTGATGTATGTACTGCCATTTTTGTCGAGACATAGCGATCCTACATTCCGTCGTCGTCGGCGGCGGCGTCCACAAATATTCACTCAGTGGTTACAGTTTTTGAAATTTTAATAACTTTCTTAAACTATACTGGATTTCTAACAAACTTGGACATAAGCTGGTTTATGATGATAAGTATCCAGAAGTAAATTTGGTAAATTTAAAATAAAATTCTATTTTTACGTATTTTACATATAAATGGACTTAGATTTTCTGCCGGGAAACATTACATTCACTCTGTGGTTATTTTTTTTTTTAAATTTTAATAACTTTCTTAAACAATCCTGAGTTTGTATCACATTTTGACAGAAGGTTGTTTATGATCATAAGATAGTATCCAGAAGTAAATTTTGTAAAATAATTAATCCATTTTTCCCGTATTTTCCTTTTAAATGGACTTAGATTTTTTGTTAGGAAACAACACATTCACTCTGTGGTTAAAGTTTTTTAAAATTTTAATAACTTTCTTATACTTTTTTTTTATTTGTACCAGACTTGAACAGAAGCTTGTTTATGACCAAAAGCTAGTATCTAGAAGGAAGTTTTGTTAAAATATTGTACATATGTATCTGTATTTTACTTAGTAATGGACTACTTTTCTACATTGGCTAGAGGTATAGGGGGAGGGTTGAGATCTCATAAACATGTTTAACACCGCCGCATTTTTGCGCCTGTCCCAAGTCAGGAGCCTCTGGTATTATCACTGAACTAGTGTATATTTGTTTAGTGGCCAGCTGAAGGACGCCTCCGGGTGCGGGAATTTCTCGTTACATTGAAGACCTGTCGGTGAACTTCTGCTGTTGTTTTTTTTATGGTCGGTTTGTTGTCTCTTTGATACATTACCCATTTCCATTCTCAATTTTTTTTTTATCCAGTTAAGTTTACATACAGTCTGCAGTTAAAGTTTTTAAAACATGAATTAGATTCGTAAACTATCCTGGATTTTTACCAAACTTGGACAGAAGCTTCTTACAATCAAAAGATAGTATCAAGAGGAATATTTTTATTGATTTTTTCCTCATTTTTCATATTTATTTTTTTAGTCTTTGATTAACAGCAAAAATAGGCGAGACACTGGGTTATGTGGACTCCTTATGAATTTTTTTTATAACTTGTTCGTAAAATGCAAGACAATATGATATATATTTGATGTACATTAAAATTAAATATCATTCTGTTGGTTTTTTTTTAACGCGACATACTGCATATCAATTATCAATTTCGAAACATAAACGATGATTTAAACCTTTTTTGAAGTACCGTATGGTTCATGGTTTGATTATGAACATGGAATGGAACAAGCAGAAAAAGATCATCCGGGGCTAATTTACACGTGTTACTACGAGGATATGAAAAAGGTATAGTCTATAATGAGGGTATAAAGACGGGGCTTACATGATGGTCAAAAAGGGCAAATTGAAGATAGATAGACAAATGCAGAGATAAGTGACAAATAGGCAAAAACGAATAGAGATTATCAACATATGAATAAATGAACATATAATACAAAATGATTAGTCGATAAACTACAAAAAATTAGAACAATGGGGGGCTGAACCTAAAAAAAAAAGGCAACATTTATGAAAAGTGAAAATGGATTAAAAACTAAACAGAACAGAATTTCAAACACCATCATTCGGACCTTTTATTTTTTGTTAAATTAGAAACTTGCTATATCCTCAGCTGCCGTATGATTGTAGGTTTTATAACTTTTATGTGTGATGCTTAGTATGTGGATATATTACTTTATTATTTCACTATTCAAACTATCACATTTCCTTTCAGAATCCAACTAAAGAAATTAAGAAGCTTGCAGACTTTCTTGAAATAAACATAACAGAAGAAACTGTTGAGGGCATTGCCAAGGCAACAAGGTTTGACAATATGCAGAAGAACAAAATGGATGGGACAAAATTCATATCAAGTGATGGACAAGGTTTTATTTATAGAAAAGGTAAGTTTATTACTTACGTTCCTAGTTGACAATGGTATCTTTGAAAAGAACACACTTACAGTACAAGTTTATATATACTTGATTTCTTTGAATGAAAACAAATCTTTACAATTTTGAACTCCAGGAGCACTATTGTGTACCTACCTTTATAAAGAACGTTAAATCTAAACATTTGTACATATTTGTTTTATTATAAGCATTCCTTTTGATTTGCTAACAACAATCGCAAGACACTCCACATGCTCCAGTATCGTATTTTATTTCCGTATAAAATATAAAAGCTATTGCGCGTACGCAATGTTGAGGTGATACATTGAAAAAACAAACAAAAAGCTTCATATCACTACAGCTTTTAAGTTTATCATGTTCATGGTTGTAAAAAAAATGCAATTTTATATGGTAACATGTATAGTAAAAGCGTTGAACGTGCGCATATTTTGTATATTAAGCGCAGAAGTGTTGACTTTTACATCATGTCCTTTGGTTTTGTGTGGATATGTGTCTGTTTGGTAATCATACAACTGATTATTTCGTTCATCCTGTTTATATTTTATATTCTTCTGTGCAACTCATACATATGATATACATTAAAAGTAGATATCTACTTGTCAGAATGTTTAGATTAATCAACAGGAAAAGTTAAATTGATTTATCATCGCATAATTTCGAATTTCTTTTGCCATTAGAAAAAAAAGCAACATTTTGATAATTTATCAAAAGAGTAATGAATTAATGTATGTACATGTAGGCTGTACAATACAGTTATTGTTTAAATATGCTGTTCACAAATATTTTTATTTTATTTGTAGGTGAGATAGGCGATTGGAAGAATTATTATACTGTTGCTCAAAATGAACGATACGAAGCTCTGTACAAGGAGAAAATGAAGGACAGTAAATACAAATTTCAGTACGAATAAAAATGACTGTGCGAAACGAGTTACTTCAGCCATTTGAGTTCGTAGTTTGCAGATAAAGGATAAAGAAATGAGAGCTCATCAACAGAAATTTTTAGAAGTTAAGACATATTATAAGGGACGTTACTCTTAAAAGTCACTGGAACGTTTGTGTCAATGAATTTTATAGATATATATACCATTAGCTTCTTAGTCACACAGAATATTCAATTTATGTTTCACATGAATGCTTTTAAGGGGGTTACTATGAAACTGCCTGTAATAAATACATTTCTGATTTTCAAGATTTATCTCACTTTACCAAGGTCTGTCTTATTTATTTTATTTTATTTTTTATTTTTATTATGGATAATACTGTCAATATTTTATTCAGATATCATGTTTTGACAGTGTTGTGTTTGAGTTGTTCACTTGTCTTTCGACATCTTCCATGTTCCTCGTCATAAATATTTATCATCCATCAATGTCTTGAATTTTATTTTATTCCAACCAAAATACTCGAAGCGTCGAACTTTTCACATACCAGCGTTTATCTGTGAACGTAAATGTATAGAGGATTTCATGGTATTAATAGCGTTTCATTGATATGTTAAGCGTTTTAAGGGAGATGCCACGCCTTATCGTAAAAAGGAGGAAATGAGAGGTAAGATTGCAAATACAACAAGTATCCATCAAAATTAAAATGAAGTTGAAGAAATTAATTATAAGAAGGTGCATTATAGTTAATTACCGCTAGATATGTTCGATGTGGATCCATCCTTTACTCACTTGAAAGTGCTGTTTCACATTACCCTTTCAAAAAGGCGTTCAATAAAATTGCACTATATGTACAGTTTTACAGAGTTGCAGTTTATGTACAGCTTAAAAAATGTACAGTTTATATACAGTTTTACAGATGTACAGTTTATATACAGCTTTACAGTTGTACAGTTTATATACAACATTACGGATGTACAGTTTATATACAGCTTTACATATGTACATTTGATATGCATCTTTAGAACTGTACACCAAGATTACTTGTACTTAAGTAGCTAGGTGTTGTAGACGTACAAGATCAAATTTAATGATATACAAGCATGTTCCCATTTAGAAATATGTATTCCTATTTTGAGATACAAGAGCCCATTTGGGAATATTATTATACAATCCTCGCTGAAAAAACAGGAGACTATTTTCGAATATGCAATGTCCTTGGATATATAAGAGCCATTATGCGGATATTTGTTGTTTTGTGTTTGTTTAGTTGTACGGGATGGATAAATATCATAACGTGTAATTGACTCACAGGTTATTGGAACTGAAATTACTTTTCTTCAAAGGAGAGGTTTCAAATTGGCGCATCGATAGCCTTATTATACCTATCCACCAGTCGTTGTGTTAAAATAGTGACGCTCTATAAACTAACGCAATCTCGGTAATATTTTCAAAAAGCTTAAAGCAAACACTGTAATTGATTGAAAACGGATATCCAAAATGTATAAATTAATGACGCTATTCTGTATACATTTCGGTGCACGTAAAATATCTGAATTACGCTCAGCTGTGAATGGTTTGATGCGGTTTTACCTGATGTTAGTCAATTAAATTGACACTTGGTACTTTGTATATGTGCACTCCTGTTTGTTTCTGCACAAGTATGTACCTCTGTTTACCTCGGAGCTTTCCACATATCGGATGAGCAATTAATATCTACTTATCGACAAAGAGGATAGCTTTATATTTCTATTACAAATAAAATCCAAATATGAAATTTGTTTACGTGTGTTCAGAAAAAGTTTTAAGTCTTTAAACTATAAAAATGATATTAATAAAAAAAAACAGAATGCACACAGCACAATTGTGGCAATTAGATTTACAATTATGTATGAAAATGTTATTTACAACTAAAATTCCTTAATAACATTATACTGAAAATTAAACCAGCAAACGGCAATTGACATTAAAACCTATAAAAAATTGCACATGTATCGACCAGTCGTTGTATATGCATCAAACTGGTTCGTAACTCTATGTGTTAGTTATTACTATGGTGAGCACAAACTGACTTGACCACATTTCATACAAACAGAATTTATGGTTAAACAGTGTTTACAAGCTAAAAATGAAATAGAAAATATGTCATACTCACATAGT
This sequence comes from Mytilus trossulus, assembly GCF_036588685.1. Classification (NCBI taxonomy): domain Eukaryota; kingdom Metazoa; phylum Mollusca; class Bivalvia; order Mytilida; family Mytilidae; genus Mytilus; species Mytilus trossulus. The sequence goes on from NW_026963318.1 coordinate 2,164,745, forward strand.
GGTGTCAATTCTTGATACAATGTAAAAATGATAGGAGCGAGAAATTGTTGCATTTCGTCTAAGCAATGAGTACTCTTCCGTTTTATATTAGTACAAATATTCATGTTATGCAGTATGTTAATGGTACATAGCCAGTAAAGATAATGTGAACGGACTGATCTAACATTCAAGTAAAAGTAACGTTTTCCGGATACCTTTTTACTTAATGCTAGCGCAGCCACGAAATAACCAAATAAACCCAGGTTCTTTACATAAACTATGAAGACCAGTTCTGCCCTGGACACCTTGTCACACTGTCTATGTTTAAACGAACTGCTTAAAATTCATAGTGTTCAAACTGTTAACATATCACCAATTTCATATCCGACTTGGGATAGCCCTTTTTTGTGCGGAGGTGGCGTAAAGCAAACACCAGTCATTCAATGTTCATACACGTAAGATAAAAAAAAAGAAATGTTGCAGTTAGATAAAAACTACATGGGCTATTAAATCTCATATAATATAGGTTCATAACTTTTCATTTGTTAAGTGTTTTCTTATGTTTTCTGCTGTCCCTCCATTTTTAATATCATGAAATATAAATTGCTAATTTAGGACGATAGGATGAACGTCAATGAAATAGCAACCAAAAGACACCAATAAAGATCTAGAGGTACAAATACAAAATAAAAACTTTAGTCAAATGTCTTAATAGAAAAAAGAGTATAAGGGATATCCCTTTATGACACAAATTCAGTACATGCACAACCAAAAACTCTACACAGCAGAGAAACAGCGCTGTTATTGCTAATACTCATCCAAAAGTCAAATTGAAGCCTTCAATTCATAGCAAAAACAATCTCACTTCACTGAATAAATACGCCATTACTAAAACAACACATAAAACATGCACTTCATCAGGCATGGGGAAATGTTCTAATATCTCGTCAAGCATGAGATTAACATAATGACAAGGGCTAACTTCATCAAGCATGGGGAAATGTTCTAAGATCTCGACAAGCACGAGATTAATATAATGACAAGGGCTAACTTCATCAAGCATGGGGAAATGTTCTTAGATCTCGACAAGCACGAGATTAACATAATGACTCGGGCTAACTTCATCAAGCATGGGGAAATGTTCTAAGACCTCGACAATCACGAGATTAACATAATGACAAGGGCTAACTAAGTACACTTACCTACAAATGTTTATCCTTTATGTTCATTATATAATAATTTAATATGATAAACGCGCTTTTTGCAGTCAAAATCAAGAAGTGAATTGATAACCCAAAATTCTAAAATAAGTCCCGGATTTGTCTTAATCGAGCATCCTTATTATGATGAATGATTTTAATATTTCATTGAAGCGAATTAAAAGTATCCGACTCCCGGCAAAAAGAATAGAAAACAAGTGACATATTTCTACCTGGTACAGGCATTTTCTAATATAGAAAGCGGTGGATTAAAACTGGTTTTATCGCTAGCTTAATTTATAACTTGTATGACAGTCGAAATTTCACTTACCTTGGAAGCATCATAAGCAAAGATAATGGGACAGGGAAAGATATAAAGGCAAGACTATCTAAGGCACGTGCAACATTTGCAAGACTTCTTACAATCTGGAAGTCCAACCAGTACAATTTAAGGACCAAACTGCGAATTTACAACAGCAATGTTAAATCTGTCCTACTGTATGGTTCACAAACTTGGCGTGTTTTAGTGAGTGACCTTCAAAAGGTAGATGCTTTCCATACTAGCTGCCTAAGAAAGATCAACAGAATATTCTGGCCAAAAAAGATCAACAACAAGAGCCTTCTGGAGAAATGTACTGCTAAGAGTATAACAGCAGGAATCATATAGCGAAGATTTAGATGTTTAGGCCATGTACTGAGAATGCCACAACATCGCACACCTAAAACAGTTCTATATTGGACACCACCCAGAAAAAGAAAACCAGGGAGACCTAGAATCACCTGGCGAAGAACTGTAACAGCATAATTAGAAGCAATGGGCTAAACCTTGAGGCCAAGCCTAGTACATGGCTAAGGACAGTGAGAAGTGGAGGCAGTTGGTTGTGGCCTTATGTACCACCTGGGATGAAGAGGATAAACAAGTAAGTCAATGACTGTGGAAAAGACCGTTTCAATGATATTTCGGATCAGCACATGATCACTGTCTACTTTGATGTTGACACCATGGCATGGACCCAATTGTAAAAATTCATCAAGGATACCAGATTTGTTACTTTTATACGCTTGGTATAAGACTGATCAATGACCGCGAAGCAACGCAGTTGGAAGGCTAAGAAATTGAAGTGTATTGAGTAAAAAATGTTGAGATATATAATCAGATGGTTGTTGAACGTCAAAAGGCAAATTAAATGCATATTAAGAACGAGAACGTATTGATATGATATGAATATTAACCTTCGTTTTACTAGACAGACATGTGTTGCCGCTTTCTGACTCTGAGCCGACCAGTATTTGCTCTTTGTCATAAGTGATGCTTGATTAGAAGGGAAGCAGCAAATACCAGTTTAAAAGCCTTGGTCTGATCCAGTATACGTAGGAGATCGAACTCACGACCCTCGCACTCTCGAGATCAGCACGCTTACATTATACCATACAAAAAATGATGCCAAATCTGCCTTAGGCCAACTATCGTAAAACAGTGTAATTAAATACAGAACTCTAAATCTGACTGAAACCAATAAGTAAATCGTGTACGATAGGTAAAGACGAACAAATAAACAGCATTTGTTAGATTTTTTCCGGTACACTGTTACCCAAAGCGTTTTGTTTAGAGCAACTTTATAGCATGGTAGACATCTAGCAAACAGATTTCGTGCAATCCATTGCTAGGGCCCGCCTTGAAATTACAGTTGTGTGCGTTTACTATAATATTTTATAAAATATCCAAATTTAATTCATCAACTAGAGCAGATTTTCAAGGTCGACACCACCCGACTATTTACAGTAATTGCCCATCAATAGCGATTTTACCCCTTTTGGCGTTTATAAAACAAGATTAAAAAGATCTACAAATAAGCTCAAAACGGTCAAATAATCTGCCAACCCCTTATAGGAACTTTTTGTTTGCCAAAGTTATGTGTTTGATAAATCTATTATATAAAATAGTATATATTATAACCTTCGTACGGCAAAAACACAATATTCTGTATATGAATATGGTTGGAATCGTAAATTGACACCGAATAGGAGTGTGTGCTTTTAATCACACCGTTTACCTTTTCTCCCAATTGCCTGTCATCTTAATTGTAAACTATACAGGATAGACAGAAACTCTGTCAAGTAAAATATGATCAGAAAAACAAATTTTCCCAACACAGTGTCGCAAATGCTCTTATTGCATTATAATAACATTGGATGTATCTCTCATTATGCTACGCAATTTTGATTGGCTAACAGCAATCTTGCGTCCCTCTGCAATTGACATTCATTACACAATGAAATTTAACCTTCGTGATATCACGAGGTACCATAATAAAGTGCACAGTCAGGTAAATTAAAATAAACAAGAATGTGTCCAAAGTACACGGATGCCCCACTCGCACTATCATTTTCCATGTTCAATGGACCATGAAATTGGATAAAAAATATAATTAGGCATTGAAATTAGAAAGATGATACATAAGGAACATGTGTACTAAGTTTCAAGTTGATTGGACTTCAACTTCATCAAAAACTACCTTGACCAAAAACTTTAACCTGAAGCGGGACAGACGGACGAACAGACGGACAAACGAACGGACAGACAGACGGACGAACGAACGGACGGACAGACAGACGGACGGACGAACGGACGCACAGACCAGAAAACATAATGCCCCTCTACTATCGTACGTGGGGCATAAAAAATTGATAGAAATCATGTTTTCATGATCATATCTAAAACATGTAATTGTAAGTATTGAATGCTTCTTTTTTTTTTATTTATTAGGGTTGTTAAAGCCTCGGTCACACCTTACCAGATAGCACGAACGGACACCTAACGGATAACTTTTTTTCAATCCGTTCATGTCCGTTAGACGTCCGTTCTTATCCGTTCGACGTCCGTCCATATCCGTTGCATGTCCGTTAAGCATACGTTTTATCCGTTGACGTCCGTTCTGTCTTTAAACGGATGTCCAACGGATAAAATGTCCGTTGAACGTCCGTTAGGCGTCCGTTTTGTACGGTTCTCGTCCGTTTCGTTTCCGTTTTGTATCCGTTACGTGTCCATTATACATCCGTTGGAGGTCTGGAAGATAAATTCACCAACGGACTTCTACCGGACGTTTAACGGATAAAACGGATGTTGAACGGATGAGAAACGGACTTCTACCGGACGTATGACGGATAAAACGGATGATGAACGGATCACGTCAGAAATGCCAATTATTGGTATGTCAGATTTCTTAAGGTTCATGAATTCTTATTATTCATAATCGATCTTAGAGTATAGGCACGTCTTCACAATCAAGCAGTTCTTATTCATGCCAGACACTGCCCTTTGGCGGAATTTTGAAGAACAAACCAAAACCAGTTACAAAGAAACATTTTGAATATTTATGCGATTTACATGTATTATTATTGTCGCCTTTGATTTTTTCGTATATCTTGTTCATCCGTTTTATCCGGTACGCTTCCGTTAGGAGTCCGTTTTATGCGTTATTCGTCCGTTGGATTACGTTCGACATCCGTTCTGTCCGGTACGTGTCCGTTTCTCGTACGTTGCATATCCGGTGTGTGTCCGTTATGCATCCATTACACGTCCATTTTATTCGGTCAGTACATCAACGGACTCCCAACGGATAACAATTTTGTCAACGGACAACTTTTATTTTCATCCGTTAGGCGTCCGTTCGTGCTATCCGGTAAGGTGTGACCGAGGCTTAAAGCGTTTAACGTGCGCACATGTTTTGTATAAAACACTTCCGCGCTTCATACAAAATGAACTTCGGTCAACGATTTTACACAGCAATGAATTTACAAAAAGAGGCATTCAATTCTTATGTAGAAAAGTGCCAGGTAAGCGAAACATGCTTCCTACCATGATATCTCTAGATTCGTGTCTAGATCCCCTTCTTTTCTAAAACAAATGTATTGATACCATCTTGTTCGATGTTTGATTTTAAGCAAAAATGAATTTTAAAAGAATTTGATCTTCAATGCGTTGCAGATAATTCTGATTTAGTATGCTGTCTTATAACTAGTGGGATTCTAATCACGTTTCTTGTCGTCGAGGTCACAATTGGTGTAGATGTATACCTTAATTTCATTATAAATTACGTGCTGAATATTGTACGCTAGAGGTTCAAAAGATTGACCTTATTTCACAAAGGTATGTGTATTCTTTCTTAACATCAACCTGATGAAATACTGTCTTTTTGGTTATTTCTGTTTTTCGGAGATGTTAGGAATAAGGGAATAAACATGAACTATTAATATTTAACAAGAAAATCAAGGTATGTTCGGTCAAAATTAGCAAACTCATGTGTATTATAGTTATCGGTTTCTTTTAAAACTCGTTGATTTATGTAATAAAGTGGAATTGCTATACATAAAGTGAAATATACTGTTAACTAGCAAAGTTTCTCGAGTAGAAAAATGAAGCGAATATAAATCGTCGCCACTGTATGTAAATTAATTGTAAATTTGCTTTTTCCTTTTTAAACAACATCAAGAAAATTTGAGAATCGCGAAAATAACACCGAGAAATGGGATGGAAAGGTCCTATCGCGAAATAAAGTATCCGCGAATAAAGTAAAGTTGGTCTACGGTCCATATTTTACAGAAAAACTTATCAACAGATTTGACGTCAGGAGACGAAAAACAAGATAACATACAGCGAACTTTGACATTCATGTAAGTACTATGTTGAAACTTTTTGAAAAGACTAACATTCCATTGGAAACCCGTCATTGTGCCCTTTTTGTCAACTTAAATACCCGAAATTAAAAACAAAATATGAACGATTAAGAATTTAATTGAATTTGACAAAAAGAAGATTACCAGGTGAAAATTGTTTTTTGTATATTATTGGAGAAATCACATATATCTGTTGCCCTCGACGAAATAAACATCGTCTAAACCTTTGAAAGTTATCATGACCTAACGAATAGCCAAATGGAAATGTTGTAATAGCTTGTGATGCTGGATAAGCGTATCACTCTAACGCAGAATTTCGTACGACACTTCGTGCAGTGTGAAACGAGAATTTTCACTTTATGCAAGAAATAGATAACAATCCACAACCATAAGATAATATCGGTAGTGTAGTAAATAATGAATTTTTATTTTAATAACCACATATTTCTGTTAAGGCTACAGTAACTGTTTCACTGTTATACATTATTGATTGAATTGTCTACCTGTCAAATAACACAACTTAAGTGTATTGTTGTGTGTACACAAGTACTCAAACATAAATGCTTTCCCCCATTATTTATCAAACTTACTATCAAAATAGTTCCATTTTAGAATGTGTCTGTATTAAACTGTTTTAAATTAGACATAAATTAGTCGTACATAACGCTTGCATCAATCAGAACGTTTGAAACTAGATATGTCCCCATAGCTTAGATGGTTTCTCGAGATCTGTTTTATATTTCATACAAAACGGTGAACAAAGAAAAAGCACCGTGTCATTCCATTATTCATGATACACAGTTAAAGTATCATCGAAAGCAATCTCCGGCGCAGAGAGCATACCTGGACCGTTCCATATTACGTCACGCTATACTCAATATTAACAGATGCAGATATTAAGTCAATATTCAGAATTATTACCAAGTAATTATGGCACCCTCAACGGAGTTGGGGTGACATATTGTTATTGTTCGTTTCTTTTTTTTCTTATTATTTTTATGGCACCCTCAACGGAGTTGGGGTGACATATTGTTATTGTTCGTTTCTTTTTTTTCTTTTTATTATGGCACCCTCAACGGAGTTGGGGTGACATATTGTTATTGTTCGTTTCTTTTTTTCTTATTATTATATTTATTCTTCCACACTTTTTTGTCCATGCTATTTCTCAGAATTGGCTTGAACAATATTGATGGAACTATACCATAATGAGGACCACTATATGAAATTGTGCAATCGGGGTATGGCACCATCAAGATTGCTGCCGTTGCCATGGAAACGAAACAAATGTGAAAAAATACTGTTTTTTGTTTTGGTGAACTATTTGGATACTATTTAACACAGAATCATTATATTTTAATACAATGTAGGTGCCCACTATATACAGGTGTTGGATGATTTTGGCACTCATTGGAATTACTGTGTTGCCATGGATACTACTCCAAAAAATTCAAAAATCTCAAAATGTTCCAAACTTAATGAAACTTCACAGTAACGATGAGCAACATTGGAAGATGTGGAATTTGGCGTTGGAATTTCCAAAATATCTGTTGTTACCATGGAAACAATGCAAAAAGGTCAAAACTTTGAATTTTCACAGAACATTCTAGAACTTCAATGTTTAATTTATTCTAGAGACATTAAATGGTATATGATTGTGGAGGGAAAAAATTGCAGCCGGGGTTTGACTTTGGAATATTCAAAATGGCCGCCGTTACCATGGAAACAGCAAAAATACAAAAAAAATCAAAATGCTTCAAATTTATTGAAACTTATAACAAATGTTGCTCAGCTAATGTAGACTTGACTTTTGAGTTTGGAATTTCCAAAATGGCCGCCGTTACCATGGCTACCGCTCACCTGGCAATAGGGGAAGGGTGCCATCCGCTATTGCTTGCAATCGCAAATCTAGTTATTATTATTTTTATTCTTCCACACATTTTGTCCATACTATTTCTCATAACTGGTCATACCAATGTTGATGGAACTATACCATAATATGAACCGCCATGTTAAGTTGTGCAAGAGACAGTGGAATGGTAAAAAATGGCCGCCGTTACCATGGAAACAGAACAAATGTGAAAAAATCCAGTTTTTTGTTTTGGTGAACTATTTGGATACTATTTAACTCAGAATCATTATATTTTAATACAATGTAGGTGCCCACTATATACAGGTGTTGGATGATTTTGGCACTCATTGGAACTACTATGTTGCCATGGAAACTACTCCAAAAAAATCAAAAATCTCAAAATGTTCCAAACTTAATGAAACTTCACAGTAACGATGAGCAACATTGGAAGATGTGGAATTTGGCGTTGGAATTTCCAAAATCGCTCTTGTTACCATGGAAACAATGCAAAAAGGTCAAAACTTTGAATTTTCACAGAACATTCTAGAACATCAATGTTTAATTTATTCTAGAGACATTAAATGGTATATGATTGTGGAGGGAACAAATTGCAGCGGGGGTTTGACTTTGGAATATTCAAAATGGCCGCCGTTACCATGGAAACAGCAAAAATACAAAAAACTTCAAAATGCTTCAAATTTATTGAAACTTCTAACAAATGTTGCTCAGCTAATGTAGACTTGACTTTTGAGTTTGGAATTTCCAAAATGGCCGCCGTTACCATGGAAACATCAAAAATACCAAACACTTCAAAATATTTTAAAGTTTCAAAATGACTGCCGCTCACCTGGCAATAAGGAAATTATTGAAACTTATCACAAATGTTGCTCAGCTAATGTAGACTTGACTTTTAAGTTTGGAATTTCCAAAATGGCCGCCGTTACCATGGCTACCGCTCACCTGGCAATAGGGGAAGGGTGCCATCCGCTATTGCTTGCAATGGCAATTCTAGTTATGTCACCCTGACTGAGGTCGGGTGACATATTGTTATTGTACGATTCTTTTTTTTATTATTATTCCACACTTTTTTGTCCAGACTATTTCTGAGAATAGGATGGACCAATTGTTATGGAACTTAACCAAAATGTTAAAGACCATGTGCAGAAGTGCAGTCGAGGGTTGGCATATCCAACATGGCTGCCGTTGTCAAGGAAACAGAAAGAATGTAAAAATGTAATAGAACATTCTAGAACATTGGTGTTAAAGTAAATCTACGACCATTAAATGTTATATAATGGTATTATATTATGGCGAGCACAATATAAAGCAGCAGTATGACTTTGGAATTTTCAAATGTTGCCATGGAAACTGTGCAGAAAAAGCAAAATTTTGAAAATTCTTCAAATCTGTATGAAACGTTTCAGAAATGTTAACTTGTTAACTTGCGGCTTTCAACTTTGGAAATTCCAAAATGGCTGCCGTTACCATGGCTGCTGTTTACTGGCAATTGGTGGACCAGGGTGACATCCGCTATTGCTTGCAATGGCAATTCTAGTTATTATTTTTATTCTTCCACACTTTTTGTCCAAGACAGTTCTCGGAATTGGATGGACCAATCTTGATGGAACTATGCTATAATGTTGTCCACCATGTGAAGTTGTGCACCTGACTTTGGAATGTGCAAGATGGCCGCGGTTACCATGGAAACTCAAAAAATGTAAAAAAAAATAAAAATTGTAACTCTTTCGTTATAAGAGACAACCTTATGAAACTTTTTGCAAATGTTGGTGGTGGGGCCCCAAGGTACCAACAATACTTAGAAATTCCGAAATGGCTGCCATTGCCATGGAAACAGGCCAAATGTTTAACATAGAACATTCCAGAACATCTATGTTAAATTTATTCCAGAGACATTTTATGTTAAATGATGGTATATAATTATGGTTAGAACAAATTGCAGGAGCAGGTTGACTTTGGATTTTTCAAAATGGCCGCTGTTACCATGGAAACAGCAAAAATACGAAAAACTTCAAAATGCTTCAAATTTATTTAAACTTATAACAAATGTTCCTTAGCTAATGTAGACTTGACTTTTGAGTTTGGAATTTCCAAAATGGCCGCCGTTACCATGGCTACCGCTCATCTGGCAATAGGGAATGGGTGCCATCCGCTATTGCTTGCAATCGCAAATCTAGTTAGATTTGACTTCTTAAATGAGGTTTCGTTTACATTGTATTCAATGTAAAGTTTGATTATTAATTTGTTTTAGCGAAACTGATTACACAAAATGGACATACCACCCGAAATGATCAAGGCTATGGGGCAAATGAAGTCATTGCCTCCTGTTCCATGGCCAGAGTATGAAGAGATACCTTACCCATCCTTTCTAACTTTTCGAATGAAAGGAGCGGAACAGACTTTACAGGAAATAAAGAACTTTCGGTCACGAGAAACAGATATATTAATATGCACTCATTCAAAATCAGGTACATGTATAATAGGTATGACCACACTGTAAACAAACTAAAGAGGTAGAATCAAAAACCCCCGAATTCATTTTAAAGCAGGGCCATTTTCAACATGATTTTAAATTCACTGTATCTCAGCTCCAGGTGTGTAGTTTGAGATTTTAACTATATTATTCACGATTTGAAACATATTAACAATTCATAAACGCTTCCAAGAAATGAAAATAACACTTTATAAGTGTCATGCGTCCGATGCGCTTTTCTGGATTTACCTTTACCAGAAAGGCTCAAATCAAAATTTTGGAAACCAAGACTGTATACAAACCTAACAGTTGACGAACTATATGAAAAAGAATGACCTAAAATAGCCAAATCTATCCAACTTTGCCTGAGGAAGTTGAAACCTTATAGTTTCTTTATAATTTCTAAATACATACGAAGTACTGACTACAGTATCGATGATACCATCAAAGATTATTAGTCGACTGGTTGCGGTTTCGACCAAGTGCAAATTTAATAAGTTGAAAAATTATGAGAAATTGATTTTATTATACTTCACGTTAAAATGCCATATTTTGATTGGCTAATACGAGATTGTTTATTTATTCTATCACATGGATGAGGGGGGTGATATTTTTTTTGGATGTCACTCTCTCGTCAAGACCAATCAAAAATCGATAATTCAAAGGACAATGAATTGAATTAACATCAAGTAATTAGATACAATGCTTAAGTTCTACGTTTTGGCTCAATTTTTTTTATTTGACTGCCAAAATACAAAACAAATATGCCTCACTTTTGTTGTTTTTTAGAATATTCGTAACGTTGTTATGTACGTGCCGTCTTAGAAATTTCTTTTGAAATGAAATTAATCCGTAAAAACAATAATGATAGGATATGCAGTATGATAAATAAAAGAACACATAGTTGAGAGGGTGATAGAGCAGATTGGTATCCCTAGAAAAAAGCATTGTCAACCTTGGTTCGCCGCGGTTGACAATGTTTTCTCGGGGTAACATTCTGCTTTATCACGCTCTCAGATATGTGTTATTTATATAATATGGTCCGTTGTCTTAAAACAAGTCTATCACATATGACGGGATAAGGATTGAAAGGGAGTGTTGGCTTTTTTTAATTTACTGAGATCCTTTTAATTTGGCAAGGAACAAATCCCATATTTGCATATTAATAACTTTTAACGTTCATTGCATAAATAGTATGTAATTAAAGCAGAGTATGCAATAACAGCAAAGAGAAACGAACTGTCGAAAATGAAAAAGAGGCAATTCAGACAATATGTACATCTCTATATTGCAGGCACACATTGGCTATATGAAATATTGGCATTGATTATAAGTAATACAACAGAATTAGTTAAAGAGACAAAGGGTTAAAGGATGCTGGAAGCAATACCAGACTTAACCGTGCTTGATGCACTTCTATCTCCTAGAATTCTCGACACGCATGTGCAGTTCCAATATATACCAACACGTCATATTGCAATAGGCGGGAAAATAGTTCACATGATAAGGAATCCTAAAGATGTCAGCGTTTCAGACCATAACCACGTAAGGAAAGATACCGTATAGCGGGTTATTTTCGCGGGGTGCAAATTTTCGCTTATTTTCGCGGATAGAACAAAATCGCCAAAATAAGTTCCGCCAAATTAAAGGTGTACATACAAAGGTATGGATACAAGTTTTTAATACGCCAAAATAATAACCGCCAAAATATTTCGCATACCTTGTTCAATGAAAATCGCGAAATTTTACACCCGCGAAAATAACCCGCTATACGGTATGGTAACAAATTTAGATATACCATGGGATGAGTACTTTGAAATCTGGATGACGGGAAAATGTAAGATTCGTTCGTATATAGTTGCACATATATACACCAATTTCGAGTTCAAAGTCATTTCAACTTCAACTTGCCAATGTAGTTTTTTATATGCTTTTGGTATGCCAATTGACTTAGAGCTACATGTAAATGAGCTGGCATTTGAACAAACCTTAATTTGTGTATGCTACTTGACATCTAGTTCGTGGATTGTTTTTGTTTTTGAATTCGCAAAACCATATTGTTTTTGTATGTCTGGCTTTTGGCCTATAGCTACATATATTGACATTTACAATTAGAATGTTTTGTCTTTTTTAATGTCATCAGTTTTCTTTTGTTAACTTAGACAATTATATAAAATTATCTATTTTGATATATAATAAATGTGGTTTTTTTTCAGCAGTATCATAATAACTCGTGATTGATTTAATTGCCTTATAATAAACGGATCCAAAATATTATAGAACCAATTTGTGATTCTCTCCTGATTTGTCCGCTACCGTATGATATTTAAGAAGCGTTTTGATCAACAAATATGCAATCACTGATATCTAATTTCATGTGCGGCAAATTTTTTTCATAACTAATCCGTCAAATGTAAGACAATATATATGATATATTTTTGATGGACATTATAAAATAAAATATTTGAAAAATCATTCTTTTAACGCGACATAATGCAAATTAATTATCAATTTCGAAACATAAACAAAGATTTCAATTTTTTTTGAAGTACCGTATGGGTCATGGTTTGATTATGAACTTGGAATAGAACAAGCAGAAAAAGGCAACAACTTTTGACAACATGCAGAAGAACAAAATGGATGGGACAAAATTCGTATCAAATGATGGGCAAGGTTTTATTTATAGAAAAGGTTAGTGTATTACTCATGTTCCCAGTTAACCATGGGATTTCTTAAAAGAACACAAATACAGTTAAAGTTAATTTACTTGTTTTTTTAAATGAAAATAATTCTTTACAATTTCGAGCACCAAAGGCACATTTCAGCATTTACATTCGTAAAAAACAGAATATTTCGTCCTTTGAAACCAAGAGATCATGCATAATTAAATTACATTTCAACTTTGTATTTATTTGGCTTTTTAACTATTTTGATATGAGCGTCACTGATGAGTCTTACGTAGACGAAACGCGCGTCTGGCGTATAAAATTGTAATCCTGGTTCTTTTGATAACTATTGACAGTATGTTTCATTATAATCCGTACTTTTGATTGGCTTACAACAATTGCAAAACACTTTACTATAATTTATTATTACACTAAACGAAAGAACTAACCTGATTTGTGCTTTACTAATACAACAACAACAAATACAATCACTGAAATACAAGAATTTAGCAACTTTACTTGATACAATCACTCAATAATATGACGGGTTTCTCAAAACTTTTAAGAATTTTTGGTCCTCAATGCTCTTCAACTTCGTACTATATTTGGCCTTTCAAACATTTTTGGATTCGAGTGTCACTGATGAGTCTTTTGTAGATGAAACGCGGGTCTGGCGTAAATGTAAAAATTTAATCCTGGTATCTATGATGAGTTTATTATCATATTTGTGACTAACTTAAGCATTCATATTGAAATTGCTTAAATCGTCGAATTGGCATGATCATTTTTCGATGAAATTAACCTTGTAACATGCTATATGGATAAAATCTTTTAAAAGCATTTTAATTTGAAAACACTGCGGGTGTAAAATTTACTTTATATAATGTCTCATGGGGGTCTGGTGTGGGTTTATATAAGAGAAAATAATTGCCAATATAATGAATAGATTAAAAACAAACAAAAAACAGAAAATTATATAGAATAGAATAATTACTACAATAAAAGGCGCGTTTTTCAACCAAAAACGAATTCCCATCAATCACTCGAAATTAAAAAATAAATTAAAAGCCATATAAAATTAAATACGAAGTTGAAGAGCCTCGAAGAACGAAAATTCTGCTTATTTATGAAAATCTCAACAAAGTATATAATGTTGTTTTTTTATTTATAGGTGAGATAGGTGATTGGAAGAATTATTACACCGTTGCTCAAAATGAACGATATGAAACTCTGTTCAAGGAAAAAATGAAAGATAGTAAATATAAATTTCAGTACGAATAAAAATGACATTTAGAAAACGAGTTATTTGAATCATTTGATTTGTTTTACGTTGTTGACAAAGAAGAGGCAAAGCAATGAGACCTTATAAATTGGGAAAAGTTAGAGTGGAGACATATTTGTTACAATGGGACGTTACTCTTAAAAGTCACTGGAAAGTTTGAGAAAGACTATTTTTATAAATTTTTGTTAGCTTCTAAGTCACACGGATTATTCGACTTCTTTTTCATATGAATGCTTTTAAGGGTTATTGACGAAACTGTCTTTAATAAGCACATCACTGATTTTAAGATTTATTTAACGTAAGGACATGGTCAGCGTTATCTTAAAATGAGAAGATGTGGTAAGGTTGTCATTCAGACAACGATCCACCAAGTATTTAGTGATAATAAGCAATGATAGTTCGATTCATCTCAGTTCATGCATTTCAGCATGCTACATATATGTTCATTGTGGATCCACCCTTTACTCACTTGAGTGCGCAATTCGTCATTACCCTTTTAGATGTCACTCAAAAAAACTGTATTAAAAATAACACACCTTAGAAGTTTTAAATTACCATTAGAGGACCGGTCAGCGAGCCACTTTGACCGGTGAAATGAACCTTACACGTGAAAAAAAAACCACCCATATAAGATGGAAAGGAGATTGAATTCGTTAGCTGTATTTTTGTAATAACTAAATTCAAATGAGCAGTAAAATTCGCTATTTACTGAATAATGGTGGATTGAATAGCACAAAAGTCACGTCTTTGTCTGCAAGATTAAATACGCGTGTTGCACGTGTGCTGTGTATTGCAGACGTGTACTAACTCCTTTTGGGCTATGAAATCATTTCCGGAGATAAAAAGAAGGGTCCATTTAGGAATATGTATTCCTATTAACAATAAGTTAACACGAGTTCATTTGCATGGGAATATGCAATAATCAATTGTTAAACAGGAGACAATTTTGAAAATACTATGTATGTGGACTTGCACTTGCCATATTTATGAGGACCTTAAAGTTTGTTCATTGTTGCTCGTTTGATTGTACAGGATGTATATTAAATATCCCAACTTTTGACATACACTTCCAAAAACCTAGTTCATACTGGGTATACTGATTTTAAAAGCGCACATCAAACACTTTATGGTTGACTTTGGATATCCAACATTTATAATGGTATTATTCTGAAATCATTTCGGTGCATATACAAAAACAGAATTACACTCAAATGTGTATGGTTTTTGGTTTTCCCCCTCATGGTCGTCAGTGAAATAGACACTGATAGACTTTGTAAATGTACTTTAAAATCAAGTACATTTTTTATTTGCTTTATATTGCAAATTAAACCAGCACATGACATTTGACATTTGATATAAAAAAAACTATTAAAAATGGCACATCTAATAAATCGGCTGGTCGTTACATATGTATCAAACTGGTTCCTAAACTGTATGTGACAGTTCACACAAACTATGGAGCGCACACACTAGCAATACAACATTACAGACATGCAGCTGTATTGTTTTAACAGTGTTTACAAGCTAACAACAAAATAAAAAATATGTCATACTGACATGGCGGTGTCATTTCTTAATGAAATATTACAATGAAAGGAAAATTAATTACAATGTGTACTTTTCCATTTTAGTACAAATTCAATCCATGTTGTTTATTCACTATGTTCATAGTTTATTTGTTACAAAATCAGTAAAGACAAAATAATTGAACCTGCTTTAAATTTACAGTTTTTAATATGTTCTCGGAAATCAAAACTCACATTCGCCTAGATATAACCATATGTTCTGAAGCGGCGTAAAGCAACACCTATCAATCAATCAATGTTCATGCATATAAAAGAAAGGAGGAATCAATAGTTACACATACAAACAAAACAAAAAAGAGATACCTTAAAGTCGATGTGAAAATATACTGTGATGAAATTCCAAATTTTTTTTCTTATATTTTCTGTATTCTCTGTTTAACAACAAGCAGTTCCAAATCTATTTCACATGGGCCACTATTAAAGCCCTCTCCATTAAAAGAGTGTAGAATCTGAATTAACATCTTCAACTCTATAGCACATTTTGCGAATTTGGTATCTATTTGCATTCTCTGTGTTGGATCTATAGGTACACATCCACGTCTGTTTTTGCCTTTTTGGGTTATGTAAGTACTTAGCCACGTGCATTTGACTATTTGAATACTTCTTGACCAACCAATTAGTCTGACTCTCTCACTTAAAAACGAAGGCATCAAAACAATCACATATGATATAAACCACGTGATCGAGCATTAAGTAAAAGAGTGTGATTTTGGGAGAACTATTGCAATAACCTGTGGGTCCTTGCTCACTGTTTGCTACGTTAAATGCTGTCCGTATAAACAAGCGTAAAACAAGCAGCTTTTATATCTGATTGGATAAGGGTATCGCAACACTAAATTGTGGGATAGCATCAAACAGCAGCGTATTCCAAACTCAATCGAAGTGATGTGAAGTTTTTATAGAATTTAGTGCGTATTATACACATAATGTATACACTTTTTGCAAACAATCGGTGTAAAGGTACTTTAATCGTTGTACTGATTACTTGTGCATCTCTGAAATATTATCGGAATCGGGTAAAAATAAGTTGAATTTGTACCAGCTATCAGGTATATTAGGGATGTACGATAATGGAAACAAAACAAAATCTTATTTTAGACAATCTAATTAATTTTGTAATTTGTGACTGAGTAAATGTTTTGTTATAAATACGTTTTCGTACCCGTTAGAATTATTTAAACAATTCACATTTTTTCTTGTCGATGCTTGTCATAGCTGACTATACGGTATGAGTTTTGTTCATTGTTAAAGGTTGAACGGTGAACTATATTTTTTGGATTCTGGTGTAAAGCTGTTTCATTGACAATCATACCACATCTCTTTATTTGTATTAGTAAGTATACGTCTCGAAATCTGTTACGCAATGTATGTTTACAGGTAGACAATACTCTCCAAGGCCAAGGTTTGACAATTAAATTTGTAGACAAATATTTTTTTTTCGGTCAAATATAGCTTTTATCAGCTTAAAAAAAATACAAAAATGCATAAATTTGTATATATTCAAGGCGACACACGCTGTCACTGTTGACAGTTGGAGTGATAACTTTAGTTTATTTACGTCCAGGTCAATGAACGTTTTTTATGTAGACCACTTCCCTTGACAATTCGTCCGGTATTTAGTTTAAGTTAATTAAGGTTAAGAATTCGTCAATCTAATTGTGTTGGGAAAAAAAATATACGTTAAATTTCTTTTTGGATTATTATACAAAGGATTAAAATAAAATGGACGAGGAAAGCAAAAACCCATTCATTCATATTTACATAGAACAAGAAGAGGTTTAAAAGTGCTTCTTTCTTCACAATATTCTTGTAATAGTCAGGTGTATCCTTAACAAAGCCATCAATACTCCGAGGGTCTAGATTGAGGGAAAGGGGGGATGGTGGTTCCTTCATTGCTTTGTTCTTTAATTTTCAGTCGTTTTTCGCTATTCTTTATTTTTTTTTGTTGCACCCCATTGTTCTCTATTCCTTTTTTTTGGCCTTTTTTCTGGCCTTTTTTCTCCATTTTTTATTCTGCACCTTTTGCACATTATTCTCTATTCTGTAAAACCCACCCAGACCCTCATACTATAAGACAATTTCTACAAGGTGCTGCCTTATATTTTTTTAACGTAACAAATTTTGTATTGTATGCTCTAACAATTTACTTAGTTTACAGCTTTTAACTTATTAGGGGCCTCGGTGGTCAAGTGGTCTAAGTAGTTCTACTACCGTAATCACTAGCCAGTCAACACTGAGATGTTGAGTTCGACCCCTCTCGTTTGGGTGCACTCGACTCCAATCTTAATTGACTAGGATTGTCAGTTTTCCTATCGAAGGTCGGTGGTTTTCTCCGGGCACTCCGGCTTCCTCCACCCATAAAAACTTACCGCCACGAAATATCCCTTGGATAAATTTACCAAAAAATTAATGGTATAACTATATAGTATTATATAGTATTATGTAACCTAATTCATCAGTAGGTTAGTGAATAAAATATTAGTTTACAACTTTTATGATTTAATAAACACAATTGTAAAAATGAAAATGAATACACACAAAAAGTCATGCAAATCGTTTTAAATTAATTTTATTCCGGAATCAACTCCTTATTTTCCACTCATTAAATTCCATTGTACTATTATCATTTCAAAGGTCTACATTAATGATAATAATTCCAAATTTGTCAACTTACTAGTAGTCTTTTTAGTTAAAATTACTGGTCTTTCTAGTTAATTTACTTGTCCTTCTGGTTAGTTTACTTTCTACTTTATAAGTTTTACTAGAACCACTAGTAATCCCATGGACAGTTAGTTTACTTTCTACTTTATAAGTTTTACTAGAACCACTAGTAATCCCATGGACAGTTAGTTTACTTTCTACTTTATAAGTTTTACTAGAACCACTAGTAATCCCATGGACAGTTAGTTTACATTCTACTGTACCAGTTTTACTAGAACCACTAGTAATCCCATGGACAGTTAGTTTACTTTCTACTTTAAAAGTTTTACTAGAACCACTAGTAATCCCATGGACAGTTAGTTTACTTTCTACTTTATAAGTTTTACTAGAACCACTAGTAATCCCATGGACAGTTAGTTTACATTCTACTGTATCAGTTTTACTAGAACCACTAGTAATCCCATGGACAGTTAGTTTACTTTCTACTTTATAAGTTTTACTAGAACCACTAGTAATCCCATGGACAGTTAGTTTACATTCTACTGTATCAGTTTTACTAGAACCACTAGTAATCCCATGGACAGTTAGTTTACTTTCTACTTTATAAGTTTTACTAGAACCACTAGTAATCCCATGGACAGTTAGTTTACTTTCTACTTTATAAGTTTTACTAGAACCACTAGTAATCCCATGGACAGTTAGTTTACTTTCTACTTTATAAGTTTTACTAGAACCACTAGTAATCCCATGGACAGTTAGTTTACTTTCTACTTTATAAGTTTTACTATAACCACAATGAATCCCATGGACAGTTAGTTTACTTTCTACTTTATAAGTTTTACTATAACCACTAGTAATCCCATGGACAGTTAGTTTACTTTCTACTTTATAAGTTTTACTAGAACCACTAGTAATCCCATGGACAGTTAGTGTACTTTCTACTTTATAAGTTTTACTATAACCACAAGGAATCCCATGGACAGTTAGTTTACTTTCTACTTTAGGAATCCCATGGGCAGTTGCTGCTTACAAGGAAGCTATTAAACCAAGAGTTCCAAATGGTGAAGTTGAAATCATCCCTACGTAAATTTTACGGACGCCATCACGAGTTGGTTGACCGTTATGGAATAACCATTTCACAAATGATTTCGGATATGTTCCTTACGTCGTAACTACAATCCCCTTCCCTTTCATGAATGTGACCTACCGAATTAGACTATTTACCGGATTTGTAATCACATAAGCAACACGACGGGTAGCACATGTGGAGCAGGATCTGCTTACCCTTCCGGAGCACCTGAGATCACTCCTAGTTTTTGGAGGAACTTGTGTTGTTTATTCTTTAGTTTTCTATGTTGTGTCATGTGTACTATTGTTTTTCTGTTTGTCTTTTTCGTTTTTAGCCATGGCGTTGTCAGTTTGTTTTAGATTTATGAGTTTGACTATCCCTTTGGTATCTTCCGTCCCTCTTTTAGTTTACTTTCTACTGTATCAGTTTTACTAGAACCATTAGGAATCCCATGGACAGTTAGTTTACTTTCTACTTTATAAATTTTACTAGAACCACTAGGAATCCCATGGACAGTTAGTTTACTTTCTACTGTATAAGTTTTACTAGAACCACTAGGAATCCCATGGACAGTTAGTTTACTTTCTACTGTATAAGTTTTACTAGAACCACTAGTAATCCCATGGACAGTTAGTTTACTTTCTACTTTATAAGTTTTACTAGAACCGCTAGTAATCCCATTGACAGTTAGTTTACTTCTCTACTTTATAAGTTTTACTAGAACCACTAGTAATCCCATGGACAGTTAGTATACTTATGTAACTAGTAAATTCTACTAGGTATTTCTTTGAATGAAACGAATTCTGCATCAAACCAGATTATCCAAATTTTAAGATGTGTTTTTTATAACTTATATCTTTTTGTCGTCGAATTACGTTGCTTCGTACCTAAAACCCACAATTTTTTAATTGGTTTTCTGAGACACTAGATAGAATAAATTGTTATATACTAGTAAGGTGTTATTGTATTTGTACCGTAAGGTGTGGCGCTATACGGAACTCGTCCCCCTTTTTTATACTTATCTAGAAAAACTGTAATTAGATCTCCAAAAGGTATATCCGATTCTCTAATTTCATTTGCACATTCCATGTTTTGCTTTCGTTGTCTACACTATCATTTGGAGATTTTAGTCTATATGTTTCTAATATTCTCGTGTTTCTTTAATTGGCTTTTCGAACTGTTAGCGTTCAGCTAGAGCGTGCTAATTATAAGGGCTTTCCTGTGTTTAGCGATAAGTAATCCCAAGATCTTTCTGATTTAGAAATAAAAATAATAAGATTAGGTCAATACATCAGATATAGACGATTTTCGAAAAGTTTCGATGACTGATTAAGAAGTAGATGAATTATTTGCACACATAATAGTCGAACAAACGAACCTTTAGAATTCAACAAAACTTACACCTATAAATTAAACACATATTTAAAGGGTTAGCATTGATGAATTGAAATTGATTCCCTGTTCGTGGAGTTCATTTTGTTCTCCAATTGCATTTTATATAAATCAATTTTTACGCATTTTATTGATCAAAAGTGCAAGCAATGTGTGTTTTTTTCCACGGTTACTAATCATCATGTCATTATGTACCTTTTAAGCTTTAGAAATGCAGAAAAAGTAAAGTTACATATGCTTTTATTTCCGACATACGTTTATTGATATTCTATTTAATTAAGTACATTTATGTTAGTAGAACAAGTCTGGGGCCTTGTTAATGAACGTATCCTAGGATATGTCCTAAGATAGGTCTTAGGACATTATTTAGGATGGCCTTAGGACGTGTCTGAGACATGTCTTAGGATGTAAAACAAAGCTGTCTTAGGACAGTCCTAACTACGATGGTCATATGACCATCCTAACACATTTATTTAATTGAAAATATATGTAGAGATTTGTATGACAGATTGAATTGTATTTTAGAACCTATATGTAAAGAGAGGGAGGATGACTCTTATATAGAAAACAATTAACGCAAAATAAAAGTTAAAGTTTTTACGGAATACTAATAAATACGTTATTAAATATGATAAAAGATATACATGAATTTAATACGAAAACAAACGTAAATTATGGAACGCCAGCACTGTCTTGTTATGACCATTTTCATTATATGATGTGCATTTACCTTTATCTGATGTGCATTAACCTTTATATGCTGTGCTTTTAAGTTTATATGATGTGCACTTGTCAATATATGATGTGCAAACACCTTTATATGATGTGCAAATATCTTTATATGATGTGCAAATATCCTTATATGATGTGCAAATATCCTTATATGATGTGCGAACATACTTATATGATGTGCATATATACTTATATGATGTGCAAGTATACTTATATGATGTGCAAATATACTTATATGATGTGCAAACATTCTTATATGATGTGAAAACATTATTATATGATGTGCAAATGTACTTATATTATGTGCAAAGATCCGTATATGATGTGCAAAGATCCGTATATGATGTGCACATATCCTTATATGATGTGCAGTTTTCTTTATATTACGCGCAAACATCTTTATATGATGTGGTTGTGTCATTATAATATGTGCTTGTAATCTTATATTATGTGATTAGGTTTACTTCATTATATGATGTCAAAACGTCATTATATGATGTGCTTTCATCGTCGTTATGGTCAATGAACATGATTACGATTAGAATGATTACTGTCTACGTCATAACTGATTCCGATCTGCTTCTGTAAACTATTAACCCGGATCAAATATGTATCTATCGCTAGCGAAAGTGCAATTTATCGGGAAAATGAGACAAAGCAATTTAACAAAATCAACGTTTCAATCATTTCGGTTGAAGATTAAGATCAGTTAATACAGGAGCTAGTTGAAGAAATTCCCGGCTGTGGAGAAAATGATAACAAATGTAAGAGCCTTTTATAGCTTGCTATTCGGTTTAAGCATAGGCTCCATGTTGAAGGTCGTACTATGACCTATAAAAAGTAAAAACACAGAAATAATGAACTCCGAAGAAAATTCAAAAAGGAAAGTCCAAAATCAAAAGGCAAAATCAAAAGTCCAAACACATCAAACGAATGGCTAACAACTGTCATATTCCTGACTTGGTACGGGTATATAATTATTTCCTCTTTTGTTTCATCAAATTATGACTTGGATGGAGAGTTGTCTCGGTGGCTCTCATACCACATCTGCTTATTTCTATTCATTGCAAAAGACACCATTGAAATCACAGTCTGTTTCAAAAATATTTCATAACAATACCTATAAAATTATCTACTGATGCATAATATGGCGAGATGGTTTGTTTTATAAAATATTATTGAATAATATTAATCTGTAAATGGTAAGATGTATAATGTAGTATTGAATATGTACAATGATATTAAATCTAGTATATCATATAATCTATGCCACTAAAGGAAGAGACCGATTTTATTGATCCGGAACTCCTCTAAAACCATACCAAGTCGGAAATATTTGTGATATGAATTTGTGATATGTTTGCACATCATATAAGGATATTTGCACATCATATAAAGGTGTTTGCACATCATATGATGACAAGTGCACATCATATAAAGGTAAATGCACATCATATAAAGGTAAATGCACAACATATAATGAAAAATGGGCATAATAAGACAGTGTTGGCGTTCCATAGTAAATGGTCACAAAACTTTGTGATATTCGTGCTGCAATTTTAGTACATAAACTAGTTTTGTCCTTAGGTCCACTCGATTTCATTACATGTATTACATGTATCAAATCAGGATTAGGTGAAAAAAGAAAACCCTTTCCCATATTTGAATTATTTAAAATATGTTGCTTAAAATAGAATTGTTTAGGCTTTAAAAAGGCAACACAAAATAATTTAACATACTTTAACAAACATTAAACATTTTTTTTCTTAATTAATTTTATCTAAATTAAATGATAGTTTAATATTGTATTAGTATTTTTAGTCTTGATTTTATGCCATATTTGTTGTTTTTATTACGTTTTAGGACGATGTAACCATTAGGACTATCCTAAGACACCTAATTGTACATCCTTACTTTAGGAACAAATTTAGGACATATCTTATTTTAATAGACTTTCGTTAACCCGACTTAGGACTAAGACGTGTCCTAAGACCATTCTAAGACATGTCTTAGTCCTAGGACAGCTTCGTTGACACAGCTCCTGATATGATAAAATGATGTCTTGTGTTGAAGATTGAAATATATACTGTTTTCATGCAAACACATTTTTTTATAATTTGAGCATTCAAATCTTGTTTCGTAAAAGAAAACCCCGCGTTATGTTCTTTTTTTCTTACTTTGTATTGCTTTCTTTGCCCGATCTTCTCGTTTTCTTGATATATTTAATATATATAAAGGAAGATCAAATAAAGTTTCACACATATTCGTGACGCGTCATTTTTCTACTCCCGAAAGTCGCGAAAATAAATCGCTCGCGAAATTAAGTTGGAGTTAAAATGCAACACGGAAATGTTTCTATTTTGTAAGAGGTCAAATATATCAAAAAAAATAAGTTTGAGTCTTGAAATGACATCTCATGACTTAAAAGATCATGTCTGAAAATGTCTAATGTGCAGAAAATGAGGCTTGTTCAATGCCTAAGGCAGCAACCATTTGATTTTCTGGGGGGGGGGGGGGGGGGCTATGTTTTTTTTTTGGAAAAAAAAGTTTGTTTCCAGTTTTTGGAGAAAAAAATAATTTGTTTTTGAACCTGAGAAAAAAAAATTGTTTGTTTCACCCTCAGCTGCCACTATATGTAATGCTAAAATTGAAAGGAAAAAATTGTTTTCGACTTGTCGCCAAAAAAATAGATTGTCTTTCGCCGAAGGGGGAAAACAAAGTTTGTCCAGAAAAAAAAACCATAGTCCCCCCCCCCCCCCCCCCCCGAAAATCAAAAGGTTGCTGCCTTAGGTAGCGATTATTGTGTTTCGTTTTCTGTTTTCTAGTGATTCCCATTAAATTTCAAAATATGCATAGCGTTTAAAATCACCTCTGAAAGTTCATGTAGGGCAGAACTGGAATGTACTCATACTATTTTCGTTCTTATTTTTAAATTGAATGGGTTTTTGTTTGTACTATTGAATTTCTGTCGATCTATTAGATGTAATAATATTAGCAACTCGTAAATAAAACCATTGGAACTATTTTCTAGAAGTGCAACCAATAGTCAGATAATCAACTCATCAAAATCAAAGTAATCTATAGGTGGTACATAACACTACAGGGGGATAACTCTGTAAAAATCAGCTGAACGTTTTAATCACGTTCTATAATAAAGGAATTATTAAGCTTCTCAATGGTCAAAATTAGTGTTTGTCAAACTGCTATATATCCAATGAAATTTTTTCTGAGAAAGTGTGTGTTTCAAGTTTGTTTTTTGTTTTTTTGAAATTATATATTTTTGTCAAAAGGTCAAAGTAAATATTTTGTAACAATTTTATGAAAATAAAACGAGCCAAACTAATTTTAGTCAAGATGTTTGGTACCACCTTAAACGCTGCGTACGTTTGGTTAAGTTAAAAACATCTGAATCCTTTAAGTTGACTTACAGCTTGAATTTGTTAAGGATTGTAGTAGATTAATAATTAGCAAGTTGTTTTGTGACAAACTGACAAGACATCCGTCCAAGAAAAACTTTTAGATATTTTTTCACACTTTTTGGCTTTTAGGTATGACATATGAACTTGTCGCACGGACACTTTTATTTCATAAAACACACACTAATGTCTATCAAGCTATTAATTTAAACGTTTTCCCGGAACGACGTCGGCTACAGATATGCCATAAAATTCGTTGACTTAGTTTGTGTGCAAAAAGAAAATTATTTAGTTTAGGATCGTGGCATCATAGTCGTGTTTGGTCTTTTTTTTTAAATGTGATTAGTCATATCAAATTTTTAAAACCTACCAAAAAGCCAAAAAGAAAGATGGACACACAAAATAAAATAAAAAAACCCAACCAAACTAACTTCTCATGTCATACATTTTGAGGATGTTCTTTAACATTAATGTCATTCTCCGAGAGCTTTACCACAAAAGATATTTCGCTACAAAAGTATGTTTGACAGACAAAGGTGTACATCTGTGTAAAACCTAGGACAGATTTCTTAGACTGAAATATAAATAAATAAATAAATAAATAAATAATCTTTATTTCAAGAGGATGATCCCATTAGTTAAAACTAATCTTCCTGAGAGTCCTCAAAATAATAATAACATAGTTATAAGTACAAACAGTATAATAAAGTTATATTATACACAATATACAATTGTATTGAAATAATAATGAAAATGCATATTAATTTGCACAATTGATGAAAAATTTGTAACATTTTGTTTTAAAAGATACAAGTGTATCACTCATTTTGATTTCATTTGGTAAACTGTTCCATGTTTGAGAACCTGAATATGTAAATGTTTTCTTTAAAAAATTTGTTTTTGGTTTTGGAAGATTTAATAGTTTTTCATCAGCTGAACGTAAGTTATAGTTTTGATTATTAGTAAAATGAAAATTTTCTTCTAAATAGTTAGGAACCATGCCATTAACTGATTTAAATACAAGTATTGCCTTTTGGTATTGAATTCGTTTTTCCACATTTAACCAGTGTAAACTTTTAAACAATAAACTGGATGATGTCATTATGTCAGCTTCTACTATAACCCTAGCAGATTTCTTTAATAATTTATTAAGTTTATTTATTCCACTTTCACAACAACTTCCCCATATATTGCAACAATAATCAAATAATGGCAGAATATAAGCATTAAAATAGATAATACGTATATGCATAGGTAAATATTTTCTTATCTTTTGTAATAAGTTGATTCTATTTGATATAGTAATTGACATTTTATCTATTTGCTGATTCCAATTTAAGTTTTTGTCAATATATAAACCAAGTAGTTTTTCACAATCTACATTTTCTATTTGTTCATTTGAAATATTTATATCTAAACTGTTTCCAGTTAAACAAAGCCTTTGTTTTGAACCAATAATCATTGATTTACACTTTTTGGCATTTAATTTCATACAATTTTGCAAACACCAGTTTTCAATAACATGAATATCATTTTGAAGGTTAGAAGCTATCTGAATTACATCATTACCTCTACAATGTAATGTAGAATCATCTGCATATAAATCTATTAATGAATGTTCTATATTAAGTGGTAAATCATTGATATATAAAATAAATAACAGAGGGCCCAGGATAGAACCTTGTGGTACACCAGTTTTTATGCATTTAGTATTAGACATGACGTTATTGACCTTAACTTGTTGACTTCGTTCAAACAAGTATGACTTAAACCAGTCTAGTGTACTATTTGAAACATTATAATATTCAAGTTTTTTCAATAAAATTATATGATTAACCAGATCAAAAGCTTTCTTTAAATCTAAAAATATAACTCCGTTTATCTCTTCATTATCTATATTTGCTAACCATTCATCTACTAATTTAGTAAGTGCAGTAGTACACGAATGCTTAGGTCTGAAACCTGACTGTGTAGTATTAAGAAGGTCATTGCTATTTAAAAATATATACAAACTATTAGCTATATGTCGTTCTATGATTTTAGAGAGACAAGGCAAAACTGCTATTGGTCTATAATTATCAGGATTACAGGCATCGCCACTTTTAAAAATTGGGCATACTCTTGCAGTTTTAAAAATACTTGGAAATTTACCACATTTGATACTTAGATTAAATATATATGTCAAAGCTGGTGCTATGACATCGCTGCACATACTCAAAATATTTGGTCCGACATCATCTAAACCAGTTGCTTTCGACTTGTCAAGTTTTTTTAAATACATATTTACATCTAAAATACTCATTTCTGGTATAATGAATTTTTCACTACCCCTTTGTAACTTTGATTTTACAAATTTATTGAGTGCATCAAAATTGGCACCATCATCACTATTACATAATTTGTTATCAACTAAACCTTCAGCAATATTTGTGAAATGCAAATTAAATGTATTTGCTATATCAACATCATTTTGAATTACATTATTTTTATATTCTAAATGCGTGATATTATTATGTATTTTTTTAGGATTAATATAACGTCATTAAAGTTGTGTAAATCCAAAGCATAATAATCCTTATGTTCTTCAAACTTTTTACAGATGGATTACTTATGAACAAAATAAGGTAAAATATTGATAGGTAATTGAGCTCCTTTTCGAGATATTTATTTCTTTTTTAAATGGCGGGGAAAGGCTGACTCGGACTTTTACCTTACATTTGCATTGATATTATTTAGGTCTCAAATCGAGAGAAAGAAAACTAGAATCATCTAACACAAATTGCTAAATCTGACCTAAGTACATCCTTCAGAGTTTGCATTAGAATAGGAATGGGAAAGACAGTACTGTATTTGAACTGCATTTGCGACCTTCAAATCACAAATTGTCAGTAGCAGCTATTTCGTAAAAGTTCTGTTATTCCTTAATATTTAATTATCGATTTAAAGTTTTTCGACGGGCCTCGGTGGTCGAGTGGTCTAAGTAGTCGAACTACTATATCACTAGCCTGTCAACACTGATGTTTCGTGTTCGAATCCCGCTTGGGGCAGGTGCATTCGACTCCAATCTTAATTGACTAATTTTGGGTTTTCCTATACCGAAGGTCGGTGGTTCTCTCCGGGCATTCTGCCTTACTTAACCAGTTAAAACTGACCACCACGAAATAGCACAATAGTGTTGAAAGTGACATTAAGGTGGTATTTAACACTACAGGGAGATAACTCTGTAAAATCAGCTAAACGCTTTTTAAAATAACATTGTATTTTTAAGGAAATATTAAGCTTCTCAATGATCAAAATAAGTGTTTGTCAAACTGCTATCCATCCAACCATTTTTTTTTTCCAAGAAAGTGATTGGTTCAAGTTTTCTGAAATTTTCATATTTTTTTCAAAGGGTCAAAGTAAATATTTTGTCAAAGTTTTATGAAAATTAAACGACTCAAACTAATTTTAGTCAAGGTGTTGGGTACCACCTTAAACACCAATCAATCAATCAGTCAATTAAATTTTTCGGATACTGGTAAAAGTAGATTTGGGTATCAAACTTAATGGTTAACATATAACCTTTTCCACTAACATGTCATTGACTCGTTTAATACAATTAGTATAAATTATATAAGTATAACAAAGTGTTATCCATATTATATGATAAATAACCATCGCTCATAATAAACATATCATTAAAAGGGTAGGGATTGATTGATAACAGGACTGTCAGCAAATATGAAAGATGGAAGGACCGCCTCAATGCCCCATCCACGAATGTGTTATTTCTGTTGTTATTTAGCCCTTAAATCAAATAAACAATTTATAATCAACAGTTTTAACATGTATAATGGCGAGAACATCTACACAAATAATTTAAAACCAGGCATTGTTAAAGGTGGTACCCAACACTTTCACTAAAATTAATTTGGCTCGTTTAATTTACATTAAATTTTGTCAAATTTTTTCCTTTGACCCTTTAACAAAAATATAAAAATTTAATAACTTTTGAACCAACCGTTTTGTCAGAAAAATTACACTGGTTATATAGCAGTTTGACAAACACCTTTTTTGATCATTGGGAAGCTTAATATTCCCTTAAGAACACAACGTCATTAAAACGTTCTGCTGATTTTACAGAGTTATCTCCCTGTAGTGTTAGGTACCACCTTAAGTGGCTGTCAGTTTGGGTTTGGTCATTGTATGGATCTTTTCTCATGAAAACTACAGAGTATACATTTTGTTCATTTCCTTACTTTTAACTGGTCACTGAACTCTGTTAAAACTCGTAAAACGGCGATTGACATTGTCCATAAACTGAAGGTGTTTGTAACTTAAAAAGACTTATCAGGGTTCATCCTCCGATATATGTAAAACAAGATTTGTTCACTCATATGT
This sequence comes from Mytilus trossulus, assembly GCF_036588685.1. Taxonomy (NCBI): domain Eukaryota; kingdom Metazoa; phylum Mollusca; class Bivalvia; order Mytilida; family Mytilidae; genus Mytilus; species Mytilus trossulus. The sequence continues at coordinate 2,194,124 of NW_026963318.1, forward strand.
ACGATAATAACTGGTGTTTGATATGTAAAAACATACTTTCAAAGGAAAGGGGAGGAATGAAAAATTGTAAAACTTCGTCAAAACTCATTAGCAACATTTATTAACATTGTGTTAAAGTCTAGGGTCACCGTTTTGATGAACAATGCAATGTCAAATATAATAATAACCTTTCAAAATATGTAAAAGGTCGGTTATATGTATACTGGAAATATGTCATAAGACTTGACCAGAACGGAAGAAAAAAAATAATTGCAAGTATATTTATAGTAAACTACAGTGCAAAATAATGCTTCTGCAATCCCTCGACACGTTAAGAACATGAATATAGAAATAGGAAGATTTGGTATGATTGCCAATGAGACAACTCTCCATCAAAGACCAAACCGACACAGAAGTTAACAACTATATATATGGGGCACTGAAAGCTCTTCATCAAAGAGCAAAACCCGTACTGAAAAGTAAGCTATAAAAGCCCCGAAATGACAAATTTAAAACAATTCAAACGAGGAAAACTAACGGCCTAATTTATGAACATAACAGGAAACAACGAACAAATATGATAAACAGCACAAAAGCTGAATTACAGGCTCCTGACTTGGGATAGTCACATACAGAATAAGGCGGTGTTCAACATGTTTGCTGGTGCCAAACCCTCTCCTTACCTGGGACACAGGAACACAATTTCAGATGGACATGGAATCTTAAAACATAACAGTGCGGCTTTTACAACTTACAAAGAGGACAACACGAACGGATTACCCTTCCGAAGCACCTGAGATCACCTATAGGATTTGGTGCCCACCATGTTGTATATGCTGTATGGTTTCGTTTTTGATATTTTGAGAACTATTATTTGTCTGTTCCTCGTGTTCCTTTTTGTTATAGTTTTGTCTATCGATCGGCGACTTTTGGCATTTTTTTTTATTTGCCCATGGTGTCTCCTTTTTAGTATATTGAAGTCAATCAATTAATCATCAAATCTAGCAATAATGTCAAGTGAGAAAACCATCAATAATTTCAGGTGAAAAAACATCAATTATGACAAATACGAAAGTTAGCTGTAATGTAAATTGGCAATACATGCAATAATTTCAACCAAAACAACTTAACAAGCACTAAGGTCAAATGGAGAAAAAAACTAGCACTTGTGTCAAATGGACAAAACTATCAAAAATGTCCGATAATAAATCTAGAAGCTATAATGTCAGATGAAAAAATCTAGCAATAATGTCAACCAAAATCGGCGATAACGTCAGATACGAAAAAAAAACCAATGCTGTTACATGTAGACGAGAAGACTAGCAATAATGTCAGTTAAAAAAATAAGCAATATCGTGAAACACACATCAATAATGTTATATGCCAAAACTAGCAATGCTGTAAAATGACAAAAAGCCCTAATAATTTCAGATGAAACACCAGCAAAAATTTCAAACAAAACCAGCAATATTGTAAGATGAGAAAAAAGCACGGCTTCGCCGCGGTTGACAATGTTTTCTCGGGGTACCAATCTGCTCTATCACCCGCTCAGCTATGTGTTATTTATATAATGTCAGATAAGAAATGGGTTTTTTTTTCCAGTACAACAGAAAGCTAACGACTTGATTTAACTCAAGCTTGTAGCCTCAAACAACAAACTACAGCCAGAGACGACAACTATACTACAGGCAGTAACAAAAAAACTTGGTCGGTACAGGTATTGTCTGATAAATTTCTTTCATCATCCTTCATAACGCTCATCACTGATTTATATGAGAAAGGAACTAAGTACTAGAGGCAATGAAGCATCAAAACAACTCATCTTTCCGAATGAAAATCAAAAAGAAAAAAAAGAAAAAATAGGCAATTATGTCAATTGACGGAAAACAAGCAATAATCTCAATAAATAAAATAACTCCGAATGTTTTTGTGTGATAAACTTCCAGTTGCAAATATTTCATCCAAATTCAGAACGATAGACGTATAATAGATGTGAAGTTAACGTCAATGACACATCAAAATAACAACAATTATAACCAAAGACATCTATAGTGCAAAAAACAATCTTTAACAATTATATAGTTTGGTGTTTTACAACATGTGCTCCTTTGAAGGAGGAATTTTCTGGAACATAACAGAATATGGCAAGCTCTTAGACTATATTGTCCAGAGTCTACATGTATAAAAATTGTGAAGAATTTGAACATCTGACATCATCACCCAATATCCAAAGTAACGAAACTATTTAAAGAACATTTTGATATTCTTTTTTGGTAAGTATCCCATTGGTTTTTTCCTTTATTTCCTTTTTTTAAGAATTGAATGTTGCTTTTTTGTAATTTTTGGGCTGTAAAAGTGTTGATCAGAGAACATATTGTATGATGGGAGCGCTTCATGCTAAAAATATGCACATAATCAATGCTTTTACAGTCCAATAATTGCGAAAAAGAAACATTAAATTTTTATAATGTCATTTTATCCTAGATCTATAAAATTACAGGTAAAATAAAGTTTTTATTTGGTTTCTTTATATGCATCGCTGTAATGGGCACATGTAAATGCTATATCAACTCCGCGGATTTTTATGCATCGACCATTCATCTTTTCATGAAGAATGATTTTTTCAAAGAGAAGGTAAAAATAGTTCATTTTCATTGAAAATAAAGAAAAGAATAATTCTTATTAATTTAGTTTCAGAAATGAATATTATTGCTGCATGTTAGTGAAAATTAGGCTGTTTTAAAGAAATAAAGTCGAAACAGTTTAAAGAAAAGTCGAAAAAATGTTTGATCAAACTTTTTAACTGGTTGATGAAATTGAACTGTTCTGATGGAGAGAAAAAAAACTGATGCAGTTTCACAAGTCATGTAAACATGTTTGCCACCAACTATTCGTTGTAATTAGAAATATGCTGAAAGGGAGATAATCCACATGAATTTAGAGTGATGGTGATGGCGGGTTCAATTTAGCGAGTTGTAGAATTTTGCTATATATATACTCTTTGTATTTTATTACATGTGCATAAAAGTCCCTCCTTTAAATAAACGTGACATCTTGTATGTTTGTTTTACTATCTTTTATGGAAATCAATTCAACAATTAAAAGAATAGTCGGGCTTTTTTCCTTTCACTCGGAATAAAATAATTTATGAAGACAAAAACCTCTTCAATCTTCATATTTCAATGTGAACTGAAAGAAATAAAAAAAACCAAGAAGTTGTATCTGTGTAAATTGTTTATTGGTATTTACAGATTATATAAATAAATAATTAAATAAATATGTAACAATATTTACAATATATTATAGTATATACAATATTAATATTATAATGCAATATAGTTTTTACAATTGCTCATAACTTGCACCAAAAAGTCTCAATCTGTTCATACATCGCGTCAGTTGAGCCCTGTAGTGTATGTAACACAAGATGAGTCTGTTTGCAATAGGCTCTGGTAATTAAACTCTTTGTTTGATTTTGTGCATCCCTGTTAAAGCCGTAACGATTGAAATAAATATTTCACCGTCTGTACAGTTGGCTGTTGCGTGCGCACAGTCTTGCAAGATTACCTCCGGATGTCTAACAGCTGACGAAAATTTCACTGGAACATTTTGTACATTCCATAACCAGCAAATGCTCCAAGTATCGTCCCAATGATGATTATCAATGAAAATATGAATCCGTTGAATACTGTAAGTTCTTTGTATTTCCTGGTAACCGTTGGCAATGGTAAAGTCTAAAATTAAAATTAAATTCATTTTAAAGATTTAAGTCATACATTAAGAAAACGGTGTTGAAGGGCAACTAATTACGCACAACAAAAAAATCAAACTGAAAAAAAACCAGAATGGTGTCAAAATGCACCTGCATTGCATTCTGTTTTTGTTTTTTTATAAGAAGAGATATGCAATGATAGTGAATCTACAATTAAGTCCATTAAACGAAGATAAGTTTTACTTTTAAATTATTTTTTTTTATTTAAAATCCAGACTTAGGCCGCCCGGTAGGTACTTTAATTAAGTCACGGATCCGCGATGTCGCGGGTGTTTTCTAGTATTTCTAATATAAATAGTGAAAATACAAGATCGTATGACTGAGAACGAGTCCCACTTCATTCTTGTGTGTATGCTCGGCATATAGAGACTTGCGGGTAAAGTTTATAATACAATACTAATAGTATAGATCGGGTGTATTTAAACTGATACAGTTGTTTAGTCTCCAAAATGTTAAACAGCTATTTTTTTTGAAAAAAAATAGTGTCCTGACTTTTATAAAGAGTGACAGTATTTAACAAAAATAATAAACCTCTGTCTGTGTATTGCAATTTTAACTATAACATCATTTATAAACGATGATCTGTAAATCTTAAAGTAATAAAGTACATGTATATACAATGGATTCCATCTAAACATAAAAACTTACAGTGCCTTGGTAAACAGGTTTATTGGAGAAATATCTGAAATCGACGATTGGTAAATTTACTTTACTTCGCTCAAAACTTGGCACAACGAAAGGAACACCGACGTTCCCAACTGTTCCTTGGTTCACGGATAGATTGATGCGTGTGTCTGTTTTCTTTATATGTTTTGACGTAGTTTGCGCTGTGGCAGCTATCAAGTCGGGTACAGCGACAGGGTAAGACTTCATCAATCCCGGTTCTGGTAAGATATCCATTGGGTTTGACACAATATTCATTTTACCAATTTTCTGACCAAGAGTTGCCTGGTATTTGGCAGATGAGGTTATGTTTGAGTGATACATCCTTGTAACTGTGACTAAAATGGAAAATATATAAAAATAAGAAAATTTAATGATTGCCACCTGGGGCAATTCTCCTCTTTAAAATTTCAAAAGACGTAAAGGTTAACAATTATAGTACATTTTGGGATAATTTAAAGTGTAGTTTATTTTTAATATTCGTGTTTAAATTTCCTCAAATATACATGATTTCGACTGAGGAATGTTTGGTGCTGTAATTAAAAAAGGGAATATTTTCATAAATTATGACTGGCGATCAATAAATAATGTCGGAAGGGGACGATAAATGGCTGACCCGTGTTAAGAGAGAGCCATATCTCTTGCACGTTAAAGACACCCTTGTTGATTTCGAAAAAGAGCAGGCTAATGCCGCTACTAGGCAGCACTCGCACCGTAAAGTGGAAAGGGATTAATATAAGTTGCAAAACTTGTTTCCCAATCCACAATAAATAAATATGTTTAAACTAATAAATAATGTTAAATACGCACAAGGATAATAGTTACGTGTAATACAGGGAATGTGTGTTTACCAGTTAAACAGGAAGTGCAGTTACAACCATTGATTTCATGAAATTCGATTAAATCTGGAAAGGGATTTTTCAAAAATGACTGAATATAATTAGGTTACATTGTATACACATATTATCAGATAAATACATATAATAACGTGATAGCGTCTTTCAAATATAAAAAAAGTATTCATTTTGAACTTCTATTGAATTTCATCTTAGTATTTATATTTTGTTTTTATATAAAGATTTATTATCATTGTTGTAAACAAAAATTAACAAAAAACATTTTGTTTTAAATTTTAAAACTTGATCTTACCTCAGGTAGTATACTAAAATAATATGTATTATATTAATCTTGAACTGATTCAATGTCTTGTTATAAATATTTGTTTGACTGTTTAGACTTCATCTTGTTTGATACTTTCACAGACATTCTGGAAACATTTATATCAAACGGTTTTGTTTTCTTTGTACAGAGCACAACTTGAGGATTACAATTAGCAGTACTTCATGAGTAATTAAAAAGTATATTTAATGAGTAATTACAAAGTATATTTAATGAGTAATTACAAAGTATACTTTCGGAGTAATTAATAAGTAATAATCCGCTCAGTCCGTAGTACTGAATTGATTTTTTTAATTAGATTTCGTGTACATAGAAAATCATTGATGATGTTTGCATATGAATAAATGAATGAATTCTTTATTTGCAAAGCAGTAGTTACATGCTATAGCAACACAAACATATTTACATTGTGACACACAATAAACAACAGAGAACAATTTCATAAGATAGTACAATAGAAAAATGATCAACTTATTAAATGTGATCTAATCTGCCAGGCAGATTTCAAATAATTACATAATTTTCCAACTAAAGATCTAGATTTGGTTTGATACAAATACATAAGTTTTGTCACATTTGGCCATGAACAGTAATAATTTGGTAAAAACTGCAGTCGTACATGCCTATACGCAGGACACACTAGAGTAAAATGGTACTCATCTTCAACACTTTTCATATTACAGCAAGTACATAATCTGTTTTCTCTTAGTATATTTGTATAACGGCCTATCTCAACATTTAACTTCATAGTACCACTACGTAGCTTTGTGAAAAAATGTGAATTATAGTTATAATCTACGTAATCTTCAAAACAAAAATCTAATTTTAAAATTCTGTACATAGTAAGTTTCTCACAATCCTGCATAGATGCAGACCAGCTTTGAATATATTGATCTTTTAATCTAGTTTTTATTACATCTAATGATATATTCATACCAGACTGCTGGTACCATACAAAGTTTAAACCAATACTAAACAATAGGTCACGAACATTAGAAACCCAATTAGTTTTACCAGTATTTGCATCTCTGAGTAACAATATATAGATATCATACACAATAAGTGGTTTATGAGTTACAATTTTTAACCAGTATTTTAAAACTTTTTGTTTTCTTATTACATACATTGGCAAACGCCCTAGTTCGACATATAAAAATACATTTGGCGTACTTTTACCCAGTTTCAAAATAGATCGACAAAAACGGTTATGAATAATTTCAACATCATTTCCACGATGGAAACCCCAAATTTCCGAGGCATAATTTATCACAGACGCAACCATACTATCGAACAAATCGCATTTCTTTTTCTTCGTCAAGTATAAACCATTTGTAGAATTATTCAGAGCTGCCAAAGATCGTGAACCTTGTAAGGCTAATCGCTTCTGTGTTTTTAAAAATTTTCCATTACATTGTATCAGCATACCAAGATATATATACGAATCGACAATTTCTAGTTCTTCGTTGTTATAGAAAAATTTTGCAGTTACGGGTTGCCAGCCATTTTTGAATACAACAACTTTCGTTTTGTTAATATTCACTTCTATATTCCATTTATTACAATAAATAAGTAGTTTATCAAGTAGTTCCTGTAGAATTTCAGGAGATTTCCCAAATAATATAGTATCGTCTGCAAATAGTATTAAGTATATCAGAACTTCATTAATGTTAACTATGTCAGCTGAAGGACTGATGTTCATGTCTTCAATCAAGTCATTTATAAAAAATAAAAACAGTAAAGGTGATAAGGGCTCCCCTTGTTTTACACCAAGAAAATTTTCGAATGAGTCGGACAGTAAATCGGCAGTTTTGACACGCATTTTTACAGATGAATATACTGATCTAACCATAGTTACAAATTTTGAGCTAACACCACTCCGTAATAGTTTATAAATGAGAATCCTCCTGCTAATTTTGTCGAACGCTTTACGGAAATCCACAAACGAACAATAAAGTTTTTGTTTATTTTGAAGTGTATGCGAAATTATTCCAAATAAAATAAATATAGCGTCTACAGTTGACTTGCCGGGTCTAAATACAAATTGGTTATCGATTAATATGTCTTCTTCTTCGGACCAACTGAGTAAACGATTTGTCAAAATAGTAGTATAAAGTTTCGATAAAACACTGATCAATACAATCGGACGATAATTATTAGGATCGGATAGATCACCACTCTTTGGGACAGCAACTACTAGACATTCTGACCATGAATCTGGGTATATTCCCGAACTATAAATGTAATTAAACAGAGTCTTTAATATTGGCGCAAATACGTCAGGACATGCAGAAAACATTTCACTTATTAGTCCATCGTTACCTGAACTTTTACCGGACTTCATTTTTTTTATTGATGCTACTACTTCGTCTTCAGTTATATCAGAGTCTAATTGTGTAACATCTATATCGCCAAATACCGTATTGTCTATGAGATTACGAACTTCTTCACATAGATCCTCCGAATTGTCTCCTAGTATTGACTCAAAATGTTTCATCATGGTTTCGTTATCAATTTTACACTTGTTGTTCACTTTTCGTTTTAACGACGACCAGAACTTTCGCGGTTCGGTACTAGCTAAGTCGCAAAGTTCGATACCTTTTTGACGTTTGTATTTGAATTGTGCTTTTCGTTTCATTTTATTATAGTTGTTTCGTGAAATAACGTATGCCTTTCGGTTGACTTCTGACGGGTGATGTTGGAAAAAGTTTCTAGCCACATGAAAATCTTTACGTGCAATCGCACAATTGTTATCAAACCACTCGTTGTTAGGCCTAACTTTGATTTCATCTTGGTGTATTTACACAGATCTACCAAAAACTTTATTAGCACTATCAAATAAGATGTTTGTAATTTCCTTAACAGCATGATTTAAGTTATTTTCATTGGTAATGTTACTCACTATAGACAATAAATTATTTTGTTCTTGTAGTATAATATCTATATATTCATTAGATCTTTTTATATCCCACTTTATGTAATTGCGAATCTTTGGAAACGATAACTCCGGTCTGAAATTTCGAAATTCAAGTTCAAATAATAATGGAGCGTGATCAGAAAATTCGTTGAAATTCAGCACATCAAAATTCTTAATAAGTTTATAATAGCTAGGTGAAACAAGTAGGTAGTCGTTGACACTCCTGCCATTCATTGTACAAAATGTAAATTTTCCAACACCATTACCGAGTCTTCCATTAGCAATAGTAAGTTCTGTATTATAACATAACTGTAAAAGTTTTCGACCAAATGCGTTAACGGTTTTGTCTACGGAGTGCCTTTTCGGAACAATCGGGGTTTCTACGTGGTCTACACTTTCTAAATACAGATCTAAGTTATCATTTGATAAAACATCATCAATTTCACCAATACGACTATTTAGGTCGCCACACACTAAAAATGAACCCTTTTCTTTATACTCTAAACAAAAACGTTCTATAATATCATAAAAATCAACATCACATTTGTTATAAAAGTTTGATTTTTCATGTGGAATATAAGAAAAACATATGTAGATGTCATTTGCAGTATTAAAAAATTCATGATTTAGTTTAATTACAACAATACCACATTCTATCTCTCTATCTATAGAAATACCATCTGATAACTTTGTTTTACAAAAAATAGCTAATCCACCTTCACTTCGAGTACCAATTTTAACATTTCTATTCAAACATATAAGTTTCACAAAACCTTCTATTTCTATAATATTTTTCTCTTGTAACCAAGTTTCACATAAAAACAAAATTTCGTAAGTATTTACAAAATTCAAAAAACCATTGTCTTCATAACAAGAATTTAAACCATGTACATTCCAACTTAAACATTTTAAATTGCTCAATTGTTCCCTGTGATGCCCCTATGGGACATACTCTTTACCACCCACAAAAATTTTGTCCTTCACAAAATATGCCTTGATATCCCTAGAGCGCAGTTCCTTCAGTAATGGTAATTTTTCTTTTCTACGTTTTTGTATTTCTAACGGTAATTGTTCAGAAATTCCAAAAGGTGAATCTTTCAAATTCTTTGAACTTTTCTTTACAAGATCCCGCATCTCAAAATTTGCAAACTTTACCAGGATTGGTCTCTTTTTTTCAGCTTTTTTTCCTAATCTGAACGAAATGTGGTTTTTGAATGTTGTAGTAAATACTTAAAAATTGAAAACCCTGCAGATAAAATTACAATACTTGATTCGTTCAGATTAGGAAAAAAAGCTGAAAAAAAGAGACCAATCCTGGTAAAGTTTGCAAATGTCGCACCAGCATACAAAAAAGGGGAAAAATATAACGCAGTCAACTACAGACCAATCTCTCTCACTTGTATCAGTTGCAAACTTATGGAACATGTCATTACTAAACACCTAATTAACCACCTAGAAAAAAATAACTTATTATACGACCTTCAGCATGGCTTCAGACACTCTAGATCATGTGAAACTCAACTTCTATCCTTCATACAAGAACTAGCTTCAAATTCAGACAATAACATCCAAACAGACCTTGTAATTATGGACTTTGCCAAAGCCTTTGACAAAGTCCCACATCAAAGACTCTTATACAAACTACATTTCTACGGTATACAAAATGAAACACTTAACTGGATCTCTGCCTTCTTATCAAACCGCACACAAACAGTTGTCCTGGATGGAGAGTCATCAGACATTGCTCCAGTTACTTCTGGTGTCCCACAGGGAACAGTTCTGGGTCCAGTTCTATTCCTGGTATATATTAACGACCTACCAGAATATTTGAAATCCAGTAAACTCAGACTGTTCGCAGACGACAGCATCATATACAAAAGCATCAAATCTAAAAAAGATTGTGATAGCCTTCAGGAAGATCTTGATGCTGCTGCAAAGTGGGAAGAAGACTGGCTGATGGCTTTCCATCCAGACAAATGTACAGTTCTCACTGCCTCAAACAAGAAAAATACCATCAAACACGACTACATCCTTCACGGCCACACTTTAGAATCTGTCTCCTCCGCAAAATATCTTGGAGTAACACTACAATCAGATTTAAAATGGACACAGCATACAAACAACATCATTGGTAATGCTCATAAAAGCCTAGGCTTTCTAAAAAGAAATCTGAAAACATCCATTACAAACATTAAGTCTCAGGCATATCTAGCACTCGTACGTCCTAAACTAGAATATGCTTGTTCGGTTTGGAACCCTCATACTGCTGAACAATGCAATAAACTTGAGATGGTTCAACGTCGTGCTGCTAGATATGCCTGTAATCGTTATCACAACACCAGTAGCGTTACAGACATGCTCCATACTTTAAATTGGCCTACCCTACAACAAAGAAGACTTAAAACAAGACTTATAATGTTTTATAAAATTGTACACCATATTGTCGCTGTACCATCAACATTACTCATACCAACAGACAATAGAACCCGACAACTTCATACACAAACTTACAGACATTTACTTACAGTTAAAGATTGTTACAAATATTCATTTTTTCCGTATACTATTACACAATGGAATGTACTACCTCCAAAGGTAGTACTTTCTCCCACTTTAAATATTTTTAGAGAACAGTTAACACCTACTGTTCTCTACAATATAGAACAGTAAACCTAGTAGTTATGTAAATAGTTTTAACCACATGTCATGTTAGTATTTGTTTATTTTTTGGCACTTTATTTTGTAAATATTTATTTATTATTATCCTACGCATGCGCAGCAGTTAGTAATCATCAACTAATGATGGATAACTGGATACCATAAGAAGAAGAAGCAAAGTTGACAAAATCACGGAATTCGACCTTCAAAGACGTAAAATCATTCTAAATAAACATTTTTAACAAACTGTTCTAACCCCCAGCACTTTTAAGTGACACTGGTAGTTGCTTAACCTATTGTTAAAATTTGGATGAGAATGGTGAAGGGTAAAAGGTTGTGCTCGAGCCAAATACAGACGACAGTTTTAACATATGAAAATGGCATGTCACGTGACAGTGTTAGGGTCACGGGGTCATATTTTTATGTTCAGTGATGAGAAATCAGACGGCCTTTCGTTATTGTCCATGTACGACTATGAAATATTTGACATTAAGCCGATTCTGACAATTCCGTTTTCACCCCCCTTTTTTCGTCAAATTTACAAAATTGCGTCCTTAAGGTACCAGTCTTGTATTACAACTCCAATTTCCGGTGCATGTCAAAACATGGAGGGAAACAAAATAGTGCATTTTTTTCTGAATTTTTTTCTGAACTCAATTTTTTCTGTTTGATTATAGGTTTATGCTGAATTGAAACATATATATAGACTTTAAAAAAAATCTTGCATCTTTTGGGGATATCAATCCAGGAAAGTGGAAGGATATCATGTTTACTGGAAGTGGTGCGGCCTAGTAAAAATAGCAAACAGAAAGTAGAAAAAAAATGTTTTGACTTCAGGATTGCGTAACTTTTTATTCTTCGTGGCAACACCCTCTTTTTTTTCGATTAAATCACAATTTCACATTAGTTCATGCATGATATGAACATGAAGTTTTTTTTCTATGTAGCATTTTTTATTTTTTTATTTTCAAAGATCAGCTGTTTAACATGTAAGCCTATGGAGCAGTCAATTACAAGACTGCAACCTTAATGTAGCTGCGCGGAAGAATATCTCAAGAACATTTGCAATATATAGGAACGATAACTCTGCATGGATGATTTTTTGCGGGAAAATACGAATGCCTACTCAAATCCATTCTATTAGAAAAATCGATTTATTACAGAAGAGTGACGTGTCCACCATGCACTTGCACTGCACTATTATTAATATAGTAGAATGGAATGATAAAAAAAATGCATGAGAATTATATATACATGTAACGCGACGTTTTGCGCGGTGAATATACTTTTTTTCCGCAGGTGAATATGCTTATTTATTCAAAATCCCATTTATTTAGAAAAACCTACAAAAGTTTTAGCAATATGGAATAGCAAATATAATTCTAATGACGACAAGTTTTGTTGTATTGTTAATTCTCAAGATATCGTTCAAATGAATTATATTGTATTCCAGGTTGTTCATTTCATTGAAAAAAACGCTTAAATTTATACATAAATTTAAAGATTTCGTACAAACTGCCTTGATTAGTTATGTTATAAATTTTATTGTTAAATCAATTAATTAAAAAGCTATTTTAAGCACAATTGCCAAACACTAAACAGTATCGTATCCAGGAGCGTATCAGTGGCGGATCCAGAGGGAGGGTTCCGGGAGTTGGAACCCCCTTTTTTTGTGCGATCAATGCATTTGAATTCGGACATATGGTTAGAACCTCTCTCCCTTTATCCTGTGTTGGGATCCCCCCTTTCAAAAATGGCTGTATCCGCCCCTGCGTATTTAGTGTACGTCCCCTATCTCATTGACGATTTATATGATTTTTAGAATGAAATCGTGTTTAATTGTGTTTGTCTTGCTCTGCTCGGTAATATTTATTCCTTTTACTTGAGATAGCCCCTGAAATTTTAAATGAAATTAATTAAGATTTTTTGCAAAGGAACAATTTTGTATTTATATTTTCAGAACTGGAAGAAGAAACTTTCAGTATTTTTTTAATCAAACTTTAGGAACTCGTACAAGATCCTTTTTAACTTGAAATAAACTTGAAATAAGGTTTCTTGACTGAAAAGTGATCGAGGTGTGTTGTGTTTATAAATGATTTATTGATTTTTGTTACAAAATGAAAACAAATAAATGTTCATGATCGTTCAAATATTTCAGAGGCGGATATCTTTGAAAAAATTGGGCGGAGCTTCAGCCATGGAATAACATGAACATGCATACGTTGTACCATATAGCTAAGCTCCGCCTTCCTTCCTTTAGATTCTAGTTGAGTTGCATATTTAATGAGCAAAGTATGGTACATCATCAAATTGCAGATAATATACCATGGTTTTTCCCTCGCAACACTTTTTAAGCAAATTATTTCATTAAAACATCAAAAATACAATTTATGTTACAAAATAATTTATGAAGACAAAAACCTCTTCAAACTTCATATTTCAATGTGAACTGAAAGAATTAAAAAACCAAGAAGTTGTATCTGTGTAAATTGTTTATTGGTATTTACAGATGATATAAATAAATGATTAAATAAATATGTAACAATATTTACAATATATTATTGTATATACAATATTAATATTATAATGCAATATAGTTTTTACAATTGCTCACAATTGCAACTTGCACCAAATAGTCTCAATCTGTACATACATCGCGTCAGTTGCGCCCTTTTCGGGTTACGATTTTTACCAAAGGCTCTGTAGCGTATGTAACACAAGATGAGTCTGTTTGCAATAGTCTCTGGTAATTAAACTCTTTGTTTGATTTTGTGCATTCCTGTTAAAGCCGCAGCGATTAAAATAAACATTTCATCGTCTGTACAGTTGACTGTTGCGTGCGCACAGGGTCTTGCAAGATTACTTCCGGGCGTCTCACAGCAGACGATATTTTCACTGGAACATTTTGTACATTCCGTAACCAGCAAATGCTCCAAGTATTGTTCCAATGATGATTATCAATGAAAATATGAATCCGTTGAATACTGTAAGTTCTTTGTATTTCCTGGTAACCATTGGCAATGGTAACGTCTGAAATTAAAATAAAACTAATTTTAAAGATATTTAGTCATACGTTAAGAAAAATGTGTTCAAGGGCAAGTAATTATGCTTTAGAAAAAAAATATAATATGAAAAAAATCAGGACGGTCTCAAAATGCACCAAAATTAAAAGTTTCTTGATATAATACTAGAAAATATATGGTTGCATTGCCATCTGTCTGAATTTAAAGAAGAGATGCACCATGAAAGTGCAGATACAAGTCCATAAAACTTAGATATTTTTTCTTTTTTTATTTCTATATTTCTCCTCTTCTAATGTTTTATTAAAAAGTGAGAACACACTACAAGATGTTCTTATGAATGAAGACCAGTAACCTTTCGTTTTTGTATGCGCGGCATGTAAAAAAAAATACACTCTCTATGTTTATTTCAAATTTAACTATGATAGCATGTACATAAACGATGAGGGTTAAATCCTAAAGGAATAAAGTATATTTAACGTATTTCTTCTAAACATAAACACTTACAGTTCCTTGGTAAACAGGTTTATTGGAGAAATATCTGAAATCGACGATTGGTAAATTTACTTTACTTCGCTCAAAACTTGGCACAACGAAAGGAACACCACCGTTCCCAACTGTTCCTTGGTTCACGGATAGATTGATGCGTGTGTCTGTTTTCTTTATATGTTTTGACGTAGTTTGCGCTGCGGCAGCTATCAAGTCGGGTACAGCGACAGGGTAAGACTTCATCAATCCCGGTTCTGGTAAGATATCCATTGGGTTTGACACAATATTCATTTTACCAATTTTCTGACCAAGAGTTGCCTGGTATTTGGCAGATGAGGTTATGTTTGAGTGATACATCCTTGTAACTGTGACTAAAATGGAAAATATATAAAAATAAGAAAATTTAATGATTGCCACCTGGAGCAATTCTCCTCTTTAAAATTTCAAAAGACGTAAAAGTTAACAATTATAGTACATTTTGGGATAATTTAAAGTGTAGTTTATTTTTAATATTCATGTTTAAATTTCCTCAAATAGACATGATTTCGACTGAGAAATATTTGGTGCTGTAATTAAAAAAGGGAGTATTTTCATAAATCATGCATGCCGATCAGTTTCAATAAATAATGTTTTAATATGCACATGGATAATATGTACGTGTAATACAGGTAATATTTTTAAATAAGTTTACCAGTTTCAAAAAGGAAATTAAATTTCAATCATTGATTTAATGAAATTCGTTTAAATCTGGAAAGGTATTTTTTTAATAGACTGAATATAGATACATATCATAAAATAAATATCTGTACTTAAGTGATAGCTTCTTTCAAATATATAAAAAAAAAATCATTTTGACGTTTATCTAGTAAATATTTACATTTTTTACATATAGATTTATCATTTATATTGTTGTAAAATAAAATTGATAAAATACTTTTTTTAAATTTTAAAATCCTTCTTACCTTCAGGAGGTATAATAAAATAAATAAATATTTATTATATTAATCTTGAACTGCCTTGGTTTCTTGTTATAAATATTGTTGGAATGTTTAGACTAAACCTGGTATGATACTTTACAGACATTCTGGAAACATTTATATCAAACGAATTTGTTTTCTTTGTACATAGAGCACTTCTTGAGGATTACAATTAGCAGTACTTCATGAGTAATTAAAAAACGTTACTTAATGAGTAATTACAAAGTATACTTTCGGAGTAATCAATAAGTAATAATCCGCTCAGTCTGTAGTTACTGAATTGATTTTTTAATTAGATTTCGCATATTCAATTCAATTCAATTCTTTATTACTTTAAGCACATTATGCTTATCAGTGCAATAAATACAAATACATTTCTATAACACAACATAACATAATACATCAGAGAAGCAAATAAATATCAAGTATTGACCAATAACAGTTTGGTCCTATGATTATGGACATTAAACAAGAATTTACACAAATTACGCAAATCTTTTACATTTTCAGTGCTGAGAAGTTGCACTAATTTGAACGACGATGGACGTCTATAATAATAAGGTTTAATAAACTGTCTCCTTAAGTCTCTATAGCTTTCACATTGTAAAACAAAATGGAATTCATCTTCAGTGATAAAAAAATGTATTCAAATTACAAAGAGTACATTTTCTATCTAACCTATTTACTCCATGATAACGGCCTATTTCAACAAACAAATTATGAGATGACAATCTAAGGCGAGTTAAATACACTCTAAAATTCATATGTTTAGTTAGATAATACATGATACATACATGAATATCATTGATGATGTTTGCATAGCAGTTTTTTGTTGATGATTTTTAATGGATTGGATTGTATGTATAAGCATTTTATATAGTCTCTCATAACCCTTTTTACAGTGCCTCATGTTTTGCATAAATTATTTAATATATGTTTTAAATTTGGTAAAATTCCGTCTGTATGGTGTAAAGGGATTATCATACCTATCCAAAAGTATCCTACATCGGATCCCAGGGATCCTTTTTTCTTATCGGGGAATAACTTTGGCACCTTGTGCCTATAAATTATATTGTAGTATTTTAAACAATAGATTGGTAAATTGGTTAGATCATAGAGATATTTTACATGATGAACTAAATTGGTTTCGTAAAAGTAGAAGTACTATAATTGATCATTTAAGCACAATTACGCGAAGGAAATGTAAAATAGTGTCAACTTTTGCTGTCTTTGTAGATTTTAAGTAAGCTTATGCTACAGTGAACAGGAGTTTATTGTTTAAAGATTTAAATGATCTTGGAATTAGTTCAAAATTATGACAACGATGTACTCTCAGGTTGAATGTGCAATTAAATTGAATGGAATCGTAACTGAGTGGTTCAGTGTTAACTCAGGCTTAAAACAAGGGTGTGTTTTATCACCAATATTGTTCAATATTTTTATAAACAGTTTAGTCACAGATATAAAAGGTCTTGGCATCGGTATTGATATCGATGGTGAAAAAACTGGTATTTCATTATATGCCGACGACATTGTATTAATTGCTGAAAATGAAAATGATGTACAATTAATGCTAGATATTCTTAATATATGGTGTAAAGATAAATTATTGAATGTTAACTGTACATCCAACAAAACGTAATATTTTTACTTGGCGAAAAACAATTGTGTATTGTATCAAAATATCAATATCTTGGCTTATTATTGACTGAATATCTTGATTATAATGAAATGGCAAAATCCGAGCCAGGTCAGCAGGGAGAGCATTAAGTTTACTGATTGTAAAGAGTAAAGCACATGGAGGTTTCCACTTTAATAAATATATCAAACTTTTTGATAGCTTAGTCTGTTCAGTCATAAGTTATGGTGCAGCCATATGGGGCACCAGAAATTTTTCTTGTATTAATGCTGTCCAGCACAGAGCTAGCCGGTTAACGTTTTTTATGGGTCTTGGTAAATATACACCTAGTGATGCCATTAACCCTAACCCTAAACCTCCATGTGTGAAGCAGTGGAGTTGTGGTTTTAGACATTGGGCTAGATGTAATGTTATGTCCAAAGATAGGGTGAATTATAAAGTGTTTCGATGGGCATTTAGAAATGCCATTAATAAAAAGAAAAACTGGTGTTATAGAATTGCATGTATGACAAAATTTAGAGAATGTAATGTAGATTTATACTCTAATTGAGATAATGTGTTGCATAAAAATGCTATTACACAGTTAGAAGATTTTTTTATTTGAAAATTATAAGATAAATTGGCATAATAGAATATTGTCACAAAATGTTGGAAAAAATTACGCACTTATAAATTGTTTATAGATGTTGCCCCCTTGCGAATAGAAACAGGTCGCTATGAAAATAAAACTGTAAATGAAAGAGTTTGCTTTGTGTGCAATGATAACATTGAAGATGAGAAACATGTTATTTTAGATTGTCCTTTATATGCAGATTTACGTGAAAGTTTATTTTATGAAGTTAAAAGAAGTAATGGTGATTTTAATATTTTATCTGATGATGATAAGTTTATATATCTTTTTAAAAATACTCATTGTTTTGATGTGGTTGCCAAGACCTGCTTAAACATTTTAAGTAGAAGAAATAGTTTTGTATATGCTTAATTGATGGTTATGTTTTTATAAACTTGAAATATTTTATAGACATGATAATTGTAGTTGTACGGTTTTACATAACAAAAATGTTTTTATAGACATGATAGATATATTACTATAATTTATATTGATGTCTATAGTCTCTCATAATTCTTTATAGAATGGCACATGTATTTTAATTTATAAAATTATTGTTTTATTCAATGTATATATTATGATGATTGTATTATATGTCTTACAAGTTGTGAGACTCAAATAAAAAAATACTGAATCTGTAAATTCTATGATTATGTTTTAAAGTTTGGGTGAGACGTAAATGACATACTTGTCTTATCTTAAATTGTGTATGATATAATTGTTTGCAGCTAGATAAATTATCATGTTTATTTTCATTTATTTTTTTCAATTTTTATTCCACGTGAATCAAGGCATACGGACGAAGAGTAAAGACTTTTGCTTCATTGTGTTTTCGAGAGACTTTTGCTTAATCGTGAGAGAGAGAGTAGTTAAGCATTTTGTGGTGACTTTCATTATAGTTTCTTCATTTTTTTTTATTCCACGTGACTAAATGTATACGGACGAAGAATACTACCGTAGACTATTGCTTCTTCGTGTTTTCGAGAGACTATTGCTTTATCGTGTTTGAGAGAGAGGGTATTTACGTATTTTGTGGTGATTTTCATTATAGTTTCCTCAGTTTTTTATTCCACGAAAAACAAGGTATACGGACTTGTCTTCGGAAGATTATAGACTATTGCTTCATCGTGCCCGTGTTTTCGAAAAACTATTGCTTCGTCGTGAGAGAGAGTATTTATTATTATAGTTTCTTCAGTTTTTTTATTCCACGTGAAACAAGATACACAGACGAAGAGTACTACCGTCGACTATTGCTTCATCGTGTTTTCGAGAAACTATTGCTTCACCGTGTAAGTATTTAGCGGTTTGTACTGATACTCATAACATGGCTGGTGGTACGGAATAACAGTCAGGCCATCGAAAGTGGTGTCGGCCACGTGCTATAAAATGAATATATCAATATAAATGTTGTGCTTTCGAAACGCTTCTCTAGATCTACCTTTTTAAGAAACGCTCGAATTTAAAATTTGAAAGTCTAAGATGTATATGTACATTTACGAGCTGTAAGACTGAAAGGAAATTAAGAATCATCGGTATATAAGATCAATTTTGCGAGATGGATTTTGAAGCCTAGTTTAATTAGTCACAGTACATGCAAGGATGTATCACTCAAACCTCATCTGCCAAATACTGTTGTTCAGAACATGGCATAATGAATAGTGTAATTTTTTAAACGGGAAATTTTTTAAACATGTACCTTTATAAATGAAGTTTGGCAAAGCAACCAGACAACCTTAGGTTGAAGATATCATCGAACTTCTAGCATTCAACCAATAGGGTATCGACTCAGTGCTAGAACTTGAAACATACCGCATGACTTTAAACTAGGTGCGTGCGAAATGCTATTCTAAATTGCCCTTATTCAGGAATATCAAAATCCAAAACTTTAAACGCGAGGGATGTGTAAGAACATTGAATAGCTAAATTGGACCACAAGTCACTTATACGTTGTATGGTCTTTGGTGCAGCGTTGTCTCATGTGCAATCTTACAACATTTGCTTTTTTCATACTAAAAGAATAGCTCCATGTCAGTGGTGAAGCACCTACTACTGTCCGCCAGCATTGGAATTCATGCTCCCAGTGATTATGGTGATAGTTTCGATTTAAATAAAAACTTTTACAGATTTTAAGAAGACCATTATTATTTTGATCAAATCCGTCAAACAGGCCTTATAATTGATCAGAGAACACAGTTATTTTTTATAAAAAAGAATAAGGTCAATAAACGCACTTTTAAAAAAAAATCTCAATTTCTCTATCTCAAACAAATGTTCACACTTGAAGTGTACTGCTTTGGGGACAAATTATATAAAATTATCGAATAGTCTATCAGAGGCTATTGGTACTTTACGGAACGGAACGGAACGGAACGGAACGGAACGGAACAGAATTTCATTTAAGGTATCCAAAGGGGGCATTTATCAAAATTTCGAAAAATCTTTAAAACAAAACAAACTTTTAAATTTCTGTGTTTTACGGTTTTCCATATACAAATAACACAAATGTATACTTAATCTCATCTTCCAAGGTGAAATGTGCAATAATGTATAACATCGGGAACTATTCTGTAAATTAATATGTCGGATTGTCCTGATAAATTATCATGAAATTAACGCATTTGCAAGTCATGCATTATGATATCTAGACTGACCTCACGTCGTCCTTTCCGACGATGATTAGAAACATTGGTTCTGATTTTAACTTTTTAAATTGATTATTCCGTTCCGTTCCGTTCCGCAAAGTACCAATTGCTCTGAGGAATTGGTATTTAACGGAATCGAACGGAAACAGACATCTTTAATGTAATTAAAGCAGTATGATAAAAAAAATTGTCTGACACCTCTTTTTGCATAAGTGGTATGTGTTTTAGATAGCATTTTCGACTTGATCAATAATAAAAAATTTAACACAAAGGCAGGTTACACAAAAAGTCTTTCTCCTTCCATCGGTAATTATATTTTGAAAAAGAGGCCTACAACAGCCCGTTCCGACGATGATTAGAGACAGTGATCAAGTTGAATCTGATTTAAACTTTTTAATTTATTATTCCGTTCCGTTCCGTTCCGCAAAGTACCAATTGCTCTGAGGAATTGGTATTTAACGGAATCGAACGGAACCAGACATTTATAATGTAATAAAAGCAGTATGATAAAAAAAAAATGTGTCTGACACCCCCTTTTGCAGCAGAAATAAGTGTTTTAGATAGCATTCCCGACCTGATAAATAATTAAGAATTTAAAACAAAGGCAGCTTAGACAAAAAGTCTTACTCCTTCCATTGGTAATTATATTTTTTCAAAGAGGCCTTCCACCTCTCGTGCCGACGAGGATTAGAAACAGTAATCAAGTTGAATCTGATTTAAACTTTTTAATTTATTATTCCGTTCCGTTCCGTTCCGCAAAGTACCAATTGCTCTGAGGAATTGGTATTTAACGGAATCGAACGGAACCAGACATTTATAATGTAATAAAAGCAGTATGATAAAAAAAATGTGTCTGACACCCCTTTTTGCAGAAGAAATAAGTGTTTTAGATAGCATTCCCGACCAGATAAATAATTAAGAATTTAAAACAAAGGCAGCTTAGACAAAAAGTCTTACTCCTTCCATTGGTAATTATATTTTTTAAAAGAGGCCTTCCACCTCTCGTGCCGACGAGGATTAGAAACAGTAATCAAGTTGAATCTGATTTAAACTTTTTAATTTATTATTCCGTTCCGTTCCGTTCCGCAAAGTACCAATTGCTCTGAGGAATTGGTATTTAACGGAATCGAACGGAACCAGACATTTATAATGTAATAAAAGCAGTATGATAAAAAAAATGTGTCTGACACCCCTTTTTGCAGAAGAAATAGTGTTTTAGATAGCATTCCCGACCAGATAAATAATTAAGAATTTAACACAAAGGCCGGATAGACAAAAAGTCTTACTTCTTCCATTGGTAATTATATTTTTTAAAAGAGGCCTTCCACCTTTCGTTCCGACGAGGATTAGAAACAGTGATCAAGTTGAATCTGATTTAAACTGTTTAATTTATTATTCCGTTCCGTTCCTTTCCGCAAAGTACCAATTGCTCTGAGGAATTGGTATTTAACGGAATCGAACGGAACCAGACATTTATAATGTAATAAAAGTAGTATGATAAAAAAAAATGTGTCTGACACCCCTTTTTGCAGATGAAATAAGTGTTTTAGATAGCATTCCCGACCAGATAAATAATTAAGAATTTAAAACAAAGGCAGCTTCGACAAAAAGTCTTACTCCTTCCATTGGTAATTATATTTTTTCAAAGAGGCCTTCCACCTCTCATGCCGACGAGGGTTAGAAACAGTAATCAAGTTGAATCTGATTTAAACTTTTTAATTTATTATTCCGTTCCGTTCCGTTCCGCAAAGTACCAATTGCTCTGAGGAATTGGTATTTAACGGAATCGAACGGAACCAGACATTTATAATGTTATAAAAGCAGTATGATAAAAAAAAAAATGTGTCTGACACCCCTTTTTGCAGAAGAAATAAGTGTTTTAGATAGCATTCCCGACCAGATAAATAATTAAGAATTTAAAACAAAGGCAGCTTAGACAAAAAGTCTTACTCCTTCCATTGGTAATTATATTTTTTAAAAGAGGCCTTCCACCTCTCGTGCCGACGAGGATTAGAAACAGTAATCAAGTTGAATCTGATTTAAACTTTTTAATTTTATTATTCCGTTCCGTTCCGTTCCGCAAAGTACCAATTGCTCTGAGGAATTGGTATTTAACGGAATCGAACGGAACCAGACATTTATAATGTAATAAAAGCAGTATGATAAAAAAAAATGTGTCTGACACCCCTTTTTGCAGAAGAAATAAGTGTTTTAGATAGCATTCCCGACCAGATAAATAATTAAGAATTTAAAACAAAGGCAGCTTAGACAAACAGTCTTACTCCTTCCATTGGTAATTATATTTTTTAAAAGAGGCCTTCCACCTCTCGTGCCGACGAGGATTAGAAACAGTAATCAAGTTGAATCTGATTTAAACTTTTTAATTTATTATTCCGTTCCGTTCCGTTCCGCAAAGTACCAATTGCTCTGAGGAATTGGTATTTAACGGAATCGAACGGAACCAGACATTTATAATGTAATAAAAGCAGTATGATAAAAAAAAATGTGCCTGACACCCCTTTTTGCAGAAGAAATAAGTGTTTTAGATAGCATTCCCGACCAGATAAATAATTAAGAATTTAAAACAAAGGCAGCTTAGACAAAAACAAAAAATCTTACTCCTTCCATTGGTAATTATATTTTTCAAAAGAGGCCTTCCACCTCTCGTGCCGACGAGGATTAGAAACAGTAATCAAGTTGAATCTGATTTAAACTTTTTAATTTATTATTCCGTTCCGTTCCGTTCCGCAAAGTACCAATTGCTCTGAGGAATTGGTATTTAACGGAATCGAACGGAACCAGACATTTATAATGTAATAAAAGCAGTATGATAAAAAAAATGTGTCTGACACCCCTTTTTGCAGAAGAAATAAGTGTTTTAGATAGCATCCCCGACCAGATAAATAATTAAGAATTTAAAACAAAGGCAGCTTAGACAAAAACAAAAAATCTTACTCCTTCCATTGGTAATTATATTTTTTCAAAGAGGCCTTCCACCTCTCGTGCCGACGAGGATTAGAAACAGTAATCAAGTTGAATCTGATTTAAACTTTTTTATTTATTATTCCGTTCCGTTCCGTTCCGCAAAGTACCAATTGCTCTGAGGAATTGGTATTTAACGGAATCGAACGGAACCAGACATTTATAATGTAATAAAAGCAGTATGATAAAAAAAATGTGTCTGACACCCCTTTTTGCAGAAGAAATAAGTGTTTTAGATAGCATTTTCGACTTGATCAATAATAAAAAATTTAACACAAAGGCAGGTTACACAAAAAGTCTTTCTCCTTCCATCGGTAATTATATTTTAAAAAAGAGGCCTACAACAGCCCGTTCCGACGAGGATTAGAAACAGTAATCAAGTTGAATCTGATTTAAACTTTTTAATTTATTATTCCGTTCCGTTCCGTTCCGCAAAGTACCAATTGCTCTGAGGAATTGGTATTTAACGGAATCAAACGGAACCAGACATTTATAATGTAATAAAAGCAGTATGATAAAAAAAAATGTGTCTGACACCCCTTTTTGCAGAAGAAATAAGTGTTTTAGATAGCATCCCCGACCAGATAAATAATTAAGAATTTAAAACAAAGGCAGCTTAGACAAAAACAAAAAATCTTACTCCTTCCATTGGTAATTATATTTTTTCAAAGAGGCCTT
Organism: Mytilus trossulus; assembly: GCF_036588685.1. NCBI lineage: Eukaryota > Metazoa > Mollusca > Bivalvia > Mytilida > Mytilidae > Mytilus > Mytilus trossulus. The sequence goes on from NW_026963318.1 coordinate 2,218,326, forward strand.
CCACCTCTCGTGCCGACGAGGATTAGAAACAGTAATCAAGTTGAATCTGATTTAAACTTTTTAATTTATTATTCCTTTCCGTTCCGTTCCGCAAAGTACCAATTGCTCTGAGGAATTGGTATTTAACGGAATCGAACGGAACCAGACATTTATAATGTAATAAAAGCAGTATGATAAAAAAAATGTGTCTGACACCCCTTTTTGCAGAAGAAATAAGTGTTTTAGATAGCATTTTCGACTTGATCAATAATAAAAAATTTAACACAAAGGCAGGTTACACAAAAAGTCTTTCTCCTTCCATCGGTAATTATATTTTAAAAAAGAGGCCTACAACAGCCCGTTCCGACGAGGATTAGAAACAGTAATCAAGTTGAATCTGATTTAAACTTTTTAATTTATTATTCCGTTCCGTTCCGTTCCGCAAAGTACCAATTGCTCTGAGGAATTGGTATTTAACGGAATCGAACGGAACCAGACATTTATAATGTAATAAAAGCAGTATGATAAAAAAAAATGTGTCTGACACCCCTTTTTGCAGAAGAAATAAGTGTTTTAGATAGCATTCCCGACCAGATAAATAATTAAGAATTTAAAACAAAGGCAGCTTAGACAAAAAGTCTTACTCCTTCCATTGGTAATTATATTTTTTAAAAGAGGCCTTCCACCTCTCGTTCCGACGAGGATTAGAAACAGTAATCAAGTTGAATCTGATTTAAACTTTTTAATTTATTTTTCCGTTCCGTTCCGTTCCGCAAAGTACCAATTGCTCTAAGGAATTGGTATTTAACGGAATCGAACGGAAACCGACATCTATAATGTAATAAAAGCAGTATGATAAAAACAAGTCAGACCCTTCTTTTTTGAATGAGTGGTAAGTGTTTTAGATAGCATTTCGACTTGATCAATATTTAAATAAACAGCTGCGCCATGAGCGCATGATACGCACGTCGTCTTGTGAAAAAACATAAATCTTTTTTGATTAACACAGGGTTGTACAGGATGTCATGCTTAGTATATCCTGTCTCCTTCCTTATTCCCGCTCAATAGGAAGATTCATCATTGTACAAGATGTATTTGGAAACCCGACGCAACATTAGCCTGTTAAGTTTTAAGCAATAGAGATACAGCGCAACATGTGAAAAAAAAACTCAATAACTCGAAAATATAAAAATGAATCATCACCAAAAAGTATACAGATCTTTAGATTAATATGAAGAAGTGTGTAAAGTTTTAAGCAATAATCATAAATCGTTTTTGAGATATGGTGCGACATGTAAACCCCCCCCCTTTTTTTTTTTACAAAATACTCAATAACTCAAAAATGAAATTTTGAATCATCACCAAAACGTATACAGATCTTAAGATTAATATAACAAAGACATGTGTAAAGTTTTAAGCAATAATCATAAATCGTTTTTGAGATATGGTGCGACATGTAAACCCCCCCCTTTTTTTTTTACAAAATACTCAATAACTCAAAAATTAAATTTTGAATCATCACCAAAACGTATACAGATCTTAAGATTAATATAACAAAGACATGTGTAAAGTTTTAAGTAATAATCATAAATCGTTTTTGAGATATAGTGCGACATGTGAAAAAAACACACCCCTGTTTTAGTTACAAAGTGCCGTAACTCAAAAAGTTGTAATCTTATTTTCACAAAAAACCCTCCCCCTTTTTTACAAAATACTCAATAACTCAAAAATTAAATTTTGAATCATCACCAAAAAGTATACAGATATTAAGATTAATATAACTAAGAAGTATTTAAAGTTTAAAGCCATAATCAAGAATCGTTTTTGAGATACGGTGCGACATGTGAAAAAAACACACCCCTATTTTAGTTACAAAGTGCCGTAACTCAAAAAGTTGTAATCATATTTTCACAAAAGAGTATACAGATCATTTGACCATCATAAGAAACAACTATGTTAAGTTTCATGAAATTTAGATAAGTCGTTCTCAAGTTACGGTGCGACATGTTTACACCGGACAGACGGACAGACAGGCGGACGGACGGACGGACACTGGACATTTGTAAACCATAATACGTCCCGTCAAAATTGACGGACGTATAAAAAATAACACAAAGACAGGTTAGAGAAAAGGTCTTCCATTGGTAATTATAAATTAAAAAAGGGGCCTTCCGAAGATGATTAGAAACAGTGATCAAAACTTGACAGACAAAAGATTGACGTGCGAGTTTAACACAATGTAATGTGATGCCTGAAACACTTCTCAAGCAACGTGGGTCCTATTTGTCACCACAAATAGCAGAGATCTACAAAAAGCTTGGCTGTGACAAAGAGACGTCTGCAGTACTCAAACTTTATTTATAGAACGAACAACATAAAAACAAGTACACAATCCCGAACCTAATAACCGTTACACTATCCCCCCTTTTCTTTATAAACAGACAGTTCTCAATAAGAATATCTCTTATTTTTTTGCACAAATGTTTTTGTCAATCTTTGAAACGTAAGGGTTGGTTTATTTTGCGTCCATATCGACTGATTTTAGGTGGGTGCTTTTCTTTTGTCATCCGATGATTCCCAGGTAAGTCTGGAGCCTGTGTCCTCGACTCACTGGAATCTGAACTGTCATCCATCTTGGGTGAAATCTTTGGATTTAAGGCATCATTGAGAGACCCTATCTACTTGGTTACGTTTGCATGGGTCTTACTACCACTTGAGACTGGACTCAGTGTCCCCGAATCACGTGATATAATCTCCTTCTGTTCTGATTCATCATCTTGTTTGGTTGAATTCTTGCCCGAATCTAAACTTTGTATCGTCTGTTCTAATGAACATATGATATAGTCTTCAAATAGTGAATTCTCTTTCTTTGAACTATCAGATTTATCGTCGTTAGCCGCATCATAAGCATCTGAAATTTCGACAACAAATTCTTGCGATAGCTTAATATTCTTGTTCTCAAACCCACCTGAGTCTGGAGCCTGTGTCCTCGGCTCATGTGGCACATTTGAACCAATCGCACTTACCTCGTCCATGTCTGAAACATTATCTTTTTCAAGATTATCCTGTAGGCGAGTTTCCACTAAAACCGACCCAGTGTTGTTATTGTCTTGTAAGGAAGCTGGGTCTAAAACATCAACAATACTTTCTTTTAGACTTTCAACTCCTCCATATACATCTGTCTCGTCCATGGGCTTTAAAGTATCTAAAGTGGGTTCCATTTCAGCCGTCACTCTTGATATTTGGCAATCATTTTCTGTTCGATACCGTCCTGGTATCAGCTCATTATTTATCAGCAGATCACCTTATTTGGCCATTATGATACCATCTACTTCTTTCAGTAAGTCTATTCCAATCACAATATCATCTTTTATGGGGGCAATGCATACTTTCCAAATTATCTCCTTTTTACCCAGTTGAAGCTTTGCAACAATATTCATGTCAGCCTCCATTTCTTTTCCATTTTCTGCATTAAATAAGCAAGCTTTTATACCGGTAGTACCGCTCAAACCAATACAATTTGCAAAGGATCTTGAAAGTACCGTTACATCTGCTCCTGTATCAACAATAGCATCGACCTTATTGCCATTGACTTGAATTGGAATGAGTAAATCTTGTCCTCTGCCAATTTGATAATATATCTCCTTTCACAATCAGCACCAGTATCTTGTCTTCTCATAGGGCTGGGGGATCGTGATCTTTTTGGACAATCACGTGTGAAATGGCTTTTATCGCCACAAAAATAACATCCCGTTGACTGTGCTGTCAAGGTACCTGGTTTTGAATCATGCAGCATGGCCCTTTCTAAAAGATCTCTTAGTGCTTTGATTTCATTCTGTAATGTTTGATTATCTGGTTTCCGAAATGAATTTACCAACTGCCTAACGCTGTCCATCCCTTCATATTGGTCAGTACTCTTTTCCTCTTCATCTTTTCACGTAACGCGTCTGGTCCTTTGTTTTGTATTATAATCAACATCCCTGCCCAACGTAGCATGATAATTGTGTTGTAGTTGTACAACAATATCTAGTGCTGAAGATACAGTCTTAGGTTGGTGGTTTAAAGCTTCATATGCTATTTTGGCGTTCTTGTGGCCCTTCAAAAAGTGTTCCGCTGCAAGTTCCTCTTGTAACTCGATACAACTTGTTGGGTATGCTCTTGAGACTAATCGTCTTACTTCTTCAGCAAACTCTTCATTCTTTTCATTGTGTTGTCTTAAATCAGATAGTTTTTTCGTGCAGTGGATCGGGGCTCTTCTCGGTTGAACCTGTTTTCCATGTGACGCGAATTGGATTCAAAAGTATCTCTTTCCTGTCGAGGAATTGCGGTCATAAATTTACTCGCCTGTCCTCGCAGGCATTCAATGTACCTATCTTACTTTTCCTCCTCTGTCCATTCGTTTCTCCTAGCTTCCCTGTTGAATGGGATAATAAACCCCTCATAATCATCCTTCCCGTCGAATGTTGGAAGTTTTTGGTGGGGAACGTCACTATTTGGTACTTTTTGTCTTGTCTGCTGTGTATTGTTACTACTGTGCATAGCTTCAATATCACTAGAAAACGAAGGTTGTATGTTTCTTATCAAATCTTGTCTATTATTTGTGTTCATAGAACTCGACCTAGACTCCCATCTTTCTATAGTGCTTAACAACGGTTTAAAAGGGGGGAGTGTTGTGGTATCCCTTGGTGTTGATGACAATGGTGTGTGTGAATTAGCATTTAGTCTGGGACTGTTCCCGCGACCAAACTGCAAACTCCCGTTCTGTCTGTCATCATCTAAATTCTGTGTTGTTGTATCCCTTTGTGTTGATGACAATGGTGTGTGTGAATTTGCATTTGGTCTGGGACTGTTCCCGCGACCAAACTGCAAACTCCCGTTCTGTTTGTCATCATCTAAATTCTGTGTTGTTGTATCCCTTTGTGTTGATGACAATGGTGTGTGTGAATTTGCATTTGGTCTGGGACTGTTTCCGCGACCAAACTGCAAACTTCCGGTCTGTATGTCATCATCTGTATTCTGGGACGATGGCCTGGGACTGTTCCCTCGACCGAACTGCAAATATCCTATTGGTTGATTATCTAAACTAAATGAAGGTGGTCTGGGACTGTTCCCACGACCGAACTGTAAAACCGATTTCGGCTTGCTATCTTGACCGAACAGAGATTGTCTGTGACTGTTCTCTTGGCCAACCTGAAAACTGTCAACTGGTTTGTTTTCGCCTAACTTAGGGTCTAGGTGTTCATTATTTCCATCATATAATCCATACTTTGGACAAATAAAAGACCCAGAAAAATCGTCAACTGTCTAACCGGAAGTATTAGTTCCTGTGCTCTTAATGTCGGATTTCGATGTCTCCCGGTTCTGCAAAAACGTATTGTTCAATTCTTCTATACTTCTACTTTGTTGGTAGAGTAGCTGCATTGTATTGGCAGAAACCTCATCCTGTTTTCTAAACATATGTCATGGTGTCAGCCAAGGTTCCCATGTCGTTCCCCATTCTTTCTAACACGTTAAGCATTTTTATGCCCAACTGATCACCATTTGGCGGGGAATCTTCGCTGACTTTTCGATCAGAACCCGTCTCTACTACTGTATCGTCATTCATGGTTATTATTAAATTGCAATTTATAAAAGATTGTAATTTTCAATCCTGTGGATCGACGTGTACTGAAAATGATTCCCTATCTAACCAATACTCTTGGCATATGTCAAGTGGTAATCTTCTAAACCACTTTTGTGCCCATATTCTTTTAGGATGAAGCCCGTCTCTTAGCAGGTGAAAATTAATATTTTTTCTGTTGTGTGATGACGAGTGGAATAGACCTGAGATAGTTGTGTAGAACAGTTTCACTCATAAGTCCTTTATTTTCTAAATTCGATCTGTAATACTTAAAAAACACGTATTACATGAAACAGTCTAAAAATATGCAAATTATCATGATACAAAATGCAAATCTTGACTAAAATAAAATAAAAATTAAAAAATTAAAATGTTTTTGTATGTCCGGTAATTTGGTGACGAGGTCGGAGCCACCAGAATTATTTTTTTTCAAATGCAAATTTTCGTCAGCTAAATTTTTTGTAAAATTAAAACAATTTTCAGTATTTAAAGTATAAAAATCATACGATCTCACCGGAATAATTATGTTTGGGTTGTGATTGACGGGGATCCGCTTCTGGATCGCCCAATCGTCGACTCACGTGGTTTTCCAAACTGGCAACTTTCCGATGAATTTCCAAACTTCTCAGTCGAATAAATTCACAATAGTCGACACTTCTGACACCAGTGTGATGCCTGAAACATTTCTCAAGCAACGTGGGTCCTATTTGGCACCACAAATAGCAGAGATCTACAAAAAGCTTGGCTGTGACAAAAAGACGTCTGCAGTACTCAAACTTTATTTATAGAACGAACAACATAAAAACAAGTACACAATCCCGAACCCAATAACCGTTACAGTAATTAAAAAATTGACACTGTCATAGTTTAAGTACACTTGTATTTCTACATCAAAAGCTTATGTCATTCGCACTGTATATTGCCAAAGTTGCGGACTTCTAATTCAATAAAAGGTTGATTTTGATATTTTCATTTGTAACCACTGTAATGACGCCGGGTATAATTGACGAGAGCTTTGTTTTTATTCAAGACATTTTTTTCATTTTTTTTTTAACTTAAATACACATGCATGATATTCATTAGCACAATTTAAAACTTACATTCAAATGAATTCCAAGAGGATCAACATTACTTTAGACATACAAATGTAGCAACTCATTCCGAACTCTAATAATTAACGACAACATTTTTTTGCCCATTTCATCATTTTTTTTCCCGAAAATTTTAAAATATAATAAGGAATGGATGGATTTTGGGTAACCTGCATTTGTGTTAAATTATTTATTAATGATCAGGTCGAGAATGCTCTATAAAACAATTACCACTCATTCAAAAAAAGAAGTGTCAGCCTTTTTTTATCATACTGATTTTATTACATTTGTAGATGTCTGTTTCCGTTCGATTCCGTTAAATACCAATTCCTCAAACCAATTGGTACTTTGCGGAACGTGAAATGTGAAAAATGCCCGGCAGGCATGGCTTTTTATCAGGAATTTAATGTAAAAAAAACCTCATCAAAATCGGACTTGAAATAAAAAACAAATATATTTTTTTCAGATCCCCCCCCCCCCCATTGGCCCCCTTTATCTCGGGTCCAATAAGAGCAATATAAATCCGTAGGCAGTCTACAAATAGAAAATTTATAAGGAATATAAAGAACAGGTTTTTATTACATTATAGATGTCTGTTTCCGTTCGATTCCGTTAAATACCAATTCCTCAGAGCAATTGGTACTTTGCGGAACGGAACGGAACGGAACGGAATAATAAATTAAAAAGTTTAAATCAGATTCAACTTAATTGATTACTGTTTCTAATCATCGTCGGAACGAGAGGTGGAAGGCCTCTTTAAAAAAATATAATTACCGATGGAAGGAGAAAGACTTTTTGTGTAACCTGCCTTTGTGTTAAATTTTTTATTATTGATCAAGTCGAAAATGCTATCTAAAACACATACCACTCATGCAAAAAGAGGTGTCAGACAATTTTTTTATCATACTGCTTTTATTACATTATAGATGTCTGTTTCCGTTCAATTCCGTTAAATACCAATCCCTCAGAGCAATTGGTACTTTGCGGAACGGAACGGAACGGAATAATAAATTAAAAAGTTTAAATCAGATTCAACTTGATCACTGTTTCTAATCCTCGTCGGAACGAGAGGTGGAAGGCCTCTTTTAAAAAATATAATTACCAATGGAAGAAGTAAGACTTTTTGTCTATCCGGCCTTTGTGTTAAATTCTTAATTATTTATCTGGTCGGGAATGCTATCTAAAACACTTATTTCTTCTGCATAAAGGGGTGTCAGACACATTTTTTTTTATCATACTGCTTTTATTGCATTATAAATGTCTGGTTCCGTTTGATTCCGTTAAATACCAATTCCTCAGAGCAATTGGTACTTTGCGGAACGGAACGGAACGGAATAATAAATTAAAAAGTTTAAATCAGATTCAACTTGATTACTGTTTCTAATCATAGTCGGAACGAGAGGTGGAAGGCCTCTTTTAAAAAATATAATTACCGATGGAAGGAGAAAGACTTTTTGTGTAACCTGCCTTTGTGTTAAATTTTTTATTATTGATCAAGTCGAAAATGCTATCTAAAACACATACCACTCATGCAAAAAGAGGTGTCAGACAATTTTTTTTATCATACTGCTTTTATTACATTATAGATGACTGTTTCCGTTCAATTCCGTTAAATACCAATTCCTCAGAGCAATTGGTACTTTGCGGAACGGAACGGAACGGAAAGATAAATTAAAAGGTTTAGATCAGATTCAACTTGATCACTGTTTCTAATCCTCGTCGGAACGAGAGGTGGAAGGCCTCTTTTAAAAAATATAATTACCAATGGAAGAAGTAATACTTTTTGTCTATCCGGCCTTTGTGTTAAATTCTTAATTATTTATCTGGTCGGGAATGCTATCTAAAACACTTATTTCTTCTGCAAAAAGGGGTGTCAGACACATTTTTTTTTATCATTCTGCTTTTATTACATTATAAATGTCTGGTTCCGTTCGATTCCGTTAAATACCAATTCCTCAGAGCAATTGGTACTTTGCGGAACGGAACGGAACGGAATAATAAATTAAAAAGTTTAAATCAGATTCAACTTGATTACTGTTTCTAATCCTCGTCGGCACGAGAGGTGGAAGGCCTCTTTTAAAAAATATAATTACCAATGGAAGGAGTAAGACTTTTTGTCTAAGCTGCCTTTGTTTTAAATTCTTAATTATTTATCAGGTCGGGAATGCTATCTAAAACACTTATTTCTCGTGCAAAAAGGGGTGTCAGACACATTTTTATTTATCATACTGCTTTTATTACATTATAAATGTCTGTTTCCGTTCGATTCCGTTAAATACCAATTCCTCAGAGCAATTGGTACTTTGCGGAACGGAACGGAACGGAATAATAAATTAAAAAGTGTAAATCAGATTCAACTTGATCACTGTTTCTAATCCTCGTCGGAACGAGAGGTGGGAGGCCTCTTTTAAAAAATATAATTACCAATGGAAGAAGTAAGACTTTTTGTCTATCCGGCCTTTGTGTTAAATTCTTAATTATTTATCTGGTCGGGAATGCTATCTAAAACACTTATCTCTTCTGCAAAAAGGGGTGTCAGACACATTTTTTTTTATCATACTGCTTTTATTACATTATAAATGTCTGGTTCCGTTCGATTCCGTTAAATACCAATTCCTCAGAGCAATTGGTACTTTACGGAACGGAACGGAACGGAATAATAAATTAAAAAGTTTAAATCAGATTCAACTTGATCACTGTTTCTAATCCTCGTCGGGACGAGAGATGGAAGGCCTCTTTTCAAAAATATAATTACCGATGGAAGGAGAAAGACTTTTTGTGTAACCTGCCTTTGTGTTAAATTTTTTATTATTAATCAAGTCGAAAATGCTATCTAAAACACATACCACTCATGCAAAAAGAGGTGTCAGACAATTTTTTTATCATACTGCTTTTATTACATTATAGATGACTGTTTCCGTTCAATTCCGTTAAATACCAATTCCTCAGAGCAATTGGTACTTTGCGGAACGGAACGGAACGGAAAAATAAATTAAAAAGTTTAAATCAGATTCAACTTGATCACTGTTTCTAATCCTCGTCGGAACGAGAGGTGGAAGGCCTCTTTTAAAAAATATAATTACCAATGGAAGAAGTAATACTTTTTGTCTATCCGGCCTTTGTGTTAAATTCTTAATTATTTAGCTGGTCGGGAATGCTATCTAAAACACTTATTTCTTCTGCAAAAAGGGGTGTCAGACACATTTTTGTTTTATCATACTGCTTTTATTACATTATAAATGTCTGGTTCCGTTCGATTCCGTTAAATACCAATTCCTCAGAGCAATTGGTACTTTACGGAACGGAACGGAACGGAATAATAAATTAAAAAGTTTAAATCAGATTCAACTTGATCACTGTTTCTAATCCTCGTCGGAACGAGAGGTGGAAGGCCTCTTTTAAAAAATATAATTACCAATGGAAGAAGTAAGACTTTTTGTCTATCCGGCCTTTGTGTTAAATTCTTAATTATTTATCTGGTCGGGAATGCTATCTAAAACACTTATTTCTTCTGCAAAAAGGGGTGTCAGACACATTTTTTTTTATCATACTGCTTTTATTACATTATAAATGTCTGGTTCCGTTCGATTCCGTTAAATACCAATTCCTCAGAGCAATTGGTACTTTGCGGAACGGAACGGAACGGAAAAATAAATTAAAAAGTTTAAATCAGATTCAACTTGATCACTGTTTCTAATCCTCGTCGGGACGAGAGATGGAAGGCCTCTTTTCAAAAATATAATTACCGATGGAAGGAGAAAGACTTTTTGTGTAACCTGCCTTTGTGTTAAATTTTTTATTATTGATCAAGTCGGGAATGCTATCTAAAACACTTATTTCTCGTGCAAAAAATGGTGTCAGACACATTTTTATTTATCATACTGCTTTTATTACATGATAAATGTCTGTTTCCGTTCGATTCCGTTAAATACCAATTCCTCAGAGCAATTGGTACTTTGCGGAACGGAACGGAACGGAATAATAAATTAAAAAGTTTAAATCAGATTCAACTTGATCACTGTCTCTAATCATCGTCGGAACGGGCTGTTGAAGGCCTCTTTTTTTAAATATAATTACCGATGGAAGGAGAAAGACTTTTTGTGTAACCTGCCTTTGTGTTAATTTTTTTATTATTGATCAAGTCGAAAATGCTATCTAAAACACATGCCACTCATGCAAAAAGAGGTGTCAGACAATTTTTTTTTATCATACTGCTTTAATTACATTAAAGATGTCTGTTTCCGTTCGATTCCGTTAAATACCAATTCCTCAGAGCAATTGGTACTTTGCGGAACGGAACGGAACGGAATAATAAATTTAAAAAGTTAAAATCAGAACCAATGTTTCTAATCATCGTCGGAAAGGACGACGTGAGGTCAGTCTAGATATCATAATGCATGACTTGCAAATGCGTTAATTTCATGATAATTTATCAGGACAATCCGACATATTCATCTACAGAATAGTTCCCGATGTTATACATTATTACACATTTCACCTGTGAAGATGAGATTAAGTATACATTTGTGTTATTTGTATATGAAAAAACGTAAAACACAGAAATTTTAAAGTTTGTTTTGTTTTAAAGATTTTTCGAAATTTTGATAAATGCCCCCTTTGGATACCTTAAATGAAATTCCGTTCCGTTCCGTTCCGTTCCGTTCCGTAAAGTACCAATAGCCCTATCAGAGCTGGTTCAATATATGGACAGTTTTATGCATGAAAAGCACAGGTACTTATCTCAGAAAGAAATCATATATACCTTAATATATAATAAGGTAATATATAGGAAAACAAATTCACAGTTAAGTGCCTGTGATAAAAAGCACGAACCATGTGAATATGCAGGGTATCCAATTCCATTTTGTAACAGTAAAATGACAGTTACATATAAATCGTGGCATAACTGAGGTTATCTTCCTTGGTACAATTATGTAGCAATTAAATAATTATATATATTAAATTCATCATATATACATATTCAACCATTAAATTTTGAAACACCAGACGCGCCTTTCTTCTATAAGAGGCTCATACGTGAATTCGAACGTCGAATTAAAAAAGTTTAAAAGGAGAAATTGTAAGCATTGCCAAATACAAAAGCTAATCTACATGTATTTCTGAGGTGAACAAAAATCTGTAGTATATTCCGCAAAATTCAAAGTTTAATAAACATTTAAATTAGATGTACCCATTAAAGTCATCAAATTATGTTGAATAAAATTAATACTACTAGCATATTTTCAAAAAAAAGAAATAAACGAAGAAAGTACATTACAAATGGGAATTTCCCGTGTTTGTGTTTGAGATCCGAACGACTAAAGGTGCATGACTGGTCTGCAATGTTACATATTGTAGGAGTGATATTATCAGAAGCATATCCGCTTCGTGTTTAGGGAGCAACCTCAAAAAAGGCAGGACAGAACTTTTGAGTAAAAAAGGCAGGATGGCAATTTATGTAAAGACACAAGTAAGGATAAAGTAACAAAAAAACCGCAGGAGCGTATAGTGTGAAAAATAAAAAGTCAGGACAGATATTATAACTAAAGAAAATGCAGGACAAAATTTTAAACCTAGTTCCCGCTAAAAAAAATCAAATGGTTGCTCCCTTAGCTAAGAACAACCATCTACGAGCCATGCAAATGATAAGTCTTACAATTCAGACTTAATAAACGTGTATACCTGTTTTTTCTCGATTCAGTGTTAATCATGTATAGGAATTGCTAAAATATGGAGACAAAACTAGTACGTGAAGAATTGTTGTATTTGTATATCCAATATGAATATGTTTATGAATGAATACAAAGGGAACATAAAGTCTTGTGTTGCTAATGCAGGTTGATAATTTCCTAAATAGAGATTGAGTACTCTTGAACGAAACTGCCGGTCAATCGGCGATCAAGAATCACTACATTGTCGCGCTGTCTTGATTCATTTCTCGCGAATCTGGATAAACAAAGAGAAGAGAACACCATTATGATCTTAATTTTGTTATGTGGTTGCATTTGAATGGATCAACAGTGATTTTTTTGTTGGACTAATGACATCGAATAGGATTTTTTTCGTTATAGATTATAGTTCAAAGGTTTACATCAGGGTCATGACTTATGAAACAAATATCCACTGTATTTTGATGTAGATTTACATGTCATACGATTAAATACTTGTTATATTTTGTGCTTGGTTGAATTCGGTTGGACGAGTTTGACGGCGATGGTCCAGGTAAGCAAAATTACTTACAGGTATAGGAACACACTTCTCGGGGAATTTATCGGCAGCAGAGCCTAAGCATTACTTACAGGTATAGGAACATTCTCTCAGGGAATTTATCGGCAGCAGAGCCTAAGCATTACTTACAGGTATAGGAACATACTTCTCAGGGAATTTATCGGCAGCAGAGTCTAAGCATTACTTACAGGTATAGGAACACACTTCTCAGGGAATTTATCGGCAGCAGAGCCTAAGCATTACTTACAGGTATAGGAACATACTTCTCATGGAATTTATCGGCAGCAGAGCCTAACCATTACTTACTGGTATAGGAACACACTTCTCAGGGAATTTATCGGCAGCAGAGCCTAAGAATTACTTACAGGTATAGGAACACACTTCTCAGGGAATTTATCGGCAGCAGAGCCTAAGCATTACTTACAGGTATAGGAACACACTTCTCGGGGAATTTATCGGCAGCAGAGCCTAAGCATTACTTACAGGTATAGGAACATACTCTCAGGGAATTTATCGGCAGCAGAGCCTAAGCATTACTTACAGGTATAGGAACATACTTCTCATGGAATTTATCGGCAGCAGAGCCTAAGCATTACTTACAGGTATAGGAACATACTCTCAGGCAATTTATCGGCAGCAGAGCCTAAGCATTACTTACAGGTATAGGAACATACTCTCAGGGAATTTATCGGCAGCAGAGCCTAAGCATTACTTACAGGTATAGGAACATACTTCTCAGGGAATTTATCGGCAGCAGAGCCTAAGCATTACTTACAGGTATAGGAACATACTTCTCAGGGAATTTATCGGCAGCAGAGCCTAAGCATTACTTACAGGTATAGGAACATACTTCTCAGGGAATTTATCGGCAGCAGAGCCTAAGCATTACTTACAGGTATAGGAACATACTATCAGGGAATTTATCGGCAGCAGAGCCTAAGCATTACTTACAGGTATAGGAACATACTCTCAGGGAATTTATCGGCAGCAGAGCCTAAGCATTACTTACAGGTATAGGAACATACTTCTCAGGGAATTTATCGGCAGCAGAGCCTAAGCATTACTTACAGGTATAGAAACATACTTCTCAGGGAATTTATCGGCAGCAGAGCCTAAGCATTACTTACAGGTATAGGAACATACTTCTCAGGGAATTTATCGGCAGCAGAGACTAAGCATTACTTACAGGTATAGGAACATACTATCAGGGAATTTATCGGCAGCAGAGCCTAAGCATTACTTACAGGTATAGGAACATACTCTCAGGGAATTTATCGGCAGCAGAGCCTAAGCATTACTTACAGGTATAGGAACATACTTCTCAGGGAATTTATCGGCAGCAGAGCCTAAGCATTACTTACAGGTATAGAAACATACTTCTCAGGGAATTTATCGGCAGCAGAGCCTAAGCATTACTTACAGGTATAGGAACATACTTCTCAGGGAATTTATCGGCAGCAGAGCCTAAGCATTACTTACAGGTATAGGAACATACTTCTCAGGGAATTTATCGGCAGCAGAGCCTAAGCATTACTTACAGGTATAGGAACATACTTCTCAGGGAATTTATCGGCAGCAGAGCCTAAGCATTACTTACAGGTATAGGAACATACTTCTCAGGGAATTTATCGGCAGCAGAGCCTAAGCATTACTTACAGGTATAGGAACATACTTCTCATGGAAATTATCGGCAGCAGAGCCTAAACATTACTTACAGGTATAGGAACATACTTCTCATGGAATTTATCGGCAGCAGAGCCTAAGCATTACTTACAGGTATAGGAACATACTTCTCAGGGAATTTATCGGCAGCAGAGCCTAAGCATTACTTACAGGTATAGGAACATACTTCTCATGGAATTTATCGGCAGCAGAGCCTAAGCATTACTTACAGGTATAGGAACATACTTTTCATGGAATTTATCGGCAGCAGAGCCTAAGCATTACTTACAGGTATAGGAACATACTTCTCATGGAATTTATCGGCAGCAGAGCCTAAGCATTACTTACAGGTATAGGAACATACTTCTCATGGAATTTATCGGCATCAGAGCCTAAGCAAGTCTTACAAAGCTTTCTTGATTGATTGACCTAAAATCTAGCTCACATAAAAAAAAGAAATCATTGCCGACACGATATGGGTTGATTGATACGTTGTTCTGTGCAGCATTTTTTGTGATTCTTAATATCCTTATGTGTAGGGTATGATTAATATTCAGTATTATATTGCATCCAGTCATCATCTCTTATGGTCCCGCAACCTGCCGATACTAAAGTTTCTGCATTTAACTTTCTCATACTTTTGTATGAACTTGTGCTTATGTTTTCGCGCTAAATCCTTAGGAAGTGCATATATTACAGAGTTGATATTTAAGTTATGGAAAATAACCCGGTATAATTGTTTCTTGAAATTAGGTTTTGACCTAGGTTTCAGTAACTTCGAATTTTCTATAATGGGTTCTTTCAAATCAACTGGTTTGCAATTTATCTTAGTGCATATTTTCAATTGATGTCCTTGTTCTGTTACAAGGGTTAGTTATGATAAAAGAAGGATTGAGGTCTTATACGACCATGTTTCGGGGCCTTTTATACAAAATGTAGCTGACTATGCGGTATGGGATTTGCTCATTGTTGAAGACCATACGGTTTCTGTCTGCCATAGCTGTTTAGTGCTATTTACTTCTTCAAGTCAACAAGTGCAGTTCTTACTTTGAAATTGCATAACTTTGTCAAGTATATCTGGGACAATATATTATAGGTCACCATACTGTGATTTTTTAAAATTCGTCATTAAATTCCTTCCAGCGACATGACAGAGTAGTTGTCTGCATCTTTGTTCTATAGTGGGTAGTTATTTTATTGAAAATCATACTTATTTTATTTGTTTGTATTTGTAAATACCATCTACTTGTATACAAATAAGAAGGTGTGGTTTGAGTACCAATGAGACAAATCTCACAATGTATAAAAAGTAAACAATTTTAGGTCTCAAAGCCTTCAACACAGAGCCTTGGCTCACAACAAACAGCAAACTATAAAGGGTCGCCAAATGTCTATATATATAGATATATATAGTATGAATGTCAATGAGACAAGTCTCCATCCAAGTAACGATTTATAAACGAAAACCATTATAGGTTAAGGTACGGCCTTCAACACGGAGCTTTGGCTCACACCGAACAGCAAGCTATAATGGGCCCACAAATATTTATACATATTGTTATAAATGGGTATTAATAATAATCTCAAAGAAACAACATAAATTTTATTGGGATCAATATCTGAAAACCTGAAAAATAACGGTCTTAGATGATTTTCATACACTAAGACAACTTTGGCAAACTCAATTTGGGGAGATCAAATTGTATATTTTTATAGTTAGTACCAATTTTATCAGATAACATTACATTTAACATAACGTCTATCAACTTATCAAGTTTACATAGCGGTAAAATTCAACTGTCAGTGAACAGGCACTTCGATCACGATTTTCACGGGTCTACATTAAATTCACACTTTCAGGGGATAATGGGTTTGTAAAACATGTTTGTTGTTACCTATTCATTCAGTCTCAAGTGTTATTTGACACATCTTTTGGGTAGTTTTCCCTTAAATTCCATCGTGGCGAGTGCTTGTTTAAGTATATTGGAAGTTGCCATTCCAACGAATGGTCACTTCCGGGTAACGGTACTTCTTTATAAAGTTATAATGATACATAAAAGTATTATTAAGATATGATTAAATTACTTGCTGGCCTTCCTTTTACTGTGTAGGATATTTAATAATAAGATATAATTACGTTAAGTACGTTTTTTGTGAAGCGCCGATAAGGAACTATTTTGTGATTTCAATGACGTCAGATAGAAACGTAGGTGATAAGGCTTAGAGTATGGAATTTTAAGGTTTATATTTATTATGTCACTTATCTATTGGAATTAAAGGCAAACTTTCGCGATTTAATGGATTTATAACGACATTTTGGGACATGAGTCAGAGTTTTCCTAAGTATTTCAAAGTTATAGTAGATTTTCAGTTCTGTGAGTCGCGGATGTATTTCACCGTCAAGTATAAATACGGCGTCGCACTAGCACTTTGGCATATCGTATCTGGCTATCAAGCAGAGCAGTACAATAAACAAAACAACCCTTGAAGTCAAGCAAGCTATTTAGGTACAGGATGCATTTCGATATACAGCTATTTTACCTTAAGCTATGCGATAGCATTTCAAGCCTATATTTATCTTTTTACATCTTTTGGAATATTTAACTAAAAGCTCACATAAGGACGTCTAGGAACCAAATACCGTTTTTTATAAATATTCCCGCTTAAGCAGGTCTTCAACAGGAAGTGGCTTCATATTTAGACAAGATGCGGAACCAGTTCAATGTTTTTTTGGCAAATTATACAAATTATTAAAGATGTAAAGATACGATGTCCCACCACGTTGACAACTTTCTAATATCGTAATTTAATGAAAGAAGTATATTTCATTCTCTCATTATTGTATGATTGATAGGATAAAGTCTTGTAAATCTGTATATATAAGTTACATCTGGGGTTCGGAAGGCCAGCATCTTACTATTCCAATACATGGTTATACTATGTTATTGCTGATATTTGCATGCGTTATTTATTGAGATATACAGTGGAGATCACTTCTAACCTCTCATTAAATCTGTCAGAATCTGTCAGGAGAACTGTTCTAGGACAGTACGTAGAACTGTCAGCCTGACACCTTTTAGTCAGTTCTAGGTTAGAACTGTTCTAGCTAGAACTGATTTGGTCAGTTCTACCTAGAACTGATTTGGACAGTTCTACCTAGAACTGATCCTGACAGTTCTACCCTAGAACTGATTTGGACAGTTCTACCTAGAACTGACCCTGACAGTTCTACTCTAGAACAGTTTTAGTCAGTTCTACTTCTAGAACAGTTCTGATTACAAATTCTACGGCTAGAATTGAATTCTAAATTCTACGGCTAGAATTGATTTATAAATTCTACGGCTAGAATTGATTTATAAATTCTACGGCTAGAATTGATTTTTAAATCCGACGGCAAATATTGATTTATAAATTCTACGTCTAGAATTGATTTATATGTTTTAAGAACTCTTTGTCTAAATATAAAGGCTTCGGCAAAATGGCGATTAATATTATAAAGAGTTTTGCTATTTTGCCGGTTTTATTTCAAATTTTTCCGGGCGTCGGCAAGAGAACATGTTTAACCCCGTCATATTCTGCATGTATGTGACTGTTCCAAGTCTGGAGCCTGTTATTCAGTGATTTTCTTTTGTTGATGTGTTACATAAATTATTTGTTTTTCTTTCATTTTTGAACATAGATTAAGCCGTTAATATTGGGAAAAGGGGGGGGGCATTTTTATTTCAATTGTTTTACATTTGTCATTTGGGGAGTCAGGATGGCTCATTTTACATAAAAAAATTATCTGACCTTAATCTTTGTGTAAAATGTCATTCTGGCCCAAACCACCAGGGACGGATCCAGCAGTTTTAAAAGGGGGGGGGGTCCAACTAAATGTCCTCATTCAAATGCATTGATCGTCAAAAAGGGGGTCCCCCACCGCTCTGGATCTGCCATTGAGCCACTATCAACTTAAACTGATCATATTTGATTTCATCATATAAATCTATATACATTTAGCTGCAAACTGTAGGAATCCAGTTTATCTTTAGGCAAGGATACCAATTATATTGGAAAACATTAATGATTTCAAAATTTTATTTGCACTCAATTTATGATAGTACTAGCATGTCCTCTTTTTATTTAAAATATTGAATTGTAAACAAATGTGATATCTTTTTACAAGTAGTTTTCATACCTTAGACGGACCTGTTATACAAAATCTTTTGATCGCATCAATCTAAACTGACCTAATTTGCTCTTTCTTCCTGCAAATCTATATAGCTGCACAGTAATTCAGTTATAAATTTAGGTCAAGAGGGACTGTAATATACAAGTTACAGCAATATTGGAAAACAATGACCTCAAAATTTTGTTCACATGAATTTAAAGTGCTAGCATGACCTCTTTTTATTCAAAGTATTGAATCGTAAACAAATATCAGTAGTTTTCATACTTCAGACTGAGTCGTGTAATCAAATATTTTGACCGCACCAATCTAAACTGACCTTATTTGCTCTTTCTTTCTACAAATCTGCTTAGTATATAGCTGCACAGTAATTCAGTTATAAATTTAGGTCAAGAGGGACTGTAATATACCAGTTACAGCAATATTGGAAAACAATGACCTCAAAATTTTGTTCGCATGAATTTATAGTGCCAGCATATCCTCTTTTTATTCAAAGTATTGATTCGTAAACAAATATCAGTAGTTTTCATACTTCAGACTGAGTCGTGTAATAAATTGTTTGACCGCATCAACCAAAAATTACCATATTTTCTTTTTTTTAATGCAAGTCTATATAGTTGGACAGTACATCAGTTATAATTTTAGGTCCAGAGGGATTGTAGTTTATAAATAACTGCAATATATTGGAAATCAACAACCACAAAAAAAAATCGCATTGATTGAGAGTGCCATCATTTCCTACTTTTATTCAAAATATCGCATCAGAAACAAACATCAGCTAGTTTTCATAGCTCAGACTGACTCATGGAACAAAAATATGTGTCTGGGCAACAACAACCCAACCATAGAGCAGACAACAACCGATCACATAACAAATTTCAGAAGTTTCGATATATCAGACTGAGTCGTTTTAATAACAAAATTATTTGACCGCATCAACCAAAACTGAACATATGGGACCTTTTATAGCTTGTTGTTTGGTGTGAGCCAAGGCTCAGTGTTGAAGGGCGTACATTGACCTATAATGGTTTACTTATTTTCAAATTGTTATTTGGATGGAGAGTTTTCTCATTGGCACTCACACCACATCTTCATGATCTTCCTATATCTATATATTCTTTATTGCATGTTTATCATGTAAATATATATGGCTTCATTGTAAACCAATAATATTTCTAAGTCAGGACAGATATTGAATGATAAAGAGGACACCAAATTTTATCCACATCATTTTAGAGCGCCATTATTTCCTCTCTGTATCGATAATATTACTATTTAAGGAATGACTGTAATATTTTTTCTGTCTATGAAGAAATAACATAAAAAATTTGGTGCACACTGATAAATGTGCGTAGCGGGTTTTTAAACAGTGTGCACCACATTTTTTACGTTATTTCGAATAGACAGAAAAAATATTACAGTCATTTCTTATAATTTAATTCTAAATTTCATTTTAACAAAATGTTTTAACCTTGGCGAACTATAAAAAAACGTTGATGATGTTACTTTCGCATGACTAACTTATGTCTATGGGTGTTGATAACAAAATAACGTCAGAAGACCCGTTACATCCAAACTTATATTATTAAATATTGAACCGACACAAAAGTGACTTTTTAAGTCAGTATAGTTCATGATGGTTTTTTTAAACAAAACTATTTAACGGCATAATCCAACACTCACATGACTGATTCATATACTTTATTTTAAAATGAAAAGTACATGTATGAGAAGTTCTCTTCTTGGAATAGTATACTGACTATACTGTTAATATATAATTTGAAGAAGGACAATGATTGGTTTTGTTTGTAGCCTAACGTCCAGTGGCAAATATTTCATTTATGTTCAGATCGAGTATATTTTTCAGACTTTCAGGACTCCCAGATATTATTCATAATCGTTATGGATAAGTTTGGCAACGAGCTAATGCCAATGTACATACACAATGACATGTAGTTTTTTTTACGTTTAACAACACTGATTTCATTAATCCCATAATCCATCCACTGTACAATTTTCGTTTGAACATTTGTCAAAACAGAATCCTAAATCATGAATGTAAATCCAAGGCAAACAAGGTAAAATAAATTAAGATTAAATTTCCATGAATTAAATGCCGAGTTATATTTATGAAGAGACTGTTAAAAACGGGGAACGAAGAAACGTAAATAATGATGTTTCATTTGCAATCTTATAAAAATATTTCTCCGATGAGTTGGATAACCTCCTATCCACTTCGATATTTGTACATGTAAATTTTGATCAGTAAAAATATAGAAAAATCCGCTATTATATATAGTAAAGTAATTGGAACTGATTCTTTCTTCTAAATTCTAAAGTGCCCTTCCTGCAGTGACGTCATTTAGAACTGTTCTTCAGTCCTGACTGATTTGGTCAGTTCTGCTGACAGTTCTACAGTTAGAACTGATTTGGTCAGTTCTACCTAGAACAGTTTTAGACAGTTCTACCCTAGAACTGATCCTGACAGTTCTACCTAGAACTGATTTAGTCAGTTCTACCTAGAACTGATCCTGACAGTTCTACCTAGAACAGTTCTAGGGTAGAACTGTTCTAGCTAGAACTGTTCTAGGACAGGTTAGAACAGTTCTATGACAGATTATTCTGACAGTTCTAATGAGAGGTTAGAACTGATCTCCACTGTACATATATATGCATACTGGACAAGAATAAAAGTCATTCTTTTACGCTGGATTCATCATTTTATATATGATTATGCTGGAGTCAACAAACTACACTCAAAACAAGACAAACTAACGGAACACTATCAATAAGCAATCATACGGAATTAAAAGTACACTCGACCCCGACTCGCCGCCTGTAACAATATATTATGGAGAACACGATTTTATACATGTGTGTCACAATATTAGGATACATCATTAACTAAGTTTTTTCAACAAAATGTTTTATTCAACAAATGTTATCATATAAACATAATAAATAAATATGGTGGTTTTCAAATTGACCAACCAAATGTGTTTTGTAAACATGTTGATCGTAGAAGTCTCTCGTTCTGCCTATCTCTCTTGTTTTTCTTTCTACACCAGCTCATATACCATAGACAACATATGTACTCATCCCAATCTCTCTCTTTCTCTTTCTCTCTCTAATATATAGTTGTACAACCTTCTTAGCACACATATACACACAAGTTGCGATATCCACATAAAATAACATGTATCTTTAAGATACATTCCGAATTTACACAACAAAAGAGCTTTGAAATCAAAAGAAAATGTGTTTTAAAAAAACGTGATCATAATAAATTGTGTGTACAAATGGTATGAAAAAGATCCAGCATGGTCATGATATCATAAGCTCGGACGGGATATACACTACTTATAATGTATTTACAGTTTTGATTAAACAACACAAAATAATTGATCTTTCTTTTGGTTGTTCATCGCCGTATGGTGTTGATAACCAATCTTTGATTGTCAAACTTTAAAAATGAGAATTCAGAGAAAAACGAATATATGGAAATAAGAGGTGCCCGGAAGGGCTAAATACATATTATTTAGTTAATGCATAGACTTTTAACAAGAGGTGCCAGGAAGGGCTAAACACATATTATTTAGTTAATGCATAGACTTTTAACAAGAGGTGCCCGGAAGGGCTAAATACATATTATTTAGTTAATGCATAGACTTTTAACAAGAAGTTCCCGGAAGGGCTAAATACATATTACTTAGTTAATGCATAGACTTTTAACAAGAGGTGCCCGGAAGGGCTAAATACATATTATTTAGTAAATGCATAGACTTTTAACAAGTCCCACTTTTGAAGTTGCCATTTTGCTCCCTTATCTATTTCAAAATCCATGATCAACATCCATAAACAGTTTAGATTCAGTGTCATTGCATAATCAACCTCAATAATGAACCCTATATCAACCTGGGTTCCTGTCATACATGTATATGCGTAACAATAGTTGTTAGCAATCTTGTGAGTGTCCGCTGATAGCTATGTTTCTTTAGTATTTTATGATGAATGTATTTTACGTTGTACATCAAGGTTTTGTATCCATTCCTTTTTGTAATTTCAAATTACCTTAAAAGTGTGACTTCAACCTTGTAAGGAATTTTCAGACTAAGACTGTCGATTTGCATACAAAACATAATTAGAACATATAGAAGTTGTACATAAAGACTGTTTACAATTGAAAATAAAGCAGTTTATAAAAATGGGTAAAAAATGCATTTGTATCAAAAAATATATCCGCAAAAGGCACTTTTATAGTTTTTGAACAACCTTGGTTTTTGCATCGTTTTGTTTAACATATAGAAGCACCAACTCTGCTAGCAATGTTTTACTGTTCATCAACTTCTATAGTCGTTCATGGCAGCAGGTAAACTGCAACCTATCGCTATAAGGCCTCCAATTTTAATGGGTGAACTCTTATAACATTCCCTTGTATACGCCGTATCCTATTGTTCCTCCAAGTGCCATGAACAGAACTATTATTGATGCAAATAATATTCCCAGTAATATTTTTCTGTGTTTGTGCTTTTTCAGGTCATTTCGAAAAGGCATTGTCTGAAAAAGAAAAAAGAAACAATATAACTAGTGCACAATCTTGTAGGAAATTCCCCGAATGCGTACAATGTAAATTCAGACAGCGCTTAGCGTATATCTCGAGCAATAAAATCCATGTACTGTTGTAAGTGGATCACATATTTGCGCTGAATATTATATTACAATTACAGTGCGTGTGAGCACTAAAAGGTACAGATGTCTTTCATATTGGATTTTTATTTTTATTTTGTAATAAAACAATGAATTCATTGTATTTTGCTAAGAAATATATTAGAGTAATCTTCCATTTCATGATTGTATATTTGTAGTTGAACCTTTTTTTTTTATTACAGATTCATAAACCTTGCGGTTCAAATTTAATTTGAAAAAAACAAATTCTTGATTAGAATCGCAATTCCTATGCACATCAAATCATAACTTTATATCAATGCATAGAATATCATGAAATGGACTGGATAGAGGATATAAATAAGGGAGCTACCATTTGATTTTTATGGGGGGGGGGCTAGGATGAAATTTGAAAAAAATAGGCAGGACAGGAGTTTTGAGTAAAAAAAAAAGGCAGGATGAGACACTTGCAAAAAAAAAAAGTCAGGATGACAATTTATGTAAAAAAAAGTCAGGATAAACTAAAAAAAAAAAGCAGGACCGGATAGAGTGAAAAATAAAAAGGCAGGACAGAGATTACAGCTAAAAAAAAAGGCAGGACAAAATTTTTCATCCTAGCCCCCCCCATAAAAATCAAATGGTAGCTCCCTAATGATCACTACACTGCACTTTTTGTTTGACCTATCAAAGGTATTGATCAACCTCAATATACATGTAGATATCAAGTCAGAAACACAGGGTTGTATGCACCCTTAAGACACAACCCCCAACCCCAAACGGCAATGAAAACGAAAGGGACTAAATAAAATAGTTACTTATTGCAAAGTGTTTGATTCTTTATTCTTTTGAATTGAAAATTGACCTTGAATCATTCTTTGACGTTATTCTATTTTTTAACTACACAGGGGATTTTCTATCTTCCTATTTCCTTCCATAAACATTACAACTATTTATGTTTTTCGTTAAAGGAAGAAACAAAGAATCATTGTAAAGTTATCACGCAAAACCCCAATTATGATAATTTCCGATTTATAAATGTGTCTATATATGGCTAAAACGGATATATATAAGTAATCACTTAACATCAACATATGAATTGCTACAATAAATATACATGTACATGTATATGAGGGTTTTTTAACGTATTTTCCGTGATTTAAATAATTTTTAATTGTATCGAGGTTTTGCACCTTTTCACAGAAAGTGAAACAAGAAAAAAGTATTAAATATGAATATATGTACATGTATGTGTCGGTATATGCCCATCAAAAGAATGCATAAAACAATGTAATGTTTTACAAGTGTAATATCGGACTACTTTTGAAACAGTTGATGTGGTGCATGTAAGATTTGTATAGATATAGCCACAGTATCGTATTTACCACGTAAAAATTGTATAGATATAGCCTCATTATCGTATTTACCATGTAAAAGTCCCTATCTACTAAGTATCTTTGGGAAACCAAAATTATAAAAGAGATCAAGAACGCTAAGATTACTGTACAGTACTGATCTTTGGTCATTGTAATATTTTCCCTGTTGAGTAGTTTAAGATGAGAAGTGTAAAAATTGCGCAGTCGATGACGATTTACTTTACTAGTACGTAGTGTTCCTATTGTATCGAATCTGTTATGAACCATAAGAGGAAATGAAGTAATTTTGGACAAAGGTTATTTGTGCAACAGATTTACCAGAAATATCTAAAACAGCATGATAAAATGCATCAAAATGAAACTTTCAATTTACGAATAGTACAAAGATAGATATATTCAAAACGGGTTGTTTCTCTGTACTTGCAATGGATCGGGATAAACACGAATGAAACAGCAACCCCACAAGAAAAAATAGCCAAGACAGCACACAGTTTTAAACTACCAACATTTATTGAAAGGGTTTAATACAATATGTGAACCCCTAGGCTACAATAGATGCAGAACCGTAGCTCATTGGTCCTTATGGTTTTTCTAGACTATTTCGGGATGGTCCTCAATTAGTCAAAAGAATATTATAAGGGCCTAAGAGCTAAGGTTCCGCAGCTACCTCGAAATACATGTTAAGGATTTTTTTTCATCAAACAATCAAAAATCTTCAATCAAGTCCTGGATATTATTTTTACAGTTTAAATTAAAAAGTCATGACTTACTGTTGGTTGGTATACAGGGAGATAACTCCGATAGTCTATACATTCCTGAGAGGTTTTTTTCTTTGTCATTAACTGACTTTGGATGTCTTCATCCGGCATATAAACAGCTAACATGTCACATTTTGCTTTTTTCTTTTCTTCGTTTTCTTTTTGACTTCCCATAACAATATTTGTGTTGTACATCTTTGGTTTCCTGAAAATAAAGATTTTCATGTAAAATTAATTAATCCTTTTAATTCAGAACAGACCAGAAATGCAAGGTGTAAGTACTTAAATTCCAGTTTCCTTTAATTGTTCCTCAGCTGTGTATGGGACTGATCAAATTTGACTTCATTGGACTTTTCTTCTTATTTAATGTAAATTAAATAATTAATTTATAGTTTACTTAAAAATCTTAATCGCTGGAAATAAAATCCTAGCCTTATTACTAAAGTCAAATATCATTTGAGTAGATACATACATTTTCAGGTCTTTTTGAATTAATGTAAGAATAATGCGAAGTTTCATATAAGTACTATATGTTATATTTCGTCATAAGTATTTATTTATATAAGTCACAAAAACTTCCCTTAACAGTCATGAGCATGTACTTGAACTGATGTATCCGTTGTACTTAAATACATGTATGAGAAACAAAGTCCATTGATCAGTCAACAATAAAAACCAAAACTAAATATAGACTTACGTCTTAAGCTTTTCAAACTTTGTGCGACTTCCCGATCGGGTCATGTTTATTAAATTAGTAATACAAATAATAATAATTCACATGTATTTATTGGAATTTTATGTATCGGTTTTGTCTTTGATGTTTTTTTTTTAAATAAAATCACATAATTCAATTATCTGATTGAGTGACAGATTGCCTTTGGTGACACGATTATCTCCGAGCAATTATGACACCTTCTAAAGTCAATTGATCAAAGGTTTGTTGTGATTAATACAATCAGTGCGATCTGAGACATATTAGAAGCAATTTGTTGTCTGTAACTATATCAGAAACATTTGAAACAATTGAAAAGCTGCCGATATAGATAGAAACTTTATAAATCGACTTAAAACTAATGTATCGATTTAAAAGGTTGTCGAAGATGAAAGCCATTTCTTCTACACCTGTCATAACACTGAAATAACTTTAACACATCTATTCTCTAGTACATGCATGGGTCTGACTAAAGTAATCTCAGAGCATGCATGTAACAATTTCACTTTGATACATATAGGTGATAGATCAATGTATTTGTGAATGAAACTGTCGTCGTAATATTTAATTGGTTGTTTAACACTCTATAAAGATAGACATTATCTAGCACAAAGTCTTATTATACAATGTGTCTGTTTAAAATAATAAAAGATATGTCAAAAGAGAAGAAAATAGAATTTTGTGTGTTTTGGACATTTGCCGTGTAAACTGTCGGTTTCAAGTCCGAATAAAGAAGGGAAGTTATTTTTGTTCTAATTGGCGCGATCGTATGTTTTTTTTTGGCGCAAATGATACCATGCAATTTTAAAACAGGTGGCGCAAACGTAGCACTGGAGAAAAATAGTTGTGGCGCAAAAGGACGCATTTTTTGCGCAAACGGATCTCTCCCTTGATATAAAACTAAAAAAAAATAATTGTGAAATCAATCAATAAACTGAAAAAAAGTTAAAATAATGTTTAGTTTATTGATATAATTTATCTATTCAATTTGTAATGAACACCTCCTGTTTAGTTTTAATAAAAATTTAAAAGATTCCAGGCCTATTGGGCCAACGTGTGGGGTGCGAATGTAATTGGGTCCTAATCGAATTGTAATTTAGTCTGTGGTCCATCTTCGGGTCCATCCCACTGTATACCAACAATCAACTTAAAAAGGGGGGAGATGGTAATGGTTTAAGTTGGAGTAAGTTTTTTCCTTTATGAAATTCAACACTATAAGGTATGGGGAAAATCTGGAATCAGATTTATTATGTTATCTGGTTGACTACAATATCTGTTTCTTGTTTTCATCAAATTTCACATCAGAATATTTGTTAAGATCAATAACATTACCGCCCTTAAAGTTAAATGATCGTAGTCGACTAGTAATGGATTGCTGAGACTTGTTATATGTCTATGATACATTGTAGAAAATAAATTGTAAATTTGGAGAAAAAGTGTGGCCCGCAAAAAAAAGGGGGATGCTCCAAATACATGTAATATATATAATAAAAGTTATCTTTAATTTGCCGAAGCTTGTTTCTTTTCCCACATAAAACCTGTACGTATCAAAAGAAAAAGTACAAACATATATACATGTATCTCAGTCTAAGTGTCCAAAATATGATATCCAACCTTGTAATGTCTGAAATATTACCAGTTGTGTTACTCAAATTTTTGTTTATAAATGTATACAGTTAATAGTCTATCTAAATGTACAATGTTTGTATTCGAGTGAAAACCCGAATAATATGGAGGCGTTTATAGCTAGAGATCCTCTTGGGGACAATTACTAAGTACTAAACCTGCCAAAATTAGTAATAAAACAATAATATATTAGTTACACTATGCCAAACTTATCTACCTGTCGTAAATATCAATCATAATAAGTAAAATCATCATACCTCTCTCTCTCTCTCTCTCTCTCTCTCTCTCTCTCTCTCTCTCTCTCTCTCTCTCTCTCTCTCTCTCTCTCTCTCTCTCTCTCTCAAATAATAATAATTTGAAAAAAATACATGTACTGTTTTGTATTTACTCGATCCTGAGACTACTAGTAGTCTCAGCTCGATCGGATATCATTCGTATTCATATAAATGTTTACCCCATATACCAAGACACACACTTGCCGGAATGTCTTTGTTATCCAGCATACAAACATTAAATTAATGATCTTACAAATCTTTTTAAACTTTCAGGTTAATTTCGCATTTCAAGACTCACAACTTGTCTTTTATTTTAAATGTAGTACATGTAACTCGAACTTTCAATCATATTTTTCTGATGTTTTATAAAGTCGTATCCTTTGTCTTGAATATTTGTCAAATTTTCAGGGTATTTCCATTGTTAAAAGAACTATTTTTAGTATATATTTGATACACGGGTTATAAAGATCATGATAATTAAAAAACAGTAATTAACTTATTTTATTTAATTAAAACACAAATGGTATAAAAGGAAATAAATACCTTTTAGTTTTTAGTTTTAATGCTGTTCCACATTTACAAATCCATGTTCTTGTTTAATTTTTCTTTGTGATCAAATCTCCACGCGATATCTATTATCCTCTGTCTTCTTTGTGTATTTACTAGGTAAACCCTGATGACGTACAAACTAGGATTTTCAGGTTTATTTTTAGCAACAAAACATGGGCTTGTCCAATGAAAAGTTTATTGGGAATTACGTATATTTACCTTGCCTGTTACGTAACATCACCAAATCACTACGACAGGTAACTTCCGTAACTTTAATCTTTACATGTAACTGTTGGGTGAACACACACAGAGGCGGATATGTATTGTAGGGGGGATAGGGTGCTCGCCCCCTCCCTTTTGGATGAAAAATGGGTTCGTGCATAACTATGCTTACGTTAAAAGGACGATTCTAAGTAAACTAAATATGGTATTTATTTTCCCCATTTTATTTTCAGATTACTTTTTTGTTCCGATTTTCAACACACATGATGCAATATGAATTTCACTATATTTAAGAAAGAACATATTTTTTCAGAAGAAAATAAAGAATGTGCACGTGTAGATAAAAAAAAAACCTGGACCAACGTTAATACTCTAAAGCTTAAAGCAGTTATGATTATTTTCAAAACTTGAACAATCAAAACTTAAAAAAATGTTTAAGTTTGTTTGAATCATAAATTAAAAATGGATTCTCTCTGTAAAAATGTAAGCCTTCAAACCTATTACTGCATTCTTTTCTTCTCTATAAGAAATCTCTATAGTTTTGCTGCTATACCTCACCATATGTCTTAATATATTATTATTATGTATGTCTATGTGCAGGGGGGGTCCACTAAAGGGCATAATGGCCCCCTTTTGCCAAAAAAAAATAAAATATATATATATATCGTCATTAGGTTATATTGGATTTAATATGTCAATTTATCATATTCATTATTTAAACACGTACTGTAATTTCTTTTATACGAGACGGGGACACATTTTAAACAAACAAAACGGTAAGTAAATCTATACATGAAATGGTTGTTTTGTGTGACACTTCCCTTATGGCCATGTTCCAGACTGTTTTAATATTTGGACCGTACGCGTACGGTCTGGACCGTATGCGAACTTTTTCAAAATACTCATACGGTCGGACCGTACGCGTACGGTCTGACTTATATTAAGAAGTTGGTCAAGATTAGTAGATACAAATGCATATAAAAGATCAACATAACTTAACTCTCAAATTAAATTAAAAAAGTTCAACGGTAATTGAAATAAAAACTTTATATTTTTTTAACTATTTCAAAAATTCACGATATTTAAATCTGTTAATCTATTGTATTTAGCATGTCGATCAGTTATACCATGGAAGTATTATATTGACAATATAATACTTCCATGGTAATACATTAATTGAATTATGATCATTGAAATCGAAGATATCGTAAGTAAACATAATATGGAAGGACAATTGTTTTAGAATATTTAGCAACTTTACAAAAAATTGCAAATGCAAAGGAACATGCATGAACTGCAAACAGGTAAACGTAAAAATTATAACGTTACTTGTGATAGCAAGTGTCACTTTGGGCGAGAGTACCGAAATAGGATTCAGATATACAATTGAACAAATACTTAATTTCAATTGTTCGTTTGTTCATTTTATCCATCTACTTGTAATTGTAATAATAACAACTTGTAAAACTAAAAGTAAAAGATTGTGATAAATGTTTGTTTAAATTTAACCCATATGATCCAATAACATGTATGGTCAGCTCGTACTGGACCATACCCGTATACTCATACGGTCCGACCGTACGCGTATGGTCGAACCGCACGCGAACGGTCCAAATACTCATATGGTCTGGAACAGCCATTCTACTTGTACCCGGGGGATACTCACTATATATATATATATTACCGGGGCGGGTATGTTCCGACACACGGGTTGCATTTTCATCTAAATTGTTCGAAATTGGGTTACGTTTTTTTCTCCTTGCATTTGAAGGGGTCAGCTTTCGGACTATCTAGAACGGGTTATTATAAATACAATGTTACACTATTGTTTCATAAGGGCGAATGTTTGGTACCATTAAAACGTTTGCACCTGTCCTAAGTTAGGAATCTGTTGTTCATTAGTTGTCGTTTTGTGATGTGGTTCATAGGTGTTTTTTGTTTTTTATATAGATTATACCGTTGGTTTTCCCGTTTGAGTGGTTTTGCACTAGTAATTTTTGTGGCCATTTATATCTTGCTGTTCAGTGTGAGCCAAGACTCCATGGTAAAGACCGTACTTTGACCTATAATGGTTTACTTTTATAAATTGTGACTTAGATGGAGAGTTGTCTCATTGCGGCACCCATACCACATCTTTTTATATACTACCTATTTTTCATTTGTCATGCCCATTTGATATAACCTTTTAACTGAATTTAAAACTTCTACCAAATATTTGATATCCACATATTAATAAATACATAATCTAAATGATCCGAAGGCAGACTATTTTCACAAATTTGTCTATCATGGAGGCTGTTATAATACTTCATAATTTGATGCTAATTAAATTGTTGAAATCCAGGAACTTCTGACCTTCCCCATAGACCCATACCAGGGCAACCGGAATTATGCCTCCCGTTCTTAAAAACGGGCCTATGACTATTGAAATGTAAAGTAACGCCTAATATCCTAGAATTTAGAATTTCTCGTTTTTGGTCTACTGCTGGTTGGATCCACCCACTCATTTTAATGTATCGTAGACAATTAATCGAGAGAATTCGGCATTAACCCTGGTACTTTAACTATATTAAATATACATGCTCCAAGTCAGGAACCGTTGCATTAGTGCACTTCACAATTATTTTATTTTTTAGCCAAAAAAGGTCATTTTTTTCGACTCGCTCCGCTCGGCGACAGATTGTATTATGGGCCCCCTCTTCCAAATATCCTGGAAACACCCCTGGTGAATTTCTGTAAATATACCATTGTATCAACTTATTTTTTTTCAGAATAAAATATATAAAAATTTATAATATAAGTTAAATGATTTTTTTTATTCACGACAGGGGAATTTTAAAACAGTTTCCATATATTTACAGCCTAACATTTAATATGCATACTTAAAACTGGATGATAATGATAGTGAATATTTATTAAATGTCCAGTGGCGAATTATGTGAATATTTAGGACGAGAACATGTTGATGAATATTTACCGTGTTTTGTACTAGACACACGATGCACCAGTTTTAAGAAGTTTTGCTTGTGTGTCAATTGGTATTTCAATTGCGCCAAACAAACTTTCTTTTGCGCAAAAACTATATTTCTTTTGCGCCACAAACCACATTTCATTGGCGCTAAAATAAAACATTTCATTTGCGCAATAAACCATATTTGATTGGTGCCAAAATATAAAGTTCAATACAGATAAATAGTATAACAAAAAAGTTTTCAAAAGAGACAAAAATGTGTTTTAAAATTAGTATTAAAAGTCTCTGTTTTCTTCATAATAAAACGCATTCACCAGAAACCAGTCATCAGTCATCGCAAAAGCATAAAGACTGCATATAATGTTGTGATCACTGCATATAATGTTGTGATCACTGCATATAATGTTGTGATCACTGCATAAAATGTTGTGATCACTGCATATAATGTTGTGATCACTGCATATCATGTCCACTGCATATAATGTCCACTGCATATAATGTTGTGATCACTGCATATAATGTCCACTGCATATACTGTTGTGATCACTGCATATAATGTCCACTGCATATAATGTTGTGACTACTGCATATAATGTTGTGATCACTGCATATAATGTCCACTGCATATAATGTACACTGCATATAATGTTGTGATCACTGCATATAATGTCCACTGCATATAATGTTGTGAGTACTGCATACAATGCTGTGACACCTGCATATTCATTGCAATACTTATAATCAGCTCATTGTTGAAGGCCGTACGGTGACCTATAGTTGTTAATGTTTGTATCATTTTGGTCTTTTGTGGATAGTTGTCTCATTGGCAATCATACCACATCTTCTTTTTTATGTAAGGCAGTCTGATGATGGTGGTCCATATATAAAAGCATCAGTCACTGATACGTTCTTAAAAAGATACTTTATATATATATATACATGTAATAATGTTAACACAGTTATGTTATAAATCAAAGTGATCATAAAACCTAACAGAAAGCACTTGATATACACTTGAGTAAAAGCAAAAGTCTGTTTTAACACATCTTCGCTAGCCAAGGGTTACGATCCACTCCCGCTCTCTTCACGAGAGCGGGAGTGGATCGTAACCCTTGGCTAGCGAAGATGGTTTTAACAAAGAACTCGTTAGTTCTCTTGTACATTTGATAACCTATATGTGTGGTCATAAAAGATACAGACTTATTTCCTTTTTATAAAATTGAAGAAGATTAGGGTATGAGACAACTATATCCTCCAAATTTCAAATGAAGATAATTGCAAGCAATTATAGCAACCGTACGATCTTCACAAAATAAGGAAAACCCATACCATATATATATAGTCGGCTATATAAAAGGACCGACATGAAAAATATAAAACAATCAATTGAGAAATCTAACGGCCTGTTTGTCTCAGAATTGACACCTCAAATATGTGAACCACTATATAATTCCAAACTCAAGTGTCTCTTAGATTTATATTAAAAAATGAGTATATGTACTAAATAAGTTACCAAGGGGGAATAATTAAAAAATCTTATTAATGATTAAAACAATGAATATTTTACGTTACCTACATGTATACAATGGCGCATATCGAGTTTTGATTTTTATGACGCAAATTATATATATTAACTTTTTGTCTCAAATGAAAGATTGGAATTTGTAAAAATGTGCAAGTTTTTTTTACATGCACCTGTTGGTGACCTTCTGCTGTTGGTTTTTTGTATGGTCGGGTTGTTGTCTCTTTGACACATTCCCCATTTTCATTCTCGATTTTATGTAATATTGAAAAGGTCTTGGGATTGGGAATGCTGTTTGCACTCAAAAATACTCCAATTGATATTGTGACTCTGTCGATTTATTCGTATAGCTGACATAAAGATTGTTCCTACTCATATTTATTGGGGATGATAAAATACTACAGTAAAATTTTGGAGATAAACACTTTCATTGCAGGAATAAAGTTATCTAGTATTCATTACAGCCGATTTCATTGATTGTGAAGGGAAAGATATAATCCTTTGTTAGCTTGCTTGCTACCTGAACCGTAATGCAATTTTTAGGTAAGGTTCATGTATACTACCTTAAATGATGGTAGCTTACCTAACCTAACAATGACTCCACGGTTCACATAACAAGCAAGCTAATCGAGAGGATTCTACTTTTTTCTACACACTCAATGGAATCGGTTGTAAGATATTATGTTCCCTTAATATGTTGTTTATTTAAAGGGACACTAGCTACGAGGGGAGCGTAGGTATAATCCGACACCCCGAAATTCCGACAGTCCAGTAGTCCGATAGTCCGACAGTCCGATAGTCCGACCGTCCGTTAATCCGACAGTCCTATGGTCCGACACGAAGACGTGCTGCTGCAAAGGATGATTGTCTTCTTAAAAGCGTATTAGCATACTGCTGAAACGCGAGCAGTGTTTAAAATTTAAAAAGTGGAATGCATCGAAATGGGATATAAATTAAATCCCTTCTTGACCTTCTTGTTTGAACAATTAATATAAGATTCCTTATATCATCATGTCGATGTTTATAACGAGAATGTCTGTTTACATACATTTTGTACATGCGCAAGCGCATGTATGTAACCAGAAGCATATATATTGTTAAATATACTGTTCCAAGATGTAACGTATAATCTGGTTGAATGTGATATGTCACAAGTATTAGATGTATGCTTTTATATCTGAAGGGTTTTGCCCCGAAGACATGAAACGACTACTTCGGATAGAATAACATAGAAGTATCAAATTTTTTTTTATCTTTTTTTTTTTTATCTTTTCTCTTGTTTTCTAAAAAGAGCAATTAGTTTTGATAAAATAGGAATAGAGTCATTATCTCAAATTTCAGTCAAGATGCAAAACCACTTTCAGAACGGTTTCATAGTTAATGATTTGGAATGAAATCTTAACTTAAATTGCGTCTATTTATAATATCTTATCATTGCTCTAGCTTGTATGGCAATATAAAAACCGCTGTACTATCTAGTATTTTTTTGGTTTACTGATTGCCAAAACCTGAACTCTTTGCTGATAAAAGATAACACTTATATGTAAATTATTATAAGGACCTGAGCATCCCTAGTCATAGAATTATCACGACATGACACCAATTATGTGAAAAAGATTGGAATGAAGATGGGCAATGACATGAAGACAGTACTTGTTCACACAAAGCAGATAGCGGCTAAGACATATGACTGCAGTGCTGAAGTTTTAAAAATGACAGCACGAAATAAGAAAGGCACTTTATTTTGTTTTATAGCAATACAAATACACTAACCAAAACATGATTTAGATTTATTCAACTCAAAACCGTTGCCAGAATGCCTCTTTATTTTGAAACAATGAAAAAAATATATAGTCATTGCAAGTCTCAAACCAAACCATCAACACACTGAAAAAAATGATTTTAGAATGTCAATTTATTATGAAATAATGAAAATAAATGGAGTTTTGGTTAGTATATTAATTGGGCAGTAATAGTATTGCTATAAATATGTTTATCATTGTTTTCATAATAAACAAAAGCAAACGTATAGGGTGAAAACGAACTTTTGGTAAGAACGTGTAGGGTGTGAAAGTGAAAGGGGGCGAATTTGAATGAGAGCGATCATGTTTTAAGGTGAACGGACCCGGATTCCGTTCATTTCCGATTCGTATGGGAATATTGCGGTCCTGTACAAGACGTCATACTGACTGATTTGTTAATTTTCTGTGTGAAAAAATATACCAATTTACAAACGTTCCATGTCTATATAGGCATACTTTTCAGAGACAAGTGACCGTGTGTCGGACTATCGGGCCGTCGGATTATAGGACTGTCGGATTATAGGTCTGACCCCAGCTAGCACGCCATTATTCCGACAGCCCATTAGTCCGACAGCCCATTGATCGGACAACCCATTAGTCCGACAACCCAATAGTCCGACAACCCATTGCTTCGACAGCCCAATACTCCGACAACCCATAAATCCGACACTTATCAAGTCAAGTATCAGCGTATCAGGTTAAAATAAAATTTGCCTGTCTGTATTATTACGTTTAGATATGTAATAACATATTTTAAAAAACAACTCCGTATATTTAACATAAAGGCTACGGACTCGGTAGTTCAAATAATTTCTATATACTAGTACTCGAAATATGTTTATAGAATAGAACAGAAAACAAATTGTTTTATATAAACCTTGAAATCAAATTTCAGAAATCATTGTTTTGTAGTTCCTGAGAAAAATGTGACAAAACTTTTAACTTTGCTTATGTGAAAAAGTGTTCGGTAAACAGGAAGTTGTTGAGTATTGAATCTGAAAACGCATCACACGATATAGCCGACTTCAATTAACCTTTCACAAATGTTTTTTATGTAGTTCATGAAAAAGATGCAACTAAAATATTCATGGGACGGACGTACGAACAAACGGACGGACTAACACGGACGGTTGCACGGTACGACCGACAGAGGTAAAACAGTATACCCCCACTTTTTCGAAGCGACGGTATAATGATTCAACATTAAGACTTTACAATACTAATATGAACTAATTATCTTTATAGCACCATAAGATTCAGTCACAACAGAAGCCAAAACAAAACAGAAAAAACCTAACACATTGATATCAAATAACAGTCAGTGTCAAGACATGTACTAAAAAATTCAAAAGAACTAACAATATAATCATCATCCCCCCCCCCCCCCCCATAATAGTAAAGTTTTCTTGTGTATACATCGAAGATTTGACATATTTATCTAACTTTTAAAGTTCTGACATGTGCTAGAAAGATGACAAACGTGAAGAGTTCCTCCATCAAATTATTATGAAGTGAGCATTCGATTAAAAAATGACGCTCATCCTCAACTTTATCCGCTGTACAATACGATTTTTTGAGTATCTGGCATTTTCAATTCTTAATGTTATGGGTAAGCACCGATTCTTAATTAACACATGAACTACCTTTCTTAAAATTAATGATATCTATATTAAAATATTGTTCTTCTTGAAAACAATCTTTAAATGAAAAATAAGTGTCAAGTTTGCCACAAAACACATAATATACTAAGTTTTTACAATTAGACAATTTGAGAAAGACACAAGCAAGACAAGAATGACACACATTGTCCTAGATTTCTTTCTAGTTATTATTCAATTTGGCTTTTATTCTACAGTCGGCCTATTTGAGCAGTCAAAATGCGTTGACTGTATATTTATATGTAATATACAGTCACTGACCCGAATTCACTTATCCTTAATAATATTTTATTTTTTATTTAGATAGAAGTTGCCGAAATTTTCATGTCCGTCATATTTGTTTTTCGTTGTTATTTGTTGTAAATCATCAACTCTGCAGCGCTGAATCAAAACGGACAAACACAAATTTTATAGAGAACAGAGTTAGATTTTTTTAGAGAAAATTTACCCATACACATAAGAAAAATGCATTGTCGGAATAATGAGCTGTCGGAATAATGGGCTGTCGGCATAGTAGGCCGTCGGAGTAATGGGCTGTCGGAATAGTGGGCTGTCGGAATAGTGGGCTGTCGGAGTAATGGGTTGTCGGAATAATGGTTGTCGGACTAGTGGAATGTCACCCATTGTACGTGTACTGGTTATTTAAAGAAAAGGAATGTCAGCAATGAAGGTGAAACTACGGTAAATCATTTGATTACTAATTCGATGCACATACAATCATTCTTATACGGTTGAAACATCTCTTTTTAATCTATAAAATAAAATCAAACAGACCTATAAAAATCCAATTGCCCATGCTGGTTTCATCTATTCATATCTTTATTTATGTTTACATCGCTTATATGGTCATCTGAGGTCAAATAAATAGTTAATTAGATGGCGTCTGGGTTTAGATACATACGAAACGAACCTATATATTATCTACCCCATGCTCTGTAAACTGTTTATTTTAGACTTTTGATAGTTTAGATAAATGTTTTACATTGTTATAATCAAATATGAGAATTTGAGTCAAATCGGTGACCATGAATTTGACAGCTAGTGTCCCTTTAATCAATTTGGACAATACCCCACAAAAGTCACGTGTAAACAAAAAATCTCTGTGTAGTGATATTTTACACATTTCTATGATAAACAAATGACTGAGCTGAACCATTAGTGTTAATTTAGAAAGTAAGGGAACACAGAATAAATGTGTAAAAACCATGGAGCTATTAAATGTGTTCAAAGTATTAAAATTTCAAAGAACTTATTGTGTTAAAAATGGGATTTTTTACCATGAGGAGCCACATCGCAAAAGGATACTCGGGGTTTGCTAAATTACGAAAAAATGAATCACACTTCGTACCCCGAAAATTTAACCACATATGTAAAAATGTCTCAGCTTTGAAACAAGCCATCATACATATAAAGTTTACGATATGGGCTGAGCAACAGAAGAAAACGTTACCATTACGGCCTATGGAGAAACAATTGCGCATATTGCCCCAATTAGCACCAGTGGTATATATTAAGGCTGAGATGTTCCATTCATTCATATATTTAACATTCGAAAAGACGAATATCGACACAGAACTTATTTAAAGCAATGAACCTGTAGTAATGACATTAAATAACTTAAGGTTAAGGCAGACATCTGTGTCTGCTAGAGTGCGCATGCCATGTCAGTCTGAAAAAATCAAATCTCTCAGCGTTCCCGTTTTCTGTAAACAGAAATCAGAAAACGGGAACGCTGAGAGGTTTGATTTTAATCAGACTGATTTCAGATAGTATGGTCATTTCATCATATATAAAACAAATCGGAGTATATTTCTGCATGGCCACTCGTCTGTCTAAATGACCTTTAGTTTGTCTGCATGTCCATTTACGCACTTTTAAGAAAAAGGCAATATGATAACTTAAAATACAAGAGAACAAACAAAAATGAAGCATTATATTAAAAAATGACAGTACTAGACGATAAAGTATCAGATATAAAAAGGATAACAGCAAACTCATTTTTTATAAACATGTGAAACTAAATAATACAGAAGAAAGATATCTAACTTGCCAAACATTTGGGTTAAGAAAATTATTAACAAAAATTAGAATAAGTGACCATAATTTATTAATTAGAATAGAGATGATATCTTAAAATAACAAGAGACGAAAGATGATGCAATAACTGAAAAATGATGAAAATGAAAATTAATACATATTTTTTTAATATTATGATAGTACTAAGAAGTAATAGGTTGAAATTAATATTTTGGAAAATGAGAATATCTCTATCATGTCTATTGTAAGAAATTTTTGTTTGACTGATAATTTCCTTTCTCAACACAGTAGAGTAATAAAACGTTCTAGCGGAAAGAACATCAGCGTATATGTTACAACAAATGAAAATGTGTATTTTGTGTCGCAGAATATTCATATCTTTTCTGTCTTATGTAAACAAAAAATATTGTCAGGCCCTGATAGTCCGCAGGAAAACATGTCATCCTAAAAAATAAACAAATATCCTGACCGACTGATGCGTGCTTATCGGAGAAGCGACACATATAGTACGGTGACCGGGTAAGGAAAAGTCGCTTATTTAAGGAGTTTAATTGTCATTCGGACTATACGGCTATAAATCAAAGTATTGGTAGTTCAAAGGTTAAACTTAACATTTTGACTTGTCGTCAAGAAATCGTACGGTGCAATTTTCGTAAAATGGACTTTGAAGTACGTTAGTGTACTTGAACGAAAAATCGACTCAGAAAAGTTTTGAGGTCAGCATTGTAAAATAACATCCGTGATATGATTTCTGTTATTATATACATTGTTGTTGTTATTTTAACGATTTCAAATAAAGTTTAGCACAATTAATTCGTTATTAAAGAGTTTTTGTAAAAGTTTAACACTACGAATACTTTACATTTAATAGAGTACGTTCCAATTTAATATCGTTTTTTTTTTTAACGCAAAATGTAAAATAATTAACATTTATATGATATTTCATACATTTGTACCTTTATTAATCAATAATATCAAATGCATTTGTCTCAGAAGCACTATTTCACCAATTCAAGCCAGACAAAATTCATAACGCTCATATGACTGAGCTATTGGAAGCTTATATATAGCCTCTTATAGATACATATACGCAATTGGGATGTGATGTATTACTAACATGTACATACTGGGGTATGTTCCTTGAAGCAGTAGACATTTAGATGTCCAATGTTAGAGCAGAACGAAAGGAACATTGGTCTCTTCCTTGAGATCGTCATCTCAAATGTAACATTAGATTTGTGTAACCAACCGTACCGCACGAAGATGGATACTCGATATGCTTCAATTTTCTGAGAACATTCGATCACCTTTTATAGATAGCTACTTTGCTTTTTAGACAGATACCTGGACATTTTAACAGTACTATGACATGGCTACAGAAAAAAACCGTTATAAAAGCCTCAAGGGGATTAGCTGGCACTGTAGGCATAACAAATCAATAGTTTGCACTTGTTAGATGGACCCTTACTAGACATTTCATATAATCCATTAGTCGTGTAATGCTGAAAAGGGATGGAATTACTGCAAATTATGCAAATTCACCAGAAGAAATAAAGCCAACAGCAATGGAAAGAGATGAAGAACATGTTATTACAATTTTGAACCATCTAAACGATCCATGACTGATCCCTTTGGTGTGGAATCCCACCCTCAATGTCTTATCAATTATATCTCTTCTTAAGTACATGCTTCAAGACATATTCGAGGTTCTCTGCTCACAGTTGTCGAGGAAGGCTTGAACATGTCTAAACATTTTATCACAAGTGATCTTTCTTAAGATCACAAGGAGTTTTTTATTGTCCAATATCAAAGTCAAATACAAACCTTAAATATAAATCGGGGGAAATACTTTCAGGTCGCATACATCCATAACTTGTGATTAGACGTGCACTGATTTCGGCAAAATGAAGAGATGATGTTATCATAGAACATGTGTTGTCGCACCCATTCCATTATCCCCTTCTTAAAATGACGTCACCATGAGAAAATCATGCAAGTCGGATTTTGTGAAGCAATTATAATCTTAAGTCTCTTGTGCACTGTCCCTACCTTCCTTTGTACTATCTCTCATAACTTACATAAGAGATGATATGGCATTGGTTCAATTTATTAGTGCTAAAAAGGTAAAACATGTGGCGACCTTGCAACTTACTATTAAAAATATGCCCCAAAGAATTTCTATGGCGCACATAGTAGCATATGTTTTTGACCGCTACGACACGAACAACTCTATAAAGTCTGCCGAAAGGGAACGCCGCACAGATAATACATGCAGCTTCAATCAAAGTGTATCAGATTATAGAGCGGAGAATAATTCCTCACTAAAAAACTTTGACAAATCCCATAAGATTCCAACTGATGTGAGCTTTAGTCAGAAGGTCTGCTAATTCCGAAATTGTCAAAGTTATTTATACCAACACTGTGTATGGCTGTCGTAGCTTGTTCAGCACTTAAGAGAAGGCATATACCCAATGCCTTACACTTTGACACGTAGTCTAGGGAAATGTGAAAGGGTGGAAAACCAATCATACGGACCTCTTATACAATTGTAATTGTTCTGTGTGTTCGCTACAATAAAAAAAAAAGTCACATACAAGCGAGTTGTGGTTGCAGATGTGGAACATTAGCAGTGTAAATGATGGGCGGCGATTTTCACCCACTCAATTACTATGTGTCTGTAATTCTCCAACTATTTGTAAATTAGTGCCTAGTGCACATGTACTTACCGGATGAGACGCAACTTCGTCTCTGTTGTGAGTAGGGTACAAACTGTCTACAAGACTTCGAAGTACACTCACGACTTTTTCAGTTGTTTTTAGAGTTTCGGTAATATTGACAATGATGAAGCCCTTGGTTTGGCATGACAGATAGTTTCAAAGGTTTATGATCAGATCTATCTCTTTAAAACCACTGCATCATAATAACTATTAAAGTTTGCCACTAGTAAGATGTAAGTTTAGTCAGGTTACCTTCCTGCGAGACGGCACTGAAACAGTATGTTTTACGTACTTCGTTTCAAACTAAAAATTTGGACCGCATTACAAATTGCTTAACCCCTACCCGGTCACCTTTATAATACGGTTGGCGAGAATAAAATGATGTATTACACCCCGTGTATCTTCAAGGGCATATGTCAGCAGAATTCTTGCATGATCTTGTGTTTTCATTGAAAGGAAAATCTGCCTGTGAGAGGGTCATGTGT
Source organism: Mytilus trossulus (assembly GCF_036588685.1). Lineage (NCBI taxonomy): Eukaryota > Metazoa > Mollusca > Bivalvia > Mytilida > Mytilidae > Mytilus > Mytilus trossulus. The sequence goes on from NW_026963318.1 coordinate 2,260,446, forward strand.
TTGTTTACTACAAAACCTTACATGTCCGGGGCTTTGATCCTGTAAAGGGTCAGAATCATGTAGAAAATTCCATGTTCCTTGACAAAAAAGATATAATTCTGTTGTGTGGATCTCTTTAATTGGAATGTTGAATTGTAACTATTTTTCGAAGTATTGAATCCTTTCTAGTTTTAATGAATTTCATGAATGATCTTATGCAAAATATGCCTTCATGACAGTAGGATGCAGGTAAAAATAATATTTATCATTTATTGATGAAGTATTTGAAAAACGCTAATTTCCAGAAAAAAATCGATTTCTTTTTTTAACATTTTCAAGATAATTGATTGATAATTGATGTAAGAAAATGTCTGTATCAAGAAATTTAACCTAAATCGTTATATATTTCTTCAAATTTTGAAAGTATGGAAGAAAAAAATAAAAACAGAATTTGATCTTTGACCTCATTTTATGCAAAACTGTTACCAAATTTCTTTTTGACGACATCGATATTTTAACAGTACTATTTTTCCGAATCCAATGATATATAATATAGCCATATAGTATGTTTGACGATTAAATCTAAAAAATATTGGGTCTGGTCACCGTACTAATACCATAATGCATTGTTAAAATCTTTGGTTTGACAAGACCGGGTCATGTTTGTAATGAAAATTGAATTCCAATTGTCTCCCCTTGAACAGAAAAATATTGTCTAATGTCAAGAACTATTTATATGTCTTTTACAATCCAATTAATATATTTCAATTATAGTAATAAAGTAAACTATTCTTCATATTTCTAATAGTACATAAGCTTTGAATTTAAGCTATTATTAACTGTTATATATGTTACAGGCATTTTCTAAATTTAGGCATTTTGTAAAATGACTGAAATTTTTAGGCATTTTCTAAAATGCCTGGATGATTTAGGCATTTTACAAATTGACTATTTTTTTCAGACATTTTATAAAATGCCTGAAAAAATTGTAAGGCATTTTACAAAATGCCTAAAAGACTAATCCTGAATGGAATGTACTCAAAATTTAACGACTAGAAATATCAAATAAATAATTTTATTCTATCATTAAATATTGCATGAAATTTAAACAGTAAAAGATTTATAATTTTAATTAAATCATTTAGATAAACACTGACAATCATTTGTTGCTACATGTAATGTTTGGATGACAGCGACTGTTACACATTTTCCCTGACTTTTTGTCAAAGGCAACGTTTAGTGTTACATCTAGTCTTACCACTAGCACTACAGCTTCATTTTGTGTAACTCTGACCATCACACAAAGAAACGTTACTGACAGCTTTTCTAAAGGATATTTCATTATCATAATTTACACAATGAATAGCAATAAAATTACTGTCATATAGTTTAAACTGATTCCTTGTGTAAAGTCAAAGTAGTATTCCATCTTTAATTCCAAGTTTATAACCATGCTTTTCCTTTCCAGTAACAACAACATACCTGCCCACTGTCACTATTTGCGGGGGATTTCCCTCATCGAGGCTTCCAAATAGAAATATTGAAAGAGTTATTTTGTCCACAATTTTAAACAAAACAGTTAATTGACAATGATCCTAGGTTTATAAAAGCATGCAGAAGCCACAAAACACTATTAAAATGTATTTGAAGGGGGGCCTTGAAGATTTTTTTGGGACTATGATAAGCCATCTTGCACACAAAACCACCATGGGCATTTTCAAAAGTTGGCAGCTATGCAACAGCCATAAGGTTACGCGGGTCTCCTATCCCTGGATCCACATGGGGAATTGCAACTAATACATTTTCTCCAACATCCACCTATGTTAAAACTCTTTCCGATAGATTTTTCATCCTGACAGCTTGATTTGTCATTGAGGCTGACGCATGCTTTCTCTCATTTCTGATGACCTCTTCGTTTAAACATAGGTGACAAGATATAGTATCAGACATGTTTCCTTTTGAACACAGCTCATGTATTTACTGTGCACAAGTAGAACACTGGATATTCGAAAAACATAGATTTTCACACGGCACACACATGAACATCTAATTCTGTTTCCTGAGTTTCCGATAGTTTCTAGTTATAGACACTAAAACTAGTGAAACATAAAAAACTTAACCTGCAGGCTAGATTTATTAAGAATAATCTTAAATTTATTGTAATCAATACTTTTTTGTAGGTTTACAATATATTTCTATAATCTAATTCATGTATTGCATATTTACACAATTTGCCTGAAACAGACCAGGCATTTTGTGGAATTTTCCTTAAAAATTTCAGGCATTTTACAAAATGACTAGGGTTTTTTAGGCATTTTACAAAATGCCTGTCAATTTTAGGCATTTTAGAAAATGCCTAAAAATTCAGTCATTTTACAAAATGCCTAAAGTTAGAAAATGCCTGTAACATATATATAGTTAACTGCACATCTTAACAGTATATCTGCAATACATGTGACCGTTCCCCTAATGGTCATGCCGGGGCAAAAAGACAGTATTTCAATTTCCTTACATAAGGTTGGCTTTTTGTTTATCAACCCCAGGTAAACGAAGTCAACTCTGAAGTATCAGAATGAATGTAAGGGTATACACTATGTTTTTCTCAGTATATGTAAAACTGCAATTTGTATATTCAAGATATAAATTTTGAAAACACACGTTTTCTTAAGAATTATTTCATAAGGCTTCTAAATTTTATGTAAAATGATTGTGGCCGGCCGCGGGGATACAATAAACAAGCTCCGTTCGAAAATACTATGCCACATGACTTCAATAAGGTGGGGGGATTAACTGTTGTCCGATGATTTTGTCGTGTAAATGAAATATAAAATAGTAATCCCCCCTACTTTGTACCGATTGCTAGCTTGATTTTACTTCTTAAGGTAGCACTCCACAGTTAGGTGTGTAGTTTCGCATTTTGGCCCCTGTGGATTTTTTAAATATGAGAGCTAGTGTGCAATAAAATTCATTTTTGGATAGCTGAGTATTAAAATAGCCTTTGTATTGGGTTTATATGAACATCAAGGTTATGTAATGTATGTAATATAGGCTGTTTTCTGTATGACAGTCCGTATTTGCATGTCCATACCATACATTGGTCCGGCAATTATTGTAATGTTTTTTTCCAACTTTTTATCGCACGAACTTTGTGATTGGATTTTACGAAAAAATGAGGCGAAAGACACCCATTTTTTATTTGATCATTAGGAAGATTTAAGAAAACAGTTTCTAAAAAGGTATCACTCAAAGGCATTGAAATTCTAGTTTGATCCAAATTTTGGGGGGATATATGACATGTTCACCCCCCTTTTTGCAATATTTTATGGTAAATAAATGCTGAATGTTGCCATGGATACACATAAAAGGAATTAATTTTCACCCTTTTAACTTTGGAAAATTGAATCTATGGAAGATACTGATTACATACATATGCACATGTACAACACAAAAAGTTAGGTTAATGTATTAGAAATCCAGAAATAGGAGATGATAAAACATTTTGGGGCTCATTTTTAATTTTATTTTCTAACTGTAGAGTGCTACCTTATGGCACATCAGAAAGCACAGAAATGCACTTTTAAAGTTAAAATTGACCACAAATCTTTAGTCTTTTATGTTCTTGTTTTAGTTCTGAAGGTAAAAAAACTGCTTGGAATGCAATTTATGTTAATTTTATTGTTTACTGTCCTTAGCAACCAAATATACACATTTTGACACTTAGACATGTTGCGGTCTTAAATTTGTACCCCGTTAGCTTTGCCCTTGTAACCAAAGATTGCGCTTTATATGATAATCTCAGAATGTATCGCTTTATATTTTTGAATGCGAATAAGTCAAATAAACATTTTTAGCAGGATTTTATATCATAATTTGGCATTAATTAAATTTAATGATGCCAGTACTGTTAGAAATTTATACCCTGCTTGAGAGCTTCTAAACCAAGGTTAGGTATGCTATTTACAGCAAAAATTACCTATAAGTGCTTTCAAACACCTAAAACTTGTACAATTTGTCCTCTTTTAAGGTAATTTTATAATTTCAAATAAAAAAAAAGGACAAGTTTTAGAAATTTACCCCAAAAATGAGACAGACTTGAAGTTTTTCACTATGATCCAGCATTTATTTTAAAACCACTTTTTGTCGCGTTTCAACACCAACTGCTAACCTTCATAAAATCTTTATTACTGAACCAATTTTAAAAACCAAGGTACCATTTTCATCGTAACAACTAGTAGAACACAGAAAACATAAAAAAAGTTGAGGCAGGAGTGGAAAAATTTCACCTTAAGGTAGCACTCCACAGTTAGGTGTGTAGTTTCGCATTTTGGCCCCTGTGGATTTTTTAAATATGAGAGCTAGTGTGCAATAAAATTCATTTTTGGATAGCTGAGTATTAAAATAGCCTTTGTATTGGGTTTATATGAACATCAAGGTTATGTAATGTATGTAATATAGGCTGTTTTCTGTATGACAGTCCGTATTTGCATGTCCATACCATACATTGGTCCGGCAATTATTGTAATGTTTTTTTCCAACTTTTTATCGCACGAACTTTGTGATTGGATTTTACGAAAAAATGAGGCGAAAGACACCCATTTTTTATTTGATCATTAGGAAGATTTAAGAAAACAGTTTCTAAAAAGGTATCACTCAAAGGCATTGAAATTCTAGTTTGATCCAAATTTTGGGGGGATATATGACATGTTCACCCCCCTTTTTGCAATATTTTATGGTAAATAAATGCTGAATGTTGCCATGGATACACATAAAAGGAATTAATTTTCACCCTTTTAACTTTGGAAAATTGAATCTATGGAAGATACTGATTACATACATATGCACATGTACAACACAAAAAGTTAGGTTAATGTATTAGAAATCCAGAAATAGGAGATGATAAAACATTTTGGGGCTCATTTTTAATTTTATTTTCTAACTGTAGAGTGCTACCTAAGGGCATACGATACAGTAACAGGTGAGGTAATGACTTTGCTAACGTAAAATGTTATTTTCGCGACGTCAAACTGTGACATATCGGGAAAAGATGCATTTTTCGACTTATTTTTATCATTCAAACTGATTTAATTTGAAAACGAGTTCATGGACCCCTATTTTTCAAAACAGCAATTTGTTTCATTTTGCAGGGAGATTATGTGACCCAAATTTTATAAAACTGTAAATAGAGGATTTTTTTTAATTTTGATAAACATGCAGCAAAAAATGACGTATTTTCCTCAATTCATAAACATTTGATAAATATGAGTTATTTCTGAATAAAAAATGCCTAATTTTTTTAGATACTTATAAAATACAGAAATCACCGATTATTTAACAAAAAACAATTTGTATTTATCTTTTATAACCAAAAAGTTATGTCTTTCTTTCGAAAAAGAAATTACGGCCACAAATCTGAATATTGAGCAAATATACAAAATTTCGACCTCATTTTACTCAAAAAGTAGCACATGAAGGTATATTTTTCATTACATATTTGATTTAATCAGGTAAAAAATAGCCTATATGCAAATTTTCACGAACTTGTAAATACAGGATCAAAACTGTATCGTATGCCCTTAAGTTGGCTCATACTTGACAGAGTACCAAGACATGTACAGTGGAATCACTTTATCTGTCAGAATCTGTCCTGAAGTACAACTATTCTAGGACAGTATGTACATGTAGAATTGCCATAATAACACCATTTAGACAGTCTTAGCTAGAACAGTACTAATCTAGAACTGATTTGGTCAGTTCCTCCTAGAACAGACTTCTGCTGTTCTATGGTCGAGTTGTTGTCTCTTTGACACATTCCCCATTTCCATTCTCAATTTTATTAGACACTTCTACCCTAGAACAGTTTTAAATAGTTATATCTAGAACTGAAAAAATCTACGGTAGAACAATATAACGATTAAAACTGATTTGGTCAGTTCTACGTCTAGAATTGATATAGTCAGTTATATCCATAGAAAACTTTTAAGAACTCTTTGTCTTAAATAAAAAAAGTCAAAAGAATATAATATATATTGAAAAAAACATTTCTCGTTGCTCTAAACCAACATAATCTGGTATCTTGACCACCTTTCTAAATCAATATTGACAGATAAATTACCATCATTTAGGATCCCATAGATTATGTGCAATGGACATTTACTATTATATGGATCAGTTATTTTTTTCGTCATAAATTTATTTACTTTTTCGACGCGATCAAAAAGATTTTTTTTTCAAATTTTAATTTCTTTTTGTCGTCTGCATGACAATGATGTTTTTTTCTCTCATCAAATAAGGGACCAGACATCTTTTTTTAAGAAAAAAGTAACATACCACCAATCCTAACACTTCTATTTGAAAATTCACTAAAATTGACATTTCAAAATGTTCATGTTATCATTGTTACTAGCTGTCATGAAACACGAACACTTTTGGTAAAAACATTGACATAGGTTTGTTAGTTTAAGATTATTGCAAGTATCATTTAAAAGACAAATTTGAGACTGCCGTTCACTAAAGGTTAAACAATTCTTGTGTTTATTTCTGCGCTGCTGATACCAAATTTTCGTTTTTTTTCATGTTGTTCAATATTTATTTTTTATTTTTTAAATGTCTGATGCACATGAGGATACTGCTTATAAGCGTTATAAATAGGCTGTACTTTTACCATCATTATAAATCCCAAGAGGCTAATGTGACAAAAGTAACCACGTGTTAAATTCCAATCATATAGCTTTTAATCATTTAAAAAAAAGCATCGATCAATAATAAATAAACATCGAGTATATAAGGGGACATCCTTGATGTAAAGTTTGCATACTGTTTATATTTTACTAGAACGTATGATCATGTTGCATATGGCTTTCAAGACAGAACAGATGTTTGAAATTCTACTTCTATGTTTCCTGACTTCTATAGTTGGTGGTAAGTCGAGTTTTGATTTATATATTTATTTCGCTACCCAAAGGCATTTGAAATGTCATATCTTAATATCGAAACAGTTATAATATAACTCATTTTAATAACATAATAACAAAGCTTTAAAAAGGATTAAAGAATTGGGAAGTAGTTGATATTCAAGAAATCATAAATTGAATATAATATATATTTCAATTTGTGTTATCGTTTCTTAAAGTTAATGAGCAGTTTTTTGTCGTGACTGAGGGTGTAACCTTCCATGGATATTTGAAGAATATATTCTTTTCCGTAAATGTGATGTTTCTTGTTGACTATTGCTTCAGTACCCATGTAATTTTACTTACATGATTTAGTCAGTTCAATTCAAAAGAAAATAATTGGAAAAGGTATGTTTGCCTTTATGATAAATTTTCACCGAGGATAACTGGACCTGATAAGAACAACTACAGATCACAGTACAAACCTTTTTTTCAATTAACACATTTCATATTGTTTTGCACGCATTGCAAATATCGTACATGACAAAATGTGAAACAAATCAAAAGATAAAACCATCGACCAAAAATGTTCTAAACAATACACAAATCAAAATAAAATAATGGCAGATAAAATAACACCAAATATATTTGATTGTAGGCTATTTGTCTTTAACAAACATATAAATAATATGGTAGTGGTAAACATGTGTGTTAGTAGTTGCATAACGGCACAACAACAAAAAAAAACCAACAAAAAACTGTAAAAAAATCCGTTCAAATGGCTGGATTCCTTAGATAAGATTTAATCTAAAAAAAAACATTTATTTCATTGTTTATTTAACTTTGAATTTTCTTTCAGTAACTGTTATTTTGTTAATTTTCTATTGTGCTTTATACATATCGGATGGGTAAAGATCTCAACAACTGAATTTTGAAATTTATTCTAATGATGTGATTTTACACAATTAGGTAGGGTAGGGGTTGACAAATGTTTAACCCCGCACATTATAATTTATCTGTCGCAGGTCGAGAACCTGTAATTTTTAATTCAAAAATCGTCTTTATTTTCATTTATTGTATTTGCATCAATTAGGACTTTTTCTAAATTGCTTTGACCCAAATTTCGCTTCAGTGTAGTTTTGTTGTTTTCATTCCTAGAGACATACAGTATACATTAAATATTTAAGGGAGCAAAGCAAATTTATAAGGCAACTGATCAGTTGACACTTTATAAAAAAAAAGCTTGTGGTCGGACGACTGAGAAAACACTATATCAATTGAATACATCAAATGATCCACATATCTTATCACCATTCACTTAAACGATATTAATTTTAATATCTATTTGAACGGAAGTTCAACTGAATTCATGTTTACATCTGACCTAAAATTAGTGGATATTATACAAAGTATCATCAGAGTTATAGATAAATAGTAAATCAATATCAGAATTGAATATTCACCTGATGCATCTTTCTATATCTTTCTATATATATATGTGTTATATTTACGATGTATTTACATATAAAACTTACATGATGTTTATTTATATATTGAAGGGGTACAGATAACAACCAATGTGTCGACTCTAGAGGTTTTCGGTTTGATTTATTCAGGGAATACAGCTGATATCATGAACTACACTGTTGACATAAACAGGTATAACCTGAACCTTAGTGGAATAACATCGTTAGTGTTTGAAGTAAAGGCATGCATGGATGCACATGTCCTTCTGTCAAGTTCTGGTGTCAGAAACTCGTCTGAACCACTGTCTGAGATTTGGATTAGAGGTATAAATAGCTATTCGTACATTTTTTACCGCACAAGCGATTAGCTCAATTCTGAAAGCCGCAAACGTAAAGACATTGCCACCCCGGATACACAGAAGTGCATTGTTTATTGGATTAGTTGGGCGGGTGGAGAAATAAAATTAGGAACTGGGGTTGTTGTCAGTGAAAACGTTTTGGGAAGTTTGAATAATACAGATCATTTTGAAGTGAGAAGTATTGGAGTATTTACAGACCAGAATACATTAGGAAATTGGACAATACAACTTGAAGGTATTTTCAAAATTTGAATTCTATTTGCTATGTTTTTATTTTGTCTCAATTCATAAAATGCATACGAGGTTTATAAAATATATTTTTCATTGATGAGAAAAAACATTTGCATCTGTTTTTTTTCTTTTCAGTTTAAAAAGGTTCTGTCCAAATTTGATTTTCATGTTTTGTTCTTGTCCGTTTACAACTACAATCATTTACTTTACGTATCTTTACATTGTATCTGAATGTTTAGTGGAAATGACATGTATTACATTTTCATTTACATCTTGGTGGATTGATCAAATTGGATACAAATATACATGTATCTCATTCGATTTTTTTTTTTTTTTCGCATCAAAATTGAAAAACCGATTCAAATAGTTATCAAAGGTACCATGATTATAATTTAGTACACCAGACGCGCGTTAAGACTCATCAGTGACGCTCCTATCAAAATAATTATCAAGCCAAACAAGTACAAAGTTGAAGAGCATTGAGTATTCGAAATTACAAAAAGTTGTGCCAAATATGGCTATGGTAATCTATGGCTGGGATAAGAAAATCCTTAGTTTTTCGAAAAAAATTCATAATAAATACTAAATTTCTCAGCATTGATAAAGTATTAACTTGAACAAACAATGATATTGTAACAAACCTAGAGTTTGTATAAGGCTGTTTATAACCATCATTCAGGAGGAGCGGAATGAACGGCATTGCAGAAAAACAGATTTGTAATAAACATAACAATGATATTTATTTTAGTAGTATTTTGACGTCTTCTTTCAATATAATAAACATCAAGTACACATTCATCATTCAACAGATAAACAATAAATCGGGTGGTCAATATAAAAGGTAGTTGACAGCTCAAAGGCTTGATTCAGAATGCCATGTTTCACCTACAGGCTCCTATTGATGTCTTTTTGCACTTACTATGGCATTAGAGTAAACAACTAATCCTCCATTCAAAAGCAACGTTTAATTCTTACGTAGTTTGGCTAGTAACGTTTATAAACACAGATTTCATTATTCCTAAGGAATGAAACATTATCAAATTGTCCTAACTTTGTCCTTCTTGACCGAATTATGTTTAAAAGCTTTTAAAACTAAAAGAACATTTCTACATTATGCTTTTTTTAAACGGACAGTAAATTCCTTTCTCGGTACGGCGTATGAACTTGGGTGTAATTTACATAACCTTACGCATTAGATATAATGCTTAAATGAGATCAATGAAAACCCTGTTCTATCATAAATCAAGACAATAATAATGAAAAGGGAGACACAAACATAATAAATACGCAATTTATTTGCATTGATAAATTGTAAACTTAAACAAATAATAATATGAGATCGAAAAGTGAAAGTACAAAACGGTGTCATGGCAGATGTAAAGAAGTTGAATCTCACGACGATAATTGTCAAAATAAATCACTATATGACGGGATAATCAAAGTATGCACATGGAAAAAAGTATTGCAACACCAAATTGAAATTGAAATTAAAAAAAACACTTTTTATTTTTTTTATATAATTTGGTAAAATAGAACTAGTTAAATATTATTTAAGTATCACCTGAGTTTAATCAATAAATATCGACTCGATAAGTTTTTATCTACACATGCTGGTACTGTGCCCGTAAACAGGAAAACAGATGTTTTTATCCTCATTGTTTTCAACACTTCAACAGGTCGAGAACTCTAGATTTTCTGACGTCAGAATATATTTGCATAGTAATTTCCAAAACACATAGCCAAAATGGCCTTGAAAAACTGACCAATCGATTCAATGAACTACAATGCATTGTGGGCTACTACGAGTAAACTAGTACTTAAATCACGTGGAATTAGTGGGAAAACAGTCAACTAATATCTTGTCTGGGACTCTCATCACCAAAGTTTTTATTCTGCAAAGATATTTAAGGTAAAATATATAACGTAATCTTCAATTTGCATGCTCAGATTAAAAAAATATTGTTCATTGGCTTCAAGATTCGACTTTCTTTTTTGCCTTGCAAAAGTAGTTGACCCGGTTTTGTGCATTGTTATGAAATGAACCTGCATTAATTTCACGACATGACACAGTGAAATATCCAATGAACTGTCCAGTAAGAAAATCATTTGAGCTCTTTTAAACCTGTATAATGTCATTCAAAAATAATTTCTGTTTAGAAAAACACGGCGTGAAAACTTTCATTGAAACACTTCTTTCTGTACTACCGGTAAATGTGTATTTTGTTTATCAGTACCTGAACTAATAGAAGGACATCATAATATTCAGTTATCTAAAAAAAAAAGTGTTATGAATGCGACAGGGGCGGATCCAGCCATTTTTAAAAGGGGGTCCTAACCCTAGACAAACAGGGAGGGGGTTCAAACTACATGTCCCCATCCAAATGCACTGATCGTTCAAAAAAGGGGGTCCATTCCTCGGAACCCCCGCCCTTGGATCCGCCACTGAGCGGGTACGGTATAAAGCTCAATACATTTTTATAGTTTCATTCATCGATAATATCCGTTTGTTGCTCATTTTATCACAAAATATACCTCAGAGGTTTTTTATCGTTCGGCTGCTGTCCTGTTGACATATGTAAAATATTTCCAATGTTTAAAGTCTCTGGATCATAGTGGGTGCCATATTACCTTTTTTTCTTTCTTTCTTAAACGTGCTTTGTATATAGAAATAAGAAGATGAGGTATGAGTGCCAAATGAGACATCTTTCCAACAAAGACATAATTTAGTAAAGTAAGCTATATAATTAATGACCCAAAAAATTACTTGTGTAAAACAATCAAAAAATTTAAGTGTTAAATATTTGTTTTTCGTTCATTTTTTTTTTATATAATTAAGGCCGTTAGCTTTCTCGTTTCAATTATTTTACATTGTCATATCGGGGCCTTTTATAGCTGACTAGCCGGTATGGGCTTTGCTCATGGTTGAAGGCCGTACGGTTGTCTATAAATGTTAATTTCTGTGTCATTTTGGTCTGTTGTGGACAGCTGTCGCATAGGCAATCATACCACATCTCCTTTTTTTTTTATCATAGATCCAACGCTGCAATTTTCAAAAAAACATATCAAATTTTGTGGGACACACATATGGATAAAATGATTACAGCTTATTTCCAAATGCATGTAGAGCAAAACTTGTGTTAGCTTGCTTGCTTTGTTTGTATATTGTACAAAATATAAAATATACAAGTTAAACTATGCCTTTATATATTGTTTAAAGATTTGTTAATCTTATTTTCAAAGCTTCTATAAACAACCATACAAACAAAGCAAGCAAGCCAACCAAAGTTTTACTTTGCAGGTATAAGAAATCAGCTGTAATGATTTTATTCAGTTTGGCAAATGTCCGAGCCCGTTAAAAAACGAAAAAACTGAAACTTCAGTTGCTGACTTCACTACCTTCAAAACAAAGGGAACAGTTTGGAAGTCCCATATACTGAAATGTTACCAATATACTTATAGATTTTGTTAACACTGCCATGTATGTAAATATTTCTTCGCCTTTTTTACGAACACAAAATTCAAGGATCTTACATTTGCCTTTAATTATCTATACGAACATTGCTGTACTCGTGAATAGCAGCACCGATAGACTTGCTACATGTCCCTTCCTAATTATGTTTTTTTCTTCTTTTTTTTTTAATTCTGCCCCTTTAATAGTTTTACTGCTATAACTAGGAAATTACAATTATACTGACATCTGCAGGAGGAAGGGACTTGTAAAGTTTCTCCAAAGGCAATCAATAGGTTGGCACTTATCAGTAAACGTATAAATTAGTAAGAGAAAAATAATAGAAAGGGAATTGTAGCAAGTCTACAGCAACGGCTGTTATCGACGGCTAACTTTACACTAGTAATAGTTATCAAAAGTACCAGGATTATAATTTTATACGCCAGACGCGCGTTTCGTCTACATAAGACTCATCAGTGACGCTCAGATCAAAATAGTTTGAAAGCCAAACAAATACAAAGTTGAAGAGCATTGAGGACCCAAAATTCCAAAAAGTTGTGCCAAATACGGCTAAGGTTATCTACTCCTGGGGTAAGAAAATCCTTAGTTTTTCGAAAAATTCAAAGTTTTGTACACAGAAAATTTATAAAAATGACCATATAATTGATATTCATGTCAACACCGAAGTGCTGACTACTGGGCTGGTGATACCCTCGGGGACGAAAAGTCCACCAGCAGTGGCATCGACCCAGTGGAGTAAATAGTTATCAAAAGTACCAGGATTATAATTTTATACGCCAGACGCGCGTTTCGTCTACATAAGACTCATCAGTGACGCTCAGATCAAAATAGTTTGAAAGCCAAACAAATACAAAGTTGACGAGCATTGAGGACCCAAAATTCCAAAAAGTTGTGCCAAATACGGCTAAGGTTATCTACTCCTGGGGTAAGAAAATCCTTAGTTTTTCGAAAAATTCAAAGTTTTGTACACAGAAAATTTATAAAAATGACCATATAATTGATATTCATGTCAACACCGAAGTGCTGACTACTGGGCTGGTGATACCCTCGGGGACGAAACGTCCACCAGCAGTGGCATCGACCCAGTGGAGTAAATAGTTATCAAAAGTACCAGGATTATAATTTTATACGCCAGACGCGCGTTTCGTCTACATAAGACTCATCAGTGACGCTCAGATCAAAATAGTTTGAAAGCCAAACAAATACAAAGTTGAAGAGCATTGAGGACCCAAAATTCCAAAAAGTTGTGCCAAATACGGCTAAGGTTATCTACTCCTGGGGTAAGAAAATCCTTAGTTTTTCGAAAAATTCAAAGTTTTGTACACAGAAAATTTATAAAAATGACCATATAATTGATATTCATGTCAACACCGAAGTGCTGACTACTGGGCTGGTGATACCCTCGGGGACAAAACGTCAACCAGCAGTGGCATCGACCCAGTGGAGTAAATAGTTATCAAAAGTACCAGGATTATAATTTTATACGCCAGACGCGCGTTTCGTCTACATAAGGATCATCAGTGACGCTCAGATCAAAATAGTTTGAAAGCCAAACAAATACAAAGTTGAAGAGCATTGAGGACCCAAAATTCCAAAAAGTTGTGCCAAATACGGCTAAGGTTATCTACTCCTGGGGTAAGAAAATCCTTAGTTTTTCGAAAAATTCAAAGTTTTGTACACAGAAAATTTATAAAAATGACCATATAATTGATATTCATGTCAACACCGAAGTGCTGACTACTGGGCTGGTGATACCCTCGGGGACGAAACGTCAACCAGCAGTGGCATCGACTCAGTGGAGTAAATAGTTATCAAAAGTACCAGGATTATAATTTTATACGCCAGACGCGCGTTTCGTCTACATAAGACTCATCAGTGACGCTCAGATCAAAATAGTTTGAAAGCCAAACAAATACAAAGTTGAAGAGCATTGAGGACCCAAAATTCCAAAAAGTTGTGCCAAATACGGCTAAGGTTATCTACTCCTGGGGTAAGAAAATCCTTAGTTTTTCGAAAAATTCAAAGTTTTGTACACAGAAAATTTATAAAAATGACCATATAATTGATATTCATGTCAACACCGAAGTGCTGACTACTGGGCTGGTGATACCCTCGGGGACGAAACGTCCACCAGCAGTGGCATCGACCCAGTGGAGTAAATAGTTATCAAAAGTACCAGGATTATAATTTTATACGCCAGACGCGCGTTTCGTCTACATAAGACTCATCAGTGACGCTCAGATCAAAATAGTTTGAAAGCCAAACAAATACAAAGTTGAAGAGCATTGAGGACCGAAAAATCCAAAAAGTTGTGCCAAATACGGCTAAGGTTATCTACTCCGGGGGTAAGAAATCCTTAGTTTTTCGAAAAATTCAAAGTTTTGTACACAGAAAATTTATAAAAATGACCATATAATTGATATTCATGTCAACACCGAAGTGCTGACTACTGGGCTGGTGATACCCTCGGGGACGAAACGTCCACCAGCAGTGGCATCGACCCAGTGGAGTAAATAGTTATCAAAAGTACCAGGATTATAATTTTATACGCCAGACGCGCGTTTCGTCTACATAAGACTCATCAGTGACGCTCAGATCAAAATAGTTTGAAAGCCAAACAAATACAAAGTTGAAGAGCATTGAGGACCCAAAATTCCAAAAAGTTGTGCCAAATACGGCTAAGGTTATCTACTCCTGGGGTAAGAAAATCCTTAGTTTTTCGAAAAATTCAAAGTTTTGTACACAGAAAATTTATAAAAATGACCATATAATTGATATTCATGTCAACACCGAAGTGCTGTTGTAATTCAGTAAATAACACGTGTTATTGGTTGATTGTAAACATGTAGTAGTCCATCATGCATTGTGACTCATTTAGTGGATTGGTCAAAAACCGAGGTAAAAATAAATTGCGTCACATGTAAATAAACAATTACATGTGCGAGAACATAAGTATGCTAATTTATGCATTTCCATATAAGGTAGTGGTCCCGACCTGTTTAAATAACCAAGTTTTTAAAGTTATGTGATTGACACCTTGTAATAGGTCCTTGACAACTCTTAACTGCAGCAAGATGGCATATTATCAGCATAATAGAAGCAGGGATGTCGCTGTAGCAACTGCACGTATTGTTGGTCATCACCATTCCACTATAAGTCGTTCTGAGAATATAAATCAGGCAATAAACGCTGTTAAAGACATTCCGAGATAATGGAGACCCCCTTTACCATTTTCTCGAAAAAAATCAAGCATAATGAAGGTATGTCAGAAGGAAACCCATTGCATACAAGACAATCCTAAAAAGAGAGTGGTGGCCATACAGGAGCCTTTTAACAAGAACTGTTCGAGATCAACTCATCGCTACTGGTTATTGTGCGATAATACCATTTCGGTTACATTTGCTAACGAACAGACACACAGTTTTCCGTATCCAATGTAGTGCAGAGCTCACTAAAATTGGAAATTAGCATCGTGGAGGAAGATCCAATGTTCAAATGTTATTTGGTTTATCTTCCTTGGCCCCATCGTGGCCCGGCTTTGAACCATATCAAGCATATATGGGACGCTATTGGGCGGAAAGTGCCCGAAAGGACACGACAGTTCAAACACATCATGAAATAAACAATGCCCTTCATCAGAAATGGTTGCTGATACCTTAGCAACAAATTAGTCGAGTTATGACAGAAATCAGAAGACGTTAAGATGTGGTTATCCGTTTGAATGGAGGCTCCGCACAAAGTACGAATTCTTTGGCGTATAACGATCAATCATGATGTGACAGTCATCTGAAGATTAGTTTTGAAATATCTGACATTGTAAAGTTCGACTACAGTAAAAGTTGTAAAATGATTTTTTTTGTACAAAAACCACTTCATTTTGTTATTAAAATTGTGATCATATAAATCGTTGGTTTTTTTTCAAACATTTTGTGTTCGTTACAATGCCAATATTATCATGAACTATGTTTCAATAAGATTATACACATATTTTATTATATTTCATCCAAAAAAAGAGGCTGATTTTTCAAGTTTTAAAAAATCAAGGTGTCGCAATACTTTTTTCCATGTGTATATTTCATAGGTAAACATTACAAGATATACATATTAAACTGGCCCTTATCGCTTTCAAAGTACAAATAGTTTAAATCATGAGTATGAAAGTCAATGCATTTATCAGTGTTTGTGCACATCAGAGAAGTTGACCAACCGGCAATATTCAAATAAATATATGTAATATACAATAAATAATACGTTAAATAATAACAATTATCAGTCCAGATTTGTCACAATATTGAGATCGCAAAGTGAAAGTACAAAACGGTGTCACTAGTACTGCGGATGTATACAAGTTGAATCACTATTTAACAGGATATCCAAAGTATTTCATAGGTGACCAAGAAATACATATAAACCGGCGCATATCGATTGCAAAGTATAAGTGGTTTTAATCCTGAGTATGAAAGTCAATGCATTTATCAGTTTTTGTGCACACCAAAGAAGTCGACCCACCCGGCAATATTCAAATAAATATATGTTTATATAGAAATAAAAAACACGTTAAATAATGACTAGTATACAGGTCATATACACACATTATAATATACTTTTTTACATAATTCTTGGATTTTGTATAATTATATGATTCAATTCATTCGAAATAAACAATGTTTTCTTTGGAATTACAATTTCTATATGCATAATAAAGGTGTATCGTGCGCTATTTGCTCAGTTTTATTATATTTGTTATAGCCACATGAATGTCAATTGTTCATACCGTCTTGTAAAAAGTGCATGTATAGCTAAGTATATACCATTTTCATTGTTGTTTTTTTTTCGATAGAATTAAATTTTAAGATTCGTATTTTAGTATGTACATAAGCATACTAGTTTGTGTGCAATTTTGTTGGTAGAACATAACAGATATGAAGCAAAATAATTTCAAAGAAGTATACTTCTGTATCTCATGTCTTTCATAGATACAAAAAATAAAGCTTATGTATGACGTAACAGTTTTATTATAAGCTTATATTTTTTTTTAACAAATCGCGTGATCACTTGACCATAACATATGCAGTTAAACATTATTTTTTAGAAATATGTAACTGCACACAACTTTATAGTGCGTAACATTTATGTTTAATTGGAATGATTTCGAAACCAGTTACCTTCGTAATGTTCGAGAAGAAAACGTCTTCATATGCGATAGGATTTTGAATTATGCTTTCAAATAAATTGATAAAAACAAATTTGATACAGTTTCAGACAAATTTGCTGGATATTTTGACAACTGCATGAAGGATAATATCAAGTCTGACATGGTTGTTATCGGTGATATTCAATGTTCAGAAATGAGATGTGCTACCAGATGTGGAATGTCAAAGACCTGTATGGGGTACAATTTCAATAGCGCCATTAGCAGGTATGTGTTGTCAGAAACACTTCTTAACACTTACATCTTCTTTTATTTAAAAACAAAATTATTCGTTTAGTTTGGATACACACAATTATGTTTTAAAAGACATGTATTCGTTTAGTTTGGTTACACAAATTATGTTTTTAAAGCCATTTATTAAGTTTGGTTACACATAAGTCCGGAATTTGGAATGTACGAAAAATTACTAATGTCATACTAGTCGTTTGCTACACTTTTTTTAAACCTTGACTTACGATATTTGAATTAAAAAAAACGTTCTTTTGGTCTTTAATATAGAAACAAAAGGCACACTTAAAAGAAGACAAGAACAATTAAATATTTATTCGATGACACATTTTTAAAGGATATTCATTCGTGTCACAGTGGTACCAAAAGGTGACAATTAAAGATGATTATGATACAGGAAATGCCTTCAGAAAGGTATCTTTTTAGGAAGTTGTTTAATCAATAATTTATTTTTTTTACTATATAAGTCGGACGAGCATTTGTTAATGAAACAAATAAGCTAGAAACATATATTCCAAGGGCATTGAGCTCCTTTCTAGATTTTTGATTTTTAAGATATGCAAAAAAAGGCTGACTCGGACTTTTACTTATATTTGCATTGGTACAATTTTGGTCTCAAATCAAAAGAAAAAAAAACTAAAATCTAAAATCAGCTTTGATTTTGGTTAATGAACTTATATGAGCTATGAAGTCTTATATGAAAGGATAAATGGGTGTCATTGGACAAAATTGTATTGTATGGAGAAAAAAATACCAAGGGGTCCAAAGTACATATATACAGTAAATTTATTACTGAAAATATTGTTAACAAGGCTCATAACTAGTTTTTGTGTATTGAAAACACGTCATTTTGTGTTGAATAAGATGACTTCATTTGTATAGTTTTGATTTTTTGTTTATTTTTAACTTGATTAAGATTATAACACAATGTTGACCTCTAAACCAAAAAATAAGCTAAAAATATTGATGCGGTATGGAGCTCCTTTTCAAGAAATTTGATTTTAAAAATATGACAGGAAAAAGTTGACTCGGAGTTTTACCTTATATTTGTGTTTGGTAATATTTGGGTTCAAATCAAAAGAAAAGAAATCGAGAATCAGCGTTAATTTTGGTAAGTGACCTCATCTGAGCTATTAATTCTTATATGAACAGATAAATGGGTGTTATTTGGCAAAATATTTCACCTTGTATATATTGTAGGGAAAAAAGTACATATATGCAGTAAATCTGTTACTGAAAATATTGTTTACAAAGCTCATACCAAGAGTATTCAAAGCACCCTATTTTGGTATTCAATAAGACGACTGCATGCGTATAATTTATTTTCTTTGTTGGTATGATTATTTGTTTTATGGTGATTTAAGATTATATCACATGTTGTCCTCTAAATAGTTTTTTTTTCATTAATACCTTTAATGTCTGTGCTCACACATTGTTGTCAAAATAATTGAATTATATGCGACTATCATACAAGTGACAGTTTCACTACTTTAAAACCAGATTTAATCTACTATGTGATACATATGTAACTACCTAAGTCAGGAATATCATAGCTGTTTTCCATTCGTATGAAGTGTTTGAGTTTTGAATTTACCATTTGATAAAGACTTTCCGTTGTGAATATTCCTAGATTTTAGTTTACTTCTTATTAAAATTAAAGTATAAAAGCAGTCATTTTATACATTGTAGATGTGAACTACTCTGGTTTGGATCAGACGTTGTGACAGACATACCACATCACATTGAAGCCGGGTGGAGATTCTACAGTAAATGTTTCAATGGGAAAACTGCCTGTCTTGGGTGTTATTTTTAGATGACTAATTGAAAGAAAACAGTCCTTGATAAGGATATCATTTGAATTTTTCTTTTGAATTTTTTGCATTAACTTAGTTATTAATTATTTGGAATTTAAAGACAGTTGTAATTAGCGATTATCGTGAATCTATTTAGAAAAAAACAACAACAAAAATAATTTTACATGCAACTTCACAGATCGAGATCGAGTGGTTAGATAGGGTAAGCGGCTCCAGGTATTTATTTTTCTCACTAAATCCTTGCTGCAAAAGATTTTACGTGAAGGGCATAAGACTTTCAATGAAACCCGCATAATGTAAATATGTATGCTCATATATCGATTTACAATTGAGATACGTCAATATCACACGATGAAGTGGAGTGTTACTGCTGGGGAATGGAAAGTTAACAGTAGGTAAGGTGAAATTATCACAATGTCACAGCTCTATTTTAAAGTATTCCTTCTGTGTCAATATTAAGAAAAAAACGATCCAAACATTCTAATATAAGTTGTATCACTAGTTTTAACTTCACTTGGATCTATGAGATGCTATAATTAAATGGTATGTACGTAATTGTGTTACAGGATTAACTCAATATATCGGTGAGTGATATGTAAAAAAAAGTTGAACATTGTTCTCTTCCTTTCATTTTGTTTATTAATATATATTAAAGACTCCGACTCCTCTTCAACTGAGTTTTACTGTGCGTATTGTTGTGCGTTTGTTTTTTCTATATTGACTGGATGTATAGGGGAGGGTTGAGATCTCAAAAAACATGTTAAACATGTTAAAACATGTTTAATTTTGCGCCTGTCCCAAGTCAGGAGCCTCTGGCCTTTGTTAGTATTGTATGATTTTCAATTTTAGTTTTTGTGTATAATTCTGAGTTTAGTATGACGTCCATAATCACGGAGCTAGTATACATATTTGTTTAGGAGCCAGCTGAAGGACCCCTCCGGGTGCGGGAGTTTCTATCTACATTGAACACCCATTGGAAGCCTTCGGCTGTTGTCTGTTCTATGGTTGGGTTGTTGTAACTTTAACACATTTCCCATTTCCATTCTCAATTTTAATTATATTTTATATTACTACAACCAGTAGGAGTGAACTCTAAGTAACCTTTTTGATACAGGTTTTTGATTGAATATCAACCACCAAACATAACAAATATGTTGTCAAATATAACGTCGAACTTTAGGGATCAGTTTTGAAATTTAACATGTTTAACAATAATAAAAACCAAAGTTTTATATTTTCGATTTCTTTTTCAAACAGTTAAGTGGACAAATTGTTGATTCATTTGCTCTTATATGGTTATAAAAATTATCAAGACAAAATTCATATACATTATTAGTCATGCAAATTTTTGTTTAGTACAAAACATATAAAATCAAAAATATTTAAAAAATGTTTACAAATTCGATGTGAATTAAAAACATTAGAAAAATGCTCATTTCAAAATTAATCATTTTGCTGCAATTCATTTTGTTTGAAAAATGGTTTACAGCAGACATTTGTTAGGCGATAACGCATTTAACTTGTTACATTTGATGAAAAGAATATTGCAGAAGATGAATCTTAATTAATGGAGGGTCCACTTAAAATCGTAATTTTCTCTCTCAAAATGTGTCCTGTTATTGATAACTTCAATACTGATACATTTTTACAGTTGGTTCCGTAACCCTGAATGTTTTATCATATGTAAATATTTCTTTATATGTCATTGTATGTTGTGCGTCCAAAAATCATTAATGATTTTACCTTTATCCGGAACGACTTTTTTTTTTAAATAGAACTGCAAAATAATAAATAAAAATTTAAGTCAAGTGACTTGGTCTTTTCTAGTTTTACATTTTATTTGAGCTACATTACAAACAGCTAGGGAAAATATTGTGGACATAAATGTCATGTAATGATTATTTTTTTTTCTTTAAAAATATCATATGGGGGTAAAAACTTTTTATTGTTAAGAAAAGTTAAAGATTCAAACAACATCGAATACTTTACAAAACAAAACATTTTGTTATGAGCATGTAACATAAAATAATCATTTTCATGGTTTTGTTTTTTGCATTTTTAAAATATTGTATTATTTTTCATTAATGTATTAATTCAAATGAGTGTATACTGCTAATCATAATACATAACATATCATAAAAAACACTTTAAAGGACCTATATTACATATTCAGTGTGAATTCAAAACATTAAAAAAAAAATCATTTACATCAATTTTCTCTTTTTACGGAAAATCTTTTTTTATTAAAGATGTTCTTCTGTTGATATTTGTCATTTAGATAAACATGATACAAGTTATAAAAGCTCTTCTCTTCGACGATTTGTGTTTTCATAATAGGATGGTAGATCTAGACTACAAGCATAAAGGATTTTAAACTGCGGTATAAAGTTTTTGATGTACGATGCATAATTTCGTTGGCATATGTATATTTCATGCAAATTTCCAAAGATTATGATCTATTCCCTTGTGTTCTAATTCTCCTGTTCAAGCGAACATAAAGTATTTATATGCACATCGCTATTATTTTTGAAACCTTCTTTAAACCCAAACTGTATACTATATCATATTGGTATAAAATAAAGAAACACATTTCTGATTTTGTCCAGTACAGTTACCATTTCCATTTTATTAAACATTTATTCGTTCAAACTTAATCATCAATAATTTTCATTGTCCACCAAAACATTGGATTCACTGAATGCAAATACGTAACGTCCATTAACTAAATTAAAAAAATTCATGGTACACTGGCCTTACAGAATATCTAAAAATTAACAAATATCATAATTAGTACACATCCAATTAATCTCTGAACTACATAACAATTCTACACTACTGTAAATATGTCTACACTGTAGTAGTAATCAACGTGCTCAGCGCCTAACCTCGATAACTGTAAAAACGTGCTTCTTTTCTTATATACTACCCGCGAAATCAAAACAGGTTCTTACAATAGGTATTTTGCGTCTACAAATAAATACGCGTAGAGCACATAAATATATAAACTTGCATAAATATAGCTTAATTGATCTCTATAATTTAAAGTGAAATTGGTTGAATGTTATGGAACACTTGTTTCACAAATGACCATGTGTTTGTTTCATATTCTGTGACCACATAACCATCCTTCTATTTTCTTTACTTCTAAAAGAAAACAAGTTATTCGAGACTTTCTCTTTACGACCAATACATGTACGCCATGTGGTATTCAATAAGTAGAATGTGACTACTCATCCGGGAAAATTCCTTACCATTATTTGTAGGTTTCAGTCACTCAATCACAGTTTTATGAATAGAATGAACTACATATTTTAATGTGTGTTTTTTATCGTGTTTTGTCTGTTTATTTTCTAGCTTTTAACTTTAGTCGAAAAAGTGAGAAATATCGATTTTACATTTTTTCAGCGTCGTCGTCGGCGGCGTCCACGAATATTATCTCTGTGGTTAAAGTTTTTAAAATATTAAAAACTTTCTTAAACTTAACTAGATTTCTTAAAAACTAAGACAGAAGCTTGTCTATCATCATTAGATAGTATCCAGATGTAAATTTAGTAAAAAGAAAATAATATTTTCCCCACATTTAACTTATAAGTGGACTTAAGTTTTTCTGCCAGGAAACATAACATTCACTCTGTAGTTATAGTTTATTAAATTTAAATAACTTTCTTAAACTATCCTGGATTTGTACCAAACATGGTCAAAAGCATGTATATGATCAAAAGCTTGTATCTAGAAAGACATTTTGTTAATATTTTGTACCAGTTTTTTCGTATTTTACTTGTAAATGGACTTAGTTTTTCCTCCAGTTAACATTACAAACAGACTGCAGTTAAAGGTTTTTAAACATTTATTAGATTATTAAACTATCCTAGATTTTAACCAAACTTTGACAGAAGCTTTTTACAATCAAAAAATATTTTGAGAGGGATTTTTTTTATATTTTTTTCCCTCGTTTCTGTTGAGCCTGCGATTAACAGCAAAAAAAGGCGAGACACTGGGTTCCGCGGAACCCTTACAGATTTGTATTCGAATTCTTGCTTTGAAATAAGCCAATTAGTATTTTCGCTTTCGATGTCAGTATGCAAACTTTGTCGTGTGTCGGCTGTTGTTGTGATTTTTTTTTTGTACATACACATTAAGGTATTTCTTTGAAAAGACCTATTGATTTTGTTCTGATCATTTTTTCCCCGCCACTTTTGCTTCTGAAATTTTTCAACATGCCGTCAAATTATTAGGCAAATGAAATTGTAGCGCTTTATAAACTCACCAATTTCAACAGGATATGTTTCCATTTAGGAGTTATCTCCCCGTTTACTGTTTTTCTTGATATAGCTTTTGTTCTATAATTTTAATTGAAGTAAACCTGAATAATAACCATACACTTTAAGTAACAATGAATCATTTGTAACCGAATGTAACATTTTTTTTAGATGAAGTAGCAAATCCTGTTATGTTATTAAAGCTTTATCCGGATATTTTTGATCAATAGTATGTATACATATAAATATAAATAGTTTTAACCCCCCCCCAAAAAAAACATTATTTGACATTACAATGTTTAACAGGTAAGACCATTTAGCTTGCTACGTTGCATGTTTAAAATATTGGAGAAGTCCAGAAATGATTAATGAAGGGTCCCTTTTAATCGTATTTTCTTCTTCATTGTGTCCTGTTTTGATAAGTTAAATACTTTACTTAATACTACTGCTTCCTTAACATCCATTGTTTTCCTTTTTTCTATTTTTTGAGATGTATATAACACTTCATTATATGTTAACCTACAAATGTAAATATTTCTTTATATATGTCATTGAATGTTGTGCATCTTAACAATATTTAGTTACTAGTTTTATCCTACATCCGGAACGATCGATTTTTTCAATAGTACTTCAAAATATTAAATCGATATTTAAGTCATGTGATCTGGTCTTTTTATTTTGATATTTTTATTTGGGTTTCATAACAAACATGTTGTGGAAATTAATGTCATGTAATAAATAATTAAAACAAATGTGAAACAACATATGAAAAAAAACTTTCGATTGTTAGAAAAAGTTCAAGATTATATGAGCATTGTATGCTTTCAAACAAAAACATTCTGTTATGAGCATCACACATAAAATAGTCTTTATATTTTGCATCTATAAGATAAATTGTATATTTTGTTTTATGTATAATTTCAAATGCGTGTATACTCCTTATCATCTTATTAGATGCGTTAGTTTTAGCTTTACATTTATGTTTTCATAAATATGTAATTGTTCATTAATTCTTATTGATGTTATATGTGCTAATAAAGGAAATTTTTGCTTAAAAAGATTTTTTCGTGATATTGACTTATTTATCCGAAATCTTATTAGTCACCATCTAGTAGCATATATAATAGACTGTCAATATCTCCTTGAAATGTGTTCAACCATGTCGTCTGCTCATGCAAATGTCTGTATATAGTGGGCCATAAAACAGTAAATATTTGCTTTGGTGGTTTAGGATTATATCTCTTTGTTTTGTCGGACCCTATCAGCCATGAAAGAAAGGTAAATATACCAGAGAGACATTCAAACCCATATGTCGAAAATAAACTGACAACACCAGGCCTAAAAAAGAAAACGGATATACAGACAAACAATAGTACAAAACATACCACATAGAAAAGAAAAACTGAGAAACACAAACCCCACGACAAACTAGGGTGATTTATAGTTCTTAGGGTATTTGCTGGAGAATATGCCCGTTTCCATGAAGTCAAACCTACGGTTATGTAGACATTGCCATGTCTTGATTTGGACAACATTTCTTATATTTTGTTGGACACTGAAATTCGGGTGTGAATATATTTCTCTAATTCTTCGTCATTTTATTCCATTCTGCACCCATTGTATAAAAAAATTTAATCAACGCGTGGTTTGTTTGATCTCAGTTCTTTATTGGTTAA
This sequence comes from Mytilus trossulus, assembly GCF_036588685.1. Classification (NCBI taxonomy): domain Eukaryota; kingdom Metazoa; phylum Mollusca; class Bivalvia; order Mytilida; family Mytilidae; genus Mytilus; species Mytilus trossulus. The sequence goes on from NW_026963318.1 coordinate 2,286,029, forward strand.
AATCCGATTATGACGTCGAATTTTTTCATGTTTTCCTCTGAATTTCCTATTGTGACGGCATGAAAAAAGACGACCATGTCTGATGACGTCACACAGAAAGAACACATCTTTTTGCAGATCAGTCGTAAAGAAGGAATAATTTTGCCTGTGTTTTGTTTGAAAATCATAAGAGAAACAGATTCTACCTCCGAATCTCGTGTAATACGATATGTATCCATTCTCAACAGTTAAATTTTAAATATTTAAACGCTCGGCGAGCCTCGCGTTTTAAATTTGAAAATTTAACTGTCTCGAGCGGATAAATTATGTATCACACTCGATGTAATGGTAGAAAAATAGATTCAACAACTGCAACAAGTTTGATAAGTATTTCTCCACTCCAGACAGTTAAAGTTTAATATCTAAAGCGCGAGGTTTTGCCAAGCTTTATCAATTGTTAAAATTTATCTGCCGAGAATGGAGAAATATCATAACACACGACTTATAGTGGTGGAATCTGTTTCTCTTATGATTTTTATCCTTCTTTTTCAAAGATTTGAAGAAAGTTCTGTACTTTTTATGTGACGTCATCAGACATAGTCGCTTTTTCATGACGTCACAATAGGAAAATTCAGAAGAAACAAATAAAATTTAACGTCATAATAAAATTTCGACCAATCATCTGCTGAGAAAAAAAATTTCACTAGAGAGTAAAAAAAAATTTCACACCGGTCAGAAATTCTGAAAATTGCATGAAAATTAGAGAAACTGTATCTATACTATTAAACGAGAAGACCTCATTTTTGGTGTCGCTTCTCTTCTTTCCACAATAAATTAATCAACACGCCTCTGTGTCCTTTAGGCACAGTGCATAGGTGCATTTGTCATCCATTCATATGATTATTCAGATTGAGTTATTTTTTGAAAAAAACGAGAAAAAGGCATCCGGATATTGTTCCGTCATTGGACGAAATTTTAAGTAAGATTAGACTTCCGGTTTGCGTTTTTCTGTATACTTTGAACATACATTTACAAAGAATAACGTGTATTTTCAAAATTCTATCTGCTATCATTTTCTTTTAAGTTAACTATCCACGGCAGTCACAGAGTTTATTAAATAGAGAGGGTCTGTATACTTTTCTGTATACTTTGAACATACATATACACAAAATAAAGTGTATTTTCAAAATTCTATCTGCTATCATTTTCAAGTTAACTATCCACGGCATTCACAGAGTTTATTAAATAGAGAGGGCCTGTATACTTTATCAATGACCACTATGGATCGATTTGTAAACTTCGAATATACAAAGAATAAAGTGTATTTTCAAAATTCTATCTGCTATCATTTTCAAGTTAACTATCCACGGCAGTCACAGAGTTTATTAAATAGAGAGGGTCTGTATACTTTTCTGTATACTTTGAACATACATATGCAAAGAATAAAGTGTATTTTCAAAATTCTATCTGCTATCATTTTCAAGTTAACTATCCACGGCATTCACAGAGTTTATTAAATAGAGAGGGTCTGTATACTTTATCAATGACCACTATGGATCGATTAGTAAACTTCGAATTGAAAGTAAATAAATATATTTATATAGTAATGAATGTTCATAATATACAGATACGCGCTACAATTATTCATGTGAACTTTTGATACCTTTTCTGAAAATTTTACAAAATTCATTGATTACAAAAAAAAGGAGATGTGGTATGATTGCCATGTTGAGACAGCTCTCCACAAGAGACCAATATGACACAGATATTAACAACTATAGGCTATCGTACGACCTTCAACAACGAGCAAAGCCCATACCGCATACTCAGTTTTAAAAGGCCCCGAACTGACAATGTAAAACAATTCAAACCAGAAAACAAGCGGCCTTATTTATGTACAAAAAAATGAACGAAAAACAAATATGTAACACATAAACAAACAACAACCACTGAATTACAGGCTCCTTACTTGAATGTTCATAACATACTGAATGTATGTTCATATTGAAATTGATAGAGAACCAAAAAATGGGAATATTGGAACTAAAGGAGGAGGGATAAAAAAAAAAAGCATTTATTTTCCCCAATAACCTATGACTTATGATACTTTTGCTGAAATTTTCCAGTCATTCAATATTTTACAAAATTCTTCCAACAACACTTTACATACTTTAAACTACGCTCTGAATGCCCGCGATTTTGCGGGTGTGTTCTAGTTTCTCTAATTCTTACACGATTTATCATTTTCCTTACAGGTTGATTATTTTTTTAAGTAACGTGTAGTTCTTTTGATCTTAGTTCTTCATGGGTCAGAATTCGATTATGACGTCTTATTTTCTTGCTTTTCTCTGATTTGCCTATTGTGGCGACATGACAAAAAGGGTGACTACGCATAAAAACTCGCATAGAAAGAACATATCTTTGTTGCAGATCATTTGATAGAAGGAATAAGTCCAAAGAGTCTTAGAGAAACAGATTCCACCATCAAAACACATGTAATACGATATTTTTCCACTCTCTACAGTTAAATTGTAAATATTAAAAAAGAATTAACTGTCTCGAAAGGATGAATATCGTATCACACTGGATGCAGTGGTAGAATCTATATATCTATGAACATGATGACTTATGGATCACATGTGGAGCCGGATGAACTATGAACATTCGTAAATGTGTACACACCTGAAACTAAATATTATAGGCTGTATGGTCGTCTACAATTCCTTGCATTCACCTTATTTGAACTTTGTTGGGTTGTAATCTCATTGACAACCATATCACGTTTCCTTATTTCTATAATTGAAAACCCGTTCATATGTATATCATTAGCGTGGAACGTTCTTTGATTTAACATTCCAAGTAGTGACCACTTAAACTAAAACTTCATCTCCTTACTGTTGTTTATGTAAAACATACAAACATTAGAGATAGGTGTTCAACTGATATAGTTTTAATGGGCATTATTTTTTCTAGAATAAGAAAAAACGGAGATCTGAAACTTTTTTGAAAATAGAAAAGAAAGCAATATGTGCACCACACTGATCATGAGTGTGACATGGATACGATATAATACTTTAAGAGTTCTTTTAACCTTCTTCTGTCATAGGGCCAATTTGACCAATGCAAAAACAGTACCTTTGACTGCAAAGGATCGGCCCAAAACCGATGTGTTTTTTTCTGTTGTGACGTTGTTCCTTGACGTTATAGAAAATTCGCAGTGCCCAGCAAATCAAGCTGGCTTGGAAATATAATCAGCCGTTGTTCAGAGTTCTGCTACCGGGCTCATAGACTTTTCTACTATACATTTGTGCCATATTGTGATAAAAGTTAAGCATAGGTCCCATATCAATCTGTCTTTCAGTCCACGGTATTTACTGAATGTATAAATATGAACACAATACCGATAACTCCCAAAGGGAGATTAATGCTCTTTAGAAGTATTGCAACTTCAAAACCTCTTTGAGTTGTCCGTTAGTGACCTGTTGTAAGTCAAAATATGCACCAATATCTGTCTTATCTTTTTTTCAATTGAAAGTCCGTCCTTCTCTTCTGTGTTACCACTTTTACTAACATAGATTTTGGATTTCCTCTGCCTAAATATCATGATTATGGATACCATTTTTTATGCAGTACTTTATTTAATTTAACATTTTACTTCCACGTTGTAGTTGTTCAATGAATATGGCCATCTAAATATAAAGATAAGGAGATGTGGTATGATTGCCAATGGAACTATCTACAAAAACTGAATTTGAAATCTTAAAAAAAGATTGCTTTAATTATCAACGAAATTAAATTCGTAAGTTTTTGATAATATTAGGATTGAAAAGCGTTTTTCAGTTTATTTCATAGATAGATAAATGTAAATCCTATATTCCATCTTTGTTCTTTGAGTGAAGATTTAACGATTGACTTCCATAGTAGTTTTTTTATAATAAAAAAAATGAAGATATAGGCGCACCGTCCATTCATTTGTTTGTATTGATGAATTGGTTGATTTCAAATGTCTCGAAAAAATATTTTAGAAGTTAAATGGAAAAGAGAAGTTTGTTTTCATTGAAATTTAGGGAAACAATTTAACTCTCAGTTTTCAATAAAAAATTACTTTTTCCTGTAGGTGACTGAATCGCAATTGTTTTCAACTAAAACAGAATAACGTTTTTGTCCAATAAAAAAAAAAAAAAAAAAAAACCTTTTTGCATCCGTGCATTCGTGTCCCAACCTCGACAAAAATAAAGGATAAGGGCCTAAAAATTTGTCTGATTGACGATTCATCAAATTCTGCATTGCTATGCTAATATTGATTTAGATTAATTACATTTAACACGAACTATCTATATTTAACGGACAGTACGTCCTCTGAGCATGCATGAAACCGTTTAAGACACGAATCGATAACGGTCTCCGAATTTGAATATTTTCTCAAAAATTGTCGGAAATTTTTTAATTTAAAAGACACATTTAAGAAGTACAAAACACTTCATTTATACGTCATATCACTAGTATTTTTTACTTTCTTTTTTTTTAGAGGAGTTGCTGTTCAATGTAATTGGTCTTTTCCCTTAGTAATTTAGGTTCACTATAATACCGATTTTTTAAAATTCACCATGTCCTCAAACATGATATAATTGTCTATTTATGCGTAAAAATAAAATTTGTGGTTTTTTGTTCGTCTCAGTGAAAACACCTGCACATAATATAGTTTCTCCTTATTTTCCGAATCGCACTTTTACAACTAGGAACATCAAATTAAGATTTTTAATACTAAAATTCTTATTTTAGAATCCTTTTTTAGTATACGTATTGAGTAAATAAAAATCTATGATTTTTGCATATCTTTAAAATAAAAACAGACATTTTTCCCTGCAAAAAGCGTTTTACTTTTTTAGGGCACATACATTTCGTACCACCGAATTAGCAACATGGAGACATATATAGTATCAATACTCCAAGAAAAGTTCATGACCTGTAAAGATCACACGAGAATACAAAATGTTGTTGTCCATATTCATAGACAAACATTTTACGACAGTCATAGTTTAGCATCATTATTACAAAGTACATTTGGACAGGGTACAACATGAATTGATCTGTCAAATATGATCATTCAACAGTATTTTTAAACCTAATATATGTAAAGAAATATATACGGATACTGATTGAATTTTATTACCTTTAGAAACTAATATCGATTTTTCTGATTTAAAATTGCTAAAAGTGGAGCATTATCTCCCGTTTCTTTAATATTTCATATTTTTGTTATAAGCATAAAAATTTAAGAAGGAATGAGTCATGGCGAAGCAAAGGACTGAACTATGTGTGGTTGTGGGGGATGGAAAAAGGGGAGGGGCAGAAACAAAGAAATGCATAACACACTTCTAGAGGACTGGTCCTGTTTACACTTGTTTTTCATCTTTTTCACGGTATACTTGTATTTTTAGAATTTTACAAAATAAAAGAAAGAATTGAAATACATATTTTAGACTATATATTTCATTTAAAACACCATCGCCATTGTCTCGTTTCGAATGCAGGAGGTCCTTGGTTCTAACCCTGACCGTGTCAAACAAAAGACTTTATAATTGATATTTGCTGCTTCTCCACTAAGCACTTGGTATTTAGGAGTAAGTGCAAAGACAGTGTCTGAGTAAGGTGGTGCGGACAGTTACGTTGTGAACTAATATGTTACACATCCGGCTAAACGGTGTCGTTCTAGAACAAAGCAAAGTAAATATTCATACTTCATTGGCGTGTTCTCGTCCTTAATATATGCATAATTATGTATTTGCCACTTGACGATAAGCAGCCATCCTTTAACATAATTGGTCAGATTCTTGTCTCTGACATATATCCTTTTTCCATTCTCATTTTTATCATCATCTAAAAAGTAAAACAAGACAAAGGACAATCTGACTGTCTGTACATGTAGGAGCTCATGCAATTTCACACAGTGGCAATTTTTGCAAATAAATTTATATTCTCAGCTCTAGCATTCATCGAAATCAACGTAATACCTATGTGCTGTGACGATGCTTGATATTATTCAAATTATGAGCATGTAGAACAAAATCAGAAAAACAAAGTTTTTTTATTGCTTTTAATTTTTTTTCTAAAGTTTGACAATGGAATTTGGTACACAAATCCGAACATTTGAGTTTAATAAAGCATATTACACATAAAGTTTGTTCTAGAACGGGAACCTGTCGTGAATTTAAAAGTGACACAAAAGACGTCACACTTCTACTGACCAATCGAAATAAAACCGTTAAATATTTTAAACTAAATATTGCTGGTGTCACCATAACTAAATATGGTTTATTTCATACACCACAAACGATGAATTTCTTCTTCAAAATAATATCCAGGTTTTCCTTTTAATGGGCTGTGACATTTTTGAGAAATACTAATAAATTGTAATTAACATCAATTAAAAGACTGACCAAAATAAACCACACAAATACATAAAGTGATAAATCAACGAAGCAGACACTGTGGTGTTATCAAAACGATCGATCATATACAGGTATCATGCACAATAGCGTGACGTTATTAATTGTTCTGAAGGTTGCCATGGCGATGTTTGATTCGTAAGAAGCTGGGCCGATTACTAGCAGTCATAGGTGAAGCCTTTTCCAATGTCTTGGCAGTCAAATGGTAAATTTTGGGGTGCCTATTCTCGTGGTTTTCGTGGATGGTTTTATCCACGAGTGTAAGGGTGAAACGAAATAGTCTTTTGTCTGATTTAAATAGAAGTATTTATTATTAATTATGATATAGTAAGTAACCTCAAAATGAATGGTTTATTTTTTGTATGAGAACTATAAGGAGAAAAAAATAGACACTTCATCGTCGCAAAACATAGCGGGAAGCATGATTTTTTTTATCAATCGAAGCTAATTTTTCATTTGGACTAAAACTTGTAAAGTTTAAGTTTTTTAAAGATGGAATAGGTAAAATATTGTCTTAAGTTGCATATGTAGTTCATAGTGCTTGGCTGATATTCGATGTATCATCTAGATCACATGCCCGTATCCATGTAGTCAAGCCTACGGTAACAATGATCTTTCTTGCCTTGATTTTGCCAACAGAACTTATATTTCGACACTTATATTCGTATTATATATAAAACCATCCACAAAAACCAGGGAAATAGGTATACCACATGATTTCAAGTACTCTTAAAGTATTATTTCATATCCATGTCACTCTCAGTGTGGGCCATATGTTTTTGATGTTCCTCACCTCTTTTCCATTGGGATGTCAAATCAAAATAACTTTTTACACAAATGATTCAAATGTGAAAGGATTTACAATTATAGAAACAAGGATACGTGATATGATTGTCAATGAGACTACAACCCAACAAAGATCAAATGACGTGGCTATACGGAATTGTAGACAACCATGCAGCCTATGTATTGAGTTTTAGGTGTATACACATTTAGAAATGTTCATAGTTCATCCAGCTCCACATGTGATCCATAGTTCAACATGTTCAAAGATGTGTAGATTCTACCACTGCATCGAGTGTGATACGATATTTATCCACTCTAGACAGTTAATTTTCAAATTTAAAACGCGAGGCTCTCCGAGCGTTTTGAATATTTAAAATTTAATTGTCGAGAGTGGATAAATATCGTATTACATGAGGATTGGTGGTGGAATCTGTTTCGCTATTGGTCTTGAAAAAATACGCAGGCAAATTTATTCCTTTGTTCAAATGATCTGCAAACGGAGTTGTTTTTTCTTTTGTGAAATCATCATGAATAGTCGCTTTTTTCAGGTCGTCACTGTTGATCGTTCAATCATATTGGCAAACTAAGGTTAGGAGCCCAAACAGGTATAATTAGTTATTGAAATACCAATTTTGACCCAGCAGCTTAAACTGTGTAAACATATATCACAAGAGTGCACACACTGAAATGTCTCGCCTTCTTTACTAATCCTTGATACTATCTTGATAGACCTTAATATAAAGCTTTATTACAACTGTCACATAAACTCAACATTAACCAAGAAATGGAAACATTGATCAATGAACCATGAAAATGAGGTCAAGGTCAGATGAACCATGCCAGGCAAACATGTACAGCTAACAATTCTTCAATACAACAAATATAGTTGACTTATTGCTTATAAATAAAGAAAAACACACAAAAACACACAAACACTTTAAACTTAGCAATGGACCGTGAAAATGAGGTCAAAGTCAAATAAAACCAGCGTAACCGACATAAAAATCATAAAATATGTCCATGCACCAAATATAGTTGACCTAATGCATAAAGTATTAGAAAATTAGACCAAAACTAAAATCTTAACTTTGACCAATGAACCATAACAAATGAGGTCAAGGTCAGATGACACCTGTCAGCTAGACATGTACACCTTACAATCATTCCATACACCAATTATAGTAGACCTATTGCATATAGTATAAGAAACACAGACCAAAACACAAAAACTTAACTATAACCACTGAACCATGAAAATGAGGTCAAGGTCGGATGACACCTGCCAGTTGGACATGTACACCTTACAATCATTCCATACACAAATTATAGTAGACCTATGGCATATAGTATAAGAAAAACAGACCAAAACACAAAAACTTAACTATAACCACTGAACCATGAAAATGAGGTCAAGGTCAGATGACACCTGCCAGTTGGACATGTACACCTTACAGTCCTTCCATACACCGAATATACTACACCTATTGCTTATAGTATCTGAGATATGGACTTGACCACCAAAACTTAACCTTGTTCACTGATCCATGAAATGAGGTCGAGGTCAAGTGAAAACTGTCTGACAGGCATGAGGACCTTGCAAGGTACACACATACCAAATATAGTTATCCAATTACTTATAATAAGAGAGAATTTAACATTACAAAAAATCTTATCTTTTTTTTCAAGTAGTCACTGAACCATGAAAATGAGGTCAAGGACACTGGACATGTGACTGACGGAAAGTTCGTAACATGAGGCATCTATATACAAAGTATGAAGCATCCAGGTCTTCTACCTTCTAAAATATAAAGCTTTTTAGAAGTGAGCTAACACCACCGCCGTAGCCGCCGCCGCCGCCGCCGGATCACTATCCCTATGTCGAGCTTTCTGCAACAAAAGTTGCAGGCTCGACAACAACGACAACATTAGTGGGTAGAGTGAATAGCACACGTACATTGTATTGACGTTAAGATAATTTCATTTAAACTTTTCCAATAATCAGAACTACATGTATGCATTGTAGACATACACAGCTGAATTAAAATTCACACAATCATTCCAATAAATCATGACAAATATTTGAATACAGTGACACGTTATATATTCAATCTTATCTATAATTTTATTCTGCGTCAAATGATGTGTGTGTTAGCTGCCTCATTCCCTCATCGCTTTATTTAAAGCTCAGTTGTATTGCATTCATTGAGAGACAATACATATATTTGTTTAACTGCTATTAAGATACTTTTTTCTGACATCAATCATTTTGTATTTGTATATTTTGAGAGAAAAAAAATAGTTTAAATATCATTAATATTTGATTGCTACTTTCAGCGACACTGATACTTTATAATGTTAGTTCAGAAAATGTAATAATTTAAAAATCAAGTAGAGGATGGCCATTGAGTTAAATTAGTATTACATTTTCCTGAACCGAACAGGAAATAATTAATTGTATCATGACTTAGATATCTATGTTAAATTAAAACACTGTATTTAAGGGGGTACCCAACACTATACCAAAAAAAATCCTGTCGTTTAATTTTTCTTAATTTTTTTCATTGATAAACTAGGCCATTCTTAACATCTTGTGAAAATTTTGAAAGATTTAAACCATAGGTTTAAAAGATTTGGCATCTCAAATATGGCATCTTTTACACACTAGTATCGGCCAAAATTGGAAGTTACCGAAATATGATTAAATGTTTAAATAAATATACTATTTTTTTTTAAATTTTATCCTAAATTGACAATAGCATAGCTAATAATGATAGCTGAAGTGAATACTAGTTCACTGATACCCTTTTCTTGATTTTTTTTTAATTCCGGATTTAAAATTTTGCCCGAACTTTAATAGGGGTATCAGAATCAGCCCCAAAAAGTGTATGCTGTTCTTCTGGTATTGAAGGAGAATTTTTTTTTTTAAATGTGTCGTTTAATTTCATTATAAAACTAATCATTTGGAGTGCTATACTGGTCGGTTGTTCTTGCAAATTTTTTTTATTTAACCGTTAGACTTTTTGGTATTTAAGTTTAAACTACGCCCCACCCTCAAATTGGTTCATTTCATAAGAGCAAAATCTATTCCAAAAGTACATAATGGCCATATTGTTTTTCGTCTTTTGAACTAGGCCTTAGATATATGGCATGTGGATGTATCATTAAGGGGTTAAGTGTCTTGCATCATGATGACCTTTGTTTGACCTTTAAATATGACCTCAAGGTCAACTTTATGTTGTTATTTTCGTGCAAAACACCACCATGTAGGCCATAACTTCTTCGCCTTTTGACCTAGGCCTTACATCTTTGGCATGTGGATGTATCATCATGAGGTGGTGTGCCTTCTTAAAAATTTGACCTTCATATGACCTTGAACTTAGCCCTCAAGGACGATAATTGTGTTTTTGGCTTTTATCTAGTTATGAATTCATATTTACTTTAGAAAATCATATTACACAAGCTTTAATTGACCATACAACAATATAGACACATTTTATGACATGTCAACCCGTTCCATGCACACGGAATATATGATGGACATGTAGTCACAAAAATTGTTTGAAGAAGGAATAGTTTCTACTGAAGCGCAGTGTACGTACTTACCTACTCAACAGACATCAAAGTGAAAACTTCATAGGAATCAAACAGTAGGAGGAGTTATGCCAACTAACTATATACCAAAAATGGGACGGACAGAAGTACAGACTGACAGGGGTAAAACTATACACCCCTCCCCTTTCATTTGCAGGGGCAAAAAAACGATGTAACTGATTTTTTATTTGAGATACACGCTGTTGAAATTTTTAATTTATTGGTCTACAGATTACAAAAAAACAATTCAAAACAAAACTATTCGTGCAAAGAACCACGGCTCATAACAGATGCAATAGACCTGACTTTGCTAAATCCTTATACTGTGAAATCAAGTTCGTTAAACATAAGATGTTTTTAGTATTTCTGCAAAGGTTATGAAAATTAGATACAACTGGACTTAAGTTAAAGCACGGCAGTTACAAGTTTAACATTCTTTTTTGGCCCCTTATTATTATAGAGAATGATTACTCTATTCGATCAGTAATAATTATGAACTGAGACTTGAGGAGACACATTTTCACTTGTCATTTGCAGTTGCAGTTTAAATTGCAGTTGACAAAAAAATTCGGAAAGATACACAAGCATGACAGAAGCACAACAAAAGAAAAATAACAAATTTTGCTATCCCTTCTAAATTTGAATTTGATAAAGTAAAAATAACCTGTTCTTTTTATATCATACATGTGTTGATTCAGTTTTAACCATGATTCTAAATATAGACTTTACTTTCCCTTTAATTGCGGACGGAATAGAAGACACCTGTTGATTTTCTACACCTAGGATTGAAAAAAAGATAATAAAAAGATGTAGGTTTTTTTTATTCAGATGAATGTGATTCTGCAGAAATATGTGTATAATGCTGTGTGAATCGAATGAGGTTTTTTTTTTCATTTTGTCCGTAATATGGAAATGATGTACTGGTGGTTGATTATCCCCCTCGGTATCTTCTAATTTTTTAATGAATATAAATCATGTGATAAAATATTCAATTGCACTTTAAAAAGATATGCCAGAAATTTAAAAATAATAAATTATTTATGACCTATTTGATATTACTACGTGTATTACTAAGCCCATAGTATATTTCATTAAAACTACATGTATGGTTTTAAAAAAAAGTATTGTGGAGTCAATTTAGTTTTGATTTTAATCAATTTAGTACGAAGATCTACGAGCAGAAGTATTGTATTATTGTCCATGGTTTATTTGTTTATTTGGTTAAAATTTTATTGTCAGAAAGAGCTAACATTTGCGGAGGGAGACTTGGCTGAAATTTGAAAAAAGGCAAAACAGGCTTTTGAGCAAACAAAGGCAGGAACAGTAATTTGGCATAACAAGCAGGATAACAATTTATGTAAACAATTTTTGGATAAACTAATGAAAATAACAGTCCTCTAAAGAATGAAAAATAAAAATGTCAGATGAGAGAGGGTAGGAGGGGTCCTGATCCCGAAATCCCGGGTTTCAAAACACGAAATCTCGAGTTTAAATAATTTGTAATTCTAGCCCTCAAAGCCCAAAAAATATCAAAGGATAGCATTCTTAGACTTTTGACTTGTACTTTATTTCATTTTATGTAAGACCTAGACATTGGCAAGTAAAAAACGAAAACAGTTATGGTCCTTTCTGTTTCCCTACTTTTTTAACGTCCTGGTTTTCTTTTTATAAATTTATTTCACCCTGAAATATCCCTAGTATGTCTCGTTCAATGTTCATTTATGGAAAATGAGTAACTTTAATTGGATTAAAAGATTAAAAGAATAACAATAGGTGTACAACTGCGCTTAGCAATAATGTAAACACTCTGATCATGATCTTTCAAAAGCTTGCATATTGCACATGATTTTAAAACGTACCAATGAATCAGACTCTGAGTAAGAGTTATCTTTTCTTAGGTGTTCTGTACCCCTAAATTCAATTGTGGAACGAAATATATAGTGCATATAGACTTTATATAAGCCCAAGTTTCGAATTCACGAAATAAAGTATACCAAAAAATATGAACCCTTTAATGATCAAGATATCCAAATATGAACATCTCAGTAGTACGTTCATTAGTAACGCAAATGAGGCCCCTCATGGGGGGGGGGGTCCTAGTAATCACATAATCACCATTTTTTGCCAATATAATCACATAATCATTAAATATTTGCTTGTCTTTAGTAATCAAATAATCATAAACTAAAAATACAGTTCTAGGTAATCAAATAATCATGAAATATTTGGCTTAATAATCAAATAATCATTAAAAAAACGGCCAAGTAATCGCATAATCAAAAACCTCATGAGGGCCCTCGCAAATTGACATATTATATGGATTACTTATTAAATGTATTACATGAGTAAGGAAATCCTATTTTTTTACGTAATTTTATTAACAAAACAATGTAACAAACGATTATGACTAATCAAAGGTTTTTAATTATCAACTGTAATTTGCAAATCTAATAACTATAAAGGATTCGATTTTCTATCATACCAGGTTTGAAATACCATTGCTTAGTAATGATGATAAGTTATCTTTTCTAACTTGTTTGTGGGTTATTGAATCCTTATCTTAGCATTATTCTGGAATGCCAAAACGTAAGTTTCAATAGATTTTATAACGGTCCATTTCTTAGCTATAATATTGTGATCACACCAAAAAGGGCTAAATTATTTATTTCAGCATTTACACTACATGCATTACATATGATGTTGTAAAGAGTATCTTGGATTCAAAACATAGGTCAAAAATATGTTATTTACAAATTTTATTAGCAATGCTTTTGTTACTGCATTACGATATAAAACCGAATCCCTACCTTAATTGGTAACAATAAACTTTAATATAGCATTCACACTACAAGTTACTTACACAAGTTATATTACTTCAATACACATCTTGAATAAAAATTAAATGTTAGAAACATTTTTTGTCAGATCTATGTTAAAATATGGCTTTTTTTCTATATCAAGTACAAAATGAATATATGCACATCAAATAATCGTACAGTACATTACGCGTCCGACATGTCTGTTTGATTTAAAATATTTAACTACATTGTTATATGTATCATATGTCTATTGTTTGCATAGATATATTGGAACTATTTACTTTATCTTTAACATGTATCCACAAATAAATGAAGTAAAGCCATATGAATTTGAAACATATGATGAATAATAAATAAATTCCAAATAAAAATATTGGTAAAGTATGATGACATTTTCTGGTATATATTTCATTCGATGAATATGAGTCTTATCTGTATGATGCATGATGAATACAATGTTATGAAGATACAGACAAAATATATGGAGTGTTGTTTCTAATATTAAAGTCATATATTTAACTAAATAGCTATAAATATTTAAACATAATAAGTCGCTTGTTTATTAGTTTCTACGCAATTTCATGACGTTACAATTGTTCGTTTTCTGTTTTCATTTAACTTGGTGTATCCAAACTCCTACAATCTCCTGATTATTGATCGTCTTAGTTTTAGTTTATTTTAACTTGGTCTGAACTTTTTGATAATAGAAAAAAGAGATTACATTGTTAGATTCATATTCTTGCTCAATTTTTTTTTATTTGGTTTTGTTTTCTTTACATTTTCAAAAATATAAATACGTAAGGCTCAAGTTTGACACTTTGAAAGCGTAATATAAAATTTGGTTGGCATCATAAACAACGGTGTTTTGTGCTAAAATCTATAAAAACAGGAGATAAGATACTTTCTATTTAATACTATTTTTTCTCGCAAGCTATGTCTTACAATCATTTAGACATTAACATTATATATGTTTATATAACTTTATAATAATTGTGTCCGTTAATTATACGAATGATCTAAAAGTAAGGGTACTATTAATACTGTTTCCGGCCCAGACTATGGCATTCTCCAGTTAGGAACATATCCATGTACTAGGGAAAACGGTAGTTTGGTTTTAAAGGCAACAATATTAACAGAGGATTCATTAGAAAAAAAATCCCGTGTTTCAAAGTTAAAATCATGAATTGACGAAAAAGCAGATATTCCTAAATTAATTTAACAAAAAGTGTTACCCTTACAACCTATAGCCGTGCTCCAAATACAACTTCCTTATGTCATTGGTACACGAAAGGTCAACCTACAGCCTAAACAATGATATTCTACTTTTTTTCTGTATGAAGGTCTTCAGGTAGCACTCCGGATCCACGGTTAGAAAATAAAATTAAAATTGAACCACAAAATGATGTACCATCTTCTATTCCTGGCTTTCTAATACATTAACCTAACCGTTTGTGTTATACGTGTGCATGTGTATGTAGTCAGTATATACTATAAATTTTATTTTCAAAAGTTAAACAGGTCGAGAACTCTAGATTTTCTGACGTCAGAATATATTTGCATAGTAATTTCCAAAACACAAGGCCAATATGGCCTTGAAAAACTGACCAATCGACTCAATGAACTACAATGCATTGTGGGCTACTACGAGTAAACTACTACTTTAAACACGTGGAATTAGTGGGAAAACAGTCAACTTATATATTGTCTGGGACTCTCATTACCAATGTTTTTAATCTGCAAATATATTTAATGTAAAATATATAACGTAATCCTCAATTCGCATGCTCAGATTAAAAAAAAACTGTTTACTGGCTTCACGATTCGACTTTCTTTTTCGCCTTGCAAAAGTAGTTGAACCGGTTTTGTACATTGTTATGAATTGAACCTACATTAATTTTACGACATGAAACAGTGAAATATCCAATGAAGTGACCACTGTCCAGTAAGAAAATCATTTGAGCTCTATTAAACCGATATAATGTCATTCCAGAATCATTTCTGACTAGAAAAACACAAAAACTTTTTTTGAAACACTTCTTTCTGTACTGAATGTGTAATTTTTTTTATCAGGACCTGAACAAAAAGTAAGAACATCATAATATTCAGTATGCTAAAAATAGGTGTTATGAAAGCGGCAGGGGCGCATCCAGCCATTTTAAAAAGGGGGTCCTAACCCTGGACAAAAGGGGAGGGGGTTCCAACTACATGTCCCATTCCAAATGCACTGATCCTTAAAAAAAAAAGTGGGGTCCATCCCTCGGACCCCCTGCCCCCTGACCCGCGACTGAGCGGGTACGGAATATAGCTCAATACATTTTTTATAGTTTCATCCATCGATAACATCCGTTTGTTGCTAATTTTATCACAAAATATCTCAAATATTAAAAGTCTATGGATCATAGTGGTAGCCATATTACATATTATTTTTTTTTCTAAAACGTGCTTTGTATATAGAAATAAGAAGATTAGGTATGAGTGCCAAATGAGACATCTTTCCAACAAAAAAATAATTCAGTAAAGTAAGCCGCCATAAGTTAAATGCTGAAAAGTAAGCCATAAATGACCCACAAATAACTTGTGTAAAACAATAAAAACAAAAAAAAAAACAAAAAAAAACCCAGCCCAATTAAATATATAAAAGGAGAAAAAATATATCCCATAAAAAAAAATATATTGTATATGAGCCTGTATTTCAGTGGTTGTCGTTTGTTTACATGTATGTGTTACATACTTGTTTTTTGTTCATTTTTTTTATATAATCAAGGCCGTTAGTTTTCTCGTTTGAATTGAATTACATTGTCATATCGGGACCTTGTTAGCTGACTTTGCGGTATGGGCTTTGCTCATTGTTGAAGGCCGTACGGTGATCTATAAATGTTAATTTCTGTGTCATTTTGGTCTCTTGTGGACAGCTGTCTTATTGACAATCATTCCACATCTTCTTTTTTTATTATAGATCCAACGCTGCAATTTTCACAAAAGATATCAAATTTTCCACCTTCGTGTTGGCGCACATACACATGGATAACATTATTACAGCTTATTTCCTAATGCATGTAGAGCAACACTTTGATTAGCTTGCTTGCTTTGTTTTGTTTGTATATTGTACAAAATATAAAATATACAAGTTAAACTATGTCTATATATGTATATTGTTTAAAGTTGTCAATCTTATTTTCAAAGCTTGTATAAACAATTATACAAACAAAGCAAGCAAGCCAACCAAAGTTTTACTTTGCAGGTATAAGAAATCAGCTGTAATGATTTTATTCAGTTTGACAAATGTCCGAGCCCGTTAATGCCCGCGTCACACTGTCCCGATTTTTACGCCGATGGCAAAACGATTATGGAAATTTTCAAAATCGGGACTGATCGTATCCAGATCGGGCTATTCGAAGTGCCATCTTTAACCATCGTAGAACCATCGTCCACTTTTTCTTGTCTTCGGGGACAATTTCGGGACGGGTTCTTAATTTTTTAACATGTTAAAAAATCCCCGAAGGTGCGTCCGAAGTTGAGGGTTCGTATTAAGTTCGTATCACCATCCTCACCATCGTAATGTCACCGGGAATGCATCTTTGAACATCGTATTGTATTCGTGTTTCCATCGTTTCCATCGGGCAGTTTTGACATTACGATGTCTACATGAATGAATCACGAAGCTACCCGAAGGTATTACGATGGCAACACGACTTCGTGAAGACCTCGTAATCACGTCGTGTTGCCATCAAATAAAAGTACGAAGGCGACAAGATGGAACTACGACGGCAATAAATCTAGCTAAATGTAAGTAAATTTTCGCGCTAAAATTAAAAATACATTTAAGGTAGCACAATACAAAGATTTCTTCACTCCCAAACAGACAACTTTAAACTGATGATTCATTTCATCCTTCCTAATATTTTATAAATGAGGTACCAAAAGAAAGAAGACAGATTAATCTTTCAAATTGTGATACAGTGTTGTTTCTATTAATTCAAATGGAACAAGAAGACGAGCTATTACAGGCTCAGAACTTACTTTTACAAGTAAAATATTATTTTTTGACAATTTTTCATATCAAGTAACATAATGAAAAGCATAAACGCGCCTCGTACACCAACACTGTAGGTACACGTATATAGGGAAACCAACTTTTTCTTCATTATTCTGATTGTTGTCACACGAATGTTTACTCCATAACCATTTGTTTTCTATTTGTCTTATTTTACCGCATTTGTTGCTTTCCCCACATCCTTCCTTTTGTCTATATTATTATGATATTCTCCTGGAAAGAGCTCTTTTTGAATAAAACGGACCAACGAACCCATTACCTTACCTTTAAGATAGATCAGTAAACATGGGCATAATTATGGGTGATTATTCAGACTAGTGCACACATCTTAATATTATCTTTAGAACCAGCAGGTAAAAAAATGTGCAATCAATTTCCTGTGTATTATGCTTTTTTAAGGAGAGAAAAACAAGTCCATCTGCATAACCTTAACCTTTGGCCTTGATGCATCGTAAGCTATACACAAACTCTTTTAGACATCATATGGCCATCGCGCCAGCATCGTTATCCATCGTGTAGCCTTCGTATTCCGTCGTGAAGCCTTCGTGATCCATCGTGTAGGCATCGACTGAAATATGAAGCTTGAATACCCGTCTTCAGTTAACCTTTTTATGTCCATCTTTTGATATCGTATATAAGTTCGGCACCACCGTATAGACTTCGTTATACATCGTACTTGCTTCGGTCACTTTTTGGTATTTTAACGAGATCGGGACAAACTTCGTACGAACTTACAATTTTTGCATTCGGGTGTCCATCGTAAGTAAAAATCGGGACAGTGTGACGCGGGCATAAAAAACGAACAAACTGAAACTACAGTTGCTGACCTTTACTACCATCAAAACAAAGGGAACAATTTGAAAGTCCCATATACTGAAATGTGAAAAAAAAATACTTATAGATTTTGTTAACACTGCCATGTATGTAAATACTTCTTCGCCTTTTTTACGAACACAAAATTCAAGGATCACACATTTGCCTTTAATTATCTATACGAAAATTGCTGTACCCGTGAATATCAGCACCGGCTGTTATTGACGGCTTACTTTACACTTCACACTAATGACTTGTAAGTTTGTCTTATGGGTAATTGTCTTGTTTCGTTGTTGTCTGTTGGACAAATACATGAAATATATGTGCCATCATCAAACATGTTTATGGCTATATATTGGGTAATTCAAACCCTTTTTTCTTCGCATAGAAACAACGCTTCTTCAATCTGAGCATGGAAGTAATACTTTATATCATGAACGATAAATGAGGATACACAAAATGAAAAACTAAGCGAAATTGTGAATCCCGCATTGCACGAAAAATGTGTTGTATTTTAGTAAATAACACGTGTTCTTGGTTGATTGTAAACACGTAGTAGTCCATCATGCATTGTGACTCATTTAGTGGATTGGTCAAAAACCTAGATAAAAATAAATTGCGTCACATGTAAATAAACATAAGTATGCTAATGTATGCATTTCCATATAAGGTAGTGGTCCTGACCTGTTAAAAGAACGAAATATAATTCCTTTGTTATGTATCCATGGCAACAGTCTGCATTTATTAACCAGACAATATTGCAAAAAGAGGGTTGAATATGTCACATATCCCCACCAACTTTGGATCAAAATAGAATTTCGATGCTTTTGAGTGATACCTTTTCAAAAACTGTTGAAATTGTCATAAGCTACCTTATGATCAAATAAAAGATGGGTGTCTTTTGCATCATTTTTCTGTAAAATTTGATCACAAAGTTATTGCGACTAAAAGTTCGAAAAAAACATGGCAATAATTACCTGACCAAATTTGTATGGATATGCAAATACGAACTTTCACACAGAAAATATTACATATATTACATAATCTTGATGTTCATATAAACGCAATATGAAGGCTATTCGAATCTCCAGCTATCCAAAAATGCATTTTATTACACACTAGCTCTATTATTTTTTTTAAAAATCCAAAGGGGTCAAAATGCAAAACTACACAGTCACATAACTGTGGAGTACTACCACAATCACAGTTTTAAGAAAAGTATGTGTCCGTTCAAAATGTATGGTCCTGATTCATATCTGGACAAATTGAGAAGTCAATAAACGAAAGATTGCTAGCAAACATTTGTTATGAAAACATGATTAACATAAAGGCATGTTCAACATTTATTGAATATTTGAGGATATCGCAAGTTGTAATTATGTTGTATATCTTCAACTTTATACTAGTAGTCTAAAATCGTTCATCTTGTCAGTTCGTTAGGTATTTGTGTTTGAACATAACACACGGGGAAAATCCGCATTGATGTCACTACGGTACTTCCGGCGTAGAAAAACAGTGCAAAATACGTTTTTTCTGCACTTTTGAATAAAAAAACATTGATGAAGGTAAATTTTCATTGTTGTTCTCGATTATTGCCAAAAAAATGCCAATTTTTTAATGCCCGTTTCAATCCCGACTTCCGAATGTTCAAAAACATTCTAGAACTTCACAAAATCCCATTTCCGGCCTCCATTGCTTTGTGTACATTCCATTCAGCGTCATCAATCTTTTGGCAGGCAATACAGGTCAAGAAAATCGTATTTTTAGGAATTTAAAAATGACATGCTCCTTACGTCTTTCGCGATTTTCCCGCGAAAAAAAGCCCAACCAAAGTAAAAGGAAAACTATATGAAAAAACGATGTCCATGCCATAATTTTGTACAGGCATATAGAGTTGGTTAATAAAAAAAAATTTACATTTATTTTTCTTAGAATTTTCTTTTTATTCATTATAAAAAGATCGATATTCTGACCATCATGACTGTATGTAAATATTCATACAAAATTCCCTTGATGTCAAAAGGGATGGCAAAAAAAGAGTTTTCCTGTTGAATAAAACCCAGAACTATTGCAAACTATTTTGAATCAATATCCAACAAAGAAATAACGTAATTGCCGTAGACTAAAAAATCCCCTAATTGACAGTAAAGCAATTTGATTGGAAATAACGAATTGACATCACGTGATTTTGACATCACGCCATTGAAATTTTAATGTAAACAAACAAGGTCAGAAGGTTCAGTATGGTCAGCATCGTGCATTTAGTTACTGACAAACAATTACGAGTTACCAAGCTTGACAATGCATGGTTATAAAAAATGAAAGCTAAGTCTACAGAAAAAAATAAGAAAAAAATAGCCTTGGTATAACGACTTATCATTACACCTGGATACTTTGTCAACACTCATCTGAACATCTAGCCAATGAAGAATAATAACAATAAATACAAAAATAATCGCATTTATTATAAATGTTGGTATTAAATAAAGTAGTATTCAGTGACAGGTGAAAATTAATGTGTATCCAATTCTTGAACCAATGCAGCGGAACATGAGCTCTCTTGACTTTTCATATACTTGTTTTTAACATTAGCATCAATTTCTTTCAAAAGCAACGAGAAAATAACAAGGATTTCATAATACAGATTTTTAAATTTTATTGTTATAAAATCATGAATAGAAAAATAGGGGTAAGTTGGGATTTTTTTTTAAATACAATACGTAACAGGAGTTTCTAAATATTTGGAAATAATTCAAAAGCAAGTGAAGCTTACATCCTTAAAGAGGTAATATTGTATGGTATTCCTGATTTGTAGTTGTAGGACAGACTGGTACCCCCATAAACCTAATTAATGATTGAAAGAATCCATTGTTATCAGGATTATAATGTAGTACGCCAGACGCGGGTTTCGTCTCCAGAAGACTCATCAGTGACGCTCATATGATGATATATTATAAAACCAAATAAGTACAAAGTTGAATAACATTGAGGAATCAAAATAAAATTCCAAGAAGTTGTGCCAAAAATTGTTCAAATGAAAACCACTCAAACAGTGACACCAATGATTAAAAACAACATTGAAATTACCACCCACAGACACCTACTGATAAGGGTGGAGCATAATATTCTTTTTGAGTCCATTAGCCAGAAGATTTTACCCATCCGTATATTATTATTTAATACGTGACGTATCTAAACGAAGAAAAAGTTATTCTACATTGCTTATTAGCGTGTGTATGTGAAGTTAGCAGCCGGTTTGTTATTTGTTATTCGATATTCAATATCCAACCGGCTGCTAGCAGTCGGTTGGATATTCAAAATTAAGTTGAAAATAAAAAAAGAATAATACTTAATAAAATTAAAAGCATGATTTTTATAGTTAAAAGAACTGATAAGATACGTAGGAGATAGTTCCATGACATCTTCAAGCTGTCGCAAATTCTCGTTGTTCTCGAATATAAACCCTTTTCTAATTTGCATATTTGTCTAAATGTAATATAGATTAATGTCAATAAAAAAATCAAAGAGGTAAAGTACTTTAATACAGGATTTTTCTGAAAAACAAAAACAAAAACCGATTACTCTAGAAAACAATTAGGATTATAAATAGAAACATTTATGGAAAGCCCATAAAAGAAATATATAGTGAAAAGCTACCCGAGACCGCTTAAATGAGGGTGAGACCCCCCTAGTCTTTCAATGTCCACAAAATTTAAGTAAATCATAGACTCTGTATATATAAAGGTTGTATCAGAAGGATTGCCCAGAATAATGTCATATTCGATATCTATGGAGGGCTTGTATTGTCACTTTTCAGCTAAAAATTATCAAAATTTTAGGACAAAGGGCACAGGGCAATGTTGAGAGCCCCCTAATTGCTCAATCTTTCTAATATTATGCAGACATTTAGTCAATAGGTAGATACACACGTGACTAAAAGGAATTTGGATAGACTTCCTGTCTTTAATGTTTACGGAGCGCCCAAAGTGCCAGTTGGATATTCAAAATAGATAGTGAAAAGCTACCTGAGACCGCTTAAATGAGGGTGAGACCCCCCTAGTCTTTCAATGTCCACAAAATTTAAGTAAATCATAGACTCTGTATATATAAAGGTTTTATCAGAAGGATTGCCCAGAATAATGTCATATTCGATATCTATGGAGGGCTTGTATTGTCACTTTTTAGCTAAAAATTATCAACATTTTAGGACAAAGGGCACAGGGCAATGGTGAGAGCCCCCTAATTGCTCAATCTTTCTAATATTATGCATACATTTAGTCAATAGGTAGATACACACGTGACTAAAAGGAATTTGGATAGACTTCCTGTCTTTAATGTTTACAGAGCGCCCAAAGTGCCAGTTGGATATTCAAAATAGATAGTGAAAAGCTACCTGAGACCGCTTAAATGAGGATTGAGACCCCTCTAGTCTTTCAATGTCCACAAAATTTAAGTAAATTATAGACTCTGTATATATAAAGGTTGTACCAGAAGGATTGCCCAGAATAATGTCATATTCGATATCTATGGAGGGCTTGTATTGTCACTTTTCAGCTAAAAATCATCAACATTTTAGGACAAAGGGCACAGGGCAATGGTGAGAGCCCCCTTATTGCTCAATCTTTCTAATATTATGCAGACATTTAGTCAATAGGTAGATACACACGTGACTAAAAGGAATTTGGATAGACTTCCTGTCTTTAATGTTTACGGAGCGCCCAAAGTGCCAGTTGGATATTCAAAATAGATAGTGAAAAGCTACCTGAGACCGCTTAAATGAGGGTGAGACCCCCCTAGTCTTTCAATGTCCACAAAATTTAAGTAAATCATAGACTCTGTATATATAAAGGTTGTATCAGAAGGATTGCCCAGAATAATGTCATATTTGATATCTATGGAGGGCTTGTATTGTCACTTTTCAGCTAAAAATTATCAAAATTTTAGGACAAAGGGCAAAGGGCAATGGTGAGAGCCCCCTAATTGCTCAATCTTTCTATTATTATGCATACATTTAGACCGTATGTAGATACACACGTGACTAAAAGTAATTTGGATAGACTTCCTGTCTTTAATGTTTACGGAGCTCCCAAAGTGCCAATTGGATATTCAAAATAGATAGTGAAAAGCTACCTGAGACCGCTTAAATGAGGGTGAGACCCCCCTAGTCTTTCAATGTCCACAAAATTTAAGCCAATCATAGACTCTGTATATATAAAGGTTGTATCAGAAGGATTGCCCAGAATAATGTCATGTTCGACATCTATGGAGGGCTTGTATTGTCACTTTTCAGCTAAAAATTATCAAAATTTTAGGACAAAGGGCACAGGGCAATGGTGAGAGCCCCCTAATTTCTCACTCTTTCTAATATTATGCAGACATTTAGTCAATAGGTAGATACACACGTGACTAAAAGGAATTTGGATAGACTTCCTGTCTTAAATGTTTACGGAGCGCCAAAAGTGCCAGTTGGATATTCAAAATAGATAGTGAAAAGCTACCTGAGACCGCTTAATTGAGGATGAGACCCCCCTGGTCTTTCAATGTCCACAAAATGTAAGTAAATCATAGACTCTGTATATATAAAGGTTGTATCAGAAGGATTGTCCAGAATAATGTCATATTCGGTATCTATGGAGGGCTTGTATTGTCACTTTTCAGCTAAAAATTATCAAAATTTTAGGACAAAGGGCACAGGGCAATGGTGAGGGTTCCCTAATCACTCAATCTTTCTTATATTATGCAGACATTTAGTCAATAGGTAGATACACACGTGACTAAACGGAATTTGGTTACACTTCCTGTCTTTAATGTTTACGGTGCGCCCAAAGTGCCAGTTGGATATTCAAAATAGATAGTGAAAAGCTACCTGAGACCACATAAATGAGGGTGAGATCCCCCTGGTTTTTCAATGTCGACAAAATTTAAGTAAATCATAGACTATGTATATATAAAGGTTGTATCAGAAGGATTGCCCAGAATAATGTCATATTTGATATCTATGGAGGGCTTGTATTGTCACTTTTCAGCTAAAAATTATCAAAATTTTAGGACAAAGGGCACAGGGCAATGGTGAGAGCCCCCTTATTGCTCAATCTTTCTAATATTATGCAGACATTTAGTCAATAGGTAGATACACACATTACTAAAAGGAACTTGGGCAGACTTCCTGTCTTTTATGTTTACGGAGCGCCCAAAGTGCCTGTTGGATATTCAAAATATTTAGTGAAAAGCTACCTGAGACCACTTAAATGAGGGTGAGACCCCCTGGTCTTTCAATTTCCACTAAATTCAACCATATCATAGATTTTATATATATAAAGATTGTATCAAAAGTGGAATGTTCTTGAACGGACTGTTTGCTGCAGATCAGATCAGACCAGAACCCTAGGCCTAATAGAATCGATGACCTAGTTTAAAATACAAACCGTCACTATAGGTTGAAGGGAAAATATACAGACCTTTATCACACACCTTCACACAGCTCACACAACCACTATTTTGATGTAAAATCGAGATCCAAATGCATTGTTGATCGCTATTTTACACAGACAACTTAGGGCTCCAACACCTCATGCTGACATGAATTGTGTTCGCCAACATAGGAAATGCTCGCATTGCCCTTTCCGCTAACATGGATAGGAATCCACTTTCTTTTTGAATGTTTTTCTTCAATTGGTTAGTGCTTTTGTCCACTAGAACCATTTTGTAGAAGCTTGGTGATCTTTTCAATCTGTCGCGGGGTAAATAACATCTTGTGTTCACCATGCAGGTTTGTGTGGGATAAACGAATGGTGACCGGGAAACCTTTTTTGTCTGCTCACTGTAATATTTAGATTGACCTTTTATAAAGTTCAAACCGTATTTCGATAGACTATTTATTCATGCCTCGCGAAGATGGAAGCGGATGGTGAGATGTTCTCTTCGGATATTGTGGAGGATCGCCGTCTGGATTGGTGAGGTATGCCTGCATGCGATTGCTGGTTCTCAAGATCACAGGTAAGAACACCATATTTTTGGGGGTTTGAATGATCTTTACCCCGGGATCGATTGCGGGGGGGTGGAGCTTCAGATTGTGGACTGTTGGGGGCCGTGAATGTAGCTGCTATTGATGATGCCACTGTTCACCAGGATGCTGTTGATGCTTCTGATGCTAACAATGTCTTCACCCTCTTTGTAACATTTGTTGCCCGATCAAATGTATAGAGCTGTCGCTTATATCCCAATGTGGTGTTCGATTCCTTGAATTGTAGTTGGGGGAGGGGGTTGAACCGAGTAAAAATGCGACTGTCGTTTCTAAAGACAAGGATGGAAAACCCTTGTTTAGGTCTGTGTTGTGGACGATTTGCTGCAACAGTGTGGTGTCCATTTATTGATTAAAAGACGACGTTCAACTACTGACCGAACGATTTGAACTGGAGGCCTAGGACTCCTATGGAGATTGGAAGTGCAAATGCTTCGGTGTTGGCGGGAACATAACGCTCGAATTCTGCTCGAATCTGGATGTCCGCTCGGACTGATGACTTACATCGATGACCAACAGCGGCTATATGTCAATGAAATCAGAGGGGTTGACATCACCGTTACTAAGGAGGGTGTCAATGTTGTAGAATTTCTTTCTGAAGTCTACATCCTCCTTGAACACTATGGCAACCTTGTTTTGTGAGAAAAAAACGGCATTAAAGTCGACGGCTGAGTAGCGTTCAGCTTTGAGGGTGACATGGATATTTTGCAATCGACAGCGATTGAACACGGAAGCATTATTGGTTTTGTCATTATCTCTGTCGGTTTGAAAGGCAACGATAATATATCTTGGCTTTTCGCGACAACTATTGGCAGCTAGGCGGCAGTTAAACTGTGAGGCTTGGGGAACGACTATGAAATCACACTGTCTCACGCGAAATCCACAGAGGATCGTGGATTTCTTCTGGAAGTTTTGTACAGTTGCATCTTGTTTTCGTCTGCAGGAGTGACGCTCCAGAGTTGGTAAGTTGGGCGCCGGCTTAAGGTTCGAATTCGTGAACCTAGTAGTAATATTTTTGAAGACTTTCATCGAAGGTCAACCCTTCTGTGATTGTAAGGAAGTCAGACATTATGTATTTATTTATAGCATTGGAGGAAGTTGGGATGGTACCGATGCCACGACCAGAGATGAAATTGTTTAACTGGGTTTGGTTGTTGGGCTTTCTGCGTTTAACACTGAGCTGTTGATTGGGCTTGCTGCGTTGGTCAATGGGTTTTCGAGTGCGGGTCACTTTGTCAACGACATGGTTGACGACACCACCTACCACTCCTATCATGGCTGCATTGGTGGAAGTGCTCATATGCCTACTTTTCAATGTCTTGGCAGCAGAGGAGGTGAACATGCGACCAGCGATACTGGTGATAGTGTCAAAAAAACTTCTACCACCGTATGCATACTTTCAAACAAAACCTTTTTTAATTGATGATATTACGATGGAGTTGCTTATATTCCTTGATGCTGATGTGTTCACCTTTCTTTATGGCATCGATGATCGCCATAATCGCGTTGCGCACACCATTGTTTCCAGCACGGTATGCAGTGTTGCACAGATCTAAGCAATAAAGGAGCTGGTCAAAGTCGGAGGGTAGAAACACGGTTTGAAGTCCACTACATTGCTTATCTTGCTTTAGATGTGAGACACAATCTTCGTCCACTTAGATCTTTATCGCCTTAGGGTTCTCGAGAGGGTTAATTGCCTTGATACATGGCACCGGAACTGTTCAGAATCTCTGCATAGTCGACAAGGTCTTAAAAACTTCGGACTCGAAAGATTCTGATTTCTTTTTCACCATGAGTTCCCAGAGGTTAAGGGTTCCTTTGTACCTCACACCATCCACGAAAATATCATCGCCGTCAGAAGTAACTGGTTAGCCTCCGATGAAGAGATCGAGATCCAAAGGTGTGGTCGGCGAAGGATCGTTACTGATCTGCAAATACTGCTGTGCTCGAAGTCCGAGGATGGTGTCTATAGGTGGTGCAATGGGTAGTGGGTAGTCAAACTTGGGCGGTGGAGGCTGGAGGGCTGTCACTGCTGCAGGAAGTTAAACAATCGTTTAGGTGATCGGTGAAGCTGTCTCTCGCTGAGCCTCAACCACAGGCTTAACACCTTGGAAAGGTCAGGGTTGAGTCCAATCTTCTCGAGGCGATGCTGCATGTTACTGGCTTGAATCTTCCGCTTGATCTCTTGCAACTCCTTGGCGAGCGCCTCACACTGTTTCGGGTCTGTAATCTTTATAAACGTTCATTTATTGAAAGCGTTGACGTGAACCTTCCTAAGTGAAGGTTTGAATACCTGTAAGCGTTTGTTTGAACGCCCCTAAGCGTTGGTTTGAACAGTTGTACCTTTCCTGAAACTATAGGCATATATCAATCGAAAGGTTAAAAAAAACACACATGCATTTCTGCTCGTTTTTCCATAATTTGAATTGAAAAGGTCGAGCTATAAATATTTGTTGATAAACACTACAATAATTTATGGACCTATGGGTGGTACGAATAGAAAAATACGGACTGTCAAACAGATACATACCATATAAAACATGCTAAAAACAATCTTAATGTTCATATAACCCAACTAAGGAGGCTATATTATTCTTCAATTATCTAAAAATGTATTTCATTGTACAAAAACTTTCATATATAAAAAATTCACCATGGCCATAATGCGATACTAAACTTCTATTAAACTGTGTATTGCTACAGAACCTTATCGTTTTTGATTTCAACCTTATCGGTAAATCAAAGCACTCAAAGTCCGCGTACACTACGAAAGGGACTCTCATCGGGTGGGTGTTGTTGACAAAAGTCAGCTGGTATGTCCCTTCTTTGGGCAGCTCTGATCTTGGCTGCCTTGTGGTTGACGCAACACTCTTTGTTGGTTTCCAGAACTTCCTTGCTATAAACGTGGTTTAAGCACATGTAGCCTTGGATCAGCAGTAAGTTGAGTTCTCTCTCCCGCTGTTCACCAATGTTTGAAATGTGCAGCGGGTATACTTCACTATCATCTATTCTAAATCAAGGGTTAATCTACCCTTCTCAAGGGTTTCAAGCAAGTCCGTGGTTGAGGGGAAAATCTGGTTTCCCGAGTGAAAGTATCCCACGTTCTCATCATCCATCTTACCTGTTGGGTTAATTTTCACAATGCAGCATCACATTGACTTGTTATCCTTTCAATGCCCAATCGTCTATAAGTTCCACTCTTGACATCTGAGAGACCTCGAGGAAGGTCTGCACATCCATGTCAATAATAGTGGTCATCCTTCAGGTAGTAAATACATCTTTAAAGGCTTTCTTCAGTGGATGTACCTCAATTTTATCCCCAATGATTTTCTATCTTCTCTGATCTGTTCCTGTAACTTATCCATTAGTCGATCTTTCGACATCCTGCTAATCTCTATCAACTCATGCTGTTTGGCTTGGGTGATAATATCCTTCCTAGTATAGGGTTTGAACAACGCTAAAAAAATGTTGGTCTTCGTTCCGATCAACTGATCCAACTGATCCTTCCTCATCCGGGAGTACCATCGGCGGTGGTTCATTTTGGCAATACCACTCAGGGCTTTGACGTTTTCAACAACTAATTCCAGCTATTAATAGCTATTGGATCGATGTCTTAATCTTTATAACAATCCAAAATAAAACCAATTTGTTTCACCCAAAACCAATATCCACGATTAAACGGTTTTTAGACCCAGCATTGATCTTTCGATCTTATCGTCCATATCAAAATATATAAAATTCGTGGTAATCATACCCGGTGCGCCTGTTTTTTTTTTCATCCCATAGCTCACAATTTGCCGAGCTCAATCGGTCTCTCTCTTTGTCAAGACGGTGGTCAGCTGCTTGTTTAATCTCTCACAACCCCAAGTGGGGATATGGTTGGCCCTTTCCAATATAAGGTTATAATTTCTGCCTACCTATTAACTAAATGTCTGCTAAGTAATACAACGATTGAGAGATTAGATGGCTATCACCATTGCCCTGTGCCCTTTGTCCTAAAATTCTGATAATGTTTAGCAGAAAAGTAAGCCCTCCATATATATATCGAATATGACAATATTCTGGGAAATCCTTCTAATACAACCTTCATATATACAGTCTATGATTTAATTAAATTTTATGGACATTGAAAGATCATGGGGTCTCACCTTATTTAAGCGGTCTCAGGTATAATTTCACTATATATTTTGAATATCCAACTGGCACTTTGGGCGCTCCGTAAACATAGAAGACAGGAAGTGTACCCAAAGTCCTTTTAGTCACGTTTGTATCTACCTATTGACTAAATGTTTGTTAAATATTAGAAAGATTGAGAGATCAGGGGTCTCTCACCATCACCATGTGCCCTTTGTCCTAAAATTTGGACATTTTTTGACTGAAAAGTGACAATCTTAGCCCTCCGTAGATATTGAAGATGACGTTTTTTCTGGAAACTCCATCTAATACAATCTTTATATATACAGAGTCAATGATTTAGTTGAATTTTATGGACATTGAAAGACCAGGGGGGTCTCAACCTCATTTAAGCGGTCTCGGGTAGGTTTTCGCTATATATTTTGAATATCCAACTGGCACTTTGGGCGCTCCGTAAACATAGAAGACAGGAAGTGTACCCAAAGTCCTTTTTGTCACGTTTGTATCTACCTATTGACTAAATGTCTATTAAATATTAGAAAGATTGAGAGATCAGGGGGCTCTCACCATCACCCTGTGCCCTTTGTCCTAAAATTTGGACATTTTTTGACTGAAAAGTGACAATCTTAGTCCTCCGCAGATATTGAAGATGACGTTTTTTTCTGGAAACTCCATCTAATACAATCTTTATATATAGAGATTCAATGATTTAGTTGAATTTTATGGACATTGAAAGACCAGGGGGGTCTCAACCTCATTTAAGCGGTCTCGGGTAGGTTTTCGCTATATATTTTGAATATCCAACTGGCACTTTGGGCGCTCCGTAAACATAGAAGACAGGAAGTGTACCCAAAGTCCTTTTAGTCACGTTTGTATCTACCTATTGACTAAATGTTTGTTAAATATTAGAAAGATTGAGAGATCAGGGGTCTCTCACCATCACCCTGTGCCCTTTGTCCTAAAATTTGGACATTTTTTGACTGAAAAGTGACAATCTTAGCCCTCCGTAGATATTGAAGATGACGTTTTTCTGGAAACTCCATCTAATACAATCTTTATATATACAGAGTCAATGATTTAGTTGAATTTTATGGACATTGAAAGACCAGGGGGGTCTCAACCTCATTTAAGCGGTCTCGGGTAGGTTTTCGCTATATATTTTGAATATCCAACTGTCAATTTGGGCGCTCCGTAAACATAGAAGACAGGAAGTGTACCCAAAGTCCTTTTAGTCACGTTTGTATCTACTTATTGACTAAATGTCTATCAAATATTAGAAAGATTGAGAGATCAGGGGGCTCTCACCATCACCCTGTGCCCTTTGTCCTAAAATTTAGACATTTTTTGACTGAAAAGTGACAATCTTAGCCCTCCGTAGATATTGAAGATGACGTTTTTCTGGAAACTCCATCTAATACAATCTTTATATATAGAGAGTCAATGATTTAGTTGAATTTTATGGACATTGAAAGACCAGGGGGGTCTCAACCTCATTTAAGCGGTCTCGGGTAGGTTTTCGCTATATATTTTGAATATCCAACTGGCACTTTGGGCGCTCCGTAAACATAGAAGACAGGAAGTGTACCCAAAGTCCTTTTAGTCACGTTTGTATCTGCCTATTGACTAAATGTCAATTAAATATTAGAAAGATTGAGAGATCAGGGGGCTCTCACCATCACCCTGTGCCCTTTGTCCTAAAATTTGGACATTTTTTGACTGAAAAGTGACAATCTTAGCCCTCCGTAGATATTGAAGATGACGTTTTTCTGGAAACTCCATCTAATACAATCTTTATATATAGAGAGTCAATGATTTAGTTGAATTTTATGGACATTGAAAGACCAGGGGGGTCTCAACCTCATTTAAGCGGTCTCGGGTAGGTTTTCGCACTATATTTTGAATATCCAACTGGCACTTTGGGCGCTCCGTAAACATAGAAGACAGGAAGTGTACCCAAAGTCCTTTTAGTCACGTTTGTATCTACCTATTGACTAAATGTCTGTTAAATATTAGAAAGATTGAGAGATCAGGGGTCTCTCACCATCACCCTGTGCCCTTTGTCCTAAAATTTGGACATTTTTTGACTGAAAAGTGACAATCTTAGCCCTCCGTAGATATTGAAGATGACGTTTTTCTGGAAACTCCATCTAATACAATCTTTATATATACAGAGTCAATGATTTAGTTGAATTTTATGGACATTGAAAGACCAGGGGGGTCTCAACCTCATTTAAGCGGTCTCGGGTAGGTTTTCGCTATATATTTTGAATATCCAACTGGCAATTTGGGCGCTCCGTAAACATAGAAGACAGGAAGTGTACCCAAAGTCCTTTTAGTCACGTTTGTATCTACCTATTGACTAAATGTCTATTAAATATTAGAAAGATTGAGAGATCAGGGGGCTCTCACCATCACCCTGTGCCCTTTGTCCTAAAATTTGGACATTTTTTGACTGAAAAGTGACAATCTTAGCCCTCCGTAGATATTGAAGATGACGTTTTTCTGGAAACTCCATCTAATACAATCTTTATATATAGAGAGTCAATGATTTAGTTGAATTTTATGGACATTGAAAGACCAGGGGGGTCTCAACCTCATTTAAGCGGTCTCGGGTAGGTTTTCGCTCTATATTTTGAATATCCAACTGGCACTTTGGGCGCTCCGTAAACATAGAAGACAGGAAGTGTACCCAAAGTCTTTTTAGTCACGTTTGTATCTACCTATTGACTAAATGTCAATTAAATATTAGAAAGATTGAGAGATCAGGGGGCTCTCACCATCACCCTGTGCCCTTTGTCCTAAAATTTGGACATTTTTTGACTGAAAAGTGACAATCTTAGCCCTCCGTAGATATTGAAGATGACGTTTTTCTGGAAACTCCATCTAATACAATCTTTATATATAGAGAGTCAATGATTTAGTTGAATTTTATGGACATTGAAAGACCAGGGGGGTCTCAACCTCATTTAAGCGGTCTCGGGTAGGTTTTCGCTATATATTTTGAATATCCAACTGGCACTTTGGGCGCTCCGTAAACATAGAAGACAGGAAGTGTACCCAAAGTCCTTTTAGTCACGTTTGTATCTACTTATTGACTAAATGTCTATCAAATATTAGAAAGATTGAGAGATCAGGGGGCTCTCACCATCACCCTGTGCCCTTTGTCCTAAAATTTGGACATTTTTTGACTGAAAAGTGACAATCTTAGCCCTCCGTAGATATTGAAGATGACGTTTTTCTGGAAACTCCATCTAATACAATCTTTATATATAGAGAGTCAATGATTTAGTTGAATTTTATGGACATTGAAAGACCAGGGGGGTCTCAACCTCATTTAAGCGGTCTCGGGTAGGTTTTCGCTATATATTTTGAATATCCAACTGGCACTTTGGGCGCTCCGTAAACATAGAAGACAGGAAGTGTACCCAAAGTCCTTTTAGTCACGTTTGTATCTGCCTATTGACTAAATGTCAATTAAATATTAGAAAGATTGAGAGATCAGGGGGCTCTCACCATCACCCTGTGCCCTTTGTCCTAAAATTTGGACATTTTTTGACTGAAAAGTGACAATCTTAGCCCTCCGTAGATATTGAAGATGACGTTTTTCTGGAAACTCCATCTAATACAATCTTTATATATAGAGAGTCAATGATTTAGTTGAATTTTATGGACATTGAAAGACCAGGGGGGTCTCAACCTCATTTAAGCGGTCTCGGGTAGGTTTTCGCACTATATTTTGAATATCCAACTGGCACTTTGGGCGCTCCGTAAACATAGAAGACAGGAAGTGTACCCAAAGTCCTTTTAGTCACGTTTGTATCTACCTATTGACTAAATGTCTGTTAAATATTAGAAAGATTGAGAGATCAGGGGTCTCTCACCATCACCCTGTGCCCTTTGTCCTAAAATTTGGCCATTTTTTGACTGAAAAGTGACAATCTTAGCCCTCCGTAGATATTGAAGATGACGTTTTTCTGGAAACTCCATCTAATACAATCTTTATATATACAGAGTCAATGATTTAGTTGAATTTTATGGACATTGAAAGACCAGGGGGGTCTCAACCTCATTTAAGCGGTCTCGGGTAGGTTTTCGCTATATATTTTGAATATCCAACTGGCAATTTGGGCGCTCCGTAAACATAGAAGACAGGAAGTGTACCCAAAGTCCTTTTAGTCACGTTTGTATCTACCTATTGACTAAATGTCTATTAAATATTAGAAAGATTGAGAGATCAGGGGGCTCTCACCATCACCCTGTGCCCTTTGTCCTAAAACTTGGACATTTTTTGACTGAAAAGTGACAATCTTAGCCCTCCGTAGATATTGAAGATGACGTTTTTCTGGAAACTCCATCTAATACAATCTTTATATATAGAGAGTCAATGATTTAGTTGAATTTTATGGACATTGAAAGACCAGGGGGGTCTCAACCTCATTTAAGCGGTCTCGGGTAGGTTTTCGCTCTATATTTTGAATATCCAACTGGCACTTTGGGCGCTCCGTAAACATAGAAGACAGGAAGTGTACCCAAAGTCCTTTTAGTCACGTTTGTATCTACCTATTGACTAATTGTCAATTAAATATTAGAAAGATTGAGAGATCAGGGGGCTCTCACCATCACCCTGTGCCCTTTGTCCTAAAATTTGGACATTTTTTGACTGAAAAGTGACAATCTTAGCCCTCCGTAGATATTGAAGATGACGTTTTTCTGCAAACTCCATCTAATACAATCTTTATATATACAGAGTCAATGATTTAGTTGAATTTTATGGACATTGAAAGACCAGGGGGGTCTCAACCTCATTTAAGCGGTCTCGGGTAGGTTTTCGCTATATATTTTGAATATCCAACTGGCACTTTGGGCGCTCCGTAAACATAGAAGACAGGAAGTGTTCCCAAAGTCCTTTTAGTCACGTTTGTATTTACGTATTGACTAAATGTCAATTAAATATTAGAAAGATTGAGAGATCAGGGGGCTCTCACCATCACCCTGTGCCCTTTGTCCTAAAATTTGGACATTTTTTGACTGAAAAGTGACAATCTTAGCCCTCCGTAGATATTGAAGATGACGTTTTTCTGGAAACTCCATCTAATACAATCTTTATATATAGAGAGTCAATGATTTAGTTGAATTTTATGGACATTGAAAGACCAGGGGGGTCTCAACCTCATTTAAGCGGTCTCGGGTAGGTTTTCGCTCTATATTTTGAATATCCAACTGGCACTTTGGGCGCTCCGTAAACATAGAAGACAGGACGTGTACCCAAAGTCCTTTTAGTCACGTTTGTATCTACCTATTGACTAAATGTTTGTTAAATATTAGAAAGATTGAGAGATCAGGGGTCTCTCACCATCACCTTGTGCCCTTTGTCCTAAAATTTGGACATTTTTTTACTGAAAAGTGACAATCTTAGCCCTCCGTAGATATTGAAGATGACGTTTTTCTGCAAACTCCATCTAATACAATCTTTATATATACAGAGTCAATGATTTAGTTGAATTTTATGGACATTGAAAGACCAGGGGGGTCTCAACCTCATTTAAGCGGTCTCGGGTAGGTTTTCGCTATATATTTTGAATATCCAACTGGCACTTTGGGCGCTCCGTAAACATAGAAGACAGGAAGTGTACCCAAAGTCCTTTTAGTCACGTTTGTATCTACCTATTGACTAAATGTCTATTAAATATTAGAAAGATTGAGAGATCAGGGGGCTCTCACCATCACCCTGTGCCCTTTGCCCTAAAATTTGGACATTTTTTTACTGAAAAGTGACAATCTTAGCCCTCCGCAGATATTGAAGATGACGTTTTTCTGGAAACTCCATCTAATACAATCTTTATATATAGAGAGTCAATGATTTAGTTGAATTTTTTGGACATTGAAAGACCAGGGGGGTCTCAACCTCATTTAAGCGGTCTCGGATAGGTTTTCGCTATATATTTTGAATATCCAACTGGCACTTTGGGCGCTCCGTAAACATAGAAGACAGGAAGTGTACCCAAAGTCCTTTTAGTCACGTTTGTATCTACCTATTGACTAAATGTTTATTAAATATTAGAAAGATTGAGAGATCAGGGGTCTCTCACCATCACCCTGTGCCCTTTGTCCTAAAATTTGGACATTTTTTGACTGAAAAGTGACAATCTTAGCCCTCCGTAGATATTGAAGATGACGTTTTTCTGGAAACTCCATCTAATACAATCTTTATATATAGAGAGTCAATGATTTAGTTGAATTTTATGGACATTGAAAGACCAGGGGGGTCGCAACCTCATTTAAGCGGTCTCGGGTAGGTTTTCGCTATATATTTTGAATATCCAACTGGCACTTTGGGCGCTCCGTAAACATAGAAGACAGGAAGTGTACCCAAAGTCCTTTTAGTCACGTTTGTATCTACCTATTGACTAAATGTTTGTTAAATATTAGAAAGATTGAGAGATCAGGGGTCTCTCACCATCACCCTGTGCCCTTTGTCCTAAAATTTGGACATTTTTTGACTGAAAAGTGACAATCTTAGCCCTCCGTAGATATTGAAGATGACGTTTTTCTGGAAACTCCATCTAATACAATCTTTATATATAGAGAGTCAATGATTTAGTTGAATTTTATGGACATTGAAAGACCAGGGGGGTCTCAACCTCATTTAAGCGGTCTCGGGTAGGTTTTCGCTATATATTTTGAATATCCAACTGGCACTTTGGGCGCTCCGTAAACATAGAAGACAGGAAGTGTACCCAAAGTCCTTTTAGTCACGTTTGTATCTACCTATTGACTAAATGTCAATTAAATATTAGAAAGATTGAGAAATCAGGGGGCTCTCACCATCACCCTGTGCCCTTTGTCCTAAAATTTGGACATTTTTTGACTGAAAAGTGACAATCTTAGCCCTCCGTAGATATTGAAGATGACGTTTTTCTGCAAACTCCATCTAATACAATCTTTATATATACAGAGTCAATGATTTAGTTGAATTTTATGGACATTGAAAGACCAGGGGGGTCTCAACCTCATTTAAGCGGTCTCGGGTAGGTTTTCGCTATATATTTTGAATATCCAACTGGCACTTTGGGCGCTCCGTAAACATAGAAGACAGGAAGTGTTCCCAAAGTCCTTTTAGTCACGTTTGTATTTACGTATTGACTAAATGTCAATTAAATATTAGAAATATTGAGAGATCAGGGGGCTCTCACCATCACCCTGTGCCCTTTGTCCTAAAATTTGGACATTTTTTGACTGAAAAGTGACAATCTTAGCCCTCCGTAGATATTGAAGATGACGTTTTTCTGGAAACTCCATCTAATACAATCTTTATATATAGAGAGTCAATGATTTAGTTGAATTTTATGGACATTGAAAGACCAGGGGGGTCTCAACCTCATTTAAGCGGTCTCGGGTAGGTTTTCGCTCTATATTTTGAATATCCAACTGGCACTTTGGGCGCTCCGTAAACATAGAAGACAGGACGTGTATCCAAAGTCCTTTTAGTCACGTTTGTATCTACCTATTGACTAAATGTTTGTTAAATATTAGAAAGATTGAGAGATCAGGGGTCTCTCACCATCACCCTGTGTCCTTTGTCCTAAAATTTGGACATTTTTTTACTGAAAAGTGACAATCTTAGCCCTCCGTAGATATTGAAGATGACGTTTTTCTGCAAACTCCATCTAATACAATCTTTATATATACAGAGTCAATGATTTAGTTGAATTTTATGGACATTGAAAGACCAGGGGGGTCTCAACCTCATTTAAGCGGTCTCGGGTAGGTTTTCGCTATATATTTTGAATATCCAACTGGCACTTTGGGCGCTCCGTAAACATAGAAGACAGGAAGTGTACCCAAAGTCCTTTTAGTCACGTTTGTATCTACCTATTGACTAAATGTCTATTAAATATTAGAAAGATTGAGAGATCAGGGGGCTCTCACCATCACCCTGTGCCCTTTGTCCTAAAATTTGGACATTTTTTGACTGAAAAGTGACAATCTTAGCCCTCCGCAGATATTGAAGATGACGTTTTTCTGGAAACTCCATCTAATACAATCTTTATATATAGAGATTCAATGATTTAGTTGAATTTTATGGACATTGAAAGACCAGGGGGGTCTCAACCTCATTTAAGCGGTCTCGGATAGGTTTTCGCTATATATTTTGAATATCCAACTGGCACTTTGGGCGCTCCGTAAACATAGAAGACAGGAAGTGTACCCAAAGTCCTTTTAGTCACGTTTGTATCTACCTATTGACTAAATGTTTGTTAAATATTAGAAAGATTGAGAGATCAGGGGTCTCTCACCATCACCCTGTGCCCTTTGTCCTAA
Organism: Mytilus trossulus; assembly: GCF_036588685.1. NCBI lineage: Eukaryota > Metazoa > Mollusca > Bivalvia > Mytilida > Mytilidae > Mytilus > Mytilus trossulus. The sequence goes on from NW_026963318.1 coordinate 2,323,997, forward strand.
AATTTGGACATTTTTTGACTGAAAAGTGACAATCTTAGCCCTCCGTAGATATTGAAGATGACGTTTTTCTGGAAACTCCATCTAATACAATCTTTATATATAGAGAGTCAATGATTTAGTTGAATTTTATGGACATTGAAAGACCAGGGGGTCGCAACCTCATTTAAGCGTTCTCGGGTAGGTTTTCGCTATATATTTTGAATATCCAACTGGCACTTTGGGCGCTCCGTAAACATAGAAGACAGGAAGTGTACCCAAAGTCCTTTTAGTCACGTTTGTATCTACCTATTGACTAAATGTTTGTTAAATATTAGAAAGATTGAGAGATCAGGGGTCTCTCACCATCACCCTGTGCCCTTTGTCCTAAAATTTGGACATTTTTTGACTGAAAAGTGACAATCTTAGCCCTCCGTAGATATTGAAGATGACGTTTTTCTGGAAACTCCATCTAATACAATCTTTATATATAGAGAGTCAATGATTTAGTTGAATTTTATGGACATTGAAAGACCAGATGGGTCTCAACCTCATTTAAGCGGTCTCGGGTAGGTTTTCGCTATATATTTTGAATATCCAACTGGCACTTTGGGCGCTCCGTAAACATAGAAGACAGGAAGTGTACCCTAAGTCCTTTTAGTCACGTTTGTATCTACCTATTGACTAAATGTCAATTAAATATTAGAAAGATTGAGAAATCAGGGGGCTCTCACCATCACCCTGTGCCCTTTGTCCTAAAATTTGGACATTTTTTGACTGAAAAGTGACAATCTTAGCCCTCCGTAGATATTGAAGATGACGTTTTTCTGCAAACTCCATCTAATACAATCTTTATATATACAGAGTCAATGATTTAGTTGAATTTTATGGACATTGAAAGACCAGGGGGGTCTCAACCTCATTTAAGCGGTCTCGGGTAGGTTTTCGCTATATATTTTGAATATCCAACTGGCACTTTGGGCGCTCCGTAAACATAGAAGACAGGAAGTGTTCCCAAAGTCCTTTTAGTCACGTTTGTATTTACGTATTGACTAAATGTCAATTAAATATTAGAAAGATTGAGAGATCAGGGGGCTCTCACCATCACCCTGTGCCCTTTGTCCTAAAATTTGGACATTTTTTGACTGAAAAGTGACAATCTTAGCCCTCCGTAGATATTGAAGATGACGTTTTTCTGGAAACTCCATCTAATACAATCTTTATATATAGAGAGTCAATGATTTAGTTGAATTTTATGGACATTGAAAGACCAGGGGGGTCTCAACCTCATTTAAGCGGTCTCGGGTAGGTTTTCGCTCTATATTTTGAATATCCAACTGGCACTTTGGGCGCTCCGTAAACATAGAAGACAGGACGTGTATCCAAAGTCCTTTTAGTCACGTTTGTATCTACCTATTGACTAAATGTTTGTTAAATATTAGAAAGATTGAGAGATCAGGGGTCTCTCACCATCACCCTGTGTCCTTTGTCCTAAAATTTGGACATTTTTTTACTGAAAAGTGACAATCTTAGCCCTCCGTAGATATTGAAGATGACGTTTTTCTGCAAACTCCATCTAATACAATCTTTATATATACAGAGTCAATGATTTAGTTGAATTTTATGGACATTGAAAGACCAGGGGGGTCTCAACCTCATTTAAGCGGTCTCGGGTAGGTTTTCGCTATATATTTTGAATATCCAACTGGCACTTTGGGCGCTCCGTAAACATAGAAGACAGGAAGTGTACCCAAAGTCCTTTTAGTCACGTTTGTATCTACCTATTGACTAAATGTCTATTAAATATTAGAAAGATTGAGAGATCAGGGGGCTCTCACCATCACCCTGTGCCCTTTGTCCTAAAATTTGGACATTTTTTGACTGAAAAGTAACAATCTTAGCCCTCCGCAGATATTGAAGATGACGTTTTTCTGGAAACTCCATCTAATACAATCTTTATATATAGAGATTCAATGATTTAGTTGAATTTTATGGACATTGAAAGACCAGGGGGGTCTCAACCTCATTTAAGCGGTCTCGGATAGGTTTTCGCTATATATTTTGAATATCCAACTGGCACTTTGGGCGCTCCGTAAACATAGAAGACAGGAAGTGTACCCAAAGTCCTTTTAGTCACGTTTGTATCTACCTATTGACTAAATGTTTGTTAAATATTAGAAAGATTGAGAGATCAGGGGTCTCTCACCATCACCCTGTGCCCTTTGTCCTAAAATTTGGACATTTTTTGACTGAAAAGTGACAATCTTAGCCCTCCGTAGATATTGAAGATGACGTTTTTCTGGAAACTCCATCTAATACAATCTTTATATATAGAGAGTCAATGATTTAGTTGAATTTTATGGACATTGAAAGACCAGGGGGGTCTCAACCTCATTTAAGCGGTCTCGGGTAGGTTTTCGCTATATATTTTGAATATCCAACTGGCACTTTGGGCGCTCCGTAAACATAGAAGACAGGAAGTGTACCCAAAGTCCTTTTAGTCACGTTTGTATCTACCTATTGACTAAATGTCTATTAAATATTAGAAAGATTGAGAGATCAGGGGGCTCTCACCATCACCCTGTGCCCTTTGTCCTAAAATTTGGACATTTTTTGACTGAAAAGTGACAATCTTAGCCCTCCGTAGATATTGAAGATGACGTTTTTCTGGAAAATCCATCTAATACAATCTTTATATATAGAGAGTCAATGAGTTAGTTGAATTTTATGGACATTGAAAGACCAGGGGGGGTCTCAACCTCATTTAAGCGGTCTCGGGTAGGTTTTCGCTATATATTTTGAATATCCAACTGGCACTTTGGGCGCTCCGTAAACATAGAAGACAGGAAGTGTACCCAAAGTCCTTTTAGTCACGTTTGTATCTACCTATTGACTAAATGTCAATTAAATATTAGAAAGATTAAGAGATCAGGGAGCTCTCACCATCACCCTGTGCCCTTTGTCCTAAAATTTGGACATTTTTTGACTGAAAAGTGACAATCTTAGCCCTCCGTAGATATTGAAGATGACGTTTTTCTGGAAACTCCATCTAATACAATCTTTATATATAGAGAGTCAATGATTTAGTTGAATTTTATGGACATTGAAAGACCAGGGGGGTCTCAACCTCATTTAAGCGGTCTCGGGTAGGTTTTCGCACTATATTTTGAATATCCAACTGGCACTTTGGGCGCTCCGTAAACATAGAAGACGGGAAGTGTACCCAAAGTCCTTTTAGTCACGTTTGTATCTACCTATTGACTAAATGTTTGTAAAATATTAGAAAGATTGAGAGATCAGGGGTCTCTCACCATCACCCTGTGCCCTTTGTCCTAAAATTTGGACATTTTTTGACTGTAAAGTGACAATCTTAGCCCTCCGTAGATATTGAAGATGACGTTTTTCTGGAAACTCCATCTAATACAATCTTTATATATACAGAGTCAATGATTTAGTTGAATTTTATGGACATTGAAAGACCAGGGGGGTCTCAACCTCATTTAAGCGGTCTCGGGTAGGTTTTAGCTATATATTTTGAATATCCAACTGGCACTTTGGGCGCTCCGTAAACATAGAAGACAGGAAGTATACCCAAAGTCCTTTTAGTCACGTTTGTATCTACCTATTGACTAAATGTCTATTAAATATTAGAAAGATTGAGAGATCTGGGGGCTCTCACCATCACCCTGTGCCCTTTGTCCTAAAATTTGGACATTTTTTGACTGAAAAGTGACAATCTTAGCCCTCCGTAGATATTGAAGATGACGTTTTTCTGGAAACTCCATCTACTACAATTTTTATATATAGAGAGTCAATGATTTAGTTGAATTTTATGGACATTGAAAGACCAGGGGGGGTCTCAACCTCATTTAAGCGGTCTCGGGTAGGTTTTCGCTATATATTTTGAATATCCAACTGGCACTTTGGGCGCTCCGTAAACATAGAAGACAGGAAGTGTACCCAAAGTCCTTTTAGTCACGTTTGTATCTACCTATTGACTAAATGTTTGTTAAATATTAGAAAGATTGAGAGATCAGGGGTCTCTCACCATCACCCTGTGCCCTTTGTCCTAAAATTTGGACATTTTTTGACTGAAAAGTGACAATCTTAGCCCTCCGTAGATATTGAAGATGACGTTTTTCTGGAAACTCCATCTAATACAATCTTTATATATAGAGAGTCAATGATTTAGTTGAATTTTATGGACATTGAAAGACCAGGGGGGTCTCAACCTCATTTAAGCGGTCTCGGGTAGGTTTTCGGTATATATTTTGAATATCCAACTGGCACTTTGGGCGCTCCGTAAACATAGAAGACAGGAAGTGTACCCAAAGTCCTTTTAGTCACGTTTGTATCTACCTATTGACTAAATGTCTATTAAATATTAGAAAGATTGAGAGATCAGGGGGCTCTCACCATCACCCTGTGCCCTTTGTCCTAAAATTTGGACATTTTTTGACTGAAAAGTGACAATCTTAGCCCTCCGTAGATATTGAAGTTGACGTTTTTCTGGAAACTCCATCTAATACAATCTTTATATATAGAGATTCAATGATTTAGTTGAATTTTATGGACATTGAAAGACCAGGGGGTCTCAACCTCATTTAAGCGGTCTCGGGTAGGTTTTCGCTATATATTTTGAATATCCAACTGGCACTTTGGGCGCTCCGTAAACATAGAAGACAGGAAGTGTACCCAAAGTCCTTTTAGTCACGTTTGTATCTACCTATTGACTAAATGTTTGTTAAATATTAGAAAGATTGAGAGATCAGGGGTCTCTCACCATCACCCTGTGCCCTTTGTCCTAAAATTTGGACATTTTTTGACTGAAAAGTGACAATCTTAGCCCTCCGTAGATATTGAAGATGACGTTTTTCTGGAAACTCCATCTAATACAATCTTTATATATACAGAGTCAATGATTTAGTCGAATTTTATGGACATTGAAAGACCAGGGGGGTCTCAACCTCATTTAAGCGGTCTCGGGTAGGTTTTCGCTATATATTTTGAATATCCAACTGGCACTTTGGGCGCTCCGTAAACATAGAAGACAGGAAGTGTACCCAAATTCCTTTTAGTCACGTTTGTATCTACCTATTGACTAATTGTTTATTAAATATTAGAAAGATTGAGAGATCAGGGGTCTCTCACCATCACCCTGTGCCCTTTGTCCTAAAATTTGGACATTTTTTGACTGAAAAGTGACAATCTTAGCCCTCCGTAGATATTGAAGATGACGTTTTTCTAGAAACTCCATCTAATACAATCTTTATATATACAGAGTCAATGATTTAGTTGAATTTTATGGACATTGAAAGACCAGGGGGGTCTCAACCTCATTTAAGCGGTCTCGGGTAGGTTTTCGCTATATATTTTGAATATCCAACTGGCACTTTGGGCGCTCCGTAAACATAGAAGACAGGAAGTGTACCCAAAGTCCTTTTAGTCACGTTTGTATCTACCTATTGACTAAATGTCTATTAAATATTAGAAAGATTGAGAGATCAGGGGGCTCTCACCATCCCCCTGTGCCCTTTGTCCTAAAATTTGAACATTTTTTGACTGAAAAGTGACAATCTTAGCCCTCCGTAGATATTGAAGATGACGTTTTTCTGGAAACTCCATCTAATACAATCTTTATATATCATTTGTATATAGAGAGTCAATGATTTAGTTGAATTTTATGGACATTGAAAGACCAGGGGGATCTCAACCTCATTTAAGCGGTCTCGGGTAGGTTTTCGCTATATATTTTGATTATCCAACTGGCACTTTGGGCGCTCCGTAAACATAGAAGACCAGAAGTGTACCCAAAGTCCTTTTAGTCACGTTTGTATCTACCTATTGACTAAATGTCTATCAAATATTAGAAAGATTGAGAGATCAGGGGGCTCTCACCATCACCCTGTGCCCTTTGTCCTAAAATTTGGACATTTTTTGATTGAAAAGTGACAATCTTAGCCCTCCGTAGATATTGAAGATGACGTTTTTCTGGAAACTCCATCTAATACAATCTTTATAATAGAGAGTTAATGATTTAGTTGAATTTTATGGACATTGAAAGACCAGGGGGGTCTCAATCTCATTTAAGCGGTCTCGGGTAGGTTTTCGCTATATATTTTGAATATCCAACTGGCACTTTGGGCGCTCCGTAAACATAGAAGACAGGAAGTGTACCCAAAGTCCTTTTAGTCACGTTTGTATCTACCTATTGACTAAATGTTTGTTAAATATTAGAAAGATTGAGAGATCAGGGGTCTCTCACCATCACCCTGTGCCCTTTGTCCTAAAATTTGGACATTTTTTGACTGAAAAGTGACAATCTTAGCCCTCCGTAGATATTGAAGATGACGTTTTTCTGGAAACTCCATCTAATACAATCTTTATATATACAGAGTCAATGATTTAGTTGAATTTTATGGACATTGAAAGACCAGGGGGGTCTCAACCTCATTTAAGCGGTCTCGGGTAGGTTTTCGCTATATATTTTGAATATCCAACTGGCACTTTGGGCGCTCCGTAAACATAGAAGACAGGAAGTGTACCCAAATTCCTTTTAGTCACGTTTGTATCTACCTATTGACTAAATGTCTATTAAATATTAGAAAGATTGAGAGATCAGGGGGCTCTCACCATCACCCTGTGCCCTTTGTCCTAAAATTTGGACATTTTTTGACTGAAAAGTGACAATCTTAGCCCTCCGTAGATATTGAAGATGACGTTTTTTCTGGAAACTCCATCTAATACAATCTTTATATATAGAGAGTCAATGATTTAGTTGAATTTTATGGACATTGAAAGACCAGGGGGTCTCAACCTCATTTAAGCGGTCTCGGGTAGGTTTTCGCTATATATTTCGAATATCCAACTGGCACTTTGGGCGCTCCGTAAACATAGAAGACAGGAAGTGTACCCAAAGTCCTTTTAGTCACGTTTGTATCTACCTATTGACTAAATGTCTATTTAATATTAGAAAGATTGAGAGATCAGGGGGCTCTCACCATCACCCTGTGCCCTTTGTCCTAAAATTTGGACATTTTTTGACTGAAAAGTGACAATCTTAGCCCTCCGTAGATATTGAAGATGACGTTTTTCTGGAAACTCCATCTAATACAATCTTTATATATAGAGAGTCAATGATTTAGTTGAATTTTATGGACATTGAAAGACCAGGGGGGTCTCAACCTCATTTAAGCGGTCTCGGGTAGGTTTTCGCTATATATTTTGAATATCCAACTGGCACTTTGGGCGCTCCGTAAACATAGAAGACAGGAAGTGTACCCAAAGTCCTTTTAGTCACGTTTGTATCTACCTATTGACTAAATGTTTATTAAATATTAGAAATATTGAGAGATCAGGGGGCTCTCACCATCACCCTGTGCCCTTTGTCCTTAAATTTGGACATTTTTTGACTGAAAAGTGACAATCTTAGCCCTCCGTATATATTGAAGATGACGTTTTTCTGGAAACTCCATCTAATAAAATCTTTATATATACAGAGTCAATGATTTAGTTGAATTTTATGGACATTGAAAGACCAGGGGGGTCTCAACCTCATTTAAGCGGTCTCGGGTAGGTTTTCGCTATATATTTTGAATATCCAACTGGCACTTTGGGCGCTCCGTAAACATAGAAGACAGGAAGTGTACCCAAAGTCCTTTTAGTCACGTTTGTATCTACCTATTGACTAAATGTCTATTAAATATTAGAAAGATTGAGAGATCAGGGGGCTCTCACCATCACCCTGTGCCCTTTGTCCTAAAATTTGGACATTTTTTGACTGAAAAGTGACAATCTTAGCCCTCCGTAGATATTGAAGATGACGTTTTTCTGGAAACTCCATCTAATACAATCTTTATATATAGCTATAGAGAGTCAATGATTTAGTTGAATTTTATGGACATTGAAAGACCAGGGGGGTCTCAACCTCATTTAAGCGGTCTCGGGTATGTTTTCGCTATATATTTTGAATATCCAACTGGCACTTTGGGCGCTCCGTAAACATAGAAGACAGGAAGTGTACCCAAAGTCCTTTTAGTCACGTTTGTATCTACCTATTGACTAAATGTTTATTAAATATTAGAAAGATTGAGAGATCAGGGGCCTCTCACCATCACCCTGTGCTCTTTGTCCTAAAATTTGGACATTTTTTGACTGAAAAGTGACAATCTTAGCCCTCCGTAGATATTGAAGATGACGTTTTTCTGGAAACTCCATCTAATACAATCTTTATATATACAGAGTCAATGATTTAGTTGAATTTTATGGACATTGAAAGACCAGGGGGGTCTCAACCTCATTTAAGCGGTCTCGGGTAGGTTTTCGCTATATATTTTGAATATCCAACTGGCACTTTGGGCGCACCGTAAACATAGAAGACAGGAAGTGTACCCAAAGTCCTTTTAGTCACGTTTGTATCTACCTATTGACTAAAGGTCTATTAAATATTAGAAAGATTGAGAGATCAGGGGGCTCTCACCATCACCCTGTGCCCTTTGTCCTAAAATTTGGACATTTTTTGACTGAAAAGTGACAATCTTAGCCCTCCGTAGATATTGAAGATGACGTTTTTCTGGAAACTCCATCTAATACAATCTTTAAAATAGAGAGTCAATGATTTAGTTGAATTTTATGGACATTGAAAGACCAGGGGGGTCTCAACCTCATTTAAGCGGTCTCGGGTAGGTTTTCGCTATATATTTTGAATATCCAACTGGCACTTTGGGCGCTCCGTAAACATAGAAGACAGGAAGTGTACCCAAAGTCCTTTAAGTCACGTTTGTATCTACCTATAGACTAAATGTTTATTAAATATTAGAAAGATTGAGAGATCAGGGGTCTCTCACCATCACCCTGTGCCCTTTGTCCTAAAATTTGGACATTTTTTGACTGAAAAGTGACAATCTTAGCCCTCCGTAGATATTGAAGATGACGTTTTTCTGGAAACTCCATCTAATACAATCTTTATATATACAGAGTCAATGATTTAGTTGAATTTTATGGACATTGAAAGACCAGGGGGGTCTCAACCTCATGTAAGCGGTCTCGGGTAGGTTTTCCCTATATATTTTGAATATCCAACTGGCACTTTGGGCGCTCCGTAAACATAGAAGACAGGAAGTGTATCCAAAGTCGTTTTAGTCACGTTTGTATCTACCCATTGACTAAATGTCTATTAAATATTAGAAAGATTGAGAGATCAGGGGGCTCTCACCATCACCCTGTGCCCTTTGTCCTAAAATTTGGACATTTTTTGACTGAAAAGTGACAATCTTAGCCCTCCGTAGATATTGAACATGACGTTTTTTCTGGAAACTCCATCTAATACAATCTTCATATATAGAGATTCAATGATTTAGTTGAATGTTATGGACATTGAAAGACCAGGGGGGTCTCAACCTCATTTAAGCGGTCTCGGGTAGGTTTTCGCTATATATTTTGAATATCCAACTGGCACTTTGGGCGCTCCGTAAACATAGAAGACAGGAAGTGTACCCAAAGTCCTTTTAGTCACGTTTGTATCTACCTATTGACTAAATGTTTGTTAAATATTAGAAAGATTGAGAGATCAGGGGTCTCTCACCATCACCCTGTACCCTTTGTCCTAAAATTTGGACATTTTTTGACTGAAAAGTGACAATCTTAGCGCTCCGTAGATATTGAAGATGACGTTTTTCTGGAAACTCCATCTAATACAATCTTTATATATACAGAGTCAATTATTTAGATGAATTTTATGGACATTGAAAGACCAGGGGGGTCTCAACCTCATTTAAGCGGTCTCGGGTAGGTTTTCGCTATATATTTTGAATATCCAACTGGCACTTTGGGCGCTCCGTAAACATAGAAGACAGGAAATGTACCCAAAGTCCTTTTAGTCACGTTTGTATCTACCTATTGACTAAATGTCTATTAAATATTAGAAAGATTGAGAGATCAGGGGGCTCTCACCATCAGCCTGTGCCCTTTGTCCTAAAATTTGGACATTTTTTGACTGAAAAGTGACAATCTTAGCCCTCCGTAGATATTGAAGATGACGTTTTTCTGGAAACTCCATCTAATACAATCTTTATAATAAAGAGTCAATGATTTAGTTGAATTTTATGGACATTGAAAGACCAGGGGGGTCTCAACCTCATTTAAGCGGTCTCGGGTAGGTTTTCGCTATATATTTTGAATATCCAACTGGCACTTTGGGCGCTCCGTAAACATAGAAGACAGGAAGTGTACCCAAAGTCGTTTTAGTCACGTTTGTATCTACCCATTGACTAAATGTCTATTAAATATTAGAAAGATTGAGAGATCAGGGGGCTCTCACCATCACCCTGTGCCCTTTGTCCTAAAATTTGGACATTTTTTGACTGAAAAGTGACAATCTTAGCCCTCCGTAGATATTGAACATGACGTTTTTTCTGGAAACTCCATCTAATACAATCTTCATATATAGAGATTCAATGATTTAGTTGAATGTTATGGACATTGAAAGACCAGGGGGGTCTCAACCTCATTTAAGCGGTCTCGGGTAGGTTTTCGCTATATATTTTGAATATCCAACTGGCACTTTGGGCGCTCCGTAAACATAGAAGACAGGAAGTGTACCCAAAGTCCTTTTAGTCACGTTTGTATCTACCTATTGACTAAATGTTTGTTAAATATTAGAAAGATTGAGAGATCAGGGGTCTCTCACCATCACCCTGTACCCTTTGTCCTAAAATTTGGACATTTTTTGACTGAAAAGTGACAATCTTAGCGCTCCGTAGATATTGAAGATGACGTTTTTCTGGAAACTCCATCTAATACAATCTTTATATATACAGAGTCAATTATTTAGATGAATTTTATGGACATTGAAAGACCAGGGGGGTCTCAACCTCATTTAAGCGGTCTCGGGTAGGTTTTCGCTATATATTTTGAATATCCAACTGGCACTTTGGGCGCTCCGTAAACATAGAAGACAGGAAATGTACCCAAAGTCCTTTTAGTCACGTTTGTATCTACCTATTGACTAAATGTCTATTAAATATTAGAAAGATTGAGAGATCAGGGGGCTCTCACCATCAGCCTGTGCCCTTTGTCCTAAAATTTGGACATTTTTTGACTGAAAAGTGACAATCTTAGCCCTCCGTAGATATTGAAGATGACGTTTTTCTGGAAACTCCATCTAATACAATCTTTATAATAAAGAGTCAATGATTTAGTTGAATTTTATGGACATTGAAAGACCAGGGGGGTCTCAACCTCATTTAAGCGGTCTCGGGTAGGTTTTCGCTATATATTTTGAATATCCAACTGGCACTTTGGGCGCTCTGTAAACATAGAAGACAGGAAGTGTACCCAAAGTCCTTTTAGTCACGTTTGTATCTACCTATTGACTAAATGTTTATTAAATATTAGAAAGATTGAGAGATCAGGGGGCTCTCACCATCACCCTGTGCCCTTTGTCCTAAAATTTGGACATTTTTTGACTGAAAAGTGACAATCTTAGCCCTCCGTAGATATTGAAGATGACGTTTTTCTGGAAACTCCATCTAATACAATCTTTATATATACAGATTCAATGATTTAGTTGAATTTTATGGACATTGAAAGACCAGGGGGTCTCAACTTCATTTAAGCGGTCTCGGGTAGGTTTTCGCAATATATTTTGAATATCCAACTGGCACTTTGGGCGCTCCGTAAACATAGAAGACATGAAGTGTACCCAAAGTCCTTTTAGTCACGTTTGTATCTACCTATTGACTAAATGTCTATTAAATATTAGAAAGATTGAGAGATCAGGGGGCTCTCACCATCACCCTGTGCCCTTTGTCCTAAAATTTTGACATTTTTTGACTGAAAAGTGACAATCTTAGCCCTCCGTAGATATTGAACATGACGTTTTTCTGGAAACTCCATCTAATACAATCTTTATATATAGAGATTCAATGATTTAGTTGAATTTTATGGACATTGAAAGACCAGGGGGGTCTCAACCTCATTTAAGCGGTCTCGGGTAGGTTTTCGCTATATATTTTGAATATCCAACTGGCACTTTGGGCGCTCCGTAAACATAGAAGACAGGAAGTGTACCCAAAGTCCTTTTAGTCACGTTTGTATCTACCTATTGACTAAATGTTTATTAAATATTAGAAAGATTGAGAGATCAGGGGGCTCTCACCATCACCCTGTGCCCTTTGTCCTAAAAATTTTTTACTGAAAAGTGACAATCTTAGCCCTCCGTAGATATTGAACATGACGTTTTTCTGGAAACTCCATCTAATACAATCTTTATATATAGAGATTCAATGATTTAGTTGAATTTTATGGACATTGAAAGACCAGGGGGGTCTCAACCTCATTTAAGCGGTCTCGGGTAGGTTTTCGCTATATATTTTGAATATCCAACTGGCACTTTGGGCGCTCCGTAAACATAGAAGACAGGAAGTGTACCCAAAGTCCTTTTAGTCACGTTTGTATCTACCTATTGACTAAATGTTTATTAAATATTAGAAAGATTGAGAGATCAGGGGGCTCTCACCATCACCCTGTGCCCTTTGTCCTAAAATTTGGACATTTTTTTACTGAAAAGTGACAATCTTAGCCCTCCGTAGATATTGAACATGACGTTTTTCTGGAAACTCCATCTAATACAATCTTTATAATAGAGAGTCAATGATTTAGTTGAATTTTATGGACATTGAAAGACCAGGGGGGTCTCAACCTCATTTAAGCGGTCTCGGGTAGGTTTTCGCTATATATTTTGAATATCCAGTTGGCACTTTGGGCGCTCCGTAAACATAGAAGACAGGAAGTGTACCCAAAGTCCTTTTAGTCACGTTTGTATCTACCTATTGACTAAATGTCTATTAAATATTATAAAGATTGAGAGATCAGGGGGTTCTCACCATCACCCTGTGCCCTTTGTCCTAAAATTTGGACATTTTTTGACTGAAAAGTGACAATCTTAGCCCTCCGTAGATATTGAAGATGACGTTTTTCTGGAAACTCCATCTAATACAATCTTTATAATAGAGAGTCAATGATTCAGTTGAATTTTATGGACATTGAAAGACCAGGGGGGTCTCAACCTCATTTAAGCGGTCTCGGGTAGGTTTTCGCTATATATTTTGAATATCCAACTGGCACTTTGGGCGCTCCGTAAACATAGAAGACAGGAAGTGTACCCAAAGTCCTTTTAGTCACGTTTGTATCTACCTATTGACTAAATGTTTGTTAAATATTAGAAAGATTGAGAGATCAGGGGTCTCTCATCATCACCCTGTGCCCTTTGTCCTAAAATTTGGACATTTTTTGACTGAAAAGTGACAATCTTAGCCCTCCGTAGATATTGAAGATGACGTTTTTCTGGAAACTCCATCTAATACAATCTTTATATATAGAGAGTCAATGATTTAGTTGAATTTTATGGACATTGAAAGACCAGGGGGGTCTCAACCTCATTTAAGCGGTCTCGGGTAGGTTTTCGCTATATATTTTGAATATCCAACTGGCACTTTGGGCGCTCCGTAAACATAGAAGACAGGAAGTGTACCCAAAGTCCTTTTAGTCACGTTTGTATCTACCTATTGACTAAATGTCTATTAAATATTAGAAAGATTGAGAGATCAGGGGGCTCTCACCATCACCCTGTGCCCTTTGTCCTAAAATTTTGACATTTTTTGACTGAAAAGTGACAATCTTAGCCCTCCGTAGATATTGAACATGACGTTTTTCTGGAAACTCCATCTAATACAATCTTTATATATAGAGATTCAATGATTTAGTTGAATTTTATGGACATTGAAAGACCAGGGGGGTCTCAACCTCATTTAAGCGGTCTCGGGTAGGTTTTCGCTATATATTTTGAATATCCAACTGGCACTTTGGGCGCTCCGTAAACATAGAAGACAGGAAGTGTACCCAAAGTCCTTTTAGTCACGTTTGTATCTACCTATTGACTAAATGTTTATTAAATATTAGAAAGATTGAGAGATCAGGGGGCTCTCACCATCACCCTGTGCCCTTTGTCCTAAATTTTTTTTACTGAAAAGTGACAATCTTAGCCCTCCGTAGATATTGAACATGACGTTTTTCTGGAAACTCCATCTAATACAATCTTTATATATAGAGATTCAATGATTTAGTTGAATTTTATGGACATTGAAAGACCAGGGGGGTCTCAACCTCATTTAAGCGGTCTCGGGTAGGTTTTCGCTATATATTTTGAATATCCAACTGGCACTTTGGGCGCTCCGTAAACATAGAAGACAGGAAGTGTACCCAAAGTCCTTTTAGTCACGTTTGTATCTACCTATTGACTAAATGTTTATTAAATATTAGAAAGATTGAGAGATCAGGGGGCTCTCACCATCACCCTGTGCCCTTTGTCCTAAAATTTGGACATTTTTTTACTGAAAAGTGACAATCTTAGCCCTCCGTAGATATTGAACATGACGTTTTTCTGGAAACTCCATCTAATACAATCTTTATAATAGAGAGTCAATGATTTAGTTGAATTTTATGGACATTGAAAGACCAGGGGGGTCTCAATCTCATTTAAGCGGTCTCGGGTAGGTTTTCGCTATATATTTTGAATATCCAACTGGCACTTTGGGCGCTCCGTAAACATAGAAGACAGGAAGTGTACCCAAAGTCCTTTTAGTCACGTTTGTATCTACCTATTGACTAAATGTCTATTAAATATTATAAAGATTGAGAGATCAGGGGGCTCTCACCATCACCCTGTGCCCTTTGTCCTAAAATTTGGACATTTTTTGACTGAAAAGTGACAATCTTAGCCCTCCGTAGATATTGAAGATGACGTTTTTCTGGAAACTCCATCTAATACAATCTTTATAATAGAGAGTCAATGATTCAGTTGAATTTTATGGACATTGAAAGACCAGGGGGGTCTCAACCTCATTTAAGCGGTCTCGGGTAGGTTTTCGCTATATATTTTGAATATCCAACTGGCACTTTGGGCGCTCCGTAAACATAGAAGACAGGAAGTGTACCCAAAGTCCTTTTAGTCACGTTTGTATCTACCTATTGACTAAATGTTTATTAAATATTAGAAAGATTGAGAGATCAGGGGTCTCTCACCATCACCCTGTGTCCTTTGTCCTAAAATTTTGACATTTTTTGACTGAAAAGTGACAATCTTAGCCCTCCGTAGATATTGAAGATGACGTTTTTCTGGAAACTCCATCTAATACAATCTTTATATATACAGAGTCAATGATTTAGTTGAATTTTATGGACATTGAAAGACCAGGGGGGTCTCAACCTCATTTAAGCGGTCTCGGGTAGGTTTTCGCTATATATTTTGAATATCCAACTGGCACTTTGGGCGCTCCGTAAACATAGAAGACAGGAAGTGTACCCAAAGTCCTTTTAGTCACGTTTGTATCTACCTATTGACTTAATGTTTGTTAAATATTAGAAAGATTGAGAGATCAGGGGTCTCTCATCATCACCCTGTGCCCTTTGTCCTAAAATTTGGACATTTTTTGACTGAAAAGTGACAATCTTAGCCCTCCGTAGATATTGAAGATGACGTTTTTCTGGAAACTCCATCTAATACAATCTTTATATATAGAGAGTCAATGATTTAGTTGAATTTTATGGACATTGAAAGACCAGGGGGGTCTCAACCTCATTTAAGCGGTCTCGGGTAGGTTTTCGCTATATATTTTGAATATCCAACTGGCACTTTGGGCGCTCCGTAAACATAGAAGACAGGAAGTGTACCCAAAGTCCTTTTAGTCACGTTTGTATCTACCTATTGACTAAATGTCTATTAAATATTAGAAAGATTGAGAGATCAAGGGGCTCTCACCATCACCCTGTGCCCTTTGTCCTAAAATTTGGACATTTTTGACTGAAAAGTGACAATCTTAGCCCTCCGTAGATATTGAAGATGACGTTTTTCTGGAAACTCCATGTAATACAATCTTTATAATAGAGAGTCAATGATTTAGTTGAATTTTATGGACATTGAAAGACCAGGGGGGTCTCAACCTCATTTAAGCGGTCTCGGGTAGGTTTTCGCTATATATTTTGAATATCCAACTGGCACTTTGGGCGCTCCGTAAACATAGAAGACAGGAAGTGTACCCAAAGTCCTTTTAGTCACGTTTGTATCTACCTATTGACTAAATGTTTATTAAATATTAGAAAGATTGAGAGATCAGGGGTCTCTCACCATCACCCTGTGCCCTTTGTCCTAAAATTTGGACATGTTTTGACTGAAAAGTGACAATCTTAGCCCTCCGTAGATATTGAAGATGACGTTTTTCTGGAAACTCCATCTAATACAATCTTTATATATACAGATTCAATGATTTAGCTGAATTTTATGGACATTGAAAGACCAGGGGGGTCTCAACCTCATTTAAGCGGTCTCGGGTAGGTTTTCGCTATATATTTTGAATATCCAACTGGCACTTTGGGCGCTCCGTAAACATAGAAGACAGGAAGTGTACCCAAAGTCCTTTTAGTCACGTTTGTATCTACCTATTGACTAAAGTCTATTAAATATAAGAAAGATTGAGAGATCATGGGGCTCTCACCATCACCCTGTGCTCTTTGTCCTAAAATTTGGACATTTTTTGACTGAAAAGTGACAATCTTAGCCCTCCGTAGATATTGAAGATGACGTTTTTCTGGAAACTCCATCTAATACAATCTTTATATATAGAGAGTCAATGATTTAGTTGAATTTGATGGACATTGAAAGACCAGGGGGGTCTCACCCTCATTAAGCGGTCTCGGGTAGGTTTTCGCTATATATTTTGAATATCCAACTGGCACTTTGGGCGCTCCGTAAACATAGAAGACAGGAAGTGTACCCAAAGTCCTTTTAGTCACGTTTGTATCTACCTATTGACTAAATGTCTATTAAATATTAGAAAGATTGAGAGCTCAGGGGGCTCTCACCATCACCCTGTGCCCTTTGTCCTAAAATTTGGACATTTTTTGACTGAAAAGTGACAATCTTAGCCCTCCGTAGATATTGAAGATGACGTTTTTCTGGAAACTCCATCTAATACAATCTTTATAATAGAGAGTCAATGATTTAGTTGAATTTTATGGACATTGAAAGACCAGGGGGGTCTCAACCTCATTTAAGCGGTCTCGGGTAGATTTTCGCTATATATTTTGAATATCCAACTGGCACTTTGGGCGCTCCGTAAACATAGAAGACAGGAAGTGTACCCAAAGTCCTTTTAGTCACGTTTGTATCTACCTATTGACTAAATGTTTATTAAATATTAGAAAGATTGAGAGATCAGGGGTCTCTCACCATCACCCTGTGGCCTTTGTCCTAAAATTTGGACATTTTTTGACTGAAAAGTGACAATCTTAGCCCTCCGTAGATATTGCAGATGACGTTTTTCTGGAAACTCCATCTAATACAATCTTTATATGTACAGATTCAATGATTTAGCTGAATTTTATGGACATTGAAAGACCAGGGGGGTCTCAACCTCATTTAAGCGGTCTCGGGTAGGTTTTCGCTATATATTTTGAATATCCAACTGGCACTTTGGGCGCTCCGTAAACATAGAAGACAGGAAGTGTACCCAAAGTCCTTTTAGTCACGTTTGTATCTACCTATTGACTAAATGTCTATTAAATATTAGAAAGATTGAGATATCAGGGGGCTCTCACCATCACCCTGTGCCCTTTGTCCTAAAATTTGGACATTTTTTGACTGAAAAGTGACAATCTTAGCCCTCCGTAGATATTGAAGATGACGTTTTTCTGGAAACTCCATCTAATACAATCTTTATATATAGAGAGTCAATGATTTAGTTGAATTTTATGGACATTGAAAGACCAGGGGGGTCTCAACCTCATTTAAGCGGTCTCGGGTAGGTTTTCGCTATATATTTTGAATATCCAACTGGCACTTTGGGCGCTCCGTAAACATAGAAGACAGGAAGTGTACCCAAAGTCCTTTTAGTCACGTTTGTATCTACCTATTGACTAAATTTCTATTAAATATTAGAAAGATTGAGAGATCAGGGGGCTCTCACCATCACCCTGTGCCCTTTGTCCTAAAATTTGGACATTTTTTGACTGAAAAGTGACAATCTTAGCCCTCCGTAGATATTGAAGATGACGTTTTTCTGGAAACTCCATCTAATACAATCTTTATAATAGAGAGTCAATGATTTAGTTGAATTTTATGGACATTGAAAGACCAGGGGGGTCCCAACCTCATTTAAGCGGTCTCGGGTAGGTTTTCGCTATATATTTTGAATATCCAACTGGCACTTTGGGCGCTCCGTAAACATAGAAGACAGGAAGTGTACCCAAAGTCCTTTTAGTCACGTTTGTATCTACCTATTGACTAAATGTTTATTAAATATTAGAAAGATTGAGAGATCAGGGGTCTCTCACCATCACCCTGTGCCCTTTGTCCTAAAATTTGGACATTTTTTGACTGAAAAGTGACAATCTTAGCCCTCCGTAGATATTGAAGATGACGTTTTTCTGGAAACTCCATCTAATACAATCTTTATGATATACAGATTCAATGATTTAGCTGAATTTTATGGACATTGAAAGACCAGGGGGGTCTCAACCTCATTTAAGCGGTCTCGGGTAGGTTTTCGCTATATATTTTGAATATCCAACTGGCACTTTGGGCGCTCCGTAAACATAGAAGACAGGAAGTGTACCCAAAGTCCTTTTAGTCACGTTTGTATCTACCTATTGACTAAATATCTATTAAATATTAGAAAGATTGAGAGATCAAGGGGCTCTCACCATCACACTGTGCCCTTTGTCCTAAAATTTTGACATTTTTTGACTGAAAAGTGACAATCTTAGCCCTCCGTAGATATTGAACATGACGTTTTTCTGGAAACTCCATCTAATACAATCTTTATATATAGAGAGTCAATGATTTAGTTGAATGTTATGGACATTGAAAAACCAGGGGGGTCTCAACCTCATTTAAGCGGTCTCGGGTAGGTTTTCGCTATATATTTTGAATATCCAACTGGCACTTTGGGCGCTCCGTAAACATAGAAGACAGGAAGTGTACCCAAAGTCCTTTTAGTCACGTTTGTATCTACCTATTGACTAAATGTCTATTAAATATTAGAAAGATTGAGAGATCAGGGGGCTCTCACCATCACCCTGTGCCCTTTGTCCTAAAATTTGGACATTTTTTGACTGAAATTTTTTTTTTTGGCTTTCCATATATATTTCTACTAGAACACACCCGTGATCTCACGGGTCCGTGATCTCACGGGTCCGTGACTGAATTAAAGTATATAACTATGCGCAAGCCTTATTTTAGTATTTGTATTGTCATCTGATAAAGTCATGCCGATTATAAGATTCACAGTTTTCTCTGCTTTCAAATCTTTCTGTTTGAACCCGTCGAACTGAATTCGCTGTTTTACGTCATGCCCACTAAAAAATTGAAAACTGTACCTATAGTATACGCCTTAGTTTTAGTCCAGATATTATGACCCGTGTATATAGCATATTAATCCTAAATACATCGTTTGGTGGTGCGCCTATCAGATGCGGAAGGTACAGATAAGGTAATACGTAACAGGTGAATATACTATTGGTATCGGTATCGGACTCGACCCGGAACTTCTTAATTATTGGTAATATTAATTACGTGGAAAACAAAAGGGCCTGGAGTGGTGTAATTTTTAATCTTCACCTTTGTACTATATTAGTTATATATAAAGTTGAATTCAAATTCAAATTCTTTATTACCTTGAACTTTACAGTTCATCGGTGTAAATACAATTTTTTATAGTAAACAAGTAAACAGACAGAGAATGTTCATGTAATATTGTCTCTGATTTTAAATGCATTAAAAATGTATTTTCCTAAATTGGTTAACTGTTTGATATTCTTTAAACTTAAAAGTTCAATAAATTTAAACACACTTGGTCTAGACCAGTAGTATTTCTTTATAAATTTTACTCTAAGTTCCTTATATTTCGGACACACTAAGATGAAATGGAATTCGTCTTCAATACACTGACGGCAAATTGTACATATACGACGTGACTGCTCAATGTTTTGGTAGCGTCCAGTTTCCACTGCTAAAGAATGAGAAGAAAGTCTTATTTTTGAAAGAGCTCTTCGGTACACAATAGGAATATATTTTGTCAAATAAAACTGTAAATCAAAACTGTTTATAATGTATTTATAGATACGGCACTTGCTACTGTTATCAAGTAACGAATTCATTTCCTGTTTTTTAATATCTAAAAGTCGTTGTTTAATAAGAGGGAAGTCAATCTCAAATACGAGGTCTGATTGTTTAATCCACATATCTCCAAGTCCAATGTTGCTAAGTTCATCTCTGATTAACTTTGCCCAATTTACAAACTTTGATCGTTTTCTGTCAATATCGATACACATTTCTTTGTATACGGAGCTTAAAATACAGTTATTTGTTGACATAATTTTGAACCAATATTTAAAAATTTGTATTTTCCTTTTAACGATCATTGGAAATCTTCCTAGTTCCATGTATATCATTGCAGAATTTGTAGACTGTTTAACACCAAGTTGTCTTTTGCAAAAATGCAAATGGACTTTTTCGACATCATCACCTTTATAAAATCCCCATACTTCGCATGCATAAGAAATTACACTACCTACGTACACATCAAATAGAGACAGGGTAGTTTGAGTATTTAGATGATAATTTCTTAACGTAGATAACATGGCAAACATTGATTTTCGACCTTGTTCTGCTAACTTCTTCTGTGTAAATAGAAATTTTCCGTTGTATTTTAAATTAAATCCTAAGTAACAAAAGTCATTGACCGTCTCTAACCTCTCATTATTGTAGAACCATCTCTCATCATCCTTAACAACACCTCCGTTTCGAAACACAACTACCTTAGTTTTGTCAATGTTAACTGTTAAATCGTTTTTCACGGTATATAGTTTTAAAGAATTCAGCATTGACTGCAGACCTTGAACGGTTTCCGAAAATAGCACCATATCATCGGCATACATTAGAAGAAAAAGACTTAAATCTCGCATCTCAAGCGGAATACATCCATCGATTAAAAAGGACATTTCACAGTCATTCACATATAGAGAGAAGAATATAGGCGACAAAACCTCGCCTTGTGGTAAACCGATTTGACATTCGAAGAATTCAGAGTACGAACCGTTAAAACGAACACAAGACTTTGTTACTTCGTACATAGAGCGCACAACTGTCAATAACTTCCCACGGATTCCTACACGTGAAAGCTTCATCCAGAGTTTTGTAGGATTAATACTATCAAACGCTCTCTTGTAGTCCACAAAACAGCAGTACAGTCGTTTCTTGTCAGATAATGTCCTATTTATAAGAGAATGCAATACAAA
This sequence comes from Mytilus trossulus, assembly GCF_036588685.1. NCBI lineage: Eukaryota > Metazoa > Mollusca > Bivalvia > Mytilida > Mytilidae > Mytilus > Mytilus trossulus. The sequence continues at coordinate 2,345,324 of NW_026963318.1, forward strand.
AATTGCATCTGCCGTGCCATGACTTTGTCTAAATCCAAATTGTGCGTCGCTGATAATGTCATTTTCACATGCCCACTTTAGTAGTCTTTGGTTTAAAACAGCTGTAAACAATTTGGCTAAATTGCTCAAGAGGCTTATTCCTCTGTAATTATTTGTAAAGTCTATGTTCCCTTTATTTTTATAAACCGGTATGACTATTGCTTCGCACCAAGACTTTGGAAAGTGTCCATTCTCGAGAACAGCGTTAAATAACTTAACTATAAATGGAAGCAAAAAGTCGCAAAGTTCGATGAAATATTCGTTAAGCAAGAGGTCAAGACCATGACTTTTACTTCGCTTCAATAGATTAATAACCTTCTCAACTTCATTGCTTGTTATTTCAGCATCTAGTTCATCGAAAACACAACAATTACTTTCTTCAGTTGATGCATTGTCCGAATCCAAATTCATTTCCAATCCAAGATTTTTGAAGTGTTCATAGAAATCGTCTAATTTCAGATTACTTTTAAGTGTTTTCTTTTTTGACTTAAACTTTGCATAAAATAATTTTGGGTTTGTTTTGCGGATTACACTAAGCATATCACCTTCTTGTTTCATGTATTGGCGTTTCAGATAACGTTCCTTCAATTTGTATGTTTTCTTGCACTCATTTAATGTGTTATGATTATTTGTAGAACTGTTGCTGTTAAACGCATTCAATGCCCTGATATAATTTCGACGTAGAGCTTTCAACTCATCTGAAAACCACGGTTTATCAAAATTCAGCTTTGCGTTTTTGTGCCCAGATTTATGTCTTGTAGTAACTTTACAAAATGGTTCAGCAATAGCCACAACCGCGTCCGAAAAACTTTCCACACAAGTGTCTATATCGGCATCTGATGATAAGTCACGATTTTCAAAGCACGAGTTAAGTAGATCATAATTCACACTGAAAGCCTCACGAATCTCGAATTTATTTTCGTCTTTCCACTTAATTACTGTAATAACGTTATTTTCTGGTATACCAGCAGATGTGATATTTACTGTTGTTGCTTGTACGGAGTCAAATTCGAAGTGTAATGGGGCGTGGTCCGAAAATGTCGTAAAACTACAAACAATAAACTTACGAATCAATTCAAAATTTTGTTCCTGTGTAATAAGATAGTCATTTACACTAGTTCCGTTTGCACCACAGTATGTAAAACCATTTGCGTAGCCTTCGCTATGGCGTCCATTAACAATTCGAAATCCGGATGATTTGCACAAAGAAAGTAATTTTAGACCCCACGTGTTAGTTTTCAAGTCAGGATTTACTCTTAGAGAAAGTTGTGAATCGGCTGAATATGAAGTAAGGTCAACAAGAGAATCCGGCAAGTTGTCTTCTTTTATGAAATCGTCATACGTGCTTGTCCGACTATTAGTGTCCCCACAAATAAAACTAATTCCTTTTGTTGAGTAATTTTCTAAGACGGATTCCAGATCTTCAAATAAATCATTTACATCGTACTGTTTGTAGAAAACTGAATTATACGGCGGAATATATACAAATACTAGGTATCTATCTTCAGCATTTTTCAAAAAAATTGATCTGTCGATTTTTATAACTATTATAGAGTCTTTTATAATTTCACATACAGAGATTTTCTGTTCTAAATGTTTTTTATACAGGAAAACCATTCCCCCACCTTGAGTACTTTTCGAACGCATACGTGGTACAATGACTGGACAACAGAATTGGTCCATGGTAAAATTGAATTGTTTCTTCACCCAACATTCACTTAAAAACACTATATCATATGTATTCAGAAAGTTAACAAATTGTTCGTTTTCAAGTTTTTCACCTAGACCACCGTTTATGTTCCAAGATAAGATTTTGGTGGAGGAGATAGTTTTGTCATTCTCTAGTCGTTCCTAGTTCCACACGCCTTTGACTTCAGTGTCGCCACTGTTGTCATTCACGGATTCTTCCGCAAAAACTCTTTCCCCGTCTATATAAAGTTTGTCATTGATAAGAACGGCTTTCTTTTTTTGCAATTTCGCTTCCTTATACAACGGTACAAGGCGTTTCCGGCGGTCGTTTACGTCTTTTGGATACTGTTGGCTAATTCCAATATTAGTATTTTTTAACTTGTAACTATTCGATCGAACTTGACTTCGAGCATTTGAGTCATTAAATCGAACAATGATAGGTCTTGCCTGTCCCGCTTTCTTTTGTCCAAGGCGATGTGCTTTTGTAATTGTATGTTTAATATCATCAAGTTCTAGTTTGTCATCACAAATACTCGCTACAGTATCAATACAATTTTCGGACGTATCATCCTCGGTCTCAGGAATTCCGTGAAACAATAAGTTGTCAATGTATCCTCGACATCGAAGATCTGTAATTGTGTCAAAAAGTTTTTTGTTTTCTACCTTTATTGCATCGTTTTCACGTTTCAAATCTTCTACTTTTGAATTTACCGTTTTAACATTTTCTACCGTATCTTTGGAGAAATTATCCTTAGAGCTCGAGTTTTCGAGCTTAGCTACATGCACAGATAGGCTTTTCATCTCGGTTGACATACCACTTAAAGAATTTGAGATATTGTTTAACATCATTAGGATTTGGTATACCCAAGGTGGGGCTGGTGCTGCTGTTGGAAATCCGAGCATTTGTTGGTTTAGTGGAGGCGGCGTCATTGATTGGTTCAAGAAAAAGGGGGGTGGCGGCATCGGTGGAGGTGATGCATCTTGTTGCATTGCTGTATTTTGGTTTTGATTGACTGCATTAATTTGTGTAATCTGTGAACTACTAGTTAGATCTACGGGATCACAATGTTTATCTACAGAGTCATTTTGTTCATGTTGTTCACTGTTTTCATTGTTACTTATGTTACTACTGTCCGCCATATTATCCGGGTCAAAATATAGGCTTTCGCACAAATTAAAACTTGTATGTTCTAGTTTCTAGAATTCTGTGATTCGTCGTTTTTACGTGATGACGGCTGACAAATTGGACCTCGTAATTTTAGTATTATAGATTTATAGTTAAAAATATTTCTAGAGTTATTGGTTTTTCTTTTTGTCGTAAGAAACATTATACACAAAAGTACATCTTTGAAGTCGTTTTTATGACAAAACTCTATATTACATACAGACAAATAAGTCGCACGGAAAAGGGTTTATATTCGAGGACAACGAGAAATTGCGACAGCTTGAAAAGGTCATTTAATGATTCCTACGTATCTTATCAGTCCTTTTGACTATAAAAATCGTGCTTTTTATAATTTCAAGTATTTAATTTCGTATGATTTTTCACTAAATTTTGAATATCAAACTGGCTGCTAGCAGCCGGTTGGATATTGAATATCGAATAACGAATAACGAACCGGCTGCTAACTTCACATAAATGATTGTTGCAGATTGATACCATTTAAAATGTTATTACAAAGGCAAATATATGTGGTCAATGATCCAAGAAAGATAACTCCGTATGAATAAGAATAAGAATAAGAATAAGAATTTTATTAGTTTGAAATCCAAACAATAGGATTGTTACTAAAATACACAACAAAAAAAACCAAACAAACAGGCATATTAAAATTACAAAACGATAGTCAATAAACAGTTACACTACAAACATGTAGCATTGAAAGAAAAACAAAAACATAGATCAATAGTATTAATTATAATACTATTTTTGACAGCATGCCTCCTCTTTAAAGTTATGTATTAAAATATTATGCTTATGTATCAAAAAATATGTTATAATATACATTACACAGTTCATATATTGACATTATAATTGTTTCTCTCATTATACATTTCACTTATGTAGTTAACAATGATAAGTAAAATATCACATTCTTCGCAGGAAAATATAAAATCAAATTTATTTTCTTCACTCATAGAATTAAAACAGGGGACAATATTAGAAATTTCATTAAACATTTTGATCCTAGTTTTATTAATTTCTGAACATGTAATGATGAAATGAAATTCATCTTCCAACTCTTTATGGCATAAAGGACATATTCTATTTTCTAGAGCTGTTTTGTTGTATCTTCCACGTTCAACAGCCAACATACTATTACTTATTCTTATTTTAGCATAATTTTTTGTAACATTTTTATCTAAATTCAATAAAAGGTACTTTTCTAGTTCATACTTAACTTTAAATTTTCTGTAGGTTCTTAGTTTATTTCCATTTATTGAATTTTCATCATTAAAGAGACAATTTTTCCAAAATATAATGTAATTTTCATTGAGCTTCTTCACGATGGCTAATAGTAATCGTTTTTTAGAGAAGGTACATTGATTTTCCCAAACATGAGTGAAATTTAATTTTGAAAGTAGCATTTTAACTTTTGAAGCAAATCCATCATTTAACTGCTTGTTAGCTTTATAAACATTATATAATAAAGACTCATTTTCATTTGACTTTAAAATATGTAACCAAAATCCTATAGAAGACTTAAGGGCCTGTATACCAATAGGGTACATTCCCAATTCAGCTAATACAGCTGTATTTACTGCCTTTGAATTAACATTTAGAAGACCTTTCGCAAATTTGATTTGGAGTTTTACTGATTCCATAGATAAATATTGAGATTCAAGAGTTTTGTTGTTCTTCACAATATTTAGCGACCATATCTCACTACAATACAGTAATATTGGACTAACACAAGAATTAAAGAATTCCGTATGTGATCATGAATATTTTCCAATTTATGACAAAAATCTCAATTAAGTTGATGTTTTGTTACAGTTAAATTCGTTGTTCACATTTTCTTTTTTATCCTAAGTTGTCGATCGAGAAGTCTAGCATTTTGATAATTTCTACTGGATGTCATTATCAGCATGCATCACATGAACAAATTCTACACTCCAGGAGATTATTGTTATTCGTAATATTCCTCAAACTTGTAATATTACGACAAATAGTAACATTACAGCTTTGTGTAATATAAGGCCTATATTACAAAAAAGCGTAATAATCAATATTACGAATATCTGTAATATAGTTTTTTCTATATTACGAATATTTGTAATATACGATTAAACGGCTGTATCGTAAAATTCGACGTGTCTAACCATGACACCAAGAAGTCTTTCTGAAAGACATACATACGGTAATCATTTTTACACATGCAGAAAATTTAGTTTTAAAGTCGAATTTTGTTTTTTTACAAAATTAATGATTTTCCTACGAAATTTCTAACTAAAAACTTAAGATTGGACAAACTGCACATTCCCACAATCTTAAAATTAATTTCCTGTGAAAGAACTACATTTTCTCTTAACAGAAACGTTTTATGTGTTGTACTTTGAATGCTAGTATCACGTCGAAAAATCTTTAAAGAAACATGTGTATCGATTTCAAACCACATTTCAATGGTCGCTTAGAAGTGGCTAAAAAGTATAAATCGTTGTCTCCCTTAAAATTGATCTAATGCACTTGAAATTCCAATGTTTGTTAGTAGCTGGAAAAATATAAGACAAAACTGATAAATCAAATTGATTTCAAGTCATTTTATGAATATTGAAATAATATAGCATATCGCAGAAATTGAAAAAAAGATGTGCACGACATCTTGCACAAATGACGACGGGAATAATGTCCTATGTAATAATATAAACTGGAGAAATTTTAAATTTTAAACAATAAATGGTGTTAGTCACCGACCGTTTTTGTTTGTTATTAATAGGGTGGGGTATTTTATTTTTAAGGAATTGTTAAAATAAAAATTTCTAAAATATAATAATTTGTTTCAGAACGGAAATAAGTAAAAAAAAATATTTGTTTTATATTTAAAAAAAACTTTGATGAGGGTCTTGATTAGGATCTTCATATCTGTATTCAAGAACTTTTCAGATGTCTATTATTCTCGCCCGTTGGTTGCCGGGAGTCGGCGGGATGTCTGTTGATGCCTGCATTTTCCAACTGATAAACCGCGACTTAATCTTGTAATTTTTACACTCGATTTTTGAACTAGAGGCTCTAAAGAACCTGTGTCGCTCACCTTGGTATATGTGAAGGAATCAGACAGTTCATGACAAAATTATGTTAAGTTGATTGTGATGTGTTAGTACATCTTACTTTACTGAACATTCTTGCTGCTTACAATTATCTCTATCTATAATGAACTTGTCCGATTAGTTTCAGTGGAAAATGTTAGAAAATTTACAAATTCTATGAAAATTGATAGAAATTGATAATAAAGGACAATAACTTCTTAGGGGGTCAATTGCCCATTTTGGTCATTTTTACTTATTTTTTAGTCTTAAATTGCTGTACATTGTTGCTGTTTACAGTTTATCTCTATCTATAATAATATTCAAGATAATAACCCAAAACAGAAAAAAAATCCTTAAAATTACCAATTTAGAGGCAGCAACCTAACAACGAGTTGTCCGATTCATCTCAAATAGGGCAGATAGATGTTGACCAGATAAACAATTTTACCCTTTGTCAGATTTGCTCTAAATGCTTTGGTTTTTGAGTTAAAAGCCAAAAACTGCATTTTACCCCTATGTTCTATTTTTAGCCGTAGCGGCCATCTTGGTTGGTTTGCCCGGTCACAAAACACAATTTTAAAACTAAATAGCCTAAAAATCAATCTAATTAAAATATTGATCTCTGATTACGTTAATATACTGCATATGCAGTATATCAACGTAATCAGAGATCAATATTTTAATTAGATTGCCTAAAAATGATTCTGGCTATATTTGGTAAAATTTGCCCCAGTAGTTTCAGAGGAGAAGATTTTTGTAAAAGTTAACTTAGATTTACGAAAAATGGTTAAAAATTGACTGTAAAGGGCAATAACTCATAAAGGGGTCAACTGACTATTTTGTTCATGTTGACTTATTTGTATATCTTACTTTGCTGAACATTATTGCTGTTTACAATTTATCTCCATCTATAATAATATTCAAGATAATAACCAAAAACAGTAAAATTTCCTTTAAATTACCAATTTCGGGGCAGTAACCCAACAATGGAAATTTCAGGGCAAATAGATCTTCACCTGATAAACAATGTTATCCCTAGTCAGATTTGCTCTAAATGCTTTGGTTTTTGAGTTATAAGCCAAAACTGCATTTTACCCCTATGTTCTATTTTTAGCCATGGCAGCCATGTTTTTTGATGAAATGGGAATTAAAACACAAACTTTATTCTAGATACCATAGGAATCAATCAGATGAAGTTTAGTTTGAATTGGTTCAGTAGTTTCAGAGGAGAAGATTTTTGTAAAAGTTAACGACGACGGACGACGGTCGACGGACGCCAAGTGATGAGAAAAGCTCACTTGGCCTTTTAGGCCAGGTGAGCTTAAAAGATGTTCTTTAAATTTGGTCCATTTTCCTCTTTTCGGTAAACCCGTTCTGATCCTAATTAATTAAGATAAGTTTTGTGTCTGCATATGTTTGTGTTCCGGACCATATGAGTATTTGGACCATATGCGTAAACTCATATGGTCCGACCATATGCGTATGGTCCGACCGTACGCGTATGGTCCGACCGTACGCGTGTGGTCCGACCGTACGCGTATGGTCGGACCATATGAGTATGATACTCGTTTGGTTATTAACGGGCCGGACCATATGAGTATTTGGACCATATAGGTATTTGTTTTTCAATAATATGCATTAGAAAACTTTATAAAAAACAATGATTTGTACATGCTATTGCTCTAGATCTCCAATATCGTAACAAGACTGAAGAGCATCATATCACCAGTCAACTTAGAAAATTAAACTAGGGTCCTTGCCGGTTACGTACGTCATTCATTTTTTGACAACAAAAACACGTATTAGTATAAAAATTCTGAATATTGCACTGCTAAATAAATGCCGCTATTATATAAAGTTTCAAAAGTAAGTAAATTATTAGACTCTTTATCATGTCGACTTTACGTCAGTTTATAGTAAAACAATTGATTTCTTGTGTAACAGTATATTAAGATATTTTTGGAAGTCATCTTCTCAAGTCGACATTTTGCCATTCACTCGTAATAACACATCGAAAAATGAAGAAAAAAAATGTTTTTACTGTAGTTTTGACTAGTGATGAAATTTACTGTGTGAAACTGCTTATTTCATTTTATTCATCTTGTTATTTTTATTTTTTTTTATAGATCTATAATAAAATTACCTTTGATAGTGTCTTTTTAATGACGTGACAACTAGAAGTACACCTGTTAATTACCCCGACCATACGCGTACGGTCGGACCATATGAGTATAAACCCATATGGTCATGACCATACGCGTATGGTCCAAATACTCATATGGTCCGGAACATTTGCACACAAGACCACATCATAAAGAAAGACAAAACAGATAAATAAAAAAAAATCAACACACGCACACACACACACACCGAAATGAATGGAAGTTGTCCGAGTCAAACCAAACAAATATTTTAGACACAATCTACAGGCGTGCAGGTGTAATTCCTCATAATTACCTTTTGATAATTTTGATAATAGGTTCTTACTTCCTACAAAGTTACCTATGTCAAACATTATTTATTTCTGATTACAATAATATGAACAATCGTAAAATTCTTCCATTTGTTTATAAGAGGTGCTACCCAAATGAAAGTTGGAGATGCTTTTCACTGGGAAATTGTTTTTGAAAAGATTGGAGAACTTTAACCTGGTCAGCACTCGTAAACCCAGCTGTCATTCTGTATTATTTCATTAAGGTTTGGATAAAAACTGTCATAAAACATTTAAGACATAGCTTATTCTAAATATAAATACTTATTTATAATAATTGTTTTCTATTACATAATACGGAACAAAAATATTGATTTGACGACTTCAATAGCTTATATAAGTGTTTCTGATGATGAATGGTTTTACATATTGTGTGTCGAGAATGATATATGATTTGTTTTGATTTTTGTTAACAAGACTTGTAAAGTAAATCACCTCCTATAAAAAAAACACACAAAAAACGAAATAAAAAGAAACAACGGCATACCGTAAAACCTGGTATGGTAAGATGATAGGGTATGCAGTATGGTACAAATGCTACTATGACGTGGTATGTAACGATGGTATCGTAGTATGGCATTGTCATAAGGAATATACTACAATACCATAGTTAAATTAAAAATTTATAATAAGAAAGTTTTAGTAATAAACTATAAAAACTCATTTCACATCTCCATAATATTGATAGCAGAGATTGAACTTGATGATAATTTGTTGAACTCATATTCCCTGTTAAACAAAATTGAACATCGGAATGGTGACAAACAGTGAGGGATCAAAAAGGTGGGGGTTCGGAACCCCCCTCTTTTGTTTGGCCGATCAATGCATTTGAATGGGGACATATAGTTGGAACCCCCTCCTTTTTGTCCTGAATTGTGACTCCCTTTTTTAAATGACTGAATCCGCCCCTGTTAATGTTGAATTCGGTATACTACCGTATATATTCATGATTTACAAGGGTGCCTATGAAGCTAATAAATAACATATCATGTGACCTAAATTAGGTGCAAACTTTAAAAATGCATGATAGTATTTGTACCATATCATTTGTGTATACATGTTACGATTGGATTTGTACCTTTTAACCATTATTTTGACGTTACAATACCACATATCATACCACTGTACCATATCATGTTTTACAATATGCCCCACAAAAATGCATCAGACTGATTTATAAAAAGAACTCATTATCTCAGCTTCTTTTTGTCATTCTAAATACATTTTGACACATGTTTTGAATTTTTGGTCACCTACTTACTTACAACAACATATAATATGGTTCTTGCAAAACGATATATTTCAATAATTTAGGAGGGTCTCCTCAGCAAAGCAAAGTTTCAAATAATGACATCTTGGTTTCAATACAATTGTTGAAATAATACACATCAATTATATCGCTTGATTCTTTTAGTTTTAGTTTGGTTCATGTTTCTCAGTCTTGGGTTTTCTATTTTATTTTGTTTGGCTGTGTGTCTTTTTTTTTTTCTTTTTTCAGCCCATATTTATGTAGCAGAATCATTCTACTTTCCAATAAATAGCTTCATGATTACATTATCACAATTATGTAAAACTGCTATATTTTGGGGACAAAAAGTGGTCTTACTGAATCTACTCCTTTCATGAAAGTTTGCAAAATTATTGAAGACTGAAAACCTTAACCTAAGACTGAATTTGATTGTTAAAAAAAATAGTCCATTTATCAGTAAAATATTGAAAAATATTTGCTCTTGATCCTGTATTTTGGTCATTATCAGCTTCTCTTCTATCTTAAAATTCTGTGAATGTTTTACTAAGTTATTGATAACTGAAAAGATTCTTACAACAGTCGGACTGAATCTAAATAAAAACTAAGTCCTACTCAATTTATCAGTAGAATACGGAAAATGAAAACAGATATTTTTAAATTTTGCTCTGGAAACAGTTACTCTATTCACAAAAAAATATTAAGAGTAAAATACTCTTAAGTCATAAATATTTCAGTGTAACTTACGACCAATTTTCATCTTAAGATTTCCGATGGGAAAGATTCGCTGTATTTTAAGTCACAAATGAACTTCTGTTCAACTTTATAAAATTCCATGAAAATTTAATAAACTTTAACCATAGACAGAAACTATATATTGACGCCTCTGACGCCGACGACGAAATGTGGGATCGCTATGTTGCTTTCGCGACATAATTTCTCAGGCTCGACAAAAATAAAACTGAAAATAGAGAGTTAACGGTCACATCAAACCCGCCCCATAGTAGCATATAGAGTCAGCTGTATACGACCGCAGAATTCGAACCCTAAACATTGGGACAAGTATGGACACATTGTTCAAGCTTGATACACCTCTGCATTTGGATTGACACAACATAGGTTTCTGACACATAATGATTGTGGTCTAAGAACTTAAACTTAAAAACTTTAAATTTTATATTGGACATTACCTATTATGGTCCAATATCCAAAATCTTAATACATGGTTAGATTCAGCATATCAAAGAACCCCAAGAATTCAATTTTAGATGAAATCAAATAAAGGTCAATTTTGGACCCTGAAGACCACAATGTGAAGCAGTTTGATAACCGGGCCAAAACATCAAAAATATAAATACATGGTTAGATTAAGCATATATCAAAGAACCCACTATATTTTCAACTTTTGTTGAAATCAAACAAAGTTTAATTTTGCACCCCAATTTGGACAAACTTGAAAACTGGGTCTATTATTAAAAATCTAAATACATGTTAAGATTCAGCTTATTAAAGAACCCCAAGTGTTCAATTTTTGTTGATATTAAGCAAAGTTTAATTTTGGACCACGATTTGGATCAACTTGAAAACTGGGCCCATAATAAAAAATCAAAGTACGTGTTTAGATTCAGCATATCAAAGAACCCCAAGGATTCAATTTTTTTTTAAATCAAAAAAAGTTTAATTTTGGAACACGATTTGGACCTACTTCAAAACTGGGCCTATTATCAAAAATATAAAGACATGTTTAGATTAAGTATATCATGGAACCCCAAGAATTAATTTTTTGTTGAAATCAAACAAAGTTTAATTTTGGACCCCGATTTGGACCAAATTCAAAACTGGGCCAATAATCAAAAATCTTAGTAGGGCCTACATGTTTAGATTAAATATATCAAGGAACCCCAAGGATTCATTTTTTGTTAAATTCAAACTTAGTTTTTAAATTTTGAACCCTTTGGACCTTAATGTAGACCAATTTGAAAACGGTCCCCTTATTCATAAACTGTTGGGACCAAAACTCCCAAAATCAATCCCAACCTTCCTTTTATGGTCATAAACCTTGTGTTTAAATTTCATAGATTTCTATTTACTTATACTGAAGTTTGGTGAGAAAACAAAGAATAATGCTTATTTGGGCTCCTTTTTGGTCCCTTTTTCCTAAACTGTTAGAACCTCAACTCCCAAAATCAATCCCAGCCTTCCTTTTGTGTTCATAAACCTTGTGTTTTAATTTCATTGATTTATATTTACTTATACTAAAGTTATTGTGCGAAACCAAAGAATAATGCTTATTTGAGCGCTTTTATTGGCCCCTAATTCCTAAACTGTTGGGGCCAAAACACCCAAAATCCATCCCAACCTTCCTTTTGGGGTCATTAACCTTGTGTTTAAATTTCATAGATTTCTATTTACTTATACTAAAGTTATAGTGCGAAAACCAAATGTCTTCGTCGTCTTCGGACGACGACGACGGACAACGGACGACGACGACGGACAACGGACGACGCCAACGACGACGACGACGGCGACGGACGACACCAACGTGATACAGATATACGACCAAACTTTTTTCAATGTTTGCGGTCGTATAAAACATATCATTTACATTTCAATCATTTTCAAAAAGGCAACCACAAAATTAAAAAAAATCTCAACAAATAAGTACTGTTACAATAACTCTGGAAGGGTAAATTTTAAACAGTGAAAACCGAACTAGTCATTCAGAAACCACAACATTTGGAATTTTCAAACTATCAATTACAACAACTCTGAAAGGGTAAAATAGAAAACGACGGGTTGTTCACATTAACGACCAATTTAAGAATTGCTATGAACTTTTACGAGCTGTATACGGTTTATTTTCAACTATTAAAAGTTATATTACGATGTATTAATGTCAAAATTCCTCGGTTTGATACGAGTTGTCACAAATAAATAGGAGCAGCTTAGTTTAGTAGCTTATGGGCATTATTTGATAACATATGTAGTGTAACGTATATATTACGAAATTTTGCTATTCATCAAAGCTTTTACGTGTTAATTACGACCTGTCAAAGAAACGAGATCGTGTTACGAGTATTTACGAGTCCATACGATGTTGTAGCTTGAATACTAATACCTCACCCTAAATCGTAAACAGTACGCGAAACTACACAAAGAGAACGTATCTAATAGTAGTATTAACTACGCATAAAGTGCTCGTGATAACTCGTAGCAATCCAAAAAGCCGTCGTAACATGGACCTAAAGAAATCGTAAGCAACACGTATAAGTACTCGTGATAATCCATCAATAATTTGTACACAAATCGTTAAATTACGGATTTGTGAGCGGATTGTTACGTTCTGTTGCGAGCGGTTAAAACGTACGATATCTACTAAAGGTTTAATACCGAAAAATCGATCCATGGACAATCGTGACAAGGTTTTTGACACGAATAAAATTTTCATCTCCTTTCATGATCCTTAAGAGTGTCTACGAGTTGTTGTGAGTTCTAACCAGTTATTTGTGGGTACCAGCGAGTCATTCACGGATGCTTACAATTGACAACTAGCAAAGCGTAAGGACTCGTAAGAAACATCCATGTACATATGTGAGTGGGGCATTCAAAAGTTTTCAACGGTTCTTAAGAACGACAGATACCAATGGACAACCAAAACACATTTGAATATTTTGTCTCGATGAGCTAATTATAAGAATGACATATTGGGATGCAATTATTCCATGTACATTATTACAAGTCAAATAATTTCTGCAATTGGAAAAAAGTAAGCAAGTATCTCCAAAAATAACAAGAACAATGTGTTAACCAAACATAATAACTCTAAGGTTATACTTTACTCTTTAAAGCAATGAGCATTTTTGTTTGATAAATACTGCGGATCATATATATTTAGGAGCTTATATCATGGAAAAGTCATATCTCTTAATTTACTTTGACTTTAAAACAATGTTAAATATTTGATGATATACAGATAATATATACACGCACTAAAATGTATTTGCATTTGCGATCAGGAAATGTCTATGACAGGTTCTATAGTATTATTTTACAACGACGAGCACGCGTACCATATTCAAATCATTATGTAAAAAAATGTACAAGTACACCAAAGAAGGCTACAAAAGTGAAGGAAACAAGTGAAACTGCTCACTGATGATACCCCCGCCGCAAGTGGATAATATTAATAGTGTAAAAATATGCAAGTGTTCGGTAAACAGGAAGTTGTCGAGTGATGAATCTGAAAACGCATCACACGGTATAGCTGACTTATATAAATCCTGAAACCAAATTTTTGAAATCCTTGTATTGTAGTTCCTGAGAAAAATGTGACGAAAATTTTCAACTTAGCTATCATGTGTAAAATCATACAAGTGTTCGGTAAACAGGAAGTTGTCAAGTGATCAATCTGAAAACGCATCACACGGTATAGCTAACCTAGATAAACCCTGAAACCAAATTTCAGAAATCCTTGTATTGTAGTTCCTCAGAAAAATGCGACAAAAAATATTCATGGGACGGACGGACTTACGGAAGGACAGACAGAGGTAAATAAGTGTACCCCCTTTTTTAAAGGGGGGTATAAAAAAGAAATAGGTGTTGCTTTTCTGGCTGTGTTAGCAGCGACAGCAGAGGATGAGTCACCACTTATTTAGTTTTCAGCGTCAGTCAGTTTGATAGGAACTACTTGATCAATGATATATTTTTTACAAAATTGCATTAGTATCAGATCAACAACTTCGAGGCCCTGTCCCCTAGGTCAATGTCAGGCGGCTTTTAATAAGAAACCAATTTTCAATATTTTTAAGTTGCCTGCTTAAATGGGTTTGATAGGAACAAATTGTGATAGATCACTGACATTTTCTATAAAGTTGCATAACTATCAATACTTTATGATTTAAAGACTATTTTGAGGCCCTGTCCCAATGTCAGGGTGCAGTGGTTTTAAATTGGGAAGCAATTTTCAATGTTAGCTTCTTTCTGCTTAAGTCAATCAAATATATATGAACTACTTGTGATAGATGAAAAAAAATCAAAAGAGTTGTATTACTATCAGTACATACCAGTTTGACGACTATTTCGAGGCCCTGTCCCCTGGTCATTGTCAAGCGACTTTGAATCGATTTGATTCTAAATTTCTGCAAATAGGTGAAACATTTCTGTGTGTAAAAAGTTTTTTTGACTATGAAGATTAAAAATCTCAGGCTAAAGCTGGAAAGTCGAATGCTGAGGGAGTAAAGTTTGGAACTGACATTTAATAAGTCTAGTTCTGAAATTTAAAGTTTGCCGCTAGGGCTTGCTCTGAAGATGTTGGGATCAGCGCTGAAGAATTAAAGTCTAGCTCTGACGATATTGAGATCAGAACTGACGTACAAATGTCCAGCGCTGATGATATAAGGTATAGCGCTTAAGCTGTAAACTCAGGCGCTGCAACTATAAAGTTGATCGCTGTAGATATATTTGAAATTTAGCAATGGATATGGAAAGACTGGCGCTACAGATGTAAAATGCGCGGTGGAGATAAAGTTCAGCGTTAAAGATATAAACCCAACTCTACAAAATAAAGGAATTTTAATCGCAATTAGTTTATTTGAAGAAAAAACATCAGAAGAAATTTACAGAATAAGCGCTATTCTTTAAGAAGAACAAATTAAAGTGCTATGAATTTTAAAAATACCCTAAAAAAATCACTTACAGACGCTCATATATGTCCCTGTATAATTTTTGTTTGTTTGTTAAAATATCTGTTGTCAATCATCTTTATTGTCATAAATCAGGTGATTGACAGGTAATACATCACACAAGATATATACGTTGTTTTTACAGTCATTAAGCTGTGATTTGATCATCAGATAGAGTAATAAAAGCACTTTGAACCTATGAAATTTTGATTTAATATATTTCATTGTCTGTTTTTTTATCCTTTAATGAACCTCTAAATTTTAGAAGGACGTGTCTAATCAGTCATCTACAATTAACTGTAAGTAAATTGTACCTGCAACATGAAGACCTACAACTGGTAAACACGATCGAGGTACCATCATATAACTAAAGATATTCTTTATGAAATTGGATCGTTCACGGTATCTCAGTTAATTGTTTAGCGTAACAATGTTTTTGAAAAATAATGAAAAATACATCAACAGGTTTGTTAGTTAAAACAAACTGAACAAATCAGACAAAAAATCATAACATCATACGAATTTTCCAAATTCAAAGTTGACCAATTACTTTCATGCTGCAAATTTGGAAACTCTGTGTGTAAAATGAAGTTGTGATATAGGTACTTTTGTTGTTGTTGGTATATTGCATTCTTTGCGCATTGATAAATATAAACAAGTTAGCATCGTGGCTAATTTCTTAGTTGCGTTATGTCAACTGTTGATTCGACAGTAAATTGGAGCAAAGGGAAAATAAATCGCAAATCAAAAACTGCAATATTTATAGGTACTATAAAAAATCAACACTTTTTTCCAGAGATTATTTAATAAATAATACACACAACACATAGACTTAATTAAATTTGTTAAGCTTAAAAAATGTGTAAGTTCTTATATGGAGTAAACTAAAAAACAAATGGCTGACCAAATCTCAAAGATGCTTGTGGCTTTCAATGCATAACACAACAGCAGTAGTAATTAGATAACAGTATTGGTAATCTTGTAATGGAATAAGCATTCGTACAAGATTCATCAACGATATGATCTTGATTTGTTGTATACGAATATTGTTTTATTGACGTATTTCACACATACATCTTTCCTGAATTGGTTTTCATCATTTGTATTAAAAGATAAAAGTAATAGAATTAAACTTAAAAATAAGCTAAGGTTATTCCTTCTCTGTAATAACGTCAGCAACTTAAATTCGATGATTGATATTCACACATATAGGTACATTTTTGGCTAAGAGTCTTTTTGTTCCATGTGTAATTATGCACTCTGTTCATGCTGATAACGCTACAAAACTCAATTGGTGCTGTTACCCTCCACCTGAAATATTCCATTGGAGATCCATCGTTGTAAGTCCATTTTCCTTGTACCAGTTTACCTTGTATACATATTGAATGGTAGTGCATGCTCCCGATGTCAGCTGAAATATAAATAAGCCTGTAATGTCTAAGGAGAAGAATCAACCAAGGAATTATTGTATAATCTATGCAGGACTTTATTTAGTTGATGGATGTAAAATAAGTGTTCCAAAATGTCAGAACCGCGGAAGCATCAATGTTACACAGGTCTTTGTTGAGTTGGAGGACAAAATTAAAGTATACTAATTACCTTTGTGGAGTCGACCTTTTACACAATTGGAACAACACATATCTCAAACCATAGCTCTTTACCCTTTCGTGATTGATACATTCTTACTTTTAATTTATTAACGATAACGTTTGACGAAATTTGTTTCTCTCGAGTATGAATAATCAAAAGAATAAATAAATTGTAACATGTCGAAGACGAATAATTAAAATTATAGTATTTGAAAACATTTGATGCCGCTGACTTTTGACCGATTGACTTTAGTCAACATCTTTTTAATTCATGGATGAATAATCTAACAAGTATTGCTTAAGATCCCTTATAAACACCATTGCATATCCTTTTTGCAAAATCAAAGGCCTTTTAAATCCACTGTTACCACGACCTTTGACCAATTGAGTGGAATCAAAAAGATAGTCCAATAAATACTCCATCTTGTTATGTTTATCAGACAAAAGTTTCCTAATGAGCAGCTGCTTATGAGGGTTATTTGTACTATGACAATCATAAGAATACAGGAACATCTATGAACACATGAATCAATTAGAATGATTTTAATATTAACACCGCTTTTAGGCACCTCTTTTGTCTATATTGTGGCGGCAAGTTTTTATTGGTAGAGGAGCCGAAGTGTTCAACCACCGACCTTCGACTGGAAAACTGACTATTCTAGTAAATTAAGATTGGAATCGATTGATCCGCACAATAGGGGTTCAAACTCACAACCTCAGTACCAGTTGAATAAAGTATGATGCACTGACAAAACTATTTATCCAAGTTGGTAAATCTGATATGAACATAATGAGAACAAAAATATTGATAAATTAGCTTTTTTCATGAAGTGAAAAACATATTTAGTAATAAGAGATTGACTGCGAATGATAGACTGAATCATTTTTGTTATCTTATGATTTGCTGGTATAATGAAATACGTTTTCTTTTCTTTCCCCATCAATAGCAAAAGAAACAACCATCTTGTTGCATTTTTCATTACTATAACCTGTCATATCAGTCAAGAAACAATAAATGATAAATGATAAAATTCTTATATAAATTAGGTAATTTTTTCGTGATGGTAAAACCTTGACCTTCAACTAATCGACAAACATCATCCCTGATGAAGGAACATCCAGAATAGCACGTTGAACGCAGTAGAATATATAATGTTACTTTTTATATTATTTAAGGGGGCTCCTGGGTATAAATGAATCTTTTTTTCTAATACAGGATTTCGCTATATTTTTTCATAAATGAACTTTATCATATACTTAAAAGAAAAATGAAATAAAAAAATGGGGTCACCGTTCATTTAAGCTAAAATCTGCCTCTGGAAGAAGAATACATTTTTGTTAATGTCCTTTTTTTCTGTTGAACTAATAGGAGAAAAAGAGGAAATATCGAAATAAAATAATAACCTAATATAAGAAATTGCTTAAATTTTACAATTATTTAGTTTATGTACAGCTTATTTGAAAACAATAATAAAAAATATAGGTCACAGATGCGTTAAAAAAATATTTCAAAAATAAGGCCAAACAATGGCATTTTTGCACCAAAGGGAGATAATTTGGAGCTTTTTCTATTTTTAAAGTCATCTTGGGCCAAACCAAATCATTTTTTTGAGTTGTTTTTTGTACCATATCATAAACTATCAACTAATAGTGTAATAAATAAAATTTGTAATGAAAAAATAAAGGTTTAATTTTTTGCTAAAATTTTTGTACCCACGAGCCACCTTAAGTGCATTATTAATTTTATTTACTTTATTACCTGTAACCAGCTTGATATAATCTGATCTTTCATCGGAATCGATACGCATGAGCTCACTTCCCGGGCACACGGAACCTCCAGCAATGTTGGATGCTTTAATTGGCGGTTCTAATGTATAACAGCGACCACAACCTGGTAAAATGTTAAATAATGCAATAATAGTAATTAACGCATTATGGAACAAAATACTGAGA
Organism: Mytilus trossulus; assembly: GCF_036588685.1. Lineage (NCBI taxonomy): Eukaryota > Metazoa > Mollusca > Bivalvia > Mytilida > Mytilidae > Mytilus > Mytilus trossulus. Next base: position 2,364,260 of record NW_026963318.1, read on the forward strand.
GCTAAAATAGTTCAGTCGTTAACAGATGTTTATCAATTAACAAGAATAGAAAAATATGTGAGATGTTCATCGCCGAAAACGCCTCAAATCGGTTATGAACAAACAAATGTACACTGTAAGTGTGAATTTGCTTAAGTCACAACGATTTCAAAATGATTGACGGATTGTGAATACTCTTTTCATTTAAACGGGTTCCTTATTTTAAAAGGATGAATTTGCATCTTACAGAGTAACTTAAAACAAATATTGTTTAATTTGGAAAGAGATAAAATTGCGTACCGCTAACAAATTAAAAAGAATCGAGATACAATTATATAATTTCCGAAAATTGATATTATCTATCAATTGAAATAAATGCGACACAGTTATACACAACACAACACTATCAAGGGGTACAATCAAAATCATGTTACTTCCGGTGTGTGTATATCCATCACGTGATTTTGATTGTACCCCTTGACTATAAAGCTATTATAAAAGTTTAACTATCTTTCAGGTGATGTAAATGACACCGGAATATGCACAACAAAACCTGATAAAAAAATAAGAACGTTGCTACTATATATCAAGTAAAATAACTGACACAGGACTATACATAACACAACATGATAAAGGTGATTGGAAATTTTTACTATATATCAAGTATACTAACTGATACAGGACTATATATAACACAACACTGTTAAGATATTAGAACATTTTTTCTATCTTCTAGTTGAAATAACTAAGACGGGACTATATATAACACAACCCGATTCAAGTATTATAACATTGCTACTATCTATCCAATGAAATAACTGAGAAATGACTAAACACAATACAACATGATAAAGGTGTTCGAACATTTTTATTATCCTGCAATTAAAATAATACTGAGACAGGACTATATATAACGCAACACGATGCAAGTATCAGAACATTGCTACTATCTATCAAATAAAATAACTGAGACAGTTCTTTGCATAACACAATACGATAAAGGTTTTAGAACATTGCAACTATCTTCCAATTGAAATAACTGAGACATGACAGTATATAACACAACATGATGCAAGTATCAGAACATTGCTACTATCTATCAAATGAAATAACTGAGACAGGACTACACATAACACACCATGATAAGGGTGTAAGAACATTGTTTCTATCTTCCATTTGAAATTACTCAGACGGGACTATATATAACACAACACGATGCAAGTATTAGAACATTGCTACTATCTATCAAATGAAATAACTGAGACAGTTCTATACAAAACACAATATGATAAATGTATTAGAGCATTAATATTTTCTATCAAGTGCAACATATAGGACAGAGATATACACAGCAAAGCATTATATAGGTCTCAAAATTTTACTTATCTGGTTCACCATTTGCTTTTGTTTTGGGGGAGGGATATCTCAGCCTTAAAGAATAGTAACAGAAGTGTTGTTATTTGTTGATATAATCATGATAACAGATGGCTGAAAATTATTCTGAAGAACAGAAGTTATGCATTTGATTTGCGTGTCCGTTATTTTTTAGTTAGTGAAAATTAAGCAAATTAAATATGAGTTACATGTGATACCTGTCCACAAAAAAAAGCTATGGTTATGTACAACACATAATCTGAAATAAATTAAATATGTTTTCCCTGGATCGCCACCTGAGAACATTTAAACATTAAGATCCTTGATGAATTATAATACAATTTTACTATCATTCTATATATTCAAAAAGAAAGGTAAAAAAGTCGAAAGGGATATTAATATCATATTATACATAAGTAAAAAGAACTATCTGACAAACCGTTTCAAAACAAAAAAAATAAAACTTACAAATCACATAGTTTTAAAAGTTTGACAAAATGCATATATTTTATATAGACTTACGTTCTTGTGAAAGGTAGAATTTCCATCCTTTCTCTGATAAGGACATCACGGAGTAGGTGAAGGGATCTGAGTGTAAAGTACACACTCTTGTCAGGTTGTTGTAAAAGAATGATAAACAACGCTTATCTGACAGACATTTTACACTGCATTCTACAAATCTTACATGGCAGACTCCAATGGCGTTCTCCACTTCGTACTTGTTGTCATATTCTGGTTTATGATGTGCTGAGATCAATCTTGTTTCACCTTTTACAGCAATGAACATCGTGTTCATAAATAGAACTGGAATAGATATATCCATTCTCGCCAGTACACAAATCATTTCAATATAATTGTTTTCAATAGTATGTACTTTAAATAGTATGTGGTTACTATGTGCTTACGTTATACGATGCGTATTAAGTGATGATTGGTCTGTTCTAACTAGCAAATGCAAGAAGCTATGATTTAAAAAAAAAGAAGAGATCGATTTTGTGACGCCTCTGTATTACTGGTAATTTGATTATCAAGAAATACAGATATAAGTATTAAATTTTGTTCTTTTGAGAGTTCATCGTGGAAATACAAATGATGACAACCACTAAGCTGATTTATTATTTTCAAATGACAAAATTTTAACACTTTCGAAAGGGGGGCTGATAAATGAGGATATTGTTATCAGGAACAATATTTCCATCATCAATCAGGTATTTAAAAAAATATCATAATTTCATTTGATTTCTGTATGCCAATGCAGGATCACATTTATTATCCGACAGTCCAATGAGGGGGACAAGGGGTTTAACTGTTATGCTGTTATGGGCCAATTAAATTCTTCGTTATCTATTATTTTGAAAATATATTTGCTGTTAGCTGTTATTGTCTTATTCTTTGTTAGCTGTTACTGGGCTTTTAGTTGTTTTGTTATCTGTTATGGCGATAATGTATTTGCTGTTAACTGTTATTGAAAATTGGAATGTTAGCATTTTATTACAGTCAATTTTCGGTATAAATTGAAGATCATTGGCCATTGGGGTTTATATAACACTACTTATATGTTTGTCCCGTATTCAGAGATGGATCCCATTAACATATACCCATCACAGAGGTGAGGTACAGGACAATTCAAGTATATCTTATGATTATCCTTTGTAATAAATTCCATTTTTTTACGAATGTGTATTCAAAATTATCTTATTTGTTTGTATGAGAATAATGTACCTTGTTTCCCGTCCGAAAATATTTAATTCAAACAATTCTTGATATGACAAAAAGGAAAACATATGGCCAGGAATATCTGCCAAGGATCTCAACTAAGGACTAGGTTCTAACAACCACTTAACCTTTTATATAATATGGTACATTCACTGTGATTCTTTTCAAAGCAGAACCAAATGCATTTTACAATGAAAGTGCCAACCATGTACTTGGGTCAGAAGCTGCACATTACTCATTACAACCAAATATTTATTTCGTTTCAAGACATTGTTTCAAGACTTAACTATGTATTCTACTTACTAGTTAACTTGGTACAATAAAAAACCTCAGCTGATAAAAAAATGTTCAAATAAGGCCTTTGAAAATAGTGGAATAAATTGCTTTTAGAGTGTCAAAATTCGTTCGAAGTACTTGATAGATTGCATGCTTATAATTGGTGCTTTTGATTTTTCTACCCAATATACCACTTTGCCTCATAGCCTCAAAAGTCAGAATATCTAAACTCTTTTATGTCATCTTTTTTATTAGCAAAAAAGGGAGCTTCAGTCAATATATATAAACAATACACCAACGTTTCATGAGAACTGCTGAAAGCATTTTTAAGTTATTTTTGAAAACTAGAAAAAAAAACCTTTATCCAATGAATAAAATCCCTTAACTCAATAACATAAAATCGAAAATTAATATCAATCGAAAGGGAGTTTACAACAATAGATATACACATTTCAGTAAAGTTTCACGAGAACTGCTGAAAACGTTTTGTGTTAATGTCTGAAAACTGGAAAATTCCCCCTTCCCTTTTTAATTAACTAAACCTGTTAACTAGGAAACGTAAAATCTAAAATTTATAAAAAATGAAATTAACCTCATTTTAATAGATATAAACAATTAACCAAAATTCGTTGCTTTGTGAAAGCATTTTTGAGATATAATCAGAAAACTGAAGAAAAAAAATACCAATTTAATTGAATAAAAACCCATTACCCAGAAACTTAACATCTAAATTTATAAAAAAAAAAAAGGGGAGCTCAAGTCAATAGATATAAACAATTTCCCAAAGTTAAATGCAAATTGGTTCAAGAGTTTTTGAGTTAATGTCCGACATGTAGACAACAGACGGACAACAGTATATCATAATACGTTCGAGCGCATAAAAAATATAAAATATTGAGTGGTAATTTAAACACATTCTAGATACATAAATTAATCATAGAAAATATAATGCATTACAAAGGATTATATCCGTAATAAGAAATACTGATTTGTCAAAGAAAGAATTATTTTAATATTTCATTTACTGTTATCTGTGTTTGTCCATTTTAATTCCTTGTTATCTGTTATGAGCCAAATCAATTTGCTGTTTTGCTGTTATTGGGACCCCCTTGCCCCCTCTCTCCAATAATCCTACATTCCCAAAGTCCGACAGTCATATAAAACGACTGCCTCATATTCTGTCAGTCCTTCAATCCGACAACCCGATAATCGTACGCGCAGTCACTTGTCTCTAAAAGAATATGCCTATAAAAACGTGGAACGTTTGTTAATTGATAATTTTTTTTCATACAGAACATTATCAGAATAGACAGTGTGTAAACCATGTAAACGTGTATATATGTACTGGTAATTTTCTCCGTTATCCTGTGAACCTCTTAAGTTTTACCAGCTGCGGAGGAATCCACGTACCCTTCCTATCAGGAGTAATGGAGATTGACAACTATATGTACAGTGTTAACAAACCAATACTGATTTTCCCTGTATAACTTTCTTAAATTTGCAGAATTTATCGCTGTTTCAACAAGGACGTATTTTCATAGTTATACGTCCTTTCTTTTCAAATACAGAAATACTTTATGAGTTAATTTACAAACACTTTTGTTTGTTATACATTTTTATCAGTCGTCTGTTGTTCTATAAAGTAAAGACGATATTGGTTACAATGCTAACTGGTATTGCATATATCTAAATATCTAAATAAATATCAAATTAGTTATATAGTATAAACCAGTATTTTACATTAAAATGTTATAAGTTATGATCGGTTTTAGAATGTATCGGAATTCTTATACATTTTGCTTTCGAATACAATCGATAAACAATACAAAAAGCAAATGGAATAAGGACGTACGTCACATACAATGAGCATGATAAATGAAAGCAATATTGGAATACAATTACTGATTTGATTTGATTTTAAGTGTTTTAACGCCACTTCTGAGACCCGCTTTTGGCTTTTTCGAGGCTAGTTTGTGATGGCGGAAGAAGCTGGAGTACCGCGAGAAAACAAACAACCTTCGAAAGGAAAAGTTACAATCCAAGTCAATTAAGATTGGAGTCGAATGCACCTGCACGAGTGGTGTTCGATCTCACACCTCTCAGTGTTAACTGGCTAGTGATTACAGTAGTAACTATTTAGACCACTTAACTATTGAAGACGCCTACAATTACTAATATTTTTCATGTTTATGGTCGGCTTACTAAAATTTCTCTTTTCTGCACCAATGCAGTTCAATAATGCTCTTATTGTATTTAAATATATATTAACAGCTATTTAAAACACATAACAAACGTTGTTCTTGACAGCTTTAGACAGAAGACAGGCAATATAAATGATAAAACACAGCTGGAATAATTATTTTTGAATGACATTTGAAATATTTTCTGTGGCATGATAATTGAGGGTATTGGTTTCAGTAACAATATTTTCTTCTGCATATTATATATCTTTAAAACAATTTATAATTTCAATGTGCGACCAATTTTTGAATCTTAAACCATTTACCGGTCAGGAGTCTTAACCGCTTGAAAAAAAATGAGGACGGTGAACTTCTTTTCGAAAATACTTCGGAGCTCAGTAACTTTCGAATTGTAATGCAAGTCAATTGACAAATATATGTTGCTAAAAAAAACATTCCACAATTGTTGTTAAGGTGGTACCTAACACTACAGGGAGATAACTCCGTAAAGTCATCTAAACATTTTAATTACGTTGTGTTGTAAAGAGAATGTTAAGCTTCTCTATGATCAAAATTGGTATTTGTCAAACTGCTATATAACCAGTGTAATTTTTCTGACAAAACGGTTGGTTCAAAATTTTTGAATTTTTTATATTTTTGATAAAGGGTCAAAGTAAATACATTGTCAAAATTTAATGAAAATTAAACGAGCCAAATTAATTTTAGTGAAAGTGTTGGGTACCACCTTAAATGACTATTGAATCATTTCGAGTATATTCATCGATTGTTTATCTAACTAGAAATTAGCGCACAGTTTTTTTTTTGTACAGTGAAACCCGACTAAACCGAATCCTGTTTAAACCGAAACCTGTATCAACTAAACATGCTTGTAAGCACCGTCATATCAAACTTTGTGCGTTGTGAACTTGATAAAACCGAACATCGGCCAAAACCGATCAACATTTTTAAAAGTCCTGAAGAGGTTCGGTTTAAACAAGTTTCAGTGTTTCATAAAACGCATTTAAAACCTTGCAGCCCTATTTGCTTGTTATGATTCGACAGTATTATAGTATTTCGACTTTTAAAGATTGAAAAGGTCTTCTAAGATTGAGATGCATTTCTTCGATAAAATCAGGTATGAAAATTATCGATATTTTTTCCTCAGTTATCTCAATATAAACATAAATTATATAAATTGAAATCCCAGATTTGATTACAGATGCAGGAAAAGCCAACGTGTTATAATATAGACACCGTAAAATTGTACTCTGAACAATTTGGTTTTTTTTTCATTTGTAACAAACAAATATTTTGACATGAGGTTTTATTATAGAAAAATTATCTTACTTTAGAAACATTAATTTCATAAAGTTTTATTTTGACATAAAGTAAATCGTCCCACGTCTGGCATAATATCATCAATTATGTATAGCTTATTTAGTTGACACAAAACGATATCCCGGAAGCTTCATTTTAATTCTCAATTGGTAACACTATGGTTCACAAGAAGATTTGTTTGCATTCCTCATCTTCACCAAAAATTAAAAAAACATTTGGAAACAAAATATCAAATTTCCGCTTTATAGAAAAACCACAACATAACTGCATTAAATTGTTGTTCTTTAAAAATATATAATTGATTAAAAATCTTTTTTAGCACTTTTATACTAAGGTGGATTATCAGATCAAGTTTAAGTCGTCGCTGGACGTAATATTTTTGTTTTTGTTTTAATATCTGTTGCTTCATTCTTGAGAATGAATTTCCCTCGTCTTACGGCTCGCGAAATTTAATATTCTCTCGACTGGTATTTTTTTTTCGCAAATACCACTCCTTAACATGATATATCTGTTTACCAGTGCATTTTAATGGAAGTGTAGTTGATATTTAAAAAAACAACAAATAAACAGCCAAAATAATGAAAAAAGATAATGTATATCCATATATGTATAAAACACAATAGGTTGGATCAATTAAACATATATTAGATAGCCAAACAGAAAGTAGAAGTGAAGCATTTCTATGACTCATCCTGTGTCAGCAAAAAATAGGAAAGTATTATGGTTTCTCAAAGACAGCTGACACCAGGGGGCGATACCATAGGCATGAAAAATGTGTGTAAATGTCTCTTTTTTACATGTACCAAAAGCAAACAAAAAAGCATCATACGTTACTTCAATGCAGTTGATCCCAGGGGACGATTCCTCAAGGTTATAAAGTACTAAATGAATAAATATTTAGTAGTATATTTTACAAATTAATTCTTTTTTTTTCCCTTTTAATCGGTTAGTAAATTTGTGATGTTCAGATGAATAGATTTTTCTGTGTCCAATCAAACACACACACACAGATTATTTTTCAAATAATCTGCACTAACAACTGACTAAGGAAGATGTTTGCATAACAAAATACATTTTATTCAACATTTTTTGCACTGAATTTAAACAGCCAGACATTTTTTTTTTTGACTGCTCATATTTTTAAAACAAGAGTTATATTTTGCAATACTACATTTGTACTAGCTAACATACAATTTCTATCATCCTCAAATATGTTGCAATCAAAACTGAAAATGAGCCTCATGTTGTATTAGAAGAACATGTATGACATGTATTACCTATATTGTGTTAATTTCGGGAATACACTTATATCTACCTAATTCTATTTGTACACGTTATTTAGTAGAACTTTTTCTATTTTCAACATTCGTGACCAATGTAAGACATTTTCAAAAACGAAATTCGTTTTATATAACAGGTAGATTTCAGTTTACTGTCTGGAAATTTTATCTATTTGCTTTTTTTCCAACAGTAAATTAACAATATTGATAGCTGGGATTGTATATATTTCTTAAATTTGAATAAGAAATCACAAAATGGAGCATTTATGGCATTTGCGAAGTATATTGAAACTTACATTTATTGAACCATACCACGATGCTTTATTCATGTGATGTAGTGTCTATGATTGTGTATATGTTCTCACAGGGTAAACCGGAATATAATATTTCAAAAGATATATCTTTCTTCTTACACTTAGAGGAAAAAGAATTAGAAAACCCCCATATTTCGATCCCATGTAATAAAATAGGTTTAACAGTGTGATCACAAACATCAATCCTTTTTTTTTGTACATCATGAAGTGACAAAAGATCTTTCCTTTATTTCAAATAAGATCCAAAGATTTTTTTGTATAGTTTATGTTGAGCATAACTGAAAGATCCAGATGAGCTTAAATATCAAATTAGGTATTTGTATGTTGAAACACATTCCAGATTTATATTTTGAAACTCATTCCAAATTTATATTATGAAACACATTCAAGATTTATATTCTAAAATTTGAATATCTGTTTTACTTGTCTGTCTGCTTTGTTGAAAATCAGAACCTTTGTTTTAATAATTTTTACATTAAGATACCAATCTTTGCAAAATTTTTCAAGCATTCCAAGCTTTTCCTGTAGTCCATCAGCTAATGTAAATTATACAACAGTATCATCGACATACATTAAACAATGTAAATATTTGTCATTTACATGAACTGGGTTTCTAGTATCTGACAAATATCTGGGCAAATCATTTATAAATGTTTTGAATAAATCAGAACAGAGGTCGTCACCTTGTTTAACTCCAATATCTAATTGGGAAAAATCACTTACTTGATATTGAATTTTGACACATAACTTGCTAATTTCATACATACTCATAATAATGTTATAGAAATAAGACCAAACCCAAATATCTAGACAGTTTGAAATAAACACATGATATGCAGTTCTAGTTTTCATTGTGAATCCAGTTTGACTATCATGTATAATATCATGTTCTTGAAGAAATTTAGCCAGTCTTATACTTAATAATGTTGTAAAAACCTTTCCAATTCTATTTGTTATTTTCATTCCTCTATAATTAGGGTCACTTGTATCGTTGCTTTTGAAAAATTGGTGTAATTTAACTTCAGTTCAAGATGTTGGGTAAATACATGAAGACATACTTGTTTAAAATATCTATTGAAAACTTTTGAAAAGGAAAGTCTGTCCATTCTTTATATTATTATTATTATTATTAATGTTATCCAAGCCTGATGATTTATTGCATTTTAAGTGTGAAATGCCTTTAGATATTTAAGACTCAGTTAGAACAGAGTCAGTCTCGTTGAAACATGTTGAGTTTTCTAACTGTTTCAGGTTTTTTTTACATAGCTATGTATATCTACTTAGAAATGTGATATATCAAAGTTAACGGTTGTACTCCACATTTTCTGTGTGTTTCATTTTTCCCCCTGAAGTTCATTTACAATGATTTCAAGTATATAGAAAATATATATGTTTTGTAATAGTATTGACAAATCTACCATTGTACCCCAATGTTAACTTTGAGCCAACTAGAGGCAGCTTCTTTTCAATAACTGAAACATTTATCTTCAGTTGTTCTCTGAACAATTATTTTTTAATTTTATAAACTTTTATTTTGACATGAATTTTAATCGTCCAACGTCTCTCCAATTATCATCAATTATGTATAGCTTATTTAGATGACACTTGAAACGATATCCCGGAAGCTTTGATTTTAAATTCGGTCGACCTGATGCATACATCAAAAAAGAAACATTTGGATACAAATCAAAATAATTCTGCCTTATAGAAAGAAAAAAAACCATCACATTATTGTTTCATTACGTGATGGTTTTTTGAAAATAAATAATATTGTATACATATCTATTTTAGAACTTTTATTTTCAGTTTCATTATAAGAGTGACAGATCATGAATGTTTGCTGCACGAACTTTTTGTTGTTGTTGTAATAGAAGACTAAGCATTGGGTTCATTCAGCATTTAATTACAATGTCCGCATCTTTAAATTAATTATATGGCCCAAAATCGGTAGGATAAAATATTCTACAAATGAGAGGTCTAGCTAGCTTCAAACCTAGATGTAATCCATCATTTTCGTCATAGTATAACTATGCGTACCACTTTGTACATGCAGACTGTACAACGCATTTAGATATTCATGGAAATTTCAATGCACATTGAACGACAAATTTATGTGACGTATATAATTTTTCTGACGTCAGACACTCAAATCAATCAATGTGTTCGTAGATAGTAGATGTTGTTGTGTCCTGTTAAATTGTTATACGTTGTTATACGATGATGACTGATGTTCCCATATTTTGACTATTTTATTGATTGTGACTGTTTATTTAACGCATCATGTAAATGTAACGGAATTTGATGAGACTGTTATTAAAGTGAGAGGGTTAGCGCTATAGAACCAGGTTTAATCTACCATTTTCTACATTTGAAAATGCCTGTACCAAGTCAGGAATATGACAGTTCTTGTCCATTCGTTTTTGATGCGTTTTGTTTTTTGATTTTGCCATGTGATTATGGACTTTCCAAATTGATTTTCCTCTGAGTTCAGTATTTTTGTGATTTTACTTTTTTCCATGTGACAATATGTGTACAAACACACACACTACATGTAATATTATGTTTTCGATAATTTTTATCCTCAACATAAAAAGTGAATTTCATGACATTTGCAGATGTATTGACACCCTTACCTTTCAAAACGTTCAATATGTATGATGAAACAATAATATGTTTTATGACAGGCTGTGAATCCATTTTCTCTTATTATATAAAGACTTACTTCTCGGCGTTAAATAATTTATATATTCCCTTCCTTATTCCAGTATACTGCATGAATTTATATATATATCTGTTTGCATTTCTATAAATAGCTAGATGTACCAGAAAGTATCACCTGAATGAAACTGAAAGCAAAGACACTTCAGATATCTTTAAATCAAAATTTAAAAGATTTATTTTGGTTTGAAGAAAGGATACTATATGATTTGATTAAATTTGTAATAAGATAGTATTTTTCTATTAACATTTGATTAACATCGGTCGATATAGAAACACGGTAGTTTTTTTCACCGTTTTAAACAAACAACGAATTTAATTACTTGCTTATTTAACATAGACAATCAAAAACTAAACATCAAATACCTAACACAAAACGGGGGTTTATCGCAGGAAACCCAAAGGATTGGAAAGATAGTTCCTGCTACACATGTGGTACACATTTTGTTCAAATCTGCAAATTTATTTATCAGATCGCATTCAAGAACGGGATTGCAGTTGAATAAATGTGAGCATTTCATTTCAGGTAGGCGGTAGTTATCGACTTTTTCCACATTATAACCACTTTAAACTGTTGTAAGCATCATTGTTATCATATAAATAATAAGGAATGATACGAAAATTAAAAAATAAATGCTCGCCAGTAACTTTTTAAAAACATGTAATTTGCCATCTCATAACAAAACTTCTAACTGTTTCAGTTTTTTTTTACATAGCTATGTATATCTACTTAGAAATGTGATATATCAAAGTTAACGGTTGTACTCCACATTTTCTGTGTGTTTCATTTTTCCCCCTGAAGTTCATTTACAATGATTTCAAGTATATAGAAAATATATATGTTTTGTAATAGTATTGACAAATCTACCACTGTACCCCAATGTTAACTTTTAGCCAACTAGAGGCAGCTTCTTTTCAATAACTGAAACATTTATCTTCAGTTGCTCTCTGAACAATTATTTTTTAATTTTATAAACTTTTATTTTGACATGAATTTTAATCGTCCAACGTCTCTCCAATTATCATCAATTATGTATAGCTTATTTAGATGACACTTGAAACGATATCCCGGAAGCTTTGATTTTAAATTCGGTCGACCTGATGCATACATCAAAAAGGAAACATTTGGATACAAATTAAAATAATTCTGCCTTATAGAAAGAAAAAAACCAGCACATTATTGTTTCATTACGTGATTGTTTTTTGAAAATAAATAATAAGGAATGATACGAAAATTAAAAAATAAATGCTCGCCAGTAACTTTTTAAAAACATGTAATTTGCCATCTCATAATCAACTTGATTTAGAAATCCCATTTTTCTGACACACAGAAACTCAAACTTTGAACTAAACTATAGTTTTCACACCTTAATTGTATGGTCCTCTGCTTGAGTTTTTCACATGAGCACAAATGGTTAAGATTGTTAACGTTAAAAAGATTGAACTCTTTTATCGTAATTTTTTTTTTCAACCGACAATACTTGTCATTTTCTAAATGTTAATCGAGCAGACTAAACGATATCTATAGAAATTTTAATTTTAAGTTCAATGGAATACATGGGTCTATGCCATTCTGATGGAGGTTTCCTCTCCGAGTTTATCACCAGCTTACTAGTCAGCACTTCTGTATTGACATGAACGATCAATATAATGGTCATTATTATAAATTTGTCCAATCCTCCACAATATAGGGCTCGACACCTTAATTATCACTGACATATTAGAACCCTAATTTAACCCTCTTTACTCTGCTACTTGCAGGACTATTTTACACTCTTTTTTGACAATTCTAAGAAAATATTTTACACTATGTTTTAATGTATATCGTTTGTGTGTGTTCGCCAGTATGCTAAGTCGTTTGTCACAAATTTTGAGTCTGCCCTTTCCCTCTGTCAACACAGCAAACACAAATTTTCAATCGACAAACAGACTTAAATAACATCGATTAACTGGGTTTAAAGAGCATAATAGACAAAATATTGAAAAGGATCGATATGATATACGATCGCAAGTCCACTGACTGTACATACATAGCATTATATGTTTATGCAACATGTAGAAATTACATTATCCATTTTTGAGTTATGTCTCTTTGTGTCGAGTTCAGTTAAGAAAAATAGATTGTGAAAATCAACACAAAAAGAAAACGATAATTTGTATAATCAACATTTCTAAAAGTATTATTTAAAAGTAATTCAAAATATGATTCTTTTCATTCTGGTAATTAATATTTGAGTCAATTGTTATCAAAGGTACCAGGATTATACTTTAATACAACAGACGCGCGTTTCGTCTACATAAGACTCATCAGTGACGCTCAGATCAAAATATTTATAAAGCCAAACAAGTACAAAGTTGAAGAGCAATGAGGACCCAAAATTCCTTAAAGTTGTGCCAAATACGGCTTAGGTAATTTATTCTTTGGATAAGAAAATCCTTAGTTTTTCGAAAAATTCAAAGTTTTATAACAAAAAATTTATAAATTGGACCATATAATTGATATCCATGTCAACACCGAAGTGCTGACTACTGGGCTGGTGCTACCCTCAGAGACGAAACGTCCAACAGCAGTGGCATCGACCCAGTGGTGTTAATAACTACCCAAATGTACCAGGATTTTAATTTAATACGTCAGATAAAACTGTTCACTCTATTGTTGTTGTTTTTGTTTGTAGTTTTAAATATAATTCTGTTGTGTTACTTGGAGAATACGATATTCTAAAATATACTGTTCAAATGTAAATAAGATCTTTTGGATCTATCAACCTGGGATTGTTTATTTGCTGTTATTTATTGGCCTAACATAGATGACTTTTATGCTTCTTTCGAAGGCAGATTGTGAGCGCAAATGAACGGTGACCCCATTTTTTTATTTTATTTTTCTATTAACTATAAGATAAAGTTCATTTATAGAAAAAAATAGAGAAATCCTATATAAATGATTTTAACCCGCAAACCCCCTTTAAGTTAAGATTGTTGTTTATCCAACATTGAACTTTTGATGTCGTCCTTTGCAAAACTACCCATTCCAATCAACCACCGCATTAACAGTATGCATTCAATTACATATTCATGAATCAATAATATTACAGATTTTTCAAAAGAAAATATCTAGCAGTCACAGTTAATATATTAGACTCATTAAGGTTGTCTTATAATCAAAAATTCTATAATTGCAGTAGATCCTATTGGATAATACTGCTGTCAATGTAGTTGTTAAATATACCCCGCGTTTCATTATGTAATTGAAAATTCGAATTCGATTAAGGATCGATTTATCTTGTTATAATATTTTGCAACTCGGTTCTAGGGTAGTATTGGTTTATTTCGTCATCTTTAATAGTAAAGTAGCAGAGAACAATATGTTTTTTCAATCAAGTCAGCTAAATTAACTGTAAAGTTCAATCCAGTCAGCTAATTTTACTGTAATGTTTAATCAAGTCAGCTAAATTTACTGTAGTGTTTAATCAAGTCAGCTTAATTTACTGTAATGTTTAATCAAGTCAGCTTAATTTACTGTAATGTTCAATCAAGTCAGCTTAATTTACTGTAATGTTCAATCCAGTCAGCTGAATTTACTGTAATGTTTAATCAAGTCAGCTAAATTTACTGTTATGTCCAATCAAGTCAGTTTAATTTACTGTAATGTTTAATCAAGTCAGCTAAATTTACTGTAATGTTCAATCCAGTCAGCTAATTTTACTGTAATGTTTAATCAAGTCAGCTAAATTTACTGTTATGTTCAATCAATTCAGCTAAAATTACTGTAATGTTTAATCGAATTAGCTAAAAATTACTATAATGTTCAATCAAGTCAGCTAAATTTACTGTAATTTTAATCAAGTCAGCTAAATTTACTGTTATGTCCAATCAAGTCAGCTAAATTTTCTGTAATGTTTAATCAAGTCAGCTAAATTTACTGTTATGTTCAATCAAGTCAGCTAAATTTACTGTAATGATTAATTAAGTCAGCTAAATTTACTGTTATGTTTAATCGAGTCAGCTAAAATTACTGTAATGTTCAATCAAGTCAGCTAAATTTACTGTAATGTTTAATCAAGTCAGCTAAATTTACTGTAATGTGCAATCAAGTCAGCTTAATTTACTGTAATGTTTAATCAAGTCAGCTGAATTTACCGTAATGTTTAATCAAGTCAACTAAATTTACTATAATGTTTAATCAAGTCACATTGATTTACTGTAATGTTCAATCAAGTTAGCTAAATGTACTGTAATGTGCAAATCAAGTCGGTTTAAATAACTGTAATGTTTAATCAAGTCAGCTAAATTTACTGTTATGTCCAATCAAGTCAGCTTAATTTACTGTAATGTTTAATCGAGTCAGCTAATTTTACTGTAATATTCAATCAGGTCAGCTAAATTTACAGTAATGTTTAATCGAGTCAGCTTAATTTACTGTAATGTTTATTCAAGTCAGCTAAATTTACTATAATGTTTAATCAAGTCAGCTAAATTTACTGTTATGTTCAATCAAGTCAGCTAAATTTACTGTAATGACTAATCAAGTCAGCTAAATTTACTGTTATGTTTAATCGAGTCAGCTAAAATTACTGTAATGTTTAATCGAGTCAGCTAATTTTACTGTAATGTTTAATCGAGTCAGCTAATTTTACTGTTATGTTCAATCAAGTCAGCTAAATTTACTGTAATGACTAATCAAGTCAGCTAAATTTACTGTTATGTTTAATCGAGTCAGCTAATTTTACTATAATGTTTAATCAAGTCACCTTAATTTACTGTAATGTTTAATCAAGTCAGCTAAATTTACTGTAATGTTTAATCAAGTCAGCTAAATTTTCTATAATGTTTAATCAAGTCACCTTAATTTACTGTTATGTCCAATCAAGTCAGCTAAATTTACTGTAATGTTTCATCAAGTCAGCTGAATATACTGTAATGTCCAATCAAGTCACCTTAATTTACTGTTATGTCCAATCGAGTCAGCTAAATTTACTGTAATGTTTAATCAAGTCAGCTAATTTTACTGTTATGTTCAATCAAGTCAGCTAAATTTACTATAATGTTTAATCAAATCACTTTGATTTACTGTAATGTTCAATCAAGTCAGCTAAATTTACTGTAATGTGCAAATCAAGTCAGCTAAATTTACTGTTATGTTCAATCAAGTCAGCTTAATTTACTGTAATGTTTAATCGAGTAAGCTAATTTTACTGTAATGTTCAATCAGGTCAGCTAAATTTACTGTAATGTTTAATCGAGTCAGCTTAATTAACTGTAATGTTTATTCAAGTCAGCTAATGTTTAATCCAGTCAGCTAAATTTACTGTTATGTTCTATAACGTCAGCTAAATTTACTGTAATTATTAATCAAGTCAGCTAAAATTACTGTAATGTTTAATCGAGTCAGCTAAAAATTGCTATAATGTTCAATCAAGTCAGCTAAATTTACTGTAATTTTAATCAAGTCAGCTAAATGTACTGTTATGTTCAATTAAGTCAGCTCAATTTACTGTAATGATTAATCAAGTCAGCTAAATTTACTGTTATGTTTAATCGAGTCAGCTAAAATTACTGTAATGTTCAATCAAGTCAGCTAAATTTACTGTAATGGTTAATCAAGTCAGCTAAATTTACTATAATGTGCAAATCAAGTCAGCTTAATTTACTGTAATGTGCAAATCAAGTCAGCTAAAATTACTGTAATGTTCAATCAAGTCAGTTTAATTTACTGTAATGTTTAATCAAGTCAGCTAAATATACTGTTATGCAACTGACTAATGTGAATTTTCACTGAACGCATAAATGGTAATTATTTTACAAACAAATATTATTTTTGCCTGATTTGCAATGCTTTTTAAATTCAAGTATTAAGGGGAGGTACCTCTGAAATAGTACATTTGCTTAAGGGATCTACATGAAACTTTGTTATTTTAAGTTTTAGCAGGAAACAAAAATTGTGACCCTTTTTTTAAAAAATGATATGTCATTGACATGGACATTTCCGTTTTAACAAAATTAATAGGTTTCCGAATTCTCTTTAATTAGATACTGTGGATTCATAAATATACGTTGGAGACCAATTTTCGAGTTTTCGTGGGTACAAGGGAACCACGAATTTAAATATTTAACGATTTACAAGTTTTTTAAAAGTGTATAGTATGCAAACTTTGCCAAAACCACGAAATTAAATATCCACGAAAATGCGATCCACGAAAATCCACGAAAATTCAATCCTCAATCCACGAAAATTGGTACCTACGATAATGAATGAATCCGCAGTACGGTATTTTGTAATCATATTAAAAAAAAATTACACCTAAATAGGTATAAGGTCGAAATGATGACGCGATGCAAACTATCATTTTTGTTCTTCATTACCTTTTTTTTTAATTAACTCATTCTTAAAAAATCGTCTTTAAACAGCAAAACGAATGTACCGATTCATATTTATTTATCTATAT
This sequence comes from Mytilus trossulus, assembly GCF_036588685.1. Lineage (NCBI taxonomy): Eukaryota > Metazoa > Mollusca > Bivalvia > Mytilida > Mytilidae > Mytilus > Mytilus trossulus. The sequence continues at coordinate 2,381,878 of NW_026963318.1, forward strand.
CATTAAATTGAGGTTAACATTTCAAATAAACGTCTGTGTACGAAATTTCGAGAAATCACATATTTAAGTGATAAACAGATTTTTAAGGTTCGTTTTATACAACGATAAACATCTGTAACTTTATATAAAAATCAAATTAAATGAACGTTTTAAAATGTTCTAATGTTTCTAGCTGGATTTAAAGGAGCACTAGCTACGAGATATATAAAAAATCTTAAGTATGATTTTTTTTATTCAATCATTAATGAAAGTAAAATAGTGAAATAATAATTCTATTTTAGCAGCTAAAATGGTTCAGTTTTGTCAAATTAAGCTAATACAAATTGATACTGAATTATTCACTTGCAAGTGAATAACTCGACCTCATTAAACCTGTATTCATGTGAACTAAAATTTAACCCCGTAGAAAGAGATAAAATAACGCATGCATTGTCCGTGTATGGTTATTTAAAGGAAAAGTATGTCAACATTGAAAGTGAAACAAAGGTAAATATTTTGATTGACTGATTCGATCCACAAAAAAATCATCCTTATGTAGGAACAAACGACGATAAACATAAATTTTCAATCTATAATACAAAATTTAGTAGACCTATAAAAATCCAACTGCACGAGTTGCTTAATCTATTTATATCTATGTGTATGTTTACATCGTTTATATGGTCATAGACGGTCAACTGGAATTTAATTAGATGTCTTCCTTGCTAAACTTCACACGAAACGGAGCTAAATATTATTGAGACCATGGCCTGTAAATTGTTCATTTTATACTTTTGATAGTTTTGAAAAATGTTTTACATTGTTATAAATGAAATATGAGAATTTGAGTCAATTTGGTGAACACGAATTTGACAGCTAGTGCCCCTTTAAGCAAGAACCTCATTTTGATATACGTTTTTGACACATTCAAAAGCGTTTTGTCAATATACCGTCGGTTAACAAAACAGAAAATATTTATAGATAAAGTCACTGGTTTCAAATGTCTGAGACAATAATGTGTGCCTTCTAAGTTTATAGTATGATTCTTTACGTTTCAACAATTAATCAAAATTGGTTTTATTATAATGTCAAAACTGCTGGTCTTTTTTTCTGCACATTCCAAATGTTCTTTACGACGAATTAATTTGATGTTGTATGTTTTTGTTTTATTTAAGTTTGCATTTACTATATTTTTCCGATATACACAGGAATGCTTTGTAAATATGTTGTTGTATGATCATTAAAACTTTAATTCCCAAAAGGCAAAAAAAGCTCATCAAATATGCTGTATCAAGCCTTCATTGTTAAAAATGTTACCACGTAATTAATTAGTAAGCTTTAAATTGGTTCTAAAAGATCTCAATATTGGTCGACAATGTTCAATAATAGATGAACAGTGATTATATAAGGGGACATCTTTGATGTGAAGTTGCCATAAATGTTCAAAAGTTTACTGGAACGTATGAATATTGTGAATATGGTTTTTAAGACAGATCAGTGGTTTGGAGTTCTACTTTTATGTTCATCAACTTTTAAAGCTAGTGGTAAGTTGATTTTTTTATTTAGATATATATTTCACTCCAAAAATTTCATTTTTTAAATCAAATGTCACAAAAGAATTTTGATATTGTAACAATTCTTTAAATAACTTGTTTTAATTATTTACAATAGTAAAGTAAAGCCTTTAAAAAGAATAGAAAAATGAGCACAAGTGCACGTTCTAGAAAAAAAATCATAAATTGAATGTGAAATTCATGCTTGTTGTTGTTGCTTTTTCTTTGTCTTCATGCTTTTTTCGTGTATTTTAAGTCATTTGAATAGTGTTGCTTTAGAGCAACCTTCTAAAATCTACTCAGCTAGTTCAATAAAATATAATGACATGTGGTATAAAAGCCTCTATGAGAATCTTTCAACCGGAGACAACTTGACAAGAGAGGAACAACTAAAGATAAGAGTATACATTTTATCAATAAATACATTTCACACAGTTTAGTATTCAATACAAAAAAAGACAAACGAGTAGGTCCGGTAAGGGTCAATTTGGCCTCAAATTTCAGGTTCATCTGACGAATGATTTTTGACACTTTTTAAACTCTTGAGTATCTATTTCAGTTGATTCAATTAGTTTATATGAAAGATTTTATCTGATTAAGTAATTGAAAACGCTCAGATTCAAGCCTCAATATGAAAAATCTATCAAATATGCTAAAAAATTTCATTTTTCATATGTTTTTGTTAAAAATGAAAGTGGCCGCATCCGTGTTCATCCTCAACCTTTATATATGCTATGTATTCTCCATGTTATCATCAAATTCAACTTACATTTCAATATAATGAATGAACACACATGCTGCTACTTTCATTTAAGACGGGAACCTCAAATTTATCTAAAATGCTGAAATTGTGATATTTTAGTAATTTAGCATGACTAAATGATGATAGTACTCGATATATAGTATTTTCAAAACAGCCCATATTTATGTAGCAGACGCATTCTACTTTCCAATAAATAACTCAAAGTTTACATTTTAACAATTTTGTAAAACGGCTCTATGCCTTACTGGACCTACTCCTTTAAAAAAGTTTTGAGCATTCGACGGGTATTTTCTAAACAATAACCAAAACAAAATCAAACGATAGCAAACAACGTCAAACGTTGACTATAGATCCTTGCTTATGACAAACACATAGACAATATTACAGGGTTACACATATGTGAGCGTTTGTGTATCACCACAACAAACTCTTACTATCATTAGGTCAGTTTGAATATTGGGGAAAAAATATTTGCTTAATCATTATTTTATCAGATCGGTTGTTTATTTCTTATACTGTTTCGTTTCTCTTGCAATTTCTACCTATCTGATGAATAAAGATCTTTCCAACTGAGTATGGGAGAATAAACAAAATGAACTAGGAAACCCTGCAAAACATTCTGCATATAAAGCTAAACTAGGACAAGCAATGCTTTGAAAACTTGTGTGACAAGAACTTGTGTGACAAGTTTTTCAGCATAAAAAGTAGACCGCTAGAGTTTAATCTGATCTTATCGTACTTGTATCAATATAACTAGTGATGAAATGAGTAAAAACAATGTTTGATAAATATATTTATTAAAACATGCCCTTTTCATATAATCATATCACGCGTTAAATGCCCTTTTTCAGGATTGGCACCCTGCCCTTTTGAAATTCTAGCTAGAACACTGAAATCAAAAGACATTTTACATCCAAAATTAAAATATATAAAAAGGGAGCATTTAAAAGATATAAATCAAAGAACATATCAAATAGATATCCACAAAATAAAAGCTTGCTATCAGACAACTCAGAACGTACAAAAATTGCTATCAATTGAATACATCAAATGTCAAGCAATCCCTATTACCAAATCATGTATTGATATTACTAGTGTTTATCTATCTTAACCAAAAAAAATATTTTGTTGGTCTTTATGCCAATGGGTTTTACAGAAAGTAGCACCAGAATTATAGATAGTAAATGAATGCCTGATTGCATATGCACTTGATGCATTGTTTCTGTACCTATATTACCTATATGACACATATACAATATATGATGTAATTTATGTTTATATATTGAAGGTGTACAGATAACAACCAATGTATCAACAATGGTTGATCGTAATGTTAATGCACAGTCTGTAGCTGATAGCATGAACTACAATATTGACGTAAATAGATATAGCCTAGACCTTAATGGAATAACGTCCTTAGTGTTTGAAATAAACACATGCACGTGGGCACATGTTCTTCTGTCAAGTTCAGGTGTCAGAAACTCATCAGAACCATTTTATGATATTGCTTTTGTAAATTTCGATCATTTCGAATTGTTCATTATGTACTGCACAGATGATTCTGAAAAATTCAAATATAAAAAATTTGTCCACCAGATTAAAATGAACTGCACTATGTATCTACCATTCTGGATTAGTTGGGCAGGTGGAGACATTATATTCGGAACTGGGATTAACGTTAGTGCAAATGTGTTGGGAAATGTCACAAATCCAAATAATTTTGAAGTGAGGAGTATTGGAGTATTTACACAAGGGCCTGAAGAAAGAAATTGGAAAATACAAATTGAAGGTAATTTCAAATTTGTACCTCATTTGCTATGTTTACTTTTTGTCTTAATTCATAAAATGCATCTGTGTTTGATACAGACCTGTTTACCCACCATGATGTCTATCAGTTCAATTTTCAGTAGTTTAGCAATGTTGTCAGTAATAATTATAATATATATATATATATTTTCTGATGAGAGAAACGTTTGCATCTGTTTTGCTTTTCCAAGAGGTTCATGTTTTGTTCTTGTCTATTCAAAACTACATCAATTTACTTTACGTACCTTTACATTGTGTCTGAACGTTTAGTGGAACCGGCAATGTATTACATTTTCCTTTATTTGTTTTGAGATTGTAAAACAGCGATGACTGCTGTAACCATAGTTCGATTCACGTACCGCTGTAAATATAACGGAATTTTATGCGACTGCCATACAGGTGAGAGGTTTAATGTTATAAAACAATGTTTAACCAACCATTTTCTACATTTTCTAAATTTTGAAAATGGCTGTACCAAGTCAAGAATATGACAGTTGTTGTCCATTCGCTTGATGTGTTTTATCATTTGATTTTGCCATTTGATTAGAGACTTCCGTTTTGAATTTTCAACGGAGTTCAGTATTTTTTATTTTACTTTTTACATCTTTGAGGATTGACCAGTTCTAATATCTCATTCGAATAATTTATTTTTCGCATCAAAAAATGGAAACCCGAGTTTTAAAAGTACAGTTAAACATAAGATTAAACAATACGTGCTGACATTTTTGATACGTGCATTCTGAGTTCAGTGGAGGAGCTATTATATTCTCGAGACAACCAATATTTCATCATTAAAATATACAAAACAAATATTTTTGTTAAAAAATAACACATAAAATGAAAGATGAACATCTTTTGTTCAATTAAAATAAATAAATGATATTAATTTTTGAACCGTATACCAGTTTTATATATACTTACACATTCCCTTTATGTTTAATATTCACAAATTGGTTATATATATATATATATATATTTAGACCCTTCTACAACGAAATTTGTTTGACATGCACACGTATAAAAATTGCGGTTTTTATCCAACGCAATCATAGGGTTGAACGTAATTTTCGATTTAGACTCGTTTATATTTTTTGTTTGGGCATGCATCATATTTTCCCTCCAGTTTATATGATCCGTTCATCCTATATTGTCTCTTAAAATTCAAGAGTCAATCTTTAAACTGAGAGTAAATTATATGGCCTTCCAAATACCGTTTCTATCCCTAACATCACTGAAGAGACATATATTGTCGAAATCTAGATCTGGTGTACTAAAGAAATATTGACACCGAATGTTTGTGGCACAACATCGTAGCCACAAGTTAACAAAAAAAAATCTTCTGTGACGTATTTAATTTATATTAAGATCCATTTTGTTACATCTTGTGATCAATTTTATTTGGCAATCGCGAATGGCAGTCAGCAGGGTTAAAGAACATCAGTTGTTCGACCTGTAAGTCAAATGCGTTTTGTTTAGATATATTTTTTCACTTTTTTGGTCTTTTGGAAAATGTTGTTTGTGCTGTTTTAAGACCCTTCTACAACGAAATTTGTTTGACATGCACACGTATAAAAATTGCGGTTTTTATCCAACGCAATCATAGGGTTGAACGTAGTTTTCAATTTAGACTCGTTTATATTTTTTGTTTGGGCATGCATCATATTTTCCCTCCAGTTTATATGATCCGTTCATCCTATATTGTCTCTTAAAATTCAAGAGTCAATCTTTAAATTGAGAGTAAATTATATGGCCTTCCAAATACCGTTTCGATCCCTAACATCACTGAAGAGGCATATATTGTCGAAATCTAGATCTGGTGTACAAAAGAAATATTGACACCGAATGTTTGTGGCACAACATCGTAGCCACAAGTTAAAAAAAAAAAAAAAATTCTGTGACGTATTAAATTTATATTAAGATCCATTTTGTTACATCTTGTGATCAATTTTATTTGGCAATCGCGAATGACAGTCAGCAGGGTTAAAGAACATCAGTTGTTCGACCTGTAAGTCAAATGCGTTTTGTTTAGATATACTTTTTCACTTTTTTGGTCTTTTGGAAAATGTTGTTTGTGCTGTTTTTAGACCCTTCTACAACGAAATTTGTTTGACATGCACACGTATAAAAATTGCGGTTTTTATCCAACACAATCATAGGGTTGAACGTAGTTTCCAATTTAGACTCGTTTATATTTTTTGTTTGGGCATGCATCATATTTTCCCTCCAGTTTATATGATCCGTTCATCCTATATTGTCTCTTAAAATTCAAGAGTCAATCTTTAAATTGAGAGTAAATTATATGGCCTTCCAAATACCGTTTCTATCCCTAACATCACTGAAGAGACATATATTGTCGAAATCTAGATCTGGTGTACTAAAGAAATATTGACACCGAATGTTTGTGGCACAACATCGTAGCCACAAGTTAACAAAAAAAAAATTTCTGTGACGTATTAAATTTATATTAAGATCCATTTTGTTACATCTTGTGATCAATTTTATTTGGCAATCGCGAATGGCAGTCAGCAGGGTTAGAGAACATCAGTTGTTCGACCTGTAAGTCAAATGCGTTTTGTTTAGATATACTTTTTCACTTTTTTGGTCTTTTGGAAAATGTTGTTTGTGCTGTTTTTAGACCCTTCTACAACGAAATTTGTTTGACATGCACACGTATAAAAATTGCGGTTTTTGTCCAACGCAATCATAGGGTTGAACGTAGTTTTCAATTTAGACTCGTATATATATATATATATATACAACTCGTCTAAACATCAACCCAACCATGTTAGATCTGTAAATTTGCTTTCGCAAATTTTTGGTTCTTCCCTCACCGGGATTCGAACCCATGCTATTGTGATATCGTGACACCAAATCGCCTGCACTGCAGCCGTCCCGCTAGACCACACGACCACCTGGGCTCTCAAAAAAAGAGCTTTCGGTGGCCATATGTTACCTTTCCACGTGAGTTTTAATCTATATTAGAATAAAAGATCTTACTTATCATACTCATAGGGGAAACTTAATGACATATTTCTAATATTTGTTTTTTATGTTTGCTTTTGATTAACTGATTTCTTTTTCATAACTTCTATTTTCTTTTCACAATCATTGTTATCCAACGGTTTGTTTTCGGGGTGGTTTTTTTTTTGCATCGAAGGCGGCGAACGGTAATATGTATGTGCTCACCAAAACATTCAAGCAAAAATATATAAGACATTAGCATTTCTGTGCAATGTTTGAAATTTGATTACATGTCAATGGACTACGTGGATGCCTAATTGTCAGAACTTATATTTTTTTAATTTCAAAGACTTTTTGAGGGACAGGGAATCGATTTGTGAGGTTGGATTGGATTGACTTTTCGATAGACGGGGTATCATGATTTGAGATTTGTTCGCAGTACGCCTATTTTGTACTAACTTGGGTATGTCAAAAGTACAATTGAATCATTTTCGTCGAAATCATAAGAATAGTAATAATGATCCGTTCTATTCAAACTTTGATAATATAACTTTTCTGATAAAATAATCTATGAAAAAAACTCAAAAAATTGTGTTTACGCCAGACGCGTGTTTCGTCTACAAAAGACTCATCAGTGACGCGCGAATCAAAAATTGTTTAAAAGGCCAAATAAAGTACGGAGTTGAAGAGTATTGAGGACCAAAAAATCCTAAATGTTTTGCCAAATACATCTAAGGTAATCTATTCCTGAGGTAGAAAAGCCTTAGTTTCAAACGACAGGTCCATATTCTAAATATAGATGTTTATATTAAATATGGCAATGAAAACACTTGAATTTATGTACAAAATAATTTTGTTAAAAAGATACTTATTATAATTCGAGATCCAATCATGAATATCTACAAGGGCAATAGAAAGAAAATATCGCAAAAGATGTATTCTATGCGAAATAAAAAGTGTTTGAATTACCCGATGTACAGCCATTAATATGTTTGACGATGATCGGAGATTTCAGGTATTCGTCCAACAGACATCAGCGGAATAACAGTGAAAAATACCCATCAGACAAACTTACTAGTGTAAAATTAGCCGTCGATAATAGCCGGTGCTAATATTCATAGGGTTCAGCAACTTTTGTATAACTGGTAGCTATAAAGAATGTGTTGATTTCTTTGCCTTTAAAAACAACAATGCATATTAATCACTCGAGGCCAATTATATACGTTTCTGCTTCTTTTGTATATTAAATTAGGCCGTTGTTGTTGTTTTTATGCGATTTTTTTTGTTTTGATTGTTTTACACATGTAATTGTTGGTCCCTTTATAGCTTACTTTTTAGCATTGAACCTATTTTTGCTTACTTTTCTAGATTGTGTCTTGGATTCAAAAATGTTTCATTTGGCACTTATACCTCATCTGCTTATTTCTATATATAAGGCACGTTTAAAAATAATAATAGGTAATATAGAACCCACTGTGATCCAGAGGAATTGAATAATTGGAAATATTGCGCATACGTCAATAGGCCAGCAGCCGAATGATAAGAATACCTCTAAGGTATATTTTGGGATAAAATTAGCAACAGACGGACATTATCGATGGATGAAACTATATAAAGTATTTAAGCTATAGACTTATTTTTAGCACTTATTTTTAGCATGAATATTGTGGTGCTTTTATTTTTAGTTCAAGTCCTGATAAAAAAAAATTACACATCCACTACAGATAGAAGAGTTTCAGTGCCAGTTTTCATGTTTTTCGAGGCAGTAATGTTGATGAATGACATTTTACATGTTTAAAAGAGCTCAAAAATTGCTCATACTAGACAATGGTCAATTCATCTGAAAATTCACTGTTTCACGCCGTGAAAATACTGCATAACAATGGAAAAAATCTGTTCAACTACTTTTACAAGGCGACAAAGAAAGTCGAATTGTGATACCCGTAAACAACATTTGTTTTAATCTGAGCATGTAAATTGAAGTGTATGTTATATATTTTACAATAGACATATTCGCAGAACAAAACAAAAATTAATTTGAGAGTCCCAGACACTATGATAGTTGACAGTTTTCCAACTAGTTCCACGTGTTTTCAACTAGTAGTAAACTCGTAGTAGCCCACAATGCATTGAAGTTAATTGAGTCGATTGGTCAGTTTGTCAAAGCTGTATTGGCCTTGTGTTTGGGAAATTACTCTTTAAATATATTCTGACGTCAGGAAATCTAGAGTTTTCGACCTGCTAAATAGAAGTTTACATGAATACGGATTCAAGTAGGTCGAATTATTCACTTGCAAGTGAATAATTAATAATCAATGTTTTTTTTATTATGTTGACAAAATTGAACCATGCAGGCTGCTAAAAGCGAATTATTATTTCACTTTTTGCATTTCATTGATGATTTGGGCAAAAAAATAATATATTAGATTTTTTATATATCTCGTAGCTAGTGCCCCTTTATTTATATATTTAGTACTATCATAAAAATAAAGTTGAAAATCTAATGTTATTCGTTTCTATCTTCAATATAGTTTCTTTTAAAGAAAAGATTGTGTTGTAATTATCTTATTTTTCATGAAACATGTGAAATTATATACTACAGTATTCGATGCACATTATAAAAACTAAAGTAATACTTGAAAGATCAATTAAGTCATAAGGATATAATAAGATGTAATTATATGTAAATATAAATATTACAAATGATTTTGTTAATTAAATAAAAGCTGCTTCTAACAAATTCCATTTGTGATCCATTTTTACTTTTTGTACAGGGGTTAAGAAACATACAGAGTATTTTTTTTATATTAATTTACTACTTTAAATATTCTAATCCACCATATTTTGTGGAGGTCATGTTCTTACATCTACATTTGTATATATAATGTTTGAATAACAACAAAACATTATTAACTATTTTACTGTTGACAAAATCCTCCGACACATCTAAAATGACTTCTTTTGCACTGAAAAGCAGGATAGTGCCATAATTTTTAATCCAATCTACAACGGATAGCCAGTAGTGATACAGTACATTCCCAAAATATGTGAAAAATATTTTCTTTAATTTCTGAACAAAATGTACATAGTTCAGTTTCTTTTAATTTACATTTCAATAAAAATGAATTACATGGTAGAATCCTATGAACAATCTTAAATTGAAAGTTTTGTAAAAAAGAATTTCTGGTTCTAATGAAGGGCATGGAATGAATAGCATTTCAATCTTCATTCTGCATATTAAAATCTCTTTCCCATTTTTCACGGGAAGATAAAGATATCACTTTATTATCTTCCAAAAATAATGTATAGAAAATTTTACAAGATTTTGGTTCCTTTTCAACTTTATCTATTAATTTATTTTAAATAATTTCCAGTGTTGAACTACCTTCTATTATACTTTTCCATCTGTTCGGAATCGCACTTAAAATACCATAAAACTCTACAAAATTAGTATTAATATCATATTTTTTTTAAATTCATCATATATGAATAATGTACTATTATCTGACATCAGATCATTAATGAAGAATTTACTATTTTCAATATATTTGAACCTCAAAATCATCTTGCCATCCATTTTGATGTTCGTGTTCGGCCATATGGACTGGGCCAGAATTTCAGCATTGTTTTTAGCTTTAAGCTTAATTTTTAACTTGGAAACATTTACCAGGATATCATGTCAAAACGGATTAACTTTTTTTCTGCTAAAAAGAGCAATCCTACTTGACTTAAGTGTAAAATGTTGTCCCCCCAAAAAAACATTTTTTTTGTACATAACTAAGTAGCAAGACTTTCCAAGGAGAGTAATTTTGGTGGTCTAATAATTTATACAGCCAAAACATTTTTACACTATTATAGCAAAAATAATAAATATTATGCATCTTAAGACCACCATCACAGTGTTCGGACATTATCACTGCCCTTTTCACTTAATCCGGTTTACCTTTCCATGAAAAGTTGAAAAATATATTCTGAATCTCCTTCAAAACCCCATCTGGGGGGTTAGGAAGGACAGTCAGAACTTGAACTAAAATGGGAAGTGCTAAAGTTTTAATAACTACAACCCTTTTAATATATGTTAGTGCTCTTATAAGCCCAAGTATTGAGTACTGACTGTTAAAGAAAAGTTGCTTCAAAGAATGACTCCAGATTTTATGTTAAAGAACTGGTAATATTAAAACTGGTGCGTCCTATCACGCGGAGTTGTATATAGAGTGCTTATACAAATTTGGTTAATCATATTCTGGTTACGAGGGATTGATCTTTTTTATATATTTTTTTCCAATTTGTTGTTCCAGAGTTACGGATTTTAACTGTCATATTTAAGGCAATATTCCACAAATTGCGTACTGACTCTGGTATGTCTGGATTGATTTCATCCTAACTTTATTTCATTTTGGTTATTAGGAAATGAAGCACCATTTTGATTTATTAATCGGTTTGTCATTCAGCTACAATAGTAACAACTTAATATGTCTTTACTGAATGTCAGTGTGAAGAAGCAGATTTGTAATAAACTAGTTACGTAACAATAATAAATTTTTCAGCAGTATTTTGACTTGTTATTTCAATAACAACAAATACACATTCAGCATCCAACAGATAACACAATCAACTGGTGGTCAATAAAAAAAGTAGTTGGCGGTTCAAAGGATTGAGTCAGACTGACATGGTATTCTAAAGGCTCCTATCCGTGTATTATTGTATTAACGATGACGTAACAGAAAACGTCAAATCATACATTCAAAAGGAACGTTTCTTGCGTCATTTGGTTAGTAACCTTTAGAAAGACAAACATATTTCGTTATTCTTGAATAAAGAAACGTTATTAAATTTTGTCCTTACTTCGTCCTTCTTGTCCGAACTATATTTTAAAAATAAAACTAAGACATTTCTATATGTTCTGTCATAAATATAGACAATGTTAATGAAAATGGAGGCACACACATAATAAATACTAAATTTATAAGCATTGATAAGGTATTATCTTAAACAAACAATGATATTGAGATCTCAAAGTGAACGAACAGAACGGTGTCGTGGTGGATGTAAACTCTATATGACAGGATAATCAAAGTATTTCATAAGTAACCATTCCCCAGATATACATATAAAACGGCCCTTATCGTTTGCAAATTATTAATGGTTTTGAATCATGAGTATGAAAGTCACTGCATTTATTAGTTTTTGTGCACGCCCGAGAAGTTGATCATCCGGCAATATTCAAATAAATATATGTTTATGTACAATTAAAACACGTTCAATAATAGTTATTATCAGTCCAGCATTGTCACAATATTATTTTTTAAAGGTCATACACACAAATGATAATATCCTTTTTTTACATAATTCTTGGATTTTTTACAAAAGAGGGACGAAAGATACCAGAGTACAGTCAAACTCATAAATCAAAAATAAACTGACAACGCCATGGCTAAAAAGACAAACAATAGTACACATGAAATAACATAGAAAACTAAATAATAAACAACACAAACCACACTAAAAACTAGGGGTGATCTCAGGTGCTCCGAAAGAGTAAGCAGATCCTTCTCCACATGTGGCACCCGTCGTGTTGCTTATGTGATAACAAATCCGGTAAATAGTCTAATTCGGTAGGTCACATTCATGCAAGGTAAGGGGTTTGTAAAGAACATATCCTATCCGAACATATCCGATATCATTTGTGAAACGGTTATTCCATAACGGTCAACCAACTCGTGATGGCGTCCGTAAAATTTAAAAATGATTCAACTCATTCGAAATAACCCATGTTTTCTTTGGAATTACAATTTCAATATGAACAATAAAGGTATATCGTGCGCTGTTTGCGCAGTTTTATTATGTTTGTATTGCCACGGGAACATCAATTTTTCCAACAGTCTTGTAATAAGTTCATGTATAGCCAAGTATATAACATTTTAATTGTTGTTTTTTCTATAGAAATTGTTTGGCCTTTATACTTATAGAACATGCTTCATCGACGCATAAGACAAATATAATTCAAAAACTTTCTCTTTATAATTTCATATTTTAGTACATAAGCATACCGTTTAAGATTGCATACAATTCTGTTCACATAACCTAACAGATATGAAACAAAACAATTGAAAGAAGTGTCATTACTCCTTTATCTGATGTCTTGGATAAATGCAAAAAATAAAGCTTATGAATGACATAACAATAATATTAAAAGCTTTGATTTCTTGACAACCTCGCGCGGTCACTTGACCATAACATATGCAGTTAAACATTTGTTTATACAAATATGAAACTGTACCCGACTTAGTATTGTGTAACATTTATGTTTGTTTTAAATGAATTCGTATCCAGTTACCTTCGTAATGTTCGAAAAGAAAACTTCTTCATATGCTATAGGATTTTGAATAATGCTTTCGAATAAATAGATAAAACAAATTTGATACAGTTTCAGACAAATTTGCTGGATATTTTGACAGCTGTAGTATGGATAATACCAAGTCTGACATGGTTGTTGTCGGTGAAATAAAATGTTCAGAAATGAGATGTGCTACTAGCTGTGGAATGTCAAAGACTTGTATGGGTTATAATTTCAACAGCGCCATGAACAGGTTTGTGTTGTCAAAAATACTTTTTTACACTTACACATTTATTTGTTTGGTTTGGATACACATATTATGTTTTAAATGACATTTATTTGTTTAGTTTGGTTACACATATTATGTTTCAAATGACATTTATTTGTTTAGTTTGGTTACACATATTATGTTTTTAAAAACCATTTATGTGTTTATAAGTTTGGTTACACATATCATGTTTTTGAAAACCATTTATGTGTTTATAAGTTTGGTTACACATAAGTCCGGAATTCGGGATGTATGAAAAAAAATAATTTCATACTAGTCGTTTGCTACACTTTTTTAAAACCTGGACTTACGATATTTGAAGTAAGAAACCCATTCTTTTGGTTCTGAAAATAGAAAATGAAGGACACACTTAAGGAGACACGAACAAGTAAATGTTAAATCGATAACTCATTTGATAAAATACATTCTATAGTGTCGTATTGGTATACAATGGTGACAATTAAAGATGATTATGATACAGAAAATGCATACAGTAAGGTATATTTTACGGATGTTCTTTAATCACGAATTTAGATTGTTATTATAAGTCGGAAGACCATTTGTTACGGAAAACAATAAGCTAAAAATATTGATAAGGCATGGAGCTCCTTTTCAAGGTATTTGATTTTTAAAATATGACAGTAAAAGGCTGACTAGGACGTTTACCTTATATTTGCATTGGTAGTATTTGGGTCTCAAATTAAAAAAAAAGATCTAAAATAAGCTTTAATTCTTGTGTATGACCTTATATGAGCTATTTATTTAAGTCTTATATGAAAAGATAAATGGGTGTTATTATACAAAGTATTTTACATAGTATTGTAGAGTCTGAACATTTGACACAAATTCCAAAAACCTCACCTAAGTACATCCTTACTATACACTACATTTGTTACAGAAAATATTTTTAACAAGGCTCATAACTAGTTTTCTGTGTATTCAAATCACCCTATTTTGGTTTTCAATAAGGTAACTGCATGCGTATAATTTTGTGTTCTTAGTTGGCATGATTATATGCAGGGTTTCCGCTGGCGGTCGCCATTTTCGCAATTTGCGAAAAAAATAATAATTGTGGCGATAAAAATTCGTCATTTGCGAAAGAATTTGGCGAAAGAAATATATAGAACGATTTATTTTCCTCCATCTTGTTTATTTACTTTTTTCGAGTTTCTCGGACTTTACCCGATCAGACAATACTCGGAATTCACCTTTACCTCATTAAGGTTGGACAGAAAATCAATAATCAGCTGATTGCATTTTATAGCTATCGACAACAAAGGACTATATTAATAAAGGTGTTGATTGAATTGTTTGACAAAATGATATGGTTAAATGGCTTCTGCTAAATGTCACATACAGAATTTATTTACCACTTTCCGACGCACGTGTTTGAAGCAAACTTTTGACGTCCCCTCCGCTTTTAAAGATAATTTAGAAAAGAAAGCTGTTGTTGTGACGAAAAATGTCCAAAAGCAAGAAAAATCTCGGATTTAAAACTTTAATTATCCTTTAACTTAAATATCGGTAATTGATTAGGAAGACGTTTTTAAAGTCGTTTGAGTGACACACTTGTTCAAGCCTAGTTTTACGTCTCTACTTTTTCATTTACGATGGTCAAGAAAAGAAAACTGTCGTTATGAAGAAATCTATCCAATAATATAATGACTACACATGAAACGAGGGATCAATTTCATGTGATAAAAGCTTTTGTTTTGTTGTAAAAAAAACTTCTTAGTACAAAAGGGAACATCAGTAGTTTTCTTTTAAAGAAACTTTCCCTACGAACTATACTGGTATTATATAATCAAAACATGTCCATTAATTTTGTTATATTCCAGGACGTTTATCTTCTATAATTAAAAAGTATAGTGGCCCAATCAATTAGAAAAGTTGTTTAAAGTACAATGAATAGTTTTCCCTTTTAAATTAAAAAAATCTGTTGTTTTAAAGTAAATTTTTAGTGTTTATTCATTAACATTTAAACTCTAAAATAAGTTTGATAGCATAATCATAGACACAATGGGCAAAATCGTCTTATTTAATGGAAAGGGGGAATGGGGGGGGGGCGAAATGTAAATTCTAAACGAAAAATAAAGTTATGTCATTTGGCGAAAAAAATAATAAAGTGGCGAAAAATATATTGTTTTGGCGAAGGAGGTGGCGAAAAAAATAATTGACCCAGGGGAAACCCTGATTATATGTATTTATGGTGATTAAGATTATAAAACATGTTGACCTCTAAATAGTTATTATTACATTAATACCTATTATGTCTGTGCTCACACATTGTTTTCAAAATAATTGAATTATATGCGACTATCATACAAGTTAGAGTTTTACAACTTTAAAAGCAGATTTAATCTACTATGTGATACATAATTAACTACCTTAGTCAGGAATATCATAGTTGTTTTCCATTAGTTTGAATTTTTCTGTAGAGTTCAATTTCATCAAATGTATTTTTTAAAACAACAGTCATTGTATACATTTTAGATGTGAACTTCTCTGGTTTGGATCAGACGTTGTGACAGACATACCACATCACACTGAAGCCGGATGGAAATTCTACTGTAAATGTTTCAATGGGAAAACTGCCTGTCTTGGGTGTTATTTCTAGATGACTAATTCAGAAGAAAACAGTCCTTGATAAAGATATCATTTGAAATTATTTTTTTTAATTCTTTGCATAAACTTAGTGATTTATTATTGGAATTTTAAAGACAGATGTAAATTAGCGATGATCTAATATAGTGAATCCATTTAGAAAAAAAACAAAACAATAAAATTAATTTTACATGCAACTTTAAAAATCGAGATCGGGTGGTCAGAGAAGGTAAGCGGCTCCAGGTACTGTTTTCCCTCAAATCCTTCCTGCAAAATATTTAACGTCAAAGGCATAACCCTTTCAGTGAAACCCGCATGATGTAAATATGTATGCTCGTATCGAATTACAATTGAGATACGTCAATATCACACGATGGAGTGGAGTGTTTCTGCTGGGGAATGGGAAGTTAACAGTGGGTAAGGTGAAATTATCACAATGTCACAGCTCTATTTTGAAGTATTCCTTCTGTGTCAATATTGAGAAAAAAAGATCAAAACCTTTTTATCTAAGTAGTATCATTAGTTTTAACTTCACTTGGATTTATGAGATGCAATAACAAATTGTTATGTCGGTAATTGAGTGACAGGATATATTCAATATATCTTTAAGTGATATGTAAAGAACTTACAAGGTTTTGTTTTCTTCCTTTCATTTTTTGTATTAATATATCTTAAAGACTGGGACTTCTCTTAAACTTAGTTTTAATGTGCGTATTGTTGTGCGGTTTTTTTATATATTGGCTAGAGGTATTGGGGAGGGTTGAGATCTCAAACAATATGTTTAACCCCGCCGTAATTTTGCGCCTGTCCCAAGCCAGGAGCCTCTGGCCTTTGTTAGTCTTGTATGATTTTTAATTTAAGTTTCTTGTGTATAATTCGGAGTTTAGTATGACGTCCATTATCACTTAACTAGTGTACATATTTGTTTAGGGGGCAGCTGAAGGACGCCTCCGGGTGCGGGAGTTTGGAAATTATTATGAAACTAAGGTTTCAACTCCCTCAGGCAAAGTTGGCTTTAGATGAATTTGGCTATTTATTTTAGGTATTTTTGACATATATCTCTTCAACGATTGAGAGCCTTCTATGGTCGGGTTGTTGTCACTTTGACACATTCCACATCTCCATTCTCAATTTTAATTCTACTATATGTAACTACAACCAGTAGGCGTGAACTCTAAGTAACCTTTTTTATACAGGTTTTTGGTTGAATATCAATCACCCAACAACACATATATGTTATCAATTATAACGTCGAACTTTAGGGATCAGTTTTGATATTTAACATGTTTAACAATAATAATAACCCAAGTTTTATATTTTCGATTTCTTTTTCAAACAGTAAAGTAGTAAAAAGTGTAGATTCAACTGCTCTTTTATGGTTACAAAAGTTATCAAGACAAAATTCATATACATTTTTAGTCGTGCAAAAAATTATATTTAGTACAAAGCGTATTAATGCAAAAATAATTTAAAGAATCTTTACAAATTCGATGTGAATTAAAAACAAAAAAAAATGCTCATTTCAAAATTTTGAAATTTACATTAATTATCATTTTACTGCTGTTCATTTTGTTAAAAAAAATGGTTTACAGTAGACATTTGCAAGGCGGTTACGCATTTAACTTGCTACGTTTGATGAAAAGAATATTGCAGATGTTGAATCTTAATAAATTGAAGGTCCCATTAAAATCGTCATCTTTGTCTCTTACATTATGTCCTGTTATTACTTAGTTTAATACTAATACTTTTAAACTGCTGCTTCCGTAACCTCAAATGTTTTATTATTGTGTTTCATTTTTAAGAGGTATATAACACTTCATTATATGTTAACCTACAAATGTAAATATTTTTT